>NC_058158.1:7199601-8509286 GCF_020080835.1 Cotesia glomerata
TTTACAAGTTAAATATTTTTCTTTCTTTTAAAATTCTTTTTATCTTATCTCGTAAAACATTTTTAAAATATTTCGAACATCTCGTAACGTTTTCTAAAGTAGAACACCATTTTTAACAATAACATTATTGAAACCACCCATTTAGACCACAAACTGTTAAATGAAATCAATAAACTATTAATTAAGTGTTTGGAAGCTTTTGAAAATTTTCTAACCTTTAAAAAGCCCCTCTAACAAAATTATCGAGTCCTTTCTAAATCGATATCAGAAATAATTTTTTCCTTCTGACAAAACTAACGCGATGTTAGAAGCACCTCTTCTATTTCCAGAGTATAAATATTTATACTTATATATTTATAGTTCTGAATTATTGATTGATCATTATAATTATCAGCAAACAACATGACGTTGCATGTTGAAGCTTAAAACTTTCTCATGAGCACATAGAGGAAGTAAAGACTTAACCTATAGGTGCCTAACGTTCCCTATATTTATAAACTGATTGACTACATAATTCAAGTTTGCTTGTTGAAAATTCGTCAGCAAAATCGTGTGGGGAATTCTTCAATGTTTCTCCGATATAGCTTCTATATTTATCGATTCTCTTATTATATTCGCCACAAACTACTCGGTATATGTATACATGCTCGTGGAATTTAAAGTATATATGTCCTTGCATCTGTTATCGTATGCCTGTTGCATCAAAATTAGATTGACATGTAACGTCAAGCTCTATTTTCTAATTATCCTTTAAAATCTACGCCCACGCTTTGGATAACAGCTACTATTGCAACTGATATTGCTTTCATTAAAACTAAACTGTTGAAAGTTTTCGAAGATTTAGTGACTTTTCGGATACAAACATATTTTTAAATTAAATATCGAGTCTAAGAAAAAAATAATTAATAATTGATACCTAGTAATACTTATTCTCTACTAATTTTTGCGTGCATGTCCTTCAAAAATTAGCTTGTTATATATTTAACAACATATCAGTTAAATTACAAGACGAAAAAATACTAAAATACAATACTGGATTTTATAAAAAAAAAAATTAAACTTTTGTAGATTAAAATTCCAAAATTATCGATAGAATTAGAAAATTTTTTAGATATCAATTTTAGTAGATAGCCGAGTTTGTAAAATCAAATAATGTTCATTCATCATTACTACTAATTGTTATTTATAAAATAAAAAATTTTTTTAATAAATTTATTATCAGACATAATATTAAAAAAGCAAAATTCAAATAGTAATAATCTTTCTGCAATTTATTTCCTTGAAAATAAAATTTCGCATGTCTGCTAATCTTCGTACCATTAAATCCAAACACTTCTTCATAATAAATTAATTATTTCACTTGTTGATGAAAATCGTACACCAGCATCTCATCTCTCCTGCTCATGGTAAAAAATAAATAATTATTTTTAGTTTTGTTTATGATTAACCAACTTTTATATAAATGAAGAAAAAGTAAATAAATATAAAACATATATATATATACATTAACACTGAATAACGCTATTTATAAAACGACGATTTGTTGTAAAATTGAGGTTTTGCCCAGAAAAATATATCTATATAATTTCCGTGATGCTCTACTTCAGAGCTTTTCCAAGAAGCATTCGATGCATAAAACAAAGTGGCCTCAATTGGTACGTCATACCAGGGTGTGTTTTTAAATTCCATTAAAAGCATATTATATACAACTTCCAACAGTTTAATTGCATCGCTCTCCATTTAAAAGTTTATTATATTTTTATACAACAATAAACTTTTCATCGTTCAATTTAAACAATATTTTCTTATTTCGCCCCATGACACAACAAATATTATTGCTTATTGAGTTAATAACTAACAAATATCCCTCTAATTTGACTCCAATAAATTCATTAAAAGTTTATAACTCATTCAGTATCTTAGCAAAGTAAATAGCAGTATTAAGTTTGCCCCTAAAGTTGTAGCGTTTGATACAAAAAAAAGTACATATTAATAACAAAGTACTGAATTCTGCCTATAGAGTTTGTTGGTCTGTTCGTTATAAGTTATAATATAATATAATGAAAGTTTATATTACGTGGGCTCGTGAATACACAAACATTTCTCTCGACTGTGCTTCTATTCACCAATGCAGTAGAACCTGTACTGTATATGTCTGTCGTACAGCTACAATGGATACGAAAACAGCATCATCATACACCCGTACATATACAAGCGTACTACAAATCTCATATCATCTCATCTTATTAAAAGGATCTTTGCTCGCAGTCAGAGAGGAACTCGTTAAACGACGTTTTATCATGTACCTACTTGCTCATGCTCTCAACTTTTATTATCACTATTTTACTTGAATTTACATAGACAAGAGATAAAAGCTTTGAGGGACAACAGTGGCAACAGGTTTGCCCTCATCAAACATCAACAAACTCGAGCTTTTATTAAAACTTTATCCACGTTGCTAGAACTTTTTGCTGTATGCATATATATGTGTAATGTTAATTTGCATCTAACTCATAACTAGCGTATATGATAATTGCAATTCGTAAGCTTTTATTTAAATTCACATTGAAAAAAATTGAAATTATTTTCAGAAAAGGATTTTTTGGCTCAAAAATTAAATTAACACTTTTGTAGGAATTTATGGATGGGATTGATAATAAATAATGAGAAAATACAATATTATTAAAAAATAGTGATTTAAATAGAATATTTATTTTAAAATAATCGTATGGAGACACGGAAAAAAGTAAACTGTAAAATTCACTCGGATTTCGGTTAATTCTTATAGTTTCAAACAGTACAGCGGACATCGGGGTGGCACAAACGTAAATATTACAAAACTTAATGTAGTAAGTATAAAAGCCACAATTTATAATTTAATATCGAAAATGTAATTAGTAACTGTTACTATAGTAAATAACGACTCTCTCATCTTAAAAAATTACAGTTTCAAACAGTAAAAATTGCCGTTTCAATATATTAGTCTATATTATGAGGAGAAGTGGAAGGTCTCACACTCGGAGAATTTAACATTTGAAACAGTAAAAATTCTACTCTTAAATTATATATTTTACCAGTCCAAGCAAATCAATAATTATAGTTTGATTTTAAGTGTTGCGTTTAAAATTTACCATTTTATTTTGTAAATATCGACGTTACTTGTATAGAAATTTAGTAACTGTAGTTTATATTTTTTTACATCTCATGCGATCATTTTTTAGGTACGAAATTATAAATATCAAAGTCAAAATTCTTAATTATTATGCTTTAACATTTTCAACTTTCACATAGAGAATATTACTCTTTGAAATAGTATTTTCTTCTATGTAAATAATAAATTGTAGCATTTAAATGATAAATATTATGAAGTGATTGTTAAAATCACGATTTTACTCTTTGAAATGGTAATTTTTACTAGTTGATCATTACTTATTATAAATCGACTATTATTTATTACAGTTTACTTTTTTCCTTGGAAAAATGTCGTTACTTGACAAATTTTAGTCGCAGACTGACTATAATGTTAACATTATTTTATTGTGAGGTCTAATCCTCTGTATTGTCCGTAGTAAAACACATGTTTTTCCTCTTAACTAAGATCGTAATATTTGGTTGTACTGCACATAGTAAAATAAGGAGTCCTTTGTACAATTTAAGTACCTAAGGTCATAAAATCAAGCCTATACAGGCTTTCTTATTCTATCTCCAAAAATGTGCCTCAAATGTGTTTTTTACATTTCAAAACTAATAAAATAAACTATACTATTTTTCTAAAATAAATATTTCTAAGAACAGAATATCTAAAATATAAAACTAAAAGTTTTGTAACTGGAATTTATTTTTTCTCAGAGAATCCAACAACCTTAGTATATTAATTTTTTGACCAAAAAATACATATATTTTTTAATTTTAATAAGCAAAATAAAAATTATTTTAATCGACATTTATATAAAAATTTGCACTTTAATCTGCGCTCTCTGCATAAACATATCATACAAATCTAATATTATCTGCTGTTATGTATTATAATACTACATTACGAACATTACGTGTACACATTACCTCAACACAAATTGAATTGAGTAAAGTCTGCGATTGCCGCCTGCAGTGTAGTATTATATAGTATTCAGCTGTTTTCCTCAACTTGCAGTATCTCACTTTTATGTGTGATATATCTACATTACATACCGCACACAACATTGGACAAAACACATAAAATTATAATAATAATAGTAATAGTAATAGTAATAAAGATACATAATAGTAGTAACATTTCTGACGATTTATGTATCGTGTAGTTGCATCGATTGCAACAGGTGCCACATTCACTGCCGACTAGTGAGCGTACTTCCCAGCCAAGGCTACTGTTTTCCTTTACTCGGTTTTCATTTCAATTTAAAATTTTTACTATCTACGCTGTTCGTAAAAATTATTTTTTTGCAGTACTTGCATTTAGACGGTCATAAAAACTAAAAGCCGCTCGTAGACACTCTAATTATACGCTCGTTTTACTTAATGAGCATGAAAAAAGAGTTTTTTTAGTTTTAAAACTCTTGAATTTAACAATGTTTAGCTAGATGAATTAAATTAAAGAATTTTCAACTCTATTGAATTTATATTCAACAATTTTATTTATAGTAATTAATGCAGAAGTTATTTATTGATGATTAATTTATTTATAATTATAATTAAGAGTGTTTGCGTGTTATTGTCTCGATTATCAAGCGTACTTCCGACATGACAAGTCCCTTCACAAATACCGGTGTAATTTAGATTCAAAAGATACCGTGTTAAGAACTACCCAGTTTATTTAAATTTTAATTAGTACGACTGCATTTTTAATTTTCCTACGACAAATTATTTATTATTATTACTCTAAAAAAAAAAATAAACTTGATTCAAGAGAATTGCTTCATTATAAAATAAAACTGTCCAGTTTAAAAAAATTCTCCAATCGCTTCTATAAGTATCCATTTATTTAGTACTTAGTACTCAGTACTTGGTTATCGTGATGAGGTAATATAAAGGTATTGATGAATAGTACACATACAGTGGCTAAAGCTCTTCATCAACCACTTAAGCTATACTGTACCTGAGAGTTGTTCTTCAACGTAATATCTCTGACATAATTGAGTCAGTGAGATGAAAGGTGACGTGATATAGGGGAAAGCAGCTTTGATGACTCGATGAGAGCAGACCATACAAGTAAAGAGACTCTACTCTCTCGCAGATTCCACTTATGTTGCTCCGACGTACTTTCTTGCGGAATTACGCTTTGCTGTTATGTATGAAATGGTAATCGTCTCATAAATGATTCTCTATCAAATTATTATATAATTTATATAGTTGAGAAAATAAGGAAAATGTTGTGACTGATATCTGTTTTATAAAATGGGTTTTTATTGTTATACAGAAGAAATAGCTTTCTTGAGTCGAGAAATTTTTTTGAAAGATCTAATAAGTTTTTTTGGAGTTGGAAGAAATTTTGAGAATTTTGAGAAAAAAAAAATTTTTGTCCAGAAAAAAATTTCTTGGCTCAAGAATCGCTTAAAATAAATTTTAGTTTTTTGACAAAAGAATATCAATATCTATCATGATAATAAAATATTGGCATTAATTTTGATAGATTAACAAACGAATAGGTTCACTTGAATTAAACAAAAAATAATTTGATCAATTCTTGAGACAAGAAAATATATTTTTGAAAATTATCAAGAATATATATTCTTGTAACAAGAAAATTTTCTCAAAAGTAATAATTTTTTTTCTCAGCGTAAATAATTTTTTGAGCCAAAAAAATTATATCTTTAATGAAGATTTTTTTTTTTCTGTTTAGATTTGGTAAAATCAGAAAGGCCTTGACCTAAATTGATGCTTTTCAAGGGTGAAAATTTTTTTTTGGACGATACTCAATTTAAATTTAAAATTTTTAATAGTTTGTTGGCTTTTTAAGTTTATTTCGTCACATCTTTCATTAAATTCTCCATTGATCTTTAGATAGCGATATTATTTTTTAAATTAATTTAAAACTTATTTAAATTACGTAAATTGTATTTAAAAATATTTTAAAAAATTTTTTAGCCAATGAATGTCTCTTCAATCATTCTTAATGTCCGAAAACATAAAATTCGCACACATGCAAACAATTAAAATCTTCAATTTGACTTATTCATGCATTAAATAGGATTAATATTCATTGAATAAAAATGTTTGTGAGTGGGTTGATGTTATTTCAATTCATTGCAGTTCTCTATAAAATGTATTTATATTTTTAGCCAGTAGGTTGAATAAATGGGCGCCTATTAATAGTTTTTTTTTTTTTTTGGTTCATTGTAAATTGTACGGGGAAGTAAAAATGTGAGACGTTAAAAAATTAGTGTCGACTCGTGGCATGATCCCGTTGTTGTCATTGTACGGTTTGGTTTTAGGTTTAAGTTTAAGCCGTTGTTATCGTTTATTTATTCTTTTGATCCACGAGTATAGTACTCGAGGATATGTACAATTTATTTTTGGTCTCTGGTCGTGAGAGCACGCAGCAGTCGTGGCAACGATCTGACCCGCGGCGAACTTAGAAAGTCGGGTGGAATTCAAGGCGAAGGTTGGCTGTCTCGCGTGAGCGAGAAGATACCAACAAAAACTAAACAGTATACGAGAGACAGTAACACGCTAGCCAGGAAGCTTGTCCAGGTTCCTCTTAGCTTATATTTTTACTCTTATTTATTTATTTACTTACGTACTTATTTCAATTTTTATTGACGTATCTATCTGTAGATTTATTTATTTATTTATAAATAAAGAGGAATGATCGCCAAGGGAGATTAATTGTCCTATTGTCTTGCGGAAAACACACGCCAGGCGGGCGAAACTTTGAACTAAAAAGGTTTTAATCAAGACAAATGATAGATTCTGGGGGTTTTAATTACTGATCGCCGGTTCAATGCCTTGATTTATTAGCTTAAGTTTGTTAAATAATTTAAAGAAGGAAAGGGCAGATTATTTATTGACTTCAGGACTCATTCATTTTTTTTATTCTTTTTCTTTTAATTATTCCTTGGTTTAAATTAAGAAAAAAAAACACTAAACATTATGGTAAAACCCACGTTGGTAATTACAAGCCCGGTTTGTTTTGTAGACAGCCAACAAACTCTTGGTACGTTTAAGCTGATCGAAAGAAAGTATCTCACTTATAAGGTGCGATCGAGGATGTTGTGATGCTTAAATGGTAAAACAACATTTGATTTCAGTCAATATGGTTGTTGTTGTTTTACTGAATTTACGAAAACATTCTCAATACCAATTACTCGTGTTATTTTTAAATTCTCGTGGATAAATATTTTTCTTTTGTAAAAATATTTTACTAAAGTTTAATTTTTTTTTTTCGATACTTAATCGATTATTTTTCTGTTTTTATTTTATTTAGTTTAGTCAAAACAATTAAATACACTGAAAAAAAAAATTTTTTGCCTAGAAAAAAATTTCTTGGCTCAAGAATCGTTCAAAATAAATTTTGGTTTTTGGACAAAAGAATATCAATATCTATCATGTTAATAAAATATTTAAATTCCTTTTGATAGATTAACAAACGAATAGGTTCACTTGAATTAAACAAAAATTAATTCGATCAATTCTTGAGACAAGAAAATTTTCTCAAGAGTAGTACTTTTTTTTCTCAGTGTACACTAAATTATTTAAAATATTACTGTTCAGTCAAATAAATAATAGTTTTAATGATTGCGAATTAATTTCAATTTTTAAAAAAATTTTATTATATCATTCAATTACGAGAATCGAATAAAATAAAATAATGCGATAAAATTACTACCAATTTCAATGTTTACTATTAGTGTAAATTAATTTTGATATTTCATTATCTGACACAAAATAATGACATTGACATTAAATCTTATTTATTATTATTCAAACTTTAATAATGATATTTAATTACTTGCATTACTATAAACTATAATTATTATAATTACAATTTAGTATTTTGATAACAAATTTTTATTAATTGTAGCTGTAATTATAATCGAATATAAGCAAGTCCCTCGAATCAAAATGATAATATATAATATCTAATCAACAACGTATGTAATATCAAATATTATTCTTATCAAAAAAGTGGTGCCTTGTTTTATTTTTAACACAAAATAAGTTTTAATCTGTATCACTAATGTTATTTGTAGTAAAATAATCATCAAAATTCTTATTAAAAATGTATACTGGTTTATTGTTGTAGATAGTAGTTACATTTTTTGTTACAAATTGTAATATTTAAAAAAAATAATGTGTTTATAATTACCTTTGTTTTGTAAATATTTAAATAAATATGTTGATAATTTTTGTCATTACTCTAAAGAACTTTAAAATATCCGCGTTGTTACGATAAATGAAAGCAAAACGTTTGCCAGTGAATTGTTTGTTCGCCGGTTGCATAATTTCCCAGGTGTTTGGCTCTATGTCGACATGTAAAAAACCTCGGGATTAATAATAATAACAACAATAATATGACCTTGGTTTTATTGTTATAGATATATCGGACATTCCTGATAACATCAGAAATTTACGAGCTCTACAGGTGGCGGATTTCAGCAGCAATCCGATACCTCGGTTTGTATTTTATTATAAATTAAATGATAGTTTATTTGTTTGTATTCTACGCTGTAGTAGTTACATAATTTTATTTTTCGTACAGACTTCCCGCGGGTTTGGTGAAGCTGAGAAATCTTACAGTACTCGGCCTCAATGATATGTCACTTACTAGTTTACCGCCAGATTTTGGAAGGTAATGAATCACTCTTAATGTTTTTTCGGTCAATAACTAATGATTTACGGCAAAAAAATTTCTTATGCGATAATCCTGTCATTTTGATAGCTTAATGAATTTTTATTTATATTTTTAGCTTGGAAGCTTTACAGTCGCTTGAATTGAGAGAGAATTTACTTAAAAATTTGCCCGAGTCTTTTTCGCAGTTGAGTAAACTTGAAAGATTAGATTTGGGTGACAATGAAATTGAAGAATTGGTGAGTATTATTTTTTTTTTATGAATACAAAACAGTATCTAAATTAAATTATAAAGCGCTTTGTACAATTTATTATTTTAATACAATTCAATTTTACTTTGGCAGTAAATTATTTTATAGATAACTCTGTCACGTATATTATTTTCATTTAATTATATAGTTATCTGATTAATGATTTTGTTAGTAGTTTACTATTGTTAGCCGTTATCCTTGACCCGCTAATTGTTCGTAGCCTAAACAGACCGCGCATCTGCTAAAGTAATTAAAGTTCGGTAGTAATTAATAATTATAATTATCTATGACTATAATTTACCAGCCGATAAAATTAATTATGATTATCATTGAAGATAATTTATATAATAAATTTTAATTTAATTGATTTTTTTATCACAAGTACAAGATAATAAAAGGAAAAAAAAATAATTATTTTATTTATTAAATTATTTTAAATATTAAAGCCACCGTATCTGGGACAACTACCGGCTCTTCAAGAATTATGGTTAGACCAAAATCAATTACAACACTTGCCACCAGAAATTGGTCAATTGAAAACTCTCGCGTGCCTTGACGTCTCGGAAAACCGCTTAGAAGATCTGCCTGAAGAAATAAGTGGCCTTGAGTCATTAACCGATTTGCACTTGTCGCAAAATGTTATCGAAAATCTGCCCGACGGTATTGGGGAGCTTAAAAAATTGACGATTTTGAAGGTCGACCAAAATAGATTGACAAGCCTGAATCCAAATATCGGAAAATGCGAGAGTTTACAGGAGCTGATATTGACCGAAAATTTTTTATATAGTTTGCCATCTTCAATTGGTAATCTTCATAATTTAAATAATATTAATGTCGATCGTAATAGCTTGCAGTACTTGCCAGCGGAAATTGGAAACCTTAAAAATTTAGGTGTATTATCACTTCGTGAAAATAAACTACAGTATTTACCTAATGAAGTTGGACAGTGTAAAGCTCTGCACGTACTCGATGTATCGAAAAATAGGTAAACAATTATACATATGTTTATATTTTTTCATATTTTACGACAGTATAACTTAAAAAGTAGCGGAGATATATATCAGCTGATACACACCGTAGGTTATCTTCCGACTTAGGAGGTGGAGTGCACTATGGAAGCCATAATTTTTATCTGAAATCAATGGCACGGAAAAATTAATTTTCTTTATATAATTACGTCGAATATGAACCTTAATGATAAGCGATATTTTTATTTAAACTATTTTTTTTTTAATAAACATCGTATGAAAAAATGGTAAAAAGTAATGACTTAATTTCACAGCCCTCTAAGAAATGCAAATTTTTTTTTTTTTTTTTTTTTTTTTTTTTTTTTTTTAATTGAGGTTCATATAGAAGGTACACATATAAAATAAGTAATTTTTCTGTGCCGAGTGATTTCAGATGAAAATTGTGGCTTCCATACTGCTCACCAATTGCTAAGTCGGATTTATTTATTTATTGATCATGGAGATAATTCTCCTTTTGACCACAAATCCAAGTGATTAGAAAAATTACAAAAATGGTTGAAAATACATAAGTTGAAAGTAATAATAATAATAATAATAATAATAATAATAATAATAATAATAATAATAATTCCGAATTATTTTTTCGGTAACCGAAAAAAGTTTCACTGAGTAAAAAATAACATGTTTACTTAATCTTAATAAAAATTGTCAATTAAATAAAAAATTTTTAATTATTGGATGTATTCACCCGAAGATGGTATGAGTGCTCATATACAATAATGTGGTGAAAATAGTTAATAAATAAAAATTTAATGAAAATCAAATTAGTCTACTATTAAATTAGTTTACCATCAACTGGATCGGGAAAGTTGGCTTACAATAAATAACAATCTCTTTATTAAGTAAAATCACCGATCTTAGGAATAATGTTTAACAATAATAATAATTGCTAAGTTATATTGCTATTTAATACGAAAAAATACTCATAAATAAATGTATAAAATAACCTGATAGTTTCAATAAGTAATATTAATTTTTTATACCTTAAAAAAAATTAATGAAAATTAGCATGAAAACGGCCTTCTACACGTATTTCCTCCTTTAATAAATTAAATGTAAAAAAAGAATTTTTTTTTTTTATTAAAAAATATTTTTGGAATAATCAATCTAATATACAACACAAATAAATTTTTTAGATTGCAGTTCTTGCCGTACTCGTTGATTTATTTGAATTTAAAAGCAGTTTGGTTAAGTGAAAATCAAGCTCAGCCAATGTTGACTTTCCAAACAGACATTGATGAGGATACTGGCCAGGAAGTGCTTACTTGTTTCCTTTTGCCTCAGCTTGAAAACAATGCCGGAGGCTTACAAGGTAATAAATATATTTATTTAATCAATAAAAATAAATCTCCATTAAATAGTAGAGTATTACATTTAATTGAGCTTAATTTGATTGTCTAATTTGATAAATTGGTGAAATAGAAGGATGATAAATTTTTTGTATTTTATTTTTAGATGGAGGACCCTTAAATATGATAGCAGGAATGAGAAATGCGGTTCAAAATAATGAGATGAGGGAGTTAGCCAGCAGTGACGATGAAAATTGGCAAGAAAAGGAAGCGTCGAGGACACACTCGGTTAAATTCACTGATGACGGCCCAGAGGCCAACAAGGAGGTGAGCATGGTGCTCATAACCAAGCACTCAGCCTCTGCACAATCTGAATTAGCTCATTTTTTCCGGCACTTATGTTGCATGAATACCACTGACTCATTTGAGTCTATTAATTCTAATGTTGAACTATACAAATTTATTAATTTACCAACTTAGATTCCACTATACCTTTGTTTTAACAACTATACAGACATAACAAGCAGTATTTTAAATGTATTCACATTTATTTTAATATTTTTTGCATGTAATGCATGGTAGTTTTAACATTTCTTTTATTTTAATTATTAATATTGAACTTAACCTGTTTTATTTTAAAAATATATTTTATTTTTTTTCTTTTATTATTAATTTATATATATTTTTTTTTTATTAATTTATAAACCTGGTATTAGTTAATTAATTGGGTCTCGATTTGCATGTCAATGAAGACGTAAGTATGCTTTGATTTTAAAATATATATATATATATTTGTGTATATATTAGATTGTTTTTTAATTTATCTCTTTACTACTAATCTAATTAATTAAATCTAATAACAAAAATTATCTTGTGCGCTATTATATCACTAATGACGACTCTAAAGATTAGTTTAAATATCAGTTCAAGGGCTTTTTCATATTTCTTATAAATTCTTTTATTTTCTTCTTCATAAAAAAAAATACAAATAAAATAAGTTATTATTTAATTTATTTAATTAGTATAATTATAACATGCTTGCTTATCAATCTAGTCTGTAATTATCTAATAAAAAAACATGAGAATGGGTTACGAGTAATTAATTAACTAATTACTTGATAATACAATCTAATTAATAATAAATGACTCGATAAATTTATTTCAGACACCATTTGTACGGCAAAATACTCCTCACCCGAAGGAATTAAAAGCTAAAGCCCACAAGCTCTTTAGCAAGGGGAAAAATGACAGTAGATCGGGCTCGACAGACGAGCAGGTAAAATTTAATATCCAAAAATTTATTAAATTAAATAACTTTTAATCAGATTAAGGTATACTCTTGCGCGGTAAGGGGAGAGCAGTAATCATATGATTTTTCTCAATATATAGATATACATTTACACAGAAAAAAAGGTTCATTGAGCCAAGAAAATATTTTTCTTCTTAATTATTTTCTTGAGCGAAAAAAAAATTTTTTCTTGACACAAGAAATTTCAGTTAGTCCAACAAAATTAATTAAGGTAAAAGACCCCATTAGTGGCACCTTTAACCCCTATTAGTGGCACTTTTTCTTTCAATGAAGAAGTGTTCTACTTGGAATAAAAATTAAAAATTTTTTTGATCTAAAGGTCTTAAGGATTAGAAATAATATATATTCATAATAGAAATTAATGATTTCATTAATTGAATAAGTACCAAAATCAAAGAATGTGTCAGTAATGGGGCCCCCGCCACTAATGGGATCTTTTACACTTTCTTGCTTTAAGAAATACGTATCTTCATCCAAAAAAATTTATTTAAATCAAGAAAATTCAGCCTCTTGCTCCAAAAAATTTAGTTCTTGATAGAAGTGAATTTTCTTGTCTTGAGAAAGTTTCTTTCTTGCTTCAAAAAATTAAATATAGAGATAGAAGTAAATTTTCATTAATATTTTTATTGATTAACATATCAAAAGGAAAGATCAAATAATATTGAATTATTTTTTTTCATTCAATATGTATAATTGCACGCTAAAATAATATACAATGGGTATCAAATATTCAAGAGAAAAATTTTCCCAAGGTGAGAAAATTTTTTTCTCAGCTGAAGTAGGTGGCGCTGCTTCCCTAAAGTATCAAAAAATCTTGGTCAAATATAAAAAGTTATTGTATCAAGTATTTATGATAATCTGAATTAAGAAAAAATTACTTCCACCAAGAATAGAATTTCAAGAAAAATTTTTACTTCAGCCAACACAACTTCGGTCTTCCTTCAAGCACCCGAAAATTTTCTTGAGCCAATAATTTTGTTCTCCAGTTAAGAAATTTTTCTTTCTGTGTAACATTGGCTAATAGTGGCATTTATTTTTCTTTTAATTGATACACTTTAATTAGCCGGGCAAGTGTAAAATTTTTTAAATTAAATTTATCACTGATATATTTACTTTCATCCATAAGTTTTTTAAAAATAGTCACCGACAGTTTTACGAGAAAAATACAGAAATGTATCAATGTTTGAAGGTTACCCCATAAGACCAATTTTAAATTACTCAACTTCAAAGTTAATTATTTTTTTAAATAATCTTCAAATTTTCGAAATTTATTTAGACATATTTAAACTTCATATTAAAAAAAAATCAAGCCTTATCAAAAGTTGCCTTGGTGCTCATTCTATTTTAAATGAAATCAGAGTTTAATCAAGTACTTGTCTTGTCTTTATTACCGAGCGTCTTAATTTAACGCTAAACGAAACCTGATTGCTTAGGATGTCTCTCAAACATTCGGCCTCGACAAAACTGATGTAGACGCGTCTCACCCTAATGAAGAAGAGCAAGAAGCTTCGCAACCTGTCACAACCACTAGTACCACCGCAGAACTTGATGAGAGTGCACTATCGAATCAAGTTAAAGCTGCTGCGTCAGAACCGGCAAACGATAACTCTGTTACTCAAATTGATGAACGTGAAATCCATCATCAATCATCCGAACAATTATCTCCGGTAAGTTTATTGATTAATAATTTATTTAGCAATAATAATAACAATAATAATATTTAGCAATATATACATAAAATATTACCAGGAATATTTATCAATCCATTGTTGATTATTATTGTAAATATTTATTAAATACAATTTGGAATTTAGTTAAACCGCCCGGCGTATGCGTTCAGTGCGAATATTATATTGATTTTACTTTTTATTTATTAATAGGCAAATAATGGAACAATGGGGATGTAAATAATATAAAATAATGTAGAATAATATAATATAAGGATAAATAGTTAACTGGTTGTGTGAGTGGTGTGTTGTGAGAATGGGGCTCCTGTTGCAGGATGCTGTTGATGTCGAGGTTTCGGTGTCAGAAGTATCGGCTAAGGGTAGGCAGGAGGGTGGTGAGGATGAGTCCTCCGAGGGTGATGGTGATGATATGTCACAAAGACGTGTTGAATTTACAATATCGGAAGATCCGGATTATGAGGGTGGGGTTAATACGGGAAAGCCAAACAGGCTGCACCGACGTGATACCCCGCATCATCTGAAAAACAAGCGAATACACCCCACGATTGACAAGGATAAAGTCGCTTCCATCATCGCACAGGTCAGCATTTGATAACACTTCAGTCACATTTATTTGTTTAACTTATTTATTATTTTATTTCAACGTCATCATTCTCAATTAATGCACCGCCTGCACTCGTGCTCACAAGGACAGCACAACTGTGTTATTATATATTGATGATAATTCATAATTATTAAATTAATAATAATGATGTTACTGTTACTAATATAATGCTTTTTAGGTTTTAATTAGCGCTAAAAATAACTTTATTGTAAATGTCGTAGTGAGTGTTTTTTTTTTAAAGGAGATTTCTGTTTAATTTTTTATTAATCGTTAGTTATATTTATGAAGGAATATAATTATTTTCAATGTATTTGTCATAATATTTTTTCATGGTTGTCGTTATGTGGTGTCTACTTGACTGCTTTTGCATTCGTTTTTTTCATTTATTTGGTAACGGTCTAAAAATATGATTTATTGTCTGAAAAATTACTTCAAGATTATAATAATCTATTGATTTAAATTTATCAAGTTCAATACAATAAGTAAAAATATTATAATAAGGTAAAGTACACAGTACTTGAACACTTATAAAAATGGGACCAGTACTTGAACAGACTTTTCGAATTGTTATAATACGAAATCCGTAAATTTATTATAAGTAATATGCGCATATTATAATTATTAAATGATACAGTAATTGATTTCTATAAGTTTTTTCAATTATTAATCAAAACAATTATATTTTTGTTAACTTAAAAGTTGACATGTCGAGAATCGTCGATAGATGCTATTTTTTTCATGAAAAAGGGACTAAATCGTAAACCGAACAATCAGTGAAAGAAACGGTCCATCATTTTAAGTAAAAAAAAATTGTATCATCTAATGAAATAATCAATTAGTTTTTTTATTCGTTATTTTATAAATAACACATATTTTTTGCAAAGATATAAACTATAATTTTTATATTAAATTAAACTTGAACAAGCTGGGGCCGTATAATTTTAACAGCACTCTAACTTCTAATAAGTTTTGTAGCTAAAAATTAGTGTAATTAAAAATTATTGAACGTTTTGAACTGATTTTTTTTTTATTTATAATTGAAAATTTGCTTTGTCATTCATAAAAAATAGAATTAAAAAATTAAATGCAAATATTTCTCATTTTTAAATGAACATATTAAATATTCATAGACTTATTTTTAGTATTAATCAATAATATTTTATAAATCTTTGGATATTTCAATAAAACGTTGAAAATTTTTGGTGTTCCTATTGCCATATATTTTATTAGTTCAACTACTACTTCTTTCATCGTCTTTCTTAAAAACGTTGTCAAAATATAAATATTCAATTGCCTGTGTTATTTTGTGCTTCAATCAATTCAAAATTGTTTATATTTTCATGAAAATCACTTGTTTTAATTAATAATTACATTTTTTTATATTAAAGTAGGGTCAAATACGTTTTACTTTGAAACCTGTTAAATTACTGGGTATTTTACCTTATATTTTATTAGAATAAATTAGTCACGTCAAATTTTAGACCATTATCATTTCTTCTTCTATTTTAAATTGATAACCAATTGGGCTCGTTGGATGTACTTTTTGTCTATGGTCAATTTTATTCTTCACTCTCACTTGTTTGTTTGTTTATTACTTATATGTACTATATTTAATATATAAAATATAATAACATATCATTGGGTGCTGATTAGAGTTACCAGATCGATGCGTTGTAATCATAACGTCACAACTATTAAATGAAATTGCTTGTGTATGTATTAGAGTACTTTATTGCAAGATCTATTTATAAATATTTTTAAAACTTTTTAAGTAAAACAATAAAACTTATTTTTATCCAACACTTACTAAGCAATAAAGTGCTCTAATATATAAAATAAAATTAAATATAATTTCAGAAGTTTAAGAATATAATTATTAATTATAAAACCATCAAGCATTTGCTTTGTTCGCACTGAACGTTTCACTGTCTCCATTCAGCTTTATTAATTAACATTTATTTGAATTCTATTATTTACTTATTCCATGTTTCTATTATTAATTGTCATTGTTATAATTATAATAATAATAATAATTATTATTATTATTATTATAAATATTTTATTCAGGAGCAAGCGTTAAGTCGACGTATTTATTATAAATGTTATGAAATGAGGTAGCACATAATTTAGGTATCGCGTGTAGAATTATTATTTTTTATTTATAGTTAGCGTATAACTTACTGTTATTGTAAACCGCTGGCACAACTGGAATGGTTAACCGCAGTACTTAAATTTTAAAAATCTGGATTATATTTAATATTATTACTTTTCTTTTTCTCTCTAAGGCTATGATGAAGAAAAGTGACGAGACGTCCGTATCAACAAGTCTTCCAACCGAGTCTGCCGACAATTACGACATTCATAGTCAAGGTAAATTTTTTATATTAATTTTAAATCAAGCTACAGATACCGCTATCTAGTTTTTCATTTATATTATCGTTCTTAACGTCATAATTATATCCAATAAAAATTAATAAATAAATGTATCAATGATATAATGACTTTAAAAAAGGTATATTGAAATAGATTATCTTACCGTACCGTAAAAAAACCTTGTTCTAATTTTACTCAATGTATATACTTATTGAAACAAGTAAAGTCTCCATACCAGGATAATTTGAACCGTCAGTAAAGATGATAAGATACGATTAAATTACTCACGTCTTATCGCTGATACACTATCTCTATCTCCGATGATACGATTGTTGATGTAGACGTAAAATTATATCGTAGTATCTCGCGTAGTTTACGTATGTATGATGTATGAATGTGTATGTACGTGGGTTTGTGTGCTGTATCTGTATAGTGTACAGCAACATAACAACAGTACCTAAACGGAAATAGTGATTAACTGTGAGGTAGATTGTTGTGTGAATCATAATTGGAATTCTTGTCCATGATTAAATTGTTTTGGGCTTCGATAGCCAATTAATGGTCTGGTGAATAAAAATTATTTTTTTAAAATGCCAAAACGTTACCGTATGTTTGTTAAAACTCGTCGCATTAAAGGTGAATTTTATTTAAGGAATTTATTTATTTGTTTTCATTAAAATTAATAATAATAATGACTAGCAACCTTGCAGTCACTATGTGACTGCTGTGATTTGTGAACTATAAATACAAATTTGCTTTATTAAATAATGACTTTTGTTAAATTGCACTGTACTTTCTTAAATATTGACGCTTTTAAAGATATAAGCTCATCCCGATGTTACACTCATCAAGAGCTTTCATTTGAGTACCCACATGCATTTTGATATATTTTTCATATATATATATATATATATATATATATATATATATATATATATATATATATATATATATATATATATATATATGTATATATAATATATGAAATATATGAAAAATTGATGTGGGTACTCAAATGAAAGGTCTTGATGAGTATAACATCGGGATGAGCTTATATTTTTGAAAATGTTAATAGTTCACAAGATACAAGGTCATTCCTTAATTATTGACATTTTTTAAGATATAAACTCATTTTGATGTTACACTTATCGAGACCTTTCATTTGAGTACCCACATGACATTTTTTATATATTTTATATATATGGTATTTGTGAAATATATAAATATATAAAATATATGAAAAATTGATGTGGGTACTCAAATGGAAGGTCTTGATGAGTATAACATCGGGATGAGCTTATGTCTTTAAAAATGTCAATAGTTCACAAGATACAAGGTCATTCCTTAATTATTGACATTTTTTTAAGATATAAACTCATTGCGATGTTACACTTATCGAGACCTTTTATTTGAGTACCCACATGACATTTTTTATATAATTTATATATATGGTATTTGTGAAATATATAAATATACGAAATGTATGAAAAATTGATGTGGATACTTAAATGAAAGGTCTTGATAAGTGTAACATCGGGATGAGCTTATATCTTTAAAAATGTCAATAGTTCACAAGATACAAGGTCAGTTCTTAATTATATTATTTTTCACTAAAAAAACCGATTTTATCATATGACTATTCTGAAGACAAAATTTCTCTTATTTTCTCATTAATGTAGATAATAATAATAATAATAATAATAATAATAATAATAATAATAATAATAATAATAATAATAATTCATTTTCATTTATTTTAAAATCCATCAACAACAATAACGACAATAACAATACAACATAAAATAATTGATGTTTCAGGAGCAACGTCAGACGCGGAACCGTCGTTAGAAGTACGCGAAGAGCAGTATGAGATTCATATTGAGAGAACAACAGCCGGTCTGGGTTTGTCGATTGCAGGTGGTATTGGTTCGATACCATTCAAAGGAGAGGATGAGGGGATATTCATTTCCAGAGTAACTGAAGGTTCATTTGCTTTATAATATTACTATATACATAAATTAATATTGTTAAATACAATATGTATTACTATCTTATGTATACATATATAAATCAATTTTAAATAAAAGCAAACAGAAGTACTATTACATTCTGAAGGCTTCAGTAGTAACAGATTTTTTTTTTTGTTATTAATTGGGTCGATTTGATCAATAGGTGGTCCAGCCGATCTGGCCGGGTTGAAGGTTGGAGACAAAGTTATTTCGGTAAATGGGGTTTCAATGGTTAACGTAGATCACTACGACGCAGTTGAAGTTCTAAAAGCTTGTGGAAGAGTCCTTGTACTTGTTATAATAAGAGAGGTCACGCGAATAGTACCACCATCTGAACAGGTTAATATAATAACTCAATAATAATTACTAGCTCTATTTATTTCGCTTCTCTTTTGTGCTGTCATTATTGCCGGTAGTGGCTTAACTGTTAGTGGGTTAGTAGTGCGTGAGTGGGAAAAGCAATTATTATTTTTAATTTCAGCTGTCAACGCGAAAAGATTCAGTCTGCTCGAGTCTCAGTACCAGTCGTGCTCCAAGTGCTACATCTTACGTATCGTCGACTGCACTGTCCCATAATCTCGAAAACGGGGATACCAGTTTACCCCGTGATTACGTCAAAGTAAGGAATATATCCACCTATTTATTGATTTTATATTACTTATAAATTATAACTATCATTGTTTTTTTTTTATATCGTATTAATATTTATAAATAAATAATAACAAACAATTTTTTTATATAATTTTTTTGCAGACAAAGAAAATTCCCGAGCCTTTGCCGACAATGAGCAATGATGAGACATTAGTACCGGTGCTTGTACACACAACATTAATACGAGATCAAAATGGTCTTGGGTTTAGTATCGCGGGTGGAAAAGGTTCAGCGCCTTTCAAAGACAATACCGATGTAAGTGTATTTAATACTGGTACAAGAATAAATAATCTTTATTGACGTATAATTTATTTTATCTTTGTGTAGGCTATATTTATCTCGAAAATAACCGACGGCGGTGTTGCACAGAAAGACGGTAAATTATTAATTGGCGATAGAGTTGTATCGGTAAGTAATCACAAGCTTTAAAATAGTAATAATAAAATAACTAGCAACCCTGCAGTCACTATATGACTTCCGTGACTTGTGAACTATAAAAAATTAAAATTTTGCTTTATTAAATAATGAATTTGGTTAAATTGCACTGTACTTTTTTAAATATTGACGATTTTAAAGATATAAGCTCATCACGATGTTACACTCATCAAGAGCTTTCATTTGAGTACCCACATGCATTTTGATATATATTTACATATATATATATAAAATATATGAAAAATTGATGTGGGTACTCAAATGAAAGGTCTCGATGAGGGTAACATCGGGGTGAGCTTATATCTTTAAAAATTTCAATAGTTCACAAGATACAATGTAATTTCTCAATTATTGATATTTTTAAGCCAGTCCCATGGCTAAGCGGTATAATGCTTGTCATGCTTGCTTGGGACTGGTGAGGCGTGGGTTCGAATCCCGGTGTGAGCTGAAATTTAATTTTCAGTGAACATCGGTGCTCGTAACTCACGCCGGGCTGTACAGGTTTGGGTTTTTCGATGGTTTCCCCAAGCCCTGTGCTACCGGTGGGGCACAGGCAAATGCGTGCAGTTTCCCCAAAGTCGGCCCATCGCCGCATTACTCTCCAGGCTGAAAAAGTATGTAATACCGCCAAACTTATTCTGCCAAACTTAATGTACCGATCAGCCTGGAGTCCCCTTCCGGTCTCGGCCGGACCCCCATCGAGATAGAAGTCTGAAAAGCGGGGTAAAAATAAAAAAAAAAAAAAAAATTATTGATATTTTTAAAGATATAATACGCTCATCCTGACGTTACACTCATCAAGAGCTTTCATTTGAGTACCCACATGCATTTTGATATATTTTTCATATATACATATATATAATATATATAAATATATGAAAATTTGATGTGGGTACTCAAATGAAAGGTCTTGATGAGGGTAACATCGAGGTGAGCTTATATCTTTAAAAATGTCAACAGTTCACAAGATACAAGGTCATTTCTTAATTATGTATCTAGAGATAGAGAATTTTCGAATGCAGCCTAAATACTTATAATAATAACTTAACTATCAGTGAGAATTGTATGAAACCTTGAAAAGGCACAAATTCAAGACCTTTGCAATGACACTAAATTTTACTTAAAAAAAAACCGATTTTATCATACAACTATCCCGGAAAAAAATGTTTTTTTATTCTCTTAATAGTATATAAATTAAAAAAAAAGTAATTTTTTGATCTTGTGCCACTTAATAAATTTTTCAGATCAATGGGGTTGAAATGACCGAAGCTAAACACGAGCAAGCTGTAACATTGCTAACCGGTCTTGATAGGTTCGTGAGGCTAGTGGTCGAACGAGAGATACCTCGTTCTCAGGCGAGCTCACTGATGCAAGTAACCCCTTCGGAAAAATCTCCGCGATTGATCGGCGCATCCACGCCGCGTCCCTACACCGGGCTTTATAATGCAAATAGTTACATAGCAAATCGACCTGGTTACGCCGGCTACCGACGTTCTATCGACGCAGATAAAACACTCTCCCCAAGTCCAACGGCGAGAACACCGCCTCCTCCACCACCGGCGCCACTCGCGTTGGCTAAAGAACAACAACAACCTGTCAACGGCATTGCCAAGATGAACGGCGTAAGCGACAGTTCTGCGGCTGGCAAAGTTATCAGTCGAGGTGCCGTGAATCCACCCCAGCCTGCGCCGCGACAAACTCTACCGACTCCAACGTCGCAGCCTCAACAAGTTCAACCTCAGCAACATCAACAGCAACAGCAACCAAATCAGCAGTCTGGTACTACAACTCCGAGTCAGCCGGAACCAACCAGACCGACTTCGCCTCAGGAAGACATACAGGTACCGAAGCCAATCACCAACGAGGAATTTCAGGCCATGATTCCCGCTCACTTCCTACGACCTCCGACTTCCTCGCCCTCGCCAGACTCCCAGCAGGGCCCAGTCGTTACAGTGACTATCAAGCAGCCTGATAACTTACCTGGAGACGTTAACTTCCCTCCGGCGCCCACTACACTTGGTAAAGTTACCGAGACCATCACTAAGAGTACACTCACCGAGACAGTCGTAACACGTGTCACCGACAATCATCTGGTCCAGCCAGTAATCATTGAGGTATGCTCGCAGCTTCACGCATGACACTTTAACGTCAATAATTATCATTATTATTATTTTTATTATTATCATTTTTATTGCTATCACTTTCTGTTACTGTTTCTCTCTTGTTGTTCATAAATATGTATTGAGACAAATACATCACATTACCATAAATTTCCAACGCACACTCGATATATTACTTATTATAGAATTATATAATAAATTCATTAGCTAGACTAGACGCTACAACTCACCAATTCCAGTCCTCTCTATTAATCCTCCATCGTTGGCCATCTCGTCCTCAGTATCTGGATTTAACTCAAGTGATTTTTATTCATTTAATTATTATTATTGCTAATATTTGTTGATTGTTATTCAGGACGTCGTACTGATGAAGGAAGGATCTCTTGGCTTTAGTATCATTGGTGGTACCGATCACTCCTGCACGCCATTTGGCGCTAAAGAGCCTGGTATTTTTATATCACACGTATGTATAGTTTATTAATAAATTACAGTGGATTCTCGATAACTCGAACTTGGTTAAGTTGAAATTTTTAGTAACTCGAAAAAAATTTTTATTCCTTTCCGCTGAACTCTTAAATACGTGATATCTCGAATTATTTAGACTCTGTAACTTGAACTTAGTATCGTTTCCCTTGCAGTATCGATAAAGAATATTTATACTTTATAACGCGAATTTTAAAAGTGAAACTCTACACGGAAAGAACAAGATGACACTGGATATCATCCCAGATTATAATCAGTGATATCTGTGGTGAAAAAACATTTCAGATAGTAGCTGAAAAAATCCAGATTATACTGTGTGATATCTGGATTATACTCATTGTAATCTGGATTATACTGCGTGATATCTGGATTATACAAGCTACTATCAGAAATTTTTTTTCAGATTTTCACTCACTATAATTTTCACTCAGTATAAAGACGTTTTTTTCTGAACTATCCAAGCTTAAAGCAATCAAATCTGAATTCCTATAGGAATTTGCAATCCTTATATTCTTGTTTGTAATGTATATTTTCTCTCTAAGTTATTTTCTTGCAAATCAAGCGTTTTCTTAATTTTTTTGATCTACTTGCAAATTTTGAACATTTTGTTAAGTCGAAAACTCGTTAACTTGAAGTTTTTATCACTTCCCTTGAAGTTCGAGTTATCGAGAGTCCACAATGTAATTATAAATACTTATAATTATCATTAATAATTTGTGGAATCTAAAATAGGTTGTACCTGGAGGAATAGCTGCTAAATCTGGTAAACTTCGAATGGGTGACAGGATATTAAAAGTTAATGGTACCGATGTAACTAAAGCCACGCATCAGGAAGCTGTTATGGAGTTATTAAGGCCTGGTGAATCAATTGTTTTGACAGTCCAGCATGACCCATTGCCAGAAAATTACCAGGTATTTTAATATTTTAATTATTAATCGCTTAATACGTAATATTTATCAGCAGATTTCACGATTAGTTGCTTCGCTAAATGCTACATATTCGCACGCGGTTAATAATTATTGTTTTTTATTTATATAATTAATCTTAAATCGTGGGATAATGTAAATACTTTCAAATATTTATTTTATTTTAAATAATGTTAAAATTTAAATCGGTTTTACGGCGAGGTTTATTTATTAATCGCCTATCTATCTTAATTAAATAACTTGTTGTTATTTAACAAGCTGGTCGAAATAGAGTACATTCCAGTAACAGTAAGTAATCGATCTGATGAATATATATCTCCATTACATCCCTCGATTATTTCATTTTATATTTTCTTCTTTTTTTTTTTCTATACTTAACTTTCCTCTATACAATATTATTACATAATCAATAAAAAATTTTAACACGGCTTTTTTACTGCTTGGAGCTATTAATGTGATGCTTATCTACGTGCTCACTTGTACTTTTTTTAGCAATACAGTCACGTTTCTTATCTTTTTAAATTATAATTTTTATAATTACTTAATAGCCAATAAAATTCTAAGGTGATTTTATTAAATTTATTTATTTAATTTTAGGAACTTGTGATAGTAAAAGAGCCTGGTGAAAAATTAGGCATGCATATAAAAGGAGGACTCCGTGGTCAGCGTGGAAATCCACTAGACCATACAGACGAAGGTGTATTTATTTCAAAAATAAATTCCGGCGGTGCAGCTAAGCGTGACGGAAGATTGAAGGTCAGTTATTTTATATAGCTTAGATGATTCAGTTAGAGTGACTTTAATTAACTTAATTAACTTTAATTAATGTCGATTTAATAAATTAAATTCAATGATTAGTAATAATTGTTATATATTTTTTTTTAATTTATATTTAGGTGGGAATGAGATTACTCGAAGTAAATGGTACGTCATTACTTGGAGCTACTCATCAAGAAGCGGTTAATATTCTTCGCTGCTCTGGTAATACGATAACTCTTGTTGTATGCAAGGGTTACGACAAAAACGAAGTCGAGCACTTGTTGACGCTCTCCGGAAGAGAGTCTAAAGAATCACGAAGATCTCAAGATTTAAAAGACACATCCCCTACTGAGGGATTAAAGTCTTTGTCTCAGAGTGTCTCAAGTTTGGATCGCGATGACGAGGAGGCAGCAACTTTGAGACAAGAACAGGAAATGAAAGAAGAGCTTGTCGCTTGGGAACAAGAAGAACGCGAACGAGCGTTAATTGAGCACAGAGAAAAATCAACTCCTGAAAAAGTACGTTGTTTTTTTTTAATCGTACAATTATTATAGCGCTGGCTTATAAGCATGAATTTTTTTGGTTTTAATATATTGCTAGATTTAATTTAAAATTTTATCATTAAAGTTAAATAATAATTAGCGTATAATAGAGCGAGTAGATTATTAGACATAGAAAAAATATTTTTTTGCATAGGTAATGGATGTAGTAAGGGCCGCTGAATCGTTAGTTAATAAACCAAATAGTCCAGTTGACACACCTGTGCCACCAAAATCACCTGGTGGAACAAAAGATCTCAAAACCACTACTATTGTCATGAGTAAACACACATTGGCACCGCAGAATCCCACTGTAAGTACTCATATTATTTAATAAATGCTATACTAGTTATTCTAGATTTATTATTATTAGATTGATAGCTTGTGTATAAATAATTATATTATATTATATTTTTCTGAACTTATTATGCATGATTGATGCATGTATAAATAACTATTCTCATCTTTATTAAAACTATCTCATAAATAATTTATCGTCAACGTTATGAGTGTTGCACTTATAGCTTTTCCAGTAAATAAAATCACTTTAAAACACAGTTTAAATTATAAATTAATTAGTTATATATTTATGTATAAAAATAATGCTAAATCATTTGCACAAATTCAAATTGGAGCACTTTATACCGATTTATTTTAAATAGTTCAATGTTTGTCAAGAGAAATTCAATGTCTGGATGATATTTCATTACTATTATTATTACTACCATTGTTATTATTATTACCATCATTATCGTAGTTTATTTCGTTGAAACCAAACACTTAACAATTTATAAGGTCCTTATATTCATTATTGCGTACCCGTGATTATTTAGATATTTAAATAGATGTTTTTAAGCTACTCAGTGACTTAGCATGCAAACATTGCACACTGGTATATTTTATTTATAAAATAATTTTAAAGTTGTTTAGGAGACCCACGAGTACACCCACATGTGCCTTATTTTTTTAATTGTACGGAATTCATGTCATATGCACTCAGACATTATCTTTTCTTGATTCAAGATTAATTTGCTAATTATTACATACTAGCAACCTTGCAGTCACTATGTGACTGTCGTGGCTTGTGAACTATAAATAAAAAAAAATTTTCTTTATTAAATAACTTTTGTTAAATTGCACTGTACTCTCTTAACTATTGACGTTTTTAAAGATATAAGCTCATCCCGATGTTACACTCATCAAGAGCTTTTATTTGAGTACCCACATGCATT
The DNA here is from genome assembly GCF_020080835.1 of Cotesia glomerata. Lineage (NCBI taxonomy): Eukaryota > Metazoa > Arthropoda > Insecta > Hymenoptera > Braconidae > Cotesia > Cotesia glomerata. The sequence goes on from NC_058158.1 coordinate 7,226,084, forward strand.
TTGATATATTTTTCATATATTCATATATATAATATATATTTTAAAAATATAAGATCATCCCGATGTTACATTCATCAAGAGCTTTCATTTAAGTACCCACATGCATTTTGATATATTTTTCTTATTTACATATATATAAATATATGAAAAATTGATGTGGGTACTCAAATGAAAGGTCTTGATGAGTGTAATATCGGGACGAGCTTATATCTTTAAAAATGTCAATAGTTCACAAGATATAAGGTCATTCCTTAATTATTGACATTTTTTAAGATATAAACTCATTTTGATGTTACACTTATCGAGACCTTTCATTTGAGTACCCACATGACATTTTTTATATATTTTATATATATGGTATTTGTGAAATGTATAAATATATAAAATATATGAAAAATTGATGTGGGTACTCAAATGAAAGGTATTGATGAGTGTAACATCGGGATGAGCTTATATCTTTAAAAATATCAATAGTTCACAAGATACAATGTCATTTCTTAATTATTGACATTTTTAAAGATATAAGCTCATCCCGATATTACATTCATCAAGAGCTTTAATTTAAGTACCCATATGCATATTGATATATTTTTCATATTTACATATATATAATATATATAAATATATGAAAAATTGATGTGGGTACTCAAATGAAAGGTCTTGATGAGTGTAATATCGGGATGAGTTTATATCTTTAAAAATGTCAATAGTTCACAAGATACAAGGTCATTTCTTAATTATGTGTCTAGAGATAGAGCATTTTCGAATGCAGCCTAAATACTTATCATAATAAATTGACTATCGATGAGAATGATATGAGACCATGAAAAGGCACAACTCCAGGTCCTGAAGACTTTTCCAACGATACCAAATTTAACCTTAAAAATTCATTTTATCATATAAATACTCTTGCCACAAAATTTTGCTTATTCTCTTAATAATATAGATTAAAAAATGTACAAATTTATAAAAAAAAAAATTATTTGATATCGTAAAAAAATTATTAATAAATAAAAAAAGTAATCTTGAATCAAGAACAATCAATTAAAAATATTTTAATTTTTTTCTGAGTGTTGCTATACTCATTTTCCGTCAATCATCGTATTTATTATTCGTTCATTGGTGAAAAAAAAAAATCATACTTCATTGTATTTTCAATAAAAACTGTATATTCCATGATCAATGGCGCATGGATCGTGTTACTGTCATATCAGTGTTTATAGTGACGCATGCTCTGGTTTATAAGAGCCAAAAAAGAGACATGTTTCACGTGTTTACAGACGATGGACGGTGACAGTACCACCCTGGCCGCCCTCTGACAGGAGTGAGTTGTTCAGTACTATCATTTATCTCTGTATCTGCGTACAAGTCTACCCAGGACACTGTACTGCGGTTTATTTGTCTTTTAACTAAAGTTGAAGCAAATAAACTAAATAAAGCAACCAACCAAAAACAAATTTCAGTTAAAACCAAAATGTATTTAATTTAAATATCTATATATTAATATAAAAATAATAATTAACAAAAAAAAAAAAAGAATTTATTGTGCTGTCCCGTACGTATAAATGTTATTAATCATACAATTTAATATAAATACATATTGAGTATATATTGTTACTCCGTTTGTTACTGCCATCAAGATTAAGACTCAAATCTTGCAATTTCTATCGGCCAGTATATTATTTTATTTACTTTAAATAAATTATTATAAAAGTCTTTGGCTATGGCTATGGCTATGGCTATGGCTAAATGACTATGGCTAAATATATTTACTGAGATTGTAAATAATATGTAATTTTATTTAAAATAAAAAATTGGCCGATGGTTAGGGATATTTCTGTGATAGGGTAAAAACAAAATTTTAAATATTATTTCGAGAGTTTATTTATATTTTATATGCATTACGCATTTAATAATAAATTATGACTTAAAAGTCTATAAAAAAATTCTTCACGGAAGAAATTGAGCTTATTTTGACTCTCAATTAATTGTAACGTAAAATGCTGCTAGATTTTATTTTTTTCTTATTTTATGCATTCAATTTTTAGGCTACTAAAATATTTTTATTAAATTAAATCTGTAATTGGCTTTGAATAATTACATAATTGCTGTAGCAAGATTATTTAAATAAGTAAGCGCTTTAATGCTTGTATAAAATATTTCCTACAGAATATGAATCTTGTGTCGTCCAATCTTAACGTTAATGGGATATAATAATAATAATAATAATAATAATAATAATAATAATAATAATAATAATAATAATAATAATAATAATAATAATGATGATGATAATAATTATAATAATAATCTTCAATGCTAGTACTGTACAAATGTATGTATCGTCTTTTGATATTTACCATAAATTATTTTTATTTATTTTTTGAAGAATAAATTAATATTTTGTTTATTATTAAGTTTAAAAAATCACCGAGGTTGTGAAAAAAATTGTAATATATTAATTTACTGTGTTACAAAAAAATGTCCAAAGTATTTATTCTATATAAATAATTAATAAAGCATATATCACTCGTACGTAAGAAAGACAAAATATAAAATCAAATATTTATAAAACCAAAGAAAGTGATTTTTTGAAAAGAATTAAAAAAAAAAAAAATATTTATACATATAGAAGTATATAATATTTATGTTTGTGAAAAATTATTATGCAATCACTGTTACGCAAGCCCATACTACTAACAAGATTGAAAAATCTTTGTTAATTTAAGCCGATATAAAAAAAAAAAAGAAAAAAAAAAGAGAAATTTTCTATCAATGTTATATGTTATATATAACTTTATTAATGGACCAGATTTATATATTATTACAAAATATAAATAAAACGTTAACGTTGAAAATTAAAAATATATATCAATGCTTGGATTGTTAATTATTAATTTAAATTTCACGATTTTATTATAAATTATAAATTATATTAATTATTCATCGAGACAGAAATTTCTCTTGGCAATAAAAAATTTATTTTCATTAATTACTTAAAAATTTGTATCAAAAATTTATTTTATATTAATAACTCTTTGTGGCATATTAATTAATAATTATTAAGTTTTAAATGAAATAATAAAACCTGAGCTTTTAAATGAAGGCTAAATGTTTTTTACCAATTACTTTTTGGAGTAATCGAAATAAGTGTTACAAAGAGCTAAAAGTATGAATAATGTAAAAAAAAGCAAACGAAAAAAAAAAATATATATATATACAGCTAAAAAAAAATACTACGTACCATAAATAATTAAAGCCCTGTTTCCTGAAATGAACTAAAGAATCTAATGTACTTTAGGCATTACAGTCAAAATTAAAAGAAGAATACGGTACATCTGTGGATGATCCTGTAGGAACTTCAATAGACCATCCAGTAACTACTTGTACTTCTACTACTACTACTGCCTCTACCAAGTCACAACCCCATGCATCAACGACTAATTTAGACCACCATTCACAATCTAAATCTCAATCTCAATCTCAATCTCATACACTTCCTCCTAAAAAGAGTCAGCAAAACGCTAAAAAAAGTATTACCTTCGCGACTCTACCCTCTCCTTACAAATCAACTCAGTGTATAACAACTCCTATTGTTAACTCAATGCCTGCCAAAGATAACCGTCCAATTTCAATGCACGAAATATCTAGTTACTATCCAGCCACTGATTTTTATAAAAAAAATATATCTAACATTGATAATGATAACAAGATTAAATCACCGCGTTTTCAACTTCCTCCGACGCCACTGACAACTCCTGTGGCTCGTTTTAAGGATTATGGGTCTAAGAGTATCACCACCTCACTTAACGACTTACAGATTGCACGTTCTGTTGATGGAAAAAATTATAAGGTTGAGGTGAGGTCTTCTTGGCATGTTTAATAACTAAACTAATAATTTATTAACTTTATTTATTTACTTTTCAGGGCTTTTATCTTTAAGTTTTATCTTTATCACACGCGTTTTTATTACTTTACTTCGTGATCATTTTTGACACTATTTATTTTATTCTTTCTACTGTTTAATTTGTCGTTTATTAATTTTATATTTTTTTACAATTGTTTAGCCTTCACCAACACCTTCACCAACACCAGCTAAAATGTCTGTAAGTGATCGGAAAAGATTATTTGAGTCTGCTGTTGAAGAACATCTTAAACCATCTCCTAAACCAGGTATTTTATAAGTTTATTTTAATTTATAAATTACTTTTGTAATAAAATTTATTTTTACAAAAATAATTATTAATTTTTGCACGACTCATGATGCACAACTCAAGCATCAGAGAGTGCTTTATGATCGAAAAATTATTTTCGCCTCATTTCGGCAACTATTTTTATTATTATACTCTTGTTAGTTCACGGAATCAAGATATTTTGCAGACTATTGTCAAGATAATTTAATGGAGATTAATTTGACATTTTTAAAAAATTGATTTAGTGCAATGGAAACGAAAAAAAAACATCAAAATAGGTCAAAAAATTTTCCTGTTTGTCATGTATGCACTAAAAAAAAATTAACTTGAATCAAGACGAAAAAATGCTCAAACAAAACTCTTGTTAAAAAATTATGTGAACATCAAATAAATCCTGACACATCAAAATATCTCAGGAAATGCCCAAACTTAACTCTTGCTAAAAGCGGAACTAAAAATTCCAATTTTAAAAGGTTGATTTTAGAGATTAAATTTTGACGCACCCTACTATATATATATATATATATATATATATATTATGTACATTTATCTCACTAGAAGCTCCTGCGCATTATCGCGCTATTTTAGTTGTTTTATATATTTTTTTTAACATTCTTTAATTTATTAATATTTCATAATTAAATGAGCATTATGAGTCTTGCACTTTTGGATTTTCCAAACTTTTTTTATAATTATATTATTTTAACAGATAAAGTGTTCACTTTCCTCAGTCAAGATGAGGTAGAAAAATTGAAACAAGAAGAGGAGAGAAAAATCGCAACCCTCACACGAGATGAGTTAAAATCATGGGCTCAGATGGACATGGAAGGTATGGAAGAGCCTGAAGAAATAATCGAAGAACAAGATAATAGAAGACCTAAGTAAGCGAGTATCTATTTTTTCAACTATAAAACAAAAAAATGCATTGCTAACTCTTCGATTGAGCACTGTAAAAGTATTTTATTTATTATTTTTATTTGCACCATCGGAGGAAGACTGTCTCTACACGAGGTGTACTTTTTTATACTTTAGCCAGCTGCAATTTATTATTTTAATTTGTTAGTTTTTATTAAATATTATATGTACATTTTAAACTCTCTATGTACATATGTAACTACGTTTTTTTTTTATAAAAAAAAAAAAATCTTTTTTTACTAGATTTATATAGTATAAATATATAAATGCACACAAAGTTATCAATTTTTAAAGTTAGTAAATAATTTTAAAGGATCAAGTATTTTATAATGTACTTAATTACAAATAATTAATTGGTATAAAATCTACGAATTCTACGTGTATGAGAAATGATTGCATGCTTTTATTTTGCTTCTTTATGCTTTTCTTGAACATCTTTGAAAAGTTATTTATGTTTTTATGACGCTTTTTGTGCTTAAGAATAATAAAATAAAAGTAATTTAGTTTTTTTACTCCATCTTTTTAAGCGTAAAACAATTAAGGTGAAAGGATAATTATATTATTTCATAAAGGGAACAATTGTACTGTAGTGACGTTTTTATAATTGAATTTTGAATTATGTACGCTAAAAGAAATTTATAAAATGTAACAACCAAGAAAACACTTTTTTTTTTTAAACTTTTTTTTTTTAACCCTGTGCAGTATTTTAGTGAGTGTGTGTGAGAGTTATAAAATTGCTTCTACTAAGAGCAAGAGCTTTTGTATCTATTTTTTTACTGAAATAAATTAACTGCAATTGATATAGTAAAAATAAAGAACTTTTTAGTACGCTAATTGATTACCTTACAGTAGCCGATTGAGCTCGCGAAGCTCGTTACCTTCCCTTCAAGGGTATCCGAGTGTCGTAAGAACAGCCAAGGCTGAACGTCGTTTGAAAGAAAAGTTGAAAGAGGAGGTAAGAAATTTTTAATCTTGTATTTATTTTCTCATTTAAATTAAACTTATATTTACAATCATTTTTCTTTAATAGGGATTGATCTCAGATGAAGATGAAGAAAGTCATTTAAGTCCTGCAGAACAACGTGCGCTGCGTGCGGAAAAAAGAGCTGCTTGGAGACATGCTCGTCTTAAATCCTTAGAACAAGTAAATAATATTTATTTAATTTTTTTTCTAGTACTTTCTTAAATATTGACGATTTTGGAGATATAAGCTCATCCCGATGTTATACTCATCAAGAGCTTTCATTTGAGTATCCACATGCATTTTTGATATATTTTTCATATATACATTTATATAATATATATAAATATGTAAAATATATGAAAAATTGATGTGGGTACTCAAATAAAAGGTCTCGATGAGTGTAACATCGAAATGAGTTTATATCTTAAAAAATGTCAATAGTTCTCACAAGATACAATGTCATTTCTTAATTATTGACATTTTTTAAGATATAAGCTCACCCCGATGTTACACTCATCAAAATTTTCCATTTGAGTACCCACATGCATTTTTGATATATTTTTCATATATACATTTATATAATATATATAAATATGTAAAATATATGAAAAATTGATGTGGGTACTCAAATGAAAGGTCTCGATGAGTGTGACATCGGGATGAGCTTATATCCTTAAAAATGTCAATAGTTCATGAAATACAAGGTAATTTCTTCATTATGTATCTAGAAAAGGCTTACATTCAAGTCAAGACCTTTGTAATGACACTAAATTTCACTAAAAAAACCGATTTTATTATATGACTATCCTGGAAACAAAATTTTTCTCATTCTATTAATAATATAGATTAATTATTAACAGGATGCATTACAAGCGCAAATGGTGATAAAAAAAATGAGTGAAATGGTGGACAGTTCTACAAAATCCGAAGTATTAAATTCAAGTCAAGTGGATCCACCTCAACCAGAAAAAATGGCAGAGGTATTTGAAATAACTAATTTAACTTACAATTTACAAAATAAAACTTTTTTTTTTTTTTTTTTTTTTTTTCCTATAAACTATGAATGATAATTAACTAATAATTGTGTTAAACATCTCACGTTAACACACTTACTAATAGCTCGTTTTAAAATGATTTATTTAATCAATTGATAAACTCTAACTTCCATAAATGTGGAGATTAATTTATTAATAATTAATTAATAATAATAATAATAATAATAAAAGAACGATGGAATGCTGAGAGGTTATAACAAATGGGTTGTCGTTTATTTTCTCACAATCATATAGTTTGGTACATTAAGGCCGTCTAGCGCGGATTTTCCAAAACTTGCCGTACGCAGCAAGGTGGGTCCGCCGAAAGCCGTCCGCGAATCTGAAAAAATAGTGGATGAAAAGGTAACTCGGCGTACTGAGGAGTATGTGGACGAAGTCACTGGCGAGCGTCGCGTCCGAACAGTCGAATACGTCGAGAAGCTCATTGAGCGCGAGGTAGTAAATCATCAACAACAACATCATCAAAAACCACAAAGTCACTTAATTAAATTAATATTATCACAACACATTTTGTGAACGATCATGCACCATTTTATTAGTCGTTTTTTTTTTTTTTTCATTGCATTATTCACCCGCTGTATATTTTTTATCATGTCGTACGCCAAAGAGTGCTGGCAAGCTCGATAAAAATATTTTTTAATTGTCCACAAGTAAATTTTATTTTTTTTTTTTTAAATAAATAAAATCAACAAATGATAGGCCAGATTCTTCGGGACGACGGATTGCTCATTTATTGCACAACGGCTTTTATTTTTTTGCATGCTACATTTAATAACTAACAACTAATAATTATTATTAATTATCAATATTAATAATTGTATTATTATTACACACTGATACTTATTGTTACAAGATACCAACACATGCACCAGGAATGCAACTCACAATGCACTGACTCAGCACCGTTTCATAATTATTTTATTCTTCACTTCTATCGGTATGGTTTTTCAATTCTGATCATTTTTCTTTTCTCTTTCTTTCGCTCTGATAAAAAAAAAAGTAATTAATACTAATAATTATTACTTGGTATGAAAAAAAAATAAAGAATTACCTTGTAATTATTATTTTTAGTCATTTAATTGAATTAAAACTAACAAAAGTTGAAATAAATAATTAGTCTATGGAATAATTAGTAATTAGATTTATTATAGAATTTTGGAGTGTATTTATTTTAGTTTGTTAGACAATTTAATCAGTAGTGGTCACACTTCTTAAAAATAACGTAGTGGTCATACTGGGTCTAGTTGACCCCATGTATGGAAAAAATTGTTGCTACTTGCGTTTTTTTCAATATTTTCACTCGAGCCGTACATGAGAGTAATTCTTAACACTTCCGTTGAATAACTCATCGTCTTTTAATTTTTTTTTAATTGTTTGATTATAAAAAAAAAAAAAAATGCGAGAAAGTCAAATTTTGAAAAATTTGACTTTTTTTTACTAAAAACTTCATTTTTTAAGATAAATGAAAATGACCTACGGGGTTCAACTCCGAATATCGCATACTTTGAAAAAAAAGTGGTGTCATATCAAGCTTTTCAAAAAGTATAAGGTACCGGTGGGTAATAAGGCCTATAGCTAAGGGAGATTTAGAAAAAAATCGAAAATATTGCATTTAAATATTGAAATGTATTATTAATTTTTATATTAATACATTAGCCATAAAATATAATGGAGTAATGGTAATGTTCACCATAAACAAACACAAAATTAAATTTTTTCAAAAACCTTGCGAATAGGCTTTATTTTACTATGGTAGGGTAATAAGGCCTGCGGGTAAAGCATACTGGAAATAGTTGTACTATACTTAATGAAATTGGTATTAGAGATCAATCATCAATTTATCACTTAAATTGAGCAACAATATTTTTTAAGATGTTGATAAAAATTAGAACAATGATTTTAAATTATTAAATATAAAATTATAAAAAATGTTTATCATTTACCCAAATCGTTTTTTAGGAATTCTTCTGCGCTACTTTAGCATATGACGGATAATGAAATATAGAAGAAAGGGAACGTTGTATCGGGACTCTATAAACTTGTAGCGACATTTCTATGCTACACGCTTCTACTAGAGAAGCATTTAGCGGAAGCGGTTATTTTAAATAGCATTTCTATCACTTAGGCCTTATTACCCGCGGGTACCTTATTTATTTGTGCAATTGAAATAAACTTCCATGAATTTCAAAAAATTTTCAAACAATAATAGATGGTACCACAGATACCATTTTGATTGATATCTTCGAAGCAAGAGCAACTCAAAAATTGTATGGGGTCATCTGGACCCCATAATGACCACTACGGGTTAAAAATTATTTTATCAACTGATTAATTAAATTGGGATTTTATTTTTAAACAGGTCGAAACACTGAGAGAAAAAATCATATCGCTGGAATTAAGCAATGCAGAGGAAGAAGTAGATTCCGGGAAACTTGGAGCGGACAGTGAACCAGAAAGCGAAAGTGAAGATTTTACTGGACAAGATCTTTCAACCAGTGTCGCAGTCGAGAGTTCAGACTCGTTCATTTGTACGAGCCCGACGACGGAAACTGTACCGAGTATTGGGAAAAACGCGGGTCCAAATAATTCATCTGTAGCAAAAAAAAAGAAACGAAAGCGCTCGAAAAAAGGACGGAATTAAAATAAATTAATTTAGTCTGGTGCGATTATATTAATATTTAATATTGTATAGTATATATACAATCTTAGATAGGGTTTTAGGCACTAAAGATCAAATTTTTATAATAAAAATAAATAAAATGGATTATTTAAATTTATAAATAATATATTAATGTAGTTATTGATGAAAATGAAATCAAGTAACTTAAAAGTGTTGTAATAACTATAAGACAATATTGTTGCAATTGACGTATGAAATTGTGTATTTATATATTTTTATTGAGCAACAATTGATATAGAATGATTTTTAAAATAATTTTGAGTTTTTTAAAATTTTATTTTACCGAATTTTATACATATATTTTTATGACAAGCCTTTGGGATAGATTTTCAACTAGCACAGTTTATACTTATCATTTGATAGTATCAACTGATTAATTAATTAATTAATTTAATATGACATCAATACACACATTCCTAGTATCTATTTTGTAACAATAGACATCACATATTAAATAAATGAATAAAATTCCAGCATTAACTCTTTGTAACTTTTATAAGCTGCTGATCTTGCCCCCAGTGACTATGTTAGATTAAACATTTTAAGAATAAAATAAAAGAGAACTTAATGTAAGGATTTGAGTGAAATAATTATTGAGTTTTGTTATAAACCATAAGCGAAAGATTTATGTCATAGAAAAAATAACTTGAAAGTTATTTTAAACAGCGTGTAAAAATGTTTTATTTATTTGAGAACAATATTAAGTAGATAGGACAAGATTTTATTAAATTTTAATTCATGAAAATTGAATCCCGGAAAAAATAGACCCAAGGTAAAAGACCCAGTTATTGACAATTGCAATTTTATTTTAATTAAAAAAAAACAAATTAACTCTGATAAATTAATAAATATAAATTTTGAATTATAAATTTTAAAATAATTGGTTTTTTGAGAACACTTTTTTTTTTAATTAGAATAAAATTGCAAGTGTCAAACAACTAAGCCAGTGTCAATAACTGAGTCTTTTACCTTAGAATAAATATTAAAGTTATGAAAAATTCATATTATTTCATTAAAAATATTATAAAATAAAAATTATAATAATAATAATATTTTTTTTTTGTAATAAAAAAAGGAGCTATCATTTTGGGGTGCTTGTTTTTCAGGAAAATTGTGGCAGTGATACAATTATTATTATTATAATTTTTATTTAATAATTTAAATAAAATGGTATGAATTTTTCATAACTTTAATATTTTTTCCAGGTCTATTTTTTCCGGGTCTATTTTTTCCGATTACCATAAAAATTTTAACCATTTATAATTATGTATTTTTTTTTTTTATATGAATATATATTTTAATAAATATGAAGAATAGCTTCAGAATTTATTTTGCTGTATTATGGGTGCAAATGACTTTTTTTATTACTATTATTATTATTATTATTATTATAATTATAAAGATTTTTTAATTAATTTTTATATTGATTAATAATTTACAAAAAAGTTTATTAACCAAAATTTAAATTAAAATCTTAGGCATTTAAGAAGTAAATTTTTGGCCTTATAATTGTTTGACATAAAAATTATATTTTTAAAATAATTTTTTATGCCGAAGATTTTAAATTTAAATAAGATCATTTGATGTTTGTTACTTATGAAGATAAATAAGTAACAGGGCCTTATTATGAATAGTATTATGTTTGTAACGAATGTTTACAATATTTTCATATGTCGTTGCACATGTTGTTGATCGATACATATATGTTATAGTAAATAATGTATAAAACAAATAATAATTATGTTAAAAACTATATGAGTGCTTGAGAGTTGAAATATCTATCCGTGCGGCTGTTAGTAGCTACAAGAGTTCGTTGAGCGAGGGACCAAGAATTTATAAATAAATAAATCAATCGCAAACGTCTCTATCATTAATTAAAGTAAACTACATCCAATTTATCAGACGCTTGTGGCTTGGTATTTTATTTTTTTTTTATTATTATTAAATTAACACATCTAAGTTAATAATAATTGAAAAAATAAAAATACGGCGTATTATTACTTATGAGTCAATTGCACTGTTATATCCATCGTTAAAAATTATTATTTTAATTATTACTTCAATAATCGTGAAGAGTAAGGTTGATATTGTTTAAAAAATGGACAAATGGGTTTTAAGTGCGACGTTAGAATTAATTATTGGACTTTAATTAAAAAAAAAGTATTTAATATTTTAGATTGAAAGTATATATTATATAAATATATTTATTACTGTCAACTATATGTCTTTATTAAGCAATATTTATACGTTTTGTAATGCTGAATCCGTATATTTGTAAACAAAAATATCATTCATATAAATAATCACTGAAATTAAAAAGATACTAAACAATTTATATTATAATATTTATTGTAAAAAATAATCAGTCTTGCTTTTCTTTACTAAATTATTATTTTTTCGGAGCAATTATTCCCTCCAGTTGAGTCTGTAAATTATAATTAATGTTATTTTTATCACAAAAAAAATTGTAAAAAAATTATTATTTAAATTAACCTTTAGTTGTTGATTAGTTTTCTTCAAAAATTGTATTTCTTCATTGTGCTTTTTTTCTTCAGCTTCGTGCAACTCTGCGGAACGTCTTTCGGCTTGATCAAATTTTTGCCGCAATTCGGCTACTGTTTTTTCCAACTCAGTTTTTTGAAGTCGTAATTCTTCCGCTGTAGCTATTAAATCTTCCTTACCTTCTTCGGCCTATTAATTGTTCTTTTAATTAAGCAATAAACTCTATTACAGAAGATAAATTATAGAAAACAGTACCTGCAATGCTTTGCGTATTCCAAAGGCAATACTACTTTGATAAAGTGTTTGATAAGCAGCCATTGTCATTTTTATTTCATCGCGAACTCGTAGTAATAATAATCCACGCTCTGCGCAATTTACTGTCACTTGCCTAATTATTTCATCTGTTACAAATTATGAAATTTATAATTTTAATTACTTAGATAAATTTTAAATTTGCTCTCAGTACCAATAGCGATAATAATAATAATAACAATAATAATAATAATAATAATAAATTTGAAAAGAATATTTACCGAAACATTGAGAATAAAGTTCACGGCGAACTGGACAAATTCCAGTTTCTCGGGCTTGTCTCTGCTGCAGTCTCATATCCAATTGTTCTTGTAAATTGATAACATCCAGTCTAGTTGCTGGAGTACTTGAAACAAACTGGGTCCAAATTTGCCCATCTTCCTCCCATTCTTTCGGAGGCAAAATTCCATTCAGTATTTCAGTGGTTTCGCGTCTTATATCAGCAGTCACCGGCGAAGATTGACCTTTACACGCCGATTTCTTCCCTGATTTTTCTTTAGGAGTTTTTTCCGGGTGCTTTTTGACCAACACGGGGTTGTCGTATTTCACCAAAGTATTTGTCGATGGAATTATACGTTCTTGTGCAACCGTAGCCATTTTTTTGAAAATAATAGTATTTATCAGTAAGTAAAAGATTAAATGTCAAGTTCACTGCACGTGTTTAGTAAATTTGGCGTTGCTATGACAATATTGATCAATTGTTTTTATTGTTTGGATTAAATTTATAAATTTATATCTAATTTATTAATTATCGTTATTAACAATTAAATAATTAGTTTATTTTTTTAATAAATTTTATTCAATAAAATTTATGATAAAATTAAATGACTTATAAAAAAGAAGAAATAAAAAAATTTTATTTATTTTTAATTAGATAAGATTAAGAGAAAAAATATAAAAAAAAAATTTATTTGCATTTATATCATTTGAAACAAAGTTATAATTTATATTTTATTTTTAATTTGATTAAAATTTTAAATTTTACGCGGTGCGCGCGCGCCTCTTGACCAATAAGGAATCGGCAACCATATTTCCGATATTTTGATACTTATTTCAGAATTAATTATTAAATTAAAGTTAATTTATTGATTAATAATATTCATTTTAAAATATAATATCTTTACTTTAATGATATAATCGTAAATTTAAGTAGTAAAAATTTTGAAATGATTCGACCAATCGCAAGCCTGAAATTCAAAATGTTACTGCGCATCCATTTTGCGTCACTTCTAGCCGTTACACATTTATTCGGCTCCCATAGACACTGAACTAAGAAATGCAATTTAGCTCTGACATTAAGGTGACTATTTATTGTTTTCACCGATCTTTTTTAATTGATTTAAGTTTTTTTGTACATAATTAGTTAACCGAGAGCTGTTTATATAATAATTTCAATAAATAATCTAGTATAAATAATTTAATTTGCCTGTAAATATGAACGTACTTACGTTCGAGAGACTTGAATCATTAGTTCATAAAATTTTATTGTTTAAAAATTTTTATCAACATATTTTTGCTCAAAAATATTAAAATTGAATAGTTAGATAATTAATTTTAAATAATAAATTATAAATTTAGTTAATAAATGTTCTGTCAGATACATTGCTATTTTAGTTCGATCATGTCAGTGGGAGCTGATATATCTTGTGAGTTTTTGAAAAATCCAGAAGTTTCTCAACTAACAAAAAGATACTTCTGTCCATTTTTTTATGAAATATTTTTAAGTAAAATTCTAGAAATTGACAGATGTCTGTTAATCTCAGAATCATTAAATATAAAACTCTAATAGTCACGCGGCGCAGATTTATTAAGACTTGAGCGTTTGAATAATTATTGAGTCATTTAATAAAGACAAAAAAATTTTGTTCAGTTGATTTTATTTTTATTTTAGTGAATATATAAATAGGTTTGTTAAGTAATGATTATCAGAAACTATAATGCAAGTAGTGGTCGTAAGTTCATGAAGTGAAGTGAAGTAGTGTTTCAAGTGAAGTAAAGTAGTTCTTGAAGTGAAGTGAAGAAGTGTTTTAAGTGAAGTGAAGTAGTAAATTTCTTAAGTGAAGCAGTGATGTAAGTGAAGTAGTAATTTAAATAATTAGTGATTAAAAAGAGCTGGTCCAGATCAACGACTCCTGATGCTGAGTCTTAATGATAAATCTTCCACCAAGGTTAGTCAAAGAAAAATCCAAATTTATTGAATACATGAAATTTTATAATGAAAATTAAGTTAGCCGACGTTTTTAATTTTTTTTTTTCATTAATTAAATTAGAACAAAAAAATATTTTTTAAAAATTGCACTTAGAGTTATTTAAGTTTTTTACAAATGAAATTTTTTTATAATAATTTTTTCAATAAAAAAAAAATTCTAAAAATTTTTAAATGTCGGCTAACTTAATTTTCATAATTTTATATTCATTAAACTGATGTAAAATTTCTTTTTTGTTTCATGAAAACCAGATAAGTAACGACCTAACGTGTTCCGAGCTTTTCTTGGTGTGGTGAGTGACAAAAATTATGTTTTTCCATGAATGGCCAAATTTTATAAGATTATTTCATTTATTTATTTAAAAATATTTTATTTATGATTTATTATACAAAAAATTATTTTAATGATATCTTAAACTTTGTTCAATCTGACAATTTAAGTCACTGAAGACATTAGCAGTTAGTGTAAATATAAAATAAAAATTTACAACTCAGAATGTCGTTCTAAGATTCGGGATTCAAGATTTGCGTGGAGTTTTTCAACAGTACGAGCGTGCTTTTTAATATTTTCTCTGGTAGTATTATCTGGGTCGTAGGTTTTCCCATTTTGAGCAGCGTCCAAAGCTGCCTGGCTGTGCATATGACGCAATTTTAATAATCTTGTTTGATAATGGTGAAGTTCTTCCTATAAATTTTAAACAAGAAAGTAAATTAATAATTTTGTTTAATTAATTATTAGACAAGTTGTTTTTGAAAACAATGTTTACTTTTAAAGAATCAAGCTCATTTTTAGTAAATTGCGCAGCTTTGGCTATTCTCCACAATCCCTGGACTTTTGGTTCAACAAATTCTTGATGGTCTGGACCTTCAGCAGTCTTTTTATCTAACTGATCGTATCCGCTCTTTATTTGATGATGTTTTTCTCTAGAATATTTCAGAAAGTTACAAATAAGACGACAATCAAATTAAAAATTTTGCAAACTAAAATTAATTATAGAATTTTACCGTAATAAATTAGCTTTGGAAACATAATCTTTTTTAGTAGGAATCGCGTTGGTTTCTTCATCAGACTCTTCTTTGTCGTCAATTTCATTCCAGCTAGGATGATTTTCTTCAATACTGTCTAAAACATTTAAATAAAATAGTTGAAATAATAAATCATTGACCAAAATAATAATATAAATAAATAATGACAAAAAAATTACTTTTGTACGCTTCAGGATCTCCATTTTCGACCTCTGATAAAATACTCATGTATTCATCAATTTTGTCTTGATGATGAGAAAACTCTTGCTTCAGAGCTTCTAATTCTTCAGCTGTTGATATAAACATTTCAAATATTAATAATTTAAAAAATAACTAGACAATTTTTTTATAATAGTTTCAGTTATTAAGAATATTATCATTTTAATTAAAGCATTAAATCCGCTTTAGCTTTACTACAATGATTATAAAATGTCTGTTTTGTTTTATAATTATTCAGAAGATAAGATAAGCAGGCAAATAAATTAAATATCAACCAAAAGTAGAGAAAATAACGACACTGAAGTTAGCAGACGTCTAAAAATTTTTGATTTTTTTTATTAATTAAATTACAACTAAAAAGATATTTCTAAAAAATTGCACTTATAGTTAGTTGCCAAGTTTTTTACATGTGAAATTTTCTTTAATTGTTTCATTGAAATTTTTTTAATAAAAAATTTTGAAATGTCGGCTTACTTCATTTTCATAGAAAATAACGTTACAATTAAATTGTGAGTTTTGAAAAACTACTCTAGAAACTCCCAGAAAATTATACAATAACAGATGTTAATTTATTTTTATCGAACTAATGAGTAACTTTTGATAAAAAAAATTAATTATTATTTACCAATAAAGCCCGCATTTTCTGCTTTTGCCCACAATTTATTGAGCTTTTTGTCTTTGAACAAATCTTTGGCTACATAATTGCTGCCATCATTAAGAGGCTTATGACGTTTCAGCAATTCTGGGTCATCAGTCTCCGCGAAATGTTCTAATAACCCATAAGTACTCATTATTCCGATCAATTTCTTCCTCAATCTGGCAGCTTTCAAGCCATCTGTGTCTTTTCCTTCTTCTTTGTAGTGTTTATAAGCCATCTCTTCTTTGTCATGCATCTTCAAATCGCTGAACAATGATTGCAGTTTCACATCCGTTAGTCTCTAAAATTAATCAATCAATTAAATAAATAAATTATAAGTACATAAACAATGAATAGGCAAAATAATTGTAACTCACATGCTTCGCTTTGGTCCAGACTAAATTTAACTTAGCCATGCGATAGGGTTTCTCAAGCTCTCTGATAGAAACAGGCACTGGAATCTCTTTGGAGTCATCATTTTTTTCATCAGTCGCTTTATTCGCGGCCGCGGAATATTTGTTGAGCCCCTCACACTCATTAATTATAAATATTGCACCTAAGCTTAAAATAAAAAACACCGAGACCAATTTCGATACCATCTTAATGTTTTACTTCAAACATAAACACACGTGCGTTCTTATCAGCTGACTAGATGCGAATGGAATTAAATGCCAATCAGTACCAGCCGTATCCTTTGTTTACGTCATCATTAAAAATAAATGTTTTGACAGAACAGAAAATTTTCTTACCTTCAAGTCGGTCAAATCAAAAAACAAACTACCACTAAATATCTCAGGTCGGTAAGAAAATTTTTTAGAAGCTTCCTTTGTTTGCTCAAAGATGACACTCAAAAAAAATTAAAATTTTCGGAAAATATTCCATTTTCTGTCAAAAAGACAAATTTTTCAAAATTGATTATTTTTAGTCCAATTTAGAGAAATTTAATTTCTAAAAGATAATTTAAAATTCTAAATAGGAATTATTTTTAGATTAAACTTGATCTAATTTTCTAAAAAAAAAAAAAATTATATAATATGCAAATATAAAAATTTAAAGTTCACATAATTTTGACAAATTTTTTCTTGATGATTTAATAAGAATCATTTAGTAAAAAAAAGAAATAAGATTATTGAATGTAGCGCCAGGGTAAAAAAAATAAATATATAGAATTTGCACCCTGCTGGGCCGCCTAATTGCCTCGGCTCGTTGGTTAGCTCAAAACGTTACTCGAAAAATCCACGAGGTCTAGTCAGGTTGCCCTTGAACTCTTGTAAATTCTCGGCACTCGCATGCCTCGCGTTTATTAATATGAGACTTAGACTCTTCTTCTATTATATTATAATTTATAAAGATATATATAATACTTTAGTCTTAAACTCTATACCTAATACACTACTCATACCTTCACAAGCATCACTACTGATACATTTAATATATCTATCTGTCTACTGATATATAGTAATAATATTAGTTATTTGGCCTCCGCCCCTCGACCCACTAAACAAGCAACGTCATCTATCACCACGCGAAACGATATATTTGTTTTTCGTAGACCTATCTAATTATTTACGAGCCCCAGTCAGGTCCCAAGAGACTCGAGATCAGTGAGGACATAACGAGAAGATGAAGAACCATCAGACATCCAACTAAATATTTTCCCCAAGGAAAATTAATTTTTCCATTTTTTCTTTAGCCTAGAGAAGAAAAAAAAACAATAAGAAAACGTAAATGGATAATTATTTCTAAATAGCCGGTTAATTTCGATGATCAAGAGGAGGAGGGCAGAAATAAGTGAAGACTTTACTGAAACATGTAATTATAAAAATGACGGGCGTTGCTTTGGCTCAATGGTGTGTCCACCTGATACACCTTGCGTGAAACCAAGAGTCTTTACTCGGTCTTCTCTCGTACATGGTACATGGCATGGCGCCCCCTCAGGCTCTCCAAGCCCATCACTCTGCCCCTCGAACCCTGGGAATGATAAATTACGGTTGAGATACCGGCACCTCCTCCGTGAATAAGTGCATCGGCAAAAACAGTACCATCAACAGTCACTTCGGTTTACCTTTTTTTTTTTTTTCGAATTATTTTTCTTCTCAATCTTCCTCCGAGCGCTTCGCTAGCTAAGCTTTTGTGCATCCAGCAAAAGCAAATTCTGCGCCAGTTAAAAGAATACGCGGCATCAATTTTTCTGCGTAAGCAAATCCAGTCCAGATACTCTGATGCTGACTGAGTACTTGATGCTCAGCCATTCCTCGAGATCAGCTGTCTCTCCGACTCCTTTCAAAGTCAATCCCAGTGTCGAGATATGTCTCGCAACTTGTTTCCGTGTTTGCTGCCCATTTTTTCATCGTCATTATCATTATCTCCTTTCTGGATAGTGAGAACTTTATTTTCTTCAATAATTTGTTTAGCTGCATCTTAGTTTGATGTTAGCTGGATCGAAGTACAACAGCTTGTTTGCAATTAGAAAGCAAATTAATTAAAAAAAAAAAAAAAAGCTTGTGTCTTATGATATCTGATGGAAACAATTAAGAGCTTTGCAGCAGCTAATTGTTAGATTGAATGATAATAACCTGAAAACAATGCGTGTAAATTGTAAATACATGGTTCACCCGAAAGTTGTTAGTGGTCTGAGGATAATTATTGACAGATAGAAGGTATCTTTAGGTAGAAAAATTCGTTACGACTTACGAGTTACAAGTGTGTGTTTTCTTGTTTGTATCATACATAGTTAAAATCTTTTGTTGTTTAATTTTTTTGGTTTGTTCTTCTTGGGATCCGCAAATATTCCTCGGGGAATCAGACTCGGTATGGACTCGACTCGAGGGACGATGAAAACAATGAAGGACTGATGAGAGAAACAATGGAGAACGGTGGAAGAAAAAACAATGGATTCTATTAGCATCTATACCTGAATCTTGTGTGCTCTTTTATTGAGGAAAAAATTGAATAATAAGATTTAAATAGTTTTGTTTGCTGTTTTTCACCCGTTCTTATCCTGCTTTATGTCCATATATATGTTTAGTTTATAAACTATTTTTTATTTGTTCTACTTTATTTTTTGATTGTGTATGGAGACGGTATATATATATATATATATATATATATATATATATATATATATATATATATATATATTTGGGCATGAGGTACAAATGTCATGACAGTGAAATATTATTTTCAAGGATTAGGCTACGGGGCACCTTATTGTTTTACAGAATTTCTCCAAATGTATCTGTGTAGTATACTTTACAGTTGCTGTGCCTTTAGGCATGTATTCTTCCGTGTCTGTCTCGAACATACTTATAATTTTGCTTATGTACACACAGACTTTTGACGCCTGAGTTGTTTGAAATTTTCACGCTCAATATTATTTAGTCTTTTGGAAATTATAAATTATTTACGTGGTTTTTCAATTTTCCACGTCTTTTTGGTCGTATAATTTTTTTTAAATTGTCTATTGTCTTCTTGTTCAAACTTTAGACTAAAAAGTCTGCGGTTGAAATGTTTGTTTTGTTTTTTTGGAGATAAAAAATTTGCTATCGCCAATCGTTGATTCTGGGACTATGTAAACAATTTTTCGCTTCGACGAGGCAAAACATGACAGGTTAATGTATGTAATAATGTAATTACTTGTTGATTGTTCAAGAGGAGCGAAAAAAAGAATTTACGAACCGTGATCGACATTCTTTTAGGAGTAAGATATGTAACCGAAGAATTTACGATTGTTATGCGGTGGTGTTATTTGAATTCGTTTAATACTTTTGTTTTTTGACTTCCTGCTTGAAAATTTCTTTTAAAAAAGGAGAAAAAATAAATTAAATCAATGTTTTTTACATTTTAAAAATAATCATTAATTTTTTGAATGATAATTCTATTCATTTTTTAGCGAAATGTAATTTTTTTTCTTAAAGTAAAATAACTGACAATGGATCAAAAACACAAACGACCATTACATAACTTGTTTTTTAAAATCATTTAAGTTTCAATTTAAAATATAAAATTAGTAGGATTATAAATGATATTTAGTAACATGCTGAGAGAGGCGTGAATCAAATAGACATACTTAATATTGTTGCTAGCACTAAATCGCGCAATTCATGACACGAGATATGTCGCGCCCCATTCTATAAAGATCGTTTTTCTCTCCCCAGGACGTTAAACGTTTTTCATCTTGAAATATTTTCGTCTAAGTGTCGAATCATGACAAGCTTTTTTCTGGTTAATCTGTCGTCACTCTCAGCCAGCCAAGCGTTTTTTCTTTAATAATTTTTCCGAGCGGACAAAGTCAAACAAGAAGACCTCAGACGAGTTACGAAGAAAGTTACGTGATTAATAAATAAAAACAAAAGTCAGATCTCAAGAGATTATCTTTCTCTGAAAGGTGTCTGCAATACGTGTCGGACAATTGTTTAAGATAAAGTTAACAAACGAGCGTTCTAAAATCAAAAAAACTCAGAATTAAAAATAGTGTCGTCTGTATTTTCGGTGGCACGAGCCAGGGGATTTTGTCATCTTTTACAGTAAACAATAATGGTCTTTTTTGATGATTCTCATGCGATAACACCTCGTGGAATACAGAAAGACAGAAAACATGGAGCATGTAATGGTAGTCGTGACTAGATAGCTTATACACAATCTAAATAAAAACTCAAAGTATACTCATACAGTATACATATAGTATTCTACACCGTTTGCATATTTTATTTTCTTAGTTTTCTCTGTTTTTAAAATTTTTCTCAATTCTCGACTGGATGTACTCTACAGGCGATGAGTTTATACATAACGATGATCAGATAATCTAAAAAACGTCCTCGTTGACTTCACTGATCATCAGCTATTCCTAGTACTACACAAGTTCCGACAAGCAACCTCGGTTTTTAACATGATCACTAGACTTGCTTTTTTACCAAAAAAGTGCCGCAAGAGATTAAGAGAAAAAAAATGTTTTCAGGTACGATACCTCTTACTTATTTCTGACATGTCGTTTTGTTTTTTGAGAAATGCATTTTCCTCTTCATTCTTCATCTACTCCATTTGTCTCAATTTACTATAAGATGAGTAGCTTAGAATTTCTGCTTTTATCATTTGAGTTGTTTGTGCTTTCGTAAACAGTTCATTCTAAGATTCATTTATTTCAGTAAATTTTTTTTATTTTTTTATTACCTTGCTGATTATCACTGATCGATCGATTAGTTGTTGCGTCTGGCTGAAATTTGGTTTTCAAATTATATAAATTTGTATTTAGTTTATACACGTAACTGTTTGTGTGATCGGTATCTATTTTAGTTATGCCGTTGTTGAGTTAAAGCTGCTGTGTAGTGGTGTGTCTCTTTTTAAACAGGTCACACTGGATGTCAAATTGGATTCATCATTCGTCTGTTTTTCCGAGACGATCATCATCATCAGGATTATTATCCTCAATTTTCGATCCTCGTAATCGAATAGTCGCCTGGTATAGATCGCAATGATACATAAATCCATTTATAAACTATATTTACAGCAGAATCGTTTTGCCGTAACATTTTATATTTTATTTTATTTTAAACCTTTTATCAATGTCTACCGGGGTTTTATATCTGTCACTAAAGTTTACAAAAATGGTGTGACTGACACGTCGTATTTTATTTTTTTCATTTTTTCTCCTTCCATGCTTGTGGTACGATTTTTTCAAAACCTTTTTGAAAATGGTCTCGATAAAGTGCAAAAATGCCTCCATTATTCACGTAAACTTTACGTGATGTTGCTTAACGCAATGACGAGACGCTAATCATGATACAATGTACGGAATACACATACAGTAGTGGATGTGGCTTATCGGTATACCCTATCAGTAAAGATACTTTTACGTAAAGCCGGTTACCTACACGTGTCAACATTAGAAATAGACATTGAATATTTTTATTTTTAGTACTATCGTAAGAGCTACTTTGCATTTAGTTCGCGGACATGTCCTGTTGACAATTGTCTTGATAAGAATTTTGTAAATATAAATGAGTTGATTTCAAAAATATTTTTAGTTTTAATAAAAAAAATATACTATTTTTGAACAAAAATTTTTTCTGACTATGAACATTTATTAACTAAATGATTTTTTTGCTTGAAAGAGAAATAAAAAAAGAATTTTTTTTTAAAGATCACCCAATTTATTTGAAATAAATAAAATTTTCAGATTTTTAAAGTATGATAGAACATTAAAAAAAAAAAAATGATTATAATGTAACACGTACTATGCGAGACATTAATTCCTCCCGGTTAATAGTTTATTACTATTAATTGTCAAATATTTTAGAAGAAAAAATACTATTTATTCATGAAAAAATACGATAATACTATTGTAAAAAGTAAGAGATGAAAATTTCCAGTGCTGCCTCTGTATCTTTCCAATAGAACTATAGCAAATTTTACAATAGTTGAATTGGAATGTTTTTCAATTAGTGTGATGGCCGTGCACAGCGCTAGACTTCGAGTTTATGTAAATGTTAAAGGATATGCGTCTTAGTTTACCTCGGATAACGTAGCGCGTGAGTCTCTGGCTGCCAACACAGAGTTCTAGGTTCGATTCCCAGATAGCACGAAAATGTCGGTTTCTTTTTTCGATTACTGTACAGGTACCAATTAGTCCAACCTTCTATCTCTCTACCTCCCTAATATTTCTTTTAAAAAAACCAACTGTGAATTTTTACAATAGTTGAATTGTAAAGTTCACAAACACATATTGTATAATTTGCTCTATAGTATTCGACTTTTTACGACTCTTGTTAGTCTTATTTGTTGGATAAAATTTACAATAGTAGATCGTAAAAATTACTAAATGAGAAGTATAGTCCACCGTTACTATTTTATTTAGTAAAAATTACAATAGTAAAATAGTAAAAACTCCTTCAATTTTCTTTCCGTGTAGTAAGTGGTCACAATAAAAAACATCTGAAACCTGTTGGAATATAATCGATTTAGACCTAGTTTCCTCTCTTAAATAGTTGCTTATCTTCATTTATTTAAACCGTGAATCAATAAATACGTACTCGAAACTCATCAGTACTTAATGATAATAATTAGCATGCTAGGTATTTGACAAAAATTATAGTTACACACTTTGAAAACTTGAAGTGTATTAATACTGACTTCACAACTAAAAAAAATCACTTGATGGAGTTTGATGTTAATCAATAGTTGTCGTCTAATTGATATAAGGTGATAAATTTATGCGAATTAGTATTATTATTACGAGGTAAGCCGTAATTGTGGAACAAATCTACAAAATTAAAAGGTAAAAATCAACAAATTTTAATACAGTTTAAAGTTGTATTATTTTAGAGATTACTTACATTGACTAAAAGTGTTTGATCGAGTGGTACCATATCACATGCTGTGAATTTGACTTTGAAATGTGAAATGATGTTCAAGAATTGAAATAACTGTTAAAGAAAATTGGTTATTATTTCATTTCAATTTGTCAGTAAATAAATATAATATTATTGTTAAAAATTTTTTATGTGTACTTGTTTTTTAATTTCTTGATTTGCAGAAGGTCGAAGCATGAGTAAATTTATAATTTTAGTAGTTTCTTGACTCTACAAAAAAATAATAAATTAATATAAAGAATCGAATTGTAAATTTAGATAATTATGTTATTGAATAACATTACTTGTTTAATTGTTTTTGTAACATTAGATGTCAATACTATAATTAAAAATATGTTCCGTAATGATATGGATACCATCTGAATTGTTTCTCTGGCATCTTCTTGCATGTAACGAATTGAATTCCAAATTGTGAAGTACAACATAGATAAAGTTTTAACACTAAGATTCAAAATATCAATCAAAATTGGCAGTCCATAAAATTTTTTCAGACTGTCACATATTTTGTATAAGTCCACATAAGCATTTACACTATCATTGTCAATAATATGACGATCTGGTTCTGGTTCTGGTACTGATACTGCCATATTTATTACATAAGATGGATGCACTTGTGCTGTATTGATTTTCGTATTATCTACATCTGAAATGCTTGAATTAATAGCTTCAAAATGTTTAGTGATGATGTTTAAAAATATTAAAAATTGAATTATCATTCCACCTTCAAAAAAACATTCCAATGTTAACTGCTCTATCATTGTTACTGGGAAATTATAACAAATTTTAACTAGCATCATGCTACTGATTATTAAAAAATCCGTAATTAATGCTAAATAAATTGTACAGTCTAATTCATTTTTGAAGTCGTTACATTGTCCAATTTTTTTTGTCACTAGCTTTATTTGATGAATTATACTTATTAGAGATCTTTGCCGGAAAATGAATATCAACATCATGAAAATTAAACTGTGTGATAAAACTAAATAAAGCTTTTCGTATAGTTCTATTGATAACACTTGCTCACTGTCTGGATTAGAATCTAATGAATAAACGATATAATTGAAGTATACTGTTGAAACATAGATGATAATGATTAAAACGCTATAGAATATTCCAATGTATGAAAAATAACAGATATTATTTTCATCTTTGCTAGGTGGAGTATTCAATGCCCACGGAGATAGTCCAATTATTTTGAACCAAAAATATTGAATAATCATAAAATATTGATAACACACTGAGTTTCATTGATTGTAATTTAATTTTTTCTTTAAATTGCTTAAATTTAAACCCTTCATTATTCAATTAATTTTTTTTTTGAAATATTTTTTATTTATTATGTTTATAACTAAAGTTTTCACTTGTTAGTCGTTCAATAATGACTAATAAAAATAGTTATACGAGAATGTTTCTTAGCGAAACGCAAATGGTTAGTTTTACTTTATTATTTTTTTCCATTTGTATATTGATAGTTTCCACTGATAATTTGATAAATAAATAATATGACGTGAGTGCAACCTTCAGCTAATTAACCGATCGATGATAATCTATGTCATTTTTTCTTCTATAGAATACTATGTAATAGTTCAATTATATTTATATTGAATTTAATGACAAAAAACATACCTTTATAACTTCTTATTTAGATTTTTTAACTCTTCTATCGAAGATAAAATAATTTATTCAAAAATTTTCCGGAATTTTTCAAATGAAAATTAAGAAATAAGAAAATTATTTGTTCTAAATCTCTTATTCGTGATAGTGTTTGCTTATTTTCTACGCCAATCGATATTTATGTATAATTTGCACTCACGAGATATGATTTTAAACTAATATACTCCTACAATTATTTACAAAGGTCATCATTCAAATAAAAGTGTAGATGAAATTCTTTTATTGATTTTTTTTATATATCAGCAATACAATAGATTTATTCACTTGTGCATTAGGAAAATTTTCACTCTTAAGACGCTGTTCTTAGTTAAAATCTTCAATTACAATTTTTATGTAGCAATAAAGATGAACTTGATAAAAATTAATTATCATAAGTGAAATTATAAACATGCTATAATATAATATGGTGATTGGAATTTTATAAAATTCATCAATAATTATTTGGAAGTCGAATTGATTTTAAATTGTATAGCTATAACAATGTATGATGCAATAGTAGAAGCAGTCTAAAAAATACGACGGGAAAATAAAATGTGTTAGTATATTTTAGTAGTATTAGTTTTGGTATTTGTAAAGTCGGTTTTACTTACCATCGCTAAAAGTGTTCGATTTAGTGGTATCATTTCACAAGCAGTAAAGTCGATCTTTGCGATGGTCAAGAAACTCGATAGATTAGTTAACTGCGAATTTGAAATTAATCATACTTTGATAATCATTAATAATTATTAATTATAAATGAATTACTCATCAACTCATTGCTATAGAAAAAATTAGGAAAACGGTTGACCCTGAAGGCCATCCCTGCAACTTCCCGCTAATTCTATACCTGGACGCTTAAAATTGCACTTATGCCGTTTTTGAGCTCTTCAAGCTCAAAAATACAGTTTATGTATTATTTTGAGCTCTCCGAGCTCAAAGAGATAACTTTTCTATGCTTTTGAGCTCAAAAGTTTAATAGAAGTTTGATAAAACAGTATTTTTTGAGTTTTCAAACCGCAATAACTTTTGAATGAATGAACCGATTTTCTTGCGGTTGGCGGAATTCGACACAGTTTTTAAGCCTCATGAAGAATTTTTAAGTTTGAATTGATCAAACGAGAAATTTCGGAGTAACTCCGAAAAAACACTTTTTTGGGTTTTCTTTCTTGCACGATATCTCTCGAACGAATCAACCGATTTTGATCGGATTAGCGGCAATCGACGTGGTTTTTCAAGGTCAAGAGCTTATTAGTTTTTGGAGTTGATCGATAGAGCCGTTTGAAAGTTATTTCAAAAAAACCACTTTTGAAAAAATTTTTTTTTAGTTTTTTTTAGATTTTTCGAAATCCATCGGTCCGAATCGGTCCAAATTGTGTTCAAAATCTAAGTTTGGCCAAGCCCTTTCGAATGGCACCAACCGCGATGAAATCGATCTAACCGTTCAAAAGTTATAGAAAGTTTACATAGTTATACTCTCACACACACACACACACACACACACACTGATAAAAAAATTAACTTGACTCAAGAGCCAAACTCTTGAACCAAGAAATCCATTTTGAAGAAAATGATTTTCTTGAGTCAAGAGAATAAATTCTTGACTCAAGAAAATTTTCTTAGACCAAGAATAATTTCTTAGCTCAAGAATTTATTCTCTTGACTCAAGAAAATCATTTTCTTCAAAATGGAATTCTTGGTTCAAGAGTTTGGCTCTTGAGTCAAGTCAATTTTTTTATCAGTGCACACACACACACACACACACACACACACACACACACACACACACCCACACACACACACACACACACACACACACACACACACACAGACATAGTGACACCCTCGCAGGGATAGTCAGGGAAGCTTTCTGTGACCTTCAAACGTCGAGATCTGATGAAAACTCAATTTTTGTAAAACGGGGTAAAACCAATAACTTCCCGATTTTTGAAAATCTTCGATTTTCTTAGCGGGAAGTTAAAAAATATGAATAGTTTACCTTCTCTTTGAGTTGTTGGTCAGCATAATATCGTATCAGAAGTAAATCGACGAGTTTCACCATTTTTTTGCTCTGAAAAAATCGAACGTGTTGATATAAACAGATTAATAAAATGTAAGTGTTTATTGTTAGAGTCGATAGAAATTAGGGGATAATTTAAAACTTGTACCTGGTTTACCGCTTTCGTGACACTAGACGTTAAAATTATTAGTAAGAAGATGCACCATGATAGAAGTATTACGAAATCATAAATTCCGTATTTCATGGATGATAAACCAACAAAATAATGTAGAAACAAAAGGTACATATAAAATGTATTTCTGATACTGAGAGTTACAGTGCTGATCAAAATAGGGAATCCATAAATATCTTGAAGATTCTCGCATATTTCACACAAGTCAATGTATGCAGATATTATATTGTTTAAATCACTAAGAATTACATCAGAAAATATTGATGATTGTATTGTTGATATTGTAGATAGTGCGTGCGCTTGATTTCCAATAATTTTTGCACCGAGAAGTTTTGAAAGAGCTGAATTAATTTTCTCCAATCGTTTAATGATCATAGTCAAAAATATCGTGTGTTGCATTATGACACCACTTGTAATAAAGTCAACAACTATTTGATTTATTATCATCACTATCAATTGAAAATTATTTATTGTTTGGATTTCTTTGCTGATTCCAAGAACAAAAAAATTAAAAATAAACAGAAAATACATTGTAAAATCAAATTCTGGTTCATAGCTATGACTATAGCCATTCAGTAATCTCAATTTCTTATTCATATTTTCAAATTTATTTATTATCTTTATAAGGGATTTTTGATATATTGTCAAAACAATATTATTTAAACTGATAATCAGTGCTGAAAAAATTAGAACATATCGGGTTAGTACTAATGCTGACATTTGCGAGTCAAAATCCAATAGAGTAGATGTTTTCTTGAAAAGAAAGTCGCAGTTCAATGCAAAACAGATAATGACCAATATAATGTTGTAACATGATCCAATACATGAATAACTGCAAATATTACGACCACAAAAACGAGCCTTTTGATTCTTTTTTAATACTTTCGACATGTTTAAGGTCCATGGTGCTAATCCGAGTATTTTAAAACAAATATATTGAATACACATAAAATATCGGGAACAAATGGAATTCCATTGGTTAAAATCGAACTTTTTTTTATTTTGGTTGGTGAATCTTGCTGGTTTCATTATTTGACGCGTAGACTTTATTCGTCAAAAATAGTTATTCTTGTGTGTTTGCTTTGCAGAAGTACAATTAAGACTGATTAATACTACAATGAGTTGTAAAACGACATACACAGATTTACGACAGCTTTTAGTAAAGATGAAAGATATGAGTAAAGTGGACAATAATTAGTTGATTTCAGATATAATAACTCTCTTGTATTTTTCATTTTTTGAATAATTTATTAATATTGATGTGCAGGTAACTTATTCAATTTATTTAACCTTGTCATTTATGATTAAATGTGTTAATTTTTATTTAAAGACACGCATGTATATTCAGTGAAGGGCACTCAATAATATTTATGCATAAACAACATTATCTTTTTTTTTTTTTAAGCAATAAATTATAAAAATGGTTAAAATGCTCATTGCCAAATTAAACTCATACTACAAAAATTAACTAGTGTGAATAATTTTTGACAGTATCAAAAGGTTAAGAAGAGACATTGAATTGTATAATAATATTCAAATAAGATGTGATTGTGGAACAAATCTAAGAAAATAAAAAATATTTTTAATTTTATGGTTTGACTTTTGATAATTGAAAATTATATTAATATAATACTCACAACCACTAAAAGCTTGCGATTAAGTGGAACTAATTCGTAAGCAGTAAATTCAAGCTTTGAATTTATGCGAGCTCTTAGAAAATTTGCTATCTATAATTAAAAAATAAAATTTCGTTAGTCACACATGAACATCATCAAAAAAGAAGGTTGTCTTACCAGCTCTTTGATTTGTTGGTTGAGAGGACATTGCAAAATAAGTAAATTCATTAGCTTCAAAGTTTTTTTACTCTGAAATAAATATAAGAATTATATATTTTAAAAAATTTTATGGATCAAATTGATTTTATTGAAAATTTATACCTTTTTTATAACTTTTGTGACATTCAAAGTCAACGCAGTAAGTGAGAAAATTTCCCATGATGTAAGGATTATATTTAATTGGATTATTTTTGAAGAAACTTCTAAAATTTTCAGCAGTGATACAATTATCTCATACAAATGAAGTAAATTTGCGATGCCAAAACAAAAAGTGATAATCACTAGAGGCAATCCATAGAAATATTGTAAATCTTCACACATTTCACATAATTCAAGGTAAGAAAATATGATATCGTCAAAATCGTGAGGAAGTAATTCTGATGATACTAATATTCGTATAACAGGAGAGTTTTGAGCTTGATTTTTTTGGATTTTCATGTTATAATATTTCGTAACAGTTGAATTAATTATATCAAATCGCTTAGAAATCATATTCAGATTGATTATGAACTGAATTATCATTCCATTAGTAATAAAGCAACAAGTTAGTTTATTAAACTTCGATAGCCATGAGTAATTATCCATATGGATTGATACTAAGCTTCCAAAAACGAAAAAATTAAAGATAAATAAAAAATAAATGGTTAAATCAAATTCTATTCTGTAATGACTAAGTAGTTTCAATTTTCGATCCACATTTCCAAATCGATTGTATACACTTATTATTGATTTTTGGTGTACAAGCACAATTATTGGTATCATAATTATAAGTAACGAAAGAAAAATCAAAACATGTCTTCTTAATATTCTCATTGTTAATACAGATGGTTCTAACAGACCAAACTTTCCAAAAAATAGATAATTAAAGTTTAAGAAAACACTATTAATGAACCATAAAATATTAAAACAGCTTCCAGCGCATGAGTAACTGCATATGTTAATTGTTTTGAAACTAGATTTTCTATCTTTATCAAATATTTGAGAAGGATTTAAGGTCCACGGTGCTAGTCCGATTATTTTGAAACAAACATGTTGGATCAAAATAAAATATTTAAAACACACTGAATTCCATCGGTCGAAATTCAATCGTTCTTTTATATTATTAAAATCTATTAAATACATTATGAAATTTATATTTTGTTCGAAGAATTATGTTTAACTTCTAACGGATACTTTTAAAACTGAGTACTACAATAATATTGTGCACAATAACAAAATAATGCAGGTTTAACTTCAGTGCGTGATAGATGTTTCATCTGCTCTATTAGAGTGCATTATCAATCACAGATATAAATAATTAGCTGATTGGTGATAATATATCTTCTCTAATTATTTCCTTGTTATAAATAAATTAGTCATTTTTATTTGAAATGGTAATTTTTTTATTTTACTCTGAAAAAACCTTGAGCGTATCGATTTTTTTGAATTTCAATCGATGAAAAAAAAATTATTCATTATAAAAATAATATCGTTAGTAGAAAATATTAGTTATCAAAAAGTAAAGCGATAATTTTATATAAATTCAAAATTAATTTTGATTTTGCGTAAATATTAATTTAATTATAATCAATTATTGCTTCATAATATTTTTTTAGTGGTTCTGATTGAGAATTTATTATTTTTATACTTAAAAAAGGAATTCAAAGATTTGACAGAGAATAAAAAAAATTATAATATTCGTATTACATGTATATTACACAGATTCAAAAGTTAAACCAAAATCTAAGGCATAATACAATGTATTGGAGTGTCATATCTTGATGACTTTTCTTAACGTGTATCTCACCCACAATCTTAAGTGCTCGCAACCCTTGGACATTAGAAAAGAGACACTTAATTCTCACCGTGAGAAAAACATCTGTGAAGACGTTTTTATCGTTTTACACCTGAAAAAAAAAATCAAAATTAATTCCCATCGTTAATAAAAAGAAAGAAAAAACGAAACGAAGCCACATGTTTTGAAAATACTGAAAACTAAAATATTATAAATTGAACCTGTTATAGTTTATTGTTACAAATATTGAATTCTCCGAGATTCCGAGTCTGTTCATCTAGAAGAAACCACCTTACAAGTGGCTTATATAATAGACTATAATGATTTATTCTTGCCAACAATCATAAACTGATGCGCGATCGAGGACTGAAGAGAGAAAAAAAATGTTCACAGTTGGAAAATAGAAAGTGTGTCGAAATAATAAAAGCGTCGTTAGCTGAATTACAATAGCCATAGTCATAACACTCACAGATATTCTATTATATTTTATTATATTATATATATATATATATATATATATATATATATATATATATATATATATATATATATATATATATATATATCTGTAAAGTTCGAGTGGTTTTCCGAGGATCCAAAAACTTGCGTCGACTTTTTGACTGTAACACCATCCGAGAAATGGAAAAAAATATCATCTATATAATATAATAGTAACATAGATATAGAAAAAAAAAAAATGCACGCATGAATTCACTTGGTGAGGGTGAACTTGGATAAAAAAAATGTAAAAAGTAAATCGGAGATCCCGGGTCATAAATTGTCGAGTTTTAGGTATTTAAGCGATAGATCATATTTTTAAACAAAAGTCCGTGTGAGATTGGTGGACAAGAGAAGAGCCAACGGTGAGTGCGACAGCGTTATACAGAAGGGTATGAGATGGTAAAAAATAAAAAATGTGTACTAGGTTTACGGCACGCCCTCTTTTACACACACCAGGAAACCCCATAAATCCTTCAAACTGCGGACTATGTTACACTATTTTCTAATATTTTGATTTATGTCGCTTTCACTGGTCTAATTTGGAGACCCAATCCAGTGTAGCTCTGTTACCGCATCAACAAAAACCAGGCAGCTATCGTGTGGAGTACCGCTGACCACCCTAAAGAACATTTTCATCCTTTATTTGCGCATTTAGGGATAAAATTTTTTCTCCAGGACAAAAGAAGTTTGTGTTGCGGCATCAGTACCTCTCGAGTTTCTGTCAAAAACCGTTTGGTTACACAATAAGGTATCGGTGTCAATTGTGGCTTTTAAGATAAAATTTACTCCAACTAAACATACTCATAATATTTTAGTGACTTGAGTTTTTCTAGTTCTGCTTCTATCCCTCAAATATAAAAGGATGTTTTAACTTCATACCAAACCAAAATATTACACAGTAAAAAAATTTTCGTCAAATTTAACACAAATATTTGTGTTACTGACTGTTTTTACACAAACTAATGTTAATTCAACATTTCAGTGTGTTAAATCAACACATGCGAATGTGAAATTCTACACACTGAAGTGTAATATTCTACACAAAAATTTTTACACTTTACACAATGACGAAAAATTTTTTACTGTGTAAATATAGAAAAAAGACGTCTTGGGGTTTTTTTTGGAGTTACACCGTCATTTGACCTAATAGTAACAATAAAAGGTCCTTTAAATTACAACACAAAGCTCGTGTTGATTACTTTTATCTTGAAAAAAAAAATATTCAAATATATTCAGATTTTTTCAATTTTTTCACTTCGGCGCCTAGAGTTGAATTTGTAACAATAGCCAATGGCTTATTATAAAAATAAATAACACCGCAATAACTGAGTGGGATAAATATTTAAAATAAGTTTGTTTTGGTTTATTTTATACAATAGTGTTTACGAAAATTGCCGGTCGCCGCTAATATATTACGTTGAAGCATGAAGAAGCTATTTGTAAGTGATGGGTCATGGTTATTTGTATTGTCAAAGATTTAAGAGGGAGTTTTATTATTTTTGTTGGATTTAGACATCAAATATTTTTTTCTTGTGCTCGAGTGTATACGCGACGTCAAAAGACAGATTAAGTTGCCGAAGGGGCTGCGATGCGAGATAAATAAAAAAACGAATCACTTCCTCGCAAAACTTCCGGCGGCGGGGTTAGTCCGCGTGTGCTTATATCGCCCATTGTCCTCGAGTACGTCTAATGATTCGTTCTGATCCGGTGCCTGGCTGAATAAGGGGATAGGACTACTACAGAGCGGCATTCCGTACATTTTGGCTTCCTGACAGACCAGTGTCTCTTCGTCTTCTCTCTTGTTGTCGGTTGGTGGTTGTTATTGCTGCTGTTGTTCAGTAAAATGTCCTCGTTGACTGTAGTCTGATATACCTTCATGTATAGATGGAGTATACAATACATGCATGCACAACTGAGGGATGTAGAGGAGCTTGAGAGAGCACGTTGTCGTGCTAGACGGATAGATTTAGCACAACGGAAGGGGGTAATGGCTTAGTAATACGTCGAGGGTAACACACGTCCAGCGGAAACGACTCAATCTCTATATACCTACTCACTAGCGCAAGCGTATAGATTCACCACCATTCACCCTTATTTATTATCATCAGCATGACCGAGCTATATGTATCTATTATCTATTACTTTTGCTAATTCACCGACATTAATAAATATCTAAATATTGTAGATCTATATACACATACACTTGTACTGAAAAAAAATTAACTTGATGCAAGAGAAAAATTCTTAAACCATGAAAAACATTTTGCACAGTAAAAAATTTTGCGTCATTCCGCCAAAAAATTTTTATGTTAAATATTTAACACAAAAATTTTTAACACTAAGTTTTTTAACGCAATGACGCAAAAATTTTTATTGTGTGGAGAGTTTAATTGTTTTTAATTATGTAAAATTTATTTAAACTAAGAAAAATTTATCAGTTAAATTTTTTGGAGCTCTATAATATACATAAATGTTTCCAATATTTTACCCAAAGTCTTTTGTATTTATATTGTAAGGTAAAAAATATTATTGTTGAGGTAAACCAAAGTATTTAATGACTATGATGGGTCGAGAATCCTATCGCCTCCGGGAGTGCTTAAATTCAATTCTCAATCATGCCAATTGTCAACCGTTCAGTTGTTTAGATGTCACCTCAGGCTATCACTCGACATCTGCTCAATTACTTTTCCAGCTTGCTTGAAAAAATGTTTTAAAAATTCAATTTGGAATTCGGAATGATAATAAATAGAGATTGAGAAGGAAAAAAATTAATATAACGGGAAAAAATAGTGTTCTATCAACTATCATTAACAAATGATAAATATTTTTGGTCATAAATATTTTTAATACCAAACACATAACACATTTATTCTCGTTAGACAGCCGTGTCTAAAAAATGATGATCCACCGGTCAAATTAATAAAAAATCTAATGTCTACTTTTTCAATCATACCCATGTATTTGAGAGTTAACTAGCGTAATAAATTATTTAATTAGAGAAAGTATTTAACAATGCTTTCGTGCATTCTTTTGGTTTACAATAATAAAAATCCATGCGGAGGTATTATATTATATTACATATAATAAATTGTGTATCAGTTTAGTTGAGATTCAATATTAGAAGAAGCAATGTGAAGAAGAGAAAGCTTCAGAATGATATTTGAGGAAGAAGGTGTATGATAAAAAGTATAATACGAGTAGAAGGGAAGATAATGCATTGGGGTTTTGGTCAGGCCTTGTTTATAATGGGTTGAACAAGGGTGCTAGAAGCCAGTGGGGGCTCGGGCCCCCCTAAGGTGTGGGTCTTATAGGGCACTGTGAGCCGTCGCAGTGTTAACCCGTGGGTTGCCTCGCTGTGTGTGCTCTCTAGTGTTTACTATAGTAAGCCGCGCTTGGTATTTAGGGATAACAAGAAGGCCACTTCATCATATACATCGGTATATATGATAAAAATATATTTATAAAGACGAAAAATGCTTGTTATAAACAAGCCTAATCTTTCTTACTCGTTATTTTCTGTCATAACCCGCCTACTTTTTTTAAAAACTCTCGTGAAATTTTTAAGAATTTTTAAAACTCTGAGTAATATGTTATTTATAATATTTATAACCCGTTGCGTAATTTTAAAAGTAAATATCGACATGAACATTTTACTGTAATTAATTAACAATAAAATATTTTTTATTACTATTTAATTTTATATGAATATTCATTTGAAAAATGTGTGGTATAAATTTAAAATTCGGCTTGGTGAGTTCAAAAGTTAAGACCGACTATGCAAGAAAATTATAAAATCCAGAAAACCCGGTAGTTTGTTATTTTTTATCGCAAACTTGATGAAGGAATATGCATGTAATTTAAGAAAAAAGTAATAAAACGTCCAAGTCGTAATGTTGCGGCGTTTTGATCCTTTTGTGTGAATTCAAAGTATCGATAATTGTTGGGGCGCTTTTGTGACTGATTTCGATCGAGGCTTCATGTTAATGTAATAAAATGGGTAAAAAATTGGTTGACTGAATGTCAGGTAGCAAGCGACGAAAGGTCAAACGATTGATCGAGACTCTAGATCGAACGGATTTTAAATGTACGCATTATCAAGTCAAATAAATGTGAGTGTAGAGTTGAGAAAACATGAATCGTGTTCAGTAGTCGCGCATCCGACTGATAACGATCTTGAGATTGGTTTTTTGAATAATATATATAAATATATCGACCATATTTTTTCTTTCCGTATTATATATAGGATTCTATACATATATACATGTATTACAGTATAGCTGAGATTGAGGAAATAATTCACATCATCTTTTTTAAACTGCACCACATTTTATGTTTAATGTATTTCTTTTTTCAAATTTACAAGCGACATGGCAGGTATATGCTATCCGGAGACATTTATACAAATGTCCTCACAGATTAATAGATAAATATATATATCGGCGAGTCTTGGTGGGTATTAGTATAAAAATCTGTGTGACTTATTGCTCGTCAGTAAAATCGGTGTACGTATTTTTTATTTTTTAGGGTATGCTCGATTTTTCCCCATCCGCTGACATAAACACGGGAATCAATTCACGTAGATTATCTTTATCGATTGTAAAGATGTCGTAGGGTCGCGTCTGAATGATCCATGACGGATGGCTAGGAAATATTTAATGTAGTTAAGAGTTTCCGCTTCATATTTAGCATCGAGACATTTCGTTGTGACATACTACGTCCTCTGTTTTTTCTTCTTCAATATTTTCAAATATTTTTTAACTTTCTGCAGACTAAATTAAAAAAAATCTGTACATAATTATTTTTACCCAATAAAAATTACTTTTTGACCGAGTGACTGAAATAAATAAATTTATTGAGAATGAAATAAAAATAAATGAAGAAATCTAATTACGAAAAAAAATAATAAAACAAAAGAACCAGCGGAAGTATGTGTGACGGGGTCACAAGTATCATATTGACTGCGTCGTCTTTTCCTGTTGGTATCATCACGAGGTCAAAATCTTGTATATAGTTAATTTATGTGTGTATGAAGACGTAGAGTCGATTATTGTGTGAGTTTGCGAATACAACCAAGTCAAGAGTTCGTTCGACGCGAACTCGTTGCATATTGAAGCAGGAAGCATGGGAATGGCGCGAGCCAAAGCCGATATGATACTCTAATTAGAGACTGGATTGACGTTAGTTTGTCCAGGAACGAGCAGCGCTGAGTGCTCAGAGGTTATCTCGATGTCTATAGTGGTTCAAACTACGGCAAGCAGAGTTAAGAGTTAAGTTTTAAGCTGTAAGCTGCATAGTAGTTGGTGAAGTAAAGAGAAAACCAACTACAACGAGGCTAAGTATCCACACGGAAAAAATTTTATTGTTGCTGCAACAGGAGGTAGTCATGTTGCAGCAACAGAAAAAAAATCCTGTTGCAGCAACAGGATTTTCCTGCAGCTGCAACAGGAGGCAGCCATGTTGCAACAACAGGCACAAATCCTGTTGCAGCAACAGGATTACTACTGTTGTTGCGACTTGATAGTAAAATATATTTGGGTCAATCCATGTCAAATCGACCAATAGTTGGAATCGACCCCTTTCAATTTGGATAAATTTTGGTCAGAAGTTTTCTTTTATCATACAACGAACTTCTGCCAAAAGAAAAAAAATAAAAAAATTTTTTTCAAAAGATATGCAAATTCAAAATTTCGCGATTTTTCCAGTTTTTCAATTTTGTTTTTGTTATATCTCGAACGCTATTATAGATACAAGAATGGCCTTTCGTTTTTTTGAAAGGGGACACTTGGAGCTATTGAAAAAAAAATATTTTGAAAAATGCCAAATTTGTTAAATTTT
This sequence comes from Cotesia glomerata, assembly GCF_020080835.1. Classification (NCBI taxonomy): domain Eukaryota; kingdom Metazoa; phylum Arthropoda; class Insecta; order Hymenoptera; family Braconidae; genus Cotesia; species Cotesia glomerata. The sequence continues at coordinate 7,263,947 of NC_058158.1, forward strand.
GAATTTTTGAAAATCGTCAAAAACGACGATCTATATTAAAATTTTAGCTCAATTTTTTTTGTATAATACCTTGTACTGATCTTAAAAGATCCTAAAATTTTTAGAACTGTGATTTTTTTTTCACTTTACTTCATTTAAAGTTGTCGACGCCACTTATCGTCTTATTAATATGGAAATGATTTGAAATTTGAGATTGAACAACATTAATATGCAGAAATTTGTAAGTAAACAAGTACTCAAAAGAACGAAAAAAAATTGATATTCTCACCACATTATTTCTGATTGTTATTGAAAATTAACATCTGTTTGAGTTATTTGACGTTAAAAACTGTTATTGAAGTGAAAAAACGGACAAAATATATCATGCGTTAAAAAAAATAAGAAATTATATCATGTGTTAAGCCTGACTTTAAGATGACGTTCAAAATATATATTTTTTCCTGTTGCTGCACCAGGATTTCTTCCTGTTGCTGCAACATGACTGCTTCCTGTTGCAGCAACAATAAATTTTTTTCCGTGCAGTCTCTTCTCGCGAAGACGAAAAGGAAAATAATAAAATAAAATAAATTTGTGTCCAGCTGGTGGCGGTCCTGTATCCAAGCCATATCCAAATGAAATTCAATCTTTGACTCGTGGAATTTGCATACTTTCCCCGGGCCCAGCTCGGAAGCGATCCGACTGTCAACGCATAAACATGGCATTTGCATAAAAGGACTCTGTTGAGTTTTGTAGGCGAGAGAATCGATCCACCGGGTTTATATAGGTGTCGACAGTGAGACAACTTCAAGAATTCAAGACTAAGACTTTATAAGATTTAACACTCAAGACTTTGTTCAAGACATGAAGAATACTGGCGAGCTCCCGAGATCAAGGGATGGCGCCCCATGCTCAATTTTCTTTCCTTTTTGTAACTTATTTATGCTATTTTGTTTTTTTCGTGCTCTACAAATTTTACAATAGCGGCTTTCAAAAGTCCGTAAGTTTCAGATAGTAAACTCATCTTCGTTTTATTAATTCCGACAAAGAGTGACGAACACAGAACATAGAACAGATAGCTGATAATTGATAACTTCAAAATAACTGATTCCATCTAGAGCTTTCCAACTTCAGTTTTTTGAAGCAGCCCAGACTGTTGTTTTGTGTAATTTTGACAAAAAACTCCAAGTCACTCTTATGAGTTTGTATATAAAGGTACATCCCCGAGTAAAAATGAAATTATTATTTTTTACGGAAAAATAATAAATTTCGTTCGACCGCCGCACCACCGCTGCACGACCGCCGTTTGGCGGACTATTACGCCGCACGCTAAAAATTTACTCCCCCTAGCATCGCCGCACCAGCGCTGCACAAATGGTATCATAATTAATTTATCACGCAATAATTAATTAATAAATAATGCGACTAGAAATCTTAATGTAAGACCTATTGATCAACCTCCTTTTAATCAAATGTCTAATATTCAAAAAAAAATTTTTTTTTAAATCAGACCAAAGCACCGCGAAATTATTGATTTTTTTAGTCGTATTGTTGATGTAGATTTTTAATTTCGTCCTCGGGTTGCACAGAAGCGGTACGCCTATCGAAATACTCTGAAAGAATTTTAAAAATTGAACTGTGATGGGATTCGAACCTGGATCGTCTGCATGGAAGTCTCGAACATTGCCTACTGCGCTGCAAGCCATAGTTAACTAAAAAAATTTAGTTAAGCTATTTGAAAGATCAACAAATATTTTATCTCAATGTATATACCATCAAACAGCAGTATGGTGCGGCGGTCGAACGAAATTTATTATTTTTTCGTAAAAATTATTAATTTTATTTTTACCCGGGCGCGTCACATCTGTGGTGCAGCGGTGGTGCGGTGAATAGAAATTTATTTACTTGTCACGGCGGCACTTGTAAAATAATCAAAATTGTCACGGCTGTAGTGCAGCGGTGGTGCGGCGTTTAAAAAGCCGTGCAGCAGTGTTGCGGCGGTGGTGCGGCGGAATTCTGTTTTTACTTAGGTCGGAATGTTACCAACTACAGCCGCATACGGTAAACTCTTAACCCAGTATCTCAGAATTGATCTAGATTTTGAAAAGCAAAGCTGACGTCTACGAGATCAAAAAAATGTTTACTTGACTTTTGTAAATATTTTCAAGCAAATTTATCATTTCTGTTGTTGTATTGTAAAAAAAAATCAACTTTGTAGGAAGATTATTTTTTAGTGAGAAAAACGTGGCTGTGCTCGTGATATCCCGAAGGCTCGCAAGAGACTGACGCATCATCAGCAGGAACAAGGATAATAACCAATTATTTTCGAGCATATAATTAGAAAATTACTGAGTGAGGTACCAACCTACCGAGCGGATCCTCTATACTCTAAATATATGTATATATCCTAGCGCAAATAAATAAAAAAAAAAATAAAGAAGCTCTGGGTCTCGTGCTTGAACGTGTTCTACATTCCCTTCTTGGTGCTCAATACTGTACGGTGTACTCTACTTAGTACATACTCTGAATAATTTTTGAATTATAATTTATAAATTTATTTTTCTCAATAGCATAATTACATTAGTCGATTAAATAACTGGCATTAAAATCTTAACTTTGTCTGAAATCTGTATTTACTTTCCGTAAATTAGTATAATTGTTGAGAATAAATAAATGAGAATAAAATTATAATGTGCAATGCAATAAATTTATAGCAGGATATTGACTGAGTAAACTATTAATCACATGTGAACGACGACAGTTTATCAGATTGTTTCGTAATGAAAAACAATTGATTGAAAAACATATGCGGGTATGTTGCCTCTGAAATAAACCACTGTCGAACCAATTACCTTACATCTACTCCACATGTAACTCTATACTAATTTTTTATTTTTTTTAGTAAATTTTTTCGGTCGCTTATTTTATTTGTCGTTAATAAATGATTGGGTGGGTTTACCTTGTCAGTCACTTCTTGACAGTCTAAAGTATTAGCCGCAGAAAATAAAAAAATACATAGTAATGATACGTAAATTAATAGGTGTGTACGTTTAAGTCAGTTATTATGTAAGTATGAATAATTTCTAATGCCCGTTGACGATGACATTGTAATACTTTGTCAGTGATATGTACGTACAATGCTCGAGACATTTCTTTACTTATTTTTATTTTACATATTTTTATCTAGTCTTCAAGAGAAAAAAAATTGAAATTGTAATTAAATAAATCAATCAAATAAACTTTCAGCTGCTACTTGGCGGTATTTTATGGACAATTTCGGTAAATAATCGGAAGTCCCGACAGTGTACCAGCCAAGAAGCGTTTAAAATGTTTAACCTCCGGAATCAACGTTGAGTCTGGGATTTTTCGTTGGCGTTGGGGCCCGAGAGAAAAACAACGGTTAAAAATATAAATATATATATCGGGTTTTGTTTTTGAGGAAGTAAGATGAGGGAGAGTTTGGGCCCCGAAAACTCCTCGTACGTGCGTGACGTCAATATGTCGGGGGTAATAAGATGGCCGGCGATAAAGTGGTGGGTGTAGATACAAGATAACAATCAGGCTGCAGTAGCTCCTGGCAATCTCGTGATTACAGGCTTAGCCCCACGAGTATCCTTATACACCCTCCGTTACTCTCCTCATCAGTCCTTGCTGTGCAGTCTTTATCCTTATACTCTTTCTCATCCCATCGCCGTCTTTTACGATATATATATTTATTATATTATATATACACGTATACTTTTCTGTACTAACTGACTCAACTCGGTCCTCAGTCACCAAAAAAACTAAAAGAATGATGAATTATTTTTTTACTTATTCTTATTTCATTTAGTCCCCCCACGATTTTGGTGCTGCATGTATACTATATATACATGATATGATACTATGCATGGTTATGCTCGATATCGTGGGCTGTGTTCGGGGATGAAAGGGTAGGGCCAGTAAGTTTGGGTTATAGAGTATCGTGAGTTGGTGGATGGGTGCCTCTTAATAATAATTTTGATCGGCAAATTGGCGTTGTGCATATTTCGGGATCGATCGTTATCTCGCGGAACTTTCGGGCCTTCTTGTAGTACTCGTTTGTGGCAACAGACAAAGATGAGGGTATGTTAGGGAATTAGTTTGAGAGAGAAGCAATAAGCGCAGGAGGTGGAGGTGGAGGTAAAAGAAGCTCGAGGAAAGTGAGAGACTAAGAAGTAGTAAGATAGCGACGGCTGCTGAAACTACTCTGTTGCGGTGCCCCAGGCTACATTGTTTCTTCTCTCGTTCATGGATACACATATATATAGAACTACCTCTCAACGCGTATGCAGTTTATATTATCGTCTGGAGAATGTTGCTGCGGATGATGAAATATTTTTTTTTTTAGTTTAGTTTATAAATTTAATAAAATTATTTACGGTTGAAAAATAATTGATAAATATTTTTCTTAATTGCAAAAAAAAATATGGAAACATTTTGAGTCAACCAATTATTTTTCGTTTAATTTTATGAATTTATTAACTCTAATTAAATTCAAATAAATTTTCAGAGACTTATTGTTTTTTGGAATTGAAATGAATCATAAATAATTATTGAAAGATATTTTGATATGTAGCTTGCAAAATGTACGAAAGTAGATTTAATATTGTTTAATGGTGTATATTTTCGGGTATGAAATAGAATTGTGATAACCGCGGCCAGACGATAAAGTTATATTAACGTCGTGAGATACGCGTTGCTGCACAGAGGGTTAAACAGTTTTAGTTTCCTCTCTATCTAGATACTGTGTTATCTATAGACATACATAGATAGACAAAGTGCTAAACTGTCAGCGTTAACCAATTGCCAGTTGTAGGTGTTACGAGCGATTTTCAAGTCAAATTTAATGCACAGCCGGAATATCAGCTGAGTAGTTTCGAGCTCTCTTCCATTACATTCCGCGATTGCGGTGCCAGAAGTTAGTGTCGAGTCCACCACACCAGTGTAATCCGTCCTCATTACTCGTGTCGAGGTAGTTGGATCCAACTGTTCCTGTTTCCTAATATTATTCCCTCCGGGCCTCATGGTCGACTACTACTCGAGCCACCGTAATTGTTATTTGCCTAATCGAGTGTATCAACATCTTACTCCTGAATAGTTTTTAAAAGTCGTTTATTCAATTTAACGCTTAATTGCTCCGAAATATAAAGAAAGGTTTCTTTTGAATTTTAAATACTGTTTACATATATTTTTACTTTTTGTTTCAATTAATGTTACTCCATATTCATAATACAATTTTAAATTCAAGCACAACTTATAAAATTAGATATTGTGTTGTGAAAAGATTTTACATTATAATATTGACAAAATGTTTCAAGATTAGACAAATAATTTTTTAATTTTTAATGAGAAATATTTGAATTTAAATTTAATTCAGTGAAAATATACTGATAATTCATCAATTATAGATAATTTCTAAAAATAGCACCAAACAGAACACACACATTAGGCGATAACAGTTCGAAGTAAATATTGTGATGATAAGAAATATATACTTTAAATTTTCCAAAAAAAGACTCGAGCTAGACCAGATCTTTATCAAAATGTTACGGTTGAGCGTATTATTACTTCGCGAGACAACATATGTGTATAAATGGATGTACAGATGTTGACGTTTTGAATGTATGTGTATTTATAATAATAATAATAATAATACAATAACAGTATAAAGACGTTGAAGAATCGCAGTCCCGACTTGGCCCACTGACAATAAAATTTCAAGTCACGTAAACTACGATAGTAAATAAACCACTGTCGTTCGTCCTTCTCTCGAGTTGAATTATACGTGTCCTCTCACCTCCACGTCGGGGTCATTGATTCTAAATGAGATATAACACTAAATAAAATTGTCAAACATATTTTTTCATCATACACATTTATATAATATAAGGAAAAAAGTTTAAGAAAAAACTTCTCAATAGAAAATATTTTTATCTGATCATCGTAAATTTTCTTAAATTTCACGCACCTCTATTTTTGGGTTACATTAATTTATGAAATACACAAACAATAAATTTTAGCCTAATAATTTTTGTTGAATTAAGAGGCGCCAAAAAAGGCGCCTATAAATTTTAGAGAACGAAAAAAAAGTTTTATTTTTGTCTTTTAATCTAGACGTTTTTTTCTTACGATCTAATCAAGATATCTTTTTACTCTGATTTTCTCGGGATTAAAATAGTAACCGCAACATTTTTTTTTCTATTCTGGAACGAAAAATTTAAACCACCAAAAATAGAGAGAACTATTTTTAATCCCTGTAAATATTTTTTTTAGAAACAAAAATTTGATCAATTATTTTAATTTTTAATTTCCGATATTATTAAAAATATATAAAATAAAAAATTCTCAGCGTTACTTATGAGTTAAACTAACAGATGGCGCCAGTGTGTTTGGAAGTAGTCATAGCCAATACTAATCCTCGAAAATGACAAAACTTTAGCTTCGTAACATTCTCAGCCGTTAACTGCTGACATCTGGCGGACAACCTCAACACTATTCTCTTCCACTATAATAACTTATCATCCTATCCCAACTACTACCCGCCAACACACCATCATATTCCCTCTGTTCTCAAAAATGAAATCCCCTCTTTTATCCCTCATATTTCATCCCCACTGTCTTAATCATAAAACACACGTCCATCTACTATAAACTACAACCGGTGAGCGCAGAGCGTCTCGGTGATGAGCCAAGGGACATTTACAGCACACTCCTTATCCTCGAATACTATCGTATCATCCCTTGTCTGTACACCAGCTCTAGCGCTGGGATATAAAATATAAAACCTAGGAATAGAATAAAAAATTATTAAAGAAGAGAATAAGAGAATAGAAGAGGAGCTTTTCGTTGATCGCACAATAGGGAAGCAAGCGACGTAAAATCCTTCATAGTATATTTTGTATTAAAATATTAAAATATTCATTCACTACGATAAAAGCGGTCAAATTACGACGGTTAACTCCCCATTCACGTACAAGCGTGCGTATACTCTGATCGTTTTTTAGTTTTTCTTTTGCTCTTTTTTTTATTTTATTCTTTCATCTACTTTTTTATGTGTACTCTAGGTAATACATAAAGTTTTTTTTTTTTATATGTAAAACCTTATGTTTTCTGACCTACCGCACGCTCAAAAATATTAAAAATCAATCGAACAAAACCCTTTATATAATAAACTAAATTTTTTCTCATTCCACGTCACAGCTTGATTACATTTGATGATACACTTTTTGTTTACTTTTTTAAATGTAATGTATTCATTTTAATACATAATTAAATATCTTCTTTATTGTGATTATAATTACCATTACAAATTGTAAATTGAATCATACTGGATTGTGGCATTTAAATAATTATGAATGAATGAAATTTAATTGAATTATTTATAAACATATTAAAATTTTTTAAAGAAACATTTAAAAACAAGTTTACATCTGATCTTTTAAATCTTAATTGGTCATAATGCCTTTAGCAAATAGGTGTTTATAGAGATAAAGACTACTATTTATTCACCAAAATCTCTGGCTCTTAGTCCAAACGGTAAATAAAAAATAAGAGAGATTATACATAATAACAATATGTAAAAGAGATAATCTATGGAGTTTAGTATATTCAGTACGAGTGACCTGCCAGACACTAGGATGTTTATAGCAAATATTTTTGCACCCTCTTGAGCGCTAACTAAACCAACTGAGACTATATCCCAGAAGTGTATAGAACAGACCACCATTGAGCTGGTCCGCAGTAGTCAGGATTTGTAAGTTCAGGAGCCAAAACCAGCTCACGAGGGTCCCACATACCACTTATATACATTAGGTGTTCTGTAATGCTCAGTAAGAATATATGAGGGGACAAAATCGCTCGTGAAACACGGCTTGTGCCCATTATAAAGTATATGCACAGTTATAGTCCTTCAGGTAGTCACCCGGTAGCTCTTTCAGAATAGTCACAAAAATTACAAACCAAAGAGGAAGGACTTTATCCCAGACTATGACTAGAAATTTTTACAATTATTTTTTATAACCAAGCCAGAATTATTGAAATAATTTTATTTTTCTAACGCACAGTGAATAGTTAAAAACATAGATACGTGTGTGAAGGTCAAGATTATGTGTGTGTGATAATACAGCATGATGTTGGAAGCCCGTCGGCAGTACCTGTCGGTCCTAAGCAAATATTTCACGCGCTGTTCAATCCAATTTGACACAATGGGCTACGAGAAATCGAATTAAAGGTGCATTACGGTTGAGGAACAGACTCGAAAGCCGATCGATTGTATAGCTTTGCGTTGCGCCATACTCACATTTATAAAATATAGTGATGCATACACTATCATATAGAGCTTTTTTTAGTTAATGAAATTGATTCTTTTTTTAAAATATTGATTGCTATTTCCCGAGACAAAAATTTGAAGACTGGAATGAAACTGCCAAAACTATCGATTACTATATTTTTGCAGTTTTAAAATTAGTATAGAAAACGGTGACACACGTTAATATCCCCGGACAAAATATCCCCGCGTTTTTGTTGGTTTAATTTTGAATAAACACACAAACACACTAAAAAAATAATGTTAAGATTAATTTTCAAATAATTATTGATGAATTTTTATATTTTTAAGAATTTTGTCCGGGGATATTTTGTCGCGGGGATATTTTGTCGGGGATATTTCATCCGGGGATATTAACGCACGTAACCTAGAAAACTGTATTTGAAGATAAAACTGAGTTGAACCTTCTAGTTCCGAATATTCGACGATTCAGGAGCATCAGGTTGAACTTAAGGTTCATTTTGATGATAAAAAAAAATCATTCAGTTTTAAAACAGGTTGATAATTTAGGCAGTCGGAGAATGATTTTCGTTAATAATAATTTGGTGTAGTTGATTTTTAATGAATTTAAATCACAACAATAATCAATGAACTTCATTGTGAACTGTACGTATGAACATTCCATTTATAGACAATTAATTAATAAAGCTGAAAAATCAAATGGAAGAAATTTATTCTGGACGGGACTCGATCGCGGAACCTCAGGATTCGAAGTCTGGAACGTTAACCACAAGGCTGCACTCAGATTTAAAAAACTTCCATTATTCTTCACTTTTAAGACTCAAAGATATCTGACTTAGAAAATCAGGTTCTCCAGTTCAAAAACAGAACATTCAATTTGATAGGATAAAAGAAATGAACTTGATTTCAACCTTATCAGACTGACTCGAACAAATAATTTGGTCAGCATCAATTCAGGTTCATATTTTGTTGTACAGAAGGTCGTTCAGTGTCAAAAAAGCTCAAAAAGTTGATGCTGGTTTGAAACTGGAAAGCCTAAATAATACTCTGGTTCCATTCAGTTTCAAATCAGTTTGAACCTTAATGCTTATATCAGGCTGAATAGTTTGATTTCAGTTTCAATTCAGCTTAGTCAGTTTCATATTAAGTTCAATTCAGCTTGAACAGTTTAACCTAAGCTTGAAATCAATCTCAACAGCTTCAATTCAAGCTTCAAATTCTTGCCTCGGGTTATTATCAAAAAGTGTTTTAAAATTTATCTTTTGGAGTTTAAAATTAAATTGATCAGAAATTAAAATTTTATTTATCATATTACTAAATTATTTATCAGAAAAATTTCAAACATATTTTTTTATCGATCGGTTTTATTAATTCAATTGATATCAATAAGCAATAGAGAATGAAAGATTGCGGATTAAAAAGATTTGTGTATTGGCTTGCAACAAGCATTCATTTAATTTTTATAATACAACTGTTGATTCTGTATGTAGAAAAAAAATTGGCTTTAAGAATATTTCTTCGAGCGAAAGGGCTCGTAAAATTTAGCAGCATTATCCCCTTCGAAATATATAACCCACCTCTATGAATGCATTATATTACACATTTCAGCATCCAAACATCCATCTCCAGGCAGTCTGCCACGACATGCACACTAACATAAAAATATATACAGATACAAATAAAAATACGAATATATATACAATACACTTATTTTCTAGGACTCTATAATACAAAGTGTCGCTTTTAGCAGCATAAAAAAATTCGCGTACGTGAATTTATGTGTACAGTCTGTCTTACTGGCGCCATGTACTAACCATTATTATCATTCTTCAAACAATCTACCAAAGAAAAGAAACATCCGCGAAGGCGCGTGTGGTAATACTCATATTTAACATACTTAGATTTATTACTTGTATATATTTTACTAGAAAATAGTATTTAAAAAAATTATTAACTTACTGTATACCTACAAACAGATATGTGGATATGTACACCACTGTATACTCCAACAAAATGAGAAGACTAAAAATAAAAAGTAAATTATTAGTATGTTAAAAAGTTTAGTATAACAGAAGTCTCTTAACCTGTTGCACGACTTTAACATTATTATATTCATCCGTATAATCAAATCGTAACAATCCCATTGCGATAAAATATGAAAATTCACTCTAACGATATACCATTATGGATATTCAACGAGTTCGAGTAGTGTGAGGTATAATACATAATAATAAGTAATATAAAGACAACCTTGTGCTCTCTCTAGCTCTAGTCTTCTTCCTCTATACATCACACTCTGCATGTATATACCTACATAATACTGTATATATAGATATACAAATATGGGTATTATACTCACAGCTGATCGCTAGATACTGGATTACAAGTTCTAGCGACATCATCATCCAGTGTCTCAGTCTTAGTCTATATCTCAGTGTCTTGCTACCCCGGATTTTTTAAATTTATTCTTTCTCACTTTCTTGCTCTACTCCCTTAGTTATTGCCCCTCTTCTTTCTTATTCAACTATTCATCATAAAATTTACAATTCTGCATGCATTAAATAATTATAAGTTACCTGTTGCGTCAACTAAAAAACGAGATACATTAATGTCCAAAGTTTTTGGTAAGAAGTACCAGATTTTTTTTAATTTAATTATTAAATAATTATTAGTAAGAGGTATTAATATTAATATTAATAAACGAAGCATGTGAGTAATAAAAATAATTTGTGCACAGAAAAAAAAATTAACTTGAATCAAGTAAATAATTTTAGAGAATTTTATCTTCTTGATTTGAGTAGAAAAATTCTTAAACTAAAAAATTTTTTTGGTTTAAGTGAATTTTACTTGATTCAAGAATTTTTTGTCTTGATCCAAGACAGTGAAACTCTTCAAAATTATTTTCTTGGTTTAAGAAATTTTTTCTTGATTCAAGTTAATTTTTTTTCTGTGTGTGGTTTAATTTCTGACTCTGGGGTTCATTTTATCTAGAACTAGGAGCAGCAGTAGTAGAGCAAAGTTACAGAGCTAGAGAGCTACAGAATCGGAAGTAAACTCGGATACAGAGTATAAGTATAGAAGTAGAAAGCAAAGCAGAGCAGAGTAGAGTGTCAGAGTTTGCTATTGTGAATAAGGCTGCTGGTGGCTGCAAGCATGCATGCATGCAGTTAGGTTGGCAGGGAAAAGCGCTTGAGGGGTAAAAAGAAGCTACAGAGCCTGATTCGGGGGGTTGACAGGCGGTACTGGTAACCTGGCGCCGCCCAATAGTGACGTAGTGCCGACGGCCACCTTGCCCGACGGACGAATGAACGGCTGAAAGTTTAGTGGTGGGGGGATCGACAGAAGGGTCGCGCGCATGACGTGAACGAGCTGGAACCTCGGGAACCTCGGACGAGCTGCGAGGCGAGGCAGTCAGTCGCTCTCAGCTACGACATGCATAACGCATGAGAGCCAACAAGATATCTTTCTCTCCCGTATTATTATTATATATTATTATTATTTCTTTTTTATATATCTTTCTCTCTCGTTGGTGTCCTCGTGTGTACAGTCGCAGTCGTTGTCCCGCGAGTCGAGTTCAGTTGAGCAAGTTAAGTAGTAAAGTTTTAATAGTTACACACTTTGTTGTTAACTCGTACGGGTGTTTTACTAAAAACTGTGCAAGATACCGTCGACGGTTAAGTCTTGCACCAAGTCCAGTTTTATACGATAAATCTCGTTAATTTTGTGAAATTGTCAGCAACCTCTACTTGGTTATTTTTTTATTTTGTCTAATTTATTTAAAAGACAACAAAAAAAAAAACAAAAACGGAGCAGCCGTCTTTTAAAATTTATATTTTTTTTTTAAATACAAATAAAAAAAAAATTCATTGAATTAGTGTGATGATTTATTATTATTATTCATCTGGGACTGAGTCCCAATAAATCACATCAATGAGTTTATTAATTTGTTCGGGACTTTGATAAGTGATAGTGCGTGACTTTAACACAACACACGGGACCACACTTGTCACTTTAAAATAAGTGACACAATTGTTTTATTATTATTTAAAGCTAAATAAATACAAAATCGGTGTGAATAAAGTGAAATATTTAAATAATAAATATTTAAAATGCGTAAGAACTCAGAAAGAGATGTAGTGAAAATAGTAAGATCGTGTAATCCACCGCCGAACATTGGCAGTGAATGAAAATATTTAAAATTATTTAAAAAAAATAGTAGTAGTAATAATAAAACATTAAAAATAAATAAACAATATAATACAATATAATATACGAACAATATAATACGGACAAGTTTTATTGAACATTATTTGACTATTATGTAGTAATATAATAATAGTAATTGTGGTAACCCTTGAATTCGGTGAATAAAAATCGAATCCCACGGTTGTAGCAACTTTGCTGTATACCTAGACCTAAACCCTTAGAACCCAATCTCGGCAAGTGCTTTAATCGATCAATTGGATTGCCGACAGGTTGGCACAAACACATCAAATTACTGCTCAAAAAAGTGTGTAATAATAATTATAATAATAATAACAAAATAAAAAAAAGGGTAGTGTCAAGTGTGTTGGAGTGAAATTTGAGAAGCCGAAAAGTGGTATCCTGCTACAATCTAGTGGGTACCGCTCCGACTTGTAAATAATTACGAGGGCGGACAGTCTTCGCGTTGACTGGGCAAGGAGTAGATGGCAGCTACCACGTACATGCCGATTAGTAGCGCAGTATCGGCCGACCTGGACGGTGGTTCGGGTACAGCTATCGGGATGAATATTTCCGTAAGTGGATACTCATCGGGCTCGCCTCGCAGCGCTGCCGATGCTGGTGAAATGAAATATTTATCAGCACCCCAGCATCACCATCACCACCACCACCATCACCAGGTGTCCTCGTCGCCGTCGCCTAATGGACTCTCGCATCCCGCGAGCCTGTCCTCGGCGAACCCTTGGGTCAGCTTGCAGCCAGGAAATGATCCTTGGGCGGCCTCCATGGGGATGCACCACACCACTCACCATCCCCATCACCATCCACACCAAGGAAACTCCAGTTTAGATGTTAAGCCTCTCACCGCCGCAGCGACGGCCACGGACTCCGTTCAGGGTATGCATCATCGGGGTCCCCATCAATCCCCCGGCATGGGTTCGCCCCATTCTTGGCACGCACCGGTTGTTCCGTCGGCACATTATAACCCGAGCGGCGGTGCAGCCTCGCCAACTACCTTGCAGCAGTATCACGCCGCGATGAACGGAATGCTGCACCAACACCCGCATCAGCACCCCCATCAGTTGCACAACCACCAAACGGGACTTCCTCATCACCTCAGAGAGGCCCACAACCACAGTCCACCCTCGGGACACCCTCTGCATCCTGGACATCCGCTCGATCGGGATCACAGTGCCGGTGAAGAAGATACTCCTACGTCTGATGACCTCGAAGCGTTCGCCAAGCAATTCAAACAGCGACGGATCAAGCTGGGTTTTACTCAAGCAGACGTTGGTCTTGCGCTCGGTACGCTTTACGGCAATGTATTTTCTCAAACTACGATATGCAGGTTTGAGGCGCTACAATTGAGCTTTAAAAATATGTGTAAGCTCAAACCTCTGCTCCAAAAATGGCTCGAAGAGGCTGACTCGACGACGGGCTCGCCGACGAGCATTGACAAAATTGCGGCTCAAGGAAGGAAGAGAAAAAAACGCACTTCTATTGAAGTCTCGGTAAAGGGTGCTCTTGAACAGCACTTTCACAAGCAGCCAAAACCTTCCGCGCAAGAAATAACTTCTTTGGCAGACAGTTTGCAGCTGGAGAAAGAAGTTGTGAGGGTGTGGTTCTGCAACCGTCGGCAAAAAGAAAAGAGGATGACACCTCCGAATACGCTGGGCGACGGAATGATGGAGGGCATGCCACCAGGACACCAAGGCCAAGGCGGTATCCACCAGGGTTATCATCCACAAGACCATCTCCACGGATCGCCTATGGGCCACAGCCATAGCCCACCAATGTTGAGCCCTCAGGGTATTACGGCACATTCGCTTGCGGCTCACTAGCGTTCGCCAGGGCCTCCCCCGCTGGGCCTCGCTATAACCAGCTCGCAGTCGAACCCAACCAGCCCTGAAGGGTTACCGCCCTTCTATCATCACTACCTCCAGGCGCGAACCACCGGATACGGTGCTTCGTAGCTGCAGTGGCAGCCGCAACATCACTATCATCAGCCAAATCATCAGCATCAACGGGAGTTTATCCGCGACATGCAAACGTCGAGCGGTGTTGCTGCTGCTGACGAAGATGATGACAACGATCAGCTGCCATCAGAAGAGGAAATTATTGCGTTCGATTATGTGAGACGGAGCGAGGCCTCGTCGGAGCACCGGGGAGGCCGTCGGCCGTACGTCCAGCTCGATAACTTCGCGCTGCGACAATACGAATTACCGCGAGTTTAATTTTTGTTAATAAAAAATAAAAACACAAATATATTATTACATATATAAATGAACTCTTTTTGTTAAATTCGCGGCAACGAAATACTAATAATAATAATAACTTAAAGTTAATATAGAAATAAAATAAATGGAAATAATAATTACAAATTAATGTACATTGTGTCTCACCGAAGAAGAGGACGTTTATTAATAAAATTATTAAATTAAGGACTGGCAGAAAAAAAAAATAATGACAGTTTTAAGGACAATCTATTGTAACAAATATATATATATATATATAAATATAGTTATTAATATTATTATTATTATTATTATTATTATTATGATTACAATTATAATTATTATTAATATAATTACGGACCTCACTCTTCGTCGTGCCGACGTTGTTGTTACTAAATTGTTATTTGTTTGTTCTGTGACGTGTGTCTCTCTCGACAAAGTGGCGTTCGCGTAGTGACTCGCCGTCGGACAGATTGGTTATGTCCGGACACCTTTACTATCATAATAAACGTAACAATAATTAAAGCAAAAGTTAAAAAAAAAAATATTAAATTTTTCACGGTTTGAATGTACTGGAAAAAGTGTAACGTAGTTAATACATCCGTTCGCCCTTTGTTGTTCGTACTCATATCTGCGGGTGTGTTGTCCAAATAAAAACGCGAGTAGTTTATATTTAAATTCATTATAACATCTTTCGCGTACGGATCACATCATCAAGAGACAAACCGACCGCACAAACACATCTTAATATGATAATAATAATAGTTATAATACAGCTAAAACTACAACTACTACTACTCAAAAAACTTAATACTACTACCTTCTACCTTCTACTACTCACGTACATCCCAACCAGAAAATAGAGAAGAACGAAAAATGTAACTTCTTCTTCTTCTACTTCTTCTTCAAGCGTTCCCGAGAACTGGCTCTCGTTCCAGTGAGAGTGAGTACTGCATACTCAAAAAAAAAATATAAATACTACCTACCTACCCTACGACGGCATTTGCTAAGCTTGTATTTTTATTTTCTGACGGTAGTAGCACGAAATTATTTATTTTGTTTTTTTTTCTTTTATTTTTTTTATTGCAAATTGTAAACTAAATTATGTTGCAATTAAAATCGCGACGCGGTATCAGTTTTTTAGAAAATTATTTTATCATTTTTAAAAAGGACACACACCAAGATAGAATTTATTAAATTATCCGTAATTTTACAGTTAGATTATTGGCAATACCCAGGTGAAAAATTTAATATATTTCCGATGTAGAGACGCACTAATGAGAGAGAGACGACGCTCATTGGCAAAGTTTACTATTGCTATTACCTATGTATGTATGTATTTATATTTATGTATCGATATGTACTTACATAGGGGAGTGCTTTGCGACCGTGTGGAATTTGTCCCGTGCAAATCCACCGGGTGATGTAATATAAGTAAATATGAACTGTAAATAATCTACCAGATAAATATCGTAAGTTAAGTATGTAAGCATTCTGCGTCGCGCGTCACCGGCGTAATTATTCTACAGCCCACCCCTTTTTTCTAAAAATTAACAATTATACATTATTAAATAATATATATACATGTGTATATATTATTTCGAAAAATTGTATGTTATGTGAAATGAGCATGGACTGTGTGAAATTTTTATTTTTTTAAAAATGTGTATTTTTATTTTTCATTTGAACAAAATTTTTTTTATTATTTACCTAAATTTTTTCCGATTATGATTAATTAATTAGTAAGTATGAATGCGAAAATGAAAAAAAAATCGACGTGTAATATAAAGTTTAATTGATAATTTATATTATTTTATTGAAAAAAGTTCAAAATTGTTTTCCAAATAAATATAATAATTCAAAATATTTTTTATTTATCATTTCTTAAGTTAGCTAATAATTGTAAAATGCTCGCGGCCAGATGTTTAACGAGTGGAATTTTATCAGTCTGATTGTTTTTAAAAATAAAAGATTTTTTTTTTAAAGTTAAAAAAGATTATTTTTATTTTTGTCGAATTGAAAAAAAATAGAAAAGAAATTTTAATTGATTAAAAATAACTTCGGTTCTGTAGGGATGGGCTGTCATGAGTGTATTTCATTCCAGGGTATTGAATAATTGTAAACAGACAAACAGAATACAATAATATGTGTCTAACTAAATATTTATATATAAATTTAATAATAATAAAATAATATAATAATGATAAATAATAATAAAACCCGGCATATGAACGCGCTCGCTGTGCAACTGGCCCGAGAATAAAACAAAGCGTATTATCATCGTCATGTATATAGATATTTATTATATACTTTTGTGTAATACTAGTATTACTTGCATTGTTCCTACGTACTCTAAGTCTTGGGTTTATTATTATTATTATTATTATTATTATTATTATTATTATTATTATTATTATTATTATTACTATTAATGTATACACGCGCTTGCAGTGGATAAAAATTCTTTTCTGTAAATATAATACTAGGATCTAAAATACCCAAGTGACTAGGTCCTAAAGTGACCGTAAAATTTGTTTAAATGTACGAAGAGAGTTTTTAATTCAAAATTTTAATACTTAGCCAAATACATATGCGATTAGATTATTTTGTGAGAAAAAGAGTTTTAAACAAAAAAATTTTTTTAAACGAATATTGTTAATTAAAATTATTAAATGCGTAAGTCGCGTTGACGCGGTACTGTAATATTATAAAAAATAAAAAATAAAAGCGGATTTATTTATAAAATAAAAATTTAAAGTTATTACTATCATTGCAAATCCACTTTTTCATTCTGACGATCTGATAATAATTTTACAACAATTGCGCTTTCTTTAGAATTTTTTTTTTTAATATTAAATGTATTTTTCAAATATTTTTTTTGGTATTTTGTTGTATAAAAATAGATAAATTATTTTACGCATGAATTTTTATTTAAACGAGAAAAAAATAAATCGGATTTTCTGGTGATACATATGATATAAAAATTATTGTAAGCTATTATTACTATTATTATAACTACTTACTATACTTATTATTTTTATTAGTTATTATTATCATTATTATTATTATTTTTATTGTAATTAAACAATCGTTGTCATTGTTATTACCCACCGATTATTATTTTTCTCGTAAGCGCGTGTGTAAAGTTTGTTGATTTTTTATTTTTATAACGTTAAAATCGAGTAAAGAAAATAAAAATTCGTTGTAAAAATATTTCGATATTACGTTGATAAACTAACATGTAGTAAGATAATGAAAGCGCAATTATTGTGAGGGTAAATGATCGCTCTGTCGTTCGTTAATTATTTGATATTTTGGTTTTTGTTATTTTAATGAATTAATTGATTTATTAAGTAAATAAATGTATGTACAGTGAAATAAGAGTAAAGAAAATTTAAAAAAATTATGTGACGTTATGATTGGAGAAGAGTGAGGCTAATTATATAAATAATAATAATATTTTTTTTTAATTCGTAATGAGTTAATTAATGAATAATTAATGGTAAATATTTACAGCAAAAATGAAAAGTTAGCCAATAGGAGTCGTATTCTCTTTGTACATATTACCTGAAAACCGTACACAAGTTAAGGATTACTCTGAGAGACAAGTGCGATATGTATGTAAGTGAATAGTATGTGAGATATGTGCAAAAAAGAAAGATAATAAAAATGTTAGGTCACTTGCGAGAAATCCATTCCAATTCCCTTGTATATTATTATTATTTTTATTATTATTATGATTATAATTATTATTATTATGATTATTATTATTAAATATTATTATTATTAAAATTATTATTATGATTATTAATTATTATTAACGTAAAATAATATTAAAGATGATAAAATAATATCTGCAGGCGAGTGGTAACACGTTTTGTTAGAATGGCAGAAAATTACTACTGAATTTTAATTAATAAACGAGATGAAAGTATACAATAATTCATTGACTACGGTTTTATTTATATTTCCTCAATTCCATTATTACCTTACTCTCCAATTTATTCATAATTATTTATTAATCATTAGGTCATTAATCTTAATTGTAAGAATTAAATTTAATTGACTTTATAAATTAACTTAATTATCGAGTCTTATTTAGAAAATAATTGCATGCTACTGTATTTAATATTTTAGAGGTTTATTTATACAACTAAAAATAATTACTATTATGATTAGTGTTACTGTAAAAATTAATGTCGTTGACGTGACTTGAGACATAGCAAACGTCCTTGTATGATATCTCATAATTACGTACAAAGTAGTGTTATATGTATATATCTGCTCATTAAAAAAAAATAAATTACCATAAGATTGATTTATACAAGTGACATGTGATTTTGGAAATAGATATAGATATCACGCAGATGGTTTGCCAGACATCGGTGAATACTTTCACTCTGTCACATGATTAACAGCAAATCTTTTTCTATTATTTTTTTATCTTTATCTTAATAAAGAAATTAAATTTTAAAAATTCCCGGCTTAGAGCTCCAGACGTTTCATTAAATAAAATAAACCACAATAAAAACGATATCAGCATTTATTCAATCAGCGGATATTTTAATTTATACCGACGTAAAAAAAAAAAGAGAAATGACCCACTATTATTTATTAATCGTCACGTTCTGTCACAAGCTTATTTTCACTCCTTATTTTCTACCGTTAAGTCCATACGTCACCTTAGTATTCAATCGTTATTTACGGAGCGGAATATTCATCATAAAAATCATTAATTAAAAAAAAAAAATTATTTTTTCGATAGTAAAAATAAGTTTCTTAAAAAATATTTCATTTTTTCACCGATTAAAAAACGTCTGTCGTTTAGAAACAGCAACAAAAAAAAAATATTTTAATCCCTCTATTCTCTCGAAATATCTTTTAAACTATAACAATAAAATTTTTGAAGGGTAGTTTGAGATTTAAAAAATTTGAATAGGATCATTTCGCCTCTTTCCCCCTATTAAAAAAAAATAATAATGACGTACATAAAAGTAAAGATTGTAGCGATGATGATGCATCTAGATTGCGTGCTAGCTTGAGATTAATTTAGAGTAGAAATGCAACTAGTGGAGTGTGTTTATGCGTTTCCACACGATAAAATATGAATATAGTGAATATATAATATATAATACAGAATAACAGGAGCCACCATCAGCGTATAAGTACTTATAAATGTACAAGTAGCATGTAAATATGCTCGAGCGGTTGATTGAATGAAATCGAGTTGTTTAATTGTAACACTTGATATGAGCGCGACATCATTGGTCTTGTTTATCTACCACACGACGTTTAGCTACCAACTCGGTATCATACTGATGGATATAATTATTATTGGTTTTTAAATTCTGCCGCGTGTGTAGCGCTGGGTTGGATACTCTACTCTGTTCATATTAATATCTCCTTATAGAAATACATTTATAATGTCTAATATAATATAAAATATAGTGTATCTTACATAGATATAGATATAGGTATAGGTAAATATATATTATTATATATGAGCTAAGTGAATAAGAAGTAAAGCGGTTGCTGGTTCGAGAAGATATTAGTTATGACCACACAACTTATGACCATGTGGTCTCATGTCTCGATAGCCTCGGTTGCAACTACTTGCGTATTATACAGTAGGTACAGTAATATATAATAAAGTATGCTACACTGATAAAAAAATTGACTTGACTTAAGAGCCAAACTCTTGAACCAAGAATTCCATTTTGAAGAAAATGATTTTCTTGAATCAAGAGAATAAATTCTTGACTCAAGAAAATTTTCTTAGACCAAGAATAATTTCTTAGCTCAAGAATTTATTCTCTTGACTCAAGAAAATCATTTTCTTCAAAATGGTATTCTTGGTTCAAGAGTTTGGCTCTTGAGTCAAGTTAATTTTTTTATCAGTGTAGTATAAGTAATATAATCCCCGGGTTTTAAACGACAACAAACCAGTAACCATGCATAGCATTCGTTTACTCTCTGATGTGACTCTGACGATGCTTGCATACCTTTTTGTACTGATCATCTTTTCAATTTTATTAGTAGCATAGTTTTATCGCGAAAAATATTTATTGTTTTTCTTCGATACTTTTGTTTTTTATTTTTTACTCCAAAAGAATGTGGGTGTAAGTACACAGAAAAAAAAATTAACGAATCAAGAGAAAAATTCTCGACCTAAAAAAATAATATTAAAGAGTTTCATTGTTTTGGATCAAGCTGAAAAATTCTTGAATCAAATAAAATTTACTTAAATCAAGAAAAATTTCTTAGTCTAAAAATTTTTCTGCCTAAATATAGAAGATGAAATTCTTCAAAATTATTTACTTGATTCAAGTTAATTTTTTTATCTGTGTATGTGATTTTATAGTAATTGTAAAAAAATTTTAAAGCAAATCAGTGTATGAACGGAGATTGTTTTTATACAACTAGGGGCCTGAGGTTGCAGGAAAACGAGTAAAAATAATAACAAGGAAAAAAATAAAATCACAACCCGCGTCGTAATAACCGAGTGTGAGATAGGACGATGCATAAGGGGAGAGTTTAGAGTGTCTAAGTATGAGTTATTATTGTGTGTAAAAAAATGTATAGCAAACTTAGAAAAAAAAAATAAAGGAAGCGAGTGGAACCAGGTGTCATCAGGAAATCGTCGGACGGTTTCCCCGCAGGACGCGTGACACGCGCAAACAATGAGCGTACATCGCTAAAAGGGTGACCGGGACGTGCAGGGATGAAAAGAAATCAGAGCGACGTGTTCACGGGGGCACAACCAACTGAGAAAATCTGTATCGATGTCTTTAAAAATATACATTGTTATAAAATAACAAAAAAAAAAAAAAATAATATGCAATGCTTAAGTAATTAACTCGTTAAGATAAATATTTAGTTTGATTATCAATTTTCACGGATTACAAGTGATAAATTATTAATTTTTAATAATTAATTGATTGTTAGATTGTACAGAGGCACCTCGGTAGAGACGAAAAAAAATTAGGGATGATATGAAGTAAATCGACGCTTGCGCTGGTTATTTCTGATATAATTTTCCCGGACACATGCGCTTTAGTCTTAACTCATCATTTCGTCTTTCTCGCTCAGTCTGGTGTCCTCCTCCACCCACACTCGAGCTCCCGTATACATATTGTAAGGCTTACACGTGTGCGATATCTCAAATACGAAAATGTTAACACCTACCGAAATAATCGGCGCTTGCGTGCGCAATAAAATGTCGACGTTTAATAATTAAAATGGAAGAACAATGACAACACAATGAAGGATGCGGACATGTATGTGAGTAAGTGTGTGTGTGTGTGTCTGTAGATAATTGAGCCTAATCGAAATTGAAACGGATGTTTGTTTGATCAATTATTATTTTAAAATAATATTGGAAATATATAACAACACGGTTGCGCGTAAATATGCCATGTTGGTGGTGTTTTAAATATTAAACGTGCTCATATAAGCACACGTTTGTGTGAGAGGTATATGACCTTCGATTAGAGACCGATTAAGATAGTTTGTATATAATATAAAGTCGCGAATCATTGGCTACCGTGCTCAGTTGAGTAGACTTGCTCGTTATTTGATATCAGGTAGATTGATATTTCTGTAAATTGACACCTTTGTACATTATACACACACTAAAATTTAATTTGCGCGCGCAAGCGCGCGCCTCATATTTATTTTCATGATATATTTATGTGTCGTTTATGTATATTATATTCGTTTTCAACCAATCAGAATGAGAATAAATATTTTCAACCAATCACATTACGAATAAATTGGTTTCACATACATTTCATCTCAATTTTATTATGGGATTACATTAATATCCTTTAAATTAAATTACATGAAAGTCTTGAAGTTAGTCAAAAGTCGAAACTCGCAAAAAACGGGCCACGATTCATTATTGGTTAAAATTTAAGCGCGCGCGTAGCGTGCTATTCAAATTTCTAGTATTTTATACTTTAGATCAATAATACAAGCCCAATAGGTTGATTGAATATATATTCTTTTATTATTACATAGATATATATATCTATCATTTAATGACAGGTTTTATTCTATTAATTATTATCGTGAATTGTGTTTAGATATTAAATTAACTACTGAATTTTTATTAGAATAGTTTTTATCTGATCTTTCATAAATTTTAAATTCGTTCTATTAACATGCGTGAATGTTTATTATTTTATAATCATTATAATAAAACAAGCAGAGATTTAAATAAAGTACTAAATATTTAAAAAAAAAAAATTTTCCCTAATAAAATTTAAATAATTTTTTTTTTTGAAGACTTAAAAAAAAATTAAATTAAATTTCAGTTTTTTGAATAAAATTTTTTTATTTTCTCAAAGAGCCCAAATTTTATTTACCAATGAAAGAATTTTTTCACACATAAAATTGATTAAATTTGATTACAAACCCTCTTCTTCTTTTAAGTGAATAAATTCAAAAAATAAATTAAATAAGGAAGTAACTTCCGGTGCATCACGGAGGCGCGAAGAGTTTGAACACTTGCGCGCATTGATTTAATAGCCGATGCCCACACTTGGTGGCAAACTTATATCACATAGGTATTTATATAGATACCTACATAGATATATACGCACACGTATATATGTTTAACAACGACAATGATGACGACGAGCACATCCGCGCGGACACAAAACGTGTACGTGGCGTGTGCGGAGGAAACAATTGCGGCTGCTGTCTTTATTGCCACTAGTTTTACTCTCATCTCCTTATCTCACTTTTATTAAATTTATATCTCTAGCTCGCTTTATCCACCAGTCAAATATAAGCTTAATAAGTGCTGCTACCTACATTTCATTTCCGGTCAAGTTTACGTCACTACCTCTTCTAGTAAGGGAGTAATGCTTTTTCAACTCCAATCCAAATGATGTGATAACTTTTCAACGATAATAATTGCAGCAATCAAATCTTAGATCTATTTTCTATTTTATTTTTATTTTTCATTATCTCGTAATTAAAATAATAAATGAATCTTCTCTCATTAATCAGTTTAAATACTTTGGTACACAGTAATTAAACACTGTGTATTAAAATTTATCAGCTAAGAATTTTTTTTCTTATTTTTTTTTTTTAATAAATGTGTTGGTTTGTATGCCAGACAAGTCAAGGTTTTTCCTTCTTATTTAAACTTCTGACTAGCTTTAGCGCTGGAAAAATAACTACATGAGAAAAATAGTTATTAATTCCGGGCGGCGATGTCACCGTCGTCTTGAAAATTCCATTTTACCTGAATAAAATCCAAGTAATCGATAAATTAACTCCGATTAACAAAATTATTATTTTTCTCTATCGATTGACTATTTTCATAAAAAGTATTATTTTTTCCACAATTGTGGTCATATCACATGAACACATGTACCGATGAATACGTACATATATGAGTATATAGACTCAAGTTTGCCGGCATTTTTTCTCTACAACTTCGCACCTCCGTATTGCGCAGTCGTGGCACGACCAATCGTGGCTGTCTCTAACCAGGTAGGCCTTGAACGACTCGGAACTCGCGGGGACCCACGCGTTATTCCTCTCCTTCTCTCTTTCTTCTCTTCTTGTACATATTTAAAGTTACTGTTTTTTGTCTCTCACATCAACATGTTGTGTGTAATACTGAGTAGAGAGCCCGAGCAAGCAAATGAGAGAGCAGAGTGAGCAGTATAGTAGACGAGAGTGAGGTCTATTGATGTGTAGATATGTGTATTGATGGAGCCATGAGCAACAATACACTTGGCTACTACCTATGTAGTATGTAGATATGACTACTATCTATATACACATATATGTACAGTCGCGGTATATTATGGATGTTTATTAAATGTGTGTATAACCGCATGTGCGCTGCCGGGCAAAAGACAGATAAATAACTCAGGTATGGCGTTGGCTGAGTAAACGATCTGAGCACGTGTGTGAAACTTACTGAGTCTACATCATCACACATGTACTGTATCCTCCTCATATACTTTGCCTCTGTTTCTTATTATTTACTTATTTTTTGGATATTATTATAATCATTACTCGTTACACTTTAATATTACGTTTACATTTTCAATTAATTATCCATAAGCTTCAAATAATAAAATTATTTTATCATTTAGTATTGATTTTTTGTTTACACTTTCATTGTGAAATTTTTTTACTTTTTTTTTTTGTTTAATATGCATATTAGCTTCGAGATATGATTTATTAATTTCAATTGATATAACAGATTAATTTCAACCGTCTAATGTGTGTAGATCTGAATAAAAATATTAATTGAAATAAATTATAATCGATGAATTAAAAATTTGAAATGTATTAAATATTATTTTATTTATTTATTTTTATTACATTCATCTTCAATTAAAATAAAAACAATTTATTTTAATTAATTGATAATTGGTTAATTAGCGCACGTGAGTGAGCTGAGTGTTGGGTGTAAATCTTAAAAACTCTATTAAGAAAACTTTACTTAGCAGTATCTTGCATTATACCGATATATATGTATATATGTATATATTTATACATACTCAGATAAATTAATCGATCGAATGTTAAAATCTCAGAAGGAATTTCAGCTCGTCACGCGATTGCGCTGCCATCAGAATCAAAGTCTTTAAATGTATGCACGTACCAAGTTTATAATGTGCGAAAGAGTTTTATCAAGGGCGCACGTTCCAATAAATAAATCGCCGTGATAAATATATATTTAAGTGTCTTTTATTTTAAGATACTCTCAAAGAATAATAATAAACTATAAGTAAGAGAAAGAGTTAATGTGAGTAATTATCCGGTGTGCAAAATTACTGTCTATCTTACGGATTAATCGAACATTAACTTACGTAAACTCTTAATCGGCATTACGCTCTTAAACATCGCAGTTTATGTGTTTATCTCTAATTGTTCTAACAGCTGCTCAATAATTTTCTCGCTTTACCGGGATTTTTATAATAATATAAAAAGTGAATTTTTAATATTCACGGAAAAAAGTAAACTAGTATTCACTCGGATTCCGGTTAATTTTTATAGTTTCAAACAGTAAAGCAGACATCGGGGTGGCAAAAATATAAATATTACAGAACTTAATGTAGAAAGTATAAAAGCCACAATTTATAATTTAATATTCAAAATAAGTGATTAGTAGCTGTCACTACAGTAAATAACGACTCTTTCATCTTAAAAAATTACAGTTTCAAACAGTAAAAATTGCCATTTCAATATATAGTCGATATTATGAGGAGAAGGGGAAGTCAGATGAAAGAGAAGGGGGTCTCACTCTGGGAGAATTTAACATTTGAAACAGTAAAAATTATACTTGTAAAATATACATTTTCCCAGTCCAAGCAAGTCAATAATTACAGTTTGATTTTTAGCGTTGCGTTTAAAATTTACCATTTTACTTTGTAAATATTGACGTTGCTTGTATTAGAAATTTAATAACGTTATTTTATACTTTTTACATATCATAACATCATTTTTTAGGTACGAAATAATAAAAATCAAAGTCTGAATTCTTAATTATTATACTATAACATTTTAGACATTTACATAGTGAATATTACTGTTTGAAATAGTATTTTCTTCCATGTAAAAAGTAAATTGTAACGTTTAAATGGTAAATATTATAAAGTGAATAGTAAAATCACGATTTTACTGTTTGAAATGGTAATTTTTAGCAGTTGATCATTACTTATTATAAATCGACTGTTATTTATTACAGTTTACTTTTTTCCGTGTTTAAAAAAATAATTAAGTCTTACAAATTAATTAAAATTATTTTATTAGCATGATTTATAAATTGAATAATTTAAAAAATATATCATTATTATTTTTAAATAATTATACATTTTTAAAAATGATAAATAAGGTCAGTATCATTAATTAAAATTTTTTGAGAACCACAAACTGATCGATCGATCTAATCGATACAGTTATAAGCGTATAGAACCCACGGGACAAGATATTGGATCGCGTTCTTTTCTGTCATATCAGGTTCAGTATCATAATCAGTATAACGATGACGCCGATCTTTCTCTCGGTATAAATGTCTTATTGTGACACGTATACCAACATTCACTTTACTCTCTCGCTGGCCACTTGTCCCTACTAAGATTCTTTGCTCATGAAACGTACAACTATAACCTGTACGACGGATAAGAAAAATATAAATGATATATAATCCATAAAACGCCTCGCTGTGTCTAC
This sequence comes from Cotesia glomerata, assembly GCF_020080835.1. Taxonomy (NCBI): domain Eukaryota; kingdom Metazoa; phylum Arthropoda; class Insecta; order Hymenoptera; family Braconidae; genus Cotesia; species Cotesia glomerata. The sequence goes on from NC_058158.1 coordinate 7,290,872, forward strand.
AGATCGAGCAGGTGCGAATGCCTATACACACTCTACTGCTCATCAAGTGATCATCATCAGTAGCATTCCATTGGGACACATGTCTGTTATGAGAACGATTCATGTACACATACATACATATTGATAGATATGTAGGTTTATGCACATGTACATGTGTTATATATTTGTAACAATCTATATGTAGTATCTCTCATCTCTTGTTCACGAGATTTGGCACTTGTAGTCAATGAAAGACATTACATTGTACAGAGAGCACGAGTGATCTTTAAGAGCAACGGGCGCACACGCCTTCTTACTCACTTATAAAGTTAATTGAGGGCAAACGTCCACTATCAATGTAAATGCTATTGTCTCGTCCGAAAACATTAGTCTATGTTAGTGAAGCTTTTAAAACCTTGGACTATTCAAATCAAACTAAACTTTCATCTTCATCCATCCTCATTTTTCATCCTTTTCAATTCTTCTTGCTAGCTTAAAAAAATTATAATGATTAACGATCTTCAAACAAAATATCACTCAGTTTATTAATTTAACGTAAACACGCTGTTTAATGATATTTATTATCTATCATTAATTTTTCGAGTTAAATTAATAAAATACAATTTATTTTTAAAAGAGATTTTATTTTTAATAATAATTGTACACAGAAAAAAAAATTTTCTTAATATTCTTGATTTGAGTAGAAAAATTCTTGATTTAAAGAAATTTTATTTGATTCAAGAATTTTTTGTCTTGCTTTAAGAAAATCATCCTCTTCAAAATTATATTCTTGGTTCAAGAATTTTTCTCTTGACTCAAATTAATTTTTTTTTTCAATGTAACAATATACTAAATAAACATATAAAAATGTAAAATGAAAACTTGATAAAACAATTATCATTCTCACGTAAAACTTTTACTTTTATCCACACAATAATCAACAGCAATTACGCTCTCGATCTTGAACCTCACGTAAGATCATTTAGACAAGCCCAACGGTTATTATTGTCCCTATTAGGCGAACTTGAGTAATAATATTACTTTTTTATTCTGCTTGTGGTGTATAATCATAATCATAATCATACACGACCGAGTCATTCATATCATATCGTTTTATATTATATTATATATTATACCTTTACTCATAGGATTAAAAAAAGTGTATAGCCTGCTATGTAGACAATTAATTTATTGAATGTCCGCGATTATAATTACAATAATTATAAAAATGTTTTACAACGATACGGTACGAGGCTAGTATGATAAAATAAAATAAAATAAAATAAAATAAAAAGGCATGAGTGATTTGATGAGAGTACAGAGAGCGGTCAGTGGTTAAGAAGCTGCAGAGAGTAGCAGCAGCATCTTGGATCAGATGAACCTGCAGGATCGTTGCACGTGCCGCGTCGCGTGCGTGTCACGTTGTTTCGCGCATACATACATCCAGACAGGGCATATATTCACAAGGATGTATAAAATAAATATGTATTGTGTAAATAAAACATCCAACATTAAAACAGAAGTTTGTGAGTGTAATATGTATGCAGACTGCTACAGACACAAAGCACGCAAGGAACGTCCCTCTGTATTATACAGTGTTATGTGTCTGTAACGTGTCTCGTGCCGCATGCACATTCCGCATGCCGCGAGAGGGCGATAAAACGTATGCAGATTAAAACATTTTATTTGAATGATAATATAACACTTGTTGATGCAAGCGCGTTGGCCTAGGTTAGCATAATAAACGTTATGTAGATCTCCACTGTACTGCAGGCTACACTCTATCTGCTGTACTCTGTTATGTTATATTTATGTTTGCTGCGCGCGCACATGTGTACTCATCCTGTGTCATTATAAAAGTCCTTATTATTAAATTAAATGCTATCAAATCCAAAGTCAGTGCGGAACAAGTTTTATGAACAGAAAATAAATTTTTGGAAATTAAATTGTAAGATACATTTGCACTTTCAATAATTTATTATAAATTTTACATATTGTGGTCATTAAATACACGCTACAATAAAATTCTCACCTTGTATTGGTTCAAAATTGTTAGTTTATTTATAATAAGTGTATTAGATGATTAGATTCGAGGCGGAGGCGGCTGAAAATATTGGGTACTTGAACAGTGTGATTGCAGATTGCTATTTACTCTAAAAACTCTCACGCGGCTTTCCACATTCACGAGACGCTCATTCATTCATTCATTAAAAGACCCCGGATCCAGCCGACTGTGCATTCTCAATTTTATCGATAGTTCCCATCGACGCAGTCGCGATGCAATCTCGCACTTGCTGCACGTGCCAACTTGTACTTTACTACTGTTGTGTTATTAGGGGAGGGGGGGGGGGCAAAATGGGGTACTTAAGAAACTGTTATGATTTTAAGGACTTAAATATGCTGATTTTTCTCGTTTTCAGTCGTAATTGAAGGAAAATAATCAAATTTCAAGTTTCCGTAGAAAAAAAATTTTTTTTTTGCGGGCAAAATGGGGTACCCCCTGAAAAAGTGAAAAAAAAATTTTATTATCCGAAAATGAAATGTCGTTAGAAAAATAACATTTTCTTATCGATAAGTCTACGAAAGAACCCAGAGAGATGAAAAAATCACCCAAAAAAGAAACATTGTTATAGTTGACGCAATATACTCCTAACAAAAATTGAGGTAGCAAAAAAAATTTTTTAATTTTGTAGTAATTTTTGACGGGTTTCGCTTGAGTAAAAATAATATCAAGATAAAAAAAAGAGTTTCCTTGAGAAGATTCTAATTTTTGGATTTCCCGGAGAAAAATTTTTTAGACATAGTTCTCACGCAATTCCAAACAATAGCACGAAAAAAAACATTCGTAATTTTTTTGCACTCTCTTTCTTGGTTTAGGGATTCAGGGAAATTTTTTCAAGTTGAATAATCTTGTAGGCCTGAAGATCTTACTTTTTAAATTAAATATCTCACAAGCCCACCAAATGATTTTGAAGAAATTGGCAGACTCTGACACAGTTTTCTGAGCATTAATAGTTAAATTATGACATCAAAAATTATCCGAGAATAAATTTCGAAGTTATTTGAAAAAGACATTCTTTGAGAATGGTTAGTTTACACAGAAAAAAAGGTTCACTTGAGCCAAGAAAATATTTTTCTTCCTAATTATTTCCTTGAGCGAAAAAAAAATTTTCTTTTTGACACAAGAAATTTCACTTATTCCAACAAAATTAACTCTCTTGTTTTAAGAAATATATATCTTGATCCAAGAAAATTTATTTAAGTCAAAAAATCTTCTTGTTTTGAGAAAATTCAGCCTCTTGCTCCAAAAAATTAAATATAAAGATAGAAGTAAATTTTCATTCATATTTTTATTGATTAACATATCAAATGGGAAGATCAAATAATGTTGAATCATTTTTTTTCATTCAATATGTATAATTGCACGCTAAAATAATATAAAATGGGTATCAAATATTCAAGAGAAAAATTTTCTCAAGGTGAGAAAATTTTTTTCTCAGCTGAAGTAGGTGGCACTGCTTCCCTAAAGTATCTAAAAATCTTGATCAAATGTAAAAATTTATTGCTCAAGTATTTATGATAATTTGAATTAAGAAAAAATTACTTCCACCAAGAATAGAATTTCAAGAAAAATTTTTACTTCGGGCAACACAACTTCAGTCTTCCTTCAGGCACCTGAAAATTTTCTTGAGCCAAGAATTTTGTTCTCCAGTCAAGAAATTTTTCTTTCTGTATAAGATTTTTCTTCGACACATTAGAGGTTTACACTCATATACAAACACGCCGACAGATATCCTCGTAGGAATATTAAAAACTAGTTCCTAGGACCTTAAAAATGTGAAGATCAGATTAGAACTTGATTTTCGAAAACTGGCATGGAACCAATGACTCCCCGATTTTTTTTTTTTTTTAATCATTCATTTGTAAAGCGAGAACTTAAAAATTTAGAAAAAGTAATCGTAGATGTGAAAAAAAATTTATTACGATGCACAATGACGATAAAAATTACTGTAAGAAAAGTTAGAAAAAAAAAATTTTTTTTGTTTTTTTAATTAAAAAATTTTTTTTTTCTTTTAAATTGTAGGAAATGACGTTAAAATATATTTTAGGAAGCTGAAAGAGCTTTTAGGAAAAAAAAATTTTCCTTACGAAATTTTGGGGGGATCCATTTTGCCATCCCTACCCTATTTTGCCCCCCCCCCCCCCTATATTAGTTATTATGTTCTAAATCTTGCTATTTTATGTTTTTAAGGGCAAATTTTTCTTTTTTTTTGTTTTATTAATTGATTTATAAATAGTTTTGCATGTAATTTCAATTATTCTGACGTAAAAAAGACAGATAAATTATAAATTTAGTTAAACTAAAAATTTGCACTGTTGAACATTATTTTTTAATAATCAAAAGATAAAATTAGTTAATTAGAATTTTTTTAAATTATTATAATAAATGAAAATCAAGCATACTGTTAATTCAAGAGAATCTATCTTGACTCAAGAATTTTTCCTCTTGGCTCAAGAAATTCATTTTCTTCCAATTGGTGTTCTTGGTTCAAGATTTTTGCTCTTGAGTCAAGTTAAAATTTTTATCAATGTAAGTAGTGGCGCCTTGGCTTGCAAATTTCTCAGTTAATTGGTTGACGTTAAGGTGAGCGAGAAACGGCAGAGTATGCCTAATTGGATTGTCGCTCGTTCGCGATTAGAAGCACGTATTCTACTTTTATATCTCCGCGGTTTCTTGATCCGCTATTACGCTATTATACACACTATAAATACATGCCGGTGTTGTGCGCAAACAAACTCTGGTTTATCAACTTTTTTTAACCTATCCTTCAGTTACTACAGCAACAGCTACAGCTAATACAGTAATTAACGCGAGCGCGTTAACTATTGATCTATAAGCTCTCTTTATCGTTGATAACCTGAACAAAAAAATAACCGCTCACTTACGGCCGTAAAACATAATGTGATATTATTTCTTGATTTCTTCATTACGACTTACAAAACATCAATACCTTTTTACTTATTTTTATATTACAACTGTACTAGTACTAGTACTAGTAGTTATGTTCATTTATCTCGTTAAATTGAATTGCATTATATATTTAGTATGTATATGTATACATATAAAATCTCGAGTAGCTCCGAAAGTTTACCAAAAAAATAATTATTCGAATTAACATATTTACCAAGATATACATAAAATAATCCAGATTGATTGTCCAGATAAGCACGTACAGTTAATTCAATGTTGGGCTTGTGTCTAAGTATACAAATCAATGGAGCGCAAAGTTTTTATCTGTCTTTATACTCTCGCGCGATCGTTATCACTGCCTGTCTGACAGCAACTGGACTACCGTTGAGCTACTCTCTACTCTCTTTATACAAATAAAAATAACAATAATAATAAATACATACTCACACTTGACCATAAAGTACGTGGGCACATTTCGTTAGTATCTGAAGAAAAATAAAAATACCACGTGAAAATAATTTAAAAGTAGAACAAATAAATAATTCGTTTTTTCGACGTAAAAAAAATAACATAAGGAAAAATAATTTTTTTTCTCTGGGTTGTGAAAAAAAAAAAAAAAAAAAATAGCACAAAGAACAAAAAATGAGTAGTTTGTATGTCATTAGCCTGTCGGAGCAGAAAAGAAGCCGAGTATTCCCCGAAGACTTCGAAGGTCAAGGTCTTTGAATAATTCAAGTCGTGACGTGAATTTTTTTTTCATCAGCCTTTACTTTGGATATGTATGTTTTGGTTGGAGATCATGTTGGTATCTTTGCTCTGCTGCTCCTTGCATGCTACGTCTTTTCTTTGTACTTGCTTTCGTTGTTCTCTCCTCTACTCTGCTCTGATATGACGGCAAGGTGGAATAGGTGTCTTGACACACGGATAAGCAGCCAGACGAGATGATGATGATGATGATGATGACATGATGCTAAAGAATTACAATAATAGTAACAATAATAAAAGTAACAAGGTAAATGGTACAAGTGAGTTAATAACATTAAGTGAAATAAAAGTTAAAAATATACCGGCTAATTTTTTATTATGGTCCTGACCTTCACACCCTCGAGCAAGAATTTTTTTTACGGTGAATTGCTCTCGCTCGACATTACTCATTTTAATGTTTTATCATCTCGCGCTGGTAGATGTACACACTATAATATATCTATATATTTGTGGGAGTGTGTGACTATGTATTAAGTACATACATAAATGATGTACTTGGGCTGGCGACGACAATCGGATGTTAATGCCATGCAAATGTCTAAGGAGAAAAGAGAGCGGGGTTAGTGGTGTTGAGTTAGTTTGAATGAGACGGCGAGAACAAGTTAGACTCGTAAAAATAAGATTACTGATTATTCAATTGATATTATTTTAAGCTCAACTTTTTTTTACCCCGAAAATATTTTTTTTATCGTCTCTTAAAATAAAAAAATTCTACCACTGTTAAGTGAATTTAAAAAAGAATTTATCAAATTACGTAAAGAAAATTTATTGCATAATTGTCGTGGAAAATTGATAAATATAAGAATGATTCACGGCTTGAATGACGAGTCAGATGATGAAAATAAAAATATAAATAATATATAAAAAAACATCGGCGAGTATTACTAGTTACTAACTAACCAAGGTTACAACAAAGATTTAAAACATGAGACGCATTTTTATTTGGCCTCTTGGACACTCCTATTATAAACTATGTATACAATAATCACGCCTACGTACTCACGTGTTAATTTTTTTTCTTTCCGGTATTTCCATTTGTGCAAAGCACTCCGTACCAACGGGACACGGTGTCCTATTTAGAACTCGCGAGTTTCATCGGCACAACTATAACCACACACTCACATCAATGTTTATGTGAGTGTATTTCTGGCGTGCAAAAATTAAGTGTAAAAATATAAAAAAAGTATTGTTGTATGTATCCACTTCCTGAAATTCAATTCCAGCCTCGGGGACACGGCGAACCTCGGGGTTGCGGAGTCGGCAGAAAAAAGCAAGGGAGTGTTATGTTGAAAAAAAAATAAGTAAAGAGAATTAGCGGTAGGACGCGTGCAATGTGGACGTAGTTGTATTGTTACTGCGTCGCATTAGCGACTTTTGTGTCGAGGGGATGAAATCAGTGCCCTAAAATTTTTTTATGTTTTTTTTGTTTGCACTCAGAGTCTGTAACGCGTATAGTGGCTGAGGGGCATCGTTGACGTTCTCCTATTTTATGGATTTTCTGTTTCGGGTTTTAGTTTTTTCTTTAAAGTGAACTTTTATTTATTGAGTTTGGTGTCAATTATTTTTTTAATAGAGTTTCTAAATTTTTTACAATTAAATTTTACTTCAATTATTGTAAAAAAAATTTTTATTTTAAATATTTTGATAATTAAATCTATGGGCAAAAATTGGACTTTTGTTGTACTTAAATAACAAAAATAGATTCAAGACTGTTATTTGTAACATTTATAACAATATTTGCTTGTCAGTATCATAAAAAGATCCGTCACAACGTGTCATTTGTATAGATAGAGACCGATGGAGCTTGTGCCTGGCTTTTGTTCATCCCTAGTTGGCTTTGTACGTACTTTTACTTGCACGTTTCACTCTTCCTCAGTTGCAGCTTAGGCATTGCAGAGTAAAGCGTTTACAAATAAATATAACACAGTGTAGAATAATAATAATACACGATATAATAAAAGTAATACAAAGTACAGGAGGATTGAGTACCAGTGGCATCCCGTGGGGGTCGGGAAGCCAGCTGGTCATGAGCTATTTTATGATCTATCTCGTATTATAGATTTTTACTCTATACTGTGCTATAACTACTAAGTAGTATAAGGGACAGACGTTTCGCATTTCCTACATAGGTAGCATAGCAGCATCATGGGGGATTTTCCGAACATATTGGCCGGCTTATTTCAGGTCACGAGGTCAGATAGGACGATTAATTTTTTCCCTAATATCTTTTCTGAAAAAAACGACGGAGGAAGTATAGATACATATAAAATGATAAATTTGATATAAAATTTATAATCATGATCCTTTTGTAAATAAATTTGCTGATGATTTTGTTGTAGACTAATCCGAAAAGTAGTAGATCGTTACATTAGTTCAGGCAAGCAGATTTTATTAAATCTAGGTGATGGCTGCTGAGAGCTTTAGCTTTTAAAAAATCCACGGATATGCTTCAGCGAAAATAGAAGATGCCTCGCTCAGCGGGAGGCCGTGGATATATGTTATATGTCGATACAAAGTGCCTTTACCTTCGATATTACGTATTACATAGGAGCATAGGTAGATGTATATGTATATAATACATAATATGAAAGTATGTACATAAGTATATGTGTTAGCTTAGACCAACAACGCTAATACCAAATAAGAAGCAGTTTATAATCCGTAGAAGTTAAGATCACACGACAATGGAACCTGCGGAGCGTAATAAGGGGAACTGCTTACAGGATTACGTTTACGTATATACTGTTGTTGTTGAGTTACTATACAGGTAAAGTTTACCCTCATCGTGTGAATTTATACTTTGCTCTGATAAAATAACCCTTTTTAAACTTTTCATTTTTTTACACTATTTCATAATTAATAAATAATAAATTACAATCTTTAATACAGTTTTAAAAATAATTATTTTTAAATACAATTTTATTCAAACGAATTATTCTTGAAGACCTAAAGTAGTTATCGGTTACTGATTTTAGAAAAATAAATAAATATTTAAGTCACATTTGAATTTTTCACCTCAATAAAGTATTGTTATCCCGTATTAGTGGTTAATATATCGAGTAAAAATAAATTGATTTGAATAATTTTTAACAAGTGAATCAGTATCTCTGCTAATTTAGAAATTATTTTTTTTCCTCTTGAGTTTTATTTACATGCCACAGAATTTAATGTAAGCTGCATAAATTTTTTTTTCAATTAATACCTCGTATTCAAGAACTCTTCAAGCTTGGAACAAAAATAATTACACAAATATTTTCACTAAAAAACAATTTCAAGTAACTTTTTTATTGAAAGTAAAGATGTAGTTTATTCAATTTTTTTTTTTTTATTAATAAAGTCTATTTTAACTCATAAGTTTTAATTAATTGATTAAAGCATTCAGCAGAATAAATTCATTCATTTTAAAATTGATTTTTAATCATTTTTGATCAGTGAGAGAACCTTTTCAATGATTAAAAATTTTAGTTACTTTAATGGATGTGTAATAAAATTTTCCTTATTTTTTATACTTTAAAGTTTGACGTATAAAAATGTGAGATATTTATGTAGTATTTTTTATCGAACATAAAGTATATTGAAATTGTTTTTGTAGAATTGATTCTTTTAATAGACCGGTAATAGTATAGAGTTGTACACATTTATATCTATATAGATGTTTATAGATAGTGGTACAGTGATTCTTGTAGGTTCGATTAGTAAGCAAGGAACGTTTAGCCGTTAAATACGACGTTTGCTGACGGTAATAGCGGTAATTATCGCGTTAGTCTGCGGTGTTTCCGAAGGCATCCATATATACCCGTCGATACGATTCCCCTGTGCAATTATGTCTCATTACGATCCCACGGAAGCCACCTAACCATTCGATTGCTCTATTGCAGCTCGGATTTATCATTTTTTGCCGCGATATAATTCTACAAAGGTTTTATTTACTGCTGGCACTGGTGCAGCACAGCGATGCCCATCGGGCGATCCTCGGTACTACAACAATATCGACATCGTGATTTATTTCCATGAACAAGAAAAACAACTCGAAATAATAAAAATATATAAATACGTGCGATGGTAATAACAACAATAATTGTACTACAAGTAATAAAAGTTTAAGGAGACGAGGACCAAAAAATGAGAGTTGATGTACACATTCTTGTCATGAGATGACAATCATTAAAGCGTTTTTCGTCTCGTGCCAAAGTGGAACGTCGTCACTTATTCCTCGTGAATCGAATACATATAAGATGGGTAGAAAAAAAAAAACAAGACTCGTTCATCTTGATGGCCTTATAAAATTAGTTTCTTCAGTAAAAAATAATTTTGCATTCTTAAAAGTGTGACCAAACTTTAAAATTGGCTTTATGTCCTCAAGATCACGTATTTTTGTTTTGTATTAAATTTTTTATAAAAAAACGAGCCTCTACTCCCGGGTCGCTCTTTTCATACAGAGTTACAGTTTAGTTTTGAATATCCGGATGACGCGAAAGAACTAATATATATAAATGGAGTTTAATAAAAGAGACCAACACCTGAAGCGAGGTCACGGGGGAAACGTAATCCTTCGACTCCGTTGCCTGGCACGGATTCTTTTTGGATGCTCTCAGAATTTTATACATATATATATATATATATATATATATATATATATATATATATATATATATGTCTTGTCTATATATGTATAAATACATCTACTGTATATATATTTGGTTGTATCCGCTTTAAAACCTTTACTTAAAAAGTGATCGTGGAATTTCGAGACGCAGTCAAGTTAGTCTACGGTAAAACTTTCTCGAGCGGTGTTTTTTCTTTATTTTATTTTATTTTTTATATTCTTTTCTATGGATTTCTATTAGTCACAGTGTCACACCAGATTCAAATAAATTTTAAAATGATAAATATTATTTAACATACTAAAGTCATTAAGAAAATTTAATTTAAAATAATTGAAGGAATCGTAAGCTGTATGCACGAAGATATAAAAATTATTTCGAATGTCAGTAATTACTAAAATGAAAAATGATGTATAAATCAGTAGCAGAGACCATTTATCAATCATGCGCGTGTGTATTATATTATTATAGAAATAATAATCAATAAAGAGACTACTTGTATCATGCACGAAAGAAAATTGTTACAATAATGATGACTGATCGATTATGACATACGATCGATCTTGGGGGAACGAGTGGGTCACCGAGGGTCACCGGACAGCGAGCCCAACACCAGTGGCTTGCTTTTTGAATAAAACTATTATTATAAGGATAAAGACCTCCGAAAGAGGGCGTATACAGTAGAAACGGTGAACAATACGTCATTTTTGTGCTTTTGGATTTGGCCTCATGCCCACTGTCTGCTGTAATAATATTATATCTTATATGTCTTATATTTATTTCGGCTGATTAGATGGTTTGTTTATTTAAAGTATATGAGTTTGCTAACTCAATTGTCATCAATTGAAAATGACCATATATCATAACTAAAGACACACATCGAGTAGGGAGATAGGACACACACGTAGAGATAAAGACGAAGAACCATCAAATCAGTCAAGTCCAATTTAATTAATCAAATCGAACAGTTGGCCTCGTTTGACCTCACTACATTTCAATCTTCGAAATTGACCTCTCATTCGCAGATCGCGATCCATTACATTCGAAGAGTAGAGAGAAAAATAATAAATAAAAAAAACTGCAGGATGATTAACAAATCAGGTAATTACCGGGCCAAGATATCCATTAAAATTCTCGGGTTGGTTTGTAGTCTCTCGGGTTTTTTCGACTTGAGACAAGAGATCGAGAGAGGAAGTTATAGAGTGTAGATGAGAGATCTGAAAATAAAAATAAGAGAGCTCGACTGTGTATTTTCGATCCTCGAGAGTAAGGACGAGTGAGCAAGAGTAACATGGATAACATGGTGAGAGCAGCAGGTAAAAGAGAGTCTCAACGTATCTAGTCGACGCCCGGTCAGCGGGTGCTCTCGATCCGACTCGACCGGTTTTGCCGCGAAATTCCCTAGGAGTCTCTAGCCTTCGAGACGCTACTCCTTGCTCCTTACTCCTTTTGCTAGCTCACTGTATACATATAATACAAAAACATTCTGCTCGGCTCAAACTCCTTTTGGACTTGGCTGCTACCTAAGAGCAATCGGTCATAATTTTTAGTTAAATATTTTTTGCTCAAAAATCAATCATAAAAAATCTCGTCAACTTTTTGCTAGACTAAAAAAATTAAATAAATAAAATTTCCTCAGTTTCCTGACACCTCTCGAACGGGATCGAAAATCCAGTTTTGAAATCGAGTTCTCTCTCGACCCCGATGTCGTGTACGTCTACGAGCCGGTGGTTATTTCTCCGTATATATTTATATCTATATATAATATAAGCTAGCAACAGCTTCAGAAAACGGTCCAAGTTGATGGCGGTTTAAACCGAGCGCGCGAGTTTTAGTTGGGAGTTGCAACTTGGGAACTCTCCCAGTCCTCCAGATGCTGATCTGTGTAGTATAGTGTTATGATTATTATTGTTATTATTATTATTATTACATATTTGCTGCAAGCTACACACACATAAAAACATCCATACTTCCTCAATACAGATACCCGGGTACTTTTACATGGCATGCAACATCTACGCACTAACGGTCAAACGTTTTGTGTCCGCCTGTCAAACTACCCAACACCTGAGCTCGTCGATTGTTGCTAGAAAAGACAAGGGGGTCTGGTTATTCGCTCATATGTATTACTTATACATCTACGTCCTTGTGGGAATATTTTTATCAGTACTTCATGCTTTTTATAATTAGATTTATATTTATCTTAGCTTTGATTGGAGCTTTTAAAATTTATTGACGGCGAGTAAATTAAGTGCGTAGTTAAGTTGTAAATGAGAAAGCACTGAGATAAACATATGTACATACGCGAGGGACGATACCTTCCATTCATTTGGAGCGATCCAGTCATCAAGAGTGACAAGAAGTGCCATTAACGTTGACGTTAATCGTTGTAGGAAGCGGGCTTGCTCTTGATTCATCGGGAGGCGTAACTAAACCCGGCAAAGCAAAGAAGTTTAAAAGATGATCGGAGTTATATTTACTGGATAAAAAGTATTGTAGCGACACTGAGCTCTATTTTACATCCTACGTCTTACATAGATATTTATAAATACACATTCATCGTTCTATCGACGCAGTGATCCGGGTTGAGAAAAAAAAGCTTGACTCAAGGAACAAAATTATACAAGAGCGTAAAAAAAATCAATTTTCGTAATAACGCCACTTACTGCATTTTAATACTTTGGAAGTAATATTTAATTCACTTGTTACTTTATTACGATGTTTTGAATTGTAATTATCCGAATGTTGTTTTTGGCGCTACAATGTATGGAATTACAGTAGAGCTAGTATGCTGCTGCTGAGATTATTATTGCTGTTAAAATAATGCAAGTGGAGAGATTGTTATTATCATCCTCACGTCTCGCGTCTTACGTGCTCGAAAATTACTTAAATTTACTTATTCGGCTTGTCGGGATAAAAAATACTTGAAAATTTAAAAAGATCGCCGATTTATTTCAAAGATGCACAGAAAATATCCAGAAATACACTTTTGCATCGCGTGATCTGCGTGTCGTTCGCCGAAAGGGTTGCTGCATTTTTTTCAAAAAATTCACGAATAACGATAATGTGTAGAATAAAAAATATTATTATTATTTTTGTTGTATGTAGAATAAAAACTGGATGTTTCGGAGACACATGCGAGCAATTGAAGTTGGTAAAATTGTTGGTGATTGTCCCCATTGAACATATCAAGTGTCGCGATCATTATTATTATTTTTAATAGTTTAATGGTTTAATAATATTAAATTGGGTGTTTAAATTTTAAAAATTCTACGAGCTCGTTTTCTCTTTTTTATTTATTTTTGGTTGTTAAATAAAAAGTGTGTGGATATATTTTGATTGCGGTTGAGGATAAAAATATTTTTATTTGAATGCCTGTGTGTATTTATTTTCTTTTTAGTTTATTTTTAATTATTTAGAAAGTATTTTTAATAAAATAATCGAGCGTATCGAGATTTTTAGGCAGGTAGAGTTTTAAAAGTGAGCACTCGAGAGACTAAGACGCCGGCTCAAATTCCTTCAGTGTATGAACCAAAGGTATTTTTTAGATATATACTATATACACATGTATGAATACACCACACATGAAAGAGGAGAGAGTACTGTGAAGCATCTGAGGAATATCGTGAAGAGTGAACAACGTATAATGATATTAATCAGGGCGGCGCGTTCGGCTTCCTTAAAATTGCCGGCAGGCTCAATTTCTCACTTAAAATCTAATTAGACCTTCCCTCAAAAGAAGACCCTAAGAGCTCGAGAACTCTGAGTACCAGACCCACTCGATTCGCCTTTTCTTATTCTCTTTTGCTCATATTCATCATTCGCGGATGATGCCCGTACATTTTTTTAAGGTCCATGCCACCCTCCCGAGTCTTCTTGCTGCCAATACTTGACCCTAAAATTAAAGACTAAATAAAAAATAAATAAAAAGGCCTTTAAAAATAAAAGGCCCTCAATTTACCAAATTGCAGTTTGCTGAGTTTCAAACGTACACATTCCCCCGTGCCCCAATGAATCAATTTTATCAATTCACAAGCTGTCTTAATTAAATTTATAAGCTTTATTTTCGTTAATCACACGATAAAAAAAATTTTAATAGAAATTTTTTCACAAATATTCATTATTTTCTATCTTATGTTCAATATATATTTTTATAATCTCGCTTTGATACTCGTATTAATAATAAATAAGAGCAACAAAGAAAATAAATTTTAAACACGGGAAAAAAAATAACATGATGGGCCGATCGTTAGTAAAGTACAAATTTCGGCGTTTGCCGCAATAAACCTTAAGAGTTGGCTTGTAACTTCTTAAGACAAGGGAGAAGGCATCATGAGTAATCGCCTTGTTAGCCCTTACGGCCCATGGCGCTCATACTTGGTGTCTGTCGTCCTTTTTTGAGTACCGCCGAGCTTAAAATCTTCTCTTGTTCTTTTCTCTTACTATATTACTACACACTATACACTATATACTACACAGAGAAGAATTTTAAGATAAATAATACCAAGAATTATTGACAATGAAATTACACTTTGGCCTTTACTGTAAAATTATTTCATCAAAATTTACTTGCATCGATAAATCAATTTTTGAGAGGCTAAATCTTTAAATATAAACAAATAAATCAAAATTATTCCGTATAATATAAATTAATGTTAGATTATATATTTCATCATTGCAACAATAATTTCCCATTCGTTTTGTTTTTTACATTACAATTTTTATTTATACAATCCCTCCTTACACCACTCGAATGAGAGACGCGGTGTAAACCATAGGCAAGATACAAACAACAACATACCACAACATACAACATACATCGAAATACAAGACACAAGAACGCAGATCTCGGCATTATATCCACGCATCCTTTGGATCTGTTTGCATATGAGGCCCACACACTTTTCAATAAAAGTACATATTATATCGGCCGGTGTACGACGTACATGTGTATGGATATTTGTAGGGTGGTGTGGCGATGCCAATAAATAAGCTTCGTTAAAAAAGTTAAACTTACACGGCCGAGGTAATATGTGTATACAAGAAATCGGTACGCGTGCAGGATATTTCCGGCCATCTTTCCTCTTTCCTCTATACATCTCTAATCTTGTACCGGATGGTCCGAGCCCAGTGTAAGGATATTTCTGGCATTATATATGAGCACATGTGAGTGTGAGTGGAGCTAATATAAGGAGGATGTACCTTAGAAATTATTCAGGGATTCTCGCGGCAACACGCACGCAAATGCGTTTACGTTTAGCACGAACACAGCCCGGCGTAATATAAGGAGTACATACATGTATGTAAAACCGAGCCTATAGAGTAGGACTATAGATATAGGCCTATAGAGGAGGTGGGTGAGAGGGCGAAGGGATAGAGTGCAACAGACAAGTCGCGTGGCCCCATATCTCCGAGAAGAACCAGGGGGTCTACACGACGACGCTCTCTCCGTACAGACCAACACCGTTTTATCGTGTAACCAATTAATAATCTTTCTCTTTTCTCTCTTTTATTACTTGCCATTGTAGATTTTTTCGTACTAAGACTACTGCTACATTTCGGCTATGAAATTCTGTACTTTGAAATTTTATTGCATACTTCAGAAGGTAAAAAGTTTTTTTTTTATTTTGTAACATTTTTTTTTTTTTTTTTTTTTTAATGGTTGGGTAATTAAAATGTTGAGAAAAAGTTGATTAAATCTTTAAAAATAAATTAGTAGCGTTACATAATTATTGAAAAAAGGTTTAGTCATTAATATGATGACTTAATTAAATAAAAAAAAAATAAATATATTCTCAAATGTTTATTTTTAAAAATCATCTAATCTTAGTGAAAGCTAGGCCATGAATAGGAGTCCCGATGATTAATAATCTACGGATAGAAGTATCGGTGATTTGCGAAAGTGATATTGCCAGGTATACAGAAAAAAATTAAAAAAAAAAAACTAAGCAGCGCAAGTGGTCTAGTAGAGGCCACGGGGGGCTGGAGCGCCGTTCGTTAACGGATCGAGGATGATACGCGCAGTGTCTGCTGTCGAAGATCGATGGACGATTAATCTCTCTCAATCTTCTTTGTCTGTCGTTTAATCACTTCTCGTCTTGCTTGTTACAGGTAAAGCACTCATCATTCGTAATACTATGCAGGCGGCATGACACGCTGGAGACGGCCGGGGTCCGAGTTCCGACGTCTTGTCATAAGCAAGTGGACGACCATTCACGCCATACGCGAATTAAATAAACGGCCGGAGAGTGACTGTTTATAAGTAATAACAAATAACAAGACAACTTGTGGCTACGTATATGACGACTTGTCTTTCGAGACCCGCTACTGCTGTTTGCTGTTTATTGTAAATGTCTTTTTGACTTTGTACTCGTTGCATAGAGTAAGGAGACAAAATTTAAATTAAAGTTTAAAATGAAAGAGCCGTTTTTTGAATAACTAAAATTATTATTAATTAAGTAAGTAAGATATTGTGAAGCGTTAGCTGTACATCATCTTGTCATATAAATACTGAGTACGAAATAAGTAGATATAACGTAATGTAAACTATATATATATATATATATATATATATATATATATATATATATATATATATATATATATATATATTATATACATTATACATAAAAATATATATATATAAATATATTATGTCGAAATTTTAAAAATTGCTGTAAGGAAATGGGACATCTTAATAAAAATGTTATTTTACCTAATAATTATTTTTAATTTCAATTGATTTATTAACTTGTGAAAATTTAACGGAGAGTTATGAAATAATTATCAGCAGTATATCAAAGAAAAAAAAACATTTTAGCAAGGGTTTGGCGTTATGAATTGTTGAAAAATGTTTAATAAGGAGGTAAGTAAAGAGAAAAATAAATTAAAAGCAATATTAAACATCTGTGATTCAGTAATTAACAAAAGGGTTCATGAGATTTTTTTTTGCCAGACATTTTTCTTCGGTACTTAAATCTCAGGGTCTTGAGTTTAAATACCGTCGACTGTAGTCGATGACAGTGCATTTGATTTACGCCGAAAAGTTTCACTAGGAACAACTATGTTTTTTTTATTTTATAGCAGTAGAATATTTTCAAGATTTCATAACTTAATTCTAGATAGCTATAAGCTATAAAATATGAATTGAGTTTGTTTTGGGAATCGAGAAGACAAACAGCTGTAAGTTGAGATAAATTATCGTATCTTCAGTAGGACGATAGTGAGAGAAGGGGTTAGGAGGTTTAAATGCGGGACGATTTTTCATCAGAAGCAGAGATAATTTAGTGAAACATTTATCGGACCACCAAGCGGCTTTTCTAAGGGCTGAAAGCACACGTGTATACATATATCGCGGCTTGACTTTGGGCTTTGTGAGGCCAGAGAGAGAAGTTTCGACTGTATAGTGGGGAAGGGGAAGGGGAGCGACGTCATGGGACTGGTTGATGCACGCTTAATTCGGGATTTGGGACTAGGGGCTAGTTAACCCCCTCAGATGGGTTATGAAATGACTTTATGGCTGATCAGAGGGTATAGGTGTAGGCATCGCGCTGCAAGACTTACTTGCCACCCTCGATTATGGTCGCGGGGGTGTCACGGAACTTCAGCCCTTTAGCCGTCCCTTCACAATGAGGGTGACAACGAGTTTCTCCATGCATCTGGATCCTATTATATCTTATATGTGTACTGTAGACACTACAGAACGTATTATAGACTTTTTATCTTGATTTATAAAATAATATTTAGCAGCGCTTAATTAAAAATTCACGGTGAAAAAATTTAATCGGCAATCAGAGATAAATTTCTCTGTAATTAAATTTTTTATTCGCAAAAAATAAACGACAGGAGATATCCTCCTGTCGGTGGTATTATAAAGTAAATATATGTATATGGATATCCTTCTTCTCAGCGACAACTACTAACTACTATTTTACTATACATATACCACTATATACCACTCGGTTAATCAAAAGAGATTCGCAAAAAGATTCGGGTATTTACAAATGTGAAATAAATAATTCGAAAATACATCTTTGGTATCCGGTGAGTACCGTTACGTTTTACGACGCAGTCACACGATTTATTTTTGATCATACGAGATATCGCTGACCTTTACGATCGACTATATGCTCCGGGTTTCTCTCTATACCCGTAAATACCACGCGTCAACTTCTCTCCATCTAAATTCACTTATGGCTTAGCATTTTTGTCCAATACGACACCAGCAAGCTCACAACCTATTTAATTAAACACAAAAATAAAAATAAAAAAAATATAAAATATTATTATAGGCTAAAAAAAAATAAAACCAACGGAATGATTTCGCAAAATAAAAAATAAAAAAAAATAAAATAAAAGAGAGATCGAGTTTCGTGGCTCGGCAGTAGCGATTGTTGGGTGTTTGAGCACCTCTTGGCAATTTCACTCGGATCCACATTTCCACCTTTCTTCCCCAGTGGGGTGGCTGGCATCAGTGGAGAGCTGACGCAGTGGGGTAGGTGGTCGCGGTATGCCCGGTAGCCAATTGCCGGCTCTGGGCTCGACTCGCCGGGTCCATTCATCGCGGAGCACTACGTGACCAGTTTGCCAATCCCGTGTTCTTTCTCTCGGCTACACACCACGCGATCAGTTGCTCTGCTCTCTCCTCTCTTCTCTCTGCTTCTCTTCCGCTAATCTCGTCCTCCGTCTCTCTCTGTCACGTACTCCAAGGCACATACCGCTCCCTCCCGCCCAACAACATACATGTATATATACTTCTATATAATATATATTATTCTATACCTATGTGTACCTCCGCCAAACAACCCTCTCGTCTCTCGCGCCCCTCAGTCCCTTGTAGTTCCACGGAATTTCATGCTTTTGCTATCGACCGTCAGCTTCGCTACTCATATCTCTGTTATTCAATGCCAAATTCAAAATTTATCTCTGACACAGGGCTAAAATTTTATTTCTTATTTTTGGAATGAGAAAGTCTAGAAAATTTTTTATTTATTTGTGGAAATTCAAAATTTGAATCCCGGAAAAAATAGACCCGAAATAATTTTGAAGTTATGAAAAATTGTCATGTTATTTCATTAAAATTATTATAAAATAAAAATAATAATAATAATAGTAATAATGATATTTTTTTTGTAACAAAAAATGGAGCAATCATTCTGGGGGTACTTGTTTTTCAGGAAAATTGTGGCTGTGATACAATTATTATTATTATAATTTTTATTTTATAATAATTTTAATGAAATAATATGAATTTTTCATAACTTTAATATTTTTTCCAGGTCTATTTTTTCCGGGTCTATTTTTTCCGGTCTATTTTTTCTGATAAACTCAAAATTTATCAGATCTCAGTGTTATTAATTTTTTTATAAGTTTTCTGCTGAATTTTTACATAAATCAAAAAATTCAATTGATTGAAAAAAAAAAAATTTTGAATCAAAGAAATCATTTTTAAATATTTTTATTGATCTAAAAATTTTAATCAGTTTTATAATTTTTATATTGGCTTCAAATGAATGAAATTCTTCAAAATTATTTTTTAATCACAATTTTTCCTTTTAAATTAACTAAATTTTTTTTTGTTATTTAAATTCAAGTTCATAAATATAAAATAATCTTTTTTCGCTAAGAAATTAAAAAAATTTTAATTTATTAATTTTATAGTAAATATTATTCAAAACGTGCGATATAATTTTAATAAATTTCAAGAATGATTAAATACATAACACATGAATCGATAAATAAAATTACAAGTTGATTAAGAGCAAGTATAGTAATTATTATCATAATCATTATCAGTATAAATTATTTAAAAAAATGATGATTAATAATGTGAAAGTATAGTCTTATTAATTGAACATTTAGCCAGGAGCGAAAATATTGAATTGAGATGTTGAATTGATAAATTACAAGTTCAAGTGCAAGAGCTCTCGGAGTCATGTTCGATAACATGTTAATTTATGGGTATGCATAACGTGATATTGTACCTATATAATAGACATCTCCTTGAATAACGTGTGCAATATTCCGTACATCGAGTGCTTGATGATCGAGTAGTTATTGTAGGAGCCTGGTGTGTATTATATTATTATATTATATGGTGACTGGTGTTGAGGTGCGGATGAGTACGAGAGAAAAGACACGAGGCGGACTAGTGTAGTCACAGCGATACAATATCATATAATATACATATATACATGTAGTAGAAGGAGCTAACTCCTTCCATTCCTTATTCCTTGAGTAATAACCGAGCTTATACTTATAACTTATAACTTTATACTTATCTTGCATTAATTCAACGCGATAGCACGAGCTATGAAGAATTAATCAAGGAAGAGTTTGTTAGACACGGGTTTCGTGAGTGAGGAACGAGGTGAGAGGTGTTCGATGAGGTCCTCTCGGGTGACGACCAGTCATTGTCGCCCTGCCTTCTTCATCTGCATACAATGCTCCAAGACAGTACAGACCCATAGACTCAGACACATAGACTCTTCTAATAAAACGCTCAGACCAGACTCTCTATAGACTCACTAACTCTATAACCGTCCATCAAAGCCAATTTTTATAAAAATATCTGTTCATTGAAATATTGTAATTTTTATGTATCTTCGATTGAATTAATAATAGAAGAGAAAACTTACTTGCATTATGCCAGCTTTTATTTCGCGTTGAAACTCGTAAAGTTTGTATTTAAATTAATATTTATTTTTATTGCTAATAATTAATTTATGCTTGCATTTGGAATTTTATTTGTTCATAATTTAATATTAACATCCTGATCTAAAAAATAAATGAAGGTTTTCTTTTTTAAAAAATATTTTAATAATTTTTTTAAGTTTTAAAACAATAAATTACCTTAGATAATACTTCAAAAATCATTTACAAAAATAATTGTTGATCAAAATTTTTTAGAAAAATTTAAAATTTATAAGGGTTTTTGAATAATTTAATAACTTATTAATATTTTATTAAGTTTTAAAGGTTATAACAGTTCATTAAACCCTTGTAATTTCAGAAATGTCATTTGAAAATAACTTTTTTCATACAATTATCTATTCAAAAGCATAAGGGTTGACTAATTAGAGAAAATTTTCATAATTAAAATTGAAACAAGAAGTAAAGGTAAAAGATCATTTTGATTTATGTAATTGTGGAATATTTTGGTCAGTAATTATCTAAAGGTTAAACATTTGCAATGCATAATTATTTAGACTAAAATAAAAATGACTAAGCTAAAAAAATTATTTTTAAATTTGGTTTTAATTTAAAAAAAATTGAATTTTCACGTCTATGAGCTGCATTGGACTACAAATCAATATCAATAAATTATATTGGAAGAAATGAAATAAAATGGAGGATAAATATGAGGGCTAAAAATAATTATTTTTATAAAACAATTATTTAGAAGCAGTTTGGTTAAATGTCCTTCGTATGGTTTTATGGCGTTAAAGGACTGCGATCCATCAGAGTTCGGAGAAGATTGAGCATTCAGAAGGGCAATGTAATGAAAGAGATGAGATATGTAGTATTATAGCTGGCCAAAGTACCTCGTATACGTTTAGCCACGCACCGCGGATCATAACTGTTAGTGCTGGCCCATTTCAAACTGAATAGAGGCAACAGTTGCGGTTTATGAAATTAAATCGGCCGAGGCGACCGAAACGAACGACTAGCGTTTGTCCCCCGGTGCTCTCCTTCTCTCTTTCTCTCTCTCTCTTCGGTTTGCTGGGGAGAAGATGTGTAGGCGGTTTGAAAAAATTTTCAGACACTGCCGTAAAGTTTTAGTACACATTCATATTGGAAAAATTTAATTTAATAAAAATAGAAAGAAGAATGTGAAGTATAATAAAAATCGGATTTATTTTCGGCGATTTATTAAAAGATAGATGATATAGATAATTGGGTAATGAAGTGAATTAAATGGTACAGATACATCTTTCTGGAAAGTCTCACCCTCGGTTTATAATAGAGGGCTGTAGCAATTTGTTTTGAGTTCTCTTCTATTATTATTATCACTGAATTTCTTGTATCTCTTTTTGGATTATTACAACCGACGTCTGGTCACGTGTATTAATATATCTGACTATTATATTGGTTGTAGTAGTAGTAGTAGAAGACTATAGAGCCAAGAGTGAGACGGAGTGTGACTTTTATCTCTTCTATTAGCCCCCACTGAGGTAATTAAATTAAATGATCCTCGGGCCCTCAATCATCTCTTTACCATCATGTTGAGCCAAGTGTAAGTATTCAAACTTTTTTATACCTCTCTCTTATATAAATTTTTACTGTACCGAAAGAAAATAATTATTGTGGGGCCAATATTTTATTCATCCAACAAATGTAATTAATTAATTCAAATATTTTAGAATTTAAGATTTATTTGAATAAAAATCTTAAATTTTGTCTAGAAAAGGATTTTTTGGCTCAAAAAATTTTTTTAATTTACAAATAGATTTATTTTAATAAAATGAAAAGTATTTTAATCAATTTTCCAAACAAGGTAACACATTTTTGATAAAATCAATTTTTTAATAAAGTAAAAAATTTTCTTGATTCGATAGAATATTCATGAGGACATCACAGTAAACAATTTTGCGTCAATGCGTTAAAAAATTTTGTGTTAAAAATTTTTATGTCAAATATTTAACACTTTTTTGTGTTAATTTAACACTTTTCTGTGTTAATTTAACACTATAAATGTTAAATTTATACATAAAAGTGTTAAATATTTAACACAAAAATTTTTAACACAAAATTTTTTGACGCAATGACGCAAAATTTTTTACTGTGATTAATTACCTTGAGTGAAATAAAATTTTCTTGAGTGAAAATTTCTGCTTTAAGAAAAATTTTCTTTATAAAAGTATTTTATTTTTCAGTGTAAAAAATTATAAACTTCTTGTATTAAATATATTCAAAGAATTTCAGGACGAAAGAAATTTTCAACAGCAATGCTGGTTAATAAATAATGGAATAAATTCAGCTTGAGCGTGATTTGTGGTTCAAGTCTAATAAAATAAAAAATAATATAAACAAATCTGTAAAACACGTAGTTGAAATAATGGCCCGGAAATTTTATCGAGAATCGAATAAAATTTGTGAAAAGTAGTACAGCGGATAAGACGGGGTGCAGCTGGGACAAGAGTGCGAATGGAAGATCTGTTCAATTCGGGAAAGTTAGTACTCGTTGGCAGTATATCAGACGCCAGAATCCCTTTGCATTTGCACTACTGTGACTGGTATTACTCTGATGTAGTTTTTCACATAAATATATCTGTATCTCTACAGAACAATATATAAATAAATGTATACATATACGGCGTTGTTAAAGCCCTAGTACAGTAGGTCTTTGTATGTATATATCTATATATCCTTATATATACATGTTCTTATACTCACCCTCGACACGATCCAGGAGCATCAGGATGATACTAGCTCTCTCACGGGGCTGGGGGCTGGCGGCTGGTTTTGTGTGGCTCCTCATTCGGGCATTGCGCACGTGTTAGATGGAGTCCGTAGACTGAGGAGCTCCCGAGAGAGCTACGTACCATTTTGCATAAATCGCGAGACACCCCGTGCCGTACTCGCAGCAGAACCTCGGGGAGATTCCGGAATAGCTTTAACCTATAGTATACTGGCATAATACTCGCGCACACTCGCCGATCTTGCCGAGAGGATAAAAAAGAATAGCTCCAGCCGAGCAGAGCGAGGGAGCTCAATTTTTTCTTTATTTATTTTATTTAACTTTTTTCTCGGATACGGTGGAAAAATTTTACTGAGATGTGCTTTAGATTGTCTGCTGGGCTAATATAAATTATTTTTAGTTTTTACATACTTGGGTATTTTTTATCTTACATGCGATGATTAATTAGTTTTTATTTTCATTTTTTGGGAAAACATGTGTAATGAAAATCTAAAAAAAAATTTATCACAGTAAGGACATTTTTAAATCTTTCCTACTTAAAAATTTTTATATACATACACTGAAAAAAGAAAACTCGAAAAATTACAGTTTATAATTCAACATGGCGCTTCTTGATGAAAACTGGAAAAATTACAGTTTCAGATTGTAATTATTACAGATTTTATAAGAATTACATTGTAGAATGTAATATTTACATTGAAAGCTCTGAATATTAAATTAAAAAATTGAATTTAGAAAAATGTTATTTTAAACTGTAATTTTTCTAGTTTTGATTACGACGGGACCGATTTTACATTTTATACAGTAATTTTTCGAATTTTTTTTTCCGTATAATTTTATTAAAACTTTTTAGTTTATTTGGTTAATACAAAGTTGTATTGTTAGATTGCCAGCAAAACAATAAGTTTAAATTCCACTAGCTCATCCTCATTGCCAGGATTTACATGAGGGAGAAGTTATAAATGGAACGTATAACAATAGCTCTGGGTGTTGTTTTAATACCCGTGACAATATTTTAGATTACATTTCATTTTAAAAACAACCTCAAATAGTAATAAACCAACAATCTCCGTTACTCATACCTGTCCGACATATATATAAACCGTTCCCAAAGTTAAGCTGACATATATTTTAAATTAAACTTCTATATATTTATATATAAAAGATATTTTGCGCAATTAGTCAGTCGCTGAGAGAACGATAATCAATAAAGGCATATTGTCAATTAAAAATGATTTATATGACACCAACTATCGGAGAGTAGAAGTAAAATACATCTCAATGCCAGTGGCTGAGAGTTGTCGTGAGATGTGAGACGAATCGGTATCGCACATAAATCGATCCAGGAAACACAATCTCGATCTTTTCGATCTTCCATCATCTCTTTTTCTATGACGGACAGGACTTTGACCCACTTTTATTTTTTTCTCTCCGTCTCCTTCTGATCCGAGTGCACTCAAGAAGAAGACGATGATGTTTTAGCCGCTGTCGATACTGATGATGATGATTGTGATTATGATGACGAAAAAACGGACTTGGGAACTGAACTGAACTCATGGCTCCGGGCTCTCTTTCCCCTCATGTCTTACGTAACTCTCTGGATCTATATGTCAAGATTAGCCTTGCTTCACAACTCTAGAATAAAAAACGGTTTATTTCATAAAAAAGCTGTTACTTTAGCTGTTTAAAAAATTTTATCAAAATTTTTTAGATCTCGCTTTATCGTTGGCGATCTGAAAGGGCTATCGAACGAGTTTTTAAAGCCTGTCAGCCTCTGGAGCGAGTGTGTATAGAGGACATAAGCGAATCGGGTTGTAGGCATTATAAAATATAAAGCAAATACAAGTAAAAGGTGTAAACGAATAAACGAGGATGCAATATATCCGAGTGGGAGGTTAAACTCACCATTTTATGTGCATTCCGACACTAAGGATCCTCCTCGTTCTGGCTTACGGTCACACTTGTGTCGTGTCTACATATTAAACGTTAAAATGTTCAAGTAAACGCTAAAAATATATATACTTATGCTTATACTTGTACAATGATCGAAAAAATTAATTTAAATCAAGAAAAAAATTTTTTTTTGGTTTGAGTAAATTTTACTTGATTCAAAAATTTTTCTTTTTTTAAGTTTAATTTTTTTTAGCGTAAATTTTTACAAACAAAACAATATAATATTTTCACTTCAATACAAACTACTCCCAAATCGGCTCCCCCGGGTCTTTGGGCGAGCCCACTGTTATTTCTCAGTCAAGTCCGGCGAATGAGAATGGAAATCAGGTTTTGGATCTCTCATCGAATCTTCGGTACTAAAAATTTCGTACGATACTCCTAACTTAAACTTTAAGTTAGTCTTGCTATCTCTTAAGATTTTTCATCAGTAAAAATCAGCTTCCGGTTAGGTTATTATACAGAAAAATGAATGCCACATATCTATCGTGTGTTTATCTACCCTTAAAATCTAAACCAAAAATCACTTGCACGTCAGGTTAAATTAATACGTTTAGAAGAAGAAAAAAGTTGTGATTGATGGATTTAATATTATAAAGTTATAAAATTCCATGACTTATATAAGTGTTTAACGGCTTTAAAGATACAGCTGCCGATATATAAATATATTAAGTAAACTGTCTGTCTGTATATAAGGAGCAGAAAGTCTCGTTAAAGTGACCAAGACCGTGGATCCTTTGGTAATTTATTTATCGCACAAAGTAGCTTAGACAAGATTGCAGTGAGTAAAAAATATATATTACTTGGGTGTATATTGTATAGTTATATGTTGCTTGGTAAAATATCTGCACCGGCAGTATAAATATAGTATCGTGTAGTATAGTGGAACCGGCATATGTGGCATCCGGTTACCGGGGAAGCACACCGGTGATTGATAGTGATTTGGTAGATAGCGATCGAAGACATCCAAGACTGAGATTCTGTGATGCTATAAAGCGTCAGATCATGTGAGTGGATGCACCTGACTAAGATGACAGTATTTTTCACTCTTATTTCAATTTAGATTTTTTATTTCCCTCGATTTATCGTAACCACGTTATGTCCATCTATCAGCACCAGGCGATTAAAAATAAAAAAATTCAACCTCAAGATTCGCAGACTCTCGTCTAAATTACTGTTATCCGAGGGACGTTCATAAAATAACAGACATTGGGTTTGTTTAAGCCTCGTAAATATTTGTTTGACTTGAAAGAGTGTTTGACACGTAAATTTCAGTCTTCAGGCATTATTGCGTAGCAGGAAAAAAATTACACTGAGAGGATAGGAGTTAGAAAATTTCTAGTGTGTGGATAGGGAAGAGAGTAGAAGTATCTTATACCTTATATTATATATAAGTAGGTCTCGAGGGTGTACGATAAGGTCCAGAGTGAGTGAGTGGGCATTTGCCACCGACGAAAATCGTCCGGGAAACCATTATCCGGCTAAGACGCCGGGTATCGGGAACCGGCGATCTCTGTTTCGTGTGGGAGTCTCAATGTAAGTGGTTATATCGGTGAATAAGAGCGCATGAGTCGTCGGGAGACCAACGGAACTAAACTGAACCGAAGACGACTGAATAAGAGTGGATATAGTCTTGCTTACAGTAAGAGCAAACAGCAAGGATAGGACCTGAGGCCGAGGATAAGGTACAAGGATAGATGGATAGATGGACAGATATATCGCCACCCCGCAGGGAGACGCCGCCCCCGTTTATATTGCTCTGATCTACTCTAGACACCTTCTTAGACACCCTTTCAATTTCCTATATTATCTGATAATAATCTTCAATACTCTACCGGATGGCTTGAATTTTGCTGTTGTTATTGCTGCTATCTTAAAGAGCTCCAGCCTTGCAGCCCGAGCAATATTTCACTGTCTATAAGAAATGTTATTATTATTTTATTTAAAAGAAAATTTTTTGGGAATAAAAAATAACCGATGAATGATTAATTCAACGACTATAGCATCTGCCGGTAGCTCATATGTGTATAATGTAATATAATATAAATGAAAATGTTTGAAATAAGTTTCTTTAGCAGCTTGTCACCAGCAATGGCCTTTTTATTGTTTCCCCAGTGGCACGTTCGTAATCTATAGCCTTCAAATTTTGTAAAGTCTCCAATCACCCAGGCATTTTCATGCAAAAGCAAATCGTCTCACCGCGGTTGTCGTTTCTTTTTCATCTCTTATTCTTCATAATACACTTTTTACACACAACTAAGCTCTCCTCTTCTCGTCTCTTAAAACTCAAATGTATACATGTTATATACGTTACAATAACATCACCCGTAGGGTACGAATCTACGCGCTCAAATAAACTTTCCGTGCATATTATTAACGTAGTAATTCCCCGTGAGAGTCACGCAGCAGCCTTGCCTGTTCTCTCTCTGGACCCGTGGATACCTGGGACCCCATAAGGGCGTCCCATCAGGCCCAATTCCTCCTCGTCACTCGAGAAAACCTGCATACAGGCTCACAAATAAAATCCAAAACGTGTTTCAAGTGCCAAAAATTTAAACAAATCATTAAGTATATTTGTTATTCACCGTTTTAACAAGTACTATCGATTTCCGTTATATATATTTGTAAATTAATTCCTTGACATATCACGTCTATTTTTATGTATTTTTAAAACGTATTTTGATGCTAAATATTTTTATGAATAATTTTTAAACAACCAATGGAGCCTGGTAATACTAAACTGATCGCGATATTAATTTCAAACATGTATCCTTTACTCGCTCTCACGAGAAATAATCTTTTATAATACATATTACATACTAAATATTTTAATTTACAATAAGCCGATACGCATAAATGACGTGCCGTGTAAACTGTCTAGTAAGTAAGGCCCCAAAATACGAGCTCCATGTTTAGTTTCATGTCTTCAGTCGTTTCCCACTCCCGTTATTTTTTTATTTCTTCGTACAGTAATTTATATGTGAAGATAAACACATACACGCGGACACACAGTATCTGTATTTCGGAGGAATATACAGACTGAGGTCCTTAAAATGCATCATCAGACATAAGGCATACGCCGGCGACTACCCGGACCATAAAGAATAAAACACAGAGACAAGAATAAACCCGAGTTATATTATATTATAAGCAGTTGACTTATTTCAAGCGGCCGGTGCAAAACGCAAGCCCGAGGGGCCCGACGAGATAGCCCGAGGCTCTCCGAGGGGACTCGCCGATACGAGAATTTTTTCGGCCCCTCGGGGGCAGCTGAGGAACAAGGTACATACTCTCCTCTCCTCTCTTTCCTTTTTTCCTCGGCTCTGTTCTCTGCTCGATCCACACAGAAGCAATAACAGCAGCAGCAGCTCCTACAGTAGTGCTCCAATCGTGCAATATTGGCTCGACCTTTGTGATCCGCGATACACAGAGCTTGCCCGCACACGTTGATTTATGAGTGCTGTGCGTAAACGTACCATTCGCGGTGTAATTATCTTAATAACTCTGAAGACGTTTATGCGTCTTACGGACATACACTGGTAGCTCTAATTTTACGCTGTGTTCCATCAAATCATATATTTTATATTACTCTTTTATTATTATGTGTGTTTTATTTATTACATTCATTTATTTAGTTATTATTATTGATCCAGAGTATTTATGAGGGTTTTTCGAGTTAGAAGTGAAAGGTCGGGCTTACTTTACTTTATCTCTTGACCATTTTTATTAAAATATTTGTAATTATTTATTTTTTTTTTAAATTATATAATGTAATGCTGTAGAGATCGTAGATCCTGTGAGTTATTTACTCTTTCATTATAGAGATGGAAAGATATTAGTTGGTAAGCAGTTGAAATCAATAACTTAAACTTTTATCAGATGATCATAATGCTGTTGAGTAGAGGAGAAAATTAATTACGAATAATTGCTACTGATTAACCACCACAGACAATCTATTAATTCCATCTTTTTAATTGTTACTGCATTAATAAATTGTTATTTTTATTTTAATCCTTGTTCGGTAATTTTTATTATTATTTATGAACATTATAAAGTTGAAGTTGAAGTAAACTTTGAGTTTAAAATTATTTTTCGGTAAAACACCAATAAAGATTAATTAAAACCCCGGATTTTTGGTTTCATAACACAGCATGGAGGCAAAAAAAGTGAATATTTATAATATATAGTATAATATTTGTATGTAACGCACTAGACACTTATTTTTAGCAAGCGAGTCATGTCAACCGGTCTACCATAAAGTTGGAACCAGTATATATAATACTTGTCACGACAACTTGAGAGAGTTTCATTGAATTTCGGCACGATTGACACTACTTGTTTCTTTATAAATACGTATACACTTTTTATTTTACATACATATTATATTATTTACGCAAAAGACTTGGCAAATATTATTTACTGGTTGTCAAAAAAATGCGATACGTTAAATAAATTATATTTATAATTTATAATATTTCATATATAATATCATAGTCACATCACTAGATTTATCAAAGTCACTGGTTTCATTGTTTGTAATTATGTACCTCTGACAGGTTTCTCATCTACGATATATAATAGACACATATATATGTATGTACACTTATACATATATGTTATTCATTATCTATCGTGTACATTGACGATATAAGCGTAAATTAAATCACTGAGGCTCATTAAAAAAAAATAATAATTATTTTTTTTTTTAATTTTCAAATATAAAAATAACAAACGTGTGAAAGCAGGTCGATGATGAGCATGAAGGAACTGCGAGCTACACACTACACAAAATCCTTTATTCAGAAGCAGAAATATTTATCAATGCAATATTTGCACATAAAATGTTAACGCGTGGTTTCATTTTGTAAATTTGTCCATATATTTAGACATTACGTTGACTCATTTTTATTTGCCCTCTCATTTAACACGGTAATTTTATTCACACTATTTTTTCTCATTCAACTACACACGCTGAGATTTTAAATGCGAATAACATAAGAGCACTTGTTTGTAGAAAAAAATTGTGCAAACACTGAGCGCAAATATACTCAAATTATATTTTTTATTTTTAAATAAATTTTATTTTTCGTAGATGCATTAGTTGTTCGTCTGTTGTCTGTTCGCGCATAGAGTATATTAGATTATATTTTCTTTCATTTTTTTTATACTTCAATAAAATTTTTAATAACTATTAATCATTATCCAATAACAAGTTTGACAGTTTTCTTAGTTATGGTCTCTGTCAAGTGTACGCAACATACATAGGAGTAATAAATATTTTTAATAGCAGATAGTAACGTGCAATTAAACGGTAGATAATGCAGAAATTTCTCATGAAATATTAATTAAGTGATTAGTATTTAATTAAATTTAAAAAAAATTATTAATCTCTAAAAATGGTAGTTATTAATTTTTTTAGATTTTATTTCGATTGGCATATTTTGTTACATGATTATTGAAGGTGTGCACACCGAGTTTCCAGCATAACATCCAGATTTAAATTTTTATTAATGAACAAGATTTTTCATTAACGTCAGATTGATGATTAGCACTGTATATTTATTATGACTGATTGAGTATCACTGAGTTGACCAGTATTTGTTTTTTAAAGGCATGTTATGTGTATACGGTTATTAATATTAGAGATAAATATCTCAACAGGTTTGTAGCAAGTATATAATAGGCAAAACCTGGTAACCCAATTGCAATCATGACTGTATCAATCTATCCACCACTTAACTAGGTAATAACTAATAAGTACATAAATAAGTGAGCAATAAGTGAGTGAGCAGAAAACTACAGGCGAAATACAACCAGCATGGAATGTGTGTAATTTATATATCTTTATATATAAATATATATAAATCTAAATGTACAAATGCGTAAGTGTGCATGTATTTAATTTCTTTCCTAGCATATACATGCTGTCGATTATCAGCAAAGTCTTCACGCCCCGACGCATACGAGAGCGACGAGTTTTGCGAGAGACCACTACACGTCGTTGTCATTAAAAAATTGAAAGTCATACAAGCGTATACTCCTTACACTTGATATGCACATACATTCGAAGGCTAACCTGGTGTCTTTGGTGTGCCAGGTGGAATATGAAAGGACATGTTTAATAACTTGGTTAAGCTACTGGCATTATGGAATTTATTTGGCTAAAAAATGAAATTATAAAAAAAAAAACAAAAAAATTAACTGAGGATTAAAAATAAATAAATCACGGTACTCAAGTGGTCTATTAATTTCACTTGTAATGCGAAAATAATGAGTCTTTACACGGTTTGAAATGTCTATGGACAAAAAACGGCTCAGCGTTTCATTTGGAGTTATGTGTGTAATATAAAGATGAGCAGAGATGATGAGATGAAAAAAAAAAATATTAAAAATAAATGAGCGAGTAAGTCTGCGAGACTGTTTCTAGATTTTTGCCGTGGGCTACAGACGAAAGTAGATATGGTTATGATTATGATTGTGATTATAATGATGATGATGATGATGATAATCGGCGTAGTGACCCATGGTATTGGGATACACGCAAGACAAAACTGAAAACTACTCGCCTCCTTATCCAGTTGACCCAACCAGGCTCTTTTTCTTATTTTGAGAAAGATGGCTCGTCATTATATCACTAATGACTCGCCTTTTATCTATACTAGTTTTATTAGTGAAGGCACCTGCACCGTTCAGTCGGTCACGTGTGCGTTTTTGTGGAACATCTTCAAAATTACGGTGACTCGTCGATAAATTCCAAGATCCATTGGAAGATAGATAAGCAAGAGACAGGCAGACATAAGTATCTCTTTCTGGATCCTCGTTTCTAAAATAATGGAAAGGAGGACTGTAATTTAACGGGGCAATTGGACACACGCGACGTGAAAGTATTCAATAATTTTTAAAAGCCTGTATTAAAGCCCGTAATCGTATCCAATACCACCAATAATTGAAAGAAACCAAAAAATTTTTTTTTTTAGTTTTGGACTTTTAATAAAAATACACTGCTTAAATATTTTGACGTTAGACAGCTGGCTAGAAAATTATCCCATTTGCGGATTGGCACGCGACTAATAATACGGAAATTTATTTTTGCACGCCACTTTGCATTGGAAATTTATTCCCAAATATTATTTCAGTGAAAGGTATATCTAATAGATAATTATTTTTTTGGAATGCTGTAATTATTGTTGTTCTTTTGAAAGTGTTGGGATGCATGTAGAAGAAAAAAGCGAGCACACGACTAACGTTGTTGTTTTTGAGGATTTTAATGTTATGCGGGATTCCTCTTATGAATGAATGAACAAGACTGTATAATCAAACGTGCATATATATATATGTATAAAAAAAGCGTATATATAATAATACACATAACTTGTGTAAATAAGCAGTGTCTGATGGCTTAGGAAGTAGCTGGCCCACTTGATATCGCAGTATACTAATGAGAATGAGAATGAAAATGAGATGACTGCATTTATTACAATTTCATCAGGTGTTCTATAATGTAACGTGAGCACCTGCAGAGCCGAGTGTTACTAAGCGACGTAATATAACGAGCTGTACGGCATTTAGTGAGCAATAATAAATATATGTACATATTACTTATAATGAGCAACTGAGAGAGAGAAAGAGAAAGAGCGGATAAAGAAAAATAAAAAGGCTAGACTAATTTTTTTATCGCACATTATTTATTATGATTGTCTACTATTAGAGTTTTTTGGTAACTAATGGGTGTGAGAACCGTTCGTTAGAGTGTATAATGTATAATGTGGACTCATATATGTAGTCACGTATATAATCATATGATTTTGGTAATTTTTTTTAGTCCGTGGCGCCAGGCTGGCTAATAAAGATGAAAATGAGATGAGTAAGTTTATTTAAATTTTACGAGGTGCCGACGCGGTGGTTCTCTGTGGCTGATGATAATTAGGCACGAGCACGTGTGCCACGTCATACTCAAAGATTTTGCTGTGTTTCATTCATGATTATTCTCTTTCCCTCGAGTACTCCCAAGTAGTATATATTAGTATGAATTAAAATTTTTTTTTTCTTATTCATTTTTTTCCTCCACTATTTTTTATTCTCTTTCCATTATTTGTATTACGGAATGAGAAATTCTCCGGCCAGCTTTTTAAGGAACCTATCAATTTATATCGAGTTATATTTGCATAACACGTCGATATAAATCCACTCTGATTTATTCTCCGCATTTTATTAATTACGTCAATAAACATTGTTGTGAAAATAATAAATAATTTTTTTTTTCAATAACCTTAATACTATCAAAAAAAAAAATCAAGTTTTAAAAAATTTCTAGAGAGAAATCTTTTTTTTTTTCAATCAATATTTTTTACCACCAACGGTCGTTTTTTACGACAATCGCGACCGGTAACGTGCATCCGAGATGAACCAGCTCTTACACCCAAGCCCAGAATAAGACAGTCAGTAAAATAATGATGCAAAAAACGGTTGAGCATAAAAAAACGTACTCGCGCGTATACACAGTGACGGTTGGTTGTTTTGCGTAACAATAGGATCCGTGAGCTCGGCTTACTCGCGGTCGTCTTGTCTCCGTCTGATCAGTGGAATACGACTGGCAATACATGAGAACAGTCTTGGAGACACGGACCGAATTTTTTTTGGCATACATTAATAAGTTATAAAGAACAAGTCGTGTAAGAGTGGTGGATGCAGAATGGGGATGCTTGGATCACCTTGGAGGTTCGACAGGATCAACCATCAAGCTCCAAGCATCCTCTAATCGGAGATACACACAATGAAGAAAGTGAAAATATAACCCAAGAGCATTGCGTGGTTATTGCGTAAAGGGTTACCGAATAAGCAATAGGATCCA
Source organism: Cotesia glomerata (assembly GCF_020080835.1). Lineage (NCBI taxonomy): Eukaryota > Metazoa > Arthropoda > Insecta > Hymenoptera > Braconidae > Cotesia > Cotesia glomerata. The sequence continues at coordinate 7,325,413 of NC_058158.1, forward strand.
CCAGGGTATATCTCTGGGGTGTGATCTTTTTTCCCCCACCACTCGCCGGGTGAGTCTTTGACTATTCACGGAGCAACATAACATAACATATTCTAGTGTACGGGGTCACAATGGTTTGCATATATTTTCCCATGAGGATGACACCGGCTGGCGGACCTCTACCTGGACCTTTAAACGCGGGAGAGCGTGGTAAAAAAGCACACAAGAGGAAGCCAATGTGTATACCGGCATAGAAAACCGGGGACATACTCATAACATATGGAGATCTATGCAAAATCGCGGGCTTCAGGTAGAGTCTCGAAGGAAGGAAGGTGAAAGAGAGAGAGAGAGAGGCGAGGAAAAGGGTTTCAGGCCTGTGTATTTATTTAGTGAGCAGCTCCTGAGGTGAGAAGGGGAGAGAGATAGTGTGCTGGGAAGGGGACGGGGGTAAGTAAGCGAGTTGGGTCCACGGGCCCAGTCCTTCCTACGACTTCACCCCTCATATTCGACTCGCTAGTCCATTGTTCCAGATCGTACGTATGAACGAAAAAGGAAGGAAGGTTTAAGGTATAAGGGTTGCTGAGGATCCCCGTAGCGGGTCCACCATCCATCCCCCCGAATTTAAATATATGCAACGACCGGCCGTCGAAGGACCAGCATCCACCAGGTATATTCAAATGCGCTGTACACATTACCTGAGCTCTTCCTATTGAAACACCCTGTCCTCCCCTCCCCGCCTCCAGTGTTCGATCATCTGAGATTTATAATAGACCGGCAAGGTGGCACCTTTAGCTTTCTTTCGCATATATTATGTTTTATATATTATATATTATATATTATACTTACGGTAGAAGGTACACACATGCCACGCAATAACCACCAGCAAACTGTGGGAAAATAATCGGAATCGCTTCCGTCCAAAACCCAAACCAACAGCAACTGTTTTGCCTATCAGGCATAACCAATTCATGCTTCAAAGTTACTAACTTGGGATGCTGTTTGGTACTAGAGTGTATAACGGTTAACGGCGGCTTTGGTGTAACTGAAACAAACTCGATGTTTAATTTAAAGCTTAATGATTTTATAAAAATAGTTGTAATATTTTTAATAGGAATTTGTTTTGGCTGAGATAGTTTATCGGATTGATGGTGTCGCAGGAAATAATAATCAGGATTTTAAATTAATGAAATGCAGCTTTAATAAGAAGCCGAACAACCTCGGGAATTGCCTAAATAGCTGGGTAAAGTCGTGAACCAGACGTAGTAATATGCAAATAGGATGGACGAGTGGCGCACGCCAAGATGCCACGAGGAAACAGCCAAGTGTGGCCAAAAAGAATTGCATGCATAATCATAACATTATTAGTTATAAAATCTGAGTGTGAATGTGTGTCACTTGTTTATTTGTATGAATAAAATTTTTTGTTTACATGCCATGCTTTTTTTTCCCCTGCATCATGTTGTGGGCTACTGTTCACTTGCAGTATTACGTTGTAGTTTTTAATCCATTATTAATATTTTTTTTTTGCTCGAGTTAGGTTTTTTATACTTGACTCACGAGTTAGATAAATAATTCATTGGGTGCTCATAATTATGCTAATTGACGAACCTGTTCAGATCGTCACCTGTTTACTGGGTCGCTGTGTTTTTTTCAATTTGAATTTCAGAATTAATCTGGCTAGACTCATCCGATGATAGTCTCGAGTCGGAGGGCTGTAAACAGTAAATAAATATACATACATGTGTTTTGTTGTGTCTATAAAAGTGATAATTATAATAATGCTACTACATAATAAATAATACGATTTAAAATTAAGAGTTGACTAGATATACATAATATGAGATGACTATTTTTATCATCATCTGGACTATAATAAGTGTGAGTTGCAATGAGGGCAACGACCACTGAGAATTTTCTAGTTCTGAGATTTTTAAAGTGAGCAAGAGCAACTTGACAAGTGGGCCCACGCTCTTCTTCTTCTGCTGGTACGCAACGTACTTCTGCTTATGATATTGACGGTTTACTTAGTCGCTACAGGTGCGGGATTATTCTCTTTTTCGAAATACGAGAAATCTCAGTAGCCCGTCCTCTTTTTTCAGGGCAATGTCCTCATTTCTTTCATTTCCTTTCACGTTTTCTCTCCTCTCTTCTCTTCGTAGTACTACACGCTGCTTCGTTCATACGTATCTTCTCTTTGTATATATATTGGTCCGTGTAATACCGAACATCTTAAACGCACTCGCGGTCCTTTTCAATAAAAAAAAAAAAATTTATTTATCTAGTAATAGTCACAGAAAATAGAAAAGCGTTTTCTAAAAAAAGATTTAGTGGATTTTATTCTTAAAAGATTTCTCTATTTTACAATTTTGTTTCGGCATTTTCAACGAGTTAATAAATCTGGATGTTAATAAAAAAAAAAAACTTTCACATTTTACTCAATACCTTAAACTTAACACTCAACATTTTATTAGGCTAATAAATTTCCAGACTCACGTTTCATAATACAGACTTCATAGGAAAATTAAATTAGGAAATACTTAACCATTAAGTTAAATATTATACATATGTGTATATATTATAGTATGTATTAAAAAATATAATTTATTATTACTTTACTATTACATTTGGTTGTTTTTTTGTTATTTTTATTTTTTTTTATTGTAAATGTCATTGGGAGTAATAAATTGATCCCACGCGGGTAGTGATCCTCAAGAAACTGCCAAGACCCGGAAACAAGGAGGTCGACGGGTCTCTTATCGGGTCTCCTCCGGTGGCATTTATACGTATTTTATATAAAGAATAAAGAGTGGAGTAAAATAAAAATATAAAAAGATTAAAGCAGAAGAAGGAGAAAAAAGATAATAAAAATAAGAACCGTGGTGGCGGGCCAGCGGGCGTTATTAGCATTGGCTGTTATCCCAGGCTATCTAATAAATTGTTCAAGGGGCGTAAGTGCGTGTGTGCGTTAACTGTTAGAGCCTCGAGCTACGATACCATACTCCTTGCTCTTTACTCTTTACTCCTTACTCCTTATATCCTACGAGCTTAGAGCTGAGAGTATCCTCCGTTTTATACCTCACCTATCTATCTATACACTCAGGAATGTTGACACTCGCAAGCCTATTACTTAAGGCCGCTTAGAAGACAACCGCGGTACCTACTATGGCTCTGAGCTCTAGTGTCCGCTGGATGACACTCCAAAGAACCGTTGCATTCAAAACACTATTTTTTAGTGGCTCCGTAATGGAACTCTTGTTAGATCGGTCGTTTGTCCGTTTATGTTCGGTAAATTTTCAATTTACTCGACCATTTAGTTTCAAATATACTGTATAGAGAGAAGAGATAAAGTAAGAAAATTTTTTTTTTGGTATAACTTTGTGTAAACTACTAAATAATGAGAAGGAGATTTTGGTTAGTAAATTATTCAATAAAATAAATTATTAGGAAATAATTATGTTGTTTTCTACTGCGCTGAAAAATTTTATAATTTTAATTAGAAAATTTAAGAAAGAAGGAAGAGTAATTTTATGAAAAATTTCATTGAGAAATGTTTCTTAAATAATAAAGTTAAGAAAAAAATATATCAAAACTTGGAGAAATAATGTAATATTTTATTATCGAAATTTTGTTCAATCTTTGTTTGAAACATCGCTGGTAAAAATGTCCATAGCAATTTTATAAAAAAATGTTCGGAAACTGATTGCAAAAACGTTTAGCTAAAATTTTTATTGGGCGTTTTAATAATACAGAACTTAGCGTGTAAGATTTATATGTGAAGATTGTAAAATTACAAGAATTTTTTATAGATTTCTTCACATGTCTAGGAAAATTACTTGTATAATACTAATTTTTGGATAGATATACATTATTCTGTAATTTGAGTCATTCTTTGTTTTGTAAAGCACTTGATCACGCGCTTCGTGAAACGCTTGACCACCAAGATCTGTTGGATGTATAATCAAAAAGACCCCATCTTCAATGTGATTCTGATGATCCTGATGATCCTGATGATCCTTGGCGTCCACCTCCAAATAATTGGGAAAAACAGCTGAGAAGAAGCGCCTGAAAAAGAAATTCATTATGACTTTATAGTGTCAAAAAAAAATATTAAACGAATTTAAAAAATGTCATGTATCATTTGTCACATCAAATTATTATATTTTCCAATTAAGCTGAAAAATTTTGTTGAAAAATATTTTCTAAGGAATAAAAATGTAAAGATAGACAAAAATACACGGAAAGAAAATTATGGGAACTATTCCTATACCATTATGGGAATGGTTCCCATAATGCTATAGGAATAATTCCTATACTATTATAGAAACTATTCCTATATCATTATGGGAACTAATACCATAATATTATGGGAACTATTCCTATAATATTATGGGAATAGTTCCCATATTGCTATAGCAATCGTTCCTATACTATAATAGGAATGGTTTCCATAATTTATGGGAACCATTCCCATAATAGTATAGGAATGGTTCTCACTATATATAGGTTTAAATCCTACACGGAAAAAAAAAATTAGGGCTGCGACATGATACATTCCTGTGGAAGATACATAACTTTCATGTGACAGCAACATGATTTTCATGTGGCAGGCAATAATAGTTAAAACAACAATAATGATTAAATAATAATAATCATAAAAATAATTTATATTATTAAGAAAATAAGAACAATTTTGTCTCTTGGATAGTCACATGATGAAATCAATTTTTTAGTGAAATTTAGTGTCATTGCAAAGGACTTGACATGAATTTGTGCCTTTTCAAGGTTTCATATCATTCTCGTCGATAGTCAATTTATAATAGATATTTAGGTTGCATTCGAAAATGCTCTATCTCTAAACATATAATTGAGAAATGACCTTGTATCTTGTGAACTATTGACATTTTTAAAGATATAAGCTCATATTGATGTTACACTCATCGAGACCTTTCATTTGAATACCCACATCAATTTTTCATATATTTTATATATTTATATATATTATATATATGTATATATGAAAAATATATAAAAATGCATGTGGGTACTCAAATAAAAGCTCTTGATGAGTGTAACATCAACACGAGCTTATATTTTTAAAAATATCAATAATTAAGAAATGACCTTGTATCTTAGGAATTATTGAAATTTTTAAAGATATAAGCTCATCCCGACATTACACTCATCGAGACCTTTCATTTAAGTACCCACATCAATTTTTCATATATTTTATATATTTATATATATTATATATATGTATATATCAAAAATGCATATAGGTACTCAAATGAAAGCTCTTGATGAGTGTAACATCGGGATGAGCTTATATCTTCAAAAATGTCAATAGTTTACCAGATACAAGGTCATTTCTTCATTATGTATCTAGACACAGAGCATTTTCGAATGCAGCCTAAATTCTTATTATAATAAATTGACTATTGGAGAGAATGATATGAAACTTTGGAAAGGCACAACTCCAAGCAAAAACCCATTTTATCACATAAATACACTGGCCACAAAATTTTCCTTATTCTCTTAATAATATAGATTATTATTATTATTATTTAATTATTATTGTTGTTTTAACCATTATTGCCTACAACATGAAAATCATGTGGCTGCTCCAATTTTTTTTTTCCGTGTATATATTAAAGGAATCATTTCGAACTCACTCCGCACGAAGATTTTATCTTTATTTCATTTTGAGAATGATTCCCATAATGGTATAGGAATGATTCCTATAATATTCTAGGAATACTTCCTATACCATTATGGGAATAGTTCCCATAATAATATAGGAACCATTACTAAATCTGGTAGTACGACAAATTACTCACTGTAAATATGGTCTGTTTGCCGACGACAAATATATATATTATCATTTTAAACCTACTTCAGTAATCGAAGCAATTAGATTAGTAACAATTGATGCACAGGGGATAGCTGATTGGGCTAAAGATCATGGATTACAGGTAAACTTAAATAAAACAAAATCTTTGATAATAGGGTCAAACAGTAAACTAAAATCATTAAACATTGACTCGCTACCACCCATTATTATCAACAATGTTCCTTTACCGTATGTAAGCCAAACAAAATGTCTGGGTTTATCGTTAAATAATGATCTCTTGTGGAAAAATTATGTTTCACAAACTGTTAGAAAAGTAAATACTGCTCTATATACATTAAAAAGTCGGAAGAATATTTATACTACTGCTATCAGAAAACTTCTAGTCACTGCAACTATTCTTCCTCTTATTGATTATTGTACTGTAGTGCTTATTGATGCCACAGCTGACAACAATTTAAAATTACAGCGAGCATTAAATAGTTCAATACGATTTATTTATAATCTAAAGAAAGATGAACATATTACTCCGTACAGACGTAAATTAAATTGGTTATCTGTGAAGTCAAGACGTCTATATTATTTAATCACTTATTATTATAAACTATTGCAAACAGGAAAACCTAGTTACCTTAGGGAACTATTTGTTGAAGATGAAGCTAGACGTTCTGAAAGATTAGCTATAAAACGAATAATGTAAATTTTGAATTGCCAAATTTTTCTACAAATTATCTTGAAAATTCATTTGTAGTAACTACAATACGTTTGTGGCAAAATTTACCTGCAGAAATTGCAAATGCAAGCAGTCTAGAAGTATTTAAAATAAAGATCTATGACTATTTCTTGGAACTTGACTTTCAGTAAATTACCTTCACGTTGGCTTCTGTATATATTCTAATATTCTTACAAACTATTGTTACTTACTAGTCAAAGCAACTACCATTATATTGTTAAATACGTGGATTAGAATAAATATTACATTGTTATTTATTAAATCAAATTTAAATCTAAATTAAAACAAAAGTTAAATCTAAAATAAAATTATAATTGTTATTTTATAAATAAGATTTTGATGTACACCTACACCTAAGTTTATTACTTTGTATTAAAATTCTAAGTGAAAATTTATAAAACTATGTACAAACCTTTGCCATTCGGCTAATTGCCTTGGCATATTAAATAAATACATACATACATACATACATACATACATACATACATTATGGGAATGTTTCCCATAATATTATGGGAATGGTTCCTATAATTGTATAGGAATCATTCCTATAATTATAGTAACCATTCCTATACCATTATGGGAACCATTCCCATCATTATGGGAAATTTTTCCATAATTCTTGGAAAATTTCCTATAATTATGGGAACAGTTCCTATAATTGCCTGGGAACTGTTCCCATAAAATTATGAGAATAGTTCCCATATTTTTCTTTCCGTGTATATATCAAAGCTTAGAGAAATAATGTAATGCGTTATAATTGAAAATTGATTCAATCTCTGTTTGAAGGATCGCTGGTAATAATTTCCATAATAATTTTATAAAAAGTACAGTACTTAAGCTGTCGGGTTCATATATAAGGATTGTAAAATTTCAAGAATTTTTTGTAAGTTTCTTCACATGTTTAAAAAAATTATTCATATGGAATTATAATTTTAGATTGGCATATATTGTTTATTAATTTTATTCATATTTTTTTTTGTGAAACGAGCTATTTTACAAAAATTTTTGGCAGAGAATGCTCAAAATATCAAAATCTGACTGTACGTCTAGAAGAACTGCTGAAGCTATTTGAACTCCAACTAACGAGTCTCCAAAAAACAGGACCGAAACTTCCAGATGTTTCTGATCGGTTTGATGATCCACCTGTAAACAATGCATGAAAGCAATCTGGAAGAAGCGCCTAAAAAATAAATTTATTATGACTTACAGTGTCAAAGAAAATCTAATTAAATCAATTAAAAAAATATCATTCATCATTTGTCACATAAAATCAAACTATTCTATTTTCAATCAAGCTTAAAAAATAACTACGCTTTGTAAAAAGTATTTGATAATTTTTTTTCAGATCAAAATGCATATAATTTTGCAAAGTAGTTACAAGTAAACAAGTATACTTACATCGGCTTTTCCAAAAAATGGCGATGAAAGAAGTACAATACTTATTGTCACAGTTAAAAACAAAAATTTATACAGCTCCATACTGTTTTAGTTTTGTAAAATTTGTAATATGTAATTCTCTTGAACAAAGTTGATGATTTGATGTAATTAGGCAGAGTTTTCCTGGCCTTATATACTGTCAGCGTGTTATCAAAAACGTGAATTCGTGCTGAAATGAAAAATAAATGACAATGACCATACCTTCGAACAATAAAATTTTTTATTACTAAAATGAATATAATTTAAAATTATAAACAACACAATTGATAACATTCCATAGTTTTAGCCTTTAATTATTTATTTTTATTCTTCTCAAGCTCTTCAAAAAAAATTTTTTCATTCAAAAAAAAATTTTTTTATTCAAAAAAAATTTTTTTATTTAAAAAAAATTTCAAATAAACTATTGTAAAAACACCAATAATTCCAGATAAAATCTGAAAGTTTGAAATAAAAAAAAAGTTTAAAGATTAATTGAAAGATAAAGGTTTTTCTCTATGTGACCACATGTACTCTTCACATAAATCTCTATCACTATCCAACTATCCACTAATTTATGACTTGACCTCTCGATTTAAATTCCCCGAATAGAATAAAAAGAACCAAAATTTTAAATTCAAAAGTAGGACACAACAAAACAAGAAATAAGATCTAGGTCACTTGTCTCCATAGTACCCCATATACGTTGCTCCACATGGAGCACAATCAGATGAGCAGAGTAGTCAACGACAGATACTTGATTCTATTATTCCCATCAATACCATCCGATCATTGGAATTCTACCGATACAAATATGAATACACATATCTCTTTATACCCCTTTGATAGATTTTTAGTTGACAACTGAGAAGGGAGAAGGGCGCAGGAGAGAGTTTCCATCGGCTTATGGGTATATATTATCTAAAGAAATGTGTACACAGAATAGGAAAGCCTGCAGTAGGCCGTGGGGTCCGTGACACCGATCCAACAGGTACGAGGCTCAGTGAGCAGGTAGAGGCATTGGGGCATCAGCCCTTGCACTTCATAGGAGCGCAACCCTCTTCAAGCCCCCGCCACAAAACACCGTGTACTTAAATAATGTATTCCGTCACTGTAACCATCATATTCACCCCGTTGTTATGCGTATATGCTAAAGATTATAAGGGAAAGTAAAAGTATTAGAAAAAAAAAGCACCTTGACGGTCTCTGTCCCGGCTCAATCCACAGTCACTGTTCAATGTAAACCATCAGTCTTACTTCACTCTTACTTTATCGAGTATAGTAATTTAAAATTTAAACGCCGTCGAAGAGCTGTCGTGCGTTAATGCGTTTCTTTTATTATGCAATATATATTTATTCGTGAATATAAATAATATAATAGCGTAGCGATATGACCTGCAACAGGAACCGTTTAGGGAAATAATTTCTCTAGTGTTATGTAAACGAGGTAACCGACAAAAAAATATTTAAAATAAAAAAGAAGCACCAACCAAACCATACGAAGAAAGGCGTAAAAAAAAACGGCTGTAAGATGACGACGTGAGGCGGCACGCGATAATAAAACATATGCATATCGATCATCATTTTTCGATCCTTCAAATAAGTACATAATATACATCCTGGTAGAGCTTAGCGTGAAGAATGAATTTTTTCGGCGAAGGATCTGATGGCACAGCTTTCGCCAGGAAGGACCAACGGTTTTACACTTCACGGTAGTCTACTCGTATCGGTTCACGGGAAAGAAAAAGAAGAGTAGCTTTGGCACATGGTAGGTTCACATACCGGAAGACGATCTTGGCCGTGGCTAACAGAGAAACCTGCGGTAGCAGCATCATCAACAACAACAGTAGCAGTAGCTGCGAAAGCTGCCTGTTCAGATCGATACTTTGGATAAACGAGGATCGGGTGTGCATATTTTATTAGCCCGTTGACGGAAGATGCAACGGATCCACGCAACGCTATATGTTGTATGTTCGCACAGAATCGGGTATACATATTTTTATTATTATTTTTCATACTTGTGGGTATGAATTCATGCGCAGGAAAGTAATAAATTCGCTGAAGATCATCCGTGGGATTTATTGATGATTTAAGGAGGTGATTTATGGGGAATGGTGAATTGATTTTTACAATTATTTTTTGATAGTGTGGATATTTACTCTAATATGAACTTTATTTTATACATAAAATGATTTTAATAATACATTTATTAAAAGTTTGTATAGAAATTAAAAATATTTAATAATTCGTAACTGAAATTGTTATGTTAGGACTAATGATAGTGCCCCTCAAATTTGTAACTAGATTTTGCATAATAAAATGAAATATTTGTATCATAATCTGGTCTGTCACATCTCATTTGATTTTCAGTTGATAATTTGCAGTTAAATTCTTCTAAAGCTATAAAAATAGAAAATGTCGCATGATTAGGATAAATAATTTCATTTCAATAACAATATTCTATTCAAAAGTTAATAAAATGAGTTCTTACGTTTGCATCCGATAAAACCTGATTTTTTGACACAAATTTGATTACTTGTACACGAATCCTCACATGGATTTTTTGAGAAATCTACTTTCGAGACAACTATTTTCGGGTCTACCTTTCGGTCTTGACAGTATCCTGAAAGACACCTTAACCGACTCGGACAATCATCATTATTATCACATGACGTTGTAAACCACAATCTCAATTCTTTCCAACAATCTGAACCAAGCGCCTGAAATTTATAGATTGTTGTTATTTTAGAAATAAAGAATAAGTGTACAGATTTTTGAAAAAAAATTGGTCTTTTGATTAATACTCACGTCAACTTTCCCGAAATACGATGATGAAAGTAGTATAATAGCTACTACAGCAGTTAAAAAAATCAAATTCAGGGGCTTCATAATAATTTTTATGGTAAAATTCGTAATACACTTGAAGGAGCTTCGTTATATGGTAATGTTAAATTTGTTTCACGTTTTTTATATACTAACGTCGCGTAATCAAAAACGTGAGTTCGTGCGAAAATGAAAAGCAAGAGACCATGAACATACTTTCGAACAATAAAATTCTTTTTTACAACAATCATTGTGTTATGAAATTTGATTAAGAAAAAATAAAAAAAAAGTTGGTATTTGCTATAAAAAATTTATCAATTTACATTATTTCATTGATTACACACTGTAAAAAATTTTCGGAGTGAACGCGGAGTGAATGAAGAGTGAATGATTCTTAATTGATTCACTCCCAGCGGGAGTGATATTTACTCCGAGAAGGAGTTAATTTTTATTAATAATAAAATTCACTCCGCATTCACTCCCAAAATAAATGAATTTAGAAATAAATAAATTTTTGTAAATAAAATATTTTTATAAACCCTTTTTATATTTAATTATTAAAAATTTAATTTATTATTTTTAATAATATTTCATTTTAATTATTATTATAATTTTTTTTTTCTTTTTTTTTATAAATTATTCATAATTAAAAATTGTCAAAAAAAAATATGTAGATATATATATATATATATATATATATATATATATATATATATATATACAGGGTGTCCCAGAAGTAACGGACGCCATTGTAGCATCTGACAAACAAAATAATTCTGAGGCGAGAAGTCCTTAGCCATTTTTTAATCAGACGCATAGATAATTAATTATTAATTAAAATAACGTCCTTTTATGCGTTAGAGAGAGAGAGCGCTAGTGTCAAGTCAAGTGCGTTCCAACGAAGACGCTTGCACGTGTGAATGTGTAAGTAAATATGTGTGACTACGTTAGCTATAGAAACTAGTTAGTCATACAGTTAGTTGTGTCTTTGTTTGGCACATACTTTACTGGACACTGGCGCTCTCTCTAACAAATAAAGAGACGTTATTTTTAATTAATAATTAATTATCTATGCGGTTAATTGAAAAATGGCTAAGGACTTTTCGTCTTAGAATTATTTTTTTCATCAGATGCTACAATGGCGTCCGTGACTTTTGGGACACCCTGTATATATATATATATATATATATATATATATATATATACTAGCGGACCCGACAGACGTTGTCATATACACACGTCTTAAATTTAGAAATTTTAGGAATGAGTTTGTACAGTTAAAAACATCATTAGTTAACAATATGCAATGGGAATTCTTCAATAATTAACATTTTCGTCAATATAAGCCCATTCTGATTTTATACTCATCAAGAGCTTTCATTTGAGTATCTACATGCATTTTTGATATATTTTATATATTTATATATTTGACAAATACCATATATATGAAATATATAAAAAAATGTTATGTGGGTACTCAAATGAGAGAATTCGATGAGTGTAACATCGGAATGAGCTTATATCGTTAAAAACACCATTAGTTAACAAAATACATTATCATTCGTTAATTATTAACATTTTCATAAATATAAGTCCATTATAATTTTATACTCATCGAGACCTTTCATTTGAGTACCCACATGAATTTTTTCATATATCTTATATATATGATATTTATAAAATATATGAAAAGTGCATGTGGGTAGTCAAGTTCAACAACAATTTATAAATAAAAAATCTATTAAATAAACATTTTCTCGTGGACTGAATTGTGAATCTAAACCATTCTGGAATCCACCGAAAGACACACAAAAAATTTCATTAAAATCGATCCAGCCGTTTAAGAGGAGTTCAGTGACAAATACACGCACAGAAGAAAATATATATATATATAAAGATTAATTTTGAGATTTTTTTTGTAGAACGAAAATTCATCCTTATTTTATTTATTTTAAAAACTCCGAACGTGGATGTTTTTCGGAGTGAAATTCGAAATCACTCTGAAATCACTCCGCAAATAAAAACTCCGGATTCACTCCCTACGTGAAGTGATTAATTAATTCACTCCGGAACTCCGAGTGATGGGAGTGAAATAGGAGTGAAATTCACTCCCGATTCACTCCGGATTTTTTACAGTGCATAAAGGAAATATTTTATTGATGATTCAAGGAAGTGATACATGCTGTCAGATGGTTAAATGAAAATAAATGTTTGTAATTTTTAATATTATTTTAATTAATATGAATTTTATTGAATACATGAAATTATTTTGATAATATTTATTATAATATCGTTTAGCTGAAAAAATTTATATAAGTTTGACGAAGAATAATGATATTATTGTTAAACATCGAATTTTATAGTATTATATTTTTTTCTGGAAAGTATATCTATCGTCTACCAACTAGTAATAAACATATTCGCAAACGTATTCTGGAAGAAGATTGAGCCAACTACGATAATTTATTGTACAGCATCGTACTGAATTTGTAGATAGTTCATAACAATATTGATCACTTGAACAATACTTCTCACATAGGATTATGCACCTTCCTGGAACATAGTCAGAAACAAAATGAAATATTTAATATTATAACTACACAATAACTCTGTTTGTAGGTTTCGAGAGTGTCTTTACCTGAAAAACACCACGAATCACTCGGACAATCACTATTACTATTACATGACATTGAAAACCAGGATGTCAATCCTCTCCAACAATCTGGATCAAACGCCTGAAATTCATAGATCATTGTTATTTTAGCAATAGTCTGTCGTTTAATTAATACTCACGTCAACTTTTCCGGATGATGATGATGATGAGAGTAGTACAGTAGCTACTGTTGCAGTCAAAAAAATCAGATTCAGTATCTTCATAATGGTTTTTATAGTAAAATCCCTCAGATGTAGGGATTATAAGATTAAAAAAAAATAAAAAAGGAGTTAATATTTGCTATAAAAAATTTATCAATTTAAATTATTTCGTCAATTGCATAAAGGAAATGTTTAATTATTTCACTTTTAGTCAACAAATGACGAATTATAAAATTATTTTTCATCTAAAACCGTAAAATTTTAGAGTAATACAATTTCTATGATATAATTAAATTATAATGTTATTTAAACACATAATAAAATGAATTTACACAGTTTAATTTGTCATTGTCAGAGCATTAATTGAAACACGTATAAATACAAGCAAATGATGATGAGCAACATTGCGTCAGTCGAATAAGTACATACATGAACCGAATGAAGTATACACAGTTGAGTAGTAGGTAGCGTGGTATCAGATTGTAGGATTTGACAGTAGTGTGTAACTGGCTCTTGTGTGAATGAGGATATCTAGTGCGAGCAGTCTGCCGGCTGTGTTGTGTTGTGTTTTGTTTGAGAAGTAAATTACAATAATTGAATAGACCACTAATTTGGCCCTTGAAACCTTGGAGGAGAGTCTGCGAGCACGCATGGAGATGCTTCCGGTTAACCACCAGACTGTACTCACGCCTCTGGCTTTTATTCACGACACAAACACCCATTTCTATACCAACACACACACATCTGCTCATCCCTTTACCTCCATACATGTTTATGTGTGTGTGTGTTTTTATATACAATACATGCTTTGAGTTCAGGAGCTCTCTATAGTCGTCATCGTGGCCACGTGCACACGTGCCTCACGATTAATTTAATCCAGCAAAATATCATAGCCTTTTTAGAAACAATTCATCATAATACGTCCGTCTTAAAGAGCTTATTCTTTGTAGAAAACGCCGCTAGAGCTCTATATTTCCGTTCACATTTTATTATATATTATGCCTATATGGATGAGAGTTTAATCCTTAAAACTTTAAGCTGTACCTTTATATGATAGTTATTTATCTAAGGTGTGCCCAAAAATGCCCAAAGTATAGTCCAAGCCAAGCCAAAAAAAAAAAAAAAAACTAAAACATTTAACCATAACTCCTTTGTTTGCAAATGCAGATAAATTATTTTATTTTATTACAACTTTCTTTATATCGGATACTTTATTTCCAAAAAATAAAAAAATATATATTTATATAATAGATAGTTTTTAGCTAGAGTTGATCGAGACGAAAAAATAATAAAAATCGTGAAAGAAACTGAAGAGCAAAGTAAGCGGCTCGTCTTTAACTTTTAACTTTTCTGGTCTCTGGTCTGCGAGTCGGCGGGCAAGAATACCCTACAGAGTCCCCCAGGAGTGTAAGGGACTGACGATTATAAAGAACGGAGTGAAAAAGAACCGAGGAGAATGGATGAGGACGAGAGTGTAGTGATGGTTCTGCTGGCAAGTCGCGGCTAAAAAACCAGTTGTGAGATCCGCGAAAGAGCCAACCACGCCGAGGATATACACCGGCTCATTGTGGGCCTGTGTGGTTGAGGCACAAGCGCGTGGGCCGCACGGGCCCTCTACTCTGAGGACGACGCCGTGCTATGGAGCTAAAAGCCAAAACGACGACCAGGGACCAACCGAGTAATATAAAGAGAGAAAGACTGCAGAAAAGCAACAACATCTGAGACGTACTCAACAACTAAAAAAATAAAATTAAACAAAAATTAAAAAAATATTTCTCTCATTCTCGACATCAGGCCCAGTGGATCGTTCAACTTGCTGATTGGCTCGGTGATGTGTTCTCCTAAAAAATTCCTCCTCAATTGAAAATAAAATTATTAATAGCAAATCTGTGAATTTTAAATACTTATTTTTACTTTTTATTTATTATTACTATTGTTATTAAATTTCTTTTTTGATTTTGAGATAAAAAGTCGAAAACTTTCGAGATAAGATTATCTGAATATACATATACGATAGAACTGTACACTACTGCGGGCTAAATTAAATTCCATTATGACATATAACGGGATTATATTGTTCGGTAACAAAGAGTGAATAGTATGGAGTGAAAAAAAAGGATTGTCATTGCTTAAGATCAAGACCAGAAGCTGACTACTCGTTTGGTGTGTATCTCGCCCACGGAATTTCATTTTGAATCCTTAGGCCGTTAGTGACGTCATCACAGAAGCAGTATGTTTTGTACGTGGCCGTGTATGTGTGTGTTGTAATATAATAATACCTATAAATGTATGCCTGTATTTGTGTATTATATATTTATGTGTGTGAGTGTATATGTAGTTCTTGAGCCACGGAAAAGGATTACGGGACGCGCTAGTGCAACGAAAAATTATGCAAATACCATGCAAATCCGGGGTTGAGCGGTGACGCTAATCCGCGTCACAATATTGGAGGTAATTGCCCGGATCCAAAAGGCCTTGCTTGTTCCTATTTCTTATTATTGTATTTAGATTCTTTGTACTTTTCTTCTGTACGGTTAACTTTGAATTTTCTCTGGATGGTACATGCATATAGCTCCTTTCTGGAGCCTAAATCTAAAATCTAAACACCGGAAGTTTTTTAACCGTTACTTTATATACATGGAGAGAATTTTGTGGTAGCGTCAACGATTTTTGTATTGTAGTTTTTACAATTTATATGATAGTAATATATTAATCAAATGTTGTTAAATCTAGCATTAATAGATTATAAACTATTATACAATAATTGTAATTTATAAAAATTAAACTTTTTCAATTAAACACTGGAAATTGATACATTTTTACTTGGAATAATTTATTTAAGACAAATCTAATAAAAATGATAAGAATTACTATCATATAAATTGTAAAACATATAATACAAATATCGCTGACGCTACTACAAAATTCTTTTCGTATATTAATCAATATAAAAGTCAAAATGTGTTGTGAATCATCGTAGAAAAATTATTTGCTGATTAGCAGGTTGAATAATTAGCGTATGTAAAAAATTTTTATTATAGTGGCCGAAAAAAAAGTAAAAGTAAGAGTTAAAAAGGCAGATGAGAGTTTAGTTTGAAGATGGGAGATGATGAATGACAAGCGGGCAACTGGACGGTTAAAGTTATCAGTGTAATCTGATAGTGCGGTGACGGCGGTCGTTTTCGTCCCGAATTTTTATTGCGTTTCGCTGCAAGGGCGAGGTCAAGAGACGCGGGATAATCTTAAAGACTGGGTCAAGTTGGTTGCATCAGAGACCTACTGCCGCTGTGGATCATTTCATGCATACATACATATAAGACCACAATACAACACACATATGTCCATATTATAAAAATAAAACTAAAAGCCATTGAGTTCGGCTTCGAGTAGGTGTCTTGAATTGGTGGCGGGCTTAAGACGCTGTACCGTGAATTAACGCGATTGTTCTCGATGACTGCACGGAGTCCTTGGCTCGATGACCCTGCTCATCACGTTACTCAATTGTTACGCAAGTTATTTTAAGCTGAGATGAGTAGCGACGTCTATAGTCTAGAGTCTGGAGCGAGATAAACGATGAGTCTGCATGCATGTCTGCGAGTTGTAAGACCTCACGAGGAATTAATAAAAAATTACCAGCATACTTGTACTTATAGTGACATCTGTTATGATTTCGAGTTAGAAAAAATTCATACCTTCGATACGGATGCTTAGCCGGGGATACATGAGACGAGGTGCTCTGTTCGATGTGAATTGGGGCGAGATGCTGCTAATAAAAAGGCTTACGATCCAACAAAGAAAGCCAGATCCAGATGTTCTCATCGACAGCGTACCCCTCTAAGGGTAACGACGGGCCCCAAACCCAACTCTTTTTTAACTAAAATAACATTCATAGTTACCGAGTAGGAAGTTCTGATTGTTAATATTTTATAGGGTATTACAGGATGCTGTTACGTATTTGATTTCTATTTCTTATGTCACGGCAATGCAGGTTTCTGCATAATTTATTTGTTAACATTCATGTATCCTCGATCTTTCTTACTTGTTACATATTTGTCAGTTTCAATTCTGTAAACTTCACCGAAGATCTCAAAATAATCAAACGATTCAATGAAAGATAACGGTCCGTGAAAAAAATTTATAGATGGTCTAAGGTGTGAGAATAAAAAAGTAATTGATTATTTTTTTCTAGAAATGTGTACGTCAATTAACATGTCTTACTAAACAAAAAATGATTTTTTATTTCATAACTTAATTCCTCAAACTTAACTCTCCTACAAGGAGATGATTCAGCGACTATGCGACCTCTATCGAAAATTTCCAAAACTACATTTGGTTGAAAAGTTACATATGATTATATCAGGTCTAATAAAGATATATTGAGTCATATAAGGACATATCAAACCAAATATAGAATTATTTTTATGTCAGGTCATATATTAACATATCAAATTTTCTGAATAAATAAATATCAGAATTTTTCCACAATTGATGAAAAAAACTCGGTTAATTTTAATCGAAATCAGGAGTATAAATATAAGGTTTTATTTAAAAACTCGTGATCTTCGTCGTGACCGCGTATACCGGCACCAGCTTTTGCCTTTTGGAAAAGGTCAGACAGGTTCTCTTTGGGGCCTACAACTACTATGCTCGTGGCTCTGTGTTATAACCCGACAACGAGGCTGGACCCGGTCGTTGGGCATCGGATTTAGATTTTAAGCTGATTATAAAACCGCGAGACCGGTTCGTTAGAGATATCTCTCGTTACGGGAAAACAATGCCAAGGTCTCTATATGTAGACACACATACACGTATACATATTCACATAATATACATACACATATACTCTTATTTGATCTTATGTGTAACAAACAACAATTCCAGTACAACACAGTAGACTCGCAGACATATTTATATAAATATAAATAAATCTCTTACGAAATGTTATTGTTATAAATATAAATGTAGATTTTTAACCAGCCGTCATAGTCAGTAATATAAATAAGATATGATCTACATGCACACACGCCAAGTGTTTATGAAGTTAAATAAATTTAAATAGTACATAAAAATAAATCTGGTGCTGCTCAAGCTCAAAACCCAGTCAAGGCAATAATCCAATAAATTTATTTTATTATTTCATTTCATTTAATATAATAATATAAATTTTAAATAAATATCTTTAACATGGTCTGGTTTCTTGATTCACGATATGAACACCATCTCTGCATCGCTTTAGACCATTCATTGGGCCCCGATGAATGAATATGAATGGTTGATGGCAATATACACATATGTTCGCGATTCTGACGCTCACTGGTTGCTCGTCTGCGTCAACGGCCAAGGTATAATATTGTATCAAACGTAGTTTGCTTGTGAGCGTGTTCAGAAAGAAAGAAAGACAAATTATGTACGAGGTTGGGATTGGTGTAAGTGAGGGTTGATGCTGCTGAATGCATCTCAGAACTCAGGTGAGTAAGAGTAAGGATCTTTTTTACTCTTCACGGTCTTTCGTTTCCAATGAATATAATCTTGTTGGCGCGTGTGAGTTGTATTCACATTGGACTGCACTCCAGGTTATTCACTGTAGGACACCTATGCAACACACATATGTATATATTGCACCGTCATTATTCAATGGCGATAGAGTAATTGATCTCACGCCTTCAGTAAGTTGTATCGACAATTTTTATAGTCTCTATTTTATTCTACTCAATTTCTCGATCGATCGACTGGACTTAACTGTTCAACTGCTGTAATCTAAGAGCTGAGATATTGCTTATACCGTATGTATTTTATTGCCTCTTTACCTTTCTATAAGCTCTATAAATTCAATGGCTAAGCATTAAGATTGTGTTTGAAACAAATATTTTAATTGCTCTTAGTGAATAGATCCATAAAAATCAAGCTCTTTAGTTTATCGGGATGAAGTATGTAAATTACAATTAATTTTAAAGTTGCAATTGTAATTTACTTTAAATATTTTTATTCTAGAAACGTAAGTTAACAGTCTTGACAACTCGAGTGTGAATAATGCAATAAATCGTGACACTCTCGTGTGGTTTGTGGTTTTAGACCTAACAGCGGATGTGGTATTTAACTGCAATGAATACCTTGACTATCAATTTTAATATATTTATATTTATAAAGAAGACCCATCGCTCATAGTTTTCTAAATAATAAAAGCTGGCGCCGTATCACTGCGTACCTGCGGTGAAGAGTTACCCCAACAATCCCACAAAATATAAAACGACGTAGTCAAAGTTAAAAGTTTATTTCCGTAAGATATCGCAATGTTAATTTTACTTTTTATTAGAACCATTAAACGAGTAATTTATCTCTGCTATCGATGCAGATGAAATTGGCATACAATCTGGCGTTTAAAGCTTGTTTTCATTCTCCGTTATAATGAGAGAAAGAGAGCGAGAGAAAGATAAAAATGAAGATAAAGATAAAGAGTAGCAGTCTAGGGTACCAACTTATTTTTCTTTTTGCAATCTTAAAATTCCAGAGCATCAACCATATCTATACCTATACCTGAAGAACACATATGTAGGCGAGGATAAACGAAATAAGATGATGAGGACAAGTGATCAGCCGTTCCAGCGTGTATCGGTGAACCGAAGTTTTTTTAAAATCATCAAGATCAGTTTTCGATGCTTCTTATTCTCGACTGAGAGTTCCAGCGTCTGGCCGGAGGCTTCTATGTCATATCCTATCCAGAGTTTCATAATACCACTAATAGCGATCTTTAGCCTCATACTCGTACTCACTTACACTGTATCCACTGCTATGTATAATCTACTATATCCAGTTCTACTTGGGCTAGAGCGAGAGAGACGGCAACAGGATCGAGAGCACCCAGCAAACATGCCCTGAAACCCCGGCTTCAATATTTACAGTCATGTTAATGTAATACACACACCAAAGTATTAATTAATTATTTTTATTTATCGCGTATCGCATTATCATACATATACGTCGAATGAGTATATAAGCATGTATATATAATATACAATATGTAATAAAATCCTATTGGGCAATTAAAATATCCGGCAAAGTATAAATACGATTATTGTGATACGCACTTGTCAGTTGAACAACAAGCATCATCACCCCCTCTGCGTATTATGTCCTCACTCTCATCTCCCAATGTTGTTCATTATACCTACACACACATGCACACCCTGAGCTTTACTATATCGCGTTCAATATACGTGTGTGCCTGTATAATATTCCCAAGTCTGTTGTTTGTATGCACATGTAAATCGACGGGTATTGTGTTTGCCGATTCCATCATCAGAACCTCCATATATACCATATCGAGCTGGTACCTATATACAAATCCACTACTCACTGCTCAGTATGTATCTATCGTGAGCAAGCGCATCTACATACACCTACAACTCTTATTGCGCATATCGCACACTACATCGAAACCCACATGACACATATGAACAAGTCAAAATGTCTGGTATTGTACCCACTCTTCATATTCACGTCCTTCGTTTTGTTTGCTTTCTATACCGTAATCCACACTTCACCTACTTTTTGGACCTCAATAAAAAAAAATCTTCAGCGCCACTGAAACCCGACACCCAAAAATGTTTTTTTTTTTTTTCCAGGTTTACGACAGTCGTATTTGCCTATTACATAGGCTAGCTTTTTTATTAATTATAAATCTTTATCTGTTAACGAGCGTAGACAAGACACTGGTCAAAGATTGGTGCGTACATAAAATAACGGACCCAAGAAAAACGGACATCGGCGAGTAGTTTGTACCCAAAACGAGACGGAGTTTTAATGCATCCCAAAAATCTTGAGCTACAAAACGGAATCAGCGTCACAGGAATGTGATGGTGTGCATGTGTGAGTGTGTGTTTAAATTGTAAGATGATGCTGAGAGAAATAGAACTATGTAGGATAAAGATGTAAGAGAAGAAAGCTACGCAAGATACTTGAGGTGTGTATGTGTGTGTGTGTGTGTGTGTGTTTGGGTAGGACATAAGAAGGTATCTTGGACCCACAGCATCACCTGTCTTCTTCCTCCCTCTCTTCTCTGAAGTCTGATGGGCCCACTACACGGAGTTCTATCTACTGACGTCCCTACACACTCAGCACGACGGACCCAAACACACACCATTCACGAAAGGAGCTCCTCGAGGCTTAACTTTTTCTTTCTTTTCTCAGCATGTATATTTATTTCTTTAATTTCTTTCTGTAGACTGTAGACTAAAGCCCATGGAAGAGCACATACTAAGGAGCTAGATCGTGAAACTCGACTGTCTCCTACACTAAACACCAAACACAAATCTAAATCTATAGGTTAGGTTTTAACGCCTAGTTTGGCTGGTCCACTTTCCTTTTTCAGGGCCCACAGACCCCCGTCACCGCGGCTACGGTTGTATGCTTTGTGGTTTGCGATTAGACAAATGAATATGACGGCTTTAAAAATTGATCCCTATTTATCAAAATGACTTTCTGTAAGATTAGCTTTTAAGATTGATTTTTAAAATTATTTTAAACTGAAAAGACCTGTTGTTGGTTCGTTGTCAGTGATACCATCATATCACGGAACCTGTTTACTTTTTTTCATATATACATACGTCTATACATATACCTGAACATATTTTTGTTGGCCTCTGTCGGACGTATTGCTAAACTCCACGTACCAAATATTCTCATTTAAATACAAAACAGCATCGCTTTTATTTATTTTTCAGCGGTTTATTTGTTAAGCACATCTCGGATCTTGAATTCATCTTGAGTATAGAGTGGCGTGTGCCGCCACCGGCACTTATATTCCAAGAAGTTGATCACGTTCCATACAAAGTAAAGCATCCACCAGCATCAAAACTGTTTTAGCAAAACAGTTCGCGTGCCGATTACAGTCAGCGCTAAATTATAACGTTTGTGTCACGCTTAGAGGTGATGCAGTGGAAGAGGATGATAAAATTTAGCATAAAATAAGAAATAGAGTTGAAAAAATAACTAGGCAAATTATCATTATCATTATTTATAGTATAGGAGCACGTGTCTAACGTCCGAGTTGTTTGATGGTTGATGTTTGATGGCTGACGCAGTAATATGACTTAACTAATTTGACGTGCGCCAAGGGATGTATCCTCGCGATCTGAAACACGCAGACCACCAGACACGAAAGATTATCATCTCGCCTCTATTTTGTTTCCTCCTGACACCGCAGAAAATTCAATTACTGTAATCAGTTAGCCAGGATAAATTAATTGCATCGTTTTGACTGATAACATGATGGCGCTTCTATTCGGATCTTTTTAATTTAATTATGTATTATAAAAATAAAAACGTAATATTATACCTTTTAGTAGCAGGCTTTTGAAATAACAGTTATTGCTTAGCTCACTTGAAACCATCATCAGTGAATGATATTTTTAAGTCATCTTAGAACACCACTTTGAAGCACTAAAAAACATAAACTTATTCAAGGCTGTAAGGCTTCCGAGCGTGAGGTAGTGAGCGTTAAATGGTTTGCGGTTCGCGGTTTTCTCTTCACGGATTTCACTGAAATTTTTGTACTTATGCATCATCTAGCAACGCCAATAATAATGATAATAATGATAGTGAAATAGTGACCAAGTATTAGAAGCAATAACAACAGCAACGGCAGTAGCAGCATCACCATCATCTTGTACTATAATCAGCGATGATATTCTCTCGGTACATTGTCATGGTGTAATACTTCTTGCATTACGCGACACGCGCTCGTTTGCACGTACACACGATAGGGTAAAGAAGGCGTGTACACGCATTTACAATGACGCAAGATAACCAGTACACCACCAGTACAGGTATGCCGTATAATATTCAACATTAATAGCGCCACTTTGGCGATTTTCAAGTGCTACAAAACCGGTAAGTAATCTTGATATTTTACTGGTCTAGTGTAATACGTGTAATTTTAAATTATTTTCCTGGAAGAGTCATCATTGTGACACAATCTTAATGCCCGATGAAACCTGTTTTTTTTTTCTATAAAAATATTTCGTAACCACTTTTTTTTTATTTAGTTGTTTTTCTAGACATTATATTTTTCGACACAACGGTGTTTTTGAAATTTAAACTTCAATTTTTCTGATAATAATTAATTTTTAAATTTCTGGCGTCTGAATTTAATTTCTCAATGTACTTTTTAGTACATTGTCTCGGTATGGTTCCAGTTTGAAATATTTGTACTTCAATTTTTTTTCTATATAGTATTAATATTATTATCATCAATAATAACCAAAATAAAAACAATATTTTCAGTAAAAAAATTTACAATTAAAAATTATAAGCCGTCATATAAATCCCTCATAAATAAATTTTATTTGATCAAAAAAAAAAAACTCTGATTTATTTGGTGCAAGGATGAATAGGCTATTTTTAAAAAGCAGAATTAAATAAAATAAAAGCTTAAAATTTATATAAGAGACTAAAAGTGAGTGTCTTCTATTTGTTGAATCGAAATACAGAAGAAGAGCGGCATTGAGAGCACCGAAAAGAACTAAACCTTCTTCAATCGTTGCGGACACATGAAAGCCAAAAGCCGAACTCTGAAATAAAAGCTGTCGTTGATCTAGTGCCCCAGAGTGTTGTTAACTAGGTCCGAATCCGCGGCGAGGTTCCAATCCGGCTCAACAAGTAAGAGCAAGGGTTCCAGGACATGAGACTTTTATAGCTCGGACTATAGACGCATCGACAGTCGCTGATCCTCTGCAAAGCCCTTTATTTATGTGGCCATACAAAATTCTTGAGAATGCGCATGCTACTCCGAGCTCTGCTCCACAAGGAGAGTATCAAAATCTGTCTTTTTTTTTTATAACAATTCTTATTCTATTAAAAAAAAAAAAAAAAAAAAAAAAAAAATTGTAGGTGCATTTAGGTAAGACTTGGCAGCGTGCCGATATTCGAAAGATCGTGTTGCAATGTTCTTCCTCAAGGTTCCGGGGGCCGGCGTATAGAGGCGTCCCGTAGGCGTCGCGAGCCGTTAAACGCATTCCTCCATAGAGGTTACGTTGCGAAACTTGCATATATACACACTCTACATTGCTACTTCCACTTCTATATTATATTACATACATATATGTTTAGATATATAGATATAGACACACATATATATGTACACATGTCTCGTTAGTCGCGATTCTCTCTCGTGTGTCCTTGTCTCAAGTTCGTGTTGGTCCCGTTCCAATGCTCTCTCGAGCACGCGCAATAGCTCTAATGACTATCATTTGCCAATCCATTGATCTGATATATATGTATATCATTATTATACATATCAGACTACCATAATATTGTTAGCACAGTTGTTAAATGATTAAACAATTCTAAAACCTCCAGAACAAAATTGATATATCTTAACTCAGAAGAAATAAAGTCTTTCATTTATATTTTAATTCAAAACAAAATTATTTAGATCCGAGCTTTTGGATTAGATTTAAATAAATTTTTTTAAAATTTATTTACTAAATTAAATATGTATATAAGTAACTATATAAAAACCGATCGTCGCAATTTTCATGGAAAGGATATTACACATAATATTATGACTCAGAGACGAGGAAAAGCGTAATTTAAAATTGTTGGGAAAATCACACATTGTGTGAATTGAATGTGCATTAAAAAAAAATAGTTAATCTGTCCTGTCTAAACATTTATGTCCTTTCGCGCAGCAGTCACGGGCGATCGGCTCGAAAGCACACCGCAGCGTCAGTAGACAAGCTGTATAGTATGCGTACGAGTGAAGTTGAAGTATGAGCTGGTAAAATAACAGAGAAAAGAGATAGCAATAGTCAGCTCAGTATCGTAGAGTGTTCACTAGACTAGCCGAAGGCGAGCGAACAACTTGGACTGATTGCGTAATTCCGCAACGCGACGAAGGCGAGCGGGATCGCGGTCCAGTCCATTTATACACGTGATAGGTAGGTAGATTATACGTCCTATACGTTTTTTTTATTTGTAGATTTTTTAAACTTTTAACTCACTCATATCATTACCGATAGGTATAAGCGGTTATCTCTGGAGTTTAATTTTAAAAAACAATAACATTTTGTATCGGTATCTACTTTTTAGAGCCCGAGTTAAGCTCGAGCAGTTTAGTATCTTATTTATAAAACGCGGCAATAGACTTCCGATCGACGTGACTCTCGACTGCTTCGTGTGGCTTTTTAGAGATTTATCCAATCGATAATGTCCCTTGGACGTTGAGCTGACTCGTATATATATGTATAAGTAAGTATTATATACTCTGGAGAGTATTAAACCGCTGGCTCTTTAAACGCTCTACTCGTGGAAATTTCCAAAGTCCAATAAGAGATAGGATAGGATTGTGGTAGTTGGTAGTTGATAGTTGATAGTGGACGACTAATGCAGTACGCTGAGTCTTCGAGACTTGAGACTTAAGACTTGCGTATCTTTCATTGCTGTCTCAAGAGCTTACGGAATAGGATATAAGCTCAGACAGCACAACAGCAATACGCTTTGTCCACTTACACTTTACGCTGACAGTACACCTGTTTTCTTTCCATGATATTGCTATCAACTCGAGTCACAATAAATATAAATATCTTTAATATAAAAAATTGTTCAAGATACTAAACGTTAAAAATATTTAATATTAATTTTAATGTCTTAATATATCCATATTAGGCCATATATAATTTTTTAACCAAAAGTTGTATAGAAAATTTCTCACAGATGGCGCATGGTCGCTAAATTGTTTCCTTATAAGAGAGTTAAGTTTAAAATTTTAACTTATAAAATTAAAAAAATTTTTTGACTGATCATAATAACATTTAATTAGGTTTTTTTTAATAGAATTTTATCTAAATAAAAATTATGATAAATTATTAAATTTAATTACAATTAATTAATCCGTACAATTTATAAATAATATAAAAACATAAAAATTATCACTAAAGATGTTTAATAACTGTTTACACATTTTAATTGACATATAAATTCAGAAATTTTTCAGGGATAAAATTTGATAAAAAATATTTACACCGTAATAGATTTTTTTTTATTAAAACAATTTTTTGAAGTAAAATAAAAAATCAACACAAAGCACTTTGTAATATGATGTGATGTGATGATCCATTGCGTGAGCTGGTACTCGAGAGTATGACGTCACGAGAAGGCTAAAGGGCGAAAGACAACGTAAGCGTACGGCGAGTAGAGGTAAGGTGAGAGAGCCTTAGCCTTACTCCTATCCGTTCGTGTTGTATGTAAAAGCCTCGAAGGTTGCCAAGCATTAATAAAACAAACACAATCTTTGACGCAACTCTTCTCTCATCGGCTTATTGTGTGTTGAGAGAACACTGCCATGCCTAAGATAAAAAATTTTAAATAAAAGCTTATTTTCTTTTTTCTTTTTTTCAAGCAGGTAGAATTTAGGTTTATTTTTGGATTTTATTTATCGGTGTATTAATTTGTGATACTTTGTCATAAAAGGCCATAAAATTATTTGACTGTACATATAACTACTACCCAACATCGAGTGGGCTGAACGGTAGAATTACGATGATAGCGATGACGACGATCATGATCATGATCATGATCAAGAGGATGATATGATGATGATGGTGATAATGATGATAGGCTGCTCATTATGGACACCGAGTAGTCTATACTAAAGGCTTGCCAGCACTGACGTCGTCAAATGTAAGTTGCGACACATGAGACTTAGGCAGGCAACGCGTTGCTCGCACAAACCCGATCATCCTTGACTGCTGCTGGCTGTATGTCTCGCGCAAGCACTTAAGAGAGCTGTTATATTGGATTTCTCGTCGATTTCTCAACCTCTGTCTATAGAACGTCAGCTAAGAAAATATTAATAAAAAAGGTTCAGTATTATAATGTGTATTTAGAAAAAAAAATTTTTTATCATATACGCCATGTCATAAAACGTGATATAATTTATTATATTTATGTACAAAATAAAATTAAAAAACAAATTATAACAAAGAAAAAAACTAATACGGAAAGATGAAAATTATATGATTCATTAAATTATAGGAGTGATAAGCGGCGATTTGATTTTTTTACGCCACGAGATAATTAATGACAGTGAAAAATTATCGGCCAGAGAGACGATGATTTACTTGTATGTTTATCATATATCATATTGTTGACAAACAGCAGTGGCGAGCTGCTTATAATGTAACTGATGCGCATGCGTGGCAGATCAAATCCCGCGTTAAGGCTCGCGCATGTGTGCGTGCTTAACATACTTGCGAATTTTATGCAAATAGATGTGAGTTGAGGTTGAGGTTTAAATTAAACTAATAAGAGTAATGTAAGAGCTTGCGCGTTGTAAATTGTAAATTGTAGTTGATAGGATTGTGCACAGCAGGAGTAAAGGCAAAGGTGAAGCCGATATTGATATTGATGCTGACAAACAGCGATATAATACGCGTTGGACCTAACCTGGGTGTGCCCCGCGTACCAGACCGCAATTCACTTATATTATGTTAACTGTTATGTGTTATGTGTTATGTGCTGTGCTGGTAACGACAGCCATCACACCTGCATTCAATACGTGGGGACACGACTAATGTCGTGGGCAACCGTGGATGATTGGTGTATTTCACGCATCACACGTCATGTTACGTTATTAATATTTCATATTTGTTATTATATCTTTTTTACTTTTGTAATCTTTAGATACTTTTTATTTCAATTACCTTTGTTCATCTTTACTGATGATAAAAAAAAATAATATGTCAAAAAATTTGTGAAGCTTTATACACCGTTGAAGCGTTTAACTAGGAGTCCTGTAGAGAGTCGACTCATTTACATTTTGAAGAGAAATTTTCACTAGAATTACAGCTGAATTTTCAACCAGCGTTGATCTGTTGAACATTGTAATCATTGAATAAAAAAGAAGTCAAGGCTAGAATCAGAAAATTGACGATTGGAGGTTAAACTCCTAAAAGCTGTAAATATATAAGCAGATACACATTGCGAGTCCCTTGACTCCATTGCACAGGGCGATTATTCGCGATCGAGGAGAGGGAAGTAAACACGTCGCGTAACACAGGAATATGCAGATTGTATGGTAATCATGTAAGATAGGTGGTACGTTTGTTGTTCAGTCGTTTGCCGAAAATATTGTCAGTTCAGGATTTTCGAATCACGACAAAGGCTTTTGTTGCTTAAACTTTATGCATCACACGTGAAAAACGCTGTTGTAAAAGTCGAAAAAAAAAAATAAATTTTTTGCTGTAATATGAATATATTTTATCCAAAAAAATTTTTCGTGGTAAAAAAAAACTCTTCTCAAATATTTGTTGTGTGTTTCATTTATTGATAGCAGTCCAACGTACAAGAGTTTAATAAAAAATTTATACTGTAATACCGGGCTACCATTTATACTTTTTTTAATATATCATAATAATCAGGAATGTTTTTCTAAGAAGGCATATTTGTTTCGTAGATGCCTGAATACAAGTGTTCAGAGACTTTAGCTCGGGTACCGTTTCACGCTTAAACTTCACAAACCTACCTGGCAGCGTCTGTTCGCGTCGTCAAACTGGTTTATTTGCCGCCACATAATATAATATATATGTATATACATACACATATATATTGTGTCGTATCTCGCAGTATCCACAACAATAATAGTACATTGAAACCGTAGGAGCGAATGCCGAAACGCGTTATTTGCGTTTTATCTTCGCCTATTTTTCTGCAAAGTAGCTCTTTTCACTCATCCACTTCACCGCCATACTATAAACGTCACCATTTTGAGTCTCAGCGTGGACTTAAGTCCTGTTAAGCCAGTATAAACAGCATCTATCAACAATAATAACCCCAGAAGAGTCTGAAATTCCGGATTTTCTAGATCTCATGCAAATAGTCTCATATCTTTCATTAATTTAAAAATATTTAAATAGCAGTGGTCGTAAGGTGAGTCTAAGTTGTCTTCTCCTCTCCTGCTGTTCTCCTCTATTCTCATCATTACCTGGACATGGTGATCAGGAGTAGCACCATAAGAGGCAAGAGGCTAACCAGTAGCAACCCGGTGATGAGCCGAGTAGAGGCTGAGGACAAAGATCAGAAGCCATTGACTTGTGAAAAAGACACTTTTCTTCCAGCTAAAATATCTCCCTTGCTCTCGTCACGATCTGGTCACGAGTTTAAAAGTAGCAGCTTAATCGCAAGTGGTGGTTGCTGCTGTTCCTGGGCACTAAGAACCTCTGCCGAGACGCTAAAGACTCATCCAGATAGAGAGATCCATCCAGGAGTTAAGACCGCTGCCAGCGGGCTTATAGTCACGGCTTAATCGACAGATTAATTATTTATGAGGCGTGTTTCATTCATTAAAAGTATATATGTGCATGCCTCCACTCTGTGGTAGATCATTATGACGTGATAATGTCTTAATTAACGATGGTTAATGAATCCCTATCGTGGGATGATGATCATCGAGTTCGAATAAGAGCATGCTTGCATTCTTATAAAGAATATCTGTATTCTTTTCTCGGATGAGATCCAGCAGGCTCAGCTCTGCTGAGGATACGAAAACTCGAGACTCAAGCCCAGAAGAGCAGTCAAGCCTTGCTTGTCTAAATTGCGAATTAATCTGCTGTTAATAAACGATCCGGTGTCAGCACGTGCTCTCGTGACCGTCTCGTATTGCCGAGTCCAGGATACGAAGCAGCTTTAGCTTTGTTGCCTTCCACTTCATCTTATAAACCGCGATCGAGCTCCTCCTCGTCTGTTCCTTCGGATTAAGCGATTATTCGAATCCCGGTTAAAAGACCACTCACGTCCTCGACTTCCACCCGCACGTTGATCGTTACTGTTGCTCGGCCCGAGGCTTTTTTTCACTCTTCACTGGTAATGTCTTCATTTTGCTGTTGGCTTTAATGCTGGTCTTTAAGATTTTTTCAGACCTTGACTCCTTGTTGATATGAGAATAAATTGCAGAGAAAATTCTGGAATAATAATCACGCTGAGAGATAAGACAGTAATTGGATATTAGATATATTTCATTGATTTTATTGGATCAATTATTGTCGCTATGTGTTTTTTAACGCTAATTAATTGATTTTATATGATTTAATTGCATTATATGTGGTTTAATGTACAATTAAACGATCACTTAGGGCTAGACGGTGTGTGCCGAGTCACGATGTCTTATTAAGTCTCGATCCACCGGATCATTCAAGCGCGTCGGTACGTATACGATACCATGCCAACGGGAATATCGAAAGAGAGAGGAAAGTCATACTCGAGGAGGAGTCCAGCTGATACAAGTATGTACGAGTATGTGGATAAAGAATTCATTAAACGACCAAAATAAGGTTGGTGCTTTAATGAGATCACTGATACGACGCTCCTGATTAGCGATTATGATCAAGATTGCGATCGTCATCATGTTTAGTCATTTGTTAATTTACATATATGAAATGAAAATAAATAAAAATTAGTTGAAATATATGAAAAGGTGTTGGACTAGTTGTCTTAATGGCTGGTGTAGGGAGATTAAATTGAGTATTTATTGATGCATAAAGTCATAATAAATACCGCGAGTACGCGATTGTAATTATTGGGCAAAATAATTACCGACGCCTTTTAGCGATTCATTTTTTTTTTTATTTCTTTTTTATTGCGTTGCCATTAACATCCACCGGCTAAAGGAGTGTTAATTAGCTATTTCGATTTTATTCACGATAAAGTTCATCACGGGTATATTTTACTCGTTAACAAGTGTGTACCTGATATACTCCCGTATAAAGTCTCAAGTCTACTCCGTCCCGGTGGTAAATTGTTAAGTGATTATTTTCAAACATTCATAAAAGCTACCGGATGAAATTATTATTACAAACTACTTATTAATTTTATTTTCAGTACTTCAAATGTTTAATTAAAATTTTTATTTCATCCAGTTGTAGTTTGTAGGGGCTACTAAATTATTGGGATTAATTAATAATAATATACGAAAAGTATAATTATTAATCTTTAAGTTAAATAATAATAATAAATATAAATATTGAGGCTAACATCGAGCTTCGATTATTTACGAGTTAGGAATCTTGTATTTTTTAATTTGATAAAAATTTTATTGGCAAAACACGGATGTTAAAGCAAAGTAGACTGCAATGGTAATTTTTTTTAATTTTATCAATAATTTACTGCGAAAAAAAATTTTTATTTAATCTAAAAATAAAACGATAAATATTTTATTATAAAAAAAAATTTAGATTTACATAAAATGAAGCCGCGATGATTTACGGGGTTGTGATTTTGTATTCGTTAATTTGACGAGAATTATAAGAGAACGTGGAAGTGTGTGAAAACAAACTAAAACAGGACGAATGAGCGAGTGAAAATAAGGACATCAGTAGAGCTGGTAACTGAAGGTGTGCACATAGCAGCAATGTGAGGGCTGTAGTAGTGGCTGAGCATCGAGTGAGAGACAAGTGGGAACGAGACAGCAAGGGTGGCTATCCCCGATTTCCATTTTAATTGAACTCAACGCAACATCATACTTAATGCCAGCGAGACCGGTGGTTGTACTTCAATTAAATGCCAGCGCTGTTTCACTTTATCACTAGTGCATAGTAGTCTGCAGACTCTGGCTTTGCTATATAGTATATCGTATATTTTTATATATTGTATATTGCGCACGAGCACTGGATTGTGGAGCTATCAACAGCAACGCACTATCGATTATATTACTTACAAACGGTGGAATTTATCGAAGGACGATTACAAGGTATTTTAATCAGCGACGCGTCCTTTGATAAAGTGTCCCCAGAGTTTCAGTCGTCTAGATTTATGTCTACTATGTAGCCATATAATAATACGCACAGTAGTTTGCACCAAGTACATAAATGCGTATCGAGAAAAGTAAAAGAGAGTAGCGTAAAAGTCGCGATAATGCGCGGAATTATTCATGCATGACGTCCTCATGCCCATGTATTTATATTTTAAGTAATCAGTAATCAGCAATTACTGATATCAGGACCAGTATGCTCGCTCGAAGACATCTGAGTCCTCTACTCAGGTTAAGGCCCAACGAAAGGTCCAGGTCTAGCGTAATTAATTATAAAATACAAATAAAAATTGATAGATAAAATTATTTTTTATTACATTATAATCATAAGATTAAAATCAAACATTTATTAATAATGTACTATTTAATTGAATAAGTCGCCAATTAATCATCCAATATGTCAAGTGGAAAAATAAATACATAAATATTAATTCTGATAAAAAATTTTAACCACAGTTTAATATTAAATATTTTTCCTCTTAATAAATACTTAGTGTTTTTGTGAGATTCACGTAAATTGTTGAGAACTTGTGTATGATTACAAGGAAGCAGGGAGCGGCGGCGGTGACATAGTCATGCAGTGAAGTAGAGAGTCCGCAGAAATGCCGAGGCCACCTCTACTCCCTATCCCCGTGTGTGGACCGACTTGATTTATTGACAGGAAAATCTAGTCGCCGTCCAGCGAAGTATAAGCGTTGGGCTCGGTTTACCTCACCTACACTTAACTCTAAGTCTACCTGTATCTCCATTCAGCTATACGTACTGTACTATTTTAATCGTCTTAGTTTCGCTGCACCAAGTCTGTATATTTCCTACGACGTCCTTCGACTTGGACGTCGTGCTATATACGTAACGCCACCATCACTTCGGTTGGAGTTTTATGTATTAAGTAAGCCAGCGTCAGATACAAGCTCTCTTGTTTATCTGTTTTACAAATATAAATAATAAAATAAAACGTGTTGTAATTAACATACTGATAAATAACCTTTTAATATCTATCTAGTATTTATTTATTTTTTTCGAGCAGAGTTTTATTATTACATATTTTAAAAAATATATATATATTGACTGGTCATTAAATTCTGGTACTAATTTATATTGGGAGTTAGTCGATCTCGAGACCAGAGACTGGAGACTCGAGACGATGAGTAAATGTTACGTCAGTGTTTAGAATATTCAAAAATTTTCGGAGACAGAATTATTGCGTAGAAATAAAAAAATAATGGATAAAAAAATGGAATAAAATAAAATAGGAAGTCTAAGAAGAAGACGAAGAGGTAGTAGGTGCGATAACCTTGGTTGACCTGTCTGGAGAGTAGAAACGGTTCCTCGAGGTCAGACACGAGGCCAGGAGAGACCATGTCACTACAGAAGAGACAGTCAATGAGTTTTAGTAGTTTTTATTTTTATTTTTTAGTTTTATTTACCAACTGCTGGCTACTTCGGTGGACTACACTCCAGCACGACCGAAGCAACACGCTATTTCCTTAATTTAATTCTTTATAATCTGTTTAAGCCACCCATTAACGCATCCTCAATCGTTTTCCAATTGGCTCTATCCGCGATATTTGAACCCTCCCAATGTTCTGTTTTACTTTTTCTCGTATTATTATTTACATATTTTTATTACACAAGATCTATTTTGAAATCAATTGCATTCACTTGTGTGGATTAACTGTGAGAGCGACTGTGAGAGCTTTGGTAATAAAAACAGCCAGAGAAAAAATATTTAACTTATTAGTTCTAATAATAATTATAATAATAACTATTAGTGTATGCAACAATAACTACAGCTGAGTCAAAACAGATTGGCCGGGAAGACTCCGGGCATTTCGATGAGGTACGACGTCCTCAAATCCTTGGAATGCGCCACGACCGTCACTTACCCGCATTCCACCGCCTCTAATCATCTGTGTAGTTTATAGTAAGTATCCGCGAATTTCCAGCTCAAGCCCAATCATCAACTGGATTATTCACGAGGGAATTTATAATAATGTTCAAATATTTCCTCCCGATGAATTATAAGATAATTCGAGCTACTGGTGTTACTGAAAGCTTTTAATAAAGATCAGTTGGAGGTAAAAATTGGAGGGAACAATAATTATTGGGGAAGATTAAAATTAAAATGGAAATAAAAATAATAAAACTGGAGATGGTGGCTTGTTTTTAATTTATTAGAGATTGATTATTCCAAATAATAAATGGATAATGGCTAGTGACTTAGCCCGTGAATAAGTCCGGGGACTCTTAAATTCAACTTCGGCCCTATAGACTATTGGGCCACGAATGAGGAGGAAGGCATTGAGATGCAGAGAGCGTGGTGCTACCGTGCGATGGTCCCGATACCGCCTAATGGACCGTCCCGCCCTCTTTCCTCTTTCCTCTTTTCTCTTTTCCCTTCGCCATCTCAACTCACCGATCCTCACTTTCTCGCGTCCTCCGGCACCTTCCAGTTCTTCTTCTACTGGTTCTTTATCCAGCCAGAGCTCGATCTCCAGCTCCAATTCCAACTTCAATTCCAACTTCAACTCTGCTCCAGCACATCAGCTTCTGCTACTTCTGATACTCATCCTTCTTTGCTCTACATTCATATATATGTATAGAGCCACACCAACCCGGCTCGATTAAACGGAAACTACTCGACTCGCGCCTGCTCTCGAATTCGGTTCCTTTTCCCAGCTACTGCCTGGTCACCGTCATCACGTATCGGCTGCTAGCTCTCTGGTCCTTTACCCACTCCTTTTTTATTTTTTAACTTTTTTTTACTTAACTCCTCTTCCTCTCAGTTGCCCCAACACCGATTGCCTATGGGCATGAGATAAAAGGGGGTAAAGAATTGGCCAGCGAGGCCGTACCAACCAAACTCGATCGAACACCCGTACCCGAACGATAACGATCGATCTTCTGAGGAATGAAATAAATAACTTGCTACTCTCTTTTAGTTATATATGTTGTACGTTATATATACATATACATTCCTTAGCGCATTCAGAGACAATGAAAAGTTTCAAGCGCATCGACAATCTTATACATAAATTACTTGTCTGATTTTTTATGATCAATTTTATCAAATAATTCTTTTTTGTTGTTTTAATTTATTACTCAATTCAATCGAAATAATAAACTCACATGAACACAATGGACTTGAGTTTGTGAAAATGAATAATATTCTTGAGAAATTATTTTTGGGATTGATAGCTATTTTATTTTTTTAATATTTTCTACGATTTTAATAGTGAGTACATTTTTTTAATACGGCCATATCAGGCTATGTATGAGAATTGAAAAATAATTTATTATTTTTCTTATACATGTTTACTAAATTAGTTGTCTGGTAAGAAGACGATTTAGCGACTATGCACTGATAGAAGGATTTATTTGTATTAAAAAATATTTGTTAATAATCAACAAATCATTTATTAGAGACCACTTTTTAGCATTAAACAAATATTTCTTAGTATTTAAAATAATTTGTTTGTATTTAATAAATCTGATATTCATTTATTAAATATTAATAAATATTTTTAAATGCTAAGAAATATTTGTCTAATATTAACCCTTCAGGACATGGGTGTTTTTAAGTGTCTCACTTGCACTGCAGCGACATCCATTATGTTAAATGTTGTTGCGTGAGAAAAAATCTCATAGCCCATGTCCTGAAGGGTTAAAAAGTGGTCTCTATTAAATGATTTGTTAAATATTAACAAATATTTTTAACTATAAACAAATTCTTCTATCAGTGTTCGCGCTCTGTTGGGGATTTTCAACACTTTTTCTTATTATTTTATCGTAAATCCATTAAATTTAGGATAAGTTTAATATTTTATCGGTAAGTAAATTTATTTTTAATGTGATAAATAATTTCGCTGAAGAAACAACAAAATTTTGGTGAAAAAAAGGCAGACAATATTTCATAGAGATGCATCACGCCAATCAAGATCCATCGTACCGACCATATTTCACAGTTATGGGCTAGATAAACCATGATTCTCAGTACTGGATGTATTATACCGTCGTCCTGGGAATAGGGTTGCATCAATGATGCAACGTCTAGTGTAGTCGATGGCGTCGAACAGGCGTTTGTCTTCCTTAGACCTCCACGGACCGGATATTCCAGGCAGGATCCAATGCTACGTTTTATACTTTACGATTTTAACAAAGATTTATTGCCCTTGATTCCCTCCCATGTACTCCAGCCGTTTAATTTTTTCAGCATAAATAAATTTGAATAATAAACTAGAGCATGATTTTGTGGTGGCGAAAAATCTTTGAGCTTTTATATTCAAAGCACAGCTGGAGAATCTTCAGCAACTTTTAGGCCGTGAGATTGGACTGTATGGGTAAGGGAAAAATATAAAGTTTGAGGGAGTCCTTGGTTTTTTGCTGATCCACGAGAAATCCCCGGTTTCAAGTTGACACAAGGGTTGCCGCAGCCCAACAGCGTTTCGAGTGCTATGTGTCAGTACTGGGAAGCATCGAAGGATAGGAGAGGACGGACGGGATAAGATAGTAGTCTACACGACCCTGCCAATGGTCCAACTAAAGAAAACGATGCTTTAAACCGCAGCGATATCTCTCAGTTTTATAAGACATAACAAGCCAAACCGATCATCCCTTGCGTACTGCTGCAAACCGAAACTCAAGTCCGGGTTCCCTGAGGGATCGTCAGCGCCACACGCTACTTGATCGGGGACCCGGAGATACATTCTAGGTTGGCCACTTGCGGGGTTGCCGCTAAATTGGAAAGGGGTTTTTTTTTATTCCTTGTTATATATACGTGTGGTGGAGAAAGAAATTTATTTTTGTGGATTGGGAAGGAATGACACTGATGGTCCTCATAAAAAAAAAAAAAATCTACGATATTTATTTTATAATATGTTATACTTTAAATTTTATCTCTGTAGTTGATGACCAACGATTTTTTCAAAGTTTTTAACTCTAATCGTGTACATTTAATCAACTAATATTTCATTTATTTATTTATTTATTTAAACAAACAAACCCAACAGCTTACGCCATTAACAGGGTTAATAGTTACAATAGTTAGTATATAAAAAAACAAATTTATAATGTATAACAAGATGACTTACCTAGAAATAATACATTAATTTAATAGATAGATTGCTAAATGAGTAGACCATTGATGTGTTAGCAATTGCAAACCAAAACAAAAAATAATAGGAATTGATAAAAATAAAAGAAAAAATGATAATAATAATATTAATAATAATAATAATTATAATTTAGAAAATAATTGGCTAAAAGATTATCAATATTTTATTTAAAAATACTAGAATTTAATTTGCGCGCGCCTGAATATAGAGTTTACATATATTTTCATGCTTATGATATATTTGACCAATTTCGTTACGAATAGTTTACAACACATATTTTTAATCTTAATTTTATTATAGGATCAATTTTAATTTGAATAAAAACAATAAAAATTGTTGACAGAAAAATTGGATATTTTTCTACCATAAAATATTAATTTATAAATTTTTTTTCGGATCGTAATGATGGGAAATATTTTTCAAGAGAATAAAAACTTTATTTATGTGAAAAAAAAAAAGAAATGATGTAGTAAAATATAAAATTCCATCAAGTGTAATATATAACTGGGCAATATAAATTTTCCCCTTTTTTCTTCTACTGATTTTTTGTGACGCTCACTTTGATTCGCGGGCAAGCTTTAGTATCCACGTATGTATATAAATATAAGTATAAATATAAATATAAACGTGTATACCAGTGGGGTGGACGTGATGTAGAGAGTTAGAGTGTAGTTGGCTTTTATATATTTGGGGTTTTGGATCTTATTAATGATTGATCGGGGGATATCGACATCGCCCCTTTCTGACGCGAGACTGATATATATTAAGCTTACTACGGTAGTGCCTCTGCACGTGACGCTATAAAAACACTTGTGACTTTTTCTTAAATATTCTCGGTGCAGCAGCGGTTGTTACCGTGAGTGTCACTGGATTTCTATCACTGATAAGTTCCTCTGATTCCTGATAACATAACTGAGCTTTGAATTTATGTCCAACTATTTTATCATAGGAATCCCTCACACATGCAATCGTTATGCTATATTATAAGTTATAAGTTATAATACATGTATCATGTACCTTTGTATAATTTTAAAATTATCTCGAAATTGTTTTTATGGGAAAAATTTAGTTTACGTTGATACTCGGGTTAGGTATCGTATCAAGATTATCGGGAGAAATAGACTGGAGGTATCGGATGGCGGTAATCCCGAGGGTGGCATTAATCCTACCCTTGAGTTAGTTCGCGAGAAATATGTGTTCTTCTTAAGCAACAAAGACCAAATAAAAGTAATCATATTTTCCTTCGCTTCCCAGAGGCACAATTAATGTCTATATGAATCAGTTATAATATAATAATTTAATAACAACTATAACAATATTTATTACGTTTTAGTTTTTATACACTCTAATAATTCTCGATCTGTAAATAATTTTTTTTTTTAATATTTTTTTGAATTTTGGCTTGAAAAATTATATTGAAAAGTTAGAAATTACACAACTTTCCATTTTATTTGATTATACAAAATTTTAATACTTTACTTAACATTTACTATAAAAAAAATAAATACTGAAAGTTAAGTTATTGCCAAATAAATAGTATCTGATTTTAGTAAACACGTTTTCAAGTGAAAATAATTTTATCCAATTATGTAAATAATGTTATTTACAGTCAAATAAATTACACACATTCGAGTTACGAAAATTTTATAAAAAAAAAAAAAAAAAAAAAAAAATAGGGATTTTTTTCCATATTTTTACCCAAAAAACTAACTAAACTATTTTTACATTGAAATTTAAAAGGAAAACATCAAACAAAATACAAAAATTAAATTAGTTTTGTTTAAATTTGAATTTAAATAAAGCAAAACAAATAATGTACTGTAAGAATAAAAAACATTGTACTACACAGATAAAAAAATGTTCTTGAGTCAATATATATTTTTGAAGAGCTCAATATTCTTGGTTTGAGTAGAAAAATTCTTGATTTAAGAAAATTTTTCTTAATTTAAAGAAATTTTACTTAATTCAAGAATTTTTCGTCTTGATTCTAGACAATTACCCTCTTCAAAATTATATTCTTGGTTCAAGAATTTTTCTCTTAAATCAAGTTAATTTTTTTTTCTGTGTAGTATTAAACTCCAAAAAGATAAATAGTGATTTTTAAAAGTAAAAGTAGGAAGCAAATTTTGTTTGAAAATTCGAAAAATTTTTGATAAAGATTTCTATAAAAAGCTTGAAATATAATTTAAAAACTACCAAAAATCCTGGCTAAATGTTTTTAGGGTTAAACGTTGAAGCAAAAAGTGAGCTAAGAGGTAGACGGTAAGAAGATGATAGTCTTCAAGGGTAGTTGAAGTTAGTAACTCCCCAGCGAGTAATATAATCCACGGGGTCCTTTTTTTTAGCCTACACAGCTCGAGAACCGGGAATTCATCGAGCCTTTTTTTCGGCTCTCATACTTTCGCCCTTCATCATTACTCCTCCCGGCTTTTCACCTATACCTCTATCTCTACCTTTGCCTCACCCTCCAACCTCTCGGTTCCCGGAGCACCTCCATCACCGGGTCTCATTCCTTCACACCCACCAGGTTATTTTTTTCCTCGAAATTTTCATTCCCGTCACGTATGTGGCGAGAAAAATTGTAGTCGAGCGCTTTACCCGGTTCGCGTTCTGCACGCTTGGCTCGCAACTCGTACTCTCTACTCGCTTTCCTCGCCGCCGTCACACGACGCCTAGACCTAAAATCCTCCTGCAAGTACATACCTATACTATACTATACGCACTGATAGAAGGATTTCTTAGTATTTAAAAAGATTTTTTTGTATTTAAGAAATCATTTCTTAAACATCATTTCTTAGTATTTAAAAAATATTTCTTAAATACAAAGAAATATTTCTTAAATACTAAGAAATATTTTTTAAATGCTAAGAAATGATTTCTTAAATACAAAAAAATCTTCTTAAATGCTAAGAAATCCTTCTATTAGTGCGATATACCCAATACAAAAAATCATACACTAATACCGATACACACTTCCTGTCAATATTTTTGATACCCATCCAACCGTGACTATTTTTATATTTTTATATTTATACCCAATAAAAATTATTTTGGTCCTTTCAAACTAAAAAATGGAAAATGAATAGAGTCATTTAATCGATTTGCCGATGATTTAGAGCGTGGTAGCTAACATTCGGTAGCTGGTAGCTCGCGATCCATTACCTCGATCATAATAAAAGGGTACACAATTTCTGCCTAACGAGATCGCATAAAATAAAAACCGCGGAGGCTCGTCTGGCTCAAGTTAAAATTACTAAAATGCGGAGGATGATTACCTGGACAAGAAAAAAATATATATTTATGTATAAAGTTATTTCTTTAAGTCTACTTTATAATAAAAAATATATAAATATAATAGTGCAGCAACCTGACCGGCAGTGTCGTGCTCAAGTCCTCTTTCACTCGCTGCAATAATGTAATTACGATGGAATGAATCTTGAAGTCGTGGCAAAGGCCTCGCGAACCCTTCTCAATACTTAACCTCACAGCAGAGTACCTTTGACAGTATGTTTCAGATTAATTAGAGCTTCAATAAATTTATTTAAAGTCTCTTCTTGACCTGATACTTTTTTAATTTAAAAAAAAAATAATTAATTTTTGATTAATTAGTCAATTTTACATCGCAAATCATTGTCATAAAATGTAACGAGATTTGTACAGCTAGATTATTTAATTAATAGTTCATGTTTACAGAGCTCTGAGAAACGAAACTAAAAACTAATAACAATGATAAATATTCTCAGTAGTATTCAATAATATCGGGTAATTAGCCATTTCACAAAATTGTACCCAGTGCAGAATTAATCAATTGACATTATGTGTATTTATCCGAGAACCATATATTTTTATTTCACTTACGCATGTATGTTTTCATTTTCTCAATAATTGATGGACATGTCAGCACTGGCGATTAATATGCAAACACAAAATGACCGCTAATAAAAAATCAATATTTAGTGGTATTATTTTTATTTTTATTTCTATTAATAATTATTAATTATAATTAATTGTCAAGAAAAAAATTTTCCAATAATTTTATAAGTATCGATTAATACTGTGTGATAATTTATTAGTCTAAATTTAACCTTTCAATATTTACCAATTTCATTTTTGAAAAAAAATTGATATAGATTTTTTAATTATTGTATTTCTATCTGCAGCTCTTGATAAAGTCTTGAGAAAGGAAAAACGTCCAAAGATAATAAATGAATCATTAAAAACAATTTAGTTACTATCCAAATTTACCTGTGAACCATTGAATTGAATAATTTCCAAAGTAACCGGAAATGAGAAGATTTGTTTCTTTTTTTTTTTTATTTATATTACAGCATTGAAATAGTTGAGGTGGTAAAAGGGAAGACACGCGCATCCTGCACAGGTCGTGACAACATGCGTACCCATGACTCTGTCTTTGTTCTTGTCCATTACACATATATATATTTCTATGTACATGTGTGTATTGTGTATATTGAAGACCATATAGGCTGAGTTGGCTGAAGTCTCTAAAAGTGGTGGCCGTCTTTGGGATAAGATCAAAAGCACTTGAGAAGATGGTATCACTTGGATGGTGCATGGTATTATGTGGAGGATTTCCTTGAAGTTGATACGCGGTCACCGCGACAATAATTGTTTCTTACGACTGTAGAACGGATTGGAGAAACGAGTGAAGCTCATACCTGTCGATGTCGATGCCAAGTCCCATCCAGTGGATTCGCGAGTGTCGGGTATGCAAATTGCCACCGGTTACTTGTCTGTCAGTCGCTCGATCTCCTCGATGCGAGTCCATGGAACTAACCCGAGGTTGTATCAGCGACACTTGCGAAGCGTAAGGCCTTCTTGGAATCCCAACTCCAATCTCGTATTTTATTTCTTATCCTCATTTTTATCTGTGAAATAATTGTTTAACTGTATGGGTGAATTTAATTTACGCGGTTTTTAACCGAGAGGATCTATGCATACTGGGATTTGTCACAACAGCTGGAAGTGTCACGTGGTAGCCACGCGGTCGATAGTGTGTAGAAGTGTGTAGAACGTGGCATAAATATGTAAGAGCTGCTCCGTGTTGAGCGTACCGAGGTACTCACTAGCATCCCCTAGTCTTCCTCATATCAGCATTCTCTTTCTATTCGCCGGATTGGATCCTACTGCGCCTGAGTAGATTCAAGTTAACCACTGTTTATGTTATGCATCAACAAAAAATTATTCCTCGTAAACATAACATTAAAAGCGTCGATAGAAAAATTTCAGCCTGATCTAATCTATCACCTGAAAATATCCTCTTATTTCTTTATCTATCCTTGTTCTTTATCGATAAAAAATTTATTCCCACTTTTATTTGTTGTGTTCTTGTAATGGAGTACTTACAATACAAGATCGCTTCGATGTTTGATTTCATTCTGTCTTTCAATAAATGTTTTATGTATTTTTTATGCGTCTAGTATATTATGCTTAATTTGACAAATAATTGGATTTTAGTTTTTTAAGGCAATTGAGACAAATTAACTAAAATAATATTTTTAAAATATTGCAATCATATGGTTTATATTTTTTAAATAAAAAATTATTTTTATTTTCTTTGTAATTTATTGGATGAAAAAATTCTAAAAATTATTATTCATGTGTCAATTTTTTATCATTTTAATTCAATAATCAAAAAATTAATAACCTTGCTCTAATAAAAAAATTGACTTGATTCAAGAAAAAAATTCTTTAACCAAGAATATAATAATATTTCATTATCTTAAATTATAAATTTAAATTTAACTCAATCATGAATTTTATATTAAAAAATCTTCAATTCAAAAGTTGTTCTCAATTTTCACTTGATCCAAAAATTTTTTTCTTGACTTATCAAATCAATAAAATCATCAAAATTTTATGCTAAGATCAAAATTTTGTCTTTTGAATCAATTGAATTTTTCCATGAGTATTAAAATAAAATAGATCTTAAAATCGAAGTAAAAAAATAGAATTGACCAGGGGGAAAACAATGATAACAACTTCTATAAATGTAGGACGAAATGAGGCTAAGGTATGCTCATTGTGATGAAGCATGAGTCTGACCCAGTGGGCCAGTGGGGCAGGTCGTAGCACCAGCGGATGATACATACATATTTATGTCGCGCACTGTTCAACTACCACTACAAAACCACCACCGACGCACCACTACCAGACTATAGCCAGCATTGCTCGCTCGAGATAGAGCGAACTACAACAACGTTTCCGTACACGTTCCAACCCCGG
The DNA here is from genome assembly GCF_020080835.1 of Cotesia glomerata. Taxonomy (NCBI): domain Eukaryota; kingdom Metazoa; phylum Arthropoda; class Insecta; order Hymenoptera; family Braconidae; genus Cotesia; species Cotesia glomerata. The sequence continues at coordinate 7,369,179 of NC_058158.1, forward strand.
ATACGAAGTCTACTTTCTACGTTGGCTTGTGTAAGGCCAGCCAGGGTGCCATTGGCCTTCGCACGGCTCACGGCTTCAGCTTGGGGTGCGATGCTAATCAGGAGCCCCCCGAACGCCGTCGAGGAAGGTGCGCATCCCGAGCACGCGCTCTGCTACCAGCTCATGGTAATGTGCGCCCCACAAAAGGACTAGACACGTGAGACGAAAGCGTTAATGCCGCTGTTGCTTCATTGACTAGTTTTTTTCATCTGTAGTTGAATGTCGTGACCTTTACGACTGCTTACGCTCTTTAGCTCTCACCTGTACTTGCTAGACTTTAATTCGCAGTGCTAATAATAATACCGATATTACACTACGCATTTATAATGTTAAAATTATAATTATAATTAGATTATGATCTATGTCAATAAAAGTTGTCCCTGATACTGGTTAAAGAGGGATGATGTCTTGATTAACTGCGAGACACGGCTTCATCAACTTTAAATTAATTCTTTATACTTTATTGCATTTAATTTAACGATTATATAAATCCCGGATCATTATTCACGTATGCATGTATGCGTGTAATAATCGTGTATTATATTAAAGTACCGTTAGATGATAGTCGTCATCAGGTTGATGTTTATTTTTCTCATTCATATTTAAATATAAATGACAAGTTAATGTTGCAATAACAACTTACATAGTATTCAAGTAAAAAATATAATTGGAAAAAAGATTGACGTATGTATAAAAAATGTTAAATGTTTGTAGCTTATAATGATGCAAAAAAATTGATGACAGTTTCTTATGACTTCAATCGGAGAATTATCTTTTTGTTTCAAGGGGAAAATTTCTAGTTTCACTCAAACTGATACTGAGTATGTAATAATAATAAAAAAGATAAGCAAAAAATTCTTAACGATAAAAATTTTTGATAAAAAAATTTTTAGATGAAAATTTGTTTCAAAAATAGTAAAATTTATTTTAAAAATTTATTTGAGCTCGGAGAAAAGGACATTCGGTATTATTATTGGTAATTTAGTAAGAATGTTACAAGATATTCGCGAGTATAGAGTACAGTGATCCACGATAGACGTCGTCGTGAAGAGATATAGAACTTGATAGGTAAACTTGCGAGGTAAGGCTAAGACTTCTGTACGCGCACGGATTTATTGAACGATAATATTCTTGCGTAAAGTGTATGTTTATGTACTTGGATGCGCCATTAATATCGCGTTTACTGGTGGCTTTTCGACAGGCTACTGAATACGATAAGCTGAATCCGCTGGTGCTTCTTCACCAAGTAGAAACAAGCATAAGGCAGCTTCGTAGGTTTATGCATGCGAGAATGCGTTAATAAAATTCAGAACCCCGACTGCGCGTTATTTTTTTTTTTTTGATGGATTCAGTTACACTACTGTTACACGATTTATAAGATTACGCTGATGTTTAATGACAATATTCGATATTTATGTCCCGGGATTTTTTTTTCATTTATTCATTCATGACCCGGCGGAAAAACATTTAAGCGAATCTATCTTTTTTTTTACTTTAAATAAATTACATATTCTCATATTTCTACTTTTTCTCAATCGTTTGTTAATTAGATAAATATTTTTTAATACGTTAAATTTCTAATATAAAAATAAAGAATTTTGTAAAATAATATGAAAAATTTTACAGTTTAATTTAAATTCAATATCAATAATAAAAATAATGCAAATATTTGTTTATCGTTCAGTTTACTAGCGTAGATATTTTCTTAATCTGAGTTTATCGATTTTTCGCCCACGTAATATTGTAAATAATAATAAAATGTGCAAGAGCTTGTCTGCATTTATCCAACTTACACCGTCAGAAATCGACATCATCGATTCCCTTCGGAGCATTTGATTTTCCGTACGCAATTGCATTCGATAAATTATTACACTCTTCCCTGTAAAATTGCCCTCACTTCGTGTAATAACATCTAAAAGCCCAGTCAGCTCTCAAGATTTTATATCCTTATTTTTCATGATAAAAAAATATTAAAATGAAATTAAAATTTAAAACAGTTTAATTGGGATCATAACTATTAAATAAATAAATACAGAAATCGAATGAAATTACAATAAATAAATAAATTATTGTCGCTACAGGTGTTGAAAGCTGGTGCTGTATACATATTTTAATTATAATTATTTATAAATTTAAATTAATAAGTATACATTAAATAAGTGACACATGATATCGATCATGAGCCGAAAATTCGACAATGAATTAGTGCCTCGCGCATAAACAATCATTTGTTCAGACAATACTGCTGTAGATAATAGCAATTAACACGATTGTATCGTTAAATGTTTGGTATCGTCAATAATTTGGATCCCGGGATAATTATCTGGTGGATTTATTGTACGAGTAATTAATGAGTAACCAACAAACATTAACATTTAGTTAAACTATGTCCAGTGTCATTTTCAATTGTTTTCAATTAATCATTTATTTATCAGATAAATATCCGGTACATGTAATAGATTTAATTATTTTATTGTTTGTTCCCTTATTTGCCTGGCACTGCTCGGGCTTTTATATAAATTTATTTAGTGTTCTATAGATACAATATGTTGGTTGTACTCTTGTATCGCGGATTATACTATAGCGGGAGGATACTTGTACTCGAGTAGATAGCTTGTTACACGTACGAGGACATATCTTGGCACTTTGCTCTCAAACTGTTTTGCCGCCGCGACGACGACAAAACCGCCACGATGCGACTAGATGTCCTTGCATCTTAAATAAAAGCAAAAACCAATTTATATATACGGGCTACGTGTGTGATATTATATTATTGTCTCATTGAGATATTTCATGCAGTGAGACAAATTTATAAAATAATCTGTTACAATTTTTGGTTTTGTTAAATGTTTTTTATTTTTGGTAAGTACATTATTTTACGCCAAGATCATTTTTAAAAATTGTATTGTTTTAAATTAAGAAAATAAATTCTTGATCAAAATATTTTTTTTAGTCTTAAATAAACTTCACGTAGTTCAAAAATTTTTATGCTCAATTTCAGACAATTTTATATAGATAATTTTGAATATTAAAAATATTATTTCTATAAATATTATTAAATTTTTGGAGATCTTGTCTCTCTTTTATCCAATTAAAAATACTAATTTCATCACATAATAAAGATGTTTAACTAAAGCTATTAAGTTAATATTGATAATATGTAATTAATTTCTGTACATAATTACTTAAAATGTTTCTTTTTTTAAAAAAAGATTAATTTATTCCGACTTCTTTGTACAATGTTACATTTTTTAGGCAGTCAAATTTGTTGCTACTGAAATGGAAATATAAAATTAACGTGTTTTTTTTTTATTATACTCTGAGAAAAAATTAAAATTTATAAACTTACCTGTTCATTTTTTTAAAAACATCTTTAGATCACTCTGACCAGGTTTTAGAGGTTCCCTTTAACCCGATGCTCATAATATGACCAGACCCGCATTCTGAGGCATCGACTTGACCACCTAGCCTAGAACAAAATATAAACTTCAAATTTATTGATAGGTATATCTGGAAATAAAAATGTAATATTTCGTACTCAAAAGTGAGCATTCAAACAACGTTGAAACTAAATTCGTAGTTAAGGCACACAAGTCCTCCTCGTCGTGTTTGAAGAAAATTGAGAAGTTCGTCTTTCTCACAAATAATATCACTGTTGAAGTAGTGATGAACTTCCAATTCGCCAGAAAATTTACTGTCCTTTAAACTGAGACTTGAAAATAAAAAGAAGTTATTACTTATAATTGTTTACCTTCTTAAAAATTTGATTTTGTAAAAATTTAAAATATTTAATTTACTGCATTGTTTTTTATAATTTTTTACTTACAAAGACATAAATACAAAAGTATCATAAGATATTTCTTTGAGATATTCTGTGTTGTTAAAGAGCCATTTTCCAATATCAAACAAAGTTGATGAGGCACCGTAATACTTTGTTTTGTCACTTGAAATAAATTTTTGTTTATGTTGGATCTGTAAATTCAAATTATTTTAGATTACAATATTAAGTAACTAATTAGCAGAAATTATTTACCAAGTGAGAGTTGACTGATGAAATGATACATAATATCAATGTATTTATAAGCAAATCTGTAGAATAAAAATTATCCAATATAATTTTGTTTTTTAGATCTAAGGCTAAGTTAAAAAAAAAAATTACTTAATCATTTTACTTGTTAGAGACATTAGACATCGGATGTTAAGGCTATAATGTTACTTGATAGTTTATAAATAACTAACTTACATTTAAAATTAATTTGATAAGAAAACAATAATTGTAAAGCTATAAAATTTCCGAGATAATTAAAAACTGAAATAAATGGAATTTCTAAATGACTATTTAATAACGTTGTTTTTTTTTATTTTTATTTTTTTATAATCATAAATAATCATAAAATAATTAATTACATATTTTTTTATGCTCAATTTAATACTATTTAAATTTAAAAATAAATATCATCCCGATCGTTTTAAATTAAAATTAAAAAATTGAATATTAATAAACAGACAAATCTATTATTTGAAGAAACTTTAAGATAAAAACTTTCATCCTTACACTTGTTTGACAAATGTCAAAATAAAAAAAAATCAAGTGCTGCATCCGTAATAAATAAAAAAGAAATTAAAAGAGATGAAAATAATTTGTTTAAGTCATAGCATATATGGTAAAGTGCTGACCTAACTCATGTCCACTTATAATTGAAACGCCGGGTTTGTTGTCGAAAAAAAAACAAAACCAAGGATTGAAGCTGGTGAATGGCGACTGTTGAAGAAAATTGTAAAGGATATAGAGGAAGACTTAGCTTGTGAGTGTGGAAAAAAAGTGCAAAAAGCGTAGTGGACACTTTGGACGATGACCACGATCCGTCGGAGCAAGAATGAGATACGAAAAAAAATATACATACATAGAAGTGAGAGTAAAAAAAGGTGCGTTTTCAAAGAGAATCCCGAAGGAACGGCCCGAGGCGACCCGATCGCTACACCCCAATTTTAATCAGGACTGGAAGTATGCAAGTAGGATAAATGCCTGCGAGCCTCCAGCCCCCTCGTCGCCACCCTCTGTCGCTCCTTATTCCTCTCCGACTCCTCTTACTGCCGAGCGTTACGATGCATGTAATTTATTTTTATTGCCGCCAATTTTTTTTCGACCCTCGATCACTGGCTCTCTCCCTCTTCCTCTTGCTCTTTATCTTTTTTCCCGTCTTGCGTTTAACTGTGTACCTATATAATACGTACCTATACCTCACTTGCTCTTACTCTTACACTGGTATTGTGTACTACTAATTTTGAGCTTGAGAGAAACGACTATTGAGGATAAATGTGTAGTTGGTACTCTAACGCGAGTAAATGGCCCCGCGGCATGTATATAAGGGTGTATGCTTCTGTAACATTCTTCTTTTCGTCTCTTCTTTCTTCTCCCCACCCAGTCCTACTATACTCCCAGTATCAGCTGCTGCAAGGCTGCACTGAGTTCTTACGACGATTTATACGCGATCATTTGATTGTCAGGGCTCTGATGTCAAATAAAAAGTCTCAATAAATTTATTTTAAGCTTTCGACATTTTTTTACTCCCGGTCTGTCTAAAATCCAATATAAAAAACATAAATAAATAGCTATTAGCTCTGCTACTCTCTATATATTCTCTCTTAAAAAAAATTGCCAATTACAAGTCACGAGACTTTTAAGATAACAAAATCTAACGGATTAACAAAAATCTCTTGAGTCCACGTGGTATTGAGTATGTTTAGGATGAAATCTCTTAAAAACACCGTAAATTTTTAAATTTATCTTTATGTTTAAATAATCTCAAAATTTACTTTCACGGAAAAAAGAAAACAGGAATAATTACAGTATAAAATGTAAAATCAGTCCCGTCGTAATCGAAACTATAAAAATTACAGTTTGAAATAACATTTTTCTAAATTCAATTTTTGAATTTAATTTTCAGAGCTTTCAATGTAAATATTACATTCTACAATGTAATTTTTATAGAATCTGTAATAATTACAATCTGAAACTGTAATTTTTCCAGTTTTCATCACAAAGCGCTACGTTGCATTATATACTGTAATTTTTCGAGTTTTCTTTTTTCCGTGTAGGAGTACATTTTTTCCACACTATTATATCATTCTCAGTACACTGATAGAATGATTTGTTTATAGTTAAAAATATTCGTTAATAGTTAACAAATCATTTATTAGAGACCACTTTTTAGTCCTTAACAAATATTTCTTAGTAAAGTAAAACCCCCAATAAATGATCACGTACCAGTATATGATCACTCCATGTATTTGTATATCTATATTCACAAATATAGGTATACAAATACATGGAGTGATCATATACTGGTACATGATCATCTATTGAGGCTTTTACCTTATTTAAAAAGATTTATTAAAATTTAATAAATGGATATCAGATTTATTAAATACAAACAAATCATTTTAAATACTAAGAAATATTTGTTTAATATTAAAAAGTGGTCTCTAATAAATGATTTGTTAACTATTAACAAATATTTTTTTATATAAATAAATCCTTCTATCAGTGTAAATATCACGGAAATATTTAAATAGTAAAAATTATTAATTCTTACATATAATTTATTATAAAAACTTTTATTTAATAATTATTAATTCTAACAGTTTTAATAAAAAATTATAAAGCTATTTATTTTAACTCTAGAAAATTTTTCTACCGAGATATGCGTAACAAAAAAAATTTTGTATTGTATTAGATAAAATAATTAAGTTAGCTTTTTGAATGAAAAGGACTACTTTAAAAGCTGTACTGGGGAAGTCATCGGATTAAATGGTCCGACGACGTTAGTTTCGTGGCTGCGCTTTTTATTTTAAAGGTGCTTGAAGATTTATTGTCGAGCACCAAGAGGCTCGGGGGTGTTGTGAGTTGGTGGTACTGTAAAAGAGCTACAGAAAGGCAAGCTCCACGATATTCAAGGGTAACAGCGAGAAAAAGAGAGAGAGACAGTTAATACATCTATATGTATAAAGTAAGTGGATAGAGTAGAGAGTAAAGTGGAGCGTTGGGTTTTTGAGTTTGAGCCGCGGGGTTATTGCAGTAAGCCTTCTCTTGGGGGTTCAAGATTACATACTACCTATACCTATGCCTTATACCCAGAGCCTAGAACCCAGAACCCAGAGTAGAGCCGAGAGACTCTCTGTATATGTCTATCTGAGTCTCTCTTCCTTTATTTGCTCCCTCGGATTTCGCTTACACTATTTTTTCTCCCTTATTCCTAGCCCACACTGACAACACACAACACCCACCGCTGGGAGTCTTTTTATTACGAGAATGAGAAAGAGAAATAGCCTACGCTTATTTTCTCGCCCTCACGATCATCATATACGGACCGGATTTTTTTATATTTTTTAAAGGCGCCCCACTTAAAAGAAACACGGTTTACGTTTATGGGCACTCATTCGACGGCACGGTACGTGAGCCAGCGCAGCCGTTCCGCAATTCCACGGGGTGCTGGCCCCGGTCGGAGCCGAGGGGTGCTGGTTTTTTTTAGTGTGATAAGCAGTTACAAAAACACCAGAGAATGAGTGTGGCTAAGAGGTTTGGGGAGTTGACTGAACGTGCCGTATGCTTTTCAATACTTTTTTTAGTGTGTAATCAAAAGTCCTTTATTCGGCCAATAATCTCTTTTCTTATTACTTCAGGCTTAATCGTCTTAAAAAGACGAAGAGCTTTTTAATTTTAAAATTCGAAAATTCTCTAAAGTCGAGGAAGAAAAATTCTTGAGCAATTAAATTAAAGAAAGCATTTATTTTATAACTTTTATTGAAGTTCCGTAAGAGGAAATTGATGTCAGAGAAAGAACAAAAATGACTCGGTCGCGCCTCATGATTTTCTCGCACTCTCCGGGGGCCTGTAGACTAAAAAATACCCGAGGAAGAAAAAAAATTACTAAAGTATCTAATTAAACGTAAGCTCTAGAGTCATTATTTTCTTATTCTTAATCTCATGAGACTTTAGGGTGTTACATATATATTTATATATGTACTTTGTTCATACATTTCTAGTATTAAATAAAAAAAAATAATAAAATGATATATTAGCTAACAAATTAATAAAATAAATTAAAACCCGTGAAATAATAAAATTTACTATGAAAATAATCCCCGTAATTTTGTTAAATCTCGACAAGTAAACATTAAAGTGTAATTTTGATAAGATAAACAGGAAAGTGGATCACTCAGAGGACTTAAGTTAGTGACTTGAACTGAAGCACGGCAGTATAGCAGCAGTTTAGTATTTTGTAGTGAAGCTTCTTATAGTCTATACTTATACATATACTGAACGGGGGATGAAATAAAGTGAAAGTGAAAGGCGAGGGGATGTAGGAAACGTAAAATGAGGAGCACCAGACTCGCGGGAACGATTAAGGTTTAAAGTGCTAGCTGATCTTACACTCGACATTTCGGCTTAGTCTCGCTTTATTTAACGCGTGTTTAAAACTAATAAAATTCAGAACCAGCTTCTGAGACGTTTAAAATCCTCCTGAGGAATACGCAATCAGCGGCGAAAAATAAAGGCGTTATTTTAAAGACACAGACACATGTCGGCATCAGAATTGTCAGAATTTTGGGTGTTCACTTTTAGTTAACTTTATTTAAAAGTTACTTATTATAACTGTGATTTTTATTCGGTTTAAATTTTCGACTATTTTCAGGGGAATGGCTTGATTATAAACTTTTGGACAACGCATTAAAAGTTTTGATGCTCAGATATACAATAAAATAATGTACTTAAAGTTGTAAGTTGTACCCGGGTAATACTATGGGAATTTAGTACTTAGGAAAACTGCTGTAGTTCTATTTATTGTGTTATATTGAGTATTGTATTTAGCTGGGAAAAACCAGCAAGAAAATATTTGACAGCCATATACTTAAGCCGAGACTAAACCAACAGTCTTAAGATTATAAAAATAAAATCCTTGAGCTTTGGAAGGGATGTACTATAAACAAACGACTGAAGAACCAAAGTTGTGCTACATTGTCCATTGATCTCAAGGCAAATAACTGCACGGGCCGCTGTGAGTATTGATGAATATGTCGACAAGACCTGCTTGGTTGGTTGGTTGGTTACTTCCAACGACTGGTGGTACATTTACTTGTATCAGCAGGTAGTCTGACGCTTACTCAGCACTACTGACCCGGGCTTGACCCTAGATGCCGGGAGAGCGAGAGAGAGCGCTCGCCCCGAGGGAAAAGGACAACCGCCCTCACCTTTCTTGTATTTATAAACGCTTGTAAGTTGTTTTTGACAAGGTACTATTTTATTGTGCACACTTTGCTTCGGTACTTGAGGAAGATGTTATGGGCATTAGTGTCATTACTTTCACTGATTCTCAGATTGTAAATCATTGCCGGGGAATACCCCAAATTTTTCAGACAAACCTGCTGGTACTGGACGCCATGCTCTAGGTAGACGTGGGAAATTCTTCCTGATTTTTGGTTTCGCAACTACAATACCCAATTGTAAAATTTAATAACTGGGATTTTTCTTCTATTTTATTTTATTGTGGGAAAATTATGAGCTTGATTTATTGAACCCTTATATTAGACTGGGATTTTTTATTTTTATACACTTTTTTTTTTAGACTTATTAATTTTTATAAAATTTATGATCAAATATTATTAACAAATTGAACTTTTTTTTAAACAATAAAATTTTTTTAATTTAAAAAATACATTTTTTAAACAATAACATTAAATTTTTTTTTTAAATTATATTTTTTATAACAAAAATTTTAGCTAAAAATTATTAACAAATTAAATTTTTGTTAAAACATTCCTTTAAAAAAAAAAAATTACTCGAGGATAATAGAATAAATATATGAATTATTTATGCGCAAGTTTAAAAAAAAATAATGATTCTAAAAATTTGTCACATTGAAAATAAATGTCCGTTTAGTCTATTGGACAGGTCTTTGTCGAAAAGACAAAACGAACCTGCTGGTCAATAAACCGATTTAAGTAACTGAGATTTTCCCGCGGAGTTTCCCACGTTTTCCAGTACCAGTCGAAATAACAAGTAACAAGTGTTTCTCATAGTTATATATGCAGTACAGGTTTGGTCTTTGTGAAATTTAAAGGCAAGTGTACCTCAATTTATGTGTGATGTTACCAACAAACCTGTACACAGACAAAGCAATGAAATGTGTGGACATCTACGAAGCTTGTGTACCCCTGAAATTCACTTGCGCGCTCGAACAGTCATCTACATCTAAAATGCTGCTGGTAAAATAGTAGGCGGTTAATAGCCGACGAATATTTTCTCAAGGTCTAGTACACAAACAAACCTCCGTATCCAGGAATCCTCAGTTGACACTGAGAATTAGTTTACGCACCTGAGGGACCACGTGTCGACCAGATGTGAGCACCTTCTTGCTATTCGTCTCCCATCCCGTCTAGTCTACCGCCTTCCATTTACTTCTCTCGCGTCTTTAAATTTACACCCGAGAGTGAAGATCATAAATTGACAGGTAGCGTTGTATTCTGCAGGTACCGATTCTTAATTTCTGGAATTTTGTTTATTGCACACAGATGCCTTCCTCGAAGCTGTATAATTTATTTTTAACATGCGAAATATAATTTCAGGTGTGTCATTTATTCTGCCGGAGATCGCGTGGGAAATTCACACGCGTGTGTCACCTAGCTCTAGGACAATTTACCAGAGACCTGCAGCAGCAGGTTGTGCAATGGTTTACGACCAAATTTTCCCAAAAACTTTAAACATATTCTATTCTTTTGAACAAACACACACATACTGCATACCCTTCTGACGCACCGCTGCAAGTGCAGGTTCATGAATTTTTCAAATTTGTTTTTTTATTTTTTAGCTCTTAATATTCTTAAAGCATTTGTCAAGGTCTTAAATTATTATCGCTTACACTTTCCCAGCAAATAAATATGTACATACATACATATTTATTTAGTTCTTTTTCTTATTCTAAAAAAATTTGCTTTTTTTTTCAATGGAAAAAATTCCTGAGCAGTGACGTGTAAAAAATCGTAAAAATCGTTGAGAAATTATAACGACTGGGAAATTCCCGGATGACCGGATGGAAAATTTATTGAATGCTTGAGGTGTGTAATTTTTTATTTTGTTAGTGCTTCTCCGAATCTCGGCTTAGTGTCTTCGGTAATGAAAAGAGAGTCACAGTTGAGACTGTAAGACATGAAAGCAATTTTCTTATTCGGCGTCTAAATAAAATCGAGGTTGGACCGGTCGGGTGAGAGGAGAGTTGAATTTGCTGGCATGTCCGCGCCTCTCGGATTCATTAAAACCAAGTTAAACGCCCCCGACGGACGGCTTTACGAGTCGAGCGTGTTCCTTGGCTTAAATTATTACGTTATAACGCCGCCGGCGAGGAAGATCCCGAGATCCTGAGATAGGAATCCTCGGGCGCGAGCCGTCCGCCATCAGACGCAACACTGACTGGCTACTTGCAGCATCACATGTGTGTAGAAGAAATAAGAATAAACTAAGGGCCCCTCCGGTGGACCCGAGCACGCATACCAACCTGTCGCTCTCTTTCAATCTACCAGCGAATGGACATCAGCCCGCTCGACAATCAACCGTCCAAAAAAATCTAAACTCTTTAATTTAACCCGCGAAACTCTCTCCGTCCTTTCTACTCCCTCTATATCATCATATTTTATGTATTATATATTAAATTTACATCTGCATCTGCTGAAATTCGTCGGTATATCTGTATCTGTTTGTTTGTTTATTTATTTATTTAGATTTTAATAAGTATCACGTAATCGGGAAGTATTCAATCCATTCCGTGAATATTTAACTGTTTTTTAAATTAACTAAGTGATAATGAAGTTTTTAGTAAGAATAAATTATTAATTATGTAATTCAATCAGTGAGTCATTGTATGAATAGTTAAGTGTGTTAATTATTTATTATTGGGATACTGAATTCGTTATCAGTCGACCGTTGCATCACTGACAAACTTTATAGCTGGTTAGGTGTTGTTATTTTTATTTATTCGAATAATTTAGTTTGTTCAATTTCAATTCATTTATCAATTAAACAATTCCTTTGTTCAATAATATGTTGCCAATCTTTGTTTTTATTTGTTAGAAACGTTTTTGATAACACGTCGGTATATAAATCTGCTCGAGATACTTGCAAATTGTCAGTAGAATTTTTTTTTACGTCAAGTTTTATACTTTAGAATAATTTAAAAAGAGAATATGAAGTTAAACTTTGTTTTTGTGTCTGTCGCAATAGCTATTGTGGTATTGTCATTTGCTCAAAAAATTCATGTAATGATTTTATTAAATTAATTTTTTTATACTCATCATATTAATATAATTGTAACATATATTTGTTAAAATAAAATTTTTTAAAAGTGTCAATTTTATCAACGGAAGAAAATGAAGTATAATTTATTTTTAACTTCCCGCCAAGAAAATTGAAAATTTTCAAAAATCGGGAAGTTATTGGTTTTACCCCGTTTTTCGAAAATCGAGTTTTCATCGGATCTCGACTATTTTCACGATGATATCCGTACGTCTGTGTGTGTGTGTGTGTGTGTGTGTGTGTGTGTGTGTGTGTGTGTGTGTATGTAAACCTCTCGTAACTTTTGAACGGCTTGACCGATTTCATCGCGGTTGGTGTCATTCGAAAGGGCTTCGTCAAACTTAGATTTTCTGTAAATTGGAACCGATTCAGACCACTAGATTTCGAGAAATTGCAAAAAAAGTGAAAAAAAAGTTGTTTTTTTTCATTTTTTTTAAATATCTCCGAATTGGCTGAACCGATCAACTTCAAAAACTAATCAGCTCTTAACCTTAAAATCCCGCATCGATCGCCACATAGAACGTCAGAATCGGTTGATGCGTTCGTGAGATATCGTTGTCGAAAAAAATCGAAAAAAGTGTTTTCTTGTAATAACTCCGAAATTTTTCATCAGATCGGAGAGCTCAAAATAACATATAAATTGTATTTTTGAGCTCGAAGAGCTCGAAAACGTCATAAGTGCAATTTTAAGCACCTAGGTATGGAACTAGCGGGAAGTTGCAGGGATGGCCTTCAGGGTCAACCGTTTGGAGACCGAGATGGACACTTCGAGAAATTGAGTTCGATCGAGTGACCCCTAAGCTTCATACCGCATTTTTAGCAACCTCGTACACGCGTGTAAATTTAAGGTCTTTAAATAAAGTATTGTAAGAATATCTCCGTGCACTTCACTTAAATAATCAACGCCCTTACTTCCCAAACTTCAATCATAATTTATATGATTATAATTATTAAAACGCTATAATATTTTTTTAGGGTTTCGATGCCAATTGTTGGAATTTTTTACACTCTCTATTTTCATCGTTTTGTACAAGTAATGCCGATTGCCCTGATAATCATATTTGTGTACTAACGAATTCAGGGTCAACTTGTATATTTCTAGTAGATAATTATAATTACTGGTTACCACGTTATATACTTGTACGTTAAAAAGTAAGAAAATAAAATAATATTATAATTTTTAAAAAATAATATGTAAACTCTTTTTCGACTTTTGTAATTTTGTTATTAATATATAATATGTATTACTAATGTTTTAATAAATATTATGAACTATTACTGTCATTAATAATTTTTTTTTGCCCTCCGGGCGGAAAGTGGCAACTTTCGTCCCGCTGCGCTAAACTAAGTTGCCGCTTTCCGCCTTCGTCGGACAAAAAAATAGTATACACTCCTCGGGAAGTAAATAAGAAAGCCTCAGATCACATGTTTGTTGACCTCGGCTTCGCCTCGGCCAACAATTACATGTGATCTGAGACATTTCTTACTTTACTTCCCTAGGTGTGTAATATACTATTTCTTAATTAAAGAAAAAAACAAATGCGTCAATAAAAATTCTTTAACAATATATTTTTTAATAAACTTAAGGAAAAAAAAAAATTAAATATTAATATCATGAAATATTATCAATATTATAAAATTTGTTATAAATATTAATTTTTAGCAGTTTCAAACGTAATTTAAAAATGTAAATCCCGCTTCAGATGTGCAAAAATCAAAACACAAAATTGCTCGACACTGACAAAAATAAAAACAAAATTGAAGCTTTGAAGTTACCCAAGTCTGTCCAGTTATTGACGTCAGAAAGTAAGTCTTGAGTCGTTTCATCTCCGGTCGACATATTTCAAAGATGCATCTCGATACTATACCCATGAGTCAGTGTGCTCTGGAAAACAGTGTCACAAATAAAAGAAACAAATATAATATGCCAGACTTATATTCTTCTGTATATTCCGAGAAATCTTGACATAAAAGATCATCAATCTCCAATGGACTCTTATAACGTAATATTATCTATTATCTTTCTCATACATCCATACGTAGATGTATAATGTATACATAAGCAGTCAGTAAATAAATAAATAAATAAGTAAAGTTCATACGTATGTAGAATGTAAAGGTAAAGGATGTTTTTGAATTGTTGATAGAAAATAAAAATTTTCAATAACATATCGATTGGAGGAATATAAAAGAGAAAATCAGAAACCTGTGGTTTTATAGTAAGAAAAATAATGACCATGTCGATGGTGTTCTCTTAAAAGCACTTGGGTGTTTAACTATTTTAAACATTACCGAGTTTAAACTCTTTTTATATTTATGTGTGACAAGTAGACTCTCTTGAATTATATAACACCTACGTAAATAGCTTTTACTTTAAACTTGTAACAGGATGTTTACTTGTGTACCAATAGCTTACAATATAAAAATTTATTTACAGTCTATTTTTATGCTCTATATTTTTTATTTAAATTTAAATCCCTTATTCTTTTCTTTGCTACTAACATCAATTTTATTTAAATATAATTGTTAACCAAAAAATTTTGAATGCCCAAAAGAGTTCTCAGAATAAGATGTACGTATTTTCCCACATATTAATGATATTCATTGAATGAAAATTAATGGAATCAACCCTCAAATAATATGTATTGAATATAGAATGAAAAATAATAACTAGAGCTCACTTTGGGGCTTCAGATGAATATTTTATAATTTTAAGTAGAAGATTTCCTGGTAAGTTTATACGTATATATTTATTTTATGTATCTCTCATTGGAAATGAAAGACAGTATTGCTATATATATGATAGATCTATGCTATGTATATGTGGGAATTGTATCAGTCGAAAATGAGGATAAGATCCCACGACCTCGCGGGTAGCGACAGAGAAAAGAGAGCAGGTGAAGGAGCGATTGGGTTAGAACTCACGTGTACCATGGGATTTTATGTAGATGATGATGATGATGATGATGATGATGATGATGATCGCGACGAGGATCAGGAATATACTTTCAGCTATTATCGATCGTGGCAATAACAAAACGTAAGTTGGATATATAACCGGTAGGTCGAAGCATTAAATAAACATGAGGCATCGATACTGTGACCCTGTGACACCGGTTGTTACGTTCTACGACACAATGACAATCATATACATATATGTGTAAATGTCGCTTTCGATCAGAACTACAGCGATGCTTTTATACGGGCAGAGCTGTATATTTAACGTACGGTGCTATTCACCTACGCACAATAGATCTCACACTCTTGTCGAACATCTTACGGCAAGGGCTCAAAACTAAGACACCCGGGGTTTTCGTCCTGGGAATCATTTTGTTAACCAAATTATCAATTCTGTTAAATTATCATGCGACAACTGGGGGTTCTTTTTTTTAATTTTATTTACCAGACCATTTTATTTTGCGTTAAGTATTTTTAAAGTTCTTCAAGAGAAAAAGCAAAAAATGAAAGCCTTAAATTTTCTTTAAGTTGAAACATTTTATAAAGATTATTTTAATTATTTTATTCCAGTAGAATATAGTTATTTTCGATACGTATGCGCAATGGTAGGTATTTTGGTAAGCTTGAAGTGACGTCACGAGGTTGAGATTATGAGTGCGTTGTTATCGGTCGAGCGAAGCGAGACCAGATAAAACGTACGAGGTTTTGTTGAGAATGTATTTATAATCTCAGACAAGTATCATCACTTCAAGTTTATTACCAAAATACCAACCTTTGCGGATTTGTATCGAACAAAATTTTTTGTAATAGCAACGGCGAAACTCGGATTTGAGAGGATGCAAATAAAATGTTATTCATTTATGAACTGTCACACGTAAATAAATAACAAACTAAAATATTAGTAAAATTGTTTACAAGAATCGACTTGTCACCAAGATTTTTTTTTTCGATTCATACTCTCCCTAGTGGATGATTGTAGAAATAAACGAAACTAAATATCCTATAGTACTTTTTAGCATCCATGCGGGAATGTAGAGACAGATAGAGAGAGAGAGAGATGTCACTTATTTTTATTTACCCGTGCTAATATTTTTATTTAAACTGAAAAAAAAATCAAGCTGAATCAAAAGAAAAATTTATTGTTCCATTGACTTGAATTTAGTTAATTTTATGTTCAGGGTATTATTGTATAATTACTTTAAATGTCTTGAAGTGAAAGTAATTTACGAATGGGCTGATGGCGAAAAGAAGATCCCTGAAGTTTATGGTGATGCACTCGATAGTTATTTTATTTTGCATTCCATACAATTTCGTTGGGGTTCCGATCTCAAGTCTGGAAGCGAACATTATATTCTAGGCAGAAGGTATTATTTATAAAATCGAAGATTAAATTAACATTATAATATAATTATTAACTGTACTAGTCTTCCAATGGAAGTCCAACTTGTTCATCGCGACTATGAATTTGATAGCTTTGAGGAAGCCCTGGAATACGAAAGAGGAATATTGATTCATTTTTCATTTTTTGTAAATTATCACTCATTAATATTTTTTCAAAAAAAAATTAACAATTCTTGACAAAAATCACCGAAAAAATTCCTGAAGTTATACAGCCAGGAACCGAGACTGAAATTGAACCATTTTCAGTGGAAACTTTTTACCAATCAAGTGATTTGAAGAATCTTATAATTTACCACGGATCGTTGACACATCCACCATGTACCGAATCAGTCATTTGGATGATATCCGGCAAAATATTTACCGCTACTGAAGAACAAGTAGACTTAACAATTTATTTTCATTCGATTAATACCTTTAACTTATCTTCCATCATTAATGTTTTATATTTTTATATTTCTACAGCTACAACGGTTTCATACATTAAAACTTTTGAATGGCGACGATCACAATAATCGACCACTTCAAGAACATAATAATCGCGAAAATCGACTCACTTTTATAGGTGTTGATAATCGAAACAATGAAGCCCTGTTCAAATATACTGATTGAAAATAATTAAAAAACATAAAATTAGAATAAATTAAAGTTATCAGGAACGTGGACCAAGGACCTTGGTCCACGTTCCTGATAACTTTAATTTATTATTTATATCATGGATGAAAGTAATTTAAATAAAATTAGAATTTTTTTCAATAATTTCAATTCTTTTGCTTATATATATAGATATACAGTTTGCATGGAGTGACTGCTGCTCAATTCTTTTCAATCAATATTCTTAACCAGGGATAGTACACGGAAAATATTAAACAGTAAAAATGATCGTCTAATTATTGGAAAGTTTTTTTTATTTATTTCGATAGAAATGAATATTAATTAGCTTAGTAAATAAATAACCTGAAATAAAGTATCTAACAGCAGCATAATAAAATTTACAATTCTTGACATTACCTAAAAATGATAAATTTAATTCTTTTTACATATTTATAAACATTATCAATATTGCAAACGCTATTTTAAGTTATTCGTATTAATTTGATTGAAATCAGAATCTTACAAACTCTATTAAGCTTGACATAAATATATTAAGTGATGATAATGTTTTTTTCAACATCATTAAAGAATCACAAAGAAAAATATTCGATAATAGTTAGTTAATAATTTTAATATATAACGGAAATATTACAAAAATAAATATTCTTCAATCATCAAGAAAAAAGCCAACTTGCTATTTGTTGTTACAATTATTAAGATAAGTTATCATTACTGCTACAGTTTTCCAATTTTACACATGTTCTGCAATATATTTTTAATGTGACTGTCAGCAATAATAATAAAAAATTAGATATTCAACCGAAGACGGTTTTTATATTTAATCTGAAGAATTTGAATTTTTAACGATCATCGATAAATTTCCGGAATTTAAAGAGCCTGGAACCGCTACCGAAATTAAACCTTTCGTGATGGGAGAAGTTTTTGAAGAATATCATGCCTCGAATTTCTTCAATAAAATAATTGTTTTTTTAGATTGCAAGTTTTTCAGGATAAAGAAATTCAAGAGTTATTCAAATGAATTTTTTATTTTTTTAAAGTTTCAGTAACAACTCCATCCTTGGTAAAAATATTGATGTGATAACAAACTACGTTTTACTTAAAATTAGTTTAGATAATTCGTAGTGATATTGGAAATTAAATGTTATTACAATGAAGGTTATTCATGATCGATAAATATAATTGTATCGATAAGTTGCTTGTTGCATAAGATTTGTGTATTTATAAAGAAATGTTTGCAATGACAATAAACATTCTTTAAAAATAAAAGGACTGTTAAATTTTTCAAACGTAATAAATTAACGAGAAAAATGATTTTTTCTATATTTAATTTTGTCTTGATATCACGATCTGTGTTATTAATATCTGCTGGTAAGAATTGAGTATACTGTTTTTATTTATTTATTAATTTAATACAAACAGTGGATCCAACAGCAAAGCTATTGAATTTTTAATTATTGTTTGATATAATTTTTTATTTAACAAAAAATTTACAGATTATAGTTATAGGAATGCCGATGACTGGAAAAATGAATTTCCCGAATGTGGTGGTTCGGAGCAATCACCTCTTGATGTTGGGGAAAATTATGATATTGAGGACAAACTTAGTAATTCAATCAACGAAATATATTTCGAAAATTATGACACTTTACCTGAAAGAATGATTTTGAAAAACGATGGCCATACACGTTAGAATTTTTTATTTATTTACAACTTCTAATACGTTATATACAGTGAAAAAAAACATCAACTTGAATCAAAAGAGAAATTCTTAAACCAAAAAAATAATTTTGAAGAGTTTTATTGTTTTCATCCCTAGACTGGTCACCCGATGAGCGTGTCGCCACCTAACAACTACTCAACCTATAGAGACTCGCTATAGTGCGAGCGAGAAACTAAAAAAGCGGTGACCCGTCTAGAGTTAATCGAGCTAATTTTTTTTTCTTTTTTTTCTTTTTTTTTTCAAGATAATGTTGTATAATTATTTCAAACATTTTTAAGTGAAAGTAATTTACGAATGGGCTGGTGGTGAAGAGAAGATACCTAAAGTTCATGGTAATGCACTCGATAGTTATTTTATTTTGCATTCCATACAATTTCGTTGGGGTTCCAATCTCAAATCTGGAAGCGAACATCATCTTAGAGACAAGAGGTATTATTTATAAAATCAGTAATTAAATTAACATTATAATATAATTATTGACTGTACTAGTTTTCCAATGGAAGTCCAACTCGTTCATATCGACTTTGAATTTGATAGCATTGAGGACGCCCTGGAATATGAAAGAGGAATAATGATCCATTCTTCATTTTTTGTAAATTATCAATCATTAATATTTTTTCAATTTTAAAAAGGCTGACTTATAAAAACGAATTTGAATGCGGATAACATTTTTTATAATTATCAGAAAATAGGTTCGGAGGAACACGAATTCCTGACAAAAATCACCGAAAAAATTCCTGAAGTTATAGAGCCAGGAACCGAGACTGAAATTGAACCATTTTCAGTAAGAATTCTTTATCAATCATCTGATGCTAAGAATTTTTTAATTTACCACGGATCATTGACACATCCGCCATGTACCGAATCTGTCATATGGATGATATCTGACAAAATATTTCCCGCTACTGAGGAACAAGTAGACTTAACAATTTATTTTTGTTCGATTAATACCTTTAATTTATCGTCCATCATTAATATTTCATATTTTTATACTTTCATAGCTACACCTGTTCCATACATTAAAACTTTTGAATGACGACGATCACAATAATCGACCGCTTCAACAACGTAATAATCGCAGAACTCGACTCACTGTTCAAGGTTCCGATTAATGGAACAATAAATAGTACACGGAAAATATTAAACAGCAAAAATGACCATCTATCAATTATTGGAGAGTTTTTTTTTTTTTAACATGATAGGAATGAATATTATTTCTTAGTAAATAAATGACCCGAAATAAAGTATCTAACAGCAGCATAATAAAATTTACAATTCCCGTACTTAAAAATAATAAAATTAATTTTTTTTACATATTTATAAACATTATCAATATTATAAACGCTATTCCCCCATGAAAAAAAAATATAAGAAAAATATATTTCGAAATATATAAAAAATATATTTTAAATATATTAAAAATCTATAAAAAAATTTATAAATATTTATAAATTATATATAGTAAATATATTTTTAATAACTAACTTTTGGCCGATTTTCAAATATATTTTATATATTTCAAATATATTTTAGATATATTTTTTTTATATTTTTAGCTATGTATTTTTGATGTATTTTAAAATGTATCTAAAATATATTTAAAATATATAAAATATATATGAAAATCGGCCAAAAGTTAGTTATTAAAAATATATTTACTATACATATTTTTTATAGATTTTTAATACATTTAAAATATATTTTTTATATATTTCGAAATATATATTTTTTAGATTTTTTTTTCATAGGAGTTTGAAGTTATTCGTATTAATTTTATTGAAATCAGAATATTAAAAACACTATTAAGCTTGACACAAATATATATAAAGTGATGATAATGTTCTTTTTAACATTATTAAAGGATCTCAAAGAAAAATATTCGATGAGAGTTGGTTAATAATTTAAGTATGTAACGGAAATATTACAAAAATAAATATTTTTTAATCTTAAAAAAAAAAGCCAACTTGCTATTTGTTGTTAAGTTTACTTGAAGGTTGTCTTTAATTTTTGCATATAATTGTAAAGATAAGATTATTGAACTATTACATTAATATTCACTCGACAAACAGTGTTTCACAGGTAAAATTTAGCATTACTAATGACAAGTTTTTAGACTAATCGGTTGAGTTTAGAATTTCTTTGTTTAAAAAAAATTAATGAAGAAAGACATGATTTTTCTATTCAACACATTTTTGATATTGTCATATCTGTTACTGATATCAGCAGGTAAAAAATTTTTTTTATAGAATATTAAATCTATGTAAATACTAACATATGATTGAAAACTAATTCATTAAATCAATTGAAATTTTGGTCCAGATTATAGTTACAAAAATGCTGATGAATGGAAGAATGAAAATCCACAATGTGGAGGTTCACGGCAATCGCCTCTTGATGTTGACCGAGTTGAGATGGAGGACTCCAGTGGTGAACCTAGTGCAATAAAATTTGAACATATTTTTTCTACTGTACCTGAGAGATTGATTTTGCAGAACGACGGCCACACATGTAAGACAAGTTACAAATTTACTTATATTTATGATTGAAATACTATCATTATTATTTTATTAATTATTGTTGTGATTTAAAATATTATAAAGTGAAACTAATATTCGAATGGGCTGATGGTGAAGAAAAGATACCTTACGTAAGTGGTTCATCACTCGAACATAAATACACGATACATTCATTTCAATTTCGTTGGAGCTCTGACGTTAATTCTGGAAGTGAACATCGAATTTCCGGTAAAAGGTAAAAATATTTTTTGTTTCATTTTTTATTATTATGGTTATTTTCTTAATCATGTCACTGTTCACAGTTATCCAATAGAAATGCAATCCGTTCACTATAACGATGAATACGATAGTTATGAAGATGCAGAAAATACCGAAAAAGGAATATTGATTTACTCTTTATTTTATGTAAGAACTTTTCCCGCATCTATATACATATTATAGTAATCTTGTTTAATATCTTGACCCATTTTTAATTCAACAGGAAGTAGGATCCGAAGAATTTGAATTCTTAACAAAGATCATCGATAAATTTCCGGAAGTCACTGAGCCAGGAACCGCTACCGAAATAAAACCCTTCGCGATGGGAGATGTTTTTGATGAGGATGATACCGCAAATTTTTTCATTTACCAAGGATCTTTGACACATCCGCCATGCTATGAGTCAGTTGTTTGGGTTGTATCTGATAGAATTATTCTAGCTACTTTGGGACAAGTAAGTTTCATTGTACTAAATTTTTGGAATTCATGATAATTATGTAACATAATTTAATATTTTTATTTTCACAGCTGCTCGCGTTTCAAAAATTAAATCTCTTCCATCATGATGATCACAATAATAGACTTTTACAAGAAATAAATGATCGGAAATTTGAATTGGTTGTCAAGGATATGAAATGAGCCAATAAAGTTCCATAAAAATAATTAATATTTATCAGATATTAGTCCAAGTGACTTAATTGTATTAACAGTATTCCTTCAAATATTATGGAATTATGTTTTGGTCATTAGTTGTAAGACGAAAATATTTCAGAAATAAATGAATACATATTTTGAATTGCGAAAAATTTTTTTTAAACCGGATAGTTTCTGTTTACGTAAATTCATGTAGAAAGTTGACAATACATTTGTATTGAAGTTTAACTGGAGGTCGTGTATAATTATAAAGATAAGTTATCATAACTGCTAGAGACTTCAATTTTACATATGTTCTGCAATTTATTTTTAATAAGTAACAGTCAGGAATAATAATAAAAAATTAAATATTTCACCGGAGATGATTTTTATATTTAATCCGAAGAATTTGAATTTTTAACGAAGATCGTTGATAAATTTCCGGAAGTTATAGAGCCACAAACCGCTACCGAAATTGAACCTTTATCAATAGCAGAAGTTTTTCATCAATATCATGCCTCGAATTTCATCGTTTACCAAGGAACTCTCACTCTGATCAAGTAATTCCTGCTACCGTGGAACAGGTAAATTTAACGATTATAATTTTTGAATAGTATAAAATAATGTTTTTTTTTTTAAATTATTATTATTATTATTATTATCAACTCGAGTAATGAAAAAATTATCGACTTGATAATTATAATGGAATTTTACTGAAGGTTACATTTTTAATTACTATGAACAATTATAATGATAAGTTATCATTGCTGTTTGAATTTTAATTTTACATACGTTCTACAAGAAGTGCTTCACAAAGTAACGATTAGTCTTAACATTAACAATTTAGCGACTGAACACTTAAGTCTTTAAATTTTTAAATATCAATATTAAAATAAAAAATGATTTTCATGTTTAACGTCATCTTTATATCATCATGTGTCTCACTGATATCAGCTGGTAAGAATAAATTGTATTGTTTAGCTGATAATAATTAAATATATATGCGAAATTTTTCTCCAGATTATAGTTACAAAAATGCTGACGAATGGGCGAATGAATATCCACAATGCGGTGGTTCACTGCAATCGCCTATTGATGTTTCCTTTGATCTTATTGATGAATCTGATTTCGATTCTGATCGTAAGCCATTAATATTTGAAAATATTTATGATACCGTAGCTGAGAGAATGACATTGGAGAACGATGGCCACACATGTAAAATTTTAATTTCTTTTTTATTTTTTTTTCCATTCGTATTTTTGATTCTTACAATAATTTGAAATGTTATCAAGTAAAACTATTGTTCCAATGGCCAAACGACCCGGAAAAGGTACCCTACGTTCATGGCGGACCTCTTGAAGATGAATATATAACACATTCTTACCAATTCCGTTGGGGATCTGACATTAAGAATGGAAGCGGACATCAGCTTGGTGGCAAGAGGTATTATTGAAAAAATTAACAACACAATTAATCAATATCAGAATATAACAATTATTTTTGACTAATAATCTAACATAGTTATGCAATGGAGATGCAAGCAGTTTACTATAATAAAGAATTTGGTAGTTATGAAGAAGCTGAAGGCTCTAAAAATGGACTAGCGATATATTCTTTATTCTATGTAATGTATCTTTCAGAAATTTTCAAAGTGTATTCTCAATTTGTATGTCACAGTTCAAGTCTTTTAACCATTTAACAAACTTTTAATCTATAGAAATTAGGAAAAGAATTTGATTTCTTAACAAAAATCATTGAGAAAATGCCCGAAGTTTTTGAACCGGGAACTTCCACAGATATCGAACCATTCGCATTGGGTGACTATTTTGATAAGAATAGACCTTCCACTTATATAGTTTACCCTGGATCTTTGCCACATCCACCATGTACTGAGCCAATCAATTGGATTATATCTGAAAGAATAATTGAAGTCTCAAAAGAACAAGTAAATTTCACCATTTAATTATCTTCAATTTATTAACATCCGTTACAATTATAACATTTACTTGATTCTATTCTTGCAGGTAAGAGCATTCCAACAGTTGAAACTTCTGAATGATGACGACCACAACAATCGACCTCTACAACCTATCAATGGTCGCATAGGTCATTATGCTGAAAATCCTAGTGCTTATAAATTAGCAAATCCATGAAGATATAACGATAATATTTTTAATGTTATGTAAATTATTTTGTTTTTGAATCTCTAATAAAGAAATTATCAAGCTTAGTTAGCTTGATATACTGCATCTAAATCAGATGAAAAGGAGAAAATTATTTTTATGTTAATCTAAATAGTAAAAAATTTAGCGTTATTCTATACACGAATCATATGTCACGATACATGATGATTACATATATTGGTGTAGGTTAACGCTTAATCTACACAGTAAAAAAATTTTCGTAAAATTTAACATAAAATTTTGTGTAGATGATTTTTTTACATAAAATTTATGTTAATTCTACACAAACTGTTTGTATTGATCAATCCATCCATTTTTTAACACACTCAAGTGTTAATTCAAAGTAAAACTACACTTTTTTAATGTTATTGGTCAACCAACACAAAATTTATGTTAAAGAATACTCCCAGTCGGTTAGTAGTATAAATAACACTTTTTAAATGTCAATTCAATATAAAGGCTGTGTTGATGTTTTCTATAGTAATACAAATAATATGTTGAATTTACACAAAGATATGTTAAATTATGACGCCGCTCCGCTTTATTTTGCGCGGAATCTCGGGAGTACGAGCATAGTCACGTATGCCACACAAGATATTTAGACATGTGAATGTGATAGCCTCAACGTCATTTTAATTTGGTGGATTTTGATTTGTGTCATTACGTGAAATACTTAAATGCAGCGTGAAAAAAAAATTATTTTCCATTAATATATAATTAACGAGTTTATTAATAATTAATAATTAGAAATCAATACATCATTAATCCTATAATCATCTATTGCCACTGACTTATAGTAAAAAAGCAACTATTGGTTAAAATTAATTAATCACTATTTAAAAATTTTGAATACTTTATTGAGTTCTTTAACTTTGTATTTATGGGAAACAATTTATTTTTTATTCAGAAATTAAAATCTATTTAAATATATATTTAAATTATTAATAAAACTCACAAATTTGACAGCTGATCTGAGTAACACAAAGAAAATGTTAAAATCAACACTTTATTTGTGTTATGGATAACATTTAAGTGTGTAGAAATCCGAGAATCAGCCGATGAAAGTTTTAACATATTTTTGTGTTACTTTTAACACAGAATTATGTTGATTTTATCAATACAAACAGTATGTGTAGAATTAACATAAATTTTGTGTAAAACAATCATCTACACAAAATTTTATGTTAAATTTTACGAAAATTTTTTTACTGTGTATCATCCACAAAAATTTTTTTGACATAAAAATAAAAAGTAAAAAAAAACCATTTCAAAATAATTTTCTTAATAATTATTTAGCTGTACAATAAAACACAATCGATTTGATAATAACAATGGAATTTTACTGAAGGTCAATTTTTTAATTGCTATGAACAATTATTATGATAAGTTATCAATGCTGTTTGAATTTTAATTTTACTTACGTTCTACAAGAAGTTCTTCACAAAGTTACGATTAGTCCTAACATTAACAATATAGCGACTGAAAACTTAAGTCTTTAAATTTTTGAATATTAATATTAAAATAAAATGATTTTCATATTTACCGTCATCTTAATATCATCATATGTCTCACTGATATCAGCTGGTAAGAATGAATTGTATTATTTAGCTTATAATAATGAAATATATATTCAAAATTTTTCTTCAGATTATAGTTACAAAAATGCTGACAAATGGGCGAATGAAAATCCACAGTGTGGAGGTTTACTGCAATCGCCTATTGATGTTTCCTTCGATTTTGGTCCTGAAATTGATACAATAAAATTTGAAAACGGAGCAGACTCTGTAGCTGAGAGAATGATTTTGGAGAACGATGGCCACACATGTAAAATGTCAATTTCTTCTTTATTATTTTTTCTATTCTTATTTTTGTTTTTTATAATCTTTTTTAATGTTATTAAGTAAAACTATCATTCCAATGGCCTAACGACCCGGAAACGGTACCCTACGTTCGTGGCGGGTCTCTTGATGGCGAATATATTAAACATTCCTACCAATTCCGTTGGGGATCTGACATTAAGAATGGAAGCGAACATCAGCTCGATGGCAAGAGGTATTATTCAAAAAAAATTAACGACACAATTAATAAATATCAGAATATAAAAATTTCTTTTGACTGATAATCTAACACAGTTATGCAATGGAGATGCAAGTAGTTAACTATAACAGAAAATTTGGTAGTTATGAAGAAGCTGAAGGCTCCGAAAATGGACTAGTGTTATATTCTTTATTTTACGTAATGTATCTTTTAGAAATTTTCAAATTGTATTCTCATTTTGTATCTTACAGTACAAGTCTTTTAATCATTTAACAAACTTTTAATCAATAGAAATTAGGAGAAAAAGAGTTTGGTTTGTTAACAAAAATAATTGAGAAATTGCCCGAAGTTTCTGAACCAGGAACTTCAACAGATATCAAACCATTCGCATTGTCTGATTTTTTTGATCAAAATGAATTCCACCGTTATATAATTTACTCTGGATCTTTGACACATCCACCATGTACTGAGTCAATCCCTTGGATTATATCTGATAGAATAATTGAAGTCACAGAGGAACAAGTAAATTTCACCATTTCAATAACTTCAAATTATGAACATCCGTTACAATTATAACATTCCCATGACTTTATTTTTGCAGGTAAGAGCATTCCAAAACTTGAATCTTCTCAATAATGACGACCACAACACTCGGCCTCTGCAACCAATCAACGGACGAAAAGCTAAATTCGCTACCAAATCCTAGTGCTGTTAACCATGGCATGGAGAAGCGGCGATTATATTTTTAATGTTATAGAAATGATTTTGTTCTTGAATCCCTAAGAAATAAATCATCGAACCTAGTGTCCTTGATATACTGCATCAAAATAAGATAAAACGAGGAAAATTATTTACTTAATTTAATATAAGTTTTGACGAACATAATGTCTCGAATTTCTTAATTTATCAAGGATCTTTGATCTATCCGCCTTGTTAATCGTCAGTCGTTTGGGTTGCATCTAATCAGGTAATTCCTGCTACCTTGGAAAAAGTAAATTTGACTATACGTCGACTTTTGATCATCATCGGACATTTGATGTTTTAATTTTTTAGATAAAAGCATTTCGAAAATTAAATCTTCTCAATAGTGACCGTCACAATAATCGATCTTTGCATGACTTAACTGGTCAAAAATTTAAGTTGGCTCCAACAGATGAAGAATAAGTCAATAAAAATACATCAAAATATTTAATTGTATTATAATGATATCGATATTACAATTTTCGAATAGTATAAAATAATGTTTTTTTATTTTTTTTTATTATCTATTAGTGCAGTAGAAAATTATCGACTTAATAATAATAATGGAGTTTAACTAGATGTTACATTTTTAATTACCATGTACAATTATAACGATAAATCCTCAGTGCTATTTTAATTTTAATTTTACTTACGTTCTACGAGAAGTTCTTCACAAAGTAACGATTAGTTCTAACATTAGGAATTTAGCGACTGAAACACTTGAATTAAGTTTTTAAATTTTTAAATATTAATATTTAAATTAAAAATGATTTTCATATCTAGCGTCATCTTCATATCATCATGTGTCTTACTGATATCAGCTGGTATGAAAAAATTGTGTTATTTAGCTTATGATAATCAAATATATATTTGAATTTTTCCTCAGATTATAGTTACAATAATGCTGACGAATGGGCGAATGAATATCCACAATGCAGTGGTTCACAGCAATCGCCCATTGATGTTTCCTACGATCTTTTTTCGGATAAATTTTGGTATACAAAAGAGATTATAATTGTTCCAACGATATTTGGAAATATTTATGATACCGTAGCTGAGAGAATGATATTGAAGAATGATGGCCACACATGTAAATTTTAAGTTCTAATAATTTAAAATTTTATCAAGTAAAAATATTGCTCCAATGCCCTAACGACTCGGAAAAGGTACCCTCTGTTCATGGTGAGTCTCTTAAAGGTGAATATATCACACATTCATTCCAATTCCGTTGGGGATCTAACGTTAGGTCTGAAAGCGAACACGTGGTTGCTCGCAGGCGGTATTATAACAAAAATTAACAACACAATTAATTAACATCAGAATATAACTATTGATTTTATAATAATCTACGACAGTTATGCAATGGAGATGCAAGTAGTTAACTATAACAGCGAATTTGGTAGCTATGAAGAAGCTGAAGGCTCCGAAAATGGACTACTGATATATTCTTTTTTTTCGTTATGTATCTTTCAAAAACCTTCAAAGTATATTTTTAATTGGCATGCCTCAGTTAAAGTCTTTTAATCATTAAACAAACTTTTAATTAACAGAGAAGAGGAAAACTGTTTGATTTCTTCACAAAAATCAACGAGAAAATGCCTGAAGTTTCTGAACCGGGATCTTCAACAGATATCGAACCATTCGCATTGGGCGATTTTTTTGATAAAAATGAAGAAAATACTTATATGGTTTACAATGGATCATTGACACATCCACCATGGTCTGAGTCAATCACTTGGTTTATTGCTAATGTAGAAATTCTAGTCTCATCGGCACAAGTAAATTTTAGCATTTGGTTATCATCAAATTCTCAACATCTGTTACAATAACAACATTAACATGATTTTATTTATGCAGGTAAGAGCATTCCAAAATTGAAATCTTCTCAATAATGACGACCACAACATTCGTCCTCTGCAATTGATCAATGGTCGAGGAGGTGAAATGGCTGCCAACTTCTAGTGCTACTGAATAAGCCAATGTATGAATACAGTACGATAATATTTTCGATATTATGCAAATGATTTTGTTCTTGAATCTCTCATAAATAAACCATCAAGCCTCGATTGCTTGATAAACTGCATCAAAACCAGACAAAATGCAAAACAATATTTTATTAATTTAATGTAATCTTTAATCCGTAAGAATAAGCACTTAAAAATGAAAAAACACAAGACTCGTGGTAATCACGTACTGTTCTTCATCTTACACCCATTCGATCGCACGAACCCTTTCATCTTATTCCAGCGGATGACATCTTTGTACCGTCAACTTCCGGCTCCCAGGTTCTCGGTTTTTTCTCACTACCAACACTCACTTCTAGCCCATATTCTTCTCCCTCGTGCATCACCTATCATCCCTACATTTCTTCTTGGTACAGCACACACTGAGTCGAGGCGTGGGTCCCTGGACGATAGATACTCGCTTCAGATAGCGACATCCATTTTTTTTGTCCCCCCGTAGTGTCATCTATAGGCATTATAACTCTATGGGTTGTGGAATTGCTTTTTAAATAGATAGCGAGCAGTCATCCACATACACACATATATAAGCGCACACACACACACACCAGAAGAGATGAGATGAGATGAGCGGAGCGGGATACATTAAATTAAAAAATAAAATAAGACAAAATGTATATAAAGCGTCCGTCTATTGTGCTAGTGTCCAGATGATTTATGCTAGATGACTTTTTAATAATTCCCGAGACTAATCGAAAAATCATTGGTGACAAATAAAGTTATCTTGCCGGTAACTTTTATTTCTATTTACAACTAAACCCGAAAGTTCAAATGTTTTTAATATTGTTATTATTATTCTTGTATCCATATGTGTATGAATATTAAAGGCTAAAGTATGAAGACATAGTATGAGCCGGCGACGTTTATTCGGGCATGTGTGCTCGCATGTGTGTAGAAACGACACGAGTGTCGGAGAGAAAAATGAAAAGAATAAGTGAGTGAATGAAAGAAAGGATTGAGTAGTCCAGAGGAGCCCTGGATGTTACTAACAACAAAGAGGGTGTCGCGGCGCAACGATGCCTCGACAATGCCACTCTGATAAACGAGGCGAGATTGTCTGTCTGTTCGTCCTGGTTGCTTGTCTTTTATTCCTTTTACTTTTTT
This sequence comes from Cotesia glomerata, assembly GCF_020080835.1. Classification (NCBI taxonomy): domain Eukaryota; kingdom Metazoa; phylum Arthropoda; class Insecta; order Hymenoptera; family Braconidae; genus Cotesia; species Cotesia glomerata. Next base: position 7,399,748 of record NC_058158.1, read on the forward strand.
AACTTGTTATATTTTTTTCATTCACTCCAAGCCCTTTATTTTATTTTGTCTACTCTTGAATTTTTTAGATTAGAAAATTACAATCCAATTTAATGAATAATAATAATAATAAAATTAAAATCAACTACTTGTAAATATTATAAATTTATTAAATTAATAATCGAACAAAAAATAAATAATGTTGTTTTTTATTGTCAATAGATGTAACACCTCCGCACTTAACTTTTGCCGACACATCCGGCGGCCTTATTTTATTTTCTCAATATTTTTATCGATTTAATATCTCGATGCGCTGCATAAAAAATCCTTAATTGGGCCAGCAGAATATAATTTTATTTTTTTTTCCACCTTAAGATTTCCGTTGAGTTTTTTTATTGGGCCGAGCCGATAAGCCGATGCGCTGCTCGCTCGTTTGCTCATTCACTTCCATTCGGGCAGACACTTGTAAATAACGTCCACAATCTCTCGGTCGTGGTCGGATCGACTCTAGTCTTAGCTCGAGCTTGTGTGACTAGTTCCATCATCGAATGACGAAAAAAAAGTTAAATAAAGTAAAGAAAAAAAAATAAAACATATCGTAGGTAGGTCTACATATTTTGTTGCGCAAGTGTGTCTTTTTAAAGATTGCTTTTTTATTTAGTTTTTTATCTCTTTCATTTTTATACACATATGCCATTGGATATTTCTAGGAGCGTGTGAATCCATCTCTGGTTACTTACTTAGTTATATACTCGATGTATACCAGTGTTACGTATTTTAGTTTTATTTTATAAGCGTTGGTGTTTTTCAGTGCCTCAATGGCTCGGGAGAAAGGGTTTTAGTTTTGGTCCACGTATTCATTTATATATATATGTATATGTACATATTATATTTTATAGATATATATGAATTTTTTTATTTCATTTAACAAGGGGAACTCGAAGGTCGACTGAGAAAAGGGACACGATTTCAATGGGCGTGACTGTATCAAAGCGCTCGTTATTTGTCGTGATATTTTTTTTTTTTTCAATCAGACTATAACTATAATATAATATAATGAATTAAAAAATTAAATCCCGAAAAATGAGTCTTGTAGGTAACATGGTAGTAAATTCGCGGGGTCACCCGCACCCGCAGAAAATCGGATCGGATTGAGAGACTCGGTATTATTTATTTCGTCTCGGGGTCAATGCATTATTCATGCGCGAATCCCTCGTCATTCATCCAAGCACGAGTATGGAATTTCCTCGTAAATCCATCGTTCGTTTCGATATTGATAGCCGATGCGGAAACCCTGGTCCAACAGACAGACTAGATTTTACTGATGCTGCTACTGCTTTATACTGTCTTTCTTTCACTCTTACGGTAATATTACTATTACTCGTATATTAGTTTACTCTCGCGCACTGCTATAGATATGCACTCTCGTAATATAACAAGAATCCGCGAGGTGGCTTGCCTGGATTACTCGGAAGCTTTCTGGTTTAGTCCCTGCTATCGGGGCTGAGCTCACCTTTCAGTTATTTTATTCAATCCAAAGAAATTCACTCAAGTGAGATTTTTGTTAAAAAAAAAAAAAAAAAAAATTTTAAATTTTATTTTGACGGCTAAAAAAAATATTTTTAACTTTATTGGCCTGGAGAAAAATATTTAATAGAATATTAAAGAGTGGAGACTGGAAAAAAAATTTTTACTCACGATAAAAAAGGACTAAAATGATAATTATAAGAGAATAAAACAAAATTATCGGTTTTAATGTGTAAATAAAAGACAACCGACAACGTGAAATTCGATGTCTTTCTTCACCTCCGATTTACCGAGCTTAATTCCCAAGAGTGTGTTCCAACAGCACCTCAGCCACCACCAATAAACTACACCCAATGTCGTCTTATTCTCAGCTGCACCGCTGTTTCCGCTTGTTTTTGCCTTGGAGGAGCATTGTCGTCGGATAGGAATTCTCGTAAAATAATTAAGAGAAAGCACAGACCAAGCACCGGCCGGTGATACGCCAAGACAACTAAACAGCAAGCCGCTACCCGCGATGAACCGCCGGTATTTTAGAGCCTCGTAAAAGGGACATTAAAATCTCTTCGTTCTCCACAATAAACTCCTATCCACCACTACACCATCATCCTACCGCTGGATGTATATACTTCGTCTAGTGCTAAGTATTCTTCTCTTCTTTCGTTAATTCAACCCCTTGTTTAATTAAATTACAAACAACTATTAACAACAAAAAACTTGTTATTCTTCCTGATAGTTAATGTTTTGTTTGAGTCAAAAGTAAATTTTAATTAACTCGAGGACAAAAGAAAATTATCTTAATTCAAGAATTTTTCTGTTTGATTAAAAAAATTAAATTTTTCAAAATATTTTACTTTTTCTTTTAATTTAAATCGAATTAATTTTTTTCATCAGTAATATAATTGAAAAAAAAATTAAAATAAATAATATCGAGCCATATATAAAAATTATTACGTTACTCGTATGTTACGGTACACTTGACCGTTGTCTTAGGTTATAAAATGCTAATGAAAATGTTAACCCCCAGGTGTAATGAGACTAACGTTCAAGAACCAAGAGCCGCTTATAAATATTCTGAGAATCAAGGAGACACTAGACTGGCAGACATGTGTATATGGAATTATAAAATAGAAAGTATTAGTTTATATTAGGAAAGGATTTATACAAACATACATATTAGTAAAGCAGGTATATTAAATATATGTTTATGTATCAGTGGTATACATAATATAAAAGTTATGAGGCCAAGTGTAAAATGAGGAAATATTTAAACTCGAGTCATGAACACTCAGGGGCTAGTTAATTATGTATACCCAGATATAAATGATTGTTCACGCTTATTCTACTCATTCTGTTTAGTTATATTGGTGATAACACACTCGCGTGCTGCTACACGTTATTTTATGTGTTATTATTTATATAAATAAATAAATAAATAAATAAATATATATATATATATATATATATATATATATATATATATATATGGGTGTATTGATGCTAATGTATACGTACATGAGCCATCGAACTCGGAGTAAAACATTAAAATGAGATGATAATTACCTCGATTTATCTGACTGTTTTTTTTTGAAGAGGCTTATTACTATTAAACTCAAGATTTTTCTTGCATTTATTAGTAATTTGTCATTACGGATTATAACACATTTGTTTTATTAATAACCGGTAAATTGTTTAGTTTTACTATACTTTTTATCTCTGTTTTTAAAAATCCACGATCGTAAAACTAATTAGATGAATTTCAAGCATAAAATTATCATTATTTAACGATGAGATATTACGAAAAGGTCAGGATGGAGTAACTTCTCTCTTTCACTAGTCCAATCAATAAAAGATAAAACTGTCGCGTAAGTATTTAATCGGCCAGACATCGGTTTTTAATTTTTCTTGCTAAATTCCATGTAAATATCCTCACCGCCGTATATACTATATATATTGTAGCTTAGAGGTGTCTAGTATTATGCATACATATATAAAATAATTTTGCGCCAGACGAAATGGTTTTATTTATCGCAACACAGTCGAATTAAAATGAGGGTCCTTCATTGGGGTCGCGAGAGGTCACGAGGAGCTATGACCGCCGACACATGAAATATTAGGATAATATTACTCTATGGTTTCTGTATAAAAAAAAAAAACACTCACTAGACTTTAAAATATATTCCATATTACGGATGTATATTTATTTATTGCTTTTTATGTAATAATAATATCCACTAATATAATGCGGATGAGAATATTTCTGTGTCGAATTTAGCGAAAAAAAAAAAAAAAAAAATACTAAAATAAATAAATAAAAAAGTACACCCTGGATTTCGAGACATCGAACTTTGTGGTGAAAACGAGTTTTGGTGACACCGAAAAAGGTGCTTTCTCCCACTTTGCTGATTCTCTGGTGGTCTCGTCGAACTCTTTTCAATGTACCAAATTCTACGTTTATTTTTTTGCTATTTTTCTTTCTTCAAGTTCATCCCAGTGTTTCTATTTTTTCAAAACTTTAATCTAAAATTTCAAATTAATAAAAATATTGTAGAAAAATTAAATTATTATTGAAAAAAAAAAATTTACAGACGATGCATACACTGAAAAAAAAATTAACTTGATTCGAGAGGAAAATTCTTGAACCAAGAAAATAATTTTGAAGAGGGTAATTGTCTTGAATCAAGACGAAAAATTCTTGAATCAAGTAAAATTTACTTAAACCAAGTAAAAATTTCTTAGTTTAAGATTTTTTTTACTCAAATCAAAAAGATGAAGTTCTTCAAAATTATATACTTGATTCAAGAACATTTTTTTTTCTGTGTAGAGCCGAATAAATTTTTATTTTTCATTTGAATCCTCAGTTTATCTTAAATAAATTTTATTTGCCATTCTCTTGCTGCGTTTGGGCTTCTGTTTGTTGTCCTCGATCAGTGAGTATAAGTTCCAGTAGGTTTTATCTCACATCGAGCATTGTCGCTTGCCATGGCCGGCTGACAGGCTCGCGTATGTACCCTGAAAGTAAGAGTACAAGTTCGAGCAAGAGCACATTACACACAAGATATAAGTATAAGTAAAAAAGCAACATAACATAACATAAATGCCTAAGAAGACCGCTGAAATACACGGATAAGGCCACGGAGCTACTATATGACTATATGGCGCATGCAAAAGATCCAGAAGATCAGAAGCTATGATTCAAGAGGAACGAGGAATGGAATATGGTACAAAGGGTGCGGATGCTTTTGATTCTGTCCAGCTGGCGTTCAGGTCGCCGTGTTTTCTGTTATTGTATTCTCCTTACTTACATATCCGCTACTCTATATCTTCCATATTACACACACGACATTTTATTTCCACTGGCAGCTTCTGGGCAATTCCGAGCCTCCTTTCCTTCCATCGCCATTTTATTCCGAGCTTTGCGTTGCAACTTATCGCTGGTACTTATTTTGATACTCCGATGCGCTTCTGCGGTGTAAGTGCATCGCACTGTCTCCCGTTACACCTTACATGTACATATATGTATATACACACATACGTGAAGCCAACCGAAGACATAACAGAAGCCCGCGAGCCGCGAGAAACCCAAACCACGTAAAAGACGCCCGTCACGTTAAACTAACCGACAACTCGTATCCAGCCAGTAGATTCTACAATTACTCGATGCATTTCTGCAAACTTACTTTGCTTGGATTACTTCCATTTCTTTCGGTATTTATTTTATTTTATATTCTGATATCTTTATTGCTACATTGTATTTAATCTACTCAATTAATGTATCTCTTTTATTTACGATTGACAAATAAATTTTATTGCATCAATTTTTACTGGTACATCAGCGTTCTACTGAGTACACAAAATTTAATTTTTTTTTGTTTTTAATTTAAATAATCGTTTTTTTTTTCTTCTTAATATTTAAATGTCACTATCAACTATCAACTATCTGAATATTAAACACCTATCAATATATTTTTATGATGTTTTTATTTGTTACCGACAAATATTTTTTGACTTTAAGTGTATAATTAAATTTTTTCAATTATTATAATAAAAGAATAAATTTACTTTTTAACTATCTTATATATTTACAATCCAACTTAGATCAACGACTATAATTTATAGCCTAATAAAAATTACAAAAGTACAAGGATTAAAAAAAAAAAATTAAACAGTGATTACTATAAATTTTTTGTCAATTGACAAATATTTTTTTTTTTAATTAATATATACTACCGATTGTTTAACAGAAATTACTTACTAATGTTTTTAAAAAGAGATAATTAATTATAAGTTTGAGATTTTAATTATCTACACAATAAATTAATTTTCTTTTCATCGAAGAATTTTAATTTAAAGTGAAAACAAAATACATACTTACAAATAAAGTACAAAAATTTAATTCGGAAATTTCTATCCAGAAAATAGATCGTGTAAACTTTTTAAGAACCACTTTTATTCCTTTAATTTTTTATAGTGTAATAATGAAGAGTACTTGCAGTAATGTATCAGTGCCGGCGTAATTACAGATGAATTGTGTAGACAATTTGTCTTAGTAAGTACTTACTGTAAGCATTTGCTACGAATAATTTAAAATCTAAACTACTTACTTCACCTTCTTCTCTGTCTCACTATCCCGAGCTTTATGTACATATATAGTTATATATACTACACAAGCACAAATAAAACTCTTACACAATTTTTCATCAATTACATTTAAAGACATTAAATGCGTTAAGTCACTGTTGACAATAAAAGATGATGAAGTGTCTTGGACAATAATATTCATAAAAAAGTCTATATAAATAGATAAAGTAAAAAATCTGCAGCATAATGCACTCACGTAATTCAACACTAATGGACAATAATATTGCTCAATGTCCAACTCAATACTTACAGGCTTCCGGTTAACAAATCCTACCACTTATCTTTATTATAAACCAGTTTTTATTTATTTATTTATTTAAGATCATCAAGTAATAAAAAAATTTAACTGAATTCAATTATTTTATGCCCTACTACAACTCCTACTATTACTAATAATCTAATAATAACAACAATTACAATTAGCGGTGGAGATTTATAAATTTTAAATTTGTAATATTAAAGCTTTCCTAATATTTTAATTTAGCTGTATCATTATTGAAAATTTTATTCACAACTTTTAAGAAAAAATTTTTGCTATTTTAGTGATTTTTGTTAAATTAACAATAAAATTTATAATTTTAATTAATTGAAATGTACCAGACCAACTTTAAAACTAATAATAAAATTGAATCAAGTCAGAAGTCGAATCTGGATTTCTGCAATTACTTGTTTTTTTAAAAGTTATCCTTGTAATTTTCAGCGAATTTGCACACTGATAGAAGGATTTGTTAATATTTAAGAAATCATTTCTTAGTATTTAAAAAATATTTCTCAAATACAAAGAAATCTTCTTGAATGCTAAGAAATCCTTCTATCAGTGTATTATAAATTTCATTGTTAATTAAATAAAAATCACCAAATACAGCAAAAATTTTCGCTCAAATGTTGTGATTATAATTTTTAATAAAAATAACTTTAAATTAAAAGATTGAGAATGCGTTAATATTAAAAAATCAAAAATAATAATCATAAAAATACAAGTCAATTTTATTTTGCTATTGAGGCACATATACATAAATATTTATACTTTAAAACGATAACAAAATAATGAGCACGTGTGGGTGCATAACCACACATAAGTACCGTCGATGAAATTACTAGAGTCTTGTTGTATACTGGGCAAAGTTTATGGTCGAGTTGTATTGGCTGGAATACTCGACAGGTAGATGCGAGTAAAAAAGTTTGTTCTCATTCGTGATATTAAATATATACCTACATTGCATATAATAGTTGTATATTAAACCTACCTTCCTACCGTTTTATTTAATTCAATTTTACATTTTACATTTAATAAAAGTTTCAAAAAGATGTTCGCCGGGAAAAAGATTTCACTTGATACGACTCGAACGTGAAATTGGACTTAAAAACTGAAATACCGTTCAATGTAAAATGTAAAATGAAGCAAAGGTAAGCAATACCGCGATGACTGAACACAACTATATATTTATATCTATATATAATGCGTACGAGTATGAGCATGATGCACGTTGTTAATTCTGAATGTCGGGTGGTACTGGACTTGAAATCATGCGAGCTCGACAAATACACCAGCTCAGATTATATGTCATTTTATTTATTATCATTATAATTCTTAAATTTTTATTATTATTTGTTATTTATTATTATTTTTTTATGTTTGATTTCCTTATTTACTTTTTTGAGTAACTGAGTGTACGCGAGTATTCTCGAGGTATGGAACACGTTGTACCTGTTGCGCGGCGACTAATATAAATAAAAACCGATTAAATATTACTGTGCTACTGAGTTAACATGCCGATTAATCATTATAATTTATTTATTATATTTATAAGAGTACGAGCTGTTTTGCAACTGTAAATTTTTTAGACAAGTGTTTTAAATTTAATGTCGTTTGTCTCATTAACTTGATTGAATTCATTGATAAGATTAATGCTCACAATTAATTATTAAATACTTGAACTAATTCTTGCATTATTTATTATTTTTTTTTTATCAGCCGTATGGTAATTCACGTTTTAATTATCATTATTAAACAATTTTCTACTGATTTATTATTAATTATTAATTATAATTATTACCAATAAATATTTAGCTGAGCCAAAAATTCATTTTTCAGAGACAAATTTTAAAAAAATGTTTCTTGTCTCACTTTAATATGTAATTGAACCTCATTATGAAGATTTAAAGATTTATAGTAAGCACCCGTCGAACTTTTAATAAAAATAAGAAAGGATAAATTAATGGTTATCTCCGTTATTGTGTTCGATGGATTTATACCGAATTAATTAATAGTATAGATGCAGAGTCCGTTATTCTCGGCACACCAGATGCCCAATTCTTCGACTCGACTGCTAGGAGTATTGAGCAAACGGGAATTATAAATATATATCGAAGAATTTCGGAATTAAATCACGTAATAATTATTTTGTAATATCAAAATCTATTCATCACCGATCTCTTGACCTTTATTTTACAGTTTTTTATTTTTTCTTCATAACTCTCGTGTAGTAGTGATAGAAAAAACACGTTGTTTTAAAAGTTAAAATATTGTAATTGAAAAAATAAGAAAAAAATAAACGTCAGCAAATTTAGATTGTAAATGTGGTGTCAGCTCTTGATTCAACATTTTTTTTTACACTGCACATTGTAACCGCTCTCGGTCAATAACGAAGTTCACTACTCGAGGGAATTTTGAGTCTACAAAGTCTGGTGATCGTGGTTATCGATAAAATTAGAAACTGTTACCAAAATAAAAAAAAAAGAAAAAGTTCTTCAAACAAAATTTTAATTTTTTAAATTTACACATTTCATTATTTAAATATTTTTTTTTTTAAATGATATTAATTGACTTTTAGAAAATTTTTCAATTTCTATTTTACGAAAATGAATTTATAAAATATTTACTTCCTAAATTTTAAATTGAATTTATGCCCCCATGAAAAAAAATATATTTTGTAATATATAAAAAATATATTTTAAATATATAAAAAATATATTTTAAATATATAAATATATAAAAAATATGTATAGTAAATATATTTTTATTAACTAACGTTTGGCCGATTTTCATATATATTTTACATATTTCAAATATATTTTAGATATATTAAAAATATATTTTTTTATATTTTTAGCTATGTATTTTTTATGTATTTTAAGATATATTTTTAATATATCTATAATATATTTAAAATATATAAAATATATATGAAAAATCGGCTAAAAGTTAGTTATTAAAAATATATTTACTATACATATTTTTTATATAGTACGAACTATATTTTTTTTTCATGGGGGTGAGTAATAAATTTTTCGCTTTATTTTCAAAATAATATTGAGTACCGACAAAATACTAGCATAAAATCTTCCTTACCGCTCAATTGATAAAAAATTTCCGGACAACGCATATCTTGAATGTATTTTGTGTAATCTAAATAATTTTAAAATCTATCATAAAAAAAAGCTTCTCTTACACCAGAAGCAATTACTATAATTTAACAAGTCTTTTAAATGTTGGACGAACCGATGAACGGGCAAGCAGAGGTAAAGTGGAATCATCGGATGTCCCTTGATTGATGCGGTTGTCGTTAGACGTTGTTAGAGAAAACCGGTATTCCTCCTGGTCGTCATCGACTGAGACTTGATGGTCTTGGTCTCGGTCTTAGTCTTAGTCTCGGATCGTTACCTTCGTTGTATCATACGTTTAGTTATCGAGAGCTATATTGGTTCTCGCTGTAGCTGTTAGCTGTGCTGCTGAGGCCGTCCTACGGGAGTATCACAACAGAAACCGATCAACTATCGATGAACCAACTTGGAAGTCGGCGAAGGACTCGGATAAATTCTCTGAGCATTCGATCACTTTATTATTTTTTTATTTTTTTATCCACATTGGTAATAATTATTATTGTTGTTATTGAGACCTTGTACTTTGAATATAAAATATGATATATGAGAAACGAGATTTATTTATTAGGTATTTTGTTAATGTAAAAAAAAAAAACGTAAATATACTTTGAAGCACTCGCGGTTCGATTGTCAGAAGCATTTGTGGCAAGTGCGCTGTATTGGGAAGTTGTTTTTATCGATTGCACGATCGGCGATCGACGATCGACAGTCAAGACTACGAGTGACCTGCTAAAGAGTTGTTCCTTGAACTTTCTACCGGATAGTTTCACCAACACCGCTGTTGACGTCTCATGTCTTCGTTCCCGTCTCACGCCAAAAAATAATGCTATATTTTTTATTTTTGCAAATGTTCATTATTAATTATATTCATTATTATATCGGTATTTTTCACAAAAGATTCTAGAGCAAGGATAAAATTATCTCGCGTGTTCAAGATCTATATTATTTATCATTAAAACTTGTATCGTTAATTTAATTGCAATAATAATCTTTAATTACGATTTATAGATGTATCGAGTGACTATTAAACATGCAGCTAAGGAAAAGGAATAATCTTCAAGAAAAAAATATCCATAGGATTTTTTTTTTTTACAAATTATTATTACGAGTATCAAGACAATACTTATCAAATAAAAATTTTTTTAAAGATTTACTGAATTTTTTTCCTTTTAATTTAAATAATTTTTATTGAAAAAAATTACAGATAAAATAAAATTATTTTTTCTACTTTACGATTTAAGAAATTATTTACTGTTCAAAATATCGAATTAATGTATAAAAAAATAAAAATTTTTTAGTATTCTAAAAATATCTTTTTGTCTGAATATTTCTCCATATTTGTATAATTTTTTATTCCCTAAACAAAATACAAAAAATTTCCGCTTTTGCGATATATTCGCAATTGTCACATAATTTGATTTAGCAATGGGAGAATATAACGAATCACGTACGACACTATATCAGGATCTACAGCTTGTCGATCGCGCCCGCATACCTGCATCCAGTTAACCACTAGTAGATGTCAACCTGGGCTTTTGTAAGACTCACACTAATATTTTTTAATTGTTTTATTTTTATTTATACCCGTCTTTACAACTTTTTATGTAATTTATTATTATTTATTTTTTTTTGCAGGCCAAATGGACTTTAATTATGTCATTATTTTTTTAGATGCGATTATGAAATTTATTATGAATAAATTTATTTTTTAATGCTTCGATTAAACGTCAGAAATAAAAACAAATAGTTGCTGATAAATAAAAAATTGTTTCGTAATAAAAAAAACCAACTATGAAAAATAAATAAATATATATTTTTAAATTGATTTATTATTAATTTATAAATTGGACAAATAAAAATTCGATAACTAATATAAATGAACTCGTCGGCAATAAGCCTGTAAATAGCAATAAGAGATGACTTGAACACGGTGGTCTCCATTATAGCTAGTGGCATTATCGTCATGGTTTGACACACGACAAAAATCTTTGACTCCGTCGAGTAGAGTAGAGTAGTGTCCATTAGGCTGATCGATCTCGAAACTCTCGATCGGTTGAGCGACACACTGTCGAGCGCGCATTCCACGCGAGTGATCCGATTGGATTTAAAGACTTTGAGCCGTATTATACACACCGATGATATATACAGGTATACGACTCTTAACTGAGACCCGAGACAACACAGTACAGCTAATCCAAAGACAGAGATGAATAAACATAAAATATCAGACCAGAATATCACACACATTAATAAATAGATATTTATACATTTACACATATCAATATATATTTATATTCGAGCCCGGAGAATTTCCGAAGCCGATCCTGTCGTATGCGTCCTTCGCTTTGCTTATAACTCACACAGCACCGGTCACTTTGTTGCGTAACCAGCCATCGCAACTTAAAGCGTTTTATGTCGATAAATGTGTGTGCTTTGTCAAACCTGATATATAAAAATTTTATTTTATAGGATTAACCTTTTTTTTTTGTTTTTAATCTCTCCTTTATCTGGTTTTATTATTGTTATTATTATTATTTTTTTTATTTTTATTTATACTACGTGAAAAAACCTTGAAAAAAAAGTACTTCTATGATTTTTCCACTTGACATTAGTTAATTGATGTTTACTTTTTGCATTTGCTAAATGATAACCATCAGTAATATATAGACATAATAATCCAGGAGATTTTTTTTGCTGACTGCGTTAATAGAGGCATCGCGTTGTAACCAGCAATAATATTCAGTCTGAATCATTCCTTTTAATACTACTACTCAGACAATATTAACACATATGTGAATATAAATACGTGTGTATTATAAATAAATAATAATTATCATCATTATTATAAGAAAAAAAAATTCATTAACGATTCATTTGATCACAGCAGAGATATATTATAATTTATTGTGCGCAAATAAAATTTTTTTACTTTTGTTATTTAACTTATACATTAATTTACGACTTTACAATAATTCGCAATCGTGAGATATATACGTCGGCTGTTTTTCCATAAAATATAAATCTGTATTTATGTAGAAAAAAAAAAAAAAGATACATTTTTTTTTAATTGTATTTTGCATCAATTAAAAAGTCCAACAAAAAGTTAACTAGCTCCAAGATTCATCATTATTGTGATCATAAGCTATTAGTTGAGCAGTTTAATCGATTAATCGACGGTCAAATTGAGATTTAAATGTTTCAGGCACTTTTTAAGCTGCCTGAGAATACATAAATTATATATTTCAAACTATATATACAACTGAACTACAACACAAAGATAACTAAATCCAAAGTGGAGGTGGGTTGGTGGGTGATTGGCTTTCGCAGCACGATTTGACCTAAAACCGTGCACGGTTCGATGTTCGATTGTACAGTATTTTCATCGTCTAACTTGGGGTCTTCTCCAATTCTCTTCGTTTAGTCTCTTCGATACCATATCGTGTATGTGGATACATATTGCATTTAACTGTAACTGGAAGACTGTGACCGCAGATGGTAAAGAAATCATGGTAGCGACCGCGAGCTAAAGGGCCACGGAGGTTCCGTGTCAGCTGCTAAACTTTCAGTCCCTGAATCAAGCGAGTCCTGATCAGGAAAGCGGTAAAAATAATTAAATCCAACGAGTATACATTTATGAAGAAAAAAAAGAGTGATGTTGTTATAAAACTGGTGGTGTTCGAGTATAGTATTAATCTCTTGAGTTTTTTACCGGACTTAGCTGAGCTAAACTCTGATCAGAAAAACGTTGATTTCACTCCGTTGGAATGGTGACATGTTGTTCTCCAAGTTGGTACGGGTACATAAACACGTATAAAAATAACATATATATAATACTCCTCACGTCCCTCTGGTATTGCTTGCATTGTACCCCACATACCGATTCGCGTCTACTCCCGTTAACGAGCCGCGAACTCAGTTTCTCGTCTCTTGACTATTTTATTGTATTCTCTCTGCAAAATTTTTATATTTGTATTTTAAAACTGTATCATTACTTACAGACAAAATACATCGACTCGAATATATATCTACAACTACAGTATACTACACATGTTCGAGTGTCTTCATAAATTTCAGCATCATCGGTAACAATTCGAACGTTTGCGAAAACGATCTTTATGTCACGGACCCTCAGCACTTGCGACGTACCATTATATTCAAAGGCTGTCGGAAATAATTTTGCATACATGAATAATATTCGCGCACCAAACATATTCTTCGGTAAAACCCCGGGATCCAGAATCTTCGAAGATAAACGAAGAGGCTATATTTTTTTTTTCCAGTCTGCGTTGAAGAACAAGAAAATGTTCTTGTAAAGTTTACATAAGTCGAAACGTATCGAAGCTTTTCGTTTTTACGTTTGTAAAGTAAAGGTACATTTAGATATTATGTATCCATAAATATACATATCTATACAGATATATGTATGTTTAAATGAAATGGATAAGAAATCGAGGGATGGATGAGGGTAGAACTGCGGAACTAAAAAAGATTGTTATTATTAAAAGTATGTGACGTAAGAAATCTTTGCAGGCTTTGATTTGGTATATTCTGAGATACAGAGATAAGATAAGAGGACGGGGGTTGGGGATGTTTGTGGTTGATGTTCGGTTCGAGAATGCGGTTATGATAATGCAATGGCTACCGAACTACGCAACATTCTTAAACTCTTTTGAATTTGTAATTATCTTTTTATTCATTTTTTTGAAATCTTTATTTTGCTCGCGGTTTTTTTTATTGTCGTGAGGTAACAACTTATCCTTTCATTTATTTATTTATTCGTTTAGAGTGATGACACTGATGATAGTTAAATTGAATATACGTTTTTATGATCACTAAATAATGAAATATAGCGGTGAAGCTTCTGTTGAAGATGCATTTTTAGTATTTTGTAAATGGAACACATAATATTGAATTTTAATGAAAAAAATTTTTTTTAATTTAAAAAAATGTTTATATTAATAATAATTATAATAATAATTAATAATAAATAAATAAAGAGCTAGAGAAATTTAAAAGAAGCTTTAAAAGCTTAATAAAAATAGGTAAATGCCAACAATTCGCCGTAACATAATAAAAACAAACTCAATAATATCCAGACGATTAAATACATCATTGGGTCGATTGGTTTTGATTTTAACAATGTTTTCTCTCCCAGATTCCCGTCGTTAAGACCCGCGCGTTGAGAATAAGGAAGTGTAGGATCGACGAGCGGAGGAATAGAAGGAATCGTATTAGTACAGTAGGTTACAAAAAACTTTAGTTCGACGAAGAAATAAGGAAATGAGAGAGATAAAAAAAAGAAAGTGTAAGGGAGAGTCCTTAGAAAGAGTCACCTCTAGCTCACCGAGGCTTTTTCCAGGGTGGTTTTTAAATAATTCCACTATTTCCATGCATATTGCAGGAAACAATTACAAGTGTAATTGCTAATAGAAGATTCCAGACGAGGCAAGGTTTATCTCGGTTTAAACCCAACCAGCACAGTATCCTCTCGTCTTCTTGTTTTTAATTTTATCTTTTCTATCCTCTATCCCCTTTAACTTACACCTTTGCGTTACACATTTTCTTTGACGGCGCGTCTTGTTTGTCGTACTCCTGTTTTTACATCCTCAATGTGGCGTTATAGATCTCATGCTACTGTGCTGCCGAGTGCAGGTTGATTGTTTTTTACAAACAGCTTTTGTTTATTCATTTTGTACGCGTAAACAGCTGGCTACAATCGCCTGTTAATTACAATCGTATTTTTTCCTCTGGAATTTGAATTCATAAAATTATCACTAAAATACAGCGATTATTTGACAAACATGGGAAGTTAATCGACATAAACATGTTTACTTTTTTTTTTGTATTAATCGATAAATATTGAAGAGAGAAAATTTTTCTATGTTCTTGTGTATAAATATTTATACTATCAACAGGAAAAAAATTATTTATTAGTTGATTATTAATAAATATTTAGAGGAGAAAACATAGACACTGGTGTTTAATTTTTTAGTATAAATAATAGTTTATTACTCGGATAAAAAATTTAAAAAATACAAAAAATTTTTCTACGAATGAATTTCTCTCGCGCGATAAACAAGTTTTGATCAAGAAGAAAATGTATACTAAACATGCATGTCGGCGAGTTACACAAAGAATTTTTTGCTGTTGTTCTATTTGTATTACTAGTGTAGTATATCCTGGTGGTAGTAGCTAGTAGTCTCGGAATCGCGATATATATATAAATGTATCGATGTATCGGTTTTATCGGAAATTTTTTGAGCCTGCCGGCAGGACCTGTGTAGCCTGTTGTATAAGGAGAGGCAGGAAATTCTTTATAAATGTCTAGCGTAGATCTATAGATTTTGTGTGTAAAAGTACGGAGATGTATGTACGTGTGTGACTTTGAAAGTATGTATGAGAAAGGAGAGAGCTAAAAGGGAGGCAAGAGGGAAAAAATCAAGCAAATTGGTATGCAGTACACACAACAAGCTAGAACGGGGGCGGGAGAGACTTCTACAGGGGACAAGGGGTGAGTTAGGCCAGCTAGGGAGTAGCTACTCCGAAGGGTGAGATCAATACTCTCTCTCTCGTCTTCTCTTCTTTCTACTATTTTTTTTTACGTTTCTTTTTTCTGTATCTAACACATTTTATTACTCCAGTCATTTTGTTGAGAATGCTATTTTTTATTCACACAGTAATGATATTGTTTTATTTTTAATTTTTTTCTTGGTAAATTTTATTTCTTTTCAATGAAATGACACGTGTTAATAAACACAGACTTTTTATGAATTAAAAGAGGTAATTTATGTATAATAACAAGGTATTTATGTTAATTAAAATACTAGCAAACTAACGAAGTGTGACGCGGTGGAATGTGATTTAAACTTTTTGTCACCCCTTTCTCTTTATATTTCGTTCAGTCTTAAAGTATTTTAAGAATGAAAGGGGTTAGAAATCGTGAGCTCCAACTTGTTTATGACTCAATCGAGGAAAATTTTTATCAAACAACAATTAATTTGAATAATTACAGTACTCATATACTCGCTGTAATTTTTTTTAAATTCGAAAAAAATAATATGTGTATGAAGAAATTTTATGAAACTTTTGGTACACAGAAAAAAGGTTCACTTGAGCCAAGAAAATATTTTTCTTCTTAATTATTTTCCTGAGCGAAAAAAATAATTTTTTTTGACACAAGAAATTTTACTTATCCCAACAAAATTAAATATCTTGATAGAAGTAAATTTTCATCAATATTTTTATTGATTAACATTTCAAATGGGAAGATCAAATAATATTTCATCATTTTCTTTCATTCAATATGTATAATTGCATGCTAAAATAATATAAAATGGGTATCAAATGTTCAAGAGAAAAATTTTCTCAAGATGAGAAAATTTTTTTCTCAGCTAAAGTAGGTAGCGCTGCTTCCCTTAAGTATCTAAAAATCTTGATCTAATATAAAAATTTATTGTAGCAAGGATTTATGATAATTTGAATTGAGAAAAAAGTCTTCCTTCAGGCACCCGAAAATTTTCTAGAGTCAAGAATTTTGTTCTCCAGTCAAGAAATTTTTCTTTCTGTGTAGATGCGAGAAAAAGTATAATAAATAAAAAAGGTGAAAAAGAATAACGAATAAAATGCAAGAGACCAGTCGGTGGGTCACGATTCGAGTTAATGCAGCGTAGAAGAAAGTCCCTAGGTTTATTAAGCTGTTGCCGAGGGAAAAAGATCAAGCCGTGCAAGAGACGCAGGATAAAGTGCACGAGAAGTTAGGACCAACGAGTAGAGAGGGCTACGTGTGTTCTATGTTGAATAAAAATCTATGGAAAAACAAACTTTACTGTGAAAAATTTAAGCGATGGATAAGAATGATGATATTAAATTTGAAGAATTATTAATATCTCGGAATGTTGGACATTGTTGTTGAATATTATGTGCATTTATTTGGCGAATGATAACGCACGAAAAAATTTAGTAAATAAGCACTTTCATAAATTTATAATTCGCAAAATAATCAACTGTAATTTTTATACAATAACAACGATTATTAATGGATAAAAAAATTTGTAAATATGTGAAGTGCAAAAAAGTTAGCACGTTCCAGAGATAGAGTAAAGTTAATAAATTAAATTTAAAGTGAAATAAATAGATAAGTCATTTCATATTGAGTCAAATAACGTGAAATTGATAAATACTTATGAAAAATAATTTATAGACTGATAGAAGGATTTGTTTATAGTTAAAAATATTTGTTAATATTTAACAAATCATTTATTAGAGACCACTTTTTAGTCCTTAACAAATATTTCTTAGTATTTAAAAAGATTTATTAATATTTAATAAATAAATATCAGATTTATTAAATACAAACAAATCATTTTAAATAATAAGAAATATTTATTTAATACTAAAAAGTGGTCTCTAATCCACGATTTGTTGAGATAGTAGAATCCGAGCAAAAACAGTCACTGTAAAAAAATCGCGCCAAGTCCACATTCATAAGACTATTAAGAAAAAAAAATTTTATTTCTTTACAAAAAGATATAAAATAAAAAATTAAAAATCCAAGTAACCGATATGGTTGTATATGATTTCGGAAATTAAAAAAAAATTTTGTTGTAAATTTAAAAATTAAAAGAAAAAGTTTTGGAACGTATTTAGTGTGCGTGGTTATAAAATATTTCACTTTTTATGAAATTCCTAAAATCTATCTACTAGGACTTTTAAAAAAAATTGAAGTACACAATGACGCACACCAAGTACGTTCCAAAATTTTTTCTTTTAATTTTTAAATTTACAACAAAATTTTTTTTAATTTCCGAAATCATATACAACCATATCGGTTACTTGGATTTTTTAATTTTTTATTTCATATTTTTTTGTAAAGAAATAAATTTTTTTTTCTTAATAGTCTTATGAACGTGGAGTTGGCGCGATTTTTTTACAGTGAAACTGTTTTTGCTCGGATTCCAGTATTTTTCGTAATTATAATAAAAATTGACAATTTTAATTTAATACATTTCTGGTGACAAACTATCCCCTTTAAGCTATAGTTCATGTAAAAGTTATTCTTGCGCCGCCTGGCGTTTGTAATTGCAAGCTGTTAAATGTCTTTTTTCACTGTAGCTTCCCATCTATTATAAGATTAGCATGCATCCTTATATTATTTAGTCTCTGGCCGTCCGCTTTATACATAAAAAAAATGTTAAAATCTAAAAATCTGGGTCGCTATAGTTTGTGCTGATTATTTTTAATAATTTTAAATAGAAATTATAAAGATAATTGATAATAATCAAGTAATACGTGTAATAAAAAGCATGAACTACTATTATAAAATATCGTGTAAAAAAAAATCAAAATAAATTTGAAAAAAAATTTGTAACCTCAAAAAACCGTTCTGCTTAAGGTATATACACACTCGGTAGTCTGGTTTGAGAACGGAACTTGGCGCCAGACTCTATCGAGTCTGTTGATTTTGTCAATCGCTTTTGACGACTGGATTTCAAAACTATACGATGTGGATGATATTAAAGGATAATTGATTGTTTGACGTTTCTTGTCTGATAATCGGTATCTTTATAATGAATCCGTACGTTCGAGATGCTTTACATGATAAACATGAATATAAAGCTGATGCAGAGTGGTCATTTAGAGGAAAAAAAAAGTTGACATTTGGAGTAATTTGGAGTCGAAAGTGCTTACGATGACTGGGTTGTAATGAAGGTTATAGGTGGGAAAACTTTTGTTCTGTATATTGGAATAACTATCTGGCTATATGTATCCTTCGAGATAGAGAAAAGCAATGTAAGTATCAGAAAGGAATTATGTCGAAAAATGGTAGACCTAAAAACGTATTTCATTTCAGGCATGGACACTTGGGCACAAGATTCCTAATCAAATGAAATGGTACAAGATGCGGTATTGTTTACGAAATCGTGATTGTGAGGATGATCAAATCTGTGGATTGGGAATATGTATCAATCCATGTTTATACAAAAAATGTTGCAATAATGAAGCTTGCCAAGTAAATAATCATAAAATTCGTTGTAAAAAGGTTCTGCTTATGACAAACATATCTACAACAAATATTTTGCCAGATACAACACCTTCTCCTGTCATCGTATCAAGTCCACTTTAATCATCTACTTATTAACTGTACTGGTGTTGATATTTTGTCTATTTACATACACAATCATTAACAACTGTAGATGATGCCTTGCATTTAAAATGATTGAATATTATTACTTTTCTCTTTCTTTAATATCGACGGTCTAATTAGCAATTGGTCTAACTTCTTATTTTGTCGAGGGTGATTTTTTAACATTTTAATGTAGCAATAGTTGAATTGTAAATTATTTGAATGATCCAAACCAAAATATTATTTATACCTCTAATAGATATTAAATGGTTTTTTAAATTAATAATAACTTTTTAACTAATTGTTTTATCGTTCAAATGGAAGATTCTCTAAAATGGAGTTAGACAATTATGCTAATTAGAACGTTGATATGTTTTCTTTATCATAAAAGCGCAATAAAACTTTTTCATTTGAAATAAAATTGCTATTTATTGTCATTTGAAAATTTTAAAACTAAGTCTATGTCTCAACTCTATTCTATTACATAGTTGTTAAAAATAAAAGCATTCTTTTAAGGTTGATATTGAAAAAATTAGCATGGAGACAATAAATGGGAAACTTTATTCGTCGAGCGATATCCTGTCCCGAGCTGACCCCAAGGCCGGAAGTGTGTGTAAGTTCGACGGGAAAAGGTGTCCAGGCGAGCGAAGAATATATGCATTGTAAAACAATGACGTTTGTCACGAGACTATTGCTTGTATATATATACTATATATATTATTGTTGTGTATATATATGCTACGAAATATATGTATAATAGAAGAGTATTAAGAGACACCGTTGAGGTGACGAACTGGGTTCATGGTTGTTGATGGACAACTGGGGTCAGATGTCGTGATTTCCTATTTTATTTATTGAAAAATATCAAGGTTGCTTATTTTGGACCATATTTCACGGACTACGTTCTTTTGCAACAACCTAACGGAATTTTTATATGGGACTGCGAAGTAAAGATGTAAAGTAAAGAACTCGTTTCAATCCACATCATTTATAGTCTCACTTTACAGTTTTTCAAACAATTTGTCTTTTTATTACACTCCAAAAATTATAAATTTCTATTATATAGACGTATCGATGTTCTAATTAGCAAATTGTCTAACTCCATTTTAGAGAATCTTCCATTTGTACGAAAAAAATAATTATGTTATGTAAAGAATTTTTCTTTACATATTTATTAATTATAAAAAATTCGAGTATGATTTTATTGCATTTTTTAACGATTGTAAAATATAATTCGAGTGTGATCATTAAGTGTCTCGTTCGACTCCTGTAAGAGGCCCAGGGAATTTCCCGTAATTAGTTTGGGCCCAGGTACATTTAAGAGATTAAATAGATAAATGGGAGTTTTGTTATACGTAAGCAAACTCATTTATACTTAAAATAAAAAAATACTTAAGTAATGACAAAGAATATTAGATAAAAAGATTTATTTTAAACCAAAAGATTTTAGAGTAACTTAAGTACAGAATTTTGAGTGTTGAGACAAATGTCTAAATGAATTTTAATATTGCAAGTTTTAAATAATTTTTAGATAATCAAAATTAAATATTAAATGAGAAATGAACTTTACGGATATGAAACAGATAAAAAAAATAGAACTTGAAAGTTAAACAATTTAAAATAAACAAATATTAAATAATGAAATTCTAAAATAATGCAACAAATTTATAAAATGATAAAACAGAAGTATTTCTACAAATAAATAATTAAATTCAAAAAACGTAAGAGATGCTATAATCAAGTACATATCTATTCATTCGATTTAAATAAATAAATTATTGTTAAACAGTACAAATGTACTTTATCTTTGCCTTTGTCTTTGTCTATACGTAAATGCGCTTACGTATACACAAAAACATAGATGTTTAATAGAACATAAGAGTAAGTAAGAAAACTATATTGCACTCTGACCCAAGTAGAGGGGACTCATGCGATATTTTTGAACAACTTAAGAGAGAGGGTAAGGGCCCAAGAAAATAGACAAATAATTGGACATTTGGTTCCCCCAATGAGTGGAAATTAGTAACGCCCTAAAATTCGACACCTTACAATTTTCACAAGAAAATCTCTCTCGTTGTCCTGACGTCCTAGTGTTAACATCACCTAAAGTTTTAATAAGTCTGAATAGACCACGTGTTAAATTTACTGAATAACGAATAAAAGATTGTAAAATTAAAAGTATAATTATAAAGTGAATCAAATCTAAAGAGTAAGTCAAATCATCAAAGTTCATCATTTTTATCAGGTACATTTTAAATAACTAATATTTGTGAATTTAATAATATCGTAAAATCGTTATATGAAAAAAAAGTTAACTTTGAATCACTGTGTAATAATTGTAATTATTGTAATTTAACTAATGATATTAATTTTTGATTTAAATAATATATGTATTAAAATTATTCAACGTCCAATTTATTCAACAAACTTATCATTCTCAATAAATAGAAACTCGGAAGTTCCCGGTCTATTAGCCTAACACGCTAGGACCGAATACTTAAACACAATAAATAATTTAAATGTAAAATCAATTAATTTCCCTAAATTAATTTTTTTTTACATAACAATTAGTTCAAAATTTATTATCACTTTAAAAAACCATTCAATATTATTAATATATAATAAAGGTATAATATTTTGGTTTGAATCATTCAAGTAATTTATAATTCGACTATTACTACACGGAGAAAAATTAATAATAGTATTTACTATACGAAAATATTAACTCCTACTATCTGAAATGGAAATAAAATTAATTAGTCACAAAATAATAGGTGTTATCATTGACAATTGTACTAGTTACTATTAATAATGTTAACGATTACTATCTAAAATGATAATTGTAATTATTAAAAATTATAACTGCTATAATCGAAGATGGTAACTGTAACCATCTCAGATTGTAAAAATTCTGAAAGAAAAAATAATATAAATTTATTTAATTTAATTCTTTATTTGTATCCATATTTTAGTTATTAACATTTTTTCCTTTAAAATATTAAAACAAATAATAACACAATCGTTTAAATCCATATATGATAAAAATTTCTAAATATTAGAGCTGTTATTGATTATTTTGAATAATTGACTATGAATATCAAAATAGCAATCATCCAAGATTTGGGTTACTAAGTCTTATTATTATCAATTATTAATATTTTTTCACAAGATAAAATAATGAAACATCATTTGATGGTTCCATTATAATTGAATTCATTGTAATCCTATCATCTATATTATTAAGAGAATATCATTAAGAGAAAATATTCTATCTCTAGATTCATAATTAATAAATGACCTTATATCTTGTGAATTATTGACATTTTTACAGATATAAGCTCACTCCGACATTATACTCATCGAGACCTTTCATTTGAGTACCCACATCAATGTTATGTAAAACATTTTTTTTTATTTATTAATATTAATTTTTATTTATAAATTCTTTCTTTTATTTATTTTTATTGAAGACCGTCATAATTTTTCGTTCGTTTGTAGACCAGGTAATAGCATAATTAGGATCCATGTCCCTTATTTAAGTATTTAGTCTGGAACCTTAATGCATTTAAGATTTGAAAGCTTAACAACCAAGTAAATGGGAGTTTTGTTATAAAGAAAAATTGGAAGATATTATCTGGAAATCTTCAAATCTAAAGATACTTTTAAATGCACTGTGGCACTAAAGTCCAGACTGGGAAATTTTCGTAATTATAAACTCATTAAAAAAAATATCTTTTGATCTACTGTATAGACATATAATAAAAAGATAATAACTTAAGTTTACAAAAATAATAATTTTACAATAATAAGTAAAACCCTTAAACAACATTTTTAAACTATAACCTGGAATAAATTTAGTTAAAACACGTGTTAAGAGTAATAAATAATTAGAAGTAAAGATAGACAAATAATAACTCAAAATGAATAGTTAATTAATAAAACTATAAAGTAAAATAGAATTTAAATGTTAAAAGATATAAATAAACAAATCGGAAACTACAAAATTAATTATTAACAATTATTGACTAATTGTTCATTAAATTTTTAGTCGATTGTTAAAATACATTATTTAATTGTAGTTTAATCGCTTAAATAATCTAGTTACGTATATAATAATTTAGTTACGAAATATTAATATCTAAATTTTTCATATAGTAAAGTACAAATTAACATTAAGATCTCTATGTGCATATGTGTGTGTATAGATGCGCCTATCCATTATCACAAATGTACAGTGCATAACCGTGACCTATACTTGTGCATCAATATACAAGGTAGACCGCCACTATAGTAGTTTTCCGAAACATCCGAAGAGAGGGTAAGAGTCCCCGAAATTCGATAGCTAATTGGGCATTGGGTTCTTCCTCCAACCGCAAAAATCTCGGACCCGGAAAACTGAGTGTTCGCTCTCTTCGTGCTTTGACCTATCTAGTGGTAACATCGTACACAGTTTAAGTAAGTCTCAATAGACCACGTGTAATTTTGTCTTATTGAAAGTAAACAGTTTGTAAAAGTAAAGTAAAATCGTGAAGTGAAATCAACTAAAGCAAATTGAATTAACAAGATTCATCAATTTTTATCAGGTACATTTCAATTATTAATATTTGTGAATTTAGCAATATTGTAAACTCGTTATATGAAAGAAAATATTAAATTTCAACCATTGTGTAATAGTTGTAACAATTGTAATAATTTTGTAACTCAATTAACTTTTAATTCAAATAATATATGTATTAAATTTAACTAATGATCAATTATTCGAACAAACCTATTCTCAATAGATTAAAAACTCGGAGTTCCTGGTCTATTAGCCTAACACGCTAGGACTAAATATTAAATAATTAAACCATTTAAAATAATTAATTTTCTATAAATTAATAATTCTTACATAACATCAATTTTTCATATATTTATATATTATATATATATGTATATATGAAAAATATATCAAAAATGCAATTGGGTACTCAAATGAAAGCTCGTTATGATTGTAATATCGGGATGAGCTTATATCTTTATAAATGTCAATAGTTAAGAAAGTAAAGTACACTTTAACGAAAATCATTATACAATTGAGCAAAATTTTATTTATTATAATTCGCAATTCTTCGCAGTCACATAGGGACTGCAGGTTGCTAGTTTTGATAATTTGTGCGTTGAATTTCTTCAACAGAATGCATAACTTGAACAGGTCAATGAGTTTATTTCATCTGCTAGCTTTAAGAATATCATTTAATTCAATGCAAAAGAAAAATTACATGTAGTCAATCTGATTCGGTGCATTTCAAAATACGATACCATCAACTGGAGCAAAGAGTATGCTCTCTTTAATTTCAATTGTTAAAGGGAAAATTTTAATTTAAATAATTAGATAATTATGATTAATAATTAGTTTAAAGCTTCATTGTATTGAAATGTTTTTTTTAAATCTTAGATTTTTTTAAAATTATGCTTTTTAAAAATTTTTTGTAAGATTAAATTTTTTTTTTTGAAATTTGAATTTTATTGAAAATTTTGATTTCTTTGGGAATT
Organism: Cotesia glomerata; assembly: GCF_020080835.1. Lineage (NCBI taxonomy): Eukaryota > Metazoa > Arthropoda > Insecta > Hymenoptera > Braconidae > Cotesia > Cotesia glomerata. The sequence goes on from NC_058158.1 coordinate 7,424,931, forward strand.
TCAAATTTTTTTTTGAAAAATTTGGCGTTGAAACTTGTTTTAGACAAATAAAAATTTAAATATACATTCAATCCGAATTTAATCCCGATTTTTTGTGTACTACACCGCGCTACAACTGCTTTTAGTTCATTCAGAAATGCATCCACGCTAACGCAAATTTTTAATTTTTTAAATATTTTTTACTAGCTTAGATGGTAGCTATTATTATTACTGATTGTAACTGTAACCATCAGGTTATATTAGGTATTACGATTTTGATAATAGTAGTAACTAGTTAAAATATTAATAGCTTTTATTACTGATTACCATCATAATAGTAGTAGTAACCATCAGGATGGTAACTACTACAATTCAGATGGTTTACATAATTATTTAAATAATATTTACTACTATCGAATTCAGTTAATAGATTTTACCATAACTAGATAGTAAACTCTACTATAAGATTTTCTCCGTGTACATCAAAATGTTCAAAAATCACCCTCTAAAAAAGAAGGAGTTAGACAAATTGCTAATTAGACCGTCGGTATGATTGATTTGAATGTACCAAGTAGAAACTAGTAGAAATATCAAGCGGCAGTTGACGAAGCATCTTTGAGGATTTAAATTTTGAAAGTATGTAAATTATCAACTGTGACAAATGATCTTCATACCCTAGAATACAACAAAATAGATGAATAGAAGAAAATGTGTTGGATTATTTGTGATGCTAGCGTACGTAAGAAAAGTCAGTGGCTGCGGCTAAGAAATACGTAATAAATAATAATAATTGCTGGTACGTGTTCGCACAAAAGTGCAAGATGCTTAAGTTGCCCTACACAGTCCCAGGTCTACGGGTGGCCTGCTGTCTTATTCACTTCTTTTCTGAGCTACACCGTTTTTTATTTTATTTTTTTACAACGTTCCTCTGGTGTTCTATAGTTACAGATTACATTGTACAAAAGTATTGGTATTAGTATTAGCACACTTTCTATGCAGCGGTCTCAGATTAGGCTGGAATCACCACGCAGCTTTTTGGATTTCGAAAATGATTCAGCGATCAAATTTGATCGCCTTTAACGGTCTATTTTATTTTTCCTTTTGATTGTTATCCATACTGGGGATTTATAATATGATTTTGAATATTTTGGGCAAGGTTACTTATTTTTTTTTTTATTATAAATTTAAAAGGAGCCTTTTCTGAACTTAACTCGTGGGTTTTTTACTTTTGGTGTAAAAAGATTTACAAAAGGAAAGATATACATTCATGAATATGAATTTTTCTTATTATATATAAGCTTCTGGTTAAATATATTAGAACACGAAGACTCGGGTCCACCGGCTGCTCATAAATAAGATTTTTTTCGCGTAATGTGCAATATCAACTTAGGGACTCGCTTTTCAGACATATATTGTAGGATATACATTTTTTATCTCCATTCATTTCGCATAGTTTTATGGCCGTCTTAGATTTTTTGCTTAAATTGTAATTGAGACATTGTCGTCCATAAAATAATAAATAATAATAAATTTTTCTATGGATTTATTTGAAAAAAAAAAAAAAAAAATCTTATTCCAACGAGTAGAAAGAAAAATTTTTATGTATAAAACGCACCGATAAATAAAGTAAAGACACTTACTCACCAGAAGCAGTTCTTACATTACTCTTTTTACTCATACAAAGTAAAGCGCGAATTCAATTCTCGTGAGAGGATAATAGTGAGTCTCGTGTGTGGACGGTCGTGGTATTATTTTGCAGCTATGGCTATTTTATTATTTTTTTGTTTGTTTGTTTTTTCCTCTTTTTAAATAAGAGCTCCTTGACTCAAGATGGTGCGTGCTCGTGCATAACTTTCAGGTGTCGTACGTTTTATCGCGCGGTTACCTGTCCCACTTACCGCTTTTTGTCCTTACTTCCTCGGCGAGTAACACCACAGCAGCTCTTATCTTGTTCACAGCGGGCTTCTGCAAATCCTCCAGTCCCGCGGGATATGTGCCTGATATCAAAGAGAGAGCTATGTCTGTTCTCGTTCAGATTAAAAATCTGGTCAATTCTAAAAAATTGATCATTACCAGATAATTATTTAGTCAACCGAATCGAAGTATATTATTAATAGATTATCGCATTTGTAAATAAAAAAATTTTTTTCCACTTCATTATTAATTATAAAAAATACACTTTTAATAAACTTAAAATGTATGGATAAATAATAATAAATATTATCAACTTTATTAAAGTTAAAAAATTCATGAATTTTTCTTTGTTGAATTCCATTTGATAAATTCAATAAAATTAATGATATGCTGCTGAAAAAATTTGTATTGACATGTACGTTTTTGATAACGTCAGAGCAATAAGTATAAAAAGAGATAATTAAAGTAGCTACTATCACTTTACTATAAACTTTTTTAGCGTGAACCATATTTCTTCTAAGACGGATTTTTCTTAAGAAAAGTACTATGAAGCCAAAAAACCTCCTTATTTTTGAAGTCGTAGTAATTGCACTGGTGATTTTGTCATTTACAAATAAAGTTGACGTAATTATTATATTATTTATTTTTATTTTATTCCATATTATTAATTAAGAATATCAATATTAATATTTATTTATTTATTTTTATTTAAGGCTTTGGGCAAAAATTGTCAGCGTTGGCTGCAGGCATGGTTTCCTATATACTGCACCAGTAATAAAGACTGTCCTGATAATTTGTCATGTTTCGTAGAGGCTAAAGAGTGCAGAAACCCGTGTAATTCTACCAGTTGTAAGTTTACAGATGATATCTGCTTAATAACGAACCATACAATCAATTGTACATCAAATGCTAAATCATGTACGAAGCAAAAGGATTGTCCAGATAACTTAGATTGCTTGGAAAAGAAATGTAGGGATCCATGTGATGGAAAGAAGTGCGGTAAAGGTAAAATTTGTGTGGTACAAGATCACAAGGACATATGTGGGTCTATTAATGGGAAAAATAATAAAACTGAATTAGACGGAAAAGGTAAATTTATCGAGATTTTTTTGTGATGTACTCACTTATTTACAAAACTGGAATATGTTTTATAATAGGAATATATTTTTTCAGAGCATGTGGTCCGTGAGTGTCAATGGTGGGATTTTTTATGTCGTGCTGGTTGGTATTAATAGAGTCCGGAAAATAACATTATTGCTTCAAACTATTATTTAGAATGAATGGTGAAAGATTTTAAATGTATGTCATTGGAGATTTGTATTACGACAATAACAAACTGTATTCTTTGAGAAATAGAGATCTTTGGATTATAATCGTTTGAATTTAGACAGTTTTACGTAAAATTAAATTTAAAAATGATAAATAATTCTGTAATTTACATTTGTCATCAATAATATTATGGTTAAAATAAATACTTATGATTATGAAAAGGAAAATTACGATGCTTTATTTCTTCCTTGTTTTACAAAAAAATGTACCCTCAATGATTATCGAAAATAAATATTCTTGTATCCAAAAAATTTTTTTAAAAGTGATATTTTTGCACGCCTCATAGCGCGAAGCGCGTGAGGTTGTGCTTTATACTCGACTCGTCAAGGTCAAGCAATTTTGTGATCTTTAAATGTCTCTATCACAACCATATTACACTTATACAATAATATAAGTAGATGTACACCGAGAAAACACTTAAATTAAACCATTTTTTACTTTCTAAAATCATTTCATATAGCTATTTTGAAAAAAAAAAAAAATGCTTTGAAAAAAATTTTACGTGGACGTCCGGATGTCACCTCATTTTGGATGTACCAACGATTAACGTGCGCATATGACAAGAAAAAAGAGCGCTGATATTAAAAAAAAAAAATACTCTATAAGAATTTACTTAATTATATTTTTTTTTTAATCAATTACACAATTTATTTTTTCTTAAAAAATGAATGAGCGTTATGAGGCGTGCACTTTTGGATTTTCCAAACTTTTTTTCTCAGTTTACTCTCTCATAAACATATGCGAAGCCAACTTGACGTATTTTGTCAAAAATAACATTTTATTATTCGTCAAAGTTAAGATTGTCACAAAGAAGGTATTAAAAAATTTGTGAAAGATTGTGTATAAGCCGTATCGAGCTGAATTGTTTATGCGAACACAAACCAAGCTGATAATTAGTAGCCTTATTTAGATTGTTTTTTATTCTTTTCGTTAAATTCCACAACTTGATTATGCAAATGTGAAAATATTTGATTATTTAGTAGCATTTTATATTGTTAATCACATATTTTTGTATGTAACATCACGCTCTCACGTCTGTGATAATACGTCAACGGTATAAAAGTCGACAAAACTGTAACTTTATATTATTATTCAAAGTTCTGTCAAACGTATTTCTTCAGCTTCATTTTCTAAAAATTAAATCACAATGAAAGCATTTAACTCATCCATATTTATTGTCGTGATCTTTGTACTACTTCCATCTTCTAGAAATGTCGACGTAAGTGTTTTATTACTTATTAATTATAAATCTCAGAGTATTTTTTATTTCAAAATACTAATCATTATTAAACCAAAAATTATAAAAAAAAATGTTTATTTTTAAAGGCACTCAATCGCGAGTGTTGGAGACAAGTGCAATCAAATTTTATTGAATTACGATGCAGCACAGATGCAGACTGTACTTATTATACAAAGTGCGTCAATAAGAAGTGTGAAAATCCATGTAACAGTAAATGTAAGACGAACGAACAAGTGTGTATTGTCAAATCACATTCGGCTAGTTGCAAAAGTAATAAAAATTTTTCTAAAATTTTAAAATATTCAGTTTCAACTCTGTAAAATTTAATTATTATTTCAGCTCTTGAAGATTCTGGTTGTCGTTTTAAGAATGCCTGGATATTGTCAAGTTTAAGATGTCCAATTCGAGAGATACCGACATATTACGAGTTCAGAAATTATTATCACAACACTATGCGTTATTTCTACTTTTTTTAATTTCATAGAATTAGAAATGAATGTTATTAAAAAAAAAAATGTTTATTTTCAGTATAATTTTACAAAAAATTTTTCTATTGTCATAAAGTTTTGATAGAATCCAACTTTAATTTTTTTATACAATAAATATGTACATATATATGTATATAAATACACTTTTTGAAATTGTAGTGTGTCAATGCGAGAATCACGTCACAATTTTTTTATGAATTTTAATAAATGTTAACAGTGTCTTGTTATTAAAATAAAAAATAAATAATTACCTTTGCATTGACAAGTAACAAAAATAATTGAACAAAATTAGTAAAAAGTACCTTTTTACCTCAAACTTTAGTTGTTTGCAAGTACAGATGACAAGTAAAGATGATAGTATGAATGAAGGAGCTGTTAAAAGAAGGCGAGAGTAATGAAAATAAGAAGAAAGTAATATAATGGGAAGAAGGGGTTAATTGCCGTTGAAATGACTCTCGCGTGAGGAAAGCCAAGTTTATTAGCTCGAGGGTTCGATCGTTCCTCTTTTGGACCTCATATATATATAGATATATACGTTATATACGATATATACTGTATATACATACAGTTGCTTGAAAACAAGTTGAAAGCTCTTCTCCTTTTTAATTTTGTTATTATTGTCTCGGATGCTCGGAGCTAGTCTTCGTTTAAGGCCGCTTGACTCTACTGACTCCCTCAAAAGATCTGCAGACTCTTTTTTATACATGTAGACTTCCAAGAAACCAGCGCAGTTTCGGATAATCAACCGGTGAATTGGGATGTAACGTGTCTTAAATTGTCTAATGAGTGACCGAAGGGTAAAGTCACTCAAGGTTCTTCATATCTTTTCGTTTCAATTAAATATCCCGTTGCGAAAGATGTATATTTGCATAATATTATTAATGCAAAAAAAGTTCATGATTCAACTCTCTTTATTCAAAAAAATTTATTTTTTCCACCGAATAGCCGAAACGATATACATGAATCTAGAAGTATAAATATAATGTAATGTACACAAAAAAAAAAATGTTCTTGAGTCAACTATATATTTTTGAAGAGCTTAATATTCTTGGTTTGAGTAGAAAAATTCTTGATTTAAGAAAATTTTTCTTGATTTAAGGAAATTTTACTTAATTCAAGAATTTTTCGTCTTGATTTTAGACAATTACCCTCTTCAAAATTATATTCTTGGTTCCAGAATTTTTCTCTTGAATCAAGTTAATTTTTTTTCTGTGTATCGAGGGGTGTGTAAAAAATCGATGGCAATAGATTACAGAAAAAAATAACTTGGAATATTTGACATGCCAGTGGCTTGAGCACCACCTGTTTCCTATCCTCTGCTTCTAAGGGCAACTCCTGACGTTTTCTTTCAACGTAACACCAACAAGCCCCACGTTTTCCATCAACAACCCTCTCTGACAAATCTCTCCCGCTAAAATAGCTTCTCGAAGACGAGATTGAGAGGAACAGAATAGAATGGCTCTTGCGGTTGTGTAATAGTAATAGTATTATTATTATATTCTTGTGTAGAGTTACGGTGGATTTCAGAGTCGCGTGTTCGGGATCCTCGTAGTCATGCACCATGCCGGCAGACATGCCGCCAATAAGTGAACATCGGTTGCGTTACGACGCCCTCATCGTTTTGCCTCCGCATTCTCTTTCATCTATATAATACTCGGGCATCGATTTTTTTGTATGAACGATAAAATATATGAGAGTCCAAACATATCACAAGCTTAATGCGTCTTTACCGTAATTTTCATTTTTGTAAATTTAATTTGATCTCTGACCTGCTGTTTTGTCGCATTGAAACGGAACGGCTAATTTTAATGATTGTTAACGCTTATGTAAGCTTATTAAAACTTGAGTGACCTCGATCGGTGCGGGTGTTGCTGAAAATTATTGACGATAGACGTGGCTCGCGAACATCGTTATTGTCCAGAGACCTTGTACGTTAGCGGACGCGACGTCGCAGTGTTATATGCACGTCTTGCAAATCAATGACATTGATTTATATCACTGAGAAGCCGATATATGTATATGAATGCATATGTAGTTGGTTATATGTGTAGGATTGTGTATGTGTTTAATCTTACGACTTAACGAAATAAGAAAGGGCGCAATGGTGACTGGTAGATAGTTACTAAGAATTCCGGGATTTATACTGATCTTACGAAGCCGTGGATCGTCTTTCGTCTTGACGTGGCATTCACATTCACGGTAATCATTACTGAGAAGGTTACTTCACTTCCTCGAAGGTATATCGATAAAAATTCTTTTACAGCTTTCCCAAATAAACGATTCCGATCGGTTTTTTCAAAGTTTATTGAAGAAGATATAATAAGAAAGAGCTCATTATTCGGGGGATAATAATACAAATAGACGAAATTATTTCATAGCTACTGGAAATCGGTGACTAAAAAATTGATGGGGCTTTCTGAGATGTAAATTACTTCAGTGGATAAATATTTGTACATGCATAAGAAATTTGTTTACATGTATATATTTGATTTAATATTGAAGAAAAAAATTGAGTTTTTTTTATGTATATACACTGATAAAAAATTAATATGATTTTTTCTTAATTAAAAAAAAAAAAAAAAAAATTAAACCAAGATAAATATTATGAAAAATTTAATTAACTTAAAATTTTTTTTTAAATAATTCTCTTCGTTCAAGATTTTTTCTACTGAATTAAATTCAGCAAATAAATAAAAAATTAATTTTTTTATCTATATAAATAGACATAAAAATATATTTGTTGAAAAATAAATACCTTTTCCCTTTAGCTATGCTAGATAGAGTAGAATTTTTATTAAAAAAAATAAATGGACGTGTGTGATTGATATTGTTCTAAAGGTTGGTTTTAAACTAAGCAGAAAGGACAATATAAGACAAGGGGAGTGTAAGTTGCATGTATACTAGAAATTCTTGAGAAAGCGTATGAGTGTCACGTATGAGTTGACCGGAATCTTCTTAAAGTTTTGAGGAGAGAGAGTGAAAACAAGTTGGATAAGAGTAGACAGTAGAAAAGCCGAGAGAATATTGGCATACCGAGGAAAAGAATTTGAAGGGCCTGCGTGCGTCTATCTTTGCAACGAGGGGCTCGCGATTATTTTCCGATCCTTACGTGTTGTGTATAGTCTTGAGACCTCGGAAGCGTGCGGACAGATGCACGAGGAAGAACTTGAGGCAGCCAAAGTAAAGAGTTTGGCTCTCAATTGCTCGGCAAACTATCTGGACGGTGATCGATGTCCTTTTGCCGTTGGAATGCTCGCGGAAGTCCCAACACTCCCGCGCCCGCTCGTGATGGAATCTCATCGATGTGTTCTTGTACACTCGGCATCGGCATCCATCCCAAGACAGTCCGGCACACATCTCCTGGATATGTGAACCCTAATCTAGGTGACAACATCAATTTAGGCTTCACTTGCTCCACTTTAACGTCCAATGTCACTATAAATTTCTTTTTTATATAAATGATCTGTTTTTTCTTTTTCAATTTATTTTTTATTAAAAGGAATTTTTTTAATGTAATTTTATAAAATGAAAAATTAATTAAAAAAACTAATATTTTAATTTTTAAGCTCAGAGAAAATTATTTACGTTTAGCTTTTTTATTGCTTTGTGAAAAAGAGCGTTCGATTTATTTCAGAAGCTCTAATGTATATAATACTTGTGTGTACCGAGTACTGAGTAGTAGAAATGAAGTAAAGGACGAAGAAGAAGAAGAAAGAAAAAGAAGCAGAGAGCGATGATGCTGCGGAACATAAAGCCACGTTCATCATACACAATAGACAGCCATGAAACAAAACGGCGAAGCACGCGGCTGTAAACTGGAAATATGTCAAAGATAATAAAACAATTAGCCATAAAACATAACGACCCCCGTATGAACTGTTTCCAAGTGTTGTGTTTGTGTGCTGCGGAAGGACATTACAGGACGGTAGTGAGTGAGTGAGCGAGTGAGTGTAATAGAGAGGCGACAAAAAAAATAATAAAAAAAGAAAAAAACGATGAGCCAAGTCGAGGCGTTAAAACGAAAAGAGAAAGAGAGAAAGGTGGGACAAATGAATGGTGACAAGTCAAACAAAAAATCCAGTGGACAATGCACGCGGCTGTATGTCGTACGTCTGCTGCGCCAGCCTTGTGTATAAAACCTACGTTAATGCATGCTGAGAGGTTGTATATTACTCAGTAACACTCACGTTAAGTAGAATATGCTATGATAATTATTAACAAAGAGTCGTTATTTTTACACACCAGGTTTAAAAAAAATAAAATTTATTCTTCAGCGCCCTATATTCTTTTCTGCTAGGATAGTTATTGCAAAGAAATATTTTAATTACACTGGAACTATTTGTAATTTGTAACAGAAACAGTAGCAGGTCCTTGGGCGGTGATCTATAAGTAATTGTCGGTAAAAAAATTTTTCACTTTAGTTTGGCATTTATATGACTTGAAGAAAGAAAAACGTTTATTTGAAAGTCCCGTCGAATGTTAGAGGGGAGACTTTATTTATTTTTTTCCCAGTGAATTTTAAGATGAATGGTGGAGATAAGAAACAATAGGGCGGTCACTTGGTGTGTTCTTTCTCTCATCTCGCGGCAGAACGAACAAAATGTTTAAAATAAAATAAAGTAAAAATAGCTAAGACAAAAAGATAAGTTACAAATGTTGGATCCTAAAATAAAATAATAAAAAAACAAAGAGAAAAACGGGAGAAACAAAAGGCAACTTGATGTTTCACCGCAATGAACGGATGGTGGATGTATGAGTCTATATATGTATTTTACAAGTGAAGCCTCTGTACTGTGTATGAACTCTCTTTAGTTGTAACGCCTTGAGCGTCTTTTCTTTACCGCTGACGCCAGCGTAATAGTGCAAGGATAATAGCATGATGCTCACAGCGGCAAAATTTTATACATATAGATATAGACGGAGAAAAATAACAAGTGAAAAAAATCACAAGAAATGAGAGACGAAAGAAGATAAAGAAGGATGGAATAAAATGTGTTGGTGCATCCAACGTCGTCGTTACTTTAAACATCTACCAGCTACTGTACAACTCTACAGGCATCAGACATCAGACAACAGACAGACAGACAGACAGAAAGACAGTAAGACAGACATCTGCAGTGTAGTTGAAGCTAAGATAGCCAAGGATATATATCTGTAGAAGTAACTTGTTGTTTCCGGGGTCATGCCTCGGAATAGGACGCGACGAACGCTCGTCCTGGCGCTCGAATCATCATTCTATCGTTTCACCTAACTTTATGGCCTCCGCTCTGTACTCTATACTCTATACTGCAAGACATTAGACATTAGACACAAGACACCAGACGGCTGTGGTATGGATGAGACCATTTGCCGAGAGAGAGTCAGCTATAGCTACCTACGCAGCTTCCTTCGCTCCTCAGGATATCTTTTGATGTATGGAAGCTCTACGCTATTTTCCGATCAGCTATTTCCGAAATAAATCCTCCGAGGGTTTCCACAAGCTGCTGCCAGGAAGATTTTCTTAATCTCGCTTCAACACTTATATTAATAGCCACACATTTGTGTTTGTGATGAGAAAAGTTTAGATAGAGTTTGAAAAATTAATTTTTAAAAAATGTGCAATGAGAAAATAATGTAGTAAATTTTGCAGAGTGTTCTTTTGGCTTTAGAAATTTTTTTGTTGATAAAAAAGTGATGGAAAATCAATTTTTTCGTGTGAAAAATTTTTACAGATATTTGAAATTTTTTAAATCAATGTAGCTCATTACTTAGTTAATTCAAAGTTGATTATTTGATTTAGGTTGTGTAATATTACAAGTAATTACTTAGAAGCTGAGTTCTTTAAAAGTTTCATTATTCTCTTTTACTCTAAAACTCTCTTCCTTGATTGGTTTATCCCTAATCCAATAAATTTTTGGGGAAATTTTAAAAATAAACGGGAGTATAATAGGAAAAATTTTTAAACAGTATTGAAGGCTTCCCCCACACTAATAGAAGGATTTCTTAACATTTAAGAAGATTTCTTTGTATTCAAGAAATCATTTCTTAAACATCATTTCTTATTATTTAAAAATATTTCTTAGTATTTAAAAATATTTCTTTGTATTTAAGAAATATTTCTTAAATACTAAGAAATATATATATTTTTTAAATACTACGAAATATTTCTTAAATACTAAGAAATACTTCTATCAGTGTATGAAAAAAAAAATATATATTTCGTAATATATAAAAAATATATTTTAAATATATTAAAAATCTATAAAAAATATATAAATTTATAAAAAATATCTATAGTAAATATATTTTTAATAACTAACTTTTGGCCGATTTTCATATATATTTTATATATTTTAAATATATTATTATAGATATATTCAAAATATATCTTAAAATACATAGCTAAAAATATAAAAAAAAAATATATTTTGAATATATCTAAAATATATTTGAAATATATAAAATATATATAAAAAACAGCCAAAAGTTAGCTAGTAAAAATATATTTACTATACATAGTTTTTATATATTTATATATTTAAAATATATTTTTTATATATTACGAAATATATTTTTTTATTCATTTTTTTTTCATGGGGGTTGTGAAGAACATGATTAAAATAAATGATTGTAATTTATAAAAATATAATCCACGTAGTTTATTGGTAAAATATATTATTTTAGTTACGAGCGTATCAAACGACTTGGCAAAATGATTCTATTAATTTTTTGATCGGGAACTGCTTACTCGTGCATATCACCCTGTTTCTCATAGTAAAGTTGTTCTCGATTTAAATTTAACAGCTGAAATGGTTGTTTCCCGATGAGAAATACTACCGAGGTATAGAGAAAAATTAGTGGAGTGGGGATGTATGCGTAAACGATAAAGATGCCGAGGAATTTTTAATAGAATGAGAATAATGAGAGTAAGGGTGGCAAAGATGCCGAGAATGAAGAACGGTAGCAGTGTCTTTAAATAGATTGGGGGAGCAGTCGTTTAGGTAACATTGGCTAAACAGTCTTCTCTCTTACCGCTTATTAACTCCGACGAAACGAGGATCGTTATGTCTCGAATTTGATAATATAACCCAGATGCTTCGAGAAAGCTAGTGGTAGTTGTATTTGCGAACAACCAACAATATAATATATAATATATAATAATAAGAAAGACAATCCAAGCCCGAGAAAATAATTCTAAAAGAAGAAGAACAAGAAAACGATGAAGATGATGGAGAAGAAAATAAACAAGAATCTCTAGTAATGGTTGTGGTAAAGTGAAGGCTCTTTTTGATCGTCTCTTGAGTAATTACCCGTCATTATGGATCGACAGATACCACATGGCTAAATTCCTAAACCGCGAGCACACCTTTTACATTAATACATTATTCATTTTCTCGGGGTTATTTATGGTGCAATAGGGTGAACCTTAAATTTAACCGAGGGATGTTCTCACACCGATTTACTCTCTTTTAATTTCATTTTTTAATCTCATGTTTGCATTTTTAAGCTTGTCGATAATCATAAATTACCTCGACACACTGTACAATGTTAAAAATATTTTTTTTATTTTAAAAACATTTTGTGTTACGCAATTAGCTAACGCTTTAAATTTTATTAATTACTTTGGAAATTCAAAGAGTAGATATAAATTTTAAATAGAGCAATTAAAAATTTATTGCTAATTTCTAATACCACACGGAAAAAAAAATTTCGTTCTGGTAACGTAACTGTAGAGTTACCACAACTATACACAGTTTACTGTTTGTTGTAGAGTTACAGTAACAAAATGTTATTTAGTTCTGATAACTCAATGTTGTTGAGCTCTCAGAGCTCTACGGGATTGTTCTCAGAGCCAAACGGTATGGTTGGGAGCGCTCTACGTTGCGCAGTAGTGGAGTGCGCTGACATATTTCATAACCTTCTAAAATGACAAACAGAATTATTTTGTTACTAATCCATATTATTAAAAATATATGAGGACAATTAAGTTTCCAATTTATTTATTTAAGGAAATAGGTTTTTTTTTGTCAAATTGAATTTCGTTAGAACATTTTTGTATTTATGGTTTTTCAAGGTTCATTTGCAGTGACTTAATTTAATTTATTAGTTGAACATATTGTGATAAGTGATAAATTATCGGAATACATTAAAAAGACCCCATTTAACACAAAATAAAATTTGTTTTCATTTATTTATCTTTTCTTGTGCATATACGGTAGTGATTTTATATTCAATATTTATTGATATAATTAAGAAGATAAGATAATTTTGTGACGACCATATTTTTATTTTACAAATAATTTTTATTTGTAATGTAAGTTCTATTATTATTTTATTTCTATTATAATACTATTCTTATTTGTCATATACAATTATTGTTAGCAATATAAATTCATTCTGCCGCATGTATTTATTAAATTATCAATACTAAATCGTAAAAAAAAATTATCAAGCAGACTTCCAAAAATTTGTTATAGTCTCAGAACGATCCTGTAAAGTTGTGAGAGGTAAATATCGTTTAGCTCTCAGAGCTCAACGATATAGAGTTGCAGGAGCCAAACGGTATTGTCACTATAAGAATACGTTAACCTACTGGAACTTTTTACAACTAACTGACTACTATAGAGTTCCTATAGCAAAATTTTTTTCTCCGTGCAGCTTAAATATTTGAATAGATGAATTAAATTTCAATAATTTTCTATGATAATCAAAATTTTATTTGTAATTTTTAAATGCCTACTATTTAATTATATTTTCAATTGTAAAATAAATCAAGTACAGGTGAATAATGCCCAGAGTAAAAAATAATAATAGAGAAGATATCACGAATAGAATGTAAGTGTAACAAGTCAATTGCCGGTGTTAAAAATAAATGACAATAGTGTAAAAGAAACGGTCTTTAGAGTACAGCAAGTGCTGGAGCGTGGTACGGAGAAACATACACACGTCGTGTAGTAGACGTTATAAGAGGGTGACTTGATTACGATTCCTCTAAGGTACTTTGCCGAGGCGAGGTTATTAGAGTTTCTCTTGGTCGTTTCATTGTTTAACGACAAAGCGATCGGTGAACAAAGGGTTCCGTGGATATTTTTTATTTATAATTTTCTTGTTTATTTTTTTCTCCACGTGGGCGACGTGTCTCTCGCGATCCCCTCGTCGCCAACAGATTATACGGAGTTACACTATGGTACCGGTACTGGCAACTCTGGAACTCAACTTGGGTTTGTTTTATACACCAGGACGTCTACCGACGACGATCGACCACGACCGGTTGTATATTTGTATATTTGTATATATGTATAATATAACTACCTACATCTTGACGTGTAGTTCCGTTTTAAAACACAAATCCAACACACACATTGCCAAGTTAACATCTTTAACTCATTCCTAGTTCTCTGAGAGTATATTCACAATGTTTACGCCCTACTCCTACGAGTTAAGAACCGCGAACCAAGAGACATAATATAATAAGCCGAAGAATCGAGAGAAGAAAAGTCTACCCTACTCGACAATTATTTTTTTTTCATACTTTGGATAGGAGGTGTGCCGACACAAATAAGTCACGGTTTTTCAGCTCCTCTGTCATTTTCTACACATTTCCGAATAAAAGCTTCATACTTACAAAACAAACTAAATCTCCGTAAAAAAAGTTAAAATATGACCACAAAAATTTGATATACCCAGATATGGGCATATGATGCCCGGAAAAAACAAGATGACACTGGATATTATCCCAGATTATACTCAGTGATATCTGAGGTGAAAACAAATTTTAGATAGTTTAGGTAGTAGCTAAAAAAATCCAGATTATACTGCGTGATATCTGGATTATACTCATTGTAATCTGGATTATATTAGCTATTACCTGAAATTTTTTTTTCACTCAGTATAATCTGGGATGATATCCAGTGTCATCTTGTTCTTTCCGTATACAGTCATAATATGTCTTTTTAAATTTAAAATTTTTCGACCAGATGTAGTATTGCAAATTTCCGACAGGTGGCGCATGATCGCTAAATTTTCTCGCTGCAAGAAAGTTAACTTTAAAGTATAAAGTTCTAAAGTAAAAATTATTTTTTTTAATTTCTTAAGAAGCTTATCTGACTTTAATTTTCAGTTCAATTGATTACTAAACTAATTTTTTTTAATAAGACACGTTAATTGGGAAAAATATTATTCGAAAAAATCAAAAATTATAATTTTTATTTTTTATTTTTGTAGATAGTTTGATATGGCCATTTATGAAAATTTTTTTACAGGCCTGTCCTCAAATAACCAAATATCAAATCATTAAATTTTGACGCGCTAACGCCCATGCCAGAGAATTTTGAGGTAATGATCGTCAGTTAATTTCGCGAAGTCATCGCTAAGTACTAAACAGGCGTGTGCGAGTTGTCAGAATCTATTCTCGTCATTGGGTGATATGATGTGGGAGCTAATACATAATATAACAACAATAATATTTGATTTTATTTGTATTGAAAATAACCGATATATAAAGAATCGGTTAGTTGTAGATAAAATAATTGTGAATGAAGTTGGTGTGTAGATAGCTTTGGTTCATGAATGGACGGTGAATACATTAGAATTTAAACACGCGCCGCGGGATCTCTGTTTGAGTGAAGAACGATTGGTAGACAGGCTGAGGAATAATAAGTTTGTGAGTAAATAATACAATGGTGATTCAACATTATTAACGATTTGAAATAATTGTTTTATTGAAAAAACCATTTGTCATTTTAGTTTGACACTTTAAAGCTCAATTAAAATTGAATGAGTCTTCAAATTTACCGAGCAAGTTAATTACAATCCAATTCTATTGATAATGATGACGAGTATTTAAGAATTTTTAAAGAAATTAATGAATAATTAATGATTAATTAGAGAGAGTATAATTGTATGTTAGAACTGATGTGGTTAAAATCTCGGTCGAGTAACATAAGTGGCCTGAAGAATGAGCAAAAAATAAATGAGCGGAGTGGCAAGATGTAAGATGGCTTTAAATAACAGATAAGAGGCATATCTATATACTGGAGTAGCGAGTCTCTGAGAGAGTGAAGATGGGGAGTGTCGAGGTGCGTTTAAGGATCGGATGAACGCGACGAAACCGCAAATTAAATTAGCGTCTTACGGAACGACCAACGACGTGCTGCGAGTACCACAAGAAAGCGTTTGCTGACCGCTGCTTAACCCGGCTTAATTACCAATTAGCCAATAAAAACCCACCAGTTACCAGTGAAACTGCAGGCAGTGTTATGGTCGAAGCTTTCCTGAGCGTTTATATCTCTGGGTTCCTTTTTTACCCATGCAAAACCCCAAAGGCTTCTTATATTCCTACTTGGCTACTCAAGAGTTAAGCTTACAAGTATAATATCACGGTGCTGTGAAGATATGTATGTGCATGTGCCCACAGAAGCGCGCTATGGGTGAGAAAAACGAGCCTGTATAATTACCAGCGGCAAAACATCACTTCCAGTCCCATCGGAAGACAGGGAGTTATAGTTATTATTGTTTTTATTTTTATTCGTTTATTGAGCGTACGATATGAAAAAAAAAATAATAATTTTATTATTTTTACGAAATAAAATATTTAAGAAATTTTATATGAACATATCTGGTTCAATATTTCCTAATTAGACTTGAAACGACCATATATTACTTTTTATACAAAGTTAGTTCTGAAAATATCCGACAGGTGGCGCATGATCGCTAAATCATCTCACTACAAGAAACTTGACTTTTAATTATGAAGTTATAAAATAAAAATAATTTTTTATAGTATTCTATAGAGCTTATCTGAGATTGTTCTTTTGGTTCAATCAACTGAACCAATTTTTGTCTGATACAATATGTTAGATGACGTTCATATATCTAGAAAAAAAAAATATAATAAATTATTTCGTTATGGTTATATATAACCATATCAGACCATATTTCATAGCCATATAACAAAATTTTTTCACGGTTCGTCGGATACAATCTTGTTTTTAAGTATTATTTTTGTTATGGAGATAAGGTGAAGGGGCAAAGGACAAAGATCAGATCTTAGAGTCTTAGAGACGTTTCGACTTGGAGATCAAATATTTGTTTATTTTTTTTATTCGAGTCACCTCGTGATATTACGACTTTAGTTCGACACCCACGTAGTTTCCGGTCTCCTCCTCTTCCTGGGAAGAAAGAGTATCATCTGAGGGGTGTGTGAGCAAGCGTGGATCTCATCCGTGGCTTGATAACCCGCAAGAAAGCAAAATAAATGTAAATAATAGAATAAATAAAATAAAAAATAAGGGAGTAGGAACGCGTCCCCTCGATGCACCTCGCGGGTCCTGATAATTGCCAGTGCTCTCAAACTGTTATTATTAAGCCGATATTTTACCGAGGGGACACACGTTCGCGCATATAATTTGCAAAAGCCTCTAATTATGGGTTAGTGGCACACACAGACCCGGGAGAAAAGCACGTAAGTGTCTAAGGATATGTCGAGAGTGGAGAGGAAGAATTAAATAAAGAAATGGCCAGTGAGTAGGTGACTGGGGAGGAAACGAAGAAGAGAAAAAGGGCGAGGCGAGCGTCTTAACTCCGTTCGCCTACGCGTCAAAAACTTTAAGTTCCACTCCTTTATACTTTATTATTAGCAACCTGTTGTTGCTGTTTTATTTTTTTTTTAATTCTCTTATGTACTTTTATTTAAGCTGTTTATTTTTTTGTTTTCTCAGACTAAATACTCTTCTTGTATGGTAAAAAATTCTTGGAATAAAAATAACTATTATAATTATTATTTTGATTTTTTATTTTTATTTGTATCGTCGTCAAAGGTGGCCCAGGATCATCACATGTGGGATCTATGATTTGTCGTCATGATAGGTGAGATCATTATGGGACCACTATGAGAATGTGTTGCTATTTGTATTTGTCTGTACATATTTAGACTGACATAAATATTATGTATGTATAGTGAAAGATGAAGACCAAAATAAAAAAATAACAAGATGAAGATGAAGATGAAATAAGTATCATTATATTTAAAGTAATGTCAAAAATATGATAATAAATTATTGAGAGATCAAAGATTGATATTTTTCTATTATTCTGTTACATAAATAAATTCATAAAAATAGTATGTACGTCGATATTATTTTATAGAAGAACAGAGATTATTATCAGGGCGATTGTTTGAAATAAGTGTTTTTACACTATTTTTCAGCAGAGGGTGAAAGATTTAACTAAGAATGAAAGTAGATAGTAGTGACAATAAAAATTAAGGTACCGGGTCCATTGTACTCAAGTTTTGAGTCTCGAGTGATGCCAGTTTTTATGAGTAAATAATAATAAAACCTCCGTGAAGGTTTTCTTTGGTGGTACACGGATATTTATCGGCAATTGATCTCAAGCTTGCGACTGTTCTTGCTTTGACAGTGCGCTCAATATTATTATACTATTATTTGTGAGGTTATAAATGATTGGTGAGGTTACTATTACGTATTATGTGAGTGTAGAGGCGTTTTTCTCGGTGCCCGGGGCACAGGGCTGGAACCCCGGCGGCGCTATTGACTGACGGGTGCATTAGGACGCTTTTGAGAAATAAAATTCGAGATTGTAGCAGCAGCGAAAGTGAAAAATAGCCGAGTAATATAAGAGGAATAAAAATAAAAGGGAAAATGTTATTGATCTTTTTAGGTGTCCTAGTAAACGCCTTATATGATTGCGGTTATGGTTATGGTACTGAGGACTATAGTTTATCGCTTAAATCACGCCCTAATCATTTTACCGTGGTGTAGGGCGGTATTATATTGTGCTGGAGATAAGCCATCTCGGGTCGCGTATAAATGATCGCTATCGTTTTATAAAAAAATATCAAGTACTGAAATACTTTTTTTTATTCTTATAATTGATTCCGAGGAAAATTTATTGTAGTGAGGTAAGAAGTTTAGAAGGTCCAACACACGCCTAAATTTTCGTGTGAAATTTTTTTTTTTTTTTTTTTGTAATTTATCATTTTTAGTATGATAATTTTTATTATTAAAAATTATATCAAAATAATTAAATAAATTTTTAATATTTTAAATGAATAATAAGGCATAATAATAATTTTATAAAATTTAAAAGCTCTGAAAAATAAAATCAGGAAATAGATAAAATGAAAATAATTCCTTGGATGGTTTTTACCAGAGAAAGTTTGTAGACTCTAAGTGTAACAGCTCATATGTGGACAAGATATGAACGTGATACGATTTATTGATACAAGCCTTTACTCAGTAGAGTTGAGTTTAAACCAATAACACTCAATTAAACAGAACGACTAGTATAGACGTAAGCGCGAAAAGAAATTGTGTGGGATCTGAATTGGATCTTATCATATTTACATTGAGTATCATATCAAAGGATTTTATAACAAATAAGTAGTACATGGCTATCAGGAGTCAGCAGTAACAAGTAACTTATAAGCTTGTTCAAAAGTATATTATATTATATTATACATAATAATATTAAGTACATATGTCGAGCTAACCAGGAAACACATGTCACCTATATGTAACACATAATAATATACTTTCACTTAATAATTTTGAACCTGTAGCCAATTCCGAGTGACTTTGTCGTCTCTAGCTTTAGCTTTGACTGTCCTTACGGTCAATAAAATAAATACAAATAATAAATAACTATAAACGAACGAGTGTATTTATAATAATGTATGAAAAAAGGTGACATGAGTCAAGGCAATCTTGATGAGACACCAGAATGAAGTGAAGGCACACAATCTTTTATAATATTATAAGGATCGCGTGGGTGTGTACCCGGCATTTAAATCCAAAAGAAATAACTGTGTAAAATCAATTACATCTCACCGAGCTCGATGACTAGGCGTGGTACTGACTAATAGAATGGTTTCCAAACCTCCTTTATCATAATAATAATCATTAACATCCCTAAAACCGGTTGAAGAAAGAGCGTAATAAAATTTTGCTATTTCATCTCTTGAATCAGCTTGGTCTTCACCGTCACCATCCTTGTCATTGATTCAAGTATTTTCATCCACTTATCCTCGGTGTATTTTTACTAGCTACCACTTTAAAAACATAGTTCCACTTATGTTTACCAAGTCCAGATTGAACGAGCGAGCCGAGTAATAATTACAATGGTACAGGATTGAAGCGGGACTTGATAATTCACCCGAGGATCCTCAAGAATTATGCAGCAGAGCTCGTCTGCAGCAAGTCTGGGTAACTTGACACGATATCCACATCATAAAGTCACCTCTGGAGCCTGTACTGCCCGGTATCCCCGACTATTATACGCCATAAGTCATAATCATAACTACTATGAAGATAATATGAAGGAAAGTAGTTGAGTGAAGTAAGAGAAGATGAAGAAGAAGATCGTTGAGAGAGTTAGCGGTCTGTTTGTTTTCTAGTGGGCGGGTCTTGGACCCGTGACCGAGGAGCGGGTCCTCCGGTTAAGGCCTCGCGAGAGATCACCAGCCCCGAGCTGCAAGTCACGAGCCAACAATAGTACAAATAATAACAAGCATGAGTCCTGAGTAGTCTAAGATGCTGTTTTGTTGGATCGGTACCGGTGCCCGGGCAAGAGGAATTTTTTTAGCCAGACATAGCAGTTATTCCAATGGCTACCACGCTACGTGCTTATGCTTGTAGTATTGCTTATTGTTGGTTCGCCTGTTCACCAGCATCTTCCCACAGTCACCTTATCCCCATGGCACTAAATTATTTCGGAGAGACGTAGACGTAATTGGGGTAAAACTTTTGGGAATAACCGAAAGTACTCTCGGGCCAGAATTACTTTTAATAGGGACAAACTGTTTTGCGGACAAACTCTTGTTCTTGAGCCGCTTGGAGCAATAGCTGGCGTGCGTTAGTTCTTCATAAGTGTATGATATACTGGATATTCTCATAGAGGTGAGTCTAAAGCTCAAGACAGAGCTCAGACCAAAGACCTAAAGGTTTTAGTTGTTTGGCAGCAGCAGTAGCGAAGCAGGAGTTACAGAGGCGAGTCAGCAAGCCGCTAGCCACGAGACCGTGCAATGCAACCACCGAGAAACAGTACTACCGTCATTGCCGGTCGGAGCAGGCCCACCCACAACGCACGATCTCTCCGCGAGCGGTTTTGCTACCGGTATTGAATCCAGCGCATTGTTTTTGCCCCGGTCATGAGTATACGGAAAGGATTATTTGCATCTCGAGCCACCGACTTGTCCATACACACACATATATATATATATATATATATATATATATATATATATATATATATAAATTTATATACATACATATATAATGCCCGGGGATATGGAAGCTGTAGCTGCTGTCGCGATTATATAGTCTCGGATGAAATAACTCGATATATATTGTAGATTATGTACTTGCTTCTTCAAATAGTTCCATTATATAAATTCCAGTGATTTGAGGATTGAAAAAATAGACTATAATTTAAATTAAAAAAATACAGATGGAATCATTTTTTAGGAGAATACAATTTTAAGATCAAAATATTGCTTGGTCACGCATTAAGAGCAGAGCGGTCGCGTTATGAGGCGTGCAAAAGTGTAACATTGACAAAAAGAAAGGCGGAAAAGAGGAAGATAGTGTATTTTGTATCGGTGAAGAAGCAGAGTCTTCTGTACCTGGGTAATGGCACCTAATACGGGCACGTAGGTATATACGACACCGCGAAGACGAATAAGAGAATGAGAATAAAAAGAATTAGTTGGGAGTAAGAATAAAAAATAAGAACAAGTAGAAGTATAAAGAGTAAAATAAGAGTAAGAACGAGTACAAGAAGAGGAAGAATAAGAATAAGAAGAAGGTATAGTTTATAGTGATTACATGGGGTCAGGTCCCAGCAATAAACCATGCCACGGTGGCCGTACCACTCTTGGTGATGGTGCTCTGGCCACTTCTCTCTTCCAGATTCTTCCTCTCTCCCTCTCGATCTTTATTTGTGTGCATCAGCAACAGAAACAGCAGCATCCTCTTGAGAGGAGCTGGATGATCGGCTGGGAGCCTTCCCGAGAAAAAGCTGGAGGACAACGCGCCTACGCCAAACCAAAGCTAATTTAAAAACCCGGACGATATAAGAGTCGGTGTACAAAAAAAGTGGAAAAGTGTCTCGTAGCCCACTCTCGGAGGATATTTATACATGTAAGGATAAGCCGAGTGGCGAGAGGGAAAGGAAGGAGGAGGGGGACAAGGCAACACCGGGAGCCATCCTACTGGAATTTAAATAATAATTATAGTGTTTAATATCATACGAGGGAGCCGAGGGTACCCACGTCCCTCCTCATACCTCCAGACTCTCAGATCCTCGGCCAGCAGACGTACCGACTCTCTAGATAATATAATATACTTTATACTTTATACTATATACAGGAGAATAAAAAGAGTTTAAGAGCCAGCAAACGGCGACCAGGAATCTCTCACCTCTCACCATACAAGTAATTCGTCGCTCGGTAGCAGTCTCAGTTAATGGCACGTTGTGCGCTCGCATAAGACTGTCTGGCTCGATCAAAATGTTTATCAAATTATCATCAATTTGGTGGGGCCTCGTTTTTGCTTATTTTTATATCCCATGTGCGTTCAGCGTACCATACTAGCGCTCGGCGTTGCACTTTTGGAATGTTATTTGATACTGGGATCCAGACTAGCCAGCCAGATATAATCATTCTCTTTTTAATACATGCCACAGTGATTGAATTTGTCAAAAAATTTTTTTTTGCTTATTAACTATTATACGGTTTTTTTATCTATACTAATAAATCAAGAGCCGGTTTTTTTGTCCGGTTATACTGCGAAAACTATTGGATCGATCGGAATAATACTTATACCATAAGATGCAGCGTGTTTTGGAGAAGGTTTTAGTATATGATATGGTAGTGATTACTTATCCGGAAGCTATATTTTTTTGACTTAGAAATAATGAATTTTTATTGTAACTAAATTTATTCTATTCGATTGTCATTTGTTTAAAATAAATTTTTTAATTCTATTGGTTATGTTTACATACTAGGAAAATTTCTTCACTTATGAGACCTACAATTTCTTTAACTGAAACTTTCAATGCTCATTACAAACTTTTTTTTCATATCAATTATTATTTATTTTTGTAAGAAAGACACGGGAATGTTATAATGATTGCACATTGAAAGTTACAATGAATATTAGCTAGAATAATTACATGGATAAAAGGTGCATACCAATTCGATAGAATTGGGAATTTGTGCAAGTTAAAACAATACTCTAATTAAATTTCAAATCTAGATCTAAAAATGCAATTCTATAAAGCGCCCAGCGGAGCGGGCGAGTAACAGCTAGTGATAAATAAATTCGATGCAAAAATGGACTTAAAAATTTTTTAGTTTCAGAATTTTTTTGATGATTTAAAACAATCAAACACTTCAAAATTACGTTCTTGGTTGAAGATTTTTCCACTCGAATCAAGTTAATTTTTTTATCCGTTTAGATGATGACTAATAGTAAATTGTAAATGAATAAAAACATGATAGATTTGTTTTGATTTAAACGGCAAAATGATATCCGTGACTCACCACTGTGCAGCTTCGCTGTGACTTCTGTTCGAATGTGTTAATAAAATAAATTAGTTGAAATGCGTGGATGAGTTAATGAATTTAGAACCACCCGTAAAGCGTGAATAAGCTACCTTGGCAAAAGACGTACGTCGCTTCTGTTAAATGTAAAATGTGTATTACAGTGACAGTGTATGATTAAAGTGTGAAGCTTTAAAAAGTGTTTTGTAAAGTAATAAGTTGCGATTCGTTCCTGCAACCGGTAGTTCTTAATCATCATTATTCTTCTTCATATTACAGCTTAATGCCACCTTTGCTACTGCCTTTCCTGCTGGCTGTTATACCATACTATATACAGTTGTGACTCTACGAGACAATATGTAATTCGAAGTACTTTTCTCATTTCATGCATCGGTATAGTAGCTTAACTTAGACGCTCCAGTTTCTCATCTGATTGCAAGAGCAATCAATCGTTTATGCCTTCACAGCAATAATACATAAACACGCTGTAAATTAAAAAATGTATTTTCAAGTAAGACCACACTGTCCGTTGATGTATCAATATATATGTATGATAAATAATAAGTGTTTAAGTATATAAGTTTTAACAAATAATTGCCAGATGAATAAATGCAACGACATGAAATAGATAGAGTGCATGCAGTCTAGACTCGTGTATGCTCAAGATGATTGGATGACTGAAGTTAGAGGTCACATGTTGAGGCAGCTGCTTGGGTAGAAAGTTTAACAGAGTAAAGAGTATCCGGGACTGATAATAGCATTTGATAGACATCGTATACCGGATTAAATCCAAGGTAAAAGGATCCCGGTAGTTGTGATCGCTTCTCAGATAATGATCCCACGGAATCCAGCAGTTTTATTTTATTTTTAAAATCACATAATTATGGATATAAAATATAAATAACAAGTGAATATTCTCCTGAAGAGGAATCTGAATCGAGCTAGTAACTTTTATTTAAGTCGAGAAAGAAAATTCTTACACTGTTCTTTATCTCAAATGAGAGCTTGTTATGTAGCCCTTATTATACCGAGAGATGCCGGGAAAAAATACTCGGTAAAGTACCAGACAGATAATCTAGCTATTAGAGGTGTCCCTCGTGAGCCCGAGGGTCGAGTGTCGATGGTGGGTCATCGGGTCGTCGATAGTCTTCATCAGGGTTAGCTGATGGCTCGTAGTAGTATGTTTCTCAGCACAGCGTCTATCACTAAGTTTAGTTTGTCCTCCAACTCAGCTCCTTTTATTCCTTCACTGAATCGACGTGTCCCTTCAATTTGTTCCGACAGACTACTGGACATTTTTTTTTACGGAGGTCCTTATCCCCGAAACCACCTAACCATCCACCACACCATGTTCTTTCTTGTCAACTGCTCAACTGGATGTACCATCCTTGGTCATCAGTACAGACGACCCCCTTCGTACTCAGCAAACTGAATCACGTTGATTGACTGTCCGGTAGAGCTGACCAGGGCACCGCAAAAAAGGGATCAAATTTATTTTTATCCCGCAATCAACTTGACTAAAATTCTCGATTGAATTAATCATTTCATCAAGCCGTCTTATTATTTTACTTTAAATTATTATTATTATTATTTTATTGAAAAAAAAAAAAAAAGACAAAAAGGCTGTCTGAATAGTGTTTGACAGGCTGTCCAAATATCGCCACTGGCGCATCACAACAACGAGTAGAGTCTATAGTTGTTGCACGAACGTTCGCATGCATACCGATCTCCAGTGTACTCATATAGCTCCCGGGGATTCATCGGTACTCTGGACATGACACAACCACTGGAATATATAGATGACGTGCCGGAGAGTAGAAGCCAGTCATTGCTCAACGATTGTCCGCTCTGTAGGCCTCACTGTATAGTAGAAAAAAAAAAAATAAAAAAATCCACATATGAGAGAAAACAAATGAAAATAAAAAATAGAATTATTTTAGCATCACCAACATAAAATGACAAATGCAAATTAGACGAAATTGACGTGACAATTTTGGCAGAGAGTCATTCGGATAAATCAATGTTGTTATATGTGCTTCCGTTTTTAAGTTGAGCGTCATTCAATTTGCTGTTTGTAATGGAAATTCTACTGATTGAGTGCCATTGATCATCGAGCATTGTAATTACCAATTTGGTGTCTTTATTTTATTTTTTTTTTTTTTTTTCATTACGCAGTACTATTGTTTATATATACTCAAAAGTTTTTTAAACAATATGTCTAGTCGGTATAAATCAATATAAAGAGACATTAAAAATAATAATGTGGTGTATTGACAAATAAAACGTGAATGGACGCATAAATGTATGTACAGATAAAATCAGATGATGCGCCGGGCCGAGATGATGCACGCGGGGGTTCGGCTTAGTATTCTGACCGGGTGCGTCGTTCGTACCACAAACGAAAGATAACTCAGCCAAAATGTCACGGGAACGTGCGATTGATAAACGAGTAACCCGGTACGTGTCGAAGAACTTGGAAGCATCAAATCCGTGCCAAGGACATCAACGCTATCGTTATTCCTAGGAGTTGCTGTTACTCTCACGAGAGATTGAAAGAGCTCTCGCTCTACAGACAACCGCTGTTAAATGTATATAGGAGTAGATCGAATACATACACATACACACACACACGGACAAATACGTGTATAATGCATTTATATATGAGCGGTGAGAGAGAAAAAGCTTTTGAGGTTGAATTTATAGAAAATAGAACACACAGAATGGAGTTGATCTACTGCATCGAACGTTTTGCAAATCGAGTTTTCAAGATATGACACTTTCTGACTGATCTGACGCTATAACACGAGCCATTGAAAAGCTTTTTGCAAACACTCAAATCAAATCAACAGTCAAAAATTCAAATATATAGAAAATTTACATTCAAATAACAAATAAATTTCAATATAAATAGTTTCTAAGCACAAAGGAACAAAGATATTCAACCAGTCACGTTCTTAAACTCTGAAATTTTATACAATCTTAAAAAAAATTTTTTAACATGGCCAAACATTAAAGAAAAATAGTACTACTATTAATGAAATTTTCTTAGCAAAAAATATATAATATATTTAATTGGTTTATTTTAACAAATTATTAGCAAAGATATCCTTTGCTAATTTTTTTTTTATGTGGTCATATATATATCCATTTATAATTTTTCGACCAAAGGTAGTCTTAAAATTCTCCGATAGATGGCGCATGGTCGCTAAAATATCTCATTTAAAGATAGTTAAATTTTAAGTAATAGCTTATAAAAAAAAAATCTTTTTTTTCTAACTCTTCTAAGTAATTTATCTGACAGTGATTTGTAGTTTCATCAACTACTAAATTAATTTTTGTTCAATAAGATATATTAATTGACGTAAAAATTTATAGAAAAAATAAAGAATTATAATAAATTTATTTTTAATCTCATTCATAAATTTGCCAATCGAAACTCGAAATGAATAAATTCAAAGACTCTTTAATTCAAAGACTACCCAGATGAAGACCAAGGATATATGAGATGAGTTGGATCTACTGGTATCGGCATTATTGAGGGCAACTAAGGCCCAACTAAGGAGCAATAGCAGCAGGAGCAGGAGCAGAAGTAACAGCGTATAATCTCAGCGGTTATTAATGGCGAACGTTTGGGAAAGTGCTACCGGGCAGAGCAACCCCTTTGCCTCCTCTCTATCCCCGTTACCACTCAATCATTCTTTTTATTTCTTTTTATCGTGATGCTCAGCTATATATACGTCGGTCGGTGCATGGTTTGCTAATCGCATATCGGTGGCTGGTTCGGATCCACCGTCGGGTCTGACTTACCATTTTTTTTTATTTTTGCTCAACAATATTTTTTTTTTGTTTTGCTTCTGGTTGGCTGGACTTTTTTCTGGACGAAAGAAGTAGCCCCCGTTCTTAGACCACTCGGTCTCCTCTCAGCCTTCTGGTGTCTCTTTTTCGCTTGGTAAAACTGCATTCCGCTTGTCGTTAGTTTAGCTCCTCTTACCCCGCGGCTTCACCGACGGCGATCCTAAGCGAGTGCTGCTTTAATTACCGGCTCCGGACGATCTCCGCCGCGCCCGGGTTAATCACCTTCTCAGTTATACAAATGCTTTCCAGGCGTTACTTTATATTGCGCAGCTTCGTACTCTTTCTGTATATATATATAAATACAATGCAATAAGCCATTAATGCTCAATCTTCAAATTAATCATTAATATTAACTGACAAGTAAACGATTTTAAAGAATACATTTTATAAAAAAAAAAAAAAAAAAAAAAAAAATGACTTTAAATAACTCGACTAATATCTAAGCGATCTAGAGATCTGTTCAGTAAATTTTCGTGGGAAAGAGAGAGTTACTAGTAGATGAAAAACTTAGTGACCTTGGGCAAGTGATAAAAGAGGGAAACTCTATTTAGCAGGCCATAAAGAGCAACCGAAATGTCTGTTTAGTGGAGCCAAAAGTGCTCGACCGTGGGAAATAAAGTCAAGTAAGAAAAAGGATGAGGATCTGAAGCCAAAAAAGCAATTGAGGATTTTGGATGGTCTTCTTAAACTGCAAAATACCACTCGGTACAAAAAGGTTTGCTTAGGAATAAAGGATACTCATCCTTGTATATATATGTATTGGAAGGTCAGGTTATCGGTAAGATCGGACACGGGGTCGAGAATTCGGCTTATCGAGAATAAAAGTAAAGTCTTGACCCTCTGTTACTTAGACCCTCGTACTCTTATTTCGACTCATCCGGTCGGATCTAGAGGGTCCAAATTGTCTCGTAAAATCAACTCGATTGCCGTCAAATTCAGTCGTTTGTTTTTGCTTAGCCACGAGCCTGCTTTTTGTGACCAGTTTTTCAATCGCGTCACTGTCGGAATCTCATAAATTTATCATTAATGTATTGTTCGTTCATTCGTTTAAAATATTGCATGCCTTAAGCGCGAAGCGCGCTACGCTAGTATGCTCTACTCTCGCCTAAAAATCGTGATTTCGATTAAAACGTGATTTTCATAATTTAAACGAAAAAAATTATGGATAAAAAGCATATTGAAATAAATAATTGTAACTATAGAACACGTTAAAAAAATTTTTTTATCGATTAAATAAGATTTCTCAGAAAAAACTCGTTTTTCTGATGAATTAAATGAATAAGAGCGTGGTATTCACGGGAGCTATGGGCTTGATAACACCACAACTTTGTCAAAAATCACTTTCACGATTTAATTTTTTTTTTGTTTTATTCCTGAGGAAGTTTATCAAAACCCTTGTGAAAATTGCGTGTCAAAATAGTTCCGTTTCGATACAGTTAATTTTTTTCGATTGTCAGTTTGGGGACTTTTTCTTCCATTTCGGCAGCCATATATATTATTTTTCATAAACAGAATTGAAATAACTATAAACAAGCAGAAACTATACATACATGATGGTATAAATACTAACTGTTTTATCATCTGTTAAAATTTTTCTTTAGTTCGACCTACAGAGGGGATAATACTACTCGCGGGAAAATTCAAATTAAAAGCGAATAATTTTTGTTATGATCTAAATAATTTATGTATGACATGAGCGCTTAAGGCATACTCATTTGGATTTTCCAAACTTTTTTTTTCTATTATTATTAGGAAAAAAAATATATTTAGCTCTAATGATTGCGGAGAAGTTTATTAGAACGTATTTAACGGGGATTATTAAAGTTAGAGAACGAGAAAATGAAAGAGAGAAAGTTTTGTACAGAGTATAAAGGACCCAGACCACCAAAAGTAGTTGATTCAAAAATAGTAGTAGTTGGTGTTGGATAAAATGGTTGAGATAGAAAGTAGTTATATAAGTGAGAGTAAACGAGCGCGAGTTTTCCAGGGTTGAAACGACCTTATTCGGCCTCTGCGAGTATTCGAGTTAATGTGGTACTTTGTTACCCCGCTGTATATCCCCAGGGCTCGCGAGGGATTAATACTTCCTCGTTCGAATCTTCACGGCTTTTCTCGAATCGTGAAACGAACCATGTCAATAGACTCCGTGTACCATTTAACATTATTCATTAAAAGATAAACTTTCTTTTGTACTTTATTTCAAAGCTTTTGATTTCTTTTTTTTTTTTATTATTCAATTTTTAACACGCCCTTATCAATTTAAAATTTTTTTCATGAAAATAATACAATACTGTAAACAATTTTCATCTCCGAAACAAAAGTTGTGATAATTTATATACTCGAGTGCAAAAGTCAAACGGATAAAACCATAAAACAAAGTGTCGAGGCTGGTGGAATAGAGGAGTAAAGCAGCTGAGTGCAGTGCGGAGCACGTCATATTGTGATGTATATAAGGATGAGAAGCCAGCAGCATTCCACGTTACGCTGGTAGGTCACGAGGCATTCGCACGTCGTTTAAAATGTACTTTGTTACTTCAAGACTAATACCCATATTATATACTTTATTATACATATCTGCAGAAAAGTAGATGTTAATACTCTTTCTCTCGTTTGAATTCGCGAGAAATATTTTTCGATTATTTTCTGGTTCTTAAACCCACTGATTGGAACCGGCAATTTTACGGATTGCTGATTATCCGTTCCCGTAAATTTGAAACAATTGATTCATCTCCGCCGCTTATGATGATGCCAGAGTATTTTTAAAGTAAGCTCGCTCGATATTTTACAGACTTTTTTCCTAATAAACTTTACCAGCAGCCAGCAGTACGGAAGAGTCTACACTCTATTACACCTACTTATTGGTTAGCTCTATTTCGTAAGGATTTACCAATCCAGGAACAATTTTATAAATCGAAGCCAGACAATAATATCTGGTAGACTGAGTACGAAAATTGACACGAGTCTTGGAAATTTTTAATTCAAAAATTTATCGATTGTTATTTTCGTAAAATTGGTTTGATTTTTTTTATTATTTTTTAAAATTCTTGCGAGTAATTTCCCAGAGTTCAACACACAGGAGCTTTCCGCGCGACTGCATATTATATCCCTGTCATTGCAGCTGCTGCACATTATTTCGAGACTAGAGAGTTTATATAGTTTGTTGGGATTTCCCGGACCGGCTGTTTCGTTCAGTTTCGGTGACACTGATTGCCAATCAATATGCCCATCTCGCTGGAGTCTAATTCACCAACAATGTTGATCAATCAGCTCACACAAACTCATTGTTCTCTCTCAATTATTTATTGACATTTTTTTTCCATCAAAAAAATTATTTTAGAAATTTTTTTTATTCAAATATTTGCTTATGTATAAATAACTTTATTATTTTTTCTAAAATTTATATTTTAATAAATTTATTTTTGGAGATTTTTAAATCGAATAAATTTTTATTAAAATTAGCAAAAATTTATAGCAAGTTTTGATAAAATATTTATATATTAATAATACTTGTACATGACAAAAAGAATATAAGGCTTAAAATAAATAATAAAATATTGAGGTTTATTTAGGTAGTGGAATATTTAATGTATTCAGTTAGTGTCCCCGTAATCCGTGGAATTATTAATTATACGAATTTGAGTGAGAGCAGCATGGCATGGTGATGATCAGGGAGTTAGTCTCCAAGTTCAGTGAGGCGTGGATATATATTTGTGTGAACACATCGTATATATATGTATATACCTAGATACAAACATATATATCTGTGTCTATAGATCTACCAAACACGTTTACACAAAATACAGTAGTTGTATATTGCGCGGATTCTCGTGCATTTATGGTACAGCTGGATAGCCGCGGTATTGCGCTGATTGCGACGTTGTTTGCTGTGCATTTTGACTACGATGACAGTGTGTATTCCGCGTTATTCCACATCAACGTACAATTTAGATAGTCTAGATTTTGTTGTTTCCATTTATCATCATCTGTGTTTAGAGATTTAAATTTTGTTCCTCCTTGTTTGCCAATATTTATCAAGTGCAGATAAATTTAGTCGTAGAGATCTTTATTGTAATTATAGATATAACACTAAAGTTGACATTAATACGAAGGAAAGTGATAATTGAATTACCTATTCAAAGTTGATAGTATTATCGGTGATCCGTGCTTCCGTGGTGTATCAAAAATCAATAATGCGAAACGGAAGTAATGGAATTTCCGGTTAAAGATTGTTCAGGAATATGTATGTGTGTGTTGATATTAAACGTATAGATGGCGATCCGGAGAACCAGCTGGAAAAGATGTATGCCAAACGGAAGCCAGTGTACCCGGAAACCATTACTGTCCCTCTAATTTCTTTACGATACTATTGGTCACGCTGGCGTATTTACTTGATATATGCGTGGATGATATATACAAAGATCGACACTTTATTCTTATTTTGATTTTATTGTGTTGTAAATATTTGACTGCTGGATTTTAAACGGCTCAATAAAAATCGATGATTCAACTTAACATCTGAAAATTCTTTTAATTCCAGTATTAAGTTTGTAATAATTATTCGATTCACATTCGTCGAATTTATTGAGATGGAAACCGTTCTGACAAATACATTCTCCTAAATTATTTATTTTAGAAATTACACATTTTTCATTTTCACCGCATTCAAATTCAGAGCATGGGTCAAAATTATTCATTGGACTTGCCTAAAGTTAAAATTATGTTAATTAATATTTTTGTAAAAGCCAATTGTAAAATATAATATACTTACGTTAATTACGAGAGGCACGAAGTGTATGACAATTAATAAAAAATAACTGAATAAAAAATGACCACTAACTGGTGACTTATAATTAAATAGTATATTAGATATTACAGTTGACTGAACTATTATTAAATTATCTCTTTAGTTCCTTTAATAAAAAATTAATTTGGACTTTTTATTACAACAACGCCACAGGCGTTATTATTTATAGAATTTGAAAGTATACTTTTTAAAAAAACAGTTATATTATATTTTTAATAGTTATGAAAATAATAATTGTGTAAAATATAGATGATTTTTTTTAAATTGTATTTATTGAAAATGTGAGTTCTTATAAAATTAAACTTTACGCTACCCTATAGTGACTAATTTAGGCTATAAAAAAATAGCTTAGAATAGTTAGAAAAAAACGCCTTTCATTGGTTAGATAATTTTATATTTATTGCCTGGACTTTGATAATACTAAATGGAAAAATTATAAAGTCATAATAGATTGAATAACTAATATCATGAGAAGATACAAATTGTCAGAGAATCATATGAAATAATTAAAGAAATAAAAGTAGCCATCGACTCTGGCTCAATAAGATCAATATTTCAAGAGAATTGATCAAATCTTGAAAAATCTGGTTACTGTGGTCTTGATCTTGATCTTGGCTGCTTATATGTTCAATTTAATTATTAATATCAGAATATATTTGATAAAAAAGATGTAATAAGTCAAATAATAATTACCGGAAATCGTGGTATATTATTTCAATTTACACCGGATTTTGTTGATAATATTCTAATAGATCTTTTCGAGTTGGCAGCTAAAAATTCATGTTAATAAATAGAAGATAATCAAAAATATCAAATAATATTTGAAACTCTGATTACCCATTTTTTCATAATATCAGATCTAGGACGTGGTCGAGGCAGGGATTCAAAAGGTTCTTCGTAGGAAGAAAATTGATTGAATTTGGTTACATCTGGTGACCGTGGTCTTGATGTTCGCTGTAAATGATTCTGATTTTGATATCAATACAAGAATATATGTGATGACAAGTTTTAATAAAAAAATTAAATATTAGTTACGAGAAATTATGGTCTATTAAATGAGTTTATGTCAAAAGATCCTGGAAATGTTGAAGGGCCTGATAACTGTGGATTTGGCGTTGGCTGCTAAGAATTTACGTGTATAATTAATTTTAAATGAGGTAAATTTTCTGAGTATAACGAAACTAAAAAAAGGAATATTCTTACTACCGGAAATTTTGGTCCAAATGATTGCCCGGGAGAAGGAGTTTGTCGTGACTGAGGTCCGGATGGTTGTCTATTAGTAGGCGATTGGTTAAATAATAAAGGATTCGGTAAATGCGGTCTTGATCCTTGCTGTTGATATTTAAATTCACAGTATTAATCAGAAAAATATATATTTAATTCAAAACATTTGAAGTTCATGTTAATTACCGGAGACTGAGGTCCATTAAATTGGATTTGATTAAAAGGCTCCGAAACTCCTGAAAAGCCTGATGCCTGTGGTCCAGAGCTTAGCTGCTAAGGATTAAATTTTGAAATTTGTTAGTTAGTTTACTAGTACAATTAAAAAAAGGGAAACTATGAAAAAACTTTAGCTATACCAAAGATCCTGGTCCAAATGACTGCCCACTAGAAAGATTTGGTAGAATCTGAGGTCCAAATGATTGCTCAAGCGAATTAGGTTGAACTTGAGGTCAAATGATTACCCGCTAGAAAGATTTGATGGAAATTGAGGTCCTAATGATTGCTTAGAAGAAAGAGTTGGTTGAGTTTTGGGTCCGAATGATTGCCTGCTAGAAAGATTTAGTTGAATTGTGGGTCCAAATGATTGCCCACTAAAAGGATTTGGTTGAATTTGAGGTCCAAATGATTGCTCAAGCGAATTAGGTTGAACTTGAGGTCCAAATGATTGCCCGCTAGAAGGATTTAGTTAAATTGTGGGTCCAAATGATTGCCCACTAGAAGGATTTCGTTGAGATCCGGGTCGTCTTGAAGTAGGAGAAGAATGCTGTTTAAAACATCAATTTTAATAAGAAGAATGAAGTCAGTTTTTACAACAAATACAAATTAAATCAATCCATAATTACGGGAAATTCTGTTGGACCACGACTCATTGGATAAGGGTATCCGGATGTTTTTGATCCAAAATTGCCCGATGATTGAGGATAATTAAATCCTGCACCGATCTAATCTTAAATTCATAAGCAAATTTCAATTAATGGTATAAAGTTAATACAAATTATATTTAAATTACCTGAGCATCGCCAGGTTTTAACCATGCTATTAACATGAATAGCGTGATGAAGAAAGAAGAAATATTGAAGAACTTCATTTTTCAATTTTTGCTGAGAATCGGAAACTACGTATCGCTTGAGTGTATCAAGCGACTTTTGTAAATTGTCACCAAAAGTACTAGTTTTATAAACAAACTGTACTAGTTTTGAAACAAAGAGTATTCTCTAATTAATTTTTAAATAGCTTGATTAGAATTCTTAATTTAACAGAACAAAGCTTTAAATTTCATACCTTTTCAACATACTTCTGGTATTATCTATTTTATAATAAAAGTCTTATCGTAATTATTAAATAGTCAAATTTAGAAAATAACAAATAAACCAGAAAAAAAAATAAATATTCAAAATAATAGTTCAAAGCAAAAATAAAAAAATTTATCAAAATAAAAAAGTGAACTGCATGGCACATCCTCCTTACCCGCAATGACGTTTATGTGATTTGAGAATAAGCATCAGCCAATTTAGCCGAGAGGGTTAGCCAGGATGACGTTTGGGATTGGAATCAGCGGATCGAGTGAGCAATGATCCCCGCGGCAGTGGATCGTCAAGAGTACATAGCTCCAGCCCTGAGAAACCGAGCTGATGGTTGCAATGCTGCCGTTCATTCCCTTCATCAGTCTTTACACATACACACACTGGCTTACCGGAATTGCCAACTGATAATAGTCGTAGAGGAGTTTGACGACGATGAACGAGCACCGGGAACGAGCGCTTTGCCAGGTGTGGGCATACCGATGTCTTACAATCATCAACAACATCCACGTACATCAGAGATTTCACTTGTCACCTAAGGGTCTTATTCCAGCAAACGGGAATAACCCACCAGTTAAATTCCGCTATCCAGTCGTTCCTTCCAGCTACAAATATCCGCGAAAAAATTAATACGTACTCGTGCACATCATTATCATTTTATTTTTATTTATTTATTTTCGCTTAATAACTAGAAATTTTATCCGGAAGAAAATTCTGGTGCGCTGATCTTCAGCGTGTGCGTTATTATTTCCCTTGCATTTAACTCTAGCTTTGTAATTACTGGTGGTTGAAGTGCTTGAACGGGGGATGATGAACGAAGTTGGGAGGATCGAGAGGAATTAGAAAATGAAGAAGAATATGATGATGATGATGATGATGAAGAAGAAGAATGAGAGGCAAAGAAGCTGGTATTACATTAGCTCCCGGCTAAAACGCGGCAGACTTGGTGGTTGGGATCCTACCTCTGGTACTTGACTCCTTGGCTGTTAAAAACCTCGGCGGTGCCTTCTTCTCACAACAATTCTCTCTTCTAACGTCGCTTTGCTCAGCTCGTCGAGCTTCGGGCGTACGTATGAGAGACGTACGTGGTGGAGTGGTTGACGGCGTAACTCAAGTGAAAAGAGAGTAGAGAGAAATAAAGAACGAATAAGTTTGAGTTTAAAATAAAAAATATAAATAATAAAAAGAGTGTAGTGAGGAACGAACGAACGAAAGAATGGAAAGAGCAGCAGCCCAGTCTGTAGCTCCAGGCGGTGCAGCTTCTCCTGTTCATTTCACGTACCTCTTGGCTTCACTTGTTTCTTTTCAACCGTAACCTGGTCTCATAATAAGATACTTTTTTATTTGCTTCGCATTTACCGATATGCTACAAGTTCCGAGATATATTATTTATAGATAAATTCCTCCTCATAATTTCCCATGAAAAATTTTCTGATGCGGCCATATCAGAAAATTTGGAGTTTATATAAAGCGTGATATGATTATTTATGATCATTAGGGTGTCTCAAAAAATTCGACAACTTTTTTTTTCAAATGATTTTGAAATTTCGTCAAAAAATGCCTAAATAAAGACCTTTTGAAAATTTAAGTCCTAAATTTTGAATTAATCGACCAAAAGTAGTGTTAACAATTTCCGACAGATGGCGCATGATCGCTGAATTATCTCGCTACAAGAGAGTTAAGTTTGAGACATTAAGTTACAAAATAAAAAATATTTTTTCAACTTGTGTGAAAAGCTTATCTTAATTTCCGAATTTCTGCAAAATTTTTTAAGAGTTAGGTTTGATATCAAGGACAGACAAAATTGAACCTGGGTGACTTTAACTTGATCTATAATTTATTAAATAGAAATTACAAACAATTGTTGGCACGAATTCGGTTTATCCAGTTAATCTATCTCTTAATTCTCCGAATATATCGATTTTTTTAATCTGAAAGTTCCACCTCTGATGCTCTGACCGGGGGAGCAAACACCGAACAAAACTTTTGGCAGGTAGCTAACTCTCGATTTTACTGGAGAGTATCGCCAAGGGAAAATATGTAACATGGAGGCCGAGACCACGTACCAAATTTGTGACGAGATGTGTGTAACGTATAGCAACGATGCACGCTCGGCTCTGTTTTATCAAGAGTGAAATACACGAGGGATCTGATGATGCAGCAGCTCGCGACTACTCTACACAGACGTGTACCCATGACACTGTAAAATTACCGCGTCAAAAACAATTACATTACGGATCAACGATTTCTTGTGTGCTTGCTCTTTGTGTTTCGCGTGATCCCAGTCACTACTCGACAAAACTCCGATCTCCATGTCTGACTACATCTTTCTTACATTAGTGTCTCGTGTCAGCTCCAGACTTTTTTAAATAAGTTTACTGACAAACTCACACAAAACATTACATTCTTACATTCATTCGTAATTTTTTCAAGCTTGTAATTTTTTAAATGATCGAAATTTATTTTAATGTATAAAGCTGTCGAAATTTTTTTCTTAATAATAAAAATATTTTAGCTAGATAGTTAGCTAATTTATTTTAAATTTTGGTTATAGATGATCCAGCTTCCAGTCATCTCCCCATGCTCAGAAAAGGATCTTTGGAATAGAGTGGAACATAATTTTTTTTTTTAAATAAAAAATTTATTACATTTAAAAAAATATAAAAATATCAATAAAAAAATTTTTATAAAATATTGTCTATATGATAAATTTATATATCCTTAAAAAATTTTA
The DNA here is from genome assembly GCF_020080835.1 of Cotesia glomerata. NCBI lineage: Eukaryota > Metazoa > Arthropoda > Insecta > Hymenoptera > Braconidae > Cotesia > Cotesia glomerata. The sequence goes on from NC_058158.1 coordinate 7,462,340, forward strand.
ATAATTTTTAACATAATTCTTGTTTAACTTCATCTGAATTCTTGAAGTATTATTTATAAAAAATAAAAATTAATTTAAATAATTTTACAAAAAAAAAAAAAATTATTAGACATCAAAATCCGTAACTGTTAATAATTTTATTCGTTATTTGAACAAAACCGTTACGAGAATTTCAGTAAGGGGTTGAAAAAAAAACAGATAAAGACAAGGACAGAACTGTTTGTATTTAATATTAATAGAGAATATAGAAGAAGCGAAAAGATGAAAAAGAGAGAAGAAGATAGTTGGTGAGAAGAGAGCCAATCAATCAGCCGTAAATCAGTATGCAGAGCACGTACACCTAATGCTTCCACTCTTTCATCATATGCATTTAATCACCACTCACAATGTACAATCTTTCTTTTCTATCAATACCATTTCTAAAAACTGCGTTCATCTCATCTAAAACTAACTGTAGGTCGGTTATTTTGTCATCATTATTATTCTCAAGAGAAATAAATTAAATTTATTTACCGATCAGCTATCGTTGATTATAACACTCGAGGGATCAATAACATATTTATTTAATTTGTCGTACCAGCGTTAGGTTAGTGTAGCTGTATGATATATTAAGCATATATGGAGTCTATAGAAAGTAATTGGTAATTGCGGATCTTTGGTGCGGAGTGAGGAGCAGAATCGAGGAGTGAAACCTTTTCAGGAAGGAACCACTTGCGGAGTGTTGAACAGACAGATTACCTGACCAGACGATGCTATTGCCACGAGGCAAATACGTCACTGTGGGTTCACCAGAGAGAACACTACACGAGAAATCGAGATGGCAGGCAGAAACGTACCGGGCAAATACGTAATCCGGATTATCGGGGATCCGCTTAGTGAACTGGACACTTGCGTCCGCCAGCGATACCATCCACGATACCTTGCTTGCCGTACTGCCGTACACCCAACACTTTGCTCCGTCATTTATTTTATTTTTTTAACTTATTACATAAGCCCATTTCCGCTTCCTCAAGCAACAGCTCTCAGCCTTATCATTACCAGCATATTTTTATACAACAAAAATAGTCACTGTTGAAAATTATTCCGCCGTAAAAAAAAAGAAAAGAAATTCTAATATCAATAAAAATCAATAAGAATAAAATTGCAATAAAGTCTAAGCGTCTGGAGGAAGTGGAGCGCCGTTGGGGTGGAAAGAGGTTCAATTTAAGCCAAGCCCACTGCTAAAAAATGCTTCTGAAGACGCTGGCCCTCAGTTCATTAACTGGAAACCCAATAGCGGTTGTTTGCGTTGGCAGACAACTAAGACGACGATCACCGGCGAGGAAGAAGAGTTCGGCTCTCAAAATTACGTCGGGCCATATTGCATTCGGTTTCATCCTCTTTTGTCTCATTACTATGCAGGCTCTTTATTGTTTTATTTTTTTTTTGTAATTTTAAATTATTAATTTAACAAGTTATTCATTTGAATTAATTATCTTATCAGGAATTTTATTTTTTATGTTATTGCAATTATTATTGCTAGCAAATTACAATCACTTGGTGAAAAAATCATATGAAACCTTTAAAAAGCACTAATTTAGGTTAAAACCATTTCAGTGATAGAAAATTGAATTTTTAAAAACCTATTCTGGCATATAAATACGCCGGAGACAAAATTTTCTTTATTTAAGGAATAAAATTATTTTTAATAATTACAGAAATGGAGATGTAAAAATTATAAGGCCTTTTTATATTATATTTACAAAAAAAAAACTGTTATATTAAACTGTTACAGGAACTATAAATCCGTAAGAATAACATCATTTCATAAAGTTTTATGTAATGCATTTTTTTAACGTAAAATTTACAAATTTTTTAATGTGAAATTAGTATTTTTAGGTTGACATTTTTTGCAATATAAAATTTATATTTTTAAAAATGTAAATTTGACAGATTTTTCTGTAATTTCAACATGAATTATTTTTCCATGCTCTCTTAATTATATAGATTTTATAGAGTAGCAGATTTAACGACCCGTAAAAAAAGTTTCAATGTCAAACCACGCTGTCAAAATAGATAAAGTTGGCAGTCAGTAAGTCGACGTTTAAGTTAACATGACGTGTATATAATAGTAAAAATAATAATAATAATAATAATACTAGTTCTTTCGCTTTGTATTAACGGTGATTCGATGAGGGGTGGATAACTGCAGGCTACCCACTAACAGCGGGGGTGAAATTATAAAGAGCAAACAATGGCTTGAGTACGAGTGCAAGGATACATTTCACATTAATTTATTCGACATTTAAATTACTTATGTCTAATTTTATTGATACTCTGTATATTGATAATCTAAATTTACAGTGACGTCAGGAAACTAATTATTTTTTTAATTAGAATGTAACTTACATCAATAATCGACGGCTGATTAAAAAAATAAAAAATCTAACAAAGTAAACATTTTGTCTGGAGTATGTCACGCAATCACCCTAATATCAGCATGGATTCGAGAGCTCATGGTTGGCTAGTATACGGTACACCCTCAATGAACGAGGGCTGGTCTTTATGTCGGAGTAAAACCACTCGCATGCGCCAACCCTTTTATTACCGAACCGGATGACTGTAACTATCTGACGTGACGACATTAGCGGAACCTTGTGCCTCGTATATTATTACTCAATGCGGTAATACAGCAGCAGCAACAGCTAGACTCGAACGATAGATAAAGAGATGCAACAATTAAGCGAGAAAGATATAAATGGTAAATGGTTAATGTGGATTATGGGACACTGGGGTGAGAGTTCTCATTACAGGTCTGGTCATGCTGGCTTTCATGGCCCCTCTTCCCACAAATATCTGATATTATTCGACTATAATGTAAATATGTTTATCAAGGGTGACGTTCTACCCGTTCATCAACGATCTTTATAAGAAATTTATTTTCGTATTTAGTTTATGATTGGAATGTCAGAAAAATTTATTGATATCAATTTTGATACACCCTTAGCTCGATATTTTTCTATTAAAGCTTTTATTAAGTTAAATTAAATTTAGATTTTGTTTTTGTAGTTTCTGATGGAATAAATTATTTTTACCAAATTTTGGCAAAAAAAAAAATCAGAAAAATTTTCAAAAATTTCTATCTCATGATTGGTGCACTGATAGAAAGATTTTTTAGTATTCAAGAGGATTTCTTAGTATTTAAGAAATCATTTCTTAAACATCATTTCTTAGTATTTAAGAAATTTTTCTTAAATACTAAGAAATATTATAAATACTAAATAATATTTCTTAAATACTAAAAAATATTCTTTAAATACTAAGAAATGATGTTTAAGAAATGATTTCTTAAATACAAAGAAAATGCTACGAAATCCTTCTATCAGTGTGGGTTAAAAACATTTGAAAAAAATCATTATACTTTTTCTGTAAAGAATTAAAAAAAGGCAAAGATTTTTTTCCAAATTTTTACCGAAAAAAAACTACATAAAAAAATTATTGCTCCAAAAAACATCAAACAAAAAAATTTAATTGGTTACTTTTAAATTCATACTTAAAAATGAGTAAAAAAACACTATGCTCTATGGACAAGTAAAATTCTGAACATATAATTCTAAAATAATCAATAAAGTATACAGTAAAAAATTTTGCGTCATTTCGTCAAAAATTTTGTGTTAAATATTTAACACTTTTTTATGTTAATTTAACATTTATTATGTAAATATTTAACATAAAAATTTTTGACGCATAGACGCAAAATTTTTGACTGTGTAATTTTCAAAAGTAAAGTAGTTGCAAAATTGGACCTCAGGATGACTTGACTTAGAATGTAACTTATCATATGTACTTTCCAATTGAATAATAAGCTTAAAATGACAGCTGACAGTGTATACACACTAGTTACAACTCCAAAGGTGGTCAAGGGTGTTAAAGATTTCCGTTAAGTCGGCACATTGCTTCTCCATATATTATAAAATTCACTTAGTATATAAGAATTACACGAATATAAGGAATAGAGAGAGCACACACGATTTATGCAGAAATTTATATGTGTAATGTCTGTTCAAACACACGACAGTAATAATATCCAGTAACGTTCTCACGGGTCATACAAGGCTAAGCCTCTGCCTCAATGTTTCAGAGCACCTCGCTATTAAACAGAAAGATTAAAGTTACAGATAGAGCTTAATAAGGCAAAATACTCTATATACCGTATTTTTCATGGCTTCGGGTTATGTGCCCGGAGATCACCGCCCGATATTCGATCTTTAAATATTACAAATTATTAAACTTTTCGTCATTATCGATAATTATTGAAAAATACTTTTTCTTGCGTTACTTTTTGTCGTAGAAAATGAAAAAGAAAAAAAAACAATTCGTTGCTTGTGTAGTATCTACCTTAGGCGCGTGAGGGGCGGCAAGACCGTGAATAAAGGGGAGAGTTGTGTGGGTGGGAGCCGCACAGAATGGAATAAGATAGAAGAGAATGGAATGGAAGAGAGCAAGGCTAAAAGTGGTTGAGTACCCGCAGGTCAGAGAGGAGAGCTCTGCGTTATGCGGTAGGGGTGCTACTACTTACCATACTCTCCCGTACTCCGTGTACACACAAGTTTCTTTATAGTAGCTGCTCTTATTCGGCGTGGCTCTGAGCTTTGAATAGTAGTCGCTAACGCACGGTGCTTCTCGGCAGAACAACTAAAGCAAAAATATACTCGGAAGACTGAACTATACTTTTGTTTAACCAGATACAGAGGCTATGGATTGTCTTCTATTTACTGTTGGTTAGTTAATTTTAATTTTAATTTTTCTATAATAATAAAATTATATTATACTGATTGCACCGCTCCCTAATTTAAAAGACAGACGGAAAAGATTTGTGAAAATTGCAAAAAATAATTGTGTTGTATTCATAAAAAAAAAAAAAATATCAAATTTATAAGTATGAACACTGATAGAAAGATTTCGTTCTATTTAATAAGATTTAGCAACAGATACTAAATGATTTAGTAACAAACCTTTCATTACTAAATATTTAGTAATAAGTACCAAATCATTCATTAAAGCCCATTTAGTTCTACCAAATAAATGTTTAGTAGTATTTAACAAATGATTTATTGGTACTTAATAAATCGTTTATTTGTATCAAAGAAATTAATTTTTTAACTAATTTTAGCGTGTAACCTAACTTTTTAACTTAAAATAAATCAAAATAATTAAAATAAATAATTTTAAGTAAAAATATAAGGTATTATAAAGAAAATAATCTCATTAAATTATATTTTTTTGTTTTAGACATTTATAAAATTAAAAATTAAACAAGTTTTTAACATATCAATAATAGACTAATTGAAAAATGTTAACTAAACTCCACTGAGAAAAGATATAAATAGAAAACATTTATTGGGAGTATGTGTGATTTTAAAGGTTTAATAAATCTCCCAAAATTGAGCTGAATAAAATAATCTGAGTCAGTTAATAGGTTATGTATCACATAAACATTGGAATTAAAGCTTAGCCATCTACCGACAATACTTGCCAAAGAAATATTTAGTATCTGTTACTAAATATTATTTGGTGGAAATAAATATTTATTTCCATGTAATAAGGCTTTTTACATATAAAGAAATCATTTATTAAACTGTAACAAACAATATTGATGGGTACAAAATATTTGTTTCTCCCAAATAAATGAATAAAAATTTTGTTACTAAATCAGTTTAGTACTCCGTACTAAATCCTTCTATCAGTGAATGTATAAAAATTACATTGTTAAATAATTTTGTATTAACATAAAAAGCGACTGTTTAATTTATAGAAAAAAAATTTTTTTGAAGCAATAAAAATATTTTAAAATGTAAGAATCGTGCACACGGTTGTACTTGTTAAAAAAATAAGCGGCACATAACACGTTGAGACTCTTTGTCTTGCGATTCCAATAGTAGTAGCTTTTTGGTATCATTGCTGGAGCATTTATTGAGTAGCACTCACTCGTGTGATCGCGGTCGTACAAAATAATCTATAAAAGATGAGGCGGATTGTGCTTAAAAAACAAAATATAATAGAAAAAAAAAAAAAGAACTCTCAGGATGTTAAGCTAAAGACAAAAAGAAAACTGGCACCGAGAACAAAGGAAGTACCACAAAAGAAATAGCTTGTGGTTTTAATGCCGAGAGTCGGATAAATAAAGGAAAAATTAGCGAAAATTAAAGTAAACAAAGGGTAAATCTGGAAAAATAATTTCAATGAAAAGGGATAGTAATTAACTTTGTGAATACCCGGAGGGTAAGAGTCCATTCAATTGAGTACACGGATAAGATAAAAGGGATTGAAACCCGGAATCCATGAGCATACATACATGTTTAAAGAGTAAGCCTCTGGGCTGGATGAGCTTGACCAACGTCTGATGGAGGTTTTGTTAAAGTTAAGTGCGCACTACATTCTACATCGTCCATTGGGTCAGTTAGGACCTAAAGGATGGGTTAGTTATTTTGTGTGTGATACTAGTCACGTGGGTTTTGGATTACTGTCGCTCTGTCGGCAACAATTCGAACAAGCTTACGGGGGATAAAACCAATGGGAGAGGGAGAGAGGGATGATAGGGAGGCATCCAGACTGTAAGATTAAGTCGTAATGATTTTTTCCGGTGAGTAGTTTTTGAATAATCAATGCATAAAATTAATTTTTTTTCTCAATTATTGTTATCAAAATCCTGGTAAAATGTGAATAATTTATTGGATATTTATTTATATATAAGCATTTTAGCAGTGCATCCGAATGATAGATATGAGGCGGCGCTTTTCTCGCCGGTTCCCTTACCCACTGTAATGCATTAAAATCCACTCACGATGCGACTTTTGCACAGACGCTAATTGACTGTACAACGAGATAACGCGGGTGCTTTATCGTTCTGTCCATAACGAGAGCATGCAAGAATTTAACTTTTATTTTTTTTTTTTTATTTATTTATTTACAACTGAAACATTGACTTTTTGTGTCAATGAAAACGGTCCATTAACCAGCGGCTTTTATAGTCTTGTTCTCCGGTAGGTATATATACAATAATGTATAATACGCTCACCCATATAAATTTGCAGGACAGTCAACGATATTTTTGTTTTGCACACTCACACTTACAGCGTATTTTTCTTGTCTATTATTTTAAAACCACGTGACCTTGCACGTATTTTATATTTTTATTGCTATCTCGACATTTGTCCCCCTGCTTACAAAAACAAACAACAAGCCTGAATACATAAACACGCAAACAAATTTATCGGCAATTATATCGCCCAGCACTGCCAACTTTTTAAAAATATTCCTCCAAATTTAAGTATTTAAATATGTACACAAAACGTTTATATTTTATTTAATGACGCTTTATTGTTAGTTTTGGTGAACAACTGAAGGAGAAAGTGCGGGCATAATGTTCGAGACAAAAAAAAATAGAGTAGGCGACTCACGAAATCCAATTGACGCGTTGAATAACGGCTAACAAACCGCAGTTACGTCATAAAAAGTATTGCAACGGGATGTGAATTAATTTAGCTTCCCACTCGGATGTACTTTGACACTCACATATATGGATACACATCTTGCATCTGTATCTATATGGACATGAATGAAGATCAGAGACCCTTCGTACAGTAATTTGTATTTTTTATCTTACTTGATTCAACTTGCTCGCTTCCCACTCATCTCGCAACGGTCCCAAAATTGAATAAAGTTAAATAAAACGAGGTATTCTGCACCACAGTCGCTTTTATTTTCCTGTACTTGCGTCTATAAAGCCCGCCGGCGTTTTCATCGAGGGTATATAACGTTGCGGACTCCAACACACCCGGAATCGTTCTGAAAACGGTGCATACATTAGCGGATAGACAGACATACACAAAGGGATAGCCATGCGGTATATAAGACGATTATGTCTCTAGATTACTTGGGGTTAGATATTTTCATTTTGGTATGAATCAAGGGGTGGTTTGGTTCTTTTTCCAAAATCAATATAACACCCAGTGAAAAAAATTTCTGATACGGCCTTAAATGTTCATATATAATTTTTGATATAACTTAATATGCCCATATATAATTTGTCGATCAGAGATAGTGTTGAGAATCTCCGATAGATGGCGCATGGTCGCTAAATCTTCTCTTTAGTAAAGAGTTAAGTTTAATAAAATTAAAATATTAAAATATATATACAAGACAAGATCTAAAGTGGTTGAGCCAAAGCAAGGAATCATATTTATATTTTTATATATTGCCTAAAATGGTGACCGTCTTTTATTTCTCATGCAATAATTATCTACGATAAAATTTTTCAGCAAAAATTTCTTATGCAATATTTTATTCGAGCAATATTTTCTCACACACACAAAAACCATGATCAAAAGGCCATTTTATTGTTGAAGATATATAAGCATTTTCGTAAATGATGATTAATTTTCGTCAGATTAATTTATTTTTGGTTGTCTTGAGATATTTTTGTATAAGAAATTGTTGCAGAAAAATTTTGACATAGGTAATTTTTGCGGATTAATAAAGGCGGAGAGCCGCCTACAATAGCTATATCAGAATATTTTTCCCAAGACTCATCTCAGAAGTAGTTAAAGATTTTTCTGATAGTTTAAATTCCAGGTTAAATTATTAATTTTTAGTGAATTATTTATATAAAAAAAAAAAAAAATAATCGATCCATCACGGCTTTTGAGCATGATCGCAGTCGCTTAGATCGCCGCGTTCTGGTTTGAATAATATTTAAAAAGAGACTAAAACGGAAGTACGCCGTACGAGGATGATAGCGCTGATGGGAAGCTCGTAAATATTCAACGGTGTGAAAATCCTGTCGATCAAAAAAAAACTTTGTGCTGTCACCTACTCACCTGTATCCTAAAATTTACACATACATATACAATGTATACGTGTACCAGCCATTATTAAAACAATCAAAAGCTAAAGTTTAGAATCAACAGCAATTCAGTCGCGAAAGTTAAGTGAAGCCGAGAGTCGAGTGAATTTAATGAAATTCTGGTCGCTATCAGTCATAATAGCGACAATACTCACTAGTTTTGCGTCTGATGTCTGATATGTCATACCATCGTTGGATGCCTGTGTTTTTGAAACATATTAGTCCGTGACAGAATTCAAACCGGATATGCGACGTTGTTGCGAGCATCACACAACTGTTACACAATAATTCGTCTCTACCACTAAGTTGACGTGGGTTTGTGCTTTCCACACTCTTCTGCATACAATCAACATATGTATAGATGCATATGTGTATGGATGTACCTATCCTCTCACCTAATGTCTCTTCTATCGTACGCTCAAGCTCGATCCCTACTCGTATCAAACTGCAGCCTACACTCTACACTTGCTTCTCTGTTCCTCTGTATTCTAATACTGATGCGAACATATAGCACAGAAAGCCTTGTATTGTCATACGTGTTGCATGTAGTATCTAGTATGGAGCACATATGTATATTTATATCTATATCTATCTCGAAGAGCAGGAAAATGAACGTCAACGGACAGGGTTCGTTGACAGGACACAATATTGCAATAACTTCAATTACTGAGACACGACTGGCGACGCCGACGTCAACGACGCGTGTACATTTGAAAAGCTTGCGGCCAACACTAGTACATTATCCTGCTTGTATAGATTTTTTCTATGTATACCCATCCGATATTCTAACCCTCTGATGAGAGCATTGAGGTTATTTAACGCAGACATTTGTTCGTTCATTCACAACGCATTTCGAAATTTAAGTTTAATATATCTCAACATCTATGTCGATGTATTTCTATATATGTGTTGGACAGACGAATTGGCTTTTGGGACATGTCAGCGCGATGCGATGCAACATGACGAGGGGGTGCCTTTTAAACAAGTGCTTCTTGATAAACCATTGACGCGCGAAGCCACCCTCGAAAATTCGCCGACGCGCCTTGACGCCCTCCGGCCACTGCACAGCCAACCCCTGCTAGAGTACAACACATCGTATAGTTTACTACAGTGTAGTATAGTACAGTAGTATGAAGAAGTGTCGAGTGTATTGAAGAGTCAAGGGTGATGTTGAAGACAACGCGTGATATGCGCAGGCTTTCAAGTAATGTTAAGTAGTCACATCTCTCGCTTTATTTAACTTTTAAAGTAAAGTAAATTTTTTAGATCCTATTCGTACTCTAATTCAAGTCTTTGATGAAAATATTCCTTTGTACCGCAAAATTTTTAATAAATTTATTTATTGTTTTATTGAATGTTTTATAATTTTAGTTGTCAGTTGAATTAAAAATTAATCTTAGAGTATTACAGATAAATTTAAATTTATTGAGCTTTCAATGGAGTCAATTATTTATTTCGGTATTCATCTATTGAATAAACGGGCGTTATTAATATTGATAACTATCATAAATAATCTATCGAGTGGTAGTTGAATGGAACGAGTGAAATGACCTAAGAAATTGAAATATAATAATAATTGATAAATTTAAAGTCTGCGATATCAATTTATGGATTTATGAAGCCGTACGGCTGCGCGATAGCATCTTCAGATCTTTATATTCCCAGTCGAAAAGATTTCACGGCCTCGATATGGTCCCGAGGGCACTCTACTCACGATCCCCGGGGGTGATCGCAACCCCTGCTCGCGCGCGACCCACTTGAAATTTCGCTCGGCTAGCGCTTTCTTTTTTCTTCTTCCTTTCATTTTTTTTTTATTTTTTATTTTATTTTATTTCACTCTCCTTTTTTTGTACTTTTTTTTTTAACATTTATTTGACAGCTGTCGGCCGCAATACGCACGTTTACTTACCCCGGTGGTCGACTCTCTGTCTTCGACTTTCCACAAGGGATAAAAAAAACTTGCTCGCCCTTATTTTGCTCGGTGTCACAAAGTTGTAAAATACATCATCAAGTTCAAGGTTTTGAAGTTTTAAAATTTTATTTCTATTTATTTTAAATATCAATAATAATAAAATTCTTCTTTAACGATCAAAAAAAGATAATTGAAGTGAGTAATCACAGATCTTAGAATTTTTGTAATTAACTCTCACGCATTTTGAATCGTCAGAATTAAAGTTATTGCATTACAAGCATGGTAGTTTGATCGCGGAGTAAAAAATCAGAAAATACGTAAGTTGTTGCAAACAACTGACCCGATACTGAGAACTGAGAATCAATCGCGTTAAAGCCTGAGAACTTTGTCAATTAGCGGGAACAATTAGTCGCTTAGTATCGGGTGATCGGTAATCGGTTGTTACGCTGCGCGGCAGCGCCAAAGTGACAGATATACTCCAAGTAACTGGTCTTTGAATTATTGTTATTATTTTCCGCGGTTTTTTCGCTCTAAAACTCGATGTATTTCAAGATATACCAATAGGCATTCGAGGTATGTCGCGATAAGAAGAGTATAGCTCTCTATTGATCCGTTAATCCGTCGAGTTACATGTGCGAATAATGGGGATAATCGTTTCCTCGCGTACGTTTTCTCTGGTGCACCGTCTCTTAACTCGATCTCTCGCGTCGAGAATATCGATAACTCAATTCTCTATTCCAGAGTTTCCACTATTACTACTACTATCCAGCTCTGATCCATACGCTCTATTCTCCACACCAGCCACTAGTTATTCCGTTAAAGTGACTTGATTGCGACATCACTGAATCAATCTTGTTTTCACACGCACACCGAGTTTACTTCGGCACCAATCCAATCAAATTCTACATTTATCTATCATTTGTTGAGTACACATATTAATAAAGGATGTCGATGTCTATAAAATAATAATAAATAATAATAATTAGGTTATTATGGCCAAGATTGGTAAATTTTTAATTTGTATTAATTTTTATTAGATTTCTTTAAAAATAAAAAATTTTGTCATAATATGTTTCAAAAGTTTATACGTGTATATTTATATATAAATGAAATGTAATTAGGAAGATCCAGGTTCAATTCCTGGCTTGGTCGGATTCTAATATTTTTTTCAAAGTTGATTTTGTTTTTTTTTTTTTTTTTTAATTTAAATTATAGTTTTTATTGTTAACTTAACAAAAATTATCGAAAATGGCAAAAATTGTTGCTAATAAATTAGGATTAAATTTTTTAATAAAGAAAACGTTCAATTAAAGAATTAGAAAGGCTTTAATATTAAAAAATTAATATTACAAATAATAATAATGAGTTTTCAGAGACAGCCCGCGGATTAGTTTAATGACTGTAACATTAACGATCAAATTATGAATTAGGAATGGTACACACTAAATTTATGGGCCTAAATGTATATAATTTTTGGTATTATTTAAACGTTGATTTAAATTGGACCTTGATACACACACAAACACATTTGATGGGGTGCGGTCTTTCTTCCGGGGAAGGGAGCTTGGCAAAAAAAAAGTGACGGGTTATATTTATATTAATATGAGTGAATGTTGGTATAAAATAAATAAAATAAAAAGAAGTATCAAGTTGAAAAAGAAAAAAAATAAATAAAAACCGGACGAACCTTGCCAATTTTCGGGACGGTCGCAAGATGTAATGATGATATTTATCCCTAATGAAATTAGTCCTGCTTCTCTGAGCGCGTGGAATAGACGTCGTACCGTGAAATTACTATAATGGTTATTGTGGGCCTTACAAAACTCAACCTCCAACTAAACAAAAAGACCAAAAGAACAATATAATAAAAATTTTATGTGTAGAGAAAAAAAATAATATAAATATGTGATGAATTTGTGTATAATAGTTTGCGTATGTTGAGCTAAACACCCACCCATTTTAGATTTTGAATGCCCACATACTCGCGTGTTAAAAATATTACACTTGGCTCATTTTTGATAAATTTCTGGAGGCTTCTTATGCTGGTGATGATAATACTCCTCGGCCTAACACAACTTTAAAGAACATATATATAGAGAGTTTCGAGGATTTTTAGCTTGAGCGTTAGCGAAGAATCCGAAATTACGGTCGTAAAATAGGGAACGCCGAGCGCAAATTAGAAGGGGGACTGGGTCGGGAGGAGAATTTGAGAATCAGGAAAAAGAGCCAAGAAGGTACGGAGGAGAAAGATAAGGCCCCAGGGGGTGTCCCAAGTACTCGTGCATCGGCGATTAAGACTCGACGAAATCGACCTTTGCCTTGAAACACCGAATTTCGGCGGGATTAGAAGATCGTCCAGGTTTTATTCTGGATTAGTGCCTCCTGGCAAGGCTGGTTTCGGTGGTACTAGACGTGTGGGGCACAAGAGAAGGCCCGCAGCCGGGAGCAGCCAACGGGCTCGTTCCACTGGAAACAATTGCTGCCTCCGGGCATCATTTACATCATAAGCAATCATAATGATCGAATTTTCGGCGAACGAATGATGATCCAGTGAGTGGAACGAGGGGGAGCCAATTCAGAAGTACCCACTTACTGGAACTGCTGCGTTTTTTTCGGAATAAAGGACCAAAGAATCGAGCTGGAGACTCTTCTCGTGCCTCCTCTCCTACACTCCAACGCCCTCTTACACGTTCAGCTCTATATTATATATTATATATTACATACATGTGTATCGCCAGAAATATTAAAACGCTCGGGGCTACCTGCGCACACATGAGTCTGCAACAACTGGCACCCGCCAGGACAAGGCCTTGCCCAGCTTCTCCACTCATCCGCTGGTTTTTTCTGCCGCTGCTGATGCACACGATGGATACCTTATGCTCTGGCAAGTCTTTTACTCAGAGCTAATCGTCCAAAAGCGCCCTGAGCGACCAATCGTTTGTCCTCGAGATTCGCACCCTCAGTTAGCTTAGACAGCTTTCAGGGCATACTCTCACTCGTTAACTCCATCCAGCTCTACAGTTAACCACTTTGCACTCGTTTGTATGTTCTAATACCGAGAATTGAAAAATTATTTCTGACAGATTATCATCAACATACGTGTGAAAAGATTTATAGGCCGTTTTTGCGAACGAGACCTTGAGATGACTAACATCATTTTTGGAATTAGTTAACACTATTTTCAACTGCCTCAGGATTTTGTTAAATCTATTCTATATACGTTACTAATTTTTCTCGACCGTGACAATTATAATTCTTTTAATCCGTTCTTGCCTTTTCGGTCATTTTTTTTTCTCGCTAATATAAATCTAATTCAAGTGGATGGTAATATTCCATCTTCACTAACAATTTGGGACAAAAAGTTGCTCTTCATTCTCAGTGGCTTTCCATCGTTAATACTTAAAAATTGAGTCGAACAGATACTAGCATTTACCAGCTAATTAGTGTTCAAGTTCGGTGGTTACCCATCGACCTAACTCTCCGAGGACGATTTGTCCCGAATTGTTAGTGAAGATGGAATAGTACCATCCACTTGAATTAGATTTATACTAGCGAGAAAAAAAAAAATGACCGAAAAGGCAAGAACGGGTTAAAAGAACTATTATATATACATTCATAAAAATAAATAATTTTAACCATGAAAATTAATACATATTTTTCTTTAAAAAAAAAAATTCAGCCAATTTTTTATTTTAAACTATTCACTATTTATTATTATAAAAGGTTCGACTAGATCTAAATATTTCAGGACATTTTGAGAATTGAGTTTTGTTTTTAGTAATTCCCTCTGTACTATCTTTGTTTCAGTTTATTTTTTTCGTTAAACTCTCGGCTGAAACGACGACATCAGTATGCGGACCACGAAGCTGGATCCTACCCTCTGCTCTTCGGGTCTCACTCTCGGTCCTCCCTTTACTCACTACTACACTGTGTTCAAACTTGGAACCTCTCTTGTCTCACCTCTAAACCCGTAGTGGAACCCATAGGCATTTCCAAGACAGACACCGAGAGAGTAGAACACATAACAGGCGAGAGTGTTTCCGTCGTAATACCGAAACAGTATTGATTGCAAGGCTGCCTAGCTAAGCTCAGAAGACCATCTTTCTATCCGCCCTATTGTCTTATTCACACACATATCTCCAAAAGAGCCTCTTCCGAATCCCATTACCAGGATATTTCAAACATTTTTTCACACAAACATTTTCTGATCGAGTATAGAATCCGCTTTGATAATATAACCGACAGAAATAAAATGAAAAAAAAAAAAAAAAAAACAAAACTTATCACTGGCAATATTTCACCAAACGACGGAATTATTTGTTTCATGGATTAGATAATACATAATAAAATTCTTCCGGTAAGAACTGATTTTATCTTACACCTAGTTTATTCCAATTTCGGATTGCCGAAGCTTGAGTTGAGGAGAAAGCAATCCTGGCTTTCCTCGACATTTATTGAATTGATCGAGCCAGTCGAGGGTTAGACATCCACAGTACTAACAAAGACACTCTAACTCATGTTAGCTCTCTCCTGCTCTCACCTCCTTCGCCCGTAGGACCTCGCTTAAGGGTACGGTAACGAGGTAACAATGACCTGCTATAGGGTTGTCAGCAGCCAGCAGAGGAGACCAGACGATAAAGGACGAGACGAGAACCGCAGACTTTGTCTAAACGGGATCAAGTTTGCCTATCGTACCCGCTAGATAATTAGTCGGGTAATCGAGCTAGCTCCGAATTTCAGAGCTACCACTGTCTATCTCCTTTACAGCTTCAAGTACCTGACAAAAACGCTTCAGTGTTAGTAGTTGTCACTATTACTCTGGAAGGAAACTTGCAACGACTTTTTAGAGGACTTCTTATTGGGCAATTTACGATTTGGTAACGATTTATTTGTAGAGTAAGGAGGCTCGAGTTACAATAATCAGTCAATTGGCCTGCAAAAAAATCTACTTGAGCTTTTATTCTCTTTCATTGAGCGCGATTGAACGATCAACCAACAATGCGCTGCAGAATATACTCTACTTATTATATTATATTGTATTATGTTGGTGTATATCGCAGAGTTTCCCATGAAAAAATGGTGAAAAAATCCGGCACGAGGTTTCGTGTGACTTCGGGGTCTCTTTGGGTGACATAATGAGGCGGATCGATTGCCATACACATTACCATGACAATACTGGACGCCCCTCGACGACTCGCTATGCCTTACACAATTGATGGACGACTGAAATTTCGTAGGAAAACGGGAAACGTGACTCGGCGGGACGCTCTGATATAAAAAAAATTATACGTATATACATATATATAGATATTTTGTGCGAAGGGTGGCAAAAAAAGTCCGGATAAGTCAGTAAAACTAGCTCGGAAGAAAACAGAGCGACAAAGTATATATATTTTGGGGCTTGCATGAAAGAGGGTCGGCTGCCCGGCACACACCAAACGGCTTATTAGTCGGCAATGTGATCTATTTGCCCTGTACTCTTATAAAGAACCAAGGATATTGTGCCACTGCGTTACGAAGAAGGGCATTATTGCCCAACAGGGATCGCTGGTTAGCCCGTCCACACACAAACCCACACTAGGACACACTAACTAGTTGGACTTTACTACCATATAGTTGGTAATATTTCGTAAGAGCTAGATCCAACTCGGCGCTGATAGTTATGACCTACCCAGAAACACCAGCGACCCCCGGTGGCCCTTAAGCTAATGCACGGGTAATTTTTTCCTTCGCGATATTGCCCTATTATTGTTATCGTTGTTATTATTATCATCGTTGCTACTGCTTCTGTTATTATTTCTATTGGTGATAGATTTAACTTTGTCCTGTGGGAATAAGGACCAATTTATGAGATGTAGAAGGAGGAAAAATATAATAACAAGAAAAGAAGAAAGAAAAATAATTTTGGTTATAGAACAGTTATTGGGTATCGGGCGATGATTAACTACCTAACGGGTAATTCGATTTTCGACTTTGGTTTTCACTTCCATTGTCGTCTTCTTGAGATCATTCTGGCATTCAAGACATTCCAGTTGTTGGAATTTGGGATAAGTGAACGGCACTGCAAGCATCAAAACAACAGTGGATCGTTTGAATGTCTTGGACTCGAAAATTCACCTTGGAATTCACTGCGAGCCAAATGTGGTTTGCTAGACAAATGTGTTTGACATGGCCTTGATTATCGACGATTGTTCGCCATAATCGGTTCACCTTGGTGGAGTGTCGGAGAAGCAATAAGCAATAAGAGAATAAGCATTGTTCCTTACATATATTCGGCTTATTGTCTGACTGGCGATAACTTCCGTTTTACACTTAGCTACCATCGACTCATCCAAGCTTACAATGCCATCGGATAGCTCCGAGTGGGATCACGTTGAGGCACTTATTCAGACGTTGACTGGCAGGTTACTTTAGAATTATGATTGACCAGGATGCAATTCCATTGGCAAATGCACTCGGACATTCAAATAACAATGAGAATGATTGTTGGTGAAAATTGTGATAGAAATAATTTATTAGGACGAATTTAATAAGATTGTAAAAGCTCGCAACTAAGCAATGAGCCGCAGAGTGGCTTGGTGATATACAATGGAGAATTGGGGAAACAGAAAGAAGAAAAGAAACCGGGGGAAGAAAAAGTATAAGAAAAATAAGGGCAAGGTAGCGGATCGGCTCAAAGGAAAACGAATAAAACTGGATGAGAAACTTGGTGCAAAGCTCCTTGAAGAGAACCGTGGGGAAGAGGAAGAGCTTGCGGCGGTCCTTGCCCCCGAGTACGTGCTCGGAGTGTAAAAGTTCCTTCAGAGTATGGAGGAAGAGAACACGGGGATGATATGAGACCATCAAGGTCTCCGTCGATCGATACCCACTTTTAACTGAAATACTCTGCTGACCATGTTGCTGGTCATCATACTAAAATGTTTTTATTTTTCATTTTCTGTCTACTAAAAATTACCGTTTGAATCTGCTGAACTCGACGATTTATCTGGGTCTCTATCTATTTAGCGTCATCTACGAACTGACGTGTCCATATAATAAAACTTTTATGTATACACAGATTCATCAGGCTCAGAATAAAGTATAAACGAGTTTATGATTTTTATCTTCAACAACAATATTATATTCAAGCTATACTAAAAAAAGAGAGAGAGAGAGAGAAAGAGAAAGCGAAAAGCGTGTCACCCTATATGACGTTGAGTAAAAGAGTACAATCTCAATTTTACTGTCTTTCACTGCTGGTTACGGAGGTGTCACCAGAGATCCATATCTACCCCCGTCGTAGAGTCCAGACGACTCTCGGAAGCGTGAAATGAAATTTGACAGATAGGAACGACTCTCGACTTTTCTCCCTAACACACGCCATACTCTCCAACAAAATCCACTTCCACTTGGCACACACTTTTCATTTTTTTTAGTTTTATTTTTAGCTCACCGCTAACACCATCCAGCTCTAACTCTCAACTCTAAGGTACTGAATTTCAGTTCAGAGACGTTTTTTTCATATTTTTATTCTGTCAAGCCTCGGAAAATGGTAACTGACTGCCTCTAGCACCTTTTACATCACCCGAGGGCATCAACCATCCACCAATTTTTCTCTTTTCCATCTCTGGGTCGTTTCCAACCAGCTAACCACCCTCTACACCTCTTCTCTCCCTCTCTAAGCTATCCTCGCCACGGATGTGTTACCATTACCCACACATCTCTTCTCAGTTTTCTTTTGCACCCCATTTTATACAATTCTCTTTTATCTGTAACCTCTCCCTGCTGGCCCGTTGCTCATGTTCCCCCGGGGCACCAAGTTCAACCGGGCCTTCTTAGTTCCAACCCGACACCTCTTTACAAATACATCACACGCCCTTCTGGCCCGATACTCACATCATCCCCCTCATTCTTCATCGTCCATGCATGCATGTATCTATCATAAACTACATCTACACGTACATGTTTGTTACACCTCCCCCTCACAAATACAACTACTGATAAACTTATCGGTTACTTACATTACAACTTAACCAGCAATGTAGATTATGGATGGTGAATGTTGCGAGTGGAAAGTGGGTGACGGCACATTTGCCTAAGCACATCAAATGCTTCACTCAAGACCACTTGATTCTCGGTTCGCTAAGTACGGCACTTGAGCTACTGGTACTTGTACATGCCCGCGAGTCTACAAGACCACTGACGATGGGAACGGGAAGCACGATGATGTAGATCTACAACCCGAAGCCGAAGGCTATCCTTGATGGTCTTCAATGCTGAAAGGCTCCATATTTCGTTTCAGCCCATTAATATTACAGCACTTTTATTTGAATACAATTTTAAAAAATAATAATAAAAACAATTTTTTCTATCATGATTATAATGATTAAAACTGTAATTTTTGAACGAGATGTTATCAGTGGCGTGGAGAAGCTGATCACACCTAAAGTAAAGTGTAGGGACTTAAACCCCGAAATGAGGATCGAAATTGCCGGGCCGACGACAGCTGTCCGCATCGAAAACCAAATTATCTTCTCAAAGCACCGCTGATCTCTATTAAGATGTTATCGAGTCTGTGATGCAAGTATCACACAAAATTGTCTGACTCGCGATCTCTCTCTTTCTGGTGTTAAATATAGCACAAAGGAGCGCACGTACACACTGGGGTGGAAGACGCTCGGTGGTCTTAATGACGGACGTGTGAACGAGCGTTCGATTGCATCCTCAACCTCCTATAAATTTAATCGCATTTCTATCGAGATTGTATCTTTTATGGGGACTCCTAATGTGCTCTCGATTCCTATATCACAGCCCAGATGAAAACATTTTTCTTGACATATGTCTGTTTGGAATTTACCGATAAAATCTCTCAATCATTTTTATTTTATTTAGTTTTGTTCCTTTAGAAAATATAATAATCAGAGAAAATATTTCAGAATGAAAACTGGGAATAATTTATATAGTAGCCATACTTAAAACTTTTCCACCAGTTAAGTTTCTTATTTTTATTCCTTATTACTATACTGTTCCCACCGAAAAAACGTAAGCGACCATGCGCTCAGCTCCTTAAACGGTGGAAACGACCAGGACGACAACTGTAACTTGAAAAAATAAAAAAACCAGAATGTTGAAACATAAAATTGAAAAGTTTGACGTACGACAGTTTACGAGAGTTTTAGAATCCCATAAACTACCGCGTTATTTCCCTCTTCTTATGTATACCGCAACTTCATTGCTCTTTTGATTTTATAAACTTATTCTCATTCTTGTATCACACGTGATCCACCTCGCAAAAACACCATACTCATCACATCACATTACTTTATACAGCCACTATTTATTTTAAAAAACAAATAAATATAATACTCGACTAAACCAGCACAGTATATATATATATATATATATATATATATATATATATATATATATATATATATATATATATATATGTATATATATATATATATTTATCTCTAGCATACACCAAACCATACAGCTTGGTGTTTTAAATGAGTACCGACACTTTGGCTTTACGATCTTCATTCCTTTCTTTATACGCCAGGAAACCATGTATTATTTTTTTTTCATCGGCCATTCGAGTCTCACTAACAAAAACGGCGTTTACATTTAGAGAATTGTTTCCTACCAATAAAGACTTGGTAATATAAAAAAAAAAAAATAATTATACCGGAGGCGCAATAAAAAAAACTCTGTGTATAAACTACTAAATAAAATCACTAACTAGTTGTAGTTATTTCAAGACACATCTTAGAGTTTACTTTTTTAAAGTAACCTTTGAGTTGAAAATAAAAATAAATTACGGCAGGATAATTCACGATGCATCATTTATGAGTGGACGGTTGATAAAAAGCCCCGAGTTCTTCTTTGGTCGTCGCGTAATTAGTGGGCAAACATACACGAAGCGCGGCCAATAAATGCCTGTGAAGAATCTCTCATTGTTAATTTACTGCGAGTTACTAAAAAATAAATAAACTGACTTACGAGTGAATAAAAAGTCATCTAACGAGTTTCATTGATTTGCCAGCAATAGTAAAACACTTTTAAAAAATTTTTTACACCTGAAATAAGTCATTAGTCTTATTAATCATCAAAGAAAATCCTCGGTAATTATCATCTGATATTTTTGTTGACTAGCGCATCTCTTCTATCACTTCACCCTTTCCACTTAATTCTTGTAATGGTATATTTATACACTATAGAAGAAAAGAAGGGGTTGAAAATGAAGTTTGAGTTGGTAATGAAGCGGCTGGTGCTCCCTTCGGCTAAACAAGTCGTCACCCTTAACTCCTTTACTCCCAGCGCAATACGGAGCTTACTCTCATTGCCTTGGATATATTTTATAGCTCTCTGGCAGTAAGAGCTGAGTATTATCACCCTCAACTCCACCCACAGATACAGAAAGCAACCATGCGGCGGACCATCGCACAAAACCCCGCGAGAATCCTATGGCATTCCTTGTTTGAATCAACCCTTCTTCCTCACGCCTCTCTATAAACGTACAGTATATATTTATATTGCTTTAAGCTACAGTCCTTGCAAGACGACTGTGGCGATTTAGCACCCTCGGAGCTACAGTGACGCTCAACGAGCCGTGCTATTGTGCATGAGTTAACACTAAAATAAAAGGGTTAACATTAAATAATACATTGGCTATTAGATAAATAACTTTGGTGAATCAATCAGCATGAAGGTTTCTTTGCACGAATTAAAAATAAAAGTTACATTTGCTCTTTATGTAAAAAAAATTTTTTTTTAAATTCATCATTCAGAAAATCAAGTTAAAAAATTAAAATCTTTTCTAAAATTTACCAAGAAATTTTTTGTCTAATAAATCATTAATAATAATTAATAATAAATGGATTTTTTCCCAGAAATTATTTATCAACTTTAATTGTTGTAATTAGCAGCTGACAGAAGACACAGTAGGAGATATTAAGGCAATTGAGAACCCTGAGCATTGTGATGTCACGAGCTTAAAACTATAACGCGCCCTAATCCCAGCAATATATATATAAATATATCATGGTGTCTTGTGGGTTTCATCGCTCACTTGCAACCATCGTCCCTATTTAGTGGATCATATATATTAAAGCATTCTCATCGAGAGATGAACCCCTTGCCAAATAGTTGCTCGTCCTCAGCCTCAGCCCTCATCCCTTATCCCTTAAAAAGCTGAATTATCGGCATATCTTTAACCGTTTCTCCTAAACCTCTTTCATCAGTCATCATCTAGTCTCAGTATCATCATCAATTACAAGCAATCCATTTGTCATAATGTTGTCTAAATCTATAGCTGACAACAGAAAACCCGCGTATTCATACCAACTATGAAATAATATAAATAATAATAATAATAATAATAAAAGTTTGGAAAATCCAAATGAGCATGCCTTAAGCGTTCATGTCATACACAAATTATTCAGATCGTAACAAAAATTATTCGTTTTTTTACTTGAATTTTTCCGCGAGTAGTATTATCCCCTCTGTAGGTCGAGCTAAAGAAAAATTTTAACAGATGATAAAACAGTTAATAATTATACCATCATGTATGTATAGTTTCTCCTTATTTATAGTTATTTCAATCCCGTTTTATGAAAAATAATATATGGCTGCCGAAATTACAGAAAAAATCACCAAACTGACAGTCGAAAAAAATTAACTGTATCGAAACGGAATTATTTTGACACGCAATTTTCACAAGGGTTTTGACAAACTTCCTAAGGAATAAAACAAAAAAAAATTACATCGTGAAAGTGATTTTTGACAAAGTTGTGGTGTTATCAAGCCCAGTGCTCCCGTGAGTACCACGCTCTTATTCATTTAATTCATCAGAAAAACGAGTTTTTTCTGAGAAATCTTATTTAATCGATAAGAAAATTTTTTTAACGTGTTCTGTAGTTATTATTATTTATTTCAATATCCTTTTTATCCATAATTTTTTTCGTTTTAATTATGAAAATTACGTTTTAATCGAAATCACGATTTTTAGGTGAGAGTAAAGCATATCTGCACGCTTCGCGCTTAAGGCATGCGATACTATCTTTATCATGAAATAAATCATGAGTATAAAGTAACTTTTGTTAGATATTAACGGAGGTTGTTAGCATCAGTATGATCTGACAATGAAATAGAGGACAAGAAGTAAAGTAGGAGGTCAGAGAGACTGCTAAGAGCAGAGCTTGAGGTGAGAAGCATAGTCTTAAACGCGAGGCAACCATCGGCATCTGTTCGCGAAGGAATTACGACGTAACTTTGTCTCCTAAGATAACGCGACAGTTCTCTGTAGCTAAGAGGTGAACTGCACACAGCACACAAGGATGTAACTCGGTTCGTTGAATCAGTATATGTGTGTGTGTGTGTTATGTTGAGCTGCTATGACTACGAGGTGTGGCGGCATCAGAGGAGTCAGAGGAGTGTGTATGATGGGTGAGACTCTGCTCGAGTTTCCATTGGGGTGGTTCTTGCGATATAAGCTTTCTCTCTCTCAGTCTCTTGTCGGTGTTCTCTGTCTATCTGGCTCGAATTCTCGCGTCTACTCCACGCTCGACTCTGCACTCATGCACACAGATCCGGATGATTCTCGCTCGCTCCCATGGAATCCCGGGATGCGATCTCTGTACCGAGCAGAGTAGTACGGTACCTCTGCTCTACACATGGCAGACTCCTCTGTAGCTAGCAGCCAGCAGCCAGCAGCCACCCTCGATGTGTCAACCCTCTTGCCGCGCCACCCGCCCGCTAGACCCCAGCGAGACATACAGCATACCCACTATCACCCACAGATAGTGGTTCGGTCTCTCTGTGCTATGGGGTGTCGCGGGCTCATACATATTCAGCGGATGCATCACCCGACCTCCAACATCTATCCCGACCGGTCATCTATTGACCCGACTACCGAGTTAACTTCCTCCTCTCCAACAGGACGATTGTTTTTCCGTCCTGGAAATGGAACTCGAATTACAGGCCAGTTTTCGAGTCCGATTGATGTTTAGGCGTTTTATCAAAACCCGAAAGCGCCGTTGGGACCTCGAACGAGCCGTCAGTAACTTTGCTTTCTATTCCAACTACCCCTTCTATCATCACACTTCTATCCGCCTACACACCTATATACCCACATACCTACGCTATATATTTATAAATGGATATCTGCACAGTGTTGTTACACTATTTTTCACAATATTTTTAGTTTTTCCCTTCGTTAAGTTTCTGCTGTTACGTTACAAGGTTTTTATCTTTTACGGTCATTTTTGAAAAATATTTTTAGAGTTAACAAATTATTAATCGACGTTCTAATTAGCAAATTGTCTAACTCCATTTTAGAGAATCTCTTATTTGTACGAAAAAAACAATTAGTTCAAAATTTATTATCACTTTAAAAAACAATTTAATATCATTATTATCTAATAGAGATATAATATTTAGGTTTGAATCATTCAAATAATTTATAATTCGATTATGGCTATATCAAAATATTAAAAATCACCCTCTAAAAATATGGAGTTAGACAAATTGCTAATTAGACCGTCGTAATGTCATATCAAAAGAATATAGCTTGTTGATTTTAATATTAAAATTTTTATTCATCAAAGAATATTTGAAAATCACTTATTTGATCTATATCATTAAGAGAATAGGAAAAATTTTGAGTCCAGGATAGTCATATGATAAAATATGTTTTTTTTAGTGAAATTTAGTGTCATTACGAAGGTCTTGATTTGAATTTGTGCCTTTTCAAGGTTTTATATTATTCTCACCGATAGTCAATTTATTATCTCACCCCGACATTACACTCATCGAGACCTTTCATTTGAGTACCCACATCAATTTTTCATATATTTTATATATTTATGTATATGTATATATGAAAAATATATCAAAAATGCATGTGGGTACTCAAATGAAAGCTCTTGATGAGTGTAACATCGGGATGAGCTTATATCTTTAAAAACTTCAATATTTAAGAAAATACAACGCAATTTAACAAAAGTCATTATTTAAGAAAGTAAAATTTTATTTATTCATAATTCACAAGTTACGGCAGTCACATAGTGACTGCAAGATTGCTAGTAATTTTTTAAAATATTTATGGTACACTGATAGAAGGATTTGTTTATAGTTAAAAAGATTTGTTAATATTTAATAAATCATTTATTAGAAGCCATTTGTTAATCCTTAACAAATATTTCTTAGTATTTAAAAACATTTATTAATAGTTAATAAATGAATATCAGATTTATTAAATACAAACAAATCATTTTAAATACTAAGAAATATTTGTTTGATACTAAAAAGTGGTCTTTAATAAATGATTTGTTAACTATTAACAAATATTATTTAATACAAATAAATCCTTCTATCAGTGTATTAATTTTCTAAAATAGGAATTTTTTAGATACAAAATTCATGATAATAACAATAATAAAAGCCCTAATGGATAAAAAATAGACAGCAAGCAGTGTATTACAACAATCAAAAAGTAATTTACTTGCAAGGAATCGAGAGTTTGATCATTTTTCATTTCTTCCGCAACGGACTGTGGCCTCTGCTAATGAAGAATTAAGTGCTGGTCGAGACTCGTTAGATTCCAAGTTAACCCAACTCGACTGCTGCTCAGAATTTTCACTCAATTACCGCCGGTACTGAAGAAAATTCTCAAGATTCTAGATATCAATCTGTTCATTTTCACTTTATTTTTGTTTTTTTTTTTTTTTCAATTAAAGTTGAAATGAAATTTAAATTAAAACCGAGGTTCGCAATTACTTCTTCTGCTACACTGTCACAGTCAGAACATAAATAGAAGAGAATTCCGTAAAACATTTACATGACAATTAGCGCAGTGGACAAAAATGACACGTAATTGATATAAATACGGCCGACAGCGTAACTGGTACCAGAATGTACTAAATATTAATCCGCGTCTCACTCTTACAACTCTTTGGATGGAGATTTATACACGTAAATACAGGTATGTATGTACATAAAATATGTTAAATGTGCATATCCAGTGTGCGAGGATACATCAGAACAGATATAGGCAAGCTGGCTGGTGCAGTGGCCGCGTGGACCGGCTCTGCATAATTTAGCATAAATAATAAATAATATTGTGAACACGTGCCGACGTTTGAAGCATCGTGCGTCACTAATAGCTCCACCGATATATATACCTGAATATCGCACACATTATACATACTTAAGGCTGTAATATTTAATTTTTATTTTTATTATTCCGGCTGTTGGTTTTTAAAACGTCCAAAACTTATCATCAACATGTCAATAACTATTTCAACGAATATAACGCGTTCATCTTAATTATAACTATAATGATAATGATCATCATATCATAATACGTATATATAACTTGTAACTCAAACTCGTAACATACAATTAATTATAAATACAGTTCGTCATAAAAAATCAACATGCAGAAGACCTCATTCCTGAACTTTTTGGTAGCGCCAGACGCAAGTGTACACATTATAATCCGGTATATATTTATATTTAACTTTGTTCAACATTTTCACACAGTCTGAATCACCTGATTAATAATTCAATTACTTAATATTCAACGACTCAATTCAACAGTCATTCTATTCAATTGATTTTTTAAATCGATATATCTCTATCTATAGATATATATTTGTTTACTTATATTTATCCATATGTGACTGTAGATATAAATATACAAAGTTAAATGCATTTCTTGAAGATGCAAACGAAGATGAATCAACAGACTGGCACTCGGCCAGTATCCCGATGCCGATTTGCACTTCAACGAGCTTCGTGGCATTAATGACTAATGAGAGTCACGAGAGTATCAAACGTGCCTTGCATTCACAATATTCATCCCATCACTCTAATGAATGATAAATAAAACAAATAAATGTCAATAAATACTTCAGACATAGTAAGAAAAACATTTTTCGTGATTGTGACACATGCTTTGAGAATATTCCGAATATGATAATAATTATAATCTACATTATTAAGAGAATAAGAAAAATTTTGTGTTCAGGATAATTATATGATAGAATCGGTTTTTTTTAGTGAAATTTAGTATCATTGTAGAGGTCTTGATTTGAATGTGTGCCTGTTCAAGGTTTCATATCATTCTCACCGATAGTCAATTTATTATGATAAGTATTTAACCTGCATTCGGAAATGCACCATCTCTAGATACATAATTAAGAAAAGACCTTGTATCTCGTGAACTATTGACATTTTTAAAGATATAAGCTCATCCCGACATTACACTCATCGAGACCTTTCATTTGAGTACCCACATCAATTTTTCATATATTTATATATATTATATATACGTATATATGAAAAATATATCAAAATGCATGTGGGTATTCAAATAAAAGCTCTTGATGAGTGTGACATCGAGATGAGCTTATATCTTTAAAAATGTCAATAATTAAGAAATGACCATGTATATTGTGAACTATTGACATTTTTTAAGATATAAGCTCATCGCGATGTTATACTCATCGAGATCTTTTATTTGAGTACCCACATCAATTTTTTTATATATTATATATATATATATATATATATATATATATATATATATATATATGTATGTATATATGAAAAATATATCAAAATGCATGTGGGTATTTAAATGAAAGCTCTTGATGAGTGTAACATCGGGATGAGCTTATATCTTTAAAAACGTCAATATTTAAAAAAATACAGTGCAATTTAACAAAAGTCATTATTTAATTAAACAAAATTTTGTTTATTTATAGTTCACAAGTCACGGCAGTCACATAGTGACTGCAAGGTCACTAGTTATAATCATAATTAAATATAGAATTGAAATTGTTTGAATGCAATTTAAGTATTTGCTACTTTTCTACTGAAAATAAACGAGTTAGGGGCAGCACAGAAACCAAAAGCAATCTTGATTCGGCAGAGTAACGTATTCTCTTGTTTTGTCAACGTTTTATTCAAAATTTTTTTGGTCTTCGGCTTCGAAGGTGGTAATTACTAATGAGGAAAGGCCAGTAGTCCGGTTCGCTATTGGTCGGTCGTCCCATTCGCGTGTAACCCCGAGAATGATGCTAATCTTGTCGCGGTCCACGGATACTTGGAAGAGTAACGAAGACGATGATTAAGAAGAATAAAAAGAATTGGGCTGCGTGTCTTGTGAGCATACGTTGGACACTGGAGGTTTATTGCTGAGGAACTTTGCTCCAGAGGTACAAGTCCTCTGCTCGGAGAAAGAGGGTATAAATGTAAGAGAGTTTGGTGAGCCCGCCAGTGCGAAAAGGAGCCACCCAAACAGCTTTCGTCTCCTAATACCTTTTATCACGAATTAAGATGTTGTCGGGGTGTGGTAGGGTCTTTTTTTTTTTCATCTTTTTTATTTATTTTCTTTTATTGTTAGACTGTCTGCTGGGGTATAATAACGTGCAACGCATTAATTTCCACGGAGATTGTGATATTATTTTTTATTTTGTTATTTTTTTTATTTTTTAGCCATTTGGATGTTGTGAAAACGATCGGCTGTGAATATTTATGAAGGACGTGTGGGAGATAAGAAAATAACGCGTCATCGAAAATTGGAACTCATATGTTATTTTCAGTTCCACGAATGAAAAGTGATGGATTTTGTGTCGTTGTTTTAAATTTTGAAACTAGTCGTTAAAAAATTTTTATTGAAGAACTCTTTCAGGCTTTCAGAAGAGTTGGCACTCAATCAAATTCTTCTTCCATGGATATTTTTTATTAAGTTAAAAAGTACAGAGTTTGATAAATATATTTTCATATCAAACAAACATTAAAAATTTATGAGTTTATGTAGTGATGTGGGATGAAATTTTTATAATTTAAAGTTCACTGTCTGAATCTCCAGGTGCTAGAAGAGAACTTCCATCAATCGCTCCACTACCAGATCCAGAACCATCAATGTTAGATCCAGAACCATCAACGTAAAGGTCATCTGCAATAACATTTAGTGTAAAAATTAAAGACGAATAATAAAATAAAAACTTACCAGGTTCCAATTTAATTGATGAAGAAGCTGAAGAAGTCTCAACAGAAATAGTAGTCGTTGTTTATGGAAAAGGTGTAGTTTTTGTTAATAGCTAAAAGAAGTCAGCTAAAAAAGTTAAAAAATGTATAAAATTTTATTGTACTCACGAAATTTGTTCTCTTTCTTGTCTTTATTTAGAATAACGATCGCCCGTTCAGATTGACAATTGCCATTTTCGAGCGAGTAAAGTTTTTTTAGTTTTTCAAATGCCTAAAAGATTCACGAATATGATGATAAATTTTATTACAATCTAGCTTCAAAATTAGAATGTACTCACTTCAGATTCGCCCATTAAAAGTATGAACAAACCATTAGTTAAAACCACCAAAGCGAATACTTTCATTTTTAAGTATAATTTAAATTTAAATCTCTGTGCTCGAGTAATGTCCTTCACTCACTGGATTAAATTGAATGTATACCGAGCTATTTAAATAACTTACAACTAATCAAGAACGTGAAACTACAATAATTTAGCATTTAACATTTGATAAAATTCTTTGCATTATCCCATACGAACTCGACTAAATTTATTATCTTACATTGATTGTTTTTAAATGGAAATTCATTGATTAATCAGGTAATCCATTGTTTTAACTTATTGTTATTAAACATATAATTTACAACAGCTTTGTCCGTATTGCGATGTTTATAAAGTTATACAGGTATTATCAACATTAATATCTCCAGGAAGTAAACTGTTATTTCAAGCTTCAAGGTCTTTAAATTAAAAAAAAAATGAGTAAAATTTTAATAACTTTTATTGAAAAAATAATTATTTATTTTATTTTACATAAAAATTATCTTTCTCAATCGATAAATTTTTTTGTTTGTTTTAATTAAAGCAATAACTTCGACAATTAAAATTATTTCGTCCACTTGAATAATTTTTTTATTGGTGCGACAAATAAAAATGAAAACTATTATCATCATTAGCATTAAGCTACTAGTAGTCTAATGTCTCTTTTAGGCAATTAAGGAGTCGCCTTTCTGTTAAAGGTGCATCAGTGTAATCGAACCCCGCGGCACCTTTTACAAACGGGTTTATCAATGCATATTGGAAACAAGTTAGTCATTGAGAGTTGTCGGTTTGAAAAGCAAATAAATAAACAAATAAAAAAATGTTGATTTTTTTATCAGCCAGTTGCCTGAATGTTTTTATTTTTCATTTGTATTATTTTTATATTTATATTTATATTTATTTTAGCCATTTTATACCTGAACGGTTTTTTATCTTGCATCCTCTGTGCATCCTCTTTCGCTAGTGGCTGCTCGCGATTGCAGGGTCCTTTTCGTGGACCCAGTTGATGGCAACAAGGGCACACACGAGTGCACACACAACATATCCAGTTGGGCCCTGAAATATGCCGCGAGTTGTGAGTTAGTTTAATATGCAAATCGGCAAAGATAACGGGCTCGATCCGTGAAGAGTGGAGACGACTAAGTCGTGATTCCAGTAGCCGTGTCTACTCCTGCTGGTACTCGATCTACCCCCTGGCCTCCCTCTCGTGTGTCTCCGAGCCACACGATCCCGTGGCTTAAAGACAGATGAGAATTAAAATAAGAATAACAGCACAAACGAATGAAAGAGAGTAACAGAGTGATAAAAAATAAAAATAAAAAAACAAAACGAAAAGAGTTGATCGCGTTTATTCCATGCCGCCAGCAGAGAAACCTCACCAGCACGAACCAAAGACCAAAGGGAAGACACTCTCTACTCACTACTCTCTGCTCCTGCGCTTCCTCTCAGTGAATTGAGAGATAACAGCCTACATTTATAATTCCTACCATTCTTTTCTTTTTCACTATTTTATAAATTAAAAACGAATAAATTTTTTTTATATCTCAAGCATTCACTTATAAATGTTTTGTAAAACAGTTGTTATCATTAATCATAACTTACACAGAAAAAAAATATTCTTGAGTCAAGTATATAATTTTGAAGAACTTTATCTTCTTGATTTGAGTAAAAAAATTTTTAAACTAAGAAATTTTTATTTGGTTTAAATAAATTTTACTTGATTCAAGAATTTTTCGTCTTGATTGTAGAGAATTACCCTCTTAAAAATTATTTTCTTGGCTCAAGAATTTTTCTCTTGAATTAAGTTAATTTTTTTTTCAGTGTAGAAAGAAATTAAAAATTTTAATGATATTGCAAAATGTATTTTTTTATTAAAAAATTTATATTATTTTTAATTAAAATATTTTCTCTGTAAAAATTTTTCATTAAAAAAAAATTGAAATTAAAAAATTTATTATTTTACATAAATATTGTATAATAAATAATTGCAATAAATTAAAAATCTGTTAAACAAATCTTTGTTTACAAAAAATATTTCGACTTGAAGAAAAAAATTAGAAAAAAAAAACTATAGATAAGAAGAGTAAATCTGAGTGTACTGATAATTTATGTATCGACTTAAAGCAATGGACCTACAACTAATGGCTCCTGGTGTTTCGTCGAATAATCTCGCTCGTGCTGGTCTCAATATCCTTGAAAGGTTAATCCTGTAATGGTCCGTCTGAGAGATGCGAGAGCGTGTCGTGCGAAGGTGTATCTCTTGTCCTCCATTTCTCAGGATCTGCACCACCCTTCTTCTCCGTTCGCTTAAACTCGAGCTGGTTCGCATCTTAAGAGCCCTTTGCTAAGATCCTCCGAGTTTGCTCTGAAAGCATGATCAACAACACTGCAAGTAGACGCTCTGATCTGCTCTGCACTAGATTAATCAGAAATTCTATTTATTCGAACTAAACCTAACCAAACTATTTTCGAGGTTTATGAGCATAATAGTTGCCGAGCATGCGCGCTAGCTCTATAAATTCGCCCATATTACCTAAACGGTGTAGGTATACACCATACAGATATATTGTATACGTGTCAGAGGGTTGGGAGTTAAGGTATAAGCGCTTCATTAGGCCGCGAGAGCTTCCTAATTACACACGGTCTCATTAGCAACTGCTTGTAACCCACAATTCCCTCTACTCATCCACAGCCTTAGCCTCAAACTCGTCTTGCTCGCAACCTACCTCAACTACCAGTGTCTCTACTGGCTTCCTATCCTCCATAAACATAATACTTGCCACAACAAATCCATAATGCCCTCGTCTTAACCGCAACACACTATCTTTCACTTTGCTCGGTTAAATTACTTTAGAGTTTTCTGTTGTGAAAAACCACAACATTTGCTGCAAACCTAAACGTTAATGAAACTTTAATCTCACTTAAAAACTTGTCATATATAAATATAAATATAAATACAGTTGATAAAACATGAATTTGCTTTTAAAAGTTGGTAGAACTTTAAAATATATTTTGACATTTTAATTAATGTTTATTGACACTTGAGCATCGACGACAGGTTTTCGCATTTAAATAACCGAGTTAAACTGTACTGTAACTTTTGGGTAATTATTATTCACGTGTCACTTATTATTATTGTCGATTTAATTGGAGATGAGCTTCATGTCCAAAGCTAATTTTCATTTATTACCAAGACACATTTCACTCTGTTTAAAAGTTATTTTATTCATTATCATTAGTATAACTCATCTTTGATCAGGGTATCGCCGATAAATAATAAATACCAGTCTTAAAAATTAAAGCAAGTGCACTGAAAAAAAAAAAAAAAAAATCAAACTTGATTCTAAAGAAAAAAAATCTGGAATGTTTAAGAATCAAAATAAATTTTTTTTTCTGTCTGTTTACGATTAAATGATGCAGACATAAAATAAATTTATATAAAATCAATAACACTACAATTCAAGGCGAGAGTTTGACTAATATAAATAATAAAGTAAAAGCGACGAGAGTAGTGTCTATAGAGTCTATACAGTCTCATTAGTTATGCATTTAAAACGCCTACTCGAGGAACCACTAGTCAAAACTAGCTAACGAACCCTTTTCTTCCCTTTCGTCCGAATACCGTCAGAGAAAGGATAAAGTCCTCCGCCCTTTATCAGATAACCAATGGCGCCTTTACTTGTTCGCTTATTCTAATTCTCTTCTCTTCTCTTTTCTGGGCACGATTGAGTCTAGTGTATAAAGTCACTCTGACTACCAACTCTCGGTTGACTAAAAGGGGTGACTGTCGTGTCAACTCCCCCAGGCGACGATATTCCACCCTCTTCCCAGATTAACGACAACGACGTCGCCGCTCGTCTCTTGGGTCCCTCAAGGCTTCGTTAAAATCATCCAGAACGTCATCAGAAACCGCCGTACTAAATTACTAAATCTATTAGCACAGCCACCCACTAACTTTTCCATTCTAAATTTTTTTCCTCCTGGACTTACATTAACTATTTTATTTGCTTCGTCCAAATAAAAGCCCAACAAGACATCCCTTAACAACTGGACTATTCATTCAGACGCAGCTCTGTTCAGACATACAGTAACCAACTCCCCGAGACGAATCCCCAATTCCTTGACGCGACGTTTCGATCCGAGGAATTCGATTGACTGTCGCAGATACCTCATCAACATAAACGTTTTTTACGCGGCCGCTTCAACAGACGTATCTTTTTCAACCGAAAGTTCGCCGTTTTCTTTGATCATCTACCATCCAGCTATAGTCTCAATCTGAGGATTCGCCGGTCCCAAATAATGGGAAGGAGGAGGAAGATAAAGAGTTGTATAGGGCACCTGGCCCTCAAATCCTTTAAAGCAGATCAGAGAGCGCAAACTCCGAGGACAAACTTTAAACTGATTGATGTGTGTCCTGTTCTGGGTTGTCGCAGTTCTTCGGGGTTGAATCGCCGCCGGAAGCGGTTCATCACATATCACGTGACTCGCTCGCTCGCTCGGCCTTTGTTCCCAACGATCATTAGTCTGTCAATATGCCCAAACAGTCGTCCGAACTTTTGTATACTTATTTTTAAATTTTTACTTCATACCCGTACTTGGACAATGCTATTGTTTTCTTCGCGCGTACACCAGAAACTTATTTTTTGTCCTCCAAAAATCCAAATTCCACTTTGAGCTTTGATGTCGCATCGGGTGGATCAAAAAATAAATCCATTGTGTCCAGTAAAAATTTATAAATTTAACAAACGAACGTGTCACACAAATTTTATCGTGTTATATCAACCCTGGGATTATCCTGTTCGGTTGCAGCGTCAGACAACAGATGACACTCGTGATTGTGCATTTACAATGACTATTTATTTTATACTGTGTGTATGTTTTATTATTTAATTGTTTTTGTATTTAATAGTCGATGTTAAAAATTTTTTTGACATCGTAAAGTTTGTTTGTTATATCTTTTAAATCGTTAACAAGACTCGTGACATTTTAGTGCTGATTTTATGTTGTATTGACCCATCACGACCGTGATATCATTCACAGATAAATATATACATATGTATATATGTCTAAAGTACCTTTTAAAAGTGAACTTTTACTTTTAGTGTGTTTATATTTATATGATCAACAAAATTATACGCATTAATCTGATAATTATTATTAATGGTTACCCGAGCATTAAAGTATAAATTTTATTTTTAAAAGACACCCTTTTATGGTGGGAGTTGTTGGCCTCTTTCTACTCGATAAATCACGTTCAAGTTCATTGGGTAATCCCGATGGTGTTAAACGTTCTGGTGTGTTCGCCAGTCTATCGTCTCGCTCTACGCCGCACATAATACCTATCGCTACTGTTATGTAGGAAGTAGACTAAAATACTCCACTCTTGAGTATGAGTATGAGGAACAGAGTGTGTCGTAGTAGTAGTCGACGAAAGCACAGACGAAGAGATCTTAGGTTGATCCTGAAAGCTGCGCCCCTTTGTCGCGAAATTTTACCCTCTGTCGATGCCGTGGAATCACTGCGTGGTTTCACGACACCAAGGGAACAAGAAAAGAGCCGAAGTGAGAGAAAGAGAGATAGGTGTCGCTTTAAATCCAGATATATGATGCAAGCTCGTGACATGCAAATCTGGCCAAAGCCCATCGCCATTACATTTCCAAATCTTTAAAGTCTGTTTAGACAGTCGACCCCGCGCACTTCACCACTCGTTTAATGTATACTATATATTATGTTATACAGAGACCGTGGTATTAGGTTCCAGCTCGTGCTATAGCGCGGCGCTGATATCAAAAGAGCACACTAAAATCTCCCTGCTCTTTCAGTATTTTTTAATCGTTATACTTTTGGCTTATCATAGCCTCAGGTTCAATATGCTGTAGACGCCAAGCTTCTAAATATTTTTTCAACTATTGGTTAAATATGTATTTTTAAAACTTTGAAATATTCTTTTTCAAAAGTTTTTTTTAACTGGCAATTGAATGAATATTTATTTACACATTAATATTTTATCCTGTAAGAATTTTTTTTTAATTAAAAAAAAAATCATTAATTCAAATAAAGATTTAAAAATAATAAAATTTATCCAACTGTTATTTTAACAGTAGTCTTTATTTTCAAATCTCTCGACAGGTTATGAATGCAAATAATTCGACCAACTTGACAGATATTTCAATAACCAAAAGTAAATTCCAACAATTCGTTTTTGCTAATATAATAAAATTATAATTCTGAATATTGAATTTAAATAATTAAATAATATCCAATAAACTCACATCTAACTTAGATATTAATATCTGCTTTATAATTCACTCAATAGAATCTTTAAATATGTATTAGAACAAGACCCGGAATTAAAAATCATTAATTACTCCTCTAATACAATCTAAATGAAATTATCCCACAAAATGAAACCTAATGACTTTTCAATTGAATCGAGTTTTTAATTTTATTATTGACAATTTAAGTCCGAGAATGAGAACCGAGTGACCAACAGCTTGTCAAACCCCGCGTCCATCAATTCCGTCCATAAAATGTCAACTTGCTTGCAAGGTTTGTTTCCATAACCTTCTTTGTTTTCGCAGTTGGTGAAAAATAATCGAGACAATATTGAAAAAAGATCGTTAACAAAGAGCATACCAAAAGCACTAAGAAGGAAATATCAGCAGAAGAACCACCTGAACATCAGCAACAACAACTTAGATCAATCTTACATGAGTAAAATCGAGCACCGCTGTTGCTTCTGACATCAGAAAGTGCGTACAGTTCCCCAAGAAGCACGATGGAGAAACTCGGAGGGATTGATGTCTTCGACAGTAGTCTGTAGTCTGGAGACGAGTTTTTGCAACCGGTCAACCGTCGAACCCATCAAGTTTATTTCATTCGGACTTGAACGGTGATTTTGTTGCGCTGCGACTGTGGGCGGTTATGTGCTTGTATCAATATATATCTTTGTAGTACAACTATATATATACATAGATATAACTATATATATCGACACATTTTATCCATACACACAAAAATACAGTATGTGTGGATGGATGCGCTTACGTTTTATAGCGAAGCCAATTAATGCAGAGCAAAAACCCGTTCGCGGATTCGAGGGTGGTCGACACCACCCATCGTTGCATCACTACTCAGCGAATCTCATCACTCTCTCTCCCGCTCTCACTCGGGCTCCCACAGTATAGCCTGTCGATGTCGAGGTTTTTGTAACGCATCACCGCGCACTTGTTCGTCGCGTTACTGGGAGCTTTTTTATTTTTTATTTTTATTTATCAATCCTGGCTACTGTACTAACAGTTTATTCTGTCTATACAACCCATGTCACCCGTCCAGTGTCCAGTGAAAACGGAAATTGAAAATACTTCAAGTGTTGATACCACTATTCCTTTTTTTCACCGACTATTTCATAAAAAGCAATGTCTGCAATCGATCATCACTCGTCGTGATCGATAAATATTAATTGGGTCTATTAATAAATGCTCTCGCGAAATGTCAATTGCCGTCGTGTAATTCGCGGACAATGACATGCTGGTAATAATTGATCATTGATCCGACGTGTGTGGCCGTGTGTTGGATGTTTGGTGTATTTGTTCGGCCCGTCGTTGGGATGGGCTCATTTTACTTGTCCATGCAAAAAAGTTAACGTTTAACAAATGAATATACTGAATACAGATACAAAGCCGGTTTATGTTTTTTGTTCCTTCCCAAAGACTCCAGTCGCTTTTGATTTGTTTTGATCTATTTCTCGTATCGAACACGACTCTCTTCAGTTGTTTTCAAAGTACAATGCTACTGAGTTTTAATTTTATTAGTGTACGGAGAAAATTTTATAGTAGAGTTTATTATCTAGTTATGTTAAAATCTATTATATGAATTCGATAGTAGTAATAGTATATTACATACCTAGGCCAGTAAAATAAGAAAAGTCTCAGATCACATGTAATTGTTGGCCGAGGCGAAGCCGAGGTTGACAAACATGTGATCTGAGGCTTTCTTATTTACTGGCCAAGGTGTGTATACTATTTTTCTACCCTCCGGCCGGAAAGTGGCAACTTTCTGGCCGCTGCGCTAAACAAAGTTGCCACATTCCGGCTACGTCGAGCAGAAAAATAGTATACACACCTTGGCCAGTAAATAAGAAAGCCTCAGATCACATGTTTGTCAACCTCGGCTTCACCTCGGCCAACAATTACATGTGATCTGAGACTTTTCTTATTTTACTGGTCTAGGTATGTAATATACTATTTCTTGCTCTCCTAGCCGAAAGTACGCTCTTTATGGACGCATTTTACTCCAGAAAGAGCAACATTTGTGGCTTGTTTTGGCGCATGCGCGCTACGCATATTTTCTGGCCGGCTAGCACAGAACCTCGCTTTTTTTCATATTTTCGTGGCGCGAGTTTCAACTGTCTAACAGTCACAACCTCGTCTGTATCTAACATGTCAGCGCATAAACTAACCAGAAAATGTCAAAGAAATAAAAAATAATTTATAACTAGATTATTAGTAATGAACAATTTAATAATAACACTACACAAATGATTTATATAAAAAGTTTATACAAAATAAAATATAAAAGTTTTGTGGACTTTATTTGCTTTCTTTTATATTTTGACAGCTAGTTAAGCAATGTTTATAAAACAATAGGTACATGTACTCTACAAGCTTCTAATAATTTAATTTCAATCTTTCTTAGCCGTCGATTACTAATTAAAAATTAATTTTTAATCAACTCAAAAAAATAAATTCTGTTATTAGAACAAGTTTAAATATTTGTGCCAAGTTCTGTGCATTTTATCACTCTTAATTAGAACAGTTGTTGGTAAACTTTAAAATAACTTATTTTTTTTTTTTAATTTATTAATTTTTACTTTTTTTTTATGTCCGCCATAAGTTTTGCAAAACTCCTTCCACGGAGTTGCGTACTTTCGGCTAGAGAGCAAGAAAAATAAAATACAACCCACGACCAGAATGTTGGATGCCCTGATGAGGTATGAGATATGATGGCCTCGGCTACGCCTCGGCCATCATATCCCATACGCCAGGAAATCCAACTTTCTGGTCTAGGGTTGTAATACACTATTAAATAATTAAGTAAACCATCTGAATTGTAGTATTTACCATCCTGATGGTAACTACTACTATTATGATGGTAATTAGTGATAATAAATGTTATTATTTTAATCAGTTACTACTATTATCAAAATCGTAATTCCTAATATTATCTGATGGTTACAGTTACCATCAGGAATAATAATAACTACTATCTAAGCTAGTAAAAACTATTTAAAAAATTAAGAATCTGCGTTACCGAGGATGCATTTCTGAATAAAGGAAAAGCAGCTGTAGTGCAGTGTAGTGCGCAAAAAATCGGGATTAAATTCGGATTAAAATTATATTTAAATTTTTATTTTTCTAAAACAAGTTTCAACACCAAATTAAAAAAAAAATTTGAAATTTCCAAAAAAATCAAAATTTTCAATAAAATTCAAAATAAAAAAAAATTAAAATTTCAAAAAAAAATTTTGAAAGCAATTTAAGATATTTTAATATTCCAAAGAGAAAAATGTACATTAACTAAAATATGGATGTAAATAAAGGATTTAATTAAGTAAATTTATATTATTTTTTCTTTCAGAATTTTTACAATCTGAGATGGTTACAATTACTATCTTCGATTGTAACAGTTATAATTTACAATTATTATTTTCAATGGTAATCTATACCATTATTAACAGTAATTATTACAATTGTCAATGATAACACCTATTATTTTTTACTAATTAATTTTATTATCATTTTAGATAGTAGGAGTTACCATTTTTGTATAGTAAGTACACGGAAAAAAAAATATTGTTAAAATGACTATCCAACGTATCCTTAAAATAACGATCCGGATTGCTGATTTAATGATTCATTTGTTTGACTTAAGCATACAGAGTATAGCTCTTGTCAATATATGTAGTTTCGTCAAAACAGGCAACTGTTTTGTTAACGTGAGGATCTTTACAGTTGAATTAACTAAATGTAACGCTAAAATAATGATATGGATCGTCATTTTGATGATCCGCTGTATATCTGAATTGGCTATACAGCGTATATCTCTAAAAAAAAATGACTATACGGCGTATAGTCAGAATAACGATACATATCCTTATTCTAACGATATTTTTTTCTCCGTGTAGTATAATTAATTTTTCTCCGTGTATTTATTTACATTAAATCAATGAAAAATCATTCAAATTTTTACAATTTTTTGAATTTTGTCCTTTAAAAAAAAATTTCACGTTCCTCGAGTATCAACTTGCACTTCCGGCGGAGCTTTCTTCACTCGGGTCGAACTGTGATTCGCCGTTTTGTTAAATTAAATTTAATCCCGTCCAATCAAGATGTCCTCTGTCACAAGGTATCGATAT
This sequence comes from Cotesia glomerata, assembly GCF_020080835.1. NCBI lineage: Eukaryota > Metazoa > Arthropoda > Insecta > Hymenoptera > Braconidae > Cotesia > Cotesia glomerata. The sequence continues at coordinate 7,501,888 of NC_058158.1, forward strand.
ATATTTTTACCTTAAACTAGTATTTTTAAAGATTTTATTTTATTTTATATATTTCGATGTAGAGCTAAAGCTAAACGGGCACAAAGCAGCATTAAGCCGGGATCAAAGGAAAATATTTCAATAGCCGTTGGAATATAAAGTTGCAGTGTCCGGATAGGACGGCATACCGGACTGTGGAAGGAAGAGAGAGTGAGAGCCAAAAATAATAATAAAATAAAGGACGATAAACGCACGTGGAATGACCAAGTGGAATTGTGCGGACTCGTGGCTAAACTGACTCGTAAGAGTGGAAGCCGCGGACGCGGAACAATGGTAGCTCCCGCGGCGGAGGGTCAGCTTCAGCTTTGCCTTACTGGCGATATTGCATTGCTAGAAATATATATATGTGTAATGTAATGTAATGTGTATTATAGTATATAGTATATGGATATAAAGAGAGTACCAGGCGTACGGCATGCCCGGACTTGAGAACTGCCGGCGACACAATGGGCACCAAGTTGGCGGTCTGACCTGCGACCTCGCCGCAGCACCACCACGGCACATTCACATTTGTATGAGATGAGTATTCCTATCCACTTTGGTTCCATCCCGTTCAAGGAAGATCCGTTCGATTGTGTGCTAATGTCTCGGTGGTTATAATGCTCGCTCCTGTGCCAAGCCGCCACCGATCTTCTCAGATACTTTACTTTTAACTTCGACTTAACTCATCCCCTTTATCTTGCTCTGCATCCACATCAATACCACACCACATTGTGTTCAACTAGATCCTCTGGTTCAAAATTGAATATTGATTTTGGTGTTAAATCAAATAGGAATGTTTGGTAGAAAATTTTTGGACTCAGTTTTTATGTGGAATTTTTGATAAAGAAAAGTATAAAAGTTGCGCCAATCATTAAAATTATATTAAAAATTTACAAGCTTTTCAATTTATGTTGTAAGTTTTAATTGATTTAAAACTCCAATCAGATTAATCACATTTTTCTATAAAATTTATTAGTTTTTAATTATTTACGCACTGTGGTATTGTTTGAATGGTTTTCATTCAATAGTTTATATTATTAAAAATTACTATTTATTCAATTTTATTTTTTATTAAAATTTTATGTAATTTTATTATTGACAGAAAAATTAATAATAATGTAATTAGATATCATAAAGTAATTATTACAATGAATATTAATAAAAAAAATCTCTTTTTAAAACAAAAGTAAAAAATTTTTGGACTCAGTTTTGATATGGAATTTTTGATAAAGAAGAGTATAAAAGTTGCGTTAATCACTAAAATTATTGAAAATTCTATTAAAAATTTACAAGCTTTTCAATTTACCTTGTAAGTTTTAATTCATTTAAAACTCCATCCAAGTCAATCACATTTTTTAAAAAATTTATTAGTTTTTAATTATTTACATGATGTGGTATTAAGTTTCAATATAGTTTATATTATTATAAATGACTATTTATTCAATTTTATTTTTTATTAAAATTTTATGTAATTTTATTATTAACAAAAAAATTAATAACAATGTAATTAAATATCATAAAGTAATTATTACAGTTAATATTAATAAATAAAATCTTTTTTACAAAACAAAACTAAAAAAAAAATGAGTTTTTAAATTTTTGTCAAAAAGCCTTTGTCAAAAATTTCAATCCCAAATATTTTACACTAAACCAAAAAAAAGTCCAAAAATTATTTCCAGCTTAGTAATACAAAGCCTTACACAAAACGAAAACTAACTTTAAAATTTATTAGCCTTGTACTAAAATTATTAACTTTCGCTATCAGTTATTTCTGTAGCACTCGGTAGTGATTTTGGAAACAAGAGTAAGGTCAGTGTCTGCATAAAATTCGCATTGAGACAGTTGGATTGTTGGGGTTGTTGGCATCGCCAGTGTCAGCCGAGAACTGAAGTTCGTTGGCGTGTAGAAGTACGGTCTGGTATCTCCTCTCTTATTGTTCCTTGCATTATATTATACCTGAGGATGAAAGTCCTAGTCGCGAATAGAACCCGCAAGTTGTGAGTTCGGGTGCGAGCGAAGGCACGCTTACTCTGAAAACGGGCGCTTGCTATGCTGGCAACGCCAGCGCCCGGTCTACGTGCACAGCCTGGTGAGTCAGGACTCAAATTCAACTCAAACTCTGTGCTATACTATACTCCACTCTGGTTTCTGCATGCTATCCGACGCTTTCCCGAGTTGTCGCTCTCCCAGACTCTACTATACGACTTCCCTCTGCTCCTCTATCCTAAAACTGGGACTACCGTCTACTGGGATGTCCGGATTGTGACCTTGACATTGCTAAAAAATAGGTTCACCAGGTCACAACTGTTTCACAGTTCGCTTGCACTTTCTTTGGTCTCTTTTCGCTCTCTTAAAAAAGTAATTTATTTATTTATTTATTTATTTATTTATTCAAACAAAGGCCCAACAGCAAATGCCATTGACAGGGCCACTTAGTACATTCATATTGGCAACAGATAAAATATAATCAACATAATTAACAAAAGTTTACTTAGGATGGTGCAATTGCTCTAAGCCATATAGTTACAAGAACATCCATACACGCAGCAATACTACAATATGATTACTAATTATAAATTACAAAATTAACATAAATCACATAATTTATATAATGTACATAATGTCCGAGGTTTTATGTGTAATTTTAGTTTCTTAATGAGGTTAAAACAGATGCTAAATCATTGATAGACAGTGGTTGATTGAACCCTAATATATCACAAGCTCGTTCACTATTTTTTGTAATCAGGTTACATAGATGTGCTACTCTGTATAAAGGAGCGGCTTGTGTCAGTACTGATTTGGCTACTGGTGTATATAATAGATCATTAACTCGTAAGTTACATGATGGCACCCTCCTCCAAATCCTCCTCTCAGTTACATGATGGCACCCTCCTCCAAATCCTCCTCTCCTCCAAAGTCAGCACACCAGCATCGTTACATAATTGCAAATAATCAGTACCCACCTCAGGGTATACTCCATTTTTCTTATAAGATAGATACTTTAGGAATCTCCTCTGTATTTTCTCAATCTCAATCATATGATTTTTATAGATTGGGGACCATACAATAGATGCATATTCTAACTTTGGGCGTACAAGTGATGTATACAAAATCTTAATAGTTTTAATATTCTTAAAGTTGTTCGTGGTTCTAATGACAAATTATTCATTGGAAAATTAATTTGTCAATTTTTTTATTAATATTCATATTGAAAAATTTTTTTTCTTTATTAACAATAATAATAATAAAGATAAGAATAAAAATAATTGAGCGAAGTACTGGATGAGACTTGAGTCGCAAGTTGTGAGACCAGTTTCATGACATTTTCCATTCCTCAGAACGCAATCTCGAAGTGGAAGAGACCATCAGAGATATCTCAAAGCAATGTCTCTCTCGGCATTATTATTTCGTTAGACTTGCGTACGGGTAATTGCGTCATAAATATAATATCGTAATGGCAATCGGCGGCGAGACGTCTCCCGGTGTTATGCCGGTCTTACGCCGCAAGCGGATCGCGTAGGCAGACAAGATCCTCGGCATTGAAAAAGTATTTTGAATAAAAAATAGAGGGAAAAATAAAGAAAAAAAAAACTAAATAATAAATAAATGAATGAATGGAATAAAAATAAATGGAGAATAATGTCGTGGGTATCTGGATCCCGGGCGTAGAATGAAGAAGAGTGAGAGAGGAAATGAGGAACACGATTCAGCGGGACGAAGCCAGTCCCGATTACTCCGCGTCGAAATAATTAAACTGAAATAAAAATCCAGGGGACGACTGGTCCTCGTCAATCGTATATCCAACATCCAACGACACTGTGTAGTCTATAGTGTAGCAGTTCGTTCGTTCGTTCGTTCATTCGTTTGCTCGGTCATTCGTTTTCCTACCCTCGGCTGTCTGTTTTAAATTTATTCTCAGGTTTTTTTATTTTTTACAACTTCCACTAGTTGATTACCAACTCGATTAATTAATGTATCACACACCGCAGCAACACAGTTTTATTGTCTATTTATTTACACGTCAGCGGAATCAAAATTTACAGTCATTTATTATTGGATTTATTATTATTTTTATGATCGAGCAATTATTCGGTAATAAATATTCAAATAACACTGATTAGTTGTCTGCGATAGCATCATATTTACTTAAAGTATTAAATATCAAATATTTAATACTTACAATCTTTAATCTGCATTTTGCATGGGAGAATAAAATGTGTGTGTGTGTGTGTGTGTGTGTGTGTGTGTGTGTGTGTGTGTGTGTGTGTGTGTGTGTGTGTGAAGAAAATGCCTGTTTAATACGCATTCCGAAGCCCCAAGTATTCACGAGCTTCGAATCAGCTGACTAGTAAAACTGACCTAATTATTATGCATTTATTCGCGCGTATTCAAATGCGGCAGGCCGCGCACGAGGCCGTTGTCTCGCTTACTTGTATACACCCTCCTACATATACTATTTCCACGTATAACCTACAGTAAGAGTTGTTTAGCGAACGTGTTAGACACATAAACAATACTCTGATACATTATCTAGATTTCAACTGAATATTTTATTCTCCAGAGCAAAGTAAGAGTTAAGTGCTGTTTTTGAATTTATATTCTAAGTGTTAAATTGCTCGGTCATCAAATCTTATAAATTAATAAAAATAAATAATTAATTACCGCTTGGAGAATTCATTTTAGCGTTATAAAAATTTTAATGACACGCTATTAAATAAAAATATATATAAGTTGGTATCATTTATTTTTTTAAATAAATCTGTAATATATTTTAATCGACTATTTGCATAAATTATTATGTATTAATATTTAAATTTAAATATATAAATAAATACATAGTTAACAAATTTATTATATTATACATGTGAATGAAAATTTTGTTGTTACCTCGTTATTGTGTAATAAAATAATAATCGAGTTAATTAAAGTAATGGATCCTGGTAATTTTTTGCAGTTATTTTTTATCCAACACGAATTAAATCAATTTGTTAAAGAGAATGTAAAAATTAAAATTAATGACATTGATAGCCGCGTTTTTTGCTCACGAGTCAGAGTTTTGCGTTACTTAGTATTTTTTATCGGGCGATGGGAGTACAAAATAAATGTATTTTTTATTTTCAAAATCATATGCAGTATTTATACGTCCTGTTATTTAATGTACAATGTGTTCACATGACACGGTTGGAATTTTTTAAACGATTTCTCGGTTTATGCTTGCGCTCCTGAGCCGCGCAGCTAATTGGATGTTCGATAAAATTGCGCGTTCGATTACGGAATAGTTACGACGACGTTGACATGGAATCCGGGTTCTCGTCGCGTCTCAAGAGATTTCAGTTCACCGCTCATGCTGGTTCTGCTGCTGAATCCGCTTATTTTAAACGCTATTTCTTATTCTTTTTATCCATTCGCGCTGCGTGTGTCAGATCCTTCGCCGATAAAAATACATTAGATATTCAAGGACATCTCAGACGCGATCGTCGTCAAGATGAAAAAAACTTTAACGCACATACACTTTTTTATTTCAGCTTTACTTTACTTTACTTTATTTTATCTATATGTATCGCTGTATCGCTGCATGCACATATATTTATGTATACTACTTTCCGCTCTAACTGATATTTATTTTCTTAACTTGTTTGTACTCAGTACTCACCAATAACAAAAATTTATCTAATCTTTGCTTTTAAATTCACCCATTATTTTTCTTACCGAAAAATAATTCCTAAAAAATATTAAAAATAGATAAGTATTGGTCTATTTTTTTTCTTTAAGTGATAAAACCATATTTTTATTAATTTTTCCTAATATCTCCAATAACATTTCTTATTTAAATTATTTAAAATCTAAAATTTGACCAAATATTGGTTCATAAATTTTTAAGACATTTAAATTTAAAATTGTAATAAAATTAAATTTAAAATTAAATTCTGCAAAGTACCTGTCAAATGTGTATCTATATAATATATTAAAGAATCGAAATTAAATATTTAATTTGACATATTGGAAAAAATAAGTAAAAATATACCTAGCCCCTTAACACAAAGAACGAAGGTTGAAAACGTCTAGCACAGTAGCCAGCGAGAATAAAGAGAAATAAATGCACAGACAAAAACCTAAAAAACAAGATAAAGAAAAAGAAGGAGTTAAGGGTGGCAATTGTAGAATATATATAGCAGCACAGAGAGTACAGAGTACAGTTGAGCATAGTGTATAGAGACAAGGGAGAACAAAATACCTAGATCGTGTCCCGCGTGGTGTAAGCGTCGGTACGCCTGTCTGTCGTTCGGTCGATGGTTTGGTTTCGTCCGTACTGTAGTTACGGGTATGTTCGGTATAGTATAAATACATATATATATATATATAATATGGCGCGGTGTAGGTGTGTATCGGTAGACATGCAGGCATACAACGGGGCCACACTGCGAATGCCGTGAAAGAGAGAGCGAGAGGGGTGACGACAGAAGAGGAGGGTTGTTGGGAGGGCGTCTCGACGCCATGCTGATTTGCATGCGCCGCCATGACGGCCACCACTACGGCTGCTCTGCTCGGGGGTTGCTTTCGAGTCGGAGGTTCGTAGTACAGAGTAGAGAGTGTAGAGTGCGGAGAAGAGGGTGTTTCATCGATCGCTGGGCGCCCTCCCCCCGCGAGAGTCTGCCGAGGTCTCTCTCTTTCTCTCTAACCCTCGCGGAACCCACGGCTGTGCTTCTGCTCCGCTTCAACCTACACTCTGCCGTCGACTCGTTTCACCCATAACCATATATCTCTTACATCACCCTGTTGATGAAAGTGATTCGGCGATCATTAAAGTTTAAACTTATCGATTTTTTTCTCAGCCTCCTCTTTGTAAAGTAACACACACGAGAATTGGTTTTTGGGGGTGAAAAGAAAGAGGAGAAAAAAGTTTACCCAAACGATGATAACCATCGGTAGTTTTTTTTGTTTGTTTGTTGGGTTCTTTTGCTGCCGGTGAGCTCGTTTGCAGACGCCTTTAAAATTGCTTTAAGACTCTACTCGGTATGGTATGGTTTCTCGTTTTCCTTCTTTACGACGTAAATGCGCGTCCCTTAACACCATTTGCCGAGTACGTAAGTCTCACTTAATGTCCCTCGGACCGGCGAGAAACTGTGGACAAGTGTGCATACTCGTGTGTATACTATGCGTGTGAGTATGGATTCCCGTGCATTTAAAGTAACGACATGGTTGTTCGAAAGGTAAAACGAGCGTGTGCCGAGTGTGCTAATTTGAATGCACGCCCGCCAGCATCCAGACATTCACTCGATTATTTGGATTCATTGATGAACGATACACGTAATTTTTTTCACAGCTATACAATACAGTACTTTAAATACATTACTATTTTTCTTTCTAGTTTTTTTTTTCCAGTAAAAATTTTTTGTGTAAAAATATTTTGATTGAAAAAAAAAAAAAAAAAAAAAAAATGTTGACGTAGCTGAGATTTTCATAGAGCTTAAAACCATGAAATATGTTTGATTTTTTCCGAGTAAACTCAAAATTATAAAGTAAAAAGGGGCTAATACACATAATGTACATTTATTTATGCACGGTCTTTATACCGGGAAAGGAGTAAAGGGTGGATCAGGGGAGGAAGAGAATGAGGATAAAGAGGGAGAGTGAAACTCCTGAAGCTCTGTTTGTTTTCGTTGGACCACATAGCGTGATACGTTTGCGTAATGCGGTACATCCGCCGGTTTTCCAGGGCCGGGTGTGGCGTTGGCGGAATCTGCGAGGCGGTAACTCATCCTCGCCCGAGCGTACTCGGATACCAAGCTTCGCTCTCCATTTTCATTCGCAGCTTCTTTCACCCACCCTACCGCCCCCTGGTTTTGTTCCATCTCCGTTTATTCGCCGTCCACAAACCCCCGGACAAAAAAAAATTTATATATACATATAATAATAAAATAACCACCAAAAAACGGAATAATAAAAAACAAAATAAAAATTCCACGTTCCAACTGTCCACCATACTCACCATTTTTCCACGCTATCTTGATAAATCTCAGCTCGAGATTTTTTTTTAAATTGTCCCCAAATAAACTACTCCCTTTTTTTTCATTTCTTTTATTTATTTTTTTTACAAAAATTAATATTAAAACAATTTGTTCAGAGGCAAAAAATCCAATTTTTTCTCGAGGATTTTTTACTCCAGCTTACAATTAGGCTACGAAAGGTTAAGTCTGAATCAGACTCAGACAAAGCGAGCTAGAATAAAAAAAAGACAAGAGTAATAGTCGAGTAAAGAAGAGACAAAATTGCTGACTGGAGTACATAGTACATAGTAGTAAATAACTGAACCCGGGTTTTTGTACGAGTAATAATGTAATTGAAGGTTAGGCCTCGCCCAATCATCCAGTCCATAATGTCCCTAGTTTCACAACTGTGGCTCATCTTTCTCTTTTGCCCTTATGCGATCAGTCAGTACCTCACACTCTAAACCAATCCAGTGAGAGCGAGAGTATAAGCGGCCAATAGCAAATTGCACACCAAATACACGCACTTCCGGTTTTTCAGGCTACTGAACACAGCAATGGCACCATCGATCGCTGCAAAATACAATCTATCGTAATAACACCAGAGCAAGTTGAGTTTACATCAACTATTACTATTACCCGATCTACAAAGTAAAAGCTTCTCTGCATCAGCATGTACAATCACGCGATATTGAGTCACGGTAACCATCATCTTTGTACTTGTCTTCTTCATTTCCGCTGGTCTCTATTTTTATCTCTATCCTATCTTATTGGTGTTGGTTTTCGCGGTAGGTCACATCGAAATTTAAGCTCAAAAGGTCGTCATCGGTGGATATATCTGAAAAATCCTTTGAGCACTCGTAAAAGTACATTACTTTGGAGTAGTATGGTGCTAAAATAAAACGAGTTGTCGATCGAGGAAAACGAGAAAAACGGAAGTGATGGAAATTGAACTTATACCACTGCAGAAGTAGGAGCAGCAACAACAACTTATACTATGACTATGACTTTGCTATCTGAGGTATGATCTTGATAGGCGAATAGAAATAGGGTAAAAGAGTTTGGTGTACCGTGAGTTTACCTCGGTGTCGATTTCCTCAGCACCCAGAGAAATAGACGAACGGGTAAAATAAGAAGGAGATGCATCACGACGAGTATAGGAATAAGAATAAGAAAAAAAGGGAGTATATGTAGTATAGAGAGTATAAAGAAATGGTTTGGAGGAAAAAGAGGAAAGGACGAAAATGAGAGTAAGCTGGATACACAAGTTGTAAGGCAGTTGGTTGTGTGTTTAGTTGTGTGACGTGGTACTGAGAAGAGAGTAGTACTACGGACCGTAGTCGTCGGATAGCTTGGACCCCTTGGATGGCTGCTGCCTCATGAAAGATGCATAAGACGACTCACCGGGGGCGCGATAAAGAGTCGACAACAGACAGACCTACAGTCACCCCTGCACCCCCGTTATACCCAGTGCAATACACCGACGACGTAGTTTCTGTACCACTATACCAGGCTATATCTCAACCCCGCCATACATCGATACTCTTGCTATATATATGTCTGTGCAATATATTTATATAGAATATAGGATATATAGGTCTCTGCTTGGTACAGTTGGATGGCTGTCGTCACCACCTACCGCAGGGGGTGGTTCTACTATCAATTAATTATAATCTAGATTGATGGATCCGACTCAACGCATATCGGAGATTAGTCTCGGTTCTATTGTCACTTTTACTAACATTCTCGTATGTATATTTGTCATTTTGTAATCTGTAAGCCAATTTGTTTAGCAGCTAAACGATTTGTGAGCTTTTTTTAGTTAGACGTTCTATGCTTGACGGATTGTTCGATGTATTAATGTTTTGAAAAAATTAAGTTTGTGTTTATACAGAAAGAAAAAGATATTCCGTTGGATTGAGAAAAATATTTTTGCTTACACAACAAATCTTACGGTCTGATCAGGGTTCGAGCCTGGTCTTGGGCATGGATTCTATTATTTTTAATTTGTAAAAAAATTAAAATTTAATCCTTTACATTTAAATTAAAATTTTTAATACTATTAATTTAAAAAAAAAAAAACTAGCTGTTACTCGCCCGCTCCGCTGGGCGCTTTATACAATTGCATTTTTAGATCTAGACTTGAAATTTAATTAGAGTATTGTTTTGACTTGCACAGATTCCAAATTCTATCGAATTGGCATGCATCTTTTATCCATGTAATTATTCTAGCTAATATTCATTGTAATTTTCAATGTGCAATCATTATAACATTCCTGTGTCTTTCTTACAAAAATTAATAATAATTTATATAATAATATAATAATAATAATTAAGAATAAATTTAGTTACAATAAAAATTCATTATTTCTAAGTCAAAAAAATATAGCTTCCGGATAAGTAATCACCAACATATCATATACTAAAACCTTCTCCGAAACACGCTACATCTTATGGTATAAGTATTATTCCGATCGGTTCAGTAGTTTTCGCAGTATAACCGGACAAAAAAACCGGCTCTCCATTTATTAGTGTAAATTTCTTGACATAAGAAAAGGAACTGTTTTTAATCCAAAAACAAAATATTTTTGATTTAAATGAACCTTTTTTTCTATTTACAACTGTTTATTAAAGATAGAATTTAGTTGATTGTTAAATCGAGCGGGATTTCAGATCACCGTTAAAGTTTTGCGTCATTTATGTCGGTAGATCGGTATATTGTCTGAATAGTCTTGTCTACGACGGTCTGCGTAACGTTGCGTTAGCAGGGTCTCTGGGCTAATGGCATGCAAGCAGTGAGAGCGGCTCCCGTACTGCCGGTCGATAAGGATTAGCATTTTTATGGGTCTATCTTGCGCTTATGTGCCACGGATAAAAGCTACGTGCCACATTGTTTTCTTCAAACTTTGTTATAAATTGGAAACATTTTATAAATTAATTCATTGATAAAAATTATTTGTTTGTTTTCTTTTTCCTCCAAGTAAATAAATTAATAAATAATATTTGGAGTTATTCATGAAGGACAGAGTAGAGGAATAATATTGAGTTAAGCTTAAGATTCGAGAGTTTTTGCCATCCAGAATGTTGTCATAACCAGAAGTCAGTGGTTATGTTCCATGTGAGCGATAAGAGGGCGGCCTGAGACCCTTGGACTTGATCTCCATCGCCGGTGAATATTTATCTCCATCTTTGTCTCTGCTCAGCTTAGCTCAATCTCTGTACAGTTCGTGTGGTATGTATGTATATATTCGGAGGATGTAGATGTAGACGATATTCAGAGTACAGTCTGTCCGGCCATTTTGGGCTTGCCCGACAGATGAGAAGATCCAATATCTCCCGAGGAATATTATGCCGCGACGGTGAACGCAGCAGCCATCTTGTGCTTGACAGATTGTTTCGCGAGGAGCGAGAGGGAGCCAGAGAGAGTGAGACCGAGGAAAGATGAGTCGGGTGATCTGGCAGTTGACAGCAACGAGGAACCAAGGCAAGAACAAAGACAGGAGAGACTCTGATCGTGATCGCCCAGAGAGGAAGAACGGGATAGAAGAAATTGGAAAAAAATGACCGATAAATCGATAGGGGAGTCGCGGACATGACTCGTAGTGAATGTTCAGCAAGAAAAATGTTGCCATCCACAATCGGGTTTTTTGTCAGTATAAATCAATTATCCAGCTAATTGGGCAGGTAGAGAAGAAATTATTATCGTGGTTGGATGTCAATTCTCAGTGAAAACAAACGTCAATATAATTTTAATTTTTTTTTTTTGCTCGAAATTTAGACTATAGTTTATGAGTTTTACAAACAAACTAATTACCCTATGACTTTAATTTTATTTTAAAGTGATTTGAGTTTCCGATCAAAAATACTAAAAAAAAAAATACTTTTTCTCACCTCCGGGTGGAAAGCGTCAACTTTCGTCCCGCTGCACTAAACGAAAATACCGCTTTCCGCCTCCGTCGAGGAGAAAAATAGTATACACACCACGGGAAGTAAATATGATAGCCTCAGATCACATGTTTGTTGACCTCGGCTTCGCCTCGGACAACAATTACATGTGATCTGAGACATTTCTTATTTTACTGCCCTAGATGTGTAATATACTATTATGAAGAATTTTTTTTTAAAAGATAATTGTTGAGACTTAAAATTTTTCTCTTTAATTTAAATCAAGCTATTTGTTTGTTTATCAATAAATAAAACAATTAAGTCAAAAAACCATTATATTAATGAAATTATAAATTTTAATAATCTATACACTGATAAAAAAATTGACTTGACTCGAGAGCCAAACTCTTGAACCAAGAATTCCATTTTGAAAAAAATGATTTTCTTGAGTCAAGAGAATAAATTCTCGATTCAAGAAAATTTTCTTAGATCAAAAATAATTTCTTAGCTCAAGAATTTATTCTCTTGACTCAAGAATATCATTTTCTTCAAAATAGTATTCTTGGTTCAAGAGTTTGGCTCTTGAGTCAAGTCAATTTTTTTATGTTTATTATTAAGAGAATAAGCAAAATTTTGTGACCAGTGTATTTATATGATAAAATGGGTTTTTATGGTTAAATTTGGTATCGTTGAGAAAATCTTGACCTGGAGTTGTGCCTTTTTATGGTTTCATATTATTCTCACCAATAGTCAATTTATGATGATAAGTATTTAACCTGCATTCGGAAATGCCATCTCTAGATACATAATTAAGAAAAGACTTTGTATCTCGTGAACTATTGACATTTTTAAATATATAAGCTCATCCCGACATTACACTCATCGAAACCTTTCATTTGAGTACCCACATCATTTTTTCTTATATTTATATATATATTATATTTATGTATATATGAAAAATATATCAAAAGGCATGTGGGTACTCAAATGAAAGCTCTTGATGACCGTAACATCATGATGAGCTTATATCTTTAAAAATATCATTAGTTGACAAAATACAATATAATTTCTTAATTATTGACATTTTTAAAGATATAAGCTCATCCCGATGTCACACTCATCGAGACCTTACATTTGACTACCAACATCAATTTTTCATATATGTTATATATTTATATACATGTATATATGAAAAATATATCAAAAATGCATGTGGGTACTCAAATGAAAGCTCTTGATGAGTGAAACATCATGATGAGCTTATATCTTTAAAAACGTCAATAGTTAAAAAAGTACAGTGCAATATAACAAAAGTCATTATTTAATAAAGCAAAATTTTATTTATTTATACTTAAGAAGTCACATAGTGGCTGCAAGGTTGCTAGTTAATTATCAATTTTCTAAAAATAAGCAAATTCACTTGGTTTTAAAAAATTAAATAAAAAACCGATGCTAATAGTTTCGAGCGCATTAAAATTGTAACGACCAATAAAAAATCTCAGCAATCCCTTAACGACAGATAAATTACCCAAAAGTACTTACAAAAGCTATAACCTTGTACAAACGTTTGCTAAAAGTTGATTGTATACACATGATATATATACAACAGGAGCAGCATTACGTTTTATAGAATAGAAGATGTATAAATTTATACCTATACAAATGTATATATATATATATATATATATTTATCTGATAGTCCTATGTGTCTCATCAGAACTTGCTCAGCAGTTCGGAGTAAACACACGCGTGTGCGACCTAACCGTAAAGCCCTCGCGTACGGGCCATGGGGTGTTTAGTGCGTATTAACGGTGCGAGTCGGGCGCAAGAGAGGGTGATATGCCGGATATAGGAGAGGCATCGCGAGTACGAGTACACATACAACCTTCTCTCGGCGAAGGGCCGCGTCAGACGCCCGGGAGTACATGATAAGGGCGCTTGCGCGTTGCCATGGACACCCTGACTATACGCCCCCGCGAGCGGGGATTCCCCGTTCTATCGGATCGCACTACGATTCCGTAGTCTGTCTCTCTTTCGCTCTCTCTACCCCATTCGCGTGTCCTTGGTCCCTCACCTCACTGTTACCCTTCTCGCAGTGTAGGTCTGTCACGTTCTCACTTGCACCCTCGGTCCGCTATCTTTAATACTAGCACATGTACTCGCTGTCGCTGTCTCTCACGCACCACCCACCCCTCAGTTACTCCATCTCATTCTGTCACTACTCGTACATCGCGCCCTGGCCTCTGTATGAGCACCACAACGTGATCCACCCTCTTACTATTTTTTCACCCGTTCCGCCTCTCGAATCTTCAATTCCACGCTAACACGCCGCGATTGCAAGTCATCCGCTATTTCAGATCATCTCAAGAGATATTCTGCTCTTTTTTTTTTTTTTTTTTTTTTTTTTTTTTTTTATGAAAAATAATAAATATTAAAGATTTAATTGATGATTGATATTTGACGGAAAAAATCAATTTTTAAATTGAAAATAAATTTTTTTGAATTAAATAAAATATTTGCAACATTTTTTTTTAAATGAAAATTTTTTGGTTGCCAAAAAATTTTTTTAAAAAAATTTGTTTTAACAATCCATCAAAAATATTAATTTTTGACAGAATAACATTAATATCTATTATCATAATTATGAACAAACAAATAAATAGTTCCACTTTAACTAAATAAAAATTTTTTTCATCAATTCAACTAATTTTTAGGTCAAGAACACATTTTATAAATAAAAGTATTTTTTTTCTCTGTATAAACCATTTTTTAATGTATCGATAATTTTTTACTTTAATTACCAAAAATAATAATCGAAATAGTAAATTTTCAGGTAAAAAAAATAATAATACAATTATTTTCATTCAATTCATGGTCTCTGATCCTAAATATATGAAAATTGTTATTATTGTTATTATTGCGATAAGGTTTGAACGCAAATTAGGAACAAGAAATAATTTCTCAAGACTGTTCCGTTTAGTTTTCGGAAAAAATCGGATAATAAATAATTCTGATGATACTGAGATTAACAAAGAGATAAAAACGTGTCGATAATAATCGATTGTAAGCAAACATTACTAGTAATGTAGGCATACAGAGGTAGAATGGGTACAAATAATACAACACAATACTCGTAGAGAGTATATATGAGAGGATTTAAATATATTGTCGTGTATTTTGGTACGTGTGAGCGTGACCAGCGTACATTATGTATGTATTTAATAGGAAAACACTGAACAACCAGTGTACCGATGCCGTTATTGTAGACGACTCAATTTCTGTCGAACAGACGAGAAGAGGAGAGGAGTTCAACTCTCGGAACGCCAATTTTATTCCTATTATCGAGTACGAGATGCGAACGGCAAATACTTAGCAGAGATATGACTCAAGACTTTATTAGTTATGGAGGTATTGGTACCCTGGGAGTCGTGAAAGTCGCACCGGAAATGCCAAAGAAAATAGATATACCCACAAGTTTTAATATTGTGTACTACTGCGTTATTTTATTCAGTTTCAGGCACAAGATATATGACAGTAACAATGTCTAGTCGTATATTTTTATTTTTATATTTATTCACTACTCCATTGATATAACTCCTGCATCGGGTTTCCGAGCTGTCATAAAAGTGGATATTATTCAGCAACTGCACCGCAAATGCTAGTCAATGCTTAATATTTTTTCACTGAATTCAAAATAAAAAATAAAGAAAAGATTTTAAGAGTGAAAGGAAAAGTCGCGCGCATGTAATATAAAAGCGTGCTGTGTGTACGCTTCCGTTACCACCAAAGTAGGTGGCCTGGAAATTTATCGAACGATAACGAAAATCCGATGCAGATAAACAGCACGAGCTGTTGGGGTGAAATAAGTGCAATTGTGTCGTGAATAAAAATTGAAATTCTATTTTATGATTTTATACGTCTGTATTGATGCATAACTATGTGGAGAAGCACCGGGGTGAGTGGATGAGGATAAAGAGAGGCAAGAGAAGAGAGGAGAGGGTGTGCTTGTGTGGTGAGTAAAGGTGTGGTGTAGTATCTCTGTAATAAACCCCTTTAACGTTTGAATTTAACCGCTCCGTAGAGAGTTTAGTCGTCAGATTATATGATCAGCGTGTGTTTACCGTTTATTGACGGACGTTACAACCCAGTCGTACGCATAAATCGGTTTACGATCTGTCGCTAAAAACAGATTTCACACGGCACTATGTTACTGTTAAATTAATGCCATTTTTAACCGCACTATACACACTTATTTTTGATGCACAATAAATGTTTTAGGTGCTGGTTAAATTTATTTTTATTTATCTTTATTCTGTTGAAGATAAAGCTGTAAAGATTTATTGGAATTTTTTAGAAATAAATAACTGATAATGATAAAGATATATTTAGTATAGTATTGTGATATTTTTCATTGAAAATTGAAAATAATTTATGATGAAAAAATTTTTATGAGTCTATAAATATTTGGATCAAATAATTTATATTTCATGTCTTAATTAAAAATAATTGACTTTTACGAATTCAAATAAAAGTAGATATTAAAAACAAATGATTTGTTTGTTAAAAAAAAGTAATAGTGCCAATGATAAATGATTTCTAGAGAGTTTTTTCTATATTTAGAGATATATATATATATATATATATATATATATATATATATATATATATATATATATATATATATATATATATATATATATATATGTATGTATGAGATGAAGGAATATTATGGCGGAGGGAAAAGAATCTGAGAGGGAAGAAAAATGGGGGAGAGAATATGACAGAGGTGGGTAACCAGTGGGTGAAAGTGTACGACAAGATGATGGATGACTCCTCAGCACCCTTAACTCACGCGAGATCAGTACAGCAGCGCTAAAAGAGGGTTTCTTTGCTCTACCGAGACGCTAATGAGCAAAATATGAGGCGCCATCTCCTGTGGTCGTGTCGTCCTCATCATCGTCGTTGTCGTCGTCGAGTCCTGGCTGCTCCAAATACTACCACCATCACTTGACTCAGCCAACAGCCAAACTACCCTCCGCTTTTTCTTCAGCTTCTTCACTCGGTTTTTCTTCCACTCTTCTGCTCAACTATACAGCCTGACACCCTTCGAAGCTTTTCCACAGTAAGAATAGTCGCTCGACCTCTTCTTTCCTTTCCCAACAGTAATATTGATTGTCCGCTGCCGCCACGTCCTCCGAGACTAAAAGGAGACCCTGAAACTCGACGTCGAGTAACAAGAAACAAGAGAAAAAGTTACTTAAAAAAAAAGTAAAATAATAAATAAAGTTGGAAATGAAAACACGAAAAAGTTTTGAGTGCAATTATTTCTAACGCTGCTGAAAGAATTTTTAAAAACAACTAGTTGCAGATTAATTATATTAATAAAAAAAAAAACGATTGTATTTGCCGTCTTTAAGTTTCTATAATTGTAATTGAATTTACTTAATTATTATTTTACTTTTGAGTTATATTATGTGGGAAATTTTTGATTAAGTTACTTTATTTTTTATAAATTTTTTTTTTTGAAGTATTGACAAAATTGATCAGCTATCGAAATTATTAATTAGATCACTTGAATAAAAAATAATTACTCTGATTGTAAAAATAAAATAACTTTTATTATGATAGGATTATATGAATTATTTGATATTGATAATTAATTTAATATTCTAAACACTTGAATAATTAAACTAACAGATGTTTACACATTTTTTTCGGTGTTCTCAAGTCTCGTGAAATCCGCATATCATTTGCATAATTGGTCTGAGAGTGACATTTCCATTACACAAAACTTTGTGAAAAAACAAAACAATCGGTCGTTTTTTTGCTTATTTCTTAATTTCTCATCAAGTTGATTCGAAGCTAAAAATTTTTTTGCCATTATTTAACCATTATAAATTATTTTTTAAAATTTATTGTTAATACAAAACTTGTAGCGGTGATATGTTAAAAAGTTTACGCTGTCAAAAATATATTTAAAAGTTTTTTAATCATATCACCGTGTTTCTTATAATTTATAATTATAATTCGTTGCAATTTATATCATGAAAGCTTGACATTAGAGTATAATTTAATAGATGCAAATGTGTCTCCAATAAATCCATAATTCCGTTGAAATTTTTCAATTACCAGTCAATAAATTATTTCGAAATATCAAGTGTCATATCAGAAATACTTTAGCCAAAAATAATACCGATAAATTGGGTGACATAATTATCAATAATTAAACTTAAGACATTATAATATTTCTAAAATTACTGGTTCTTAAAATGTATGCTTTCCAAAGTAATAATTATCATTTCTAAAATAGAAAATAAACAAGGGCATTCAAAAGTTCAACTACACTGAAAAAAAAGTTTTCTACGCTTCAGGATACAGTATCGCTACTGTCACTATACGCACGTTACGAAACACTGGATCGCTATGGTCACTATCCGTTTTGCTAATTTAGCGATCTATTGAATACACTTAGCGGTGACGGAGAAACTGACTTTGCATAATTTATTATTGATGTTTCAAATAATTATTTATATGATCGAAGCCAAGTTTTAAATATTTTATCCAGTAATAATAATTACGACAATAATCACCATTCACTTAATAATTGTCGATAAACAATGACAAATGAGGTTAGGAACTTACGCCGAAGACACTGGCGCTTCGAGGTTAGATCGTCGCGACCGTCAGGATCCGTTCCCTGATTATAGCGATATGCCGTTCACGATACAACGGATAGTGAAGCGTAGAAAACTTTTTTTTCAGTGTATAAATTTTAAATAATTATCAAAATTAATTAATAATTCCACTAGTTCAATTTTCGAATCCAAAAAAATTTTTTTCCAACAAAAATACAACGATATAAAATATCAATCCCTAAAAAATCTTGGCTCTGACTTCCTGGAAGCCACAGCATTTCCGCACTTACTTTCCTAGAGGAAAATCCTCCGTTCCGGAATTTATCGCGGTCGTAACAGAACGTTGCCTTCTTTCTTGCATTCTCGCGCCTTGACACCACTCTCTCATTTTTTCACGCTTGCAGAGAAAGAAACTCAGTTGAGTCTCATACACTCATGCACTTATATACTTACACCTCATACATATATTTTTCCATCCACTTTTCACTTTAGCTCGACACTTTCCAGCCGATTTTAACGACCGTTTAAATTCCGCGATATAGATTTATACGAATGATTGATTATTATCGAGCTTTTATTGCCCGTAAGATCAACTACTGTTCCAACCAATCTTATTCGAATAAAATAAAACCCAATAATTTTATTTATCGTCGCCATAAAATTAGAATTTACTTTATTTTAATTTCTCCTCACCCTCTATCCTAGCCTTAAAACAATTCAAACCCTATTATTAAATATTATTAGCATCAAAATGAAAATAAAAATGAAGAGAATATAATAAAAATAAAATAACAGCCGCTGGAGCGTTTATTCAAATTAAAAAAGAGCCAGCAGTAATAATGACATATAAAAAAGGTCATTCGCGTTAATTGTCGGTCATTAATATAAAGCAAAATATAAAGAGTGTATTGCGTGACAAAGTAATATAGTGTACACCCAGCCGTGAAATGAAGAACGTCGTAAGCTATTCCTCGTACAGCCCTTTCCACGGTATACACCCCTATCTTATCGTTGGGTTAAGATCAAACAGCACGTGAGGTCAAGGCAGGCCAGGTCTCGGCCCTATACCCTGTATCCTATACTACTAGTACTTATACTATTATATTACCCACGCAATTGGCTGCTGTACTACAACTACAACTACTATTTGTACCACTGCAGCTAACAACTGCAATTGCCTTGCAATATTCCAACTACCCTGTCCCGGTATTGGTATGGCGACTAGTAAGCTTCGCAGCACGATGCAGCATTACTGTTTACTGTATAAGAGCCCAGTACTAAGTCTCAGGTACGATAGACATGAGCTCCGAGGTCACTTTGGTCTCGGACGTCGCGTAGCTTCCTTCCGATAACAAACGACCCTACTGCACGCTTCACCTTTGTACTTGGCTCAATTCTGAGCTTACTAACTTTTTAAAAATAAAAATCTAAAAATTCAATTTTATTTTTAAAAAGCTGCATCGCTTAGTATTCCATCCATCACTCGGCTACCGGCGATTTAATCACGAAAAATAATGATTCAGCTGTCAACATGCTGGCAATAAAATCGGGGCTTTATTTTTAGACTTTTTTCATTCAAGAGATTTATAAATTTGGGAAAAAAAAATAAAATAAAAAGGAGGTGAGATTATTTATTTGTGTAAGCGACTTTAACTGTCTCCGTCAGTCATATCACACTGCACGTCATGAGCGGGCTTAGTCTTAGAATCTGAGAAAATTTATAATATAAAATAAAGAGAGAGAAAAGCGTGAACGGTGTATCTGACTGTATTCGCTCAGTCACTCGGAGTTCTTTTGAACATAACAGCGGGCTGGCATTTCCTTTTCTCCCTTATTCTCTCTGTCGCGAGTTAGAGCTCTCAGAGCGAACAGTAAGGAGAATACAGAGGGCTAAGGAGGAGGGCGGGAAACGGGGGCTACGGGAATAAGGGAATGACGAGGGGGGTGAAAATGGGACGGTGGGTGCCTAGAATGCTGGGAGATATGGGGTGTTCTTTCCCTCCGTGACGGAGGAGTTGAGAGTGCCGTTGAATATGCATGAGGCTACGGACTGCTATCTACCGTCCTAAAAACATTCAACCAGCCACCAGCCACCGGCCGAACTACGCGAGTCACCAACCCCCTGGACGTGCGTGCCTATATATTTTTCCTTTCTCGACAATCAATGTCTCCTTTCTATGTAAATCTTAAACAGCTGAGTTGCGTATTTTTTTTTTTATTATTAATAATAATAAATTTTAATTGTTGTAAAAAAAAAATTTAAAAGAGTAAAAAATGTATGATATTGTTGGGTAAATAGGGAATTTAGTGAATTCGTCGTAAGCACAAAGCGTCTTCATTATTTCCGGAGTAAATTCCACAGTCGTTGAAGCATCCCTTCCGCTTTCATTGAGAGAAAAAGCATCAGGGGACAATTTAATTTATGAGAAAGGAGAATTTCTTTTGTCCTCGGTAAAAAGTTCTCTCAAGACATCAATCATTATCTTTATTACTATCATCACTATTATCATTATAATTATTATTATTAGTACTTTCTTATTTAATTCAACAGTTGATTGGTCGTTGTCATAATTTACAGAGTAATTTCCCGGTTTTAACGGCGGATTTTTCGCATTCCAACACTGTGTTTAATTACAAGCAGTATCGCGGATAATAAATCAGGAATAATAAAATTAGTTGGCGTGTCGATAAGTACAAGAGTATAATACCTCAGTGGACATATAACGTATTAAATATAAATGTGTAATAATGTATGTGAGTATGTACGTTGCTGGTTGTTAAAAAGTCATATCAGAGAATATTTAGTCGCGGCACACAACACGTTACCGTGTCTTATTTGCGTACAACGTCGAGTCTGATTACGCATACGGCGATTAATCAAATGGGACATAGTATAGTGCAGGTTATATTATGTGTTATGTGTTGTGTGCAAAGGTATATACAGATATACCCACATATGGCTGCAGGACGAGCCGGAGTTACGAGAGTGCTGTAAACAAGTGGTGATATCTTTGAGAATAAACGAAGAGGATCTGCTGCTATTTGATATCATCGCGGGGATTCCCTTTCATTTTATCTCATTGGAACTGCACCAGCGACAACTCGGTGGCAATTTATACACACCAGGCAGGTCACTTTGCTTTTGATGCTACAGATAATATATTGTATGCTGTGTAGAGGAAGAATTTTCGTCCAAGTGTGGATGTACATCCATATAATATAAAAGAGAGGGAGTTTGGTCTACCCTGTAATGCGAATTGCGTGTGCCGTGCGTACGCATCCCGACAATCCTGTATATATTATGTATAGTACCACTAACACTAACGGCAAATGCTCAAGCTTTAATGCATTCAAATGATATTCACTCTCAAGCACTGACGCGAGTGTTTTCGACAAATTAATGCCGTGTACCAAATATCTACCTGTCAAGTATTTAACGACCGATCAACTATTTCATACATTGTATAAAACAACTCTGATTTTTTACTTTTGTTATTATTTATCAATGCTTTTATTTTTCAAAGAAAGTTGTGTTTTTGGAAAAATTTATCACTTAAGATTTCAAAATTTATTTCATAATCATTACAAATATCTTTTGAATATTTTATTTTAACTAATGATCAATATTATGTTTAGATTAAAAGTTATAAATTATTTTTTGCTTTTTTAGGAAAATTAACATTTATTTTTAATTATAAATTCTAATTTAAACAGTTTACTACACTGAGAGAAAAATATGGTCAACTGAACTAGGAAAATTTAGTTAAATAGCATCACCACTATTTAATTGCAATTCTTGTACCTAACATTATTTATTATATTGAACCCCAATAGATATTTACTTAAACTATTTTCAGTTAAATATCAGCTTAATAGCCATCTTGATTAACTTTAACTCAGAAAACAGAAAAAATAATTCGGATAGCTGGGACCGGGAATCGAACCCGGATCTTTTGGTTACGCACTAAGGGCTCTTCCAGTTTAGCTATCTGAGACGTTGTACGTAAAAACCTTTTAGTCACCTAATAACTTTTTGTTTAACACGATAACAAAAACATATTTATTAAAATATAGTCGATATAACTATTTATCAATAGTTACTTAAACTAATGCATAGTTTGAGAAACTACAAAAATAAAATTCAGAAAACTATATTTTCACAATTGTGATGTTATGATTCAGTTAACTATGCACTTTTCTCTCAGTGTAGAAAAAATAAATTTCTAAAGGTACACACAGAAAAAAAAAATGTTCTTGAATCAAGTATATAATTTTGAAGAACTTGATATTTTTAATTTGAGGAGAAAAATTTTTGATTTAAGGAAATTTTGATTCAAGAATTTTCCGTCTTAATTCAAGACAATTACCCTCTTCAAAATTATATCCTTGGTCCAAGAATTTTTCTCTTGACTCAAGTTAATTTTTTTTTCAGTGCAGATGAAAAATATTTACACTATTCGTTTCATGGAATTTAAAGAATTTCAAAAATAAAATTTTTTTCTTATTATTTTTGTATTTAAAGTAATAACTAAAAATATCATGATAAATATGAAAGTTTTTAAATAATAAAATCAAATATTACTTTTAAATTAATTATATCAGTGATTTAATGATTTCATCTAATTAAATGTCTTAGCTTAATAATTACCTTTGATAAATAAAAAAGCAAACAATTTCTCGTTGAAATTATAAAAATTGATAAACTTATCAAGCAATTATTGAATGATAAACATTATGAATGATAAACCAAACATGACTACAGAATATTTTAACCTTTAAAATCAAATTTTCCTTTCACTCAGATAATAAAGTTCCCCGCGTAATAGCCCTCATAACTCTCATGAACATTGAAACATTGAAATATTCACAAGCATCAATATGTATATAGCACAGAGTATCGGAATAACACCCGGAATACGCATCGCGGTTTTCCGATAACCGCAACAAATCGTAAACTACCCCGAATGTGTGGGACTACATACACATACCGTACCGTATATCTATAGACAAATATACTACCGAGTTTTGCGACGTACTTATTATCGTATCGTGGAATTTCCGGTGGTAAAGATACCCAGCCAGCTCAATATATAAATCTTTAGCGAGTCACACACAACCACTATGCTCGATAATATCGTTTCCTTTTCTCACTTGTCTCGATTACATTGACAACCTGACCGCAAGAATAGGAATAGGGAACACCCGAGTAGAGTACTTATTCTACTAAACTATGCGAAGAGCTATGCATGTACTACTGTATATTATACTCGAAAGCTCGAAAGCTTTCTCATGACCATGTATACAAAATCATCAAATGTTTTTTACTATTTGACGACTCTCGACCTATACGTGGCAACATATAAATTTACAACCCGTTGTACAATGTGGTTTTACGCAGTTTACACTGTCTATTTGCCACCTGTCGCAATACTGAAAATAATAATAGCGAAAATAAAAAAAATATAACCACAGTAAAAGCGTTTAATGGATAATAAAGATAAAAAATCCATTATTTTGTTTATTCTCGATAAAATTGACTTAACAATCTATTAAAAAATAATATCGACTGACCTTTACTTTCCCTTTCTACTTCACTGCCCATTCCATTCTATATTCCGTCAATTACGCATTCTATATTCTATACTACATACTCTGTCGGGCTGCATTACCAATTTAAAAATTCAACCTCAATAATCTCATGAATAAAGTCGATAAATTTTTAATAGCAGTCACGAGATTGTAGAGCACGTGTTGAGTCAAAAGTAAACAAGTCAAAAATTTAAATAAATAAATAAATAAATAATAAAGTGAGCAAGTAGAAAAGTTTAGTGAAGGCAGACTAGACTGATAACAGTGCCGCCATCTCTGGTCAAGCTTGCATGAGCAAGTAGCCATTTTGTTTCTGGAGGTGGCCAGAAGGTCGCCGTTGTGTCGCGTCACACCCGCGCATGTCCATTGGTCCCTCCCACGTTTCTCGTATCCGATTTCTCCTCACGCGAGCTGTTCCGCCGTTTGCTTTGCGAATTCCCCTTCTCAATTATTTTGCTTGTCCCCAACTTGGGGATTTCTTGTCCCCACTGCTGCTCTCCTCTGAGCAACTCTCCATCTCCCTCTTAGATTCTCCGCTGACGGCTGTTACTCCTCCGACTCCCACTTTTAGCGAGAAACAAGTTCGCGGTACCGCGGAGCAACCACTACCATCAACTTTGCTATCACCAACCACCACCAACGGCAGCAGCATCACCAGCATGCTCCGCGTGCTTCCACACCGATATTATCACTCCGTTTTACCCGCGATTTATCGGCCTTTATCAACTATATTGCCGCCGAACGGTGGATATTGTTCCCGCTACTGCTGCTGCTGAACAAGAGATAGATGGACCTGTGCTTTTCTCTATATGTTTAATTTTCCACCGGGATTTACGAGTACTCTGTCATCTATTGAACGGATTTTTACTTTTAGAAAAAAAAAAAAAAAAAAACATTTGTTTAAAAATTCTGTGATTAATTTATAAAATTTTTTTAATAATTAGTTTAATTAAATTTATATAGAAGAAAAAAAAAACTTGAGAAACTCAAAGAAGTTCATCAAGATTCTTTGTTGGCACAGGAGGCTCCTCAAGTTTTAATTAAAAATCTTCGAGTACTCAGGAGACTTGCTCGTGACTCTCGAGAGCTCTAACCCCAAATCTACGAGTCAAACGAGAAAGAGAAATAGAAAACGCGAGACAAAGACTGAAGATTGAGTGTAGAAAGAGGGAGAGAGAAAGCGAGAAATGAGAACATGAACTAAAGACACAGACAACTAAACGAATGGGACATAACACGACGAGATTTTAGTTCTCGTGGTCGTTGGAGTCGTCAGTTAACATTCTGTTCTCACTTAGACACGGAGCTGAAAATGAAGCGACACTTGGTGTGAGTCAAGCTAACGCAAAAACTGCGTAACTCTCGGGACTGGGTGCAAGAGCGAGGAGGAGGTCGCTGGAAAAAGTTTGAGAGCAAGAGCAAGAGAAAGATAAAAAGCATCTGGATGCACACAAAGTGCTTTTGAAGCGAGTGCAATAGACTTACTCACTCACAAGTTCTCTGCACGGTCTGGTGATTAGCGCCGCCTCTCGGGAGTGGTAACCGCCAATCGGTGGACGGCGTCGGGACGCCGACGTCGACAGTTGTGTCTGTGTATACACTACACCAACGACTGGTTTCTCTGCACAATCGCAGATAGTGGGATACCAGCGACAACCAAAGCCACGACAAAAATCAATCACCATGTTCCTGCTCTCCGATCTTCCTTTCTCTTTCGCACACCGTTCGTCGTCCACGATCCACTGTAGAGTGTTCTATTTCGCAGCTTCAGCTGTCTCCCTCATGGGCCAGAGTAATACACACCCCCTCAATCGCGGCGATATCCGTCCCTCTCGCTATATATCGTACTACACCCCTCAATCTCTTGACATCATCTACCTTCGTTCGTCTCTGCTGTACCTTCGTATCAACGTATTACGTTGATCGTGTTTGCGAATGTTTCACCAAAACTCATCCACCAGAGTAGGTAATACTATCCTACACCTGAATTTCGTCATCGGTGCTGTCGATGAGAGTCTAACGGATGAGATTCAATGCACATCACGAAGCTCACTCCGTTTTATGGGATTCTACGAAAGTAAAAGCCTATTCAAATTAATTTACTTAACAGGTTTTTACTGGATCATAAAACACCGCTATATAAAGTTATATTGCTCATGTTCGATGTGATACTGCTGTTACACTTTTCACTTTCATAAAAAAATTATATCACATAAATCAAGTCGTTTAATTTTATTCAATTGAATTTTACTTTATATAACAGTAAACCCACACTAAAAAAAAAAAAATCTTGAACTGAAAAATTTTTTTTGATTTAAGAATTTTTATTTTGATTTAACACGGAAAGAACGAGATGACACTGGATATCATCCCAGATTATACTCAGTGATATCTGTGGTGAAAAAAAATTTCAGATAGTAGCTAAAAAATTCAAGATTATACTGTGTGATATCTGGATTATACTTATTGTAATCTGGATTATACTAGCTACTATTTGAAATTTTTTTTCACTCAGTATAATCTGGGATGATATTCAGTGTCATCTTGTACTTTCCGTGAAGTTAATTTTTTTTTTTCAGAACAGATAAAAATTAAAATTTAAGACAATTTCATTTCTTATTTATTAAATTTTAAAAAATATAATTTTTAATACAACAAAACTTTTTCAAAGTTACTTACAAGTAGTTTTAAATTAATAAAGCCCTACAAACCTACAGATCTGATTATAGAATTGAGTATAAAATGAAATTCACGCACACACGTACATCAGTGGAAGTTGATGATTCTACCGGAATACATAATCAAGTTCCCATACATACATTTGTACAGCAAAGAAGCAAACGGGCATGTATTCCGTAAATAAGAGCTTAATGTCTGACGTATGTGTAAGTATGTAAGATAAAACAAGACGAGTGACTGCTGAAAATAATGTTTGGTATTGTGTTTAAAAGTAATAACTCAGTTTGTTTCTGAAAAATTTCAGCGCGTGTGTTTCTGTACGCACATAAATAAGAGGAGAGTAAGAGAGAGAGAAAGAGAGAAAAGAGTAACAACAGGGTCATGAAATGTGCGTGAGTCATGCGTCTTCAGTAAGTCGATTGTCCCTACGATAGAACAACTGTCATCCTACAGCAAGTTGCGTACGTGAGCGGTGTTCATCTCATCGTCGTGGCTCAGTTAATTCCTTTTTATTTTCATTTTTTATTTATTTTTTTCCCGCGAAAAAATGTATTGTACTCACACACATTATTTTAACGACGACGGATGTGCGTGCTACGAATAATCCACTTTGAGCACTTGCATGTAATTGAATAAATTTATATTATATTATTACCAGCTGATTACATAAATTAAAACCAGTGTTATTTTAAAAAGTAATTAATTTTTTTTAAAAAAGTTATCTCAGCGTATAAGTTGAGTGCGAAAACAGGAAAATCTTATGTCAGACGTATGTTTAACATCAAGGTACGATAATGCCATC
Organism: Cotesia glomerata; assembly: GCF_020080835.1. NCBI lineage: Eukaryota > Metazoa > Arthropoda > Insecta > Hymenoptera > Braconidae > Cotesia > Cotesia glomerata. Next base: position 7,529,487 of record NC_058158.1, read on the forward strand.
GATAAGGCAGACATCTCGAGACTTACCGGAATAACTCTCGGCGGTTGAGTTCCCGGAAAAGAGCGCAGCTGCCGGAAGTCGCCAAAGCAAGGCGCTCTGTTCGCTCGCAAGCTCTACTCCGCCGAGCAGCTTTCACTGAGAGGGAACGAGTTTTCCCGAGCAGAGGTCCAACTACTCTCTACACCAGTTGTTGCTTTATCCCGTCGACTGAATCCGCTCAGAGGAGGCTCCATCAGCTCCAAAGATAAAGTAGAAAATTTATATCACTATGGGTATGTTCTTTTCGCAGTTTACAGTTTGTAATTTATGTCATAAATTAATTTATATTCTGAAAAAATTCATGGAAATTTGTAATACATCGACCAGGTGCGTAAAAACTTCGAACATGAATGATTAAAAAATTAGCAAGTAATTCCGCTGATGAAACTTTTATTGTTATTAGTCAAGTATAATGTAATATACTCACGGCTAAATTACCCCTATCTGAAAGGCAGATATTGGGTGAGTCGAGAAAAAGTAAAAAAAATTGGTCAATAAACTACTAAGAGCATGAGTTGACCTAAAGCTATTGTCATCGACGGATATAAATGTCAAGTTATTTTTTGTTGAGTGTGTATAGAACTACTAAGCATATACGTGGATAATATGTTATGGTTTCGGCTCGTAACTTTTAAGTATAAAGAGCTCAAATTGACAATAAGGCTGCAGGTGTTACTAACACGCGCACAGTCCTACTGATCAGACGGAGCAAGATCGCTGTGAGAAATCGGCAACAGTGAATCGTCCCACGAAATATATCCCTGGAGGATTCGTAGATTCACCTGCAGAGTTATTCACCTGCGCGCGTGCCACGTGAAAGTATATTCGATGAGAAAATTATTAAGTGTGCTTGGACAAAAGTATGAGTTTAATCAAGAAAGTAATTGAGTTTTTTCCATTTATTTTTAGACTTGATAATATTTTTTTTAATTTAAAGTTTTTAGAGATTTAAACATCGAATATGATATTGTATTAAACAAAAAATTGGTTTAGTAGCTGTTAACACTACACAATAATGTCAGAAAAGCTTCTTAGAAGAGTCAAGAAATAATTTTTATTTTAAAAGTTATATCATGGTATATCATGGTATATAAAGTTATATCATCGGCTTCGCCTCGGTTTTGCAAAACCCCTTCCACGGGGTTACGTACTTTCGGCTGGAGAGCAAGAAAAATAGTATACAACCCATGACCAGAATGTTGGATACCCTGACGTATGTGATATGATGGCCGAGGCTACGCCTCGGCCATCATATCCCATACGTCAGGTAATCCAACTTTCTGGCCTTGGGTTGTAATATACTATTTCACGGTATATGAGAATGAATATGATAAATGTTTTTGGTGAAAGTAAAAATAAAATAGCTACATTGGTAAAAAAAATAACTTGACTCAAAAGCCTTAATCTTGAACCAAGAATATCATTTTGAAGAAAATCATTTTCTTGAGTCAAAAAAATAAATTTTTTAAACAAGAAAATTTTCTTAGACCAAGAATGATTTCTTAATTCAAAAATTTATTCTCTGGACTCAAGAAAATCATTTTCTTCAAAATAGTATTCTTGGTTCAACATTTGGGCTCTTGAGTCAAGTTAATTTTTAACTTCCCGCTAAGAAAATTGAAAATTTTCAAAAATCGGGAAGTTATTGGTTTTACCCCGTTTTTCGAAAATCGAGTTTTCATCGGATCTCGACGTTTCGATGTCCTAGGAAACTTTCCTGACTATTTTCACGATGATGTCCGTACGTCTGTATGTGTGTATGTGTGTATGTGGGTGTGTGTGTGTGTGTGTGTGTGTGTATGTGTGTGTGTGTGTATATGTAAACCTCTCGTAACTTTTGAACGGCTTGACCGATTTCATTGCGGTTGGTGTCATTCAAAAAGGCTTCGCTAAACTTAGATTTCCTGTAGGTTGGAACCGATTCGGACCAGTAGATTTCGAGAAATTGCAAAAAAAGTGACAAAAAAAGTTTTTTTTCATTTTTTTTAAATATCTCCGAATTGGCAGAACCGATCAACTTCAAAAACTAATCAGCTCTTAACCTTAAAATCCCGCATCGATCGTCACATAAAGCGTCAGAACCGGTTGATGCGTTCGTGAGATATCGTTGTCGAAAAAAATCGAAAAAAGTGTTTTTTTGTAATAACTCCGAAATTTTTCATCAGATCAATTTTTTTGTTTAGAATCATTTATAGAGCTCAAAAAACTACATCGATCGCCGCCTACCGCGTGAAAATCGGTTGATTTATTAAAAAGTTACAGCAGTTTGAAAATTAGAAAAATCGTGTTTCATCGAATTTTGATGAAACAAAGCAAAGCTATCTCTTTGAGCTCGGAGAGCTCAAAATAATACATAAATTGTAGTTTTGAGCTCGAAGAGCTCGAAAACGTCATAAGTGCAATTTTAAGCGCCTAGGTATGGAATTAGCGGGAAGTTGCAGGGATGGCCTTCAGGGTCAACCGTTTTTCTAATTTTTTTATTAGTGTACACAAATTTTTTATTTGTTTGCCTAAATGTTAAACAAATATATATTTTTCCTGGAAGTTGTTTATAAAATACTAGAATCATAAAAATATCTCATTCGAAGAAGAATAGGTACAATATTACGTTAGCTAATTACAGTGGGTTTATCTGGTAGAAAACAACTCGTAAAAAGGATCAGATAAGATAATGGTAACAGGTACTAAGTAGCTGCGTTTTTAAGCCACTTAAAAAACTAATCCCTGAGTATTTTCCGCTTATTAGCAATGATTTTAGTCTAACTATCAGCTGTCAAATAGTAGAAAAAAGAGCCGTGTCAGCGCGGACACGCTGGACACGTTATAAACGACGAGAAGAGTATAGAGTAGATCAATCAGGTTACTTGACAAAGTACCCTCCCATAAGTTAAAAAATCATCACTAATATGTACTGAGGTAAGGGATCTTATTAAGTTTTACATTTTGTTGGAAAGCTACTGGCGCCTCAGGAGATCAAAGATCCAAGTCCAAGATCATCATCAACGAGTGAAAGATGTTGAGATGCCGGGGATACGTGCAAGGACGAGACTGAGTTTTTGGAAACACCTTGCGAGGCAGGTGCCATCATCCCAGCGGCTGTTTTTTCGCCTGTAATAAAACTCTCAACTACTATTACTCTTGGCTTGGTTAATGTGTGTACTTATAAAAACCTCACGAGAAAGAAAGAGTATTTGTATTTGTATTTGTTAGTGGTGCATGCCGTACACGGCCACCGCGAGTCACTTAAAAATATGTTAACGGCAGGCGCATAAGCACCGTGACCTCCGAGATAAAATCTGCAAAGAGTAGTGCAGGAGTGCAGGACTATATAATAATACTATGTGAGTGTAATAGTGAAGGTGCTGGACTGGAGGAAAGTCTTTTCGATCGAATACGTCAGATGCTCCTGCTGGTAGTTTACCCGGTGAGCACAGTACGCCTCAAGGTGTGTATATGTGTGTAGAGCATTAAAAGGGGGAACCGTATGACCGTGACTGTAACCGTCACGCTGACACAACCCTTCAGGGCCCACAACAACCACCACCGCATGTCTTATCAGCTTGAGATTATCTCCGAGTTCTCGAAATTACCCTCCGCTCGCGAACTGCTTCTAACTAAACTCCCGAACCACTTCTACCGTTCAAATGCTGCATTTTATTATTTTACCGACCCTGTGCTGCAATTAGCCGTATATTTTTTAGCGTTTAAGTGATAAAGAGAGTTTATTAACTACTAATTAATTTATTTATTAAGAGAAAATTTGATTACTTAATAAATATGAGTAAATATTTTTTAACTATAAATAAATTTTTTTTTTTTTAATTTAAATACATTTATTAATTTTTAATAAATATTTATTTAATTTCCTAATATTAAAAATTCATTTTTTAACAATTACTAATACTTATTACGTATCAAAAAATTTTTTAATCAGTGTATAAAAATTAATCTACACAGTAAAAAATTTTGTGTTAAAAATTTTTATGTTAAATATTTAACATTTTTCTGTGTTGATTTAACAGAATAAGTGTTAAATTTACATATAAAAGTGTTAAATATTTAATACAAGAATTTTTAACACCAAGTTTTTTCACGCAATGACGCAAAATTTTTTACTGTGTAGATTGATGGTAATTTTTCTTAAAAAGTTTCAATATAAAATATAAATTTTGTAGACTCAAAGAAAATTTTTAATTGAAAAAATTTTTAACTATTAATAAATATTCATTAAATCACCTAATATTAAAAAATCGTTTATTAACAGTTAATAAATCTTATTAAATATTAACAAATTGTTCTACCAGTATTTGATAGAAGATAAGGAGAAAATAAGTGTGCAATTATTCACCAGTCGACGGGTTATAAATAAATACTGAGTAACTTTCAAAAGAAAATTATGATGAGCTGAAAGAAAATTGTTTAAGACAAAATAAATAGCCGAGGAAAAGACTGTACATCTAGTCATTGAACTGACGTTATATTAAGCAAGTGAGTGTAAAGCAGAGTGCATCGCAGTTGTGGTGAGGTTACGATGGAGGTATAAGGAGGAGAACGAGGTGGTTGGAAAAAAATAAGTTAATAAAAAGGAGAGTAGGATGTAGTAAAAATAAAAGAGTATTGAGGCTGCGTCATTGCCGGGCATGAACTTTGATTGATGGTACTGGGCGTTATCTACCCAACCCCCTCTTTCTTACCTCGGCAATTCATCATCTCTGTCTGTTTTTCACTTTATTTTCTACATGCAATATATATGATAGTTTTTTATTTATTTAGTCGCGGAGAAAAAGGACGCTTTCTCTTTTACGTACCGACTGTTTAGTTTTGTTACGAAATCTAGTTCGCTGATAGGACGACATTTTTTGCCAAAGTGTCAGACGGTTAAAATGAGTGACCGTCGAAACGTGTTAACGTGACTGATCGTTTTGTTTAAAGAGCAGACACTGCATACAAAATACACTGACCGCATTTTCTCATTTCGAGTCAGAGTCCACTTGAGTGGTATACACTAACTGATACTGTATTGTATTCTATAGAAATATATCCATCTATTCAGCCGTACACCGATGCGATATGGATATGGCTACACTTATTGTATGCACATAGCTCCTCTTTGGATTTAATACATATGTATGCTAAATAAACCGCGGCGGGATAAAGATGTGGGCTTAGTTCTTTATTTTTTTCCTTTTCGCCGTTTATTTTTTTTTTTTATAACGGTCAGTTTGATTTATCGGTGTGGGCTATGCTAAATTTTTAGGGAAAAATATGGTGACCCGTGTGTATTTTGTACACAGAGAGAGGAGTTGATATATCCGGCTGCGTATGCGGACTCAGGGGCACAAGATCCCGGGTTTTTTTTATTTGCATAAAGTGAATTATTAGACAGCTTGTTGAAGCTGAAAAATATAGATTACCCAGCTATATACTACACTCTCCGGTTTATAAACTTTTGTCATAAATGGTAAAAAGAACTTTTATAATGTCGCTGACAAAAAGTTTTAACTGTCCGACAGACACTTAATATATATTCTTTCGTAAATAAATTGCTTTTTTAAATAAAGAAAATTAAATAACACAGTTTTAAATTTCATAAAGATTGCTTACAGTCTTGAGTAAATATTTTTTCTTCGTGAAAAAATTTTTTGATGGCAATATATCGGCTGCCCAATTTCAAAACACAGTAACTGACAATTTTAAGATTTCTTAAAATTTTTCTTATTACAAAAAAGATTGCGCGCCAAATTGATAAAAAATTTGATTTATGAATAGAAAATACTTTAATATAAATATTTTTAAGAAAAATTACTTGAAATTAAGGTTATAAGAAATGCAATTATACTGAAAAAAATCAGGTATAAAAATTTTGCAGTTACTATGTTATAAAATTGGGCAGGATATTATGCTCTGATATGGCCAATTTCCACATCAGATCTGAAAAAAAAATAAACTTGATTTGAAAGAAAAATTTTCTAACCAAAAAATGATTTTGAAAAGCTTTATCGTCTTGATTCAAGTAAGAGAATTATTTAACTTCAAAATTTTTCTTGAAATAAATAAATTTTACTTAATTTTAGAATTTTTTTTTTGAATAAAATTCATTTTTTCCCAGCAAGGACATGTCAAAAATTTTTTCACGAGTACTCTTATAAAATTTCATAATTTTTATGCAGAAATATTTTTATAAAATTATTTTTCTATTCAAATTTCAGAACAGAACTTTGGTTGTAATCTTCAGATGCATTTTGCGATGAGGCAAACGAAGAATAACAGGAGAGAAGAGTTAAAGGAAAAAAAAGAGAATCCGGGAGTTTAGTTCTCGAGAAAGAGTTGAAGCGTGAGAGCCTCCTGCTCCTAGTCGAAGGTAATGTAAGGTTTTAAATGTTGTCTAGTGTCTACTAGACGGGGGATGGAGATCGAGGGCTCGGTTTTGGGGGCCTTGAGAGTCGCAGGATAAATCTGCATTTCGGTCTTATTCCACTATCCGTCGTAGCACTGGCTGCTGGGGTGTTCATCGTATATATACGGTGCTTTACCGAGAGAGCTTTCGAGCGACTCGCAAACACTCTGATCGCGACACTGGGCTAGTACCCGGAGAGTTCTTCACTCGTTTCTATTCGCTCGTGAAGGTGAGTATATACAGATAGTTAACCCCTCGTTCCAACACTCTTATACTCTTCTGCTAGTCTTCATAACATTCAACATTAAACGCTCCTTCTTGGTTTTATTTTCCCGGCACCGTAGTCGTCATCCTCATTCTGGCTGTCGTCACCGGGTATTTACTCGCCTCCGAGCTGACAGCTCAGAGTAAAGAGTAAAGAGTAGTGCAGCTCACTCTTATCTCAATATATATATATATATATATATATATATATATATATATATATATATATATATATATATATATATATATATATATATATATATATATATACTCACTCAATGTATATAACCAAAGCGTTTTATTCTAAAGGGCATCAGCATTTTCTGGGGATCAATGTACTCAAGAATAACGTTGTTATTTCAAACTCAAGAGGACGGAACAATTCTTCGTGATTGCGTCGAAAAACTCACCCAACCGGAATAAAAAATACAATGGGAGTACCTCTTGTTTACCATTAACTCCAAAATCTCAACAAATAACAGATTTTATTGAAAATATAAATCCAGTTTAAATTTAAAACCGCATTTTTATAACATTTTCACTGTATTGTATTAAATTACTGTTGTTATTATTTCGTGAAATTAGTTTTATTATTTTTTTAACAACTTTATCCCCATACACTGAGAAAAAAAATACTTTTATTAAAAAATTTTTTTGATACAAGAATTTACGTTCTTGAAAATATTCAAGAATATATATTCTTAGATCAAGAAATTATTAAATTGATTGAAATAATTTTTACTTAATTTAAATACAACTATTCTTTTGTTTATCTATTATCCAAAGATGATTATTGATGTTCTTTTTTTCAGAAATTAATAATTAATATTAATAAAATATTTTATCGTCAACGAGTTTTTTGAACAAAGAAATTGTTAATTGAGTAAAAGTATTTTTTTTTCTCAGTGTAAAAAAATTTATGTTAAAATATATTTTTAATATCTAACTTTTTGGTTGATTTTTGTATATATTTTATATATTATAGCTATCATTTGAATATATTAAAAATAGTCATTAATAAAGAAATTTTTTTAGACATATTTTATATATTTTTATACACTGATATCAAACTTTTCTGAATTTAAGTAAACTTTACTTGAATCAAGAATTTTTTTTCAAAATTCAAAATAAAGAAATTTTACCAAAATCATGCTTTTGATTAACGAATTATGCTTTTCAATTAAATTAATTTTTCATCAGTGTATTATTCATTTTTTATATGTTTTTTTTTTATTTATTTTCAATAATTTAATACATATTTTTTTATAAAATCTTTTCATAAAGAAAATAATAATAAGAGAGAATAAGTTTTAATGGGTAAAAATCTCTAGTAAACTTTGTATTAAACCACAAAACTTTTGAGAGTCTCTCATACATCCTCTTAACGAAAAATGTTAAAAATAATTTAACCGTGGAAATGCACCGTGCTCACAAGTGGAACCCGGAGTTACAGAGAGAGAGAGAGAGAGAAAGAGAGTAGGATCTGCGTCGGGTAATTAATCCGCGGTTTTTCCTAGTCTAATTAGTTGGATTTATTCTGGAGGCCCCGAGCAGCCCCTCAGCTCTTCCAGTCTCTTTTCTCTACTCATAAAATGCGAGAAAATACTTAACTTCTCTCTCCAGCTCGTCGTTCTGTCTCCGTCATCCGCCGTCAGTAGCCGCGAGTGTGCTCGCTCTGCTCACCGAGACTCGGTATATACGGTACGGTGCAGGGTATACAGAGACGAAGCTGATGTATGGAAATATATTCGGGGAGACGGAGCTTCGCATTTTTCCAGGGACGAGGCTGCCTTCATTTCCACCGCAGGTTCATGTGCGAGAACACCTATAGCTCCTTTCTCGTACTTTACTCTCAGCGCTCTTTCCATCAAGCTCGCCCATCTACTCACCCCTTCGAACTAAACTCTCGCTCCGTCTCTCTCCATATAAAGTCTGTCTACTAACGTCATATCCCTTAATGACGCGTCTACTCATTAAACTCGTATCGTGTCAGATTTCGCACGTGAATTTCACTCATTCCCATTACTTGAGGAATCTTTATCACGTCAGCTCAATTTCATTTTTATTCAAACTTTGGTATGCCCGGAGTTTATCATTTTAAGTTTAATCAAATGTCATGTGTGTTATTAACTTTTCAGTAAAGAAAGTCCATAAAATATCTTGATAATTATACTCACACTTGATTTAAAAATTCTTGGTTAAATTTAAATTAAATTAAGTAGAAAATTTTTTTAACCAAATAAAATTTAAATGTACCAAAAATAATTTTTTAATTTAAGAAATTTTCTACTTGATTCAAGCTTATCAAACTTTTTAAAATCGTCTTCTTAAACTAAGAATATTTTTCTTGATTAATTTTTAAAGTGAAGTTTTAACTTTAGTTTGATTTGAGAAGATGCAATAGAGGAAGATGATGATGATGATGATGATGACTTGATGAGAAACATAGAAGTTGAAACAAAAGAATCACATGAGCATGTAGTGGTGTAGAGTTGCTAAAATGACTTCTCGTGGTCGTGAGTATAAGCTATAGAGCATAGAGGTTACATGTGAAGATGGGCCACGACTTCCGGTGACAATGTCGTCGGGTATCGGACGGATAACCGTTACTTCTCACGGGTTAACTCTCACTCTTGTGTTGTTCACCTGCTATTATCATACTCAGTTTAAAATCACTGAAAAATAAATTGTTTGCCAGCTTAAAAATATAAGTACACTGAAAAAAAAATTAATTTGAATCAAGAGAAAAATTCTTGAACCAAGTAAATAATTTTGAAGAGTTTCTTTGTCTTGAATCAAGATGAAATAAGTAAAATTTACTTAAACCAAAAAAAAAATTTCTTAGTTTAAGAATTTTTCTACTCAAATCAAGAAGATGAAATTCTTCAAAATTATTTACTTGGTTCAAGTAAATTTTTTTTTCTGTGTACAAATATGTACGAGGTTAGAAGAAAATTTTCTTGACACAAAAAAAATATTCTTGATAATTATTGAGAATATATTTTCTTGTTTCAAGAATTGTTCCAAGTGAAACCGTTTGTTTGTTTATCTATCATAATAAAATTAAATATTGATATTATTTTGTAAAAAAATTAATAATTTTAAATTTTTAAGCTTGCACGAACAGTACCCCGTAAGTCATAATAGAATCTAAATTTTTTTTTCATTGAAATTAAAAATTTGAATACGAAAATTCATTACTATAATTTAACCGTTACCTTGCATTATTATTAATTAAAATAATTAAATAATTTCATTAACAAAAACAATAAATAGTCAACGTTTGACTTAAGTATTTTTTCACAAAACTCAGACCTGGCAACACCGCGCATAACAGCTGTTTATATTTATCTAGCTGTGTAGTGTTGAGTTGAAAAACATAACCCATAAATATACACAGGAATTATTAAAATTCAAAATTCGCGCGTTCTGTTCTGTGCAATGTTGCCAGACTGCGCTGAATCACGTGGTTTATTTATTTTTAAATATGTCGGCTTGAAATTTTCGAGAATTTCTCATCTTTTGCATTAAAATATCTTTAAAAGCTTTCGTCAGAAAATTTTCATTTTATTTTTAACGTATTTTACGAAAGTTGATTGACTGAAATACAAGTTTTTTAATCTTCCTATGAGGTAGTCAAATAAATCGATACATGTGCAATCTGCCAATAGTCTCTATAGGCTAGATGTTAAATTTCAATCTTTTAATAATTTATTAAAGGATAACCTATCGTCAGATCTAATCCAAGAAATTAATTTAGACGTATGAGATAGCAATTCATAACATATCAAAAAATTAGCTTTTGATATTCACAAGTGCATTAGTGTCCGAACAACCTTAATTTCAACAAATTATTGAGCGAATAAATTCCTGTCTGGACAATAATTTTTCTTTCGCTGAGTTTACACGAAAATTATTCAACAAGCATTTAAAAATTAATATTAAAAGAAATTCCATAAATAAAATTATGGTAATATAAATATCATATACAATATAAGTAACACAAGTAACTAATAACAATTTAACGCCTCTTAAATAGTTAATTAAAATAAAGAATGATTTATTAATGCTGTGAAAAGAGTGAATGCATAAATAAATAAAAATGTCAATAAAGATCTGTCGTTAGATTGTGATTTTATTATAAATTCAAGACAAATTATTTGATTGAAGGAATCTCCTCTGTTCACGTATGCAAAGTTATGTTTATGCTATGCTAATAGGGTTCACGTTGTCCCGTAATCCGCGGCACGCGATGAATTAATTCAACTATTATTATAAAATAATATATTTCGCGTTAAACGGGCGTTTATGTACCTCCGAAAAATAATAAATAATATCAGATTATTACAATTACAATAAAATTAATAATAAATCCGCGTAGTATATATCGATGATAAAAATCCCCAGGAAAGCTATAATATATAACAAACAAAAAGCGTCTGATGAGTAGACAAATAAAAGTAAAATACCCGACGTAGAACTGGCTTAGCCGCAGTACAGCGAGCCTCGGAATGTCGCATCTGCAGAATTTGATTAATAAATTAGTCAACGACTGACCACCGACGTGGTGAGTGAGCAGTTGCTGCGGCCGTTGCAGCAGTTCCCAGCTGAATTGCTATATAATACTACTATACTGAACACATCCTATGCTCGTCGAATAATATAAAATAATAATAACATGTCTGCAAAACTTGCGTCCTATAGACAGACCAGAGTTAGAAATCACATTGAAAAAAAAAAATAACTTGATTCAAAAGAAAAATTCTTGAATCAAGTAAAATTTCCTTAAATCAAGAATTTTTCTACTCAAATCAAGAATATTATATATTTCAAAATTATATGTTTGATTCAAGAATATTTTTTTTCTGTGGACGCACCCCTTATTAAAAAAAAAATATTTGAAAAGATTCACTCCAGGCAACTGTATATCTATATATAGCAGTCAAACATTTTTTAAATCTTTTTTTAATAAGGGACATGCAAGTGATGTGTTTAGTTCTATGTAATGTTCTACAGAACAGTTGAATCTAATATAATGGCAATCGGTGCGTGAGTACATGAAGTTGAGTATCATCGTCATCGGTGATTGCTGGAGAACCGGAGATAAAATACAAGTTGAAGTTGAAGTCAAAGTTAAATTGCCCTGAATAAAAGCTATAATAGGAGTATATACATTTATATTAATAGCGCAAGAAGTAAAAAGTAATCAGTAGTATACTTCACCGTGAAAATATTAAGTCGAAAGCACAGCGGTCTAGCTGGCTGGTCTATACTACGCTAGTAAAGTAGTTAACTTAAAAATATAGATATATAGACGTATGGACGTAATAAGCCGGTAGGTGGCAAGGCTGCGTGACGGGGCGATTGCGGAGCCGTGACTAAAATATTTAAAAATATGTATCTTTCTGGCTGGGCTACCGTCCAGTTCCAGTTCCAGTTCCCGGTGTAAGTGTGCAAGAGTGTGAGTAAGTGTGTAAGCCTCTCTCTCGCCTCTCCATTTGCCGTCGACTACTCGCCGCGCGTTACTATATTTATTTCGCGTTTCCTTCCTTACATTACATTACATTACATTGCTGCTGTATGCGATACATTACTATATATTGTACACTATACACCATATCGTGTTGCATTGGTGCATTAGTTTTAGCTGACCGGGGGCCCCCCGGAAGTTAAGTGTGTCTGCTGCTGCTATTCCTGTCAGTGGGTTTTAAAAAGCTACCTCTAAACATTAATCGCCGCCATTTCTTTTTTTTTTTCTTATTATTCATTAATATTATATGTTTCAACTGTAACAGATGTCGAATTTCATATCAACGTTATTTCGCGCCCGAGAATGATATCTGTACAAATTAATCACATATTGAATATTAATTTAAGTATACACTGCCAACAACTGGAGTAAAACATTTTCTAATAGACTTTTTTCTTTTTATTGTAATAATTATTTGGACTGTTTGAAAGCCATTTATTAAGCAGCTAGGCTAATTTTAATTGTACACTAAAATTCTCAACGATAATAATACATGGCAAGTCATAAAGAACGTACACTTGAAAGCTGTGAATTATTTTGTACTTCGTAGGCAACTCGGAGCAGAACAATTGATGGCAGTAATGGAAATCCATCATAAGATTTGGGTCAAGGAGAGAACGGCTTATCGTTTTGTGGCAATCAGAAATAAAACGAAAAATGTTCACCCACCGGTACAATAATAAATTAAGAGTCTATGTAATGTGGACTGAAAATAAAATTAACTTGATTCGAGAGAAAAATTCTTGAACCAAGAAAATAATTTTGAAGAGGGCCACTGAGAAAAAAAAATAGTTTTACTCAATTAACAATTTCTTGGTTCAAGAAACTCGTTGACGATCAAATATTCTATTATTATTAATTATTAATTTCTGAAGAGAAGAACATCAATTTTTATCTTTGGATAATAGATAAACAAAAGAATAGCTTTATTTAAATTAAGTAAAAATTATTTCAATCAATTTAACAATTTCTTCAGCTGAGAATATATATTCTTGGAAATTTTCAAGAACATAAATTCTTGTATCAAGAAAATTTTATTAATAAAAGTATTTTTTTTTTCTCAGTATAATTGTTTTGAATCAAGACGAAAAATTTTTGAATCAAGTATAATTTTCTTAAATCAAGAAAGTTTATTAGTTAAAGAATTTTTCTACTCAAATCATAAATATTAAGTTCTTCAAAATTAAATACTTGATTCAAGAACATTTTTTTTCTGTGTATTGTAACACGTAGAGGAGAATTTTCTTTAATTAGAGAAACTTGAAACACCTTTTGGCATTTCTGTCGGTATCGGTATTTGTATTACCATAACATTAGCGCAGTTCTATTAGGCGAATAAGCTTGCTCGGGTGTCGGTTCAACACTCCTATCCAGCTAGACCGCAAACTAGAAACCAGACCATCGATAATCCACGGTACCCTTGGCACATTGGTCTGTTCCTCAATTATTCGAATAAATGCTCACTTTATACTGTACTTTATACTGTACTGTTCTGTATAATACAGACTAAACCTGACTTACTGAATTCAACCACGTCGCCCTGTACTGACGCGACTCTACTCATGTGTTGTTATACTTATATTACGCCCTTTTAGCATTAGTAACACGATTTATCAGCAGATAATGTTGAAAAACAAATTAAATGTTAGCAAATCCTTCTATCAGTGAATATTAACGGAATTTTACGATATCTAGGTTTGTAATATAATGTACATTCGGTGTCTGTTACTTATATATCGTTTAGTGCCTATCTCAACGTAAAAGTTCCACGGAACATGTGACAGTCGTAGACCCAGTGTAGGGTGTACGAGAGTGGTTGATGAATATTCATGATTTTTTGATCGGGCATCGCGGGAAAAAGGAAGTGAGTTCTGCAGGTCGTCGAGTCATTTATACCTACTGGTTTTATACTGCTTTACTTCTGCTGTTACAACTTACAACTACTGGCTAGCTGTATACTCTGAAAGGAAGTAGCCATAAAGTATCAGAGGAATTAAAAAAACCTGGCCCGCAGCCCCTACGAGTCGATCATTTCGGGCGCATACTAATCGCAGACCATTTTAAAACCCGAAATAAACCTCATTGTATAGCTATAGTATAGTACATTGAGTTAGTAAGATTCGGAGAAGAAATAAAGAGACAGAAGGGTAAAATCCAATGAAAAAATAAAAATGGTTAATGCGGTGGCAGTTAGCACGGGAGTTAAATACTAAATACAAGTGTATAAAATTTATAAGAGGCATAAAAAGTGTGTACATAAAAAAGGAGAAAAAAGTTTAAACCCGGCCCTTATCGTGCAGCTCGTCGTCCCATTCTGACCTATGCATATTCACGAGTCTATATAAAACCCTCTTTCCCCGTTCTCTTTCTTGCCGTTTAATTTTTTTTCTTTTTTACATTTTTTTGTTCGTTTTATTTTTTATAATATATATTTTTTTCGCTTTATTTTTCTTCAGGTAATGTTCCACCAGCTCGAGACACAGTCTTCGTAGACTTAGTATTTATGCCGGCCCTTCGTCACCTGTTAATTCCACTCTACTTTAATTACACGCCATAAAATTGGTTTAATGTAAATATTATGGGCGCTGTTTCAATTCAAAGTGTGATCAAGGCAGATAAAAAATAAATAAAAAAAATAAGAACAATAATTTAAATAAATATATAGACTAAAAGTGGGACGCCTTTACGTACAAATATATGTATTATAAATAATGAATCCGTATATTATTGATGATGATTCCTTTTATTATATTCGATGGCTGGGTAAAAAATATTTTTGACTCTAAACGACGTAGGTAGTACTACGTACAATGAGTGTTGATGTTGAGCAAAGTCGTATACAATGGCCGCGATCGCTTCTGTTTTATGTGGTTGGTCGTCATTTTATATTCTTTGTTTCGGTACGCCGGTCGCGTATTATTTCAAGCAGGAATAAGGTCACGCCACCAACGACACTCTTCGTTACCGTCAACACTGTACTATATATATATGAACACACGCAACACGCCAACGAAATAAACCGACACAATGGCATTGCGATCAACATTATCCCAATTATAATCACAATCGTAATTACAATCATACCCATAATAACCACGGTGTCTCGATTATCGACGAAATTTTATCTAAATTAATGTAATTGTTGTACAAGAAAAACACACCTTATATTAGAGAATTGAAGAAGTTGATAATATTTGCCACTATGATGGTAAAAAAATTGCTATCGACGGTCTAATTAGCAATTGGTCTAACTCCTTATTTTGTAGATGGTGATTTTTTAACATTTTGATGTAACAATAGTCCAATTACAAATTATTTGAATGATCCAAACCAAAATATTATACCTCTATTAGATATTAAATGGTTTTTTAAAGTGATAATAAATTTTTAACTAATTGCTTTTTCATACAAATGGAAGATTTTCTAAAATGGAGTTAGACAATTTGCTAATTAGAACATCAATATATTTTTTTTGACTGCTTAATTGTGGTTCTAGGTCATTATATTAATTGTAATAATATCCAAAGAAAAAATATCCAATTGAATAATATCCAATAGCAAAAAAATCCAATTCAAATATATCTAATCAAAAAATATGTATTATTAATGTCCAATAGTAAAATTATTCAGCAAAAATATCCAATGACAAAAATGTCCAATTGAATAATACCCAATAGCAAAAAAATCCAATTTAAATGTATCCAATAAAAAAAAAAATTATTATTAATATTCAATAGTAAAAACATCCAAGTCAAATACATCCAATCAAAAAAAAAATTATTATTAATGTTCAATAGTAAAAACATCCAATTCAAATATATCCAATAAAAAAATATTTATTATTAATTTTCTTAATTGTATTATTGTGACGCAATTTGAATCATCAGACGTTTGGTTATTTATATGGGGTGTGCGATGATACACTAGCGATGACTCGTGACGAACGATTTAATACAAACAATACATAGTTAGGTCGCTCACGTAGACAAGAGAAACCGGATGCCGCGGCGATCGATTGGTATCGATTTTATCAAGTGTATGCCGCAATGAATCGGCGCTTCTTTGAAAAATACTTTTTGTGTTTATTTTTATGTGAATGTCTAAGCTGTTGCTTTTAGATTTTTATTGAATTTATGTACTTTTGGGATTTAATTGGTGAAATATAATTTATTGTCTGTTGGGTAATTTTCAGAGCGAGAGAGAAAGAGAGAGACAAGGTCAATGAAAATGGAAATGGGAATGGAAATAGAAACGTATGGAATGAATTAACGGATAGGATGAAATGTCTGGTGTCGTTTTAAAGAGTAAAGAGTTAAGTGTAATGTCGTCGAGTGCTCAACTGCTCGTCGTAGATGTCGTCGACAAGCAGATTGAAAAGATGGGTGCGCCGTAACGACATTCCTTCTCGAAGAACTCCGATGGCATTGTTCCATCGCACCTTGCTCACGCCTATGTCACGTGGCCCACTATTCGAACGTACGTGCGTATTTTTGAGTTCAACTTTTCTAGATACTTACCGAGAAGTTAATTTAAAACTCGCTCAAGAAAAATAGCAATGTAATATTTTTGATGTGTAATTTAATTTAACGATCGTGTTAACCAATTAAAAAATAATAAAACTATAAATTTTCATGAAATAAAGGAATTTTCCTGGTAATTGCCAGTAGATGAAATGAATATTTTTTCGCGAGTTATTTTCTCATACCTCAAAGTCGTGATAATTAACGTCACGGTCCCTGAACCCTTGGTCGGCGAAGAGGAGAAAGGGGAATTCCGCGGCTCGTAAAACACTCGAGCAGGCAAAGGAGGGTACAAAGGAGAGTAAAGTATATACGGTTGCGTGGCAGATACGTTGTAGTTTGTGGGCCTCGCGGGCAACCAGTTCAGGAAGTGCAAGCTACGTAAAAGAGGGAAACCAAGGAACAGACGACACGAGAGCCGTGACGCTGCCGCCGTACGGATTAATTAGCGATAAGGCTTCTAATGAGCGGCAGGTGAGTCGGCGAATGAACGTGCGCCCGGTCTAACCGCACGCGTCGCACACTTCGTTAAACTTTATTCTTCTAGTTTCTATCCTATCATCCTGATGCTCTCTACTCTCTCGTAGTTGATAACTGCTTCTGCCCACATACATCTATCTATCTGCGACTGTAATGACTCCGTTGGACATTCATTTACTTAACAAGTCAGAAGGACTGATTTGATATGCCTTTAGTAATTTTTCTACTCAGTACACTGAAAGAAGGATTTATTTGTATTAAAAAATATTTATTAATAGTTAATAAATCATTTATTAGAGACTACTTTTTATTATTAAACAAATATTGCTTAGTATTTAAAATTATTTGTTTTTATTTAATAAATCTGATATTCATTTATTAAATACTAGCTATTACTCGCCCGCTCCGCTGGGCGCTTTATAGAATTGCATTTTTAGATCTAAACTTGAAATTTAATTAGAGTATTGTTTTGACTTGCACAGATTCCCAATTCTATCAAATTGGCATACACTTTTTAGCCATGTAATTATTCTAGCAAATATTCATTGTAACTTTCAATGTGCAATCATTATAACATTCCCATGTCTTTCTTACAAAAATGAATAATAATTGACATGAAAAAAAAATTTTTAATGAGCATTGAAAGTTTCAGTTAAAGAAATTGCAGGTCTCATAAGTGAAAAAATCTGCCTAGTATATAAACATAACCAATAGAATTATAAGAATTTATTTTAAACAAATGACAATCGAATAGAATAAATTTAGTTACAATAAAAATTCATTATTTCTAAGTCAAAAAAAAATAGATTACGGATAAGTAATAACCACCATATCATATACTAAAACCTTCTCCGAAACACGCTGCATCTTATGGTACCCATACAGGACAATACGACGGGGCCAGATATGGGCCATGCTTGGCGCAATGCTGTCTATTTCTGGCCCATGCTTTTAAACCCGCTTTAAAGCCAATTGGCCCAGCCTTGGTAGAAGTCTGGAGTGATAACAGGGTGCCAAGCTTAGTTGCCTAGACTGGCCCAAGCATGATAACCAAGACTGGCCCAAGATTGTTAACCAAGACTGGCCCAAGTTCTTAAGCCAAATCGAGCCCAGGCTTATTCACCACTATAGAATTTACTAAAAGAAGTAGATTACAGAATATATTTAGAATTTAATTGTTTAATGTGAAACCAAATTAGTATTAAGAACCCAATTTCGAATAAATTGAATTCTCTGAAATAAAATAGTAAAATTCTACGAAACGGTTAGATTGTTTTGTATAAAATGAGTAGTTGTTAGTTGAAATTATAAAAAAGGAATGTTTTAATTGTCAATAATTTATTTCAATTTTGATGTAGAGCTAACACAAGTTTAGATGACTCAACTCTTAATGTAGACCTAACTTTCACTAATTATAGAAATAAAGTAAAAATCGCATTTACTCTAACCAAGATTCGAACCCGAGCCGCGCGCTTGCCAGACCGACCACCAACTCCTACGCCGTACAACCGATAAGTTAACGCACATCTCACCATTCATATAAGCTAAATCTATATGGTGACAGAGTGTAACGGTTTACTATTTATATAATTTATGTTATTTAATATTGTGTTTTGATGAAAATTATCTATTTTTTACAAATGTTTATTAATTTAAAAAAAAAGCAAAAGTCAAGTTCTTACATTAACTTTAGACTTTTTAAATCGTTCTGTATATTTTTAATATCATATTATAATATTTTAGTTTTTTTTTAAGACCGTATCAATTTTGACGATATACAATTATTTTGTTGAAATAATAAATTTTCAATTTTAGCATTTGCTATCAAATATTCGTTAAGTAATAAATATTTACTGTTCCAAATTCTATTACTTAATGATTAATTAAATTTGGATTTCCCATTGAACCCGAGTCAAAATTCGAGTCCCGTTTTGACCGTAAAAATGTCCCAACTCTTTGAAGTCTAATATGCCGCTAAAAATCGAGTCTATTTTGACCGTACAAGACGGTATCGGAGAATAAGTACGGTTAAAACAGGTGTACGCAGGTCTGTTTTGACCGTAAAAATTTCCAGGAGTATAATATTATCATTATAAATATTATTACTATATTTGTCATCTTGTTGATTATTATTATTTCTCTTGCCATCTTGTAGTTCTTAGGCGCGAAAATTTAAATTAATAAAAAACATGAAAAGTTGACATTTAAAAATTAAAAATTTAATAATAATAATAATAACAACAATAATAATCTCAGAGAAGGGTTTTTCTTTCAAAAATTTGAATTTTGGAAAAAAAATATTATTCTTTTCTAAATTCAGCTTAGTTCACATATTTTCACTGAAAAAAGTTTTAAAATATATAAGAATCGCAGGTAATTGTTTAATTTCACATTTTTTAAAAGTAATTATTTTTTGATATTTTTTTCATAGTTTTTTTAATCCAACAACTGACGTTTTTCATATTTTTTTTTACTCTAAAATTGAAATTTTTCAAAAAATTAAAAAAAATTTTTCTATTTTAGATTTACTCTGATAAAAAAAATATTTTACAAGTAGAAAAAAAAAATTTTTTTAATTATCGATTTTTCGATATTTTGCTAAAACTTTTTTTTAACCCAAAATTTGAAATTTTTCATAATTTGTTTTTAGTTAAAAAATTGAAACGTTTCATAATTTTTCTTATCCCAAAATTAACATTTTTGAAAAAAATTTTGAAAAATTTTTCTATTTTAGATTTATTCTAAAAAAAAAAAAAAATATCTATTAAGTAGAAAATAATCTAATCATGTTGATTTCACACCCCATGAAAATAAGCAATTACCGAATCTTACAATTGAAAATAGAAGTATAAGATTAATAATTGAGAATGGGTAACTAAATTTCAATTTTGAATGTCTATAAATATAATTATTACTATTCATTTAATTTCTCCGTAAAGTTCTTTTTCAGATTCCACTCAGAACTTAGTCATTTCAAGACGCGTCATTTAAAAAGTTTATGAGACTACTGAGATTCGCCTTTTACCAATCGGCAGTGTAGCGATGCGGGTAGCGCGTAAGTCTTGACGAGCGATAGGTTCCAAGTTCGGTTCTCGGTTAGGGCAAAGCGACTTTTAATTATTTCTTTATTTACGAAGCGTATTAGGTTAAGTTACCATAAGTAATCCTTTCCTCCTATTTCCTTACTCCTTAATATGTATAAACTGGATAATAAATAACCCCTGTTCGTAAAAAAAAGACTCAAATTTGGGAAATCATCCATTTTTGTTTTTTTTATTACAAAATTAATTTTATATATTTTTTTGTGCTCATAAACGATTTTGATAGTAGTAATTGTAATAATTGTTAATTACAAATTTTTATGTTAATGACAATTATTATTAATTACTATTACTTATTTTATAACAATAATAATTATTAATTATAATAATAATTATTATTGCAGTGATTAAAACAAAAAAAAAATAAATAAATGTGATTTCAATTGGATTTGAACCCGGACCCCTAAGAATTTTAAAATTTAATTTATTATTATTTATTATTATTATTATTATCATTATTTCAAGCCTGGTTTGACCGTAATCGTGGTAGAATGGGACAAAACTCCACTAGTTACGGTGAAACCAGGCTCAGTTTAAATGAGCTATCAATACAGCGCCAAGTCTGTTTTGACCGTAAAATTGAGATGGGAAAAAATTACGGTTAAAACGGAACTCGAATTTCGACTCGGGAATGGCCAAAGTTAGGTTGCCCAATTCTTGCTCAAGTCTGGGTTGCCATTCAACGGCCAAGGCTAGGCATCCCAGTCTTGGCTAACGCTCGGGTAATCATTGAGTTGGCCAAAGCTAGGTTGCTCAGTCCTGGCCCAAGTTAGGGTGACTCTAGGCTTGACCAAGGCTAGGTTATTCAGTCGTGGCCCATGTTAGGGTTACCATCCAACGGCCGAGGTTAGGTTACACAATCTTGGCCCAAGTTAGGATTACCATTCATTGGCCAAGGCTAGGTCATTCAGCCTTGGCCCATGTTAGGGTTACCATCCAACGGCCGAGGTTAGGTTACACAAACTTGGCCCAAGTTAGGGTGACTCTAGGCTTGGCCAAGGCTTGGTTATTCAGTCTTGGCCCAAGCCTGGGTAATCATTGGAATGGCCAAGACTGATTGCCCAGTTATGGCCCGGGCATGGGACAATATAGGTTTGCCAAGATGAGCTTCCCAATAATGTCCCAGGCATGGCCCCGTCGTTCAACTCTGGGGCTTCCTGTATGGGTATAAGTATTATTCCGATCGGTTCAGTAGTTTTCGCAGTATAACCGGACTAAAAAACCGGCTCTCCATTTATTAGTATAGATTAATAAATCTTTTTAAATACTAAAGAATATTTGTTAAGGACTAAAAAGTGGTCTCTAATAAATGATTTGTTAAATATTAACAAATATTTTTAAATATAAACAAATCCTTCTATCTGTCTAAATTTTATTTTTTCATACCGTTTACCTGGAAGTTGAATTCCCAAAAAAAAAAAAGATAAAACGGGTCAGGGTTATCCTTTTCTTTATTAAAAATAAAAAATTTTTTTTTCTATCAAGCTTTACAGTGTCGTAAATAAAAAATTTATGATCCTGTTAAATTAGAGTTGAAATAAAAAATAGAAGTAGATTTTAATGTTAAAAAAATAAAAAAAAAACTGGTAAAATGTTTTAGAATACATGGAATACTTGTTCAATAGGCTATAAGTTGTGTATATAGAAGAATGATTTATTTAACGCGATCGTAAAGATATTACTATCGGCATCGCTTCTGTTCTGGCACGTGAAATTGCGCAATAAAAACTAAAAACATGACGAGAGAGCGGATTATCCCCCCCGGCAATCGGTGATTTTGATGAATTTATGAGCACGGTATTTTATATTATACTCTTCGGTGTATCTTTATAATAATACTGGGAACAGATATAAGATAAAATAACGCGATTTTATTTAGTAAGAGCTTCAATCTTCATTGGGTGTTGTTATTCTCTCAAGGCAAGGCAGCATCATCGCTTTTATCGGCGACACATTGCGCCAGGAGGAAGTAAACTCCATATTATACCTTTTATGTTTACTTACACACTTTATATAAATTATATTCAACCATTATATCAACCATGAGTTTTTATTAAGGATAAAAATAAATTTCAGTGGTAGGATTAATTTATTACCGATCATTTTAAAGGCATTAGCAGCAATTTAATGCAGATGATACCTAAGTAAGAGTTTCTGGAGACCTTTACTCAGTCACATTGTATATTAAAGAAACAAATAAAACTACTTGTACAGTACTATGCGTGCGCATGATGAATTAAACATGCTGATAATTAATAATTAACAAGTTTATTACCGCATTCTTGTGGGTTGAACCAACAATGATATAAATAAAAGGGACAGTACTTTATAATAATTATAATTTAATAAATTTTTTGAATTTTTGCCCTTTAAGATTTAAAATATTTATTACTTAGTGAACAAATTAAATTGATTAGATTCAAATTAATATTAATATTTATTCATAAATAAAAAATGGCAAAAATTTAATAAAATTTAGATTTTTTATATATTTTTTTTAAATCTACGCAATTATTTTATTTCTTAATAAATATAAATAAGGAGTTGAGTTTCAAAAGGGTATCTTTTCATTTTTGATTGACCGAGACAAAAAACTAGTTATCTTCAATTATAAATATCTTTATTGAACTTTTTTAATTTAACTATAAAGTGCTATCAGTTATGAAGCTATAATTCGATTTTCATTTAGAAATCTTTATAATTCTCGGAGTAATTAATATTTGAAAGTTCAAAAAACTGCTCTTTTAAAATACAAAAAGATACCCTTTTGAAAATCAGCTCCTCAAATATCTTTTGAATCTGCATTAGAGCGACTTTTATACCAATTTTCCAAGGAGTTGGTTTTGCCTTTTAATTTTATGTTTAAAAAATGCCTTGATTCATAATCGAATTAAAAAAAATTAGTAACATTGTAATAAAATTTATTTCTTCTCAATAAATAGACATTTCAAAGTCAAAATTAAAACTTTTGAATATTATAAAAATGGAGAAAATATTCGAGCCCTCCTGTTTGTTTTAATAGATGTATATAATATTTATATATTTTGGGCGTGTTGTTGTCTACAAAGTATTGGTAATGTACGAACAAGTGTGATGGATGCTTATTAAGCATTTAAAGAAGCATTTGGCGGCTACGGCCTAACGCTTAAACCTAGGTCAGTTTCATTATCTCCGTGTGTGGTTCTGTATATAGCAGAGCAAACGAGAGTGAAACGGAGAATCGATGGGGCATTAATAAACATGAAGTAGAAGGGGCCCCGGTGATTTTACGATCCTTTTGTATATATACAAACAAATATGTATGGAAACGTACGCGCGTGGTTAAAAATTCCGAGGCCCGTTACAAAATATTAAAACTGTTTCATACAATTTTTGAATTAACTATTAATTATTATTATGTACATAATTATTAATATTATCTTAATAAAACAACATATGTATGTGTTTAATAAGTAAATTTGTAAAATATATAGTTTTTAATAGGTAATAGCTATCTCGTAAATTATAATGAATACGCGAGGCATAAAAAAATTTATTGAGCCATAAAAATAAAATCTAAGCCCATAATATTTATAAAACGAAGTCGAGTCTACTCATTTTTATTCATTAAGTGTGCCAAGGTCGTCTTTCAATTACAACTTGCACATATTACGCACGTTTGGTATTTATAACCTGCTAATGTACTGTAATTTAATGTATGTGAGGTAATAATTGAGAGAAAGAATATTCAAGCATGTTAATTAAATTGTGGAAGAAAGGAAATGCCTTCAATCTTTTACTAGTCTCCATATTTGAGTATGCATATTTTATTATTGTATACTTCACTCTACAGAGAAAGAATATGCACTTAAATTTCAATTGTATACATTGTTTGTATATGGAATTTACTGTTTACTTTTGCTGCATAAACTATTTTATAATTACGCGTTCCTCATCGTAAAAAACTGAAAGATCATTCTATTAATTTACTGTAATTATTAAAATTGAATGAATAATTTTTTTATTACTTTCATTAATATTCAATGATTGAATAAAATCTAACTAAATAAAACAAATTTAAAATTTTCGATGCGTTAAAAATTAATTTAAATATTAAATGTTGACATAGTTGCATTGGATTTAACTTGAACTTGATAAAAAACAATATAAAAAAGTGTTAATTAAAATTAATGAGAACATTGATACACTAAATAACCGAACAATAAGACATAAAATAAAAGACATTGTAAGAGTGAGAAAGCACGAGGCCTGTGAATAATTGAATATGTTGATTGGGCTGATTAGCTTGAGATTATTCAAATAAAAGTTGTTTCTCTGTTGAAATGCCGGTGTATCTGATAGAGAAACAGACATATCAAGCTACTTATGTTCACAAACTGAGCATAATACAACGACTACCGCGAGATATATACATATATCTTAGACAAGAGTGTAAGCAATTGGTGCATGTGCCAAGCAAGGAGTAATCTAGCATAGCCTCCAAGGTAAAATGTGCATGTACATAAGAAGTTAAAAGGCTATCAATTGTAGATCTCAACGATGGCACGCCTGATAAGATTCATTCCTCTGCACGGTAATACTCGATAGTATTATTTTAACCCAACCGTATATACATACATAAATAAATTCATATATTATTATTTATTATTGTCTATAATATAATACATAATACTCTTCTTAAGCTTTATTGCTATTATTAAACTTACTCACGGTTGCTACGAAAACAATGATTTTAATGTTAACGCAAGGTTACCACTTATTTAATCAATCATATTTATATTTTGTTTTCAGTCTCTTCCCGTTTTTTTTTTCTTTCAATGCTCGCCGGCATAATTAATTCATCATCAATTTGGATTCATATATAATTACAGTTATTATCTATAATATAGTGTTTAATTACCGTGGTTACGTCGGGCTTATTGAGAATATAAACATTGAATTTAAGAAGTTAAGTAAATGTAAACTTTTGTTTTAAAAAGAAAGATAAAAAATCTAAATATTTCAGTACTTAATATTTAATATCGTGTACTATAGTTTTATTTTCTCCGATAATACAATAAAAGCCGAAAAAGTTTTGGATTTGGTGGGTATTATTGTAGTTTTAGTTGTGTTATGTACAAGTAACAGTATAGCAGATTTAAGTTTATGATGGCAAACGGACTGAAGACGAGACAAAGAGGATAACACGTAAAAAAAAGTTGAGCCGTAAAATCCAGGCGAAAGCCCGCAAAAAGCCGTCGCGGGAGCTTGTATATGTATCGAAGTATATGTTTGTATCGAAGTATCATTTCGAGGAGGATACAATGCAAGTAAAAGAAGTAAAGCGTGTGTACGGCATTTTATGTATTACCTACGTCCCACGTGGGGGTTGGACCCCGAGTTGTAGTTGTAGTCGTAGTCACTGAGGGTGTTTATAGGTTTATTATACAACAGCGAGCGGGTATCCAGTTTGCTTATACGGACGTAGTAGAAATATAGGTATATTTTCTTTACTTACCCATAACTGAGCAGGGATGTGGATGGTTTTTGGTGAGCACAGAGTTGAGAGCAAGACGCGTGGCGCAAAAGTTCTTCTTCTGGACTAGACGTCCGTCTCTTCTTACACAGTGGCGACCACCATTGTCGTCTTGGTCCTTATTGGTGACAGCGACCAACCGCCTCACTCTCCTGGTTCTGGCTGGGCTATAAAAAAAATATCCACGAAGTGAAAATAAATCTAACCAGACCACCTTCGGCGGGTGATAATAGAAACGAATGTGGATAAAAGAACTCAAAAAATAGAATAACTAAAGTAAGTGGTGTAAAAAGTTTATAAGGAGGCGACCAGATGAAATTCACAAACGCTTATGTTATCAAATGGAAAATCAATACAGTTTTTTTTTCTTTCAATTAAATTTTCCCTTGTCGAGAAAAAAAGAACTCGGTTTTTTTCAGCCAATTAAGTAGAACTGAGCAAGGATTTTTTAATGCGCAATTAAAAAAACAAACAATTATTTTTAGCCAGGTAAATAGTATAAGCTGATGTGGTTTTTTTTTCACATTACAGCCGTACATACAATACAGTATTATTCTTTATTATTTAAATTTTTCCAACTTCTGGAATTGAATAATAAGACTTCATAGTAGAGAATTTAAAGAGAGTACTTTATGTTGACGTAAGAAGAATAAAAAAGGATGAAAAAATAAAGAAAAAATAGTAGTAGAGCTCTTTCCCCACAAAAGTCGTCACGCTCCCCATTTTCTTATTAACTTCCCGTCTTATCTGATCGAGGGTTACCCCTCTTGGCTGGGTTTTTCTCGCGTAACATCCACACACACACATACACGATACTTGCGTTCCACTATACCCGTCGAGCGTAAAGTACCGTGAGATACATCAAGCGTGGTTTTTCCTACGCTCTTGAAAAAGGAAAATGTTATTGAACATTCAACGAAAGAGGTTGCTTGGTACCTTTACCTCTGTTCGGTCTCAGTTTCTTTACTCTTTACGCTTTACCTTTACTCAAGAAATGTCTTAACCTCTCAACTAACTTATCAACCTCATGGATGCGATGATATATTCAGGCAAGCCGACTCAAGACAGAGAATTAAATGAAAATGGGCTGGGGGATGGCAAGTCTGAGCGATGTTGTAAGCGAATGGGAGGAGGAGAACACAGAGTCTAAGTTCATTCCGCGAGTCATCAGTATCCATAAGTGATGAGTTACCTACTCTACTATACACACTATGTAGCCTGGTACGGCCCGAATGTGGTCTCGAAGCTTCGGGGGTGAGCGAACGTCTGCGGCAGAAGGGTAGTTTGGTTAGGTAGCCACCTGGTTCGGTAGTTCGCCACATTCTCTCTTTACTTGGATCGAGGATGGAGGATGGAGGGTCTGAGAATGAGGAACGGGAGCCGAGCTGGATGATACGGTCTCGATGGTTCTTCTTCTCGGTGAAGGATGAACCTCTGCGGTTGGAGAAAGGCACTGGGATGTATAAGGAAGCTTCTGGTGCGCAGCCTGATTTTCTTAGGTCAACGTATAATAATCAGGATGTGGTGGCTGGGAGAAAGAGAAAGACACGACGGCATCCCTTGTAATGTTATACAGTGTGTGTGGGGTGACCTGATCTACGCTCTTTGAGGGACACTAACTTGTGGTTGGCTGTGACTAACTGCTAACTGCTTGCCTCGTTACTTTTTTTTATTTATCTGTAAACCAAATTACTTTTTAACTAACTTGTCTTGGTTTTTATTTTAAATTGATTTTAAGTTGATCTTAATGATGTACCGAGAGTTTAATTAAAATTTAAAATTGTTTTTCTTGATATTGTAATAACAATTACAAAAAAACATCTCAATATTTTTAATTAAATTTTTGAAAATTTATTTATGTATAAAGAAAAAAAATGCTCTTGAATCGAGTATATAATTTTGAAGAGCTTAATTTTGATTTGAGTAAAAAAATTCTTGAACTAATAAATTTTTTCTTGCTTTAAGGAAATTTTACTTGATTCAAAATTACCCTTTTCAAAATTATTTTTTTGGTTCAAGAATTTCTCTCTCGAATCAAGTTAATTTTTTTTTTCAATGTAAAAATTTTTATTTCTAAGGATAGAATATTTTAAAAATTGATTATGATTATACGGCTGCCCCATTTCAAAACACAGTAACTGACAATTTTAAGATTTTTAAAAATTTTTCTTATTAAAAAAAAGTTTGCGCGCCAAATTTATAAAAAATTTGATTTATGAATAGAAAATACTTGAATATAAATATTTTTAAGAAAAAGTACTTGAAATTAAGGTCTAAAAGTTATAAGAAATGCCGCAATATTAAAAAAAAATCAGGTATAAAAATTTTGCAGTTACTGTGTTTTAAAATTGGGCAGCTGTATATGTCATGTCATATAAAATTTTATCCCACGACATCATCGATGTATATATTTTTTCGCTATGATATGAGTTATGATAACTTTAGGTGATGAAACCTAGTTATGCTATATACCGTGTAAGTAATAAGAAGGCAATCTCGCGAGCATGTCCAACACAAGATGGACTGTGACTACTTATATCACATCTTGGAATGTATTTTTCTCGAGGTTTATGTAATAAAAGTAGAGGTAATACACTTGAGAACCTATAGATAGTGAAGATAATATATAGAATAATGGATTCTTTCAGTTAAAGTTGTATCAGTTGGAAAGCATAAAATACTGTAACGAATGTTAGTGGGGTCCAGTCAAGCAAGAAGATGACCACGACTACTAGGCTACACGGTAAGCGTGAGAAGCGAGACCAGCTGAAATACAAAATAAAATAGAATTGACCGAGAGTAAAGTGCAGAGAGCTGATAGTTATATGTTATATATTTATATACAAGAAAGAAGAAACGTTCCACGTGAAGACACGGAGCCATCGGGGCGAGATAGAAAAATTGCCTCGATGTAAAAACATGAGGATCGTTTCTGCCGTCCACACTCAATAAAACGACCCCTGGCTCAACTAGATGCGCTCTTTCCCGTACTCCAGTGGCATCTGAAAAATAAACACTCACACACCCACAAACATTCATACTGATATCGATACTCATAGTGGTAGAGATCGCGAGTCTCGGCAGGTTTTCCAGCGAGTGAGCAAGGAGGGTGGTTACTTTCTGAGGAAAAAGATGCGAGCCGAGTGGTCAGCTATCGAAATACCCTTAACTCTCTTTCATTTTTTATTTTTCTTTTTGGATACTTATTTTTGCAACCCCCTGGGAGCGAACAGCATCAACGGGCAATAATAAAAAATATACGACCGGTACGATCAGAGCTTGTATATGCCGGACTATACCACTCTTATCGGCTGCCATCGAGAGCACCAAATTATACACCGAAGCCGGTTCTAAGTGATCGCATTTCCACATAGACGAGCTACCATCCCCATACCTCGGCTCTTTTACTCTCTCATGGTTCTTTTTGGTCTTCTTTATACACCACACACGAGATAGAGAGCCAATATATGAAAGACTGGCCACAAGCTTCAGCTTCAGCTTCAGCCTTTACTTCGTGCCACTGAGTTCCAAGCACAGGGGAAAGAGCTTTTGCGGAAAATAATATTACCTACCGTAAAAAAATATCCATAGATATGGATATATGTATATTAGTCGTTATGTCTGAACTTTACGATTGGTTATTTTACTTCGATCGGCTTTACATCATACCAAAATATACACGAATATTTAACCGAATTGGAGTTGTTGAGAAAAATAATGCATCGAGATCGACCCTTTCTATTTATTACTGTAAAACGCTTTAAGAATAATGTATTGCTGTTTTACTGGTAGAGCTTACGTAATACCTTCAACACAGTATTATACTGAGTACCTATAATAGATATTCTCTAGTCTAGAAAATAAAAATAACTAGTCATTGGATCTATAAAGAATAGAAATAAATATTGTGAAGAAGAATATTATACTTGAAATGAAATCTGAAGGAAGATCTTGACAAAGGGAAGTTTCATCTCAACTTAGTCTCCTACTATCTGTTTCCCAATAAAATATCATCCATTCGTCATAACATAAAAGTTGCGATGACAGCGTTATCTATGGCCATTTCCTGCACCAGCATCCTTCACACAGACCAAGTAGAAAAAGAGTCGCTTGTCACAATACCGGAGGTAATGATCATTACCGAAGAAATACAACACAAGAGCTTTATCATCTTTATACAGTTGGGTTTATCAACCCCCGTCAGGAGTAAAATAATGATACCGAT
Organism: Cotesia glomerata; assembly: GCF_020080835.1. Lineage (NCBI taxonomy): Eukaryota > Metazoa > Arthropoda > Insecta > Hymenoptera > Braconidae > Cotesia > Cotesia glomerata. The sequence continues at coordinate 7,559,558 of NC_058158.1, forward strand.
GATGATTATGAGGAAAAAGTGTAGATGGGTAACGAGAAAAACTGAATAATGTTTTTTATTCTCTGAGTCTAATATAAGATGCTTAGAATTTTCCGTTGGCCAGTAAACCAAAATGGCTGACTGTAGGCTCTCTTAAACTTCTCAGCTCGGGTTTATGTCTTCTGGTTCTGGTAATAAATGGTAATTTAAAACAGCGAGAACTAACAATTTCTTTCTTTATGTCTTTTATTTATTTTATTACATCTTTAGTTTTTTATTTTTTATATCTTCTTTCTGGTCTAGATCTCTGAAGGCTTAACTGGCACAAACTCTCAACTGGATTCGAATGAAACCAAGTAAATGAGTTTCGCTTAGTTTAGTGCAGCGAAGGGTGCTCAAAATTTCTCTGGTATCTGGCAGAGATGGCGGAAGATGTTGGGTGTCTCGGTCGGTTAGTCGGAAACACACCGAAGTGAGCTATGGAACACCAGCCGGCTACGTAATATAAAGAGATATGTGCAGTGGAATAGCATTACCATTAGAAAAGATGGATATAGCTTAACAGTGGAAGAGCAGATGAAATGAGATACTGCGACTGAATCATGCATGAGTTTCAGTAAGGTGTAGTAGGTACGATTCGCTACCACCGGCAACCCTTATATCTTATATCTAGTAGATCTTGTGTCTTTCTGTGCACAGCTCGTCCAATCTCGTTTTACTTTTATTTCTTCTTCATCTTCATCTTCCTCTGTTTCTACTTCTTGCCTTATTCTCTGCTTCAAATAAAGGCCAGGACTATTATACACTTTCTTTCCATCCGTTCTTATCCATATCTCCGGGTGGTGAACCTCCATCTGCTTCATCTCCGATGAGAAAAGTGAATATGCTACAATATTCAAATGGCTCGGGCGTGACACTTTATTAAACGTGTTATTTGCATCGTTCCCTCCCATCTCGTGTGCTCCATTTCTACCACAGACAAAACGATCTGACAGCATCCACCCAGCCAGTGTTTGAGCTCGAGAATAAACTGAGATGTGTCAGCCGTCATAAGTGGGCGATCATCGCGTTGATTAAAATTTAAACTAAAAAAGTATATATAATATTTTTATATTACACTTTACTGTCTTCTGTCTTAAAAAAATTTCCCGATCTACATTTTTTTCTCACACTCGTGCTATGAGGGGATAAAAATACGAGAAATGAATTAAATTTTCATGTTAGGTATTATTAGTTTTATATTTGAGGGACCCGAGTACAGGTATCGTCGACCTCAGGTTGATGACCAGCAATTTTTTAAATTTAAAATTTGGTTTAATTTTTTTATTAATAATTTTGATAGAAATGTATAAAGATTTTAAGAGCCAGAGAAGACAGACTGCGGTGTTTGGTAGGTCTAGCAGCAGCCACGGCTCCATGCACGCATTATGCTAATTTTAATTTTAATCTCGACCCTGTGGTCGGTCCCTACGGTGGTTATTGCCGCGATGGCTCTTTTGCTTAGTATATACGCCGGCGACTCCAACTAACTCCTGCTCGGCAACACTCCAGTCACAGTAGATAACTTTGTACTGGTGTATTTACGTTTGCGAAATAAGCCGCCCACACTCTATATAAACAGTACCGCTTATCCTCTTTCGTGTCTTTTAAATGTATTAAATATTTCTCCAAGATGTTTAACTAAAACTGTTAACTAATCTCGGTACTTATTAGTCTACATAAAAAGTTATTATTATTTATATTTAATTAAATGATACAACAGTAACCGTGATTGTAAGTGTAATTAAATAAACTAAAGGTAAATTAAAGAATATGTAAATTTTATGAGTGGTTTAAAAAATAAATCAGGATACATCTCCGGAGTTACCAGAGAGCAAAAGACGGTATTCTGAGAAAGTATATTTAAGTTGGGCGAAGGGAGAAGTGGGTAAGAGCATTTATGCATTTATGCATTCATATTTCTGGGGCGACGGCGGTCTCTTCTCCAGTGGGTTGGAGCGAGGCATGCAGATGCCTATTCGACGCGAAGAAGTAGTCATCGCGTCTGGAAAGTGGAAAAGAAATAGAAAAACTCAGCCGTGGTTTATAAGAAAGCTCAGAGAAGAAGGTTGAGGGTTTAAAGCAACCACGACAACTACGACTACCAAACAGAGTGTGGGAGGTAGGTGCAAAGTTACCACGGAATAATAATAAAGCTTTCGTTTTTCTACTGGTAGTGAAAATGAAAAATCTGAATACATGAAATGTAATGCCGAGCTTTTTCACCATCCCTCTGTGCCTACATTTTCGCTCAAAGTAAATAAAATCTTAAGCCAACGAGTAGAAAAATTTATTTTTATACATTCTAACCCGAATGTTGGAATCTTAAATAAGAAGTGTGTAAATCTTGTTCGAATTTTGGAGTTGATTAAATTATTCAAAATTTTAAAAACTTGCATTTGATTTCTTATGACAAACGTTAGACGATAGACTAAATAAAGAAGCTGAGATTGTTAGGATTTAATGAAAATGTAAGGAGGTTAACAGGACGACAAATGTCGATAAAGAAGACTCAATATAGAGGAGCGATTAAATGAGTACGGAATGAGGAAGGAGGCTAAAAGAAAGCATATATTACAATATCAGGAAGAAGGAAGAAAGGAAGGAAGGAAGGAAGGAAGTAAGGGCGCCGTGGTGGGCTAGAAAACGTCAGCGGTGGCTCCGCCTATATCGGTACGCCGGCGTGCGGTGGTGAATACATTTAGCCTGGTTAGTTTACAAATGAATACAGCGATTGAAGCAACTTATAATATCAATGTACTTCAGCTGTCTCGCTTGCTCGGTTCGCGGGGCGCCGCTATCCCTACCGTAATGCTGGTAAAATGTATGTATACGTATAGAAAGAAAGCGAGCCCGGTTTGGACCCCACACTGTCTTATCCTACTTGTTCTTTTTATTATAATTCTTGTTCGTCTTCTTCTACGTCTGCTTCTGGTTTTGCTTTTGGTTCTTCATTCTCGTCTTTAACATTAAACAACCTCTCTCGATCCCCTTCTCTGTGTTGAATCACTCTCGCGCCCGTTCCAACTCCCGGCGGGCCCTCCATACAGAATGGCCATATTAACTTGATAATTAGCTCGGTTATACGACTTGCAGATGAGGAAAGACTCCGGGACGGACGTCGGCTACCCCTACCCGGGGTTGCTGGTATATTCCTTACTCTGACGGTTCTCTTTCTCTTTCGCTCAAGTTATATAGCCATGCCACGGCTCAACTCTGCTCCGTTACTCGGATGAATATAGAACCCCCTTAGTTCGTATTCCTCTCCCTGTCTGCCAGGAACTGCCCTGTCTCTCGTCGTTCTCGTGGCCTCGTCATCATCCAAAGTCTACGTCGTCGTTGCCGTTACCAAACCAAGTAGTTCACAACGTGTCTTACTCCTTTACTCTTCAGTTAACCCTCGCTCTCAAGATATCGTTGTTATGGGTTAAATACGACCCGCAGGTGCTAAAAGTAACTACTGTCTTACTTTAACAACACTGATTTATTAATATTCCTACTCTGTACTTATATTATCGTTCGGCGTTGCGTGTACTCGGACCAGACCCTCGTACCGGTGACTGACCATTTTAAATTTTGACGCCATTTCGCGAGGTGCATTCGCGCCGAGACTGTGCCGCGGTTAACACAAACTTTCCAGTAACTCTTTGTAGCCTTCGTGAGTTTTTAAGTTTTGTGTGTTTCAATTGTTCTCTGTCAGACATATTTATTTTTAATACTGTAAACTTCGCTTTGACATCACAGGTGGCGCTTCAGCCACGTGGAAATCACGTGACCCAGGTGAAGTGGGAGTAGCTGTCAGTTTTACGCCAAATGTGACCTATAAAAAACTTTTTTTTTTTAATTAATTAACTTAACTCCAGTGATTATTATTTCACCATTTTATTTTTTTGAGTAAAAATTTATGAAGCAAGTGGAAGCCATTTTGTGTCGCGCGAGTTCACCACTGCGTGACGAGCGAACTTTTCACGGTGACCGACCTCGGAGGAAGGGTGTTCACTGTACAATACTGTTTTAACCCATACTACGTCATTGACCACGTGGTACTGGCATAATGGAGGCGAGTGTCTGTCGGACAAAGAATTGAACGCAGTTCTATTTTTAATTCCAGGTACTGATGTGTATTACCGTAGTTCAGAATATTCAGGGCATTCAATTTCGCAATTTCAAAAGTTATAACCTTGATATAATTCAGCGTCAATTAAAAATTGACAATAATCTTACACATTATCATAAAACTTATATTTATTCAAAAACGGAGTGCATTCTCCTCGAAAATACAGCCAAGGTGAATCGCCTGGCGACTTTCGACCATTCGTACCCGGGAATGAATACAAAGTAAACGAGCCGAGTTAGAGTCTGCTGGACGGTATATGTTATGTAGGCATTCCGTGAGATGACTGGCATTGAAAACTGCCTTCAAGAGTCGGCCGCGCCCGCCTCTGTCGCGCTCGCGACGATCAGAATACCGACGAAGATGGCCGCCATATTAGGATCCCCTTCTCACACAACTCGTCCTCGTGTCACCGAGGTACTCGGTAGGTAGGCACACTCGGTTCCTCGCGGGTCCTGGTATACGCCTACGCGTTCTCCAAGCCGCCGAGAAAGAATCACCAAGCTGAGGGGAGGATATCTCCTGTAGATCCTGGGCATAGTGATGATACTGCGAGGATCGTTTGAAGTATAACTAACAGTGACGGGCTCTGATTTACAAGCTCTGTCTCCGTCAAACTTTTTTTCTCGTAGACGCTCCCTCAAGTCAGGTCCACGGTTAGGTATTATTTACTCTTTTTTTCCTCTCTATTTTCTGTGCCCTTTTGCCGAAACTCTGACCATCGGAATCTTGGAATGATGACGAGGATGATGGGCATCATGATCATGATAAGACTAAGGAGGATGACGGTGGTGATGCAAGTGTAGAAGCGTGAACATTCGCGGCACGCGTGTGTGTCCAATAGGTAGATTTATCACCTTGTCTCAGATGTGGACTCGGTCGTTCAATGATAGCTCGAATGTTTCTCGATGAGACAGACACCAGAGAAGAAACGATCGTTGATGTTAAGTTGGAAGTAAAAAATAAAAGCTAAATAAATCGAACGAGAGCCTGAACCACCCGGGGTATTTCCAAGAATGTGCGTGCCGTCACGTACCACGACAAGCTTTTTACAAAATACTAATCTAAATAAACCAACAGTCACTGTCTATAGCGCTATTCACATGTAAGATACTACGTACGTACATTTCCTACACTTTGTGTTTTTATATAAATTTATTCCGGCAATTTTGAATAAATAAACTGTTTACATACGGCCTAATCATCATTTGGTTTTGAAAATAAAAAAATTTGTTCATTGTTATCTTGGGAAATATTTAAAATTATTTTTTTAAATTACTCCGTACAATAAAATTACCAATTCTTATTGCGATTATTTGGATAAGAAAATTTAATCAGCGACACTGGGATAATAAAAATAAAGTAAGGTAATTTTAGTGGTTAATAAACGTCAGTATAAAAAATTTGGGGCCTCACATGAGAGAATAAAAGGGCTCGGGGGTGTGGGATACATCAGCGACTTGTGTACTGTGGCACCTGTCTCTTCATGGTGCTTGGATACTTTAGCTTTCAGGGGGTTAAAGAGCCGAATGAAAATATAATGTATGCACCCTTGGTTGGTAGCGTACTGAGCTGATGGATGGAGTTTACTACGGCACAGTAGTTAGCCCAGAGCCACCTGAACCTCCAGGCTGCGTATCGTAGGCCCGACAACAACAACACCATCATCATCTACACCGGGTGTTTTATTTTCCTCCTAAACTAAACGTTTGTTACAAAACAGCCGGGATGTGTGTGTATTATATTATACATTAAGTTAGGTACCTCAAGAGCTAATTTATATGATCCGACTCCGACGGCAGAACCTCTACTCGTACTTGTATACTGGGTGTAATGTTAGCCCGTACACCCACAGCCGGACGGTTATTTTACAAGTTTCACATAATAAAACAGCTTGGCTGCCCGTCGGTAGCTCAACTTACTGTCTACGTTCATTATTTGGATTATTGGTGACAAACAAATTTATTTACAGAGGGTAGATGTCGATACAATGATGAAAAAATTAATTTGAATCGAAAGAAAATTCTTGAACTAAAAAAATTATTTTAAATTAAAAATTTAGTACAATTAATTTGAACCAATAAAAATTTCTTAGCTTAAGAATTTTTTGGTTGATTAAAAATGATCAAACTTTTCAAAATAATTTTTTTGGTTTAAGAATGTTTATCTTAAATCAAATTAATTTTTTTATTTGGTGCGTAATTATTCAAATAAGATTAAAAAATAAGTTGATTCAAAAAAACATTACATTGAAGAGTTTAATCATCTTAAGAAAATTTTTGAATCAAGTAAAATTTATTTAAACCAAGAAAAATAATCAAACTCTTTTAAGAGATATTTTTGGTTTAAGATTTTATCTTTATAATCAATTAAATTTTTTTATTAGTGTATTATCTGAGATTAGAAAAACGGGAATTGAAGTAAAGTGTGCAATTAGATAAGAATATTAGACAGAAAGAAAAATAAAAATATATAAAAAACTCCCAGAAAAAAAATACGAAAGATTATTAACTGAGAAGAAATTTTCTTCTCAGTTGATGACAATTGTAACAGGTTCAAGTCCTAGATATTGTTGTTATGCATATAATATAATGTAATATAAAATATAACAATACACACGTACAGTTTGTAAAAATCGAGGTGATTATTTTCATTCCTAGCAAACAGAATAGAGAGTATATACTAGTGAATGCTAGCTGAGACTTAGTGGATGAGGATGAGGACGCGGAGTGTTGATCGCTATCACATGCCGCTTCCCACTGGCGTCTGATGCTCATACACACATAACAGCGAACGTCGTCGTCGGCGGCTTCAGTGCTAGACCATTCGTGTTTTTTTCTTAATGATTCAAGCAATTAGCCACGCTTAATGCTCAGACTTTATTCTCATTCTACTAATATAACATCGCTGTCGTAGAAATAGTAGTAGCACAACGCCATTTCCCGGTCTCTCTTTACATTTATATTTTTTTTTTATTTTATATACTGTATACATTTGTTAATTTTATTTATTCTACCAGAATATTACGGCGACACTGATTAACAACAGAACGCGGTGTTTCTACCGAGTAACATAAAAGAATGATTTATTTATTTTGCTATGGATCGTGAATTTTTAAGAATTTATTTTATGTAATTATTTAATACCGAGCATTTATTTTTTGCAGTACGAGATTGGTTACCTTAATATAACATAATTGCATTACAAGTAAAATATAAGTGCCCGACAAATGATAATAAGCCTTAGCTACTACTGTATTACGTGTACTCAAAAATATTCCTAATAAATTTATTTTACGTCTTGGGGTGTAATATTACAATACTGAGTATGATGTGGAGAGTGCTTTTGAATGTTTATGGTATAGCACAAATATATAAGTAGATATATGTTATAATATATGATATAGTGGTACGCAAGTCTCGCGATAGTTATGCAACTTACACAAGGGAAACATAATTTATACTAGGGAGTATAACGGTCTTGTTGATTGTTACCAAGAAATACCGATGCTTGTAATACACACTTTATTTTGCGTTCCATAAACTTAATAATAACACGATACTACGTGTATACTTAATAGTTAATACATTATTTTTTTCAGAACAATTTAATGTAATTTTAACCATTAAAATTGCTTGCGATAATTAAATGCAACAAATTTAAATAAAAAAAAAAGTTTGGAAAATCCAAAAGTGCACGACTCATAATGCTCATTTAATTATGAAATATCAATAAATTAAAGAATGTGAAAAAAAATATATTAAACAGCTAAAATAATACGATAATGCTCAAGCGCCTCTAGTGGGATAAATGTACACAATATATATATAGATATACGGTCTTCTGATTATTGTGTTATTTTATAAATTGTAAATAAACGACACTGAATTACCTACACGGAGAAAAAAGTATTGCTATTACCACAATACAGTATAGTAATGATCCCGATCCCTGTATGACTATACTTTAGATGCGCAAATGCCCAATCTAGTGGATCGTGATTATCACGATCCACATGGATACGGATATCGAGTGTCTATATTGCTATGTTTTATAGATGATTAGTTGTCTTGAATTAAATATTAATTATATTTTATTGCAGATTATTATTTTTTTGGTACATTATTGTTATTAACATAAATACAAATTCCTTTTGTAGCTTGATTAGTTAAAAATTCTTGTGTAGATTATGACAGTCAAGAATTGGGTTAGGTTTAAAAATGTTTAAATAATGACTTACAGCAGTACTGTTGGAATTTATCTCATATCACTTTTTTTTTTTATTTTTACAAATATTATTATTATTATTAGTCTAGAAATTTGTATTATCGAAGTATTCATTTAAAAGAGGCAAATATTTTTATCATAAGAAAAAAATTTTTAATGGAATTTTTACTCCTTTATTACTGTACATATTTCATACAATAACATATTTTTGTATAAAACAGTATGGGATCAAATAATTTATGCTAAAAAAGACTTTTGTGAAAACAAAAATTTTATTTATTTAATACAATATATAATGTACATTGTTTTTCCTTATCAACGCAGTAGAATTATATACAATAACCACGGACACAGCATTAACACAGTTAACCCGAGTCGAAAAATAACTACGGTTTTAGGTCTCAAAATGCTATAAAATGAGGTTTGTCTCAGTTTAAGCCTCACCATTTAAAACTCATGCCAGGAAAAACCTCATTTAGTACGCAATATTCCGGATTGAGACAAAAATGAGACATTTCTAAAGAACATTTAAATTTGAAATGAGGTTAAAATGAGGTTTATCTAATACTCCAAATTTTCTTACTCCGGGGCCCAAAGTGAGAAATGTCTCATATACGGCCTCAACATATGACTGTAGATCGATAGAGACATGTCTCACACACGTGTCTTAATTTTAACGACGTATACCTGAGACAAATCTCATTTTTGGTCAGACTGAAAAATCTTGTATTAAATGTATATAATTCATAGTTTTCTTTTATTTAAATTAGACTTACATTTATAAAATGAAAAGTTCGAATTTAATTCAATTGAAAAAAAATTTTATTTATTAATAATAAATCAATACCAATACATACTAGAATGAATACTAATTAATTTAATTTAATAACTGATTAAGTACATTACTGAATTTTGTAAAATTCTATATATAACTATGAATCAATTGAAGAGTTTTTGAAATAATTTTCATCATTATTATCACCAGTTTCATTATTATCATCGTCATCGTCATCATAATCATCATTATCACTTCTGATCCTATAAATCCGCGACCAGTATTTTCATCAACAGAAATATTGTCCAGCAAATCTTTATCATCTGGAATAACATTATTATAATTTATTTTAATTCAAAAATAGTTTGGTTTTGTACCATCCAAATTTACATTTATATAGTTACTTACCACTTATTTTCAAAATTTTAGAATCTAACACTTCAAATAATTTTGATCGTTCATTTTTCCACTTTAACTTTACACTAGCGTTTTCATATCGTGAATGGACAGGTATGTTTGAAGTTTTAATTGTCTGTAATTGTTTTGATTTGGTCCAAAAAATAAGCGCATATATTCCAGACATTTTTACAAAAATTTTTCACCTTAGTCAAGGAAATCCACTCGTAAGTTTCAGACTTGGTTATGCGTGGTGGCGCTGAAGGCGTCGTGGATCGTGATAATCACGATCCGTTTCACCGTAGTAAGGAAACGTTTCTTTATGATCACAATACGTTTTTACATATTCACATACCACGGCAAGTGAATATAAGAATCCGAAGTATTGAGTATATCAGGTTATAATATTGTGAAAATGACAATACTGTTTTGAGCTAATCACAATACTACGTTCACGATCCACTGGATCGCTACAATAGCAATACTTTTTTCTCCGTGTAACCATTCGCATTCGGTGACCTACAATTCTTTTAAAGAATTTAATAAAAAAAAATTTAACTCAATTAATGAATTTTTTCGCAAGTTGCAGTGTTTTCAGAGTTTCATATATGACGGACAGGAAAATTTTTCGACCTTGTTTTGATGTTTTTTTCCGTTTCTATTGCACTAAATCAATTTTTAAAAAGTGTCAAATTAATCACCATTAAATTATCTTGACAATAGTATGCAAAATATCTTGATTCCGTGAACTAACAAGACTATAATAATAAAAATAGTTGCCGAAATGAGGCGAAAAAAAATTTTCGATTGTAAAGCACTCTCTGATGCTTCGCATCATAAGTCGTACAAAAAGACTCAAATAAAACTCATGTATAAGCGTATGGAACAAAAGTAGATCTACGGCATTTATTTTTAAACAGACAGCACGTTACAACAGTGTCGTCTGAAAGCGGATTACCGACGCACTCTTGCCTGAGAAGTCTTACGCAAAAGCAGCTCTGCTCGGGAAAATTCAAATCGTGTGTTGTCTGTTGGAATGGGTCGCATCTGCGTCATCAAGGGGGTCGTGAGAGTTCACAGTGTCATAAGACCGATTGTCGTTGTATCGTCAGAGACGACAATGGCGTGAAGAGTCAAGAGAGAATTAGACCTGGCTATGGCGTACAGCGCTCTGCTCTGGTTATATTCTACATACGTATATTCGGCGTTGATAGTGTTGGAGGAACCAAAACGTTATACACCGCGACTCACTGGGTATTCTACTTGGTGTATTGTTATGTTAACGCCTCCAGAGTAACAATCGAAACGGGCACAATAGAAGATTCCCTCTGGAGGTTTTATGGAAAGACGCGGTACTCACGGAAGAGTAGAAGGGGGGTGTTATCGTATTATCGCAATGCGGCGCCTCGATGTCCGGACTTACGTGCGTTTTATTTCTCTATACTTATTCTTAGATTTTTTTTTTTTTTTTTTTTTTTTTTTTTTTTTTATTAAAGTGTTCTGTGCTAATATACATCATCGAGGTTACGTAAAACGGTATCAGAGTGACCAGCAAATTTATTCAACTCTTAGTTTATTTTTAAATATTTATTCCCGCTCCATCACTGCTTACTTATTCATTTATTTACATTTATTTATCGAGATTTAATCATTTAAATATTTAACTCAATCACAGCACTAAATGTATAAAAAAGCGATACGCGAAACAAAATTTTTCGACGATAAAAAAATAATTCGATAGTAAAAAAATAAAAAATAGAATTAAATATACCGAAATGATAAATAGATCGAGTGATGTCGAGGATCAAAAGAGATTGCGGAATTGGCTTTGAAATTCGGCAATTTCATCCCCAGCACAATGAGCAACGGCAGGGTGTTAGTTTGGGGCAACACAAAACTCTCTTCCTCTTTATTATATACAACTAACCCCCATGAAACATAGAAGGCAGAAAAGAGCCGCTCTGTATCGGGGAGACGGGTACCGGTCGCCGCTCGTGACTGAGAGCCACGGATGGGTAGTGAATATGCAAATGTAATTGATATTACTTTTTAAATATTCCCCACTCTCAATCCCGACCATCTTCGTTTGTTTATATTTCTTCTCTTTCTCTCTCTAACTGGGACCAACTGAATTTTTTCTCGCTTCCTCACTGGTCTTGTTCGTTTTGGCCAACTGAACGCAGGACCGAGCAGAGTGTGAGCTAGTATAGGCTTTACACACACTCTCCACTCTAATATACACTCCAAGTGTAGTAGTGGGCTTTACCCCGTTCTTAGTGAAAGGGTGAGACGGTAAAATCGCCTTGAACTTAGCTCCAATCCCGACCCCAGATAAGTTGAGGTAATTAATAAGTTCAACTCCCTAAAACTTACTTTAGAGCTCACGGTTGTTTAGTACTTGAGCTATCGCAGTGTAAACGGGATAGCCGTTCTTTTTCTACCGTTAGCGAGTGTTAAAAAAAATAAAATCATCTATATTGCTGGTAGTACACCGAGAAATTAGCGTTGTTTTAAAAATTCCCAGTACAGTAGTTATTTCAACGCTAATTAACTCCACCCGAACCCCGGGTATTAGCAGTCCAACTGCAACAGTTAATCGTGACTCTTACTTTTTTTTATCCTTGGTATTATTCACCTTATATATTCTCAACTCTTACAATTAATAATATAATACTATTATAAAATATATTAAAACAACGTTTACTCGATGACTTGCTTCTTCATTTCCCTCATTTCAGCCAATTGTATTTCACCAGCACCGCACTCTGAATACTAATAAGTAATCATCACTTGGAATAATAATTAATAAATAAATTAACTTAAGACTTACAAGGAAAAAAGTTATGAGAAAATTTTACAAACAATTAAATACTTCGATTTCAATAATTTATAATAATAGTATTACATTTTTCTCCGGCATTTAATACACCTTCTTCCCGTCCAATTTACCATAAATTTAATTTAATAGATTAAAACATTGAATCCACCATTATAGGATATTTATCCTAAGACTGTTGCTGTAATTCCAGAAGCATACTCCGAACAAGGAAGTGGTTATTGTTCGTGCAATAACCACTTGGTCTTGTTGTACCTCGAGAGTAAAGACAAAGATAAAGACAAAAAGTAAAAGAGCATAAATATAAATACATACTATATGCACAGATAGTATAATACTGGTGTATGTTAAACAAAAACCCAGAGTAAGAGTATTACTGTAAGAACGAAGGCGTTGGACATTAATTTCCAAAGAGAATCTCTTTGGATTCCAAAGCAAAGGTTTGCACGCCAGCCAGCCAAATCGGGTATGTCTCGGCAACTTTTATTTTCTCTGTTATGTGTATAACACTCTTGTACGCGACTACTGTTAGTGGAGTATCCTCTGTAGAATATATAGCACCGAGGATGCTGGAACGCGTGTATATGCACCAACCGGTGGACTCTTTTTGGAGTGGATATAAATCTTCCGGACATTATTATACGCATATTGGGTGTATGCATGTGCTAGCACTCCACATTACAAGGTGTCTACATGAGTTTATATCCCATATGTGCATGGTGTTAAAAAATAATTCGACGAAAGGTGCCGAGCCAGCGTCTTTTCGCCGTGTTTTATGCATTACATGCGGGAAATAAACACAGTGCATAAGGGTGTTGCCAATAAATCTCCCATAAGCGAGTACTAATCCTAAAAAATCTTAAATTATGACTATCGCTAACGTAATGTTGATCTAAAAGCGCGATCCTGTTAGTTATAGAAGTGATTAAAAGTCAAAAGGGTCGACAGACATGATTGTCACCCGCATGGAGACCAAAGACAGAATAGAAGGTAACCTGTCTGAACAAACCTCGCGATGGGACTTGGGCTTAGCACTTTACTCGTTTCAGCAAGTATAAGTTGATACAAGCAAAACCGGCGAGCTGATGAGGATAAGTAAGTTTCATCAAACGAGATGTCGTTCCCACGAGACATTAAAGAGCTACTGGTCCACGCGATTACTGGGCTGAGAGTTAAGTATCTTCTCTTTATAACTTCGCTGAAGAAGTACTTTCATCACGACGATAGACGTAATGTTGTATCCCTCGAGATTATATTCCGGATCTTGTTCTATCGGAGTAGAGTCTTTTTTAGCTGCTCCCGAGTTCTGTTCGCAGAGATTGTTTTTTATTTTTTTTTTCGTGGCAAGTCCTATTCCTCCTCCACGGTCTCTTCTTCTATTCAGGTTATTCTTAAGCGTTTATACCCTCCATTGGAGAGACTCCGATGATTGTATTTTTCTTTGTTTGGGCTCCTCTTCTTTAACTTCCGCGAGATACTCCAAGCTCTGCATGAATACCCCCGGGTATTCGTGGCTGCCAATAAGATTTATGGTAATCCGTTTTCGTGAATAATTGGGTGTATGTAGATACAACTGGATTCCTCTTCCTCTTCTTACTCAAGAGTATATCTATATATTAATGCACTATACGCTCCTTAGACTCAGACTCACTCGTACGCTAACGGATTCTTCTCTAACTCGAGTAAAATCCACAAAAATAAACTCATCTGTTTATTTTTAATTCAAATTCATAAATATATTTTCAAAACTACGTTAAATAATTATAAAATCAATTAACGTGTGAATTTATTATGCCATTAGTTATATTTTTTACCCATATGCATATGATACACCATAAAAATGTTGATTTCAATTTAAAATAATAAACGATTAGATGTTTATCATTGATAAGTGTTAAAAGTGTGATACAAATTAGTACAAATAAGCCCGTATGATTCGCGTTATGCTCACTTTTCAATAAAGTTATTGTCACCTCGCGTGGCAACATACACGCACTTATCACACTACTTGGCAATAAGAGTTTATCATCACACATATAACAGTCGACAAGTTATTAAACACAATAATTATACCCGCATCGTTTAATTCATACTCTTTACAATTCATAAGCTGTATATTATAAAGTATCACATATCACCGAACCTACCATTAGACCTTCTTGGCTATTGAATACATATCAAATGATTAAAAACCGCAGAACATATCATGATCATTGATCTTCCAAATTGATTCTATAAAAGATATCTTGTTGTGTCTTTAATTGATTAATGATAATTTTTTACCGTCCTTAGCCTTGCCAATCAAAACAAAATAATAAATATATCCAGCTAAGTGGCCAGCATTTAAATTTTGACTTCTAATCAGGTACTGCGTGCACGCACTCGAATGAATATAGTTATAGATATAGATGTGGATGTGTTTGTAGGAGTAAATAAGTTAGAGTTGCGTGCCCGTTGTAATTATGAGGTTGTTCTCTGTGGTAACTAGTGATGGCGAATCCCCTCGTAGGTCTGATGGATACCATAGAGTAAGCAGTAAGTAGGTACGAATATACAATATATATGTATATATAATAAAGAGCGAGGTATTCGGGCCATGCTGGTACACAGAAAGTGTATATGGTGTGTTCCCGTCACACCGTTGATTTCAACGCCAATTAAACACCCGCTTGTCAAGGAGACGGCCCACGATTCCCTACGATTCGTTGTCGCACGCGATGCGTTGCCTCCGTTATTATTACGTGTCATTGCCGCCCACGTAATGGCGATACTTTTTTTTTTTAACGAGTATAGTATAACGATATAATATAACACTAAAAGTCGTTAATTCGTTCGCTTGATTGCCTTTTTTATATTTATGTTTAATTTAAGATAAATGTTGGTAGCAAGTCTCAAGACTGAGTAACGCAGCCAATTATTGGTGATTTGAATTATTTAGCTTTATTTTAATTGGTTTATTATACGAGGAGAGACCCCAGGTTAGGGATACCGAATGTCTTATGTCTTAATTTATTAAATTAAATTATAAATATAAATATAAATTTTAACTTTCGGGTAATTAATTTACTCGGGGGATATTTTTTTGTCGTTGGACGGAAATTACGAGTGGAGAGAGAGGCGAATATTTACCGGTGAAAGGAATATTGTTGTGTTGTAAGTTATAAGTTATCCTTTTGCGTTTTGTAAGGACATTTTTCATTTAAGCGGAATTGTTTAAAAAAAAACTGCGGACAGGTTTATGTACAGTAATGACGACTATAAACATAACACGGGAAAAAATAAATAGATGGTAGAATAATAAATAATAAAAAATGAAAAATGAAAAAGAACAAGACGTTACGAGGGTACACGCGATTCGTGAATGAGCCGATGAGTGCGGATAGTGTTTAAGATTTAGAGAGTTTAAAAGCTACCCAAGCCAACCACCCAGCAGTCTATTATAATAGTGCTGATGTATACATATTTATTTATTGTTATACTTTTATTGTTGGGCGCCGGATTATAGAGTAGTGAGGTAGAAGAAAGAATAGCGCGGGGGCGTTGATGCCTGAAAAAAAAATAGCTCGGCATGTAGGTCGCCGCAAAATACAATAGGCGATAGTACTTGGAAACAAGCTGTGCGTGATTCGATAAAAGTCCCGTTAAAGTCGCGCACTGACGTTCTCAAATCGTGATAGTTTGGTATACAAACATGCGACGGGTGGGCGGACGTATCCAGGTCGGAATTCCGATGAAACGCAACTTTGCTTCGTCTACTATTTTTTATTTTTATTCCACCTAGTGTAACAAGATCTGCTTGCTCTACAATTATTTAATTAATCATTTTATGTGATTTTGAGAATAAAAAAAAATTATTCTCTGAAAAAAAAAATATAAATTGTTCTTTTAATGATTATTTATTTTTTTAATGTATGTGAGAACTGTTGATTACCATAAATAAACAATCACTTTGAGGAAAAAAATGTTTTTTACCCTCTCGTTAAACATTAAGTAGAAATATTTATTAGTAAGTGGAAAGAAAATAAATAAAAATGTAGCTATCGTTTACTGTATTACCGTATTGAAGATATCGAACGTATCAGTCGTAGCAAATGTCCTACCCGAGTGGTAGTAGCTCTTGAGTGCATAGTGCGCCGAATAAATTACATAAATCATTATTTAATTAAGGTGGTGAGCCGGTATGAATAATAATCGTCATCCGACAGTATATATCGTTTTTTGACAATCACTCTGACACACTATACTCGCAAAGTGACTTAAACTCATGCACATTTTACTTCATACTATACCCAGTTCAATAATATAATAATAATAATATTGATTATGTATAACAAGTTAAAAATAAAAATAAAAACCCCTTGAGAATGAAAGACGATAAAAAAATTCAAGTTAAAAAATCCCACCGTTTAAGTTGACTCGCGATGAATCTCACAGACTTATCTGTGTCTATGTAATTAAAATGCAAGTTGAGTGTGATTACGCGACACGAGGTACCTTATCGAACATATTTTACTATCAATATCTATACATATATGTGTGTAATATATATATTTATATGCTAGTATTAGTATACTAGTTGTCCTCGATAAATCAAACAGCTAATGCAATCGGCGTCAATGAGAAACGTTATGCAACTGTCTTCCTCTATTGGGTCGTTCATGTGACATGAAAATTATTCACAGCAAAACATCTAAGAATCTCAGTATCAGTACAAGCACACACACACACACACACACACACACACACACACACACACACACACACACACACACACACACACACACACACACGCGCGTAAAGTAGCCACACACACACACACGTAAAGTAGCCACACACACACACACGTAAAGTAGCCACACAATTGTAAAAAAACATCAAGGCTCGCGAATTAACAACCGTCACTGCTAACTATGCTAATAGATAATATTCTGTTAAATGATAAGGATAAGTTATCAATCCTGGATGGATGGAAAATAATCGTCAGCTGAAAGTTGGCTTTCAAACCTTGACAACACGATTAGAAATGTCGAAATGCTGACAAGGCTTTACTTCACCAGTTAATAATTATATCTTACCGAGAATTATACTAAATTAGTATAACTTTAAGACATTTCAATTTCATTTTATTTAACACTAGCTATTACTTGCCCGCTCTGCTGGGCGCTTTATAGAATTACATTTTTAGATCTAGACTTGAAATTTAATTAGAGTATTGTTTTGACTTGCACAGATTCCCAATTCTCTCGAATTGGCATGCACCTTTTATCCATGTAATTAGTCTAGCTAATATTCATTGTAACTTTCAATGTGCAATCATTATAACATTCCCGTGTCTTTCTTACAAAAATTAATAATAATTGATATGAAAAAAAAAATTTGTAATGAGCATTGAAAGTTTCAGTTAAAGAAATTGCAGGTCTCATAAGTGAAGAAATCTGCCTAGTATAAAAACATAACCAATACACAGTAAAAAATTTTGCGTCATTGAGTCAAAAAATTTAGTGTTAAAAATTTTTGTGTTAAATATTTAACACTTTTTTGTGTAAATTTAACATTTATTGTGTTAAATTAACATAGAAAAATGTTAAATTAACACAAAAAAGTGTTACGTTTTAAACATAAAAATTTTTAACACAAAATTTTTCGACGCAATGACGCAAAATTTTTTACTATGTAGAATTAAAAAATTTATTTTAAACAAATGACAATCGAATAGAATAAATTTAGTTACAATAAAAATTCATTATTTCTAAGTCAAAAAATATAGGTTCCGTATAAGTAATCACCACCATATCATATACTAAAACCTTCTCCGAAACACGCTGCATCTTATAATATAAGTATTATTCCGATCGGATCAGTAGTTTTTGCAGTATAACCGACAAAAAAACCGGCTCTCCATTTATTAGTATAGATAGCTGTTACTCGCCCGCTCCGCTGGGCGCTTTATAGAATTGCATTTTTAGATCTAGACTTGAAATTTAATTAGAGTATTGTTTTGAATTGCACAGACTCCCAATTCTATCGAATTGACATGCACCTTTTATCCATGTAATTAGTCTAGCTAATATTCATTGTAACTTTCAATGTCCAATCATTATAAAATTCCCGTGTCTTTCTTACAAAAATAAATAATAATTGATATGAAAAAAAAAAATTTTGTAATGAGCATTGAAAGTTTCAATTAAAGAAATTGCAGGTCTCATAAGTGAAGAAATCTGCCTAGTATATAAACATAACCGAAAGAATTAAAAAATTTATTTTAAACAAATGACAATCGAATAGAATAAATTTCGTTACAATAAAAATTAATTATTTTTAAGTCAAAAAAATATAGGTTCCGGATAAGTAATCACCAACATATCGTATACTAAAACCTTCTCTGAAACACGCTGCATTTTATGGTATAAGTATTATTCCGATCGGTTCAGTAGTTTTCGCAATATAATCGGACAAAAAAACCGGCTCTCCATTTATTAGTATAGATTATAGACTTTTGAAATGAAATAGATATTTTGTCAGAGATAAATAAATTTTGATGGCCAATAAATGATGATTGAAGCACTAAATGTATTAATTTAAGTAGGCATTCAATGGCACATAGTTCGGTAAGCGATATTGCGTATGAGCTTTCACGCACTAACCCCCTCTTGACAATCAGCCCCCCGCGGAGTGCGTGACATTAGCTGTAGGGAGAGTGTTTTAATCACACGCAGTAGGGTCCTGTACCCATGGGACGGTTTTATTGAAATGCCCGGTTTTAGGCACCTACTTTATTACCAATGACTTGCTGAGCAGAGGCGACTACAGAAATCTTAAACAACTCTTATCTGAGCATAAAATGATTTATTGTTAGATAAAAAAATAAAATAAATTAATTTATTGTTGATTCTGACAGTCTGCAAGGTCTCGGCTTAAGTTTTTCCTCCTTTCTTTTCCGCGAGCTAAAAGGCTTACGATATGATATGTTTATCTACATACAGAGGCGTATATGTATGTGTGTTGTATAGTCTACTCGACATTAGCTCATTCAAAGTCGCGGAAGCCATTTGCCAGGATATATAATGGGATAATTAACGCGCGAACCCACCGATCCGGTGGATAACCAGCGCAGCCTAACATTCAAGTAGAAATCATGATCTCATACACAATAATAATAATATAATAAAAATAAATACCATCAGAAGCGAAAATGTTGGAAAAAAATAAAACTAATATTTTTAATAAAGTGTATTATACACTTTTACCGCTTCATTACGACAATCAAATTACTTTAAATCCTATAATCAACACAGGTCTCTTATAATTCACTCAGTAGTCCATTTGAAATGGTACGAAGTAACAGAAGAATAAGAACTGCTGTGCCGAGTTGAAAAATAAAATAAAACACGAATCCGTGAAAGAGAATAAACTTTTATTTTTTTTTTTCAACTTATTTTAAGTCTCGTTCCAACTCGTTTGGACTTGGAGGGCGTAAAAAGTCGAGCCGATGCATTCAGATGGGGTAGAAACACCGACAATGGAGTTCTAAAGAATGGGGAGTGAATTTTAGGGGTTGAAAGACCGCGGAACGAGCTACAGTCACTCGCTCACCCGTCGGGGACATCGAGGCCCTTTATTAAACCCACCTCCACACTATTACTCAACAGTCTCTCTATCTCTATACTAATACACTTTACTTACACTTTATGTACACACTGGGAGTACCTTCTGTCAGTATATGTGCGTATGGGCAAGTACACATTTAAACTGAATAGTCTTCAGCCGTCAGACACCGCAGCCCTACGCTTATCCCGCCGAGACCTTCCATCATTTTAAAGCCCGAGCCCATACCGCACGTCGGCCTGGAATTAGACGGACAATTTCATTTAAACCCGCTTGTGACGATCGAGTCACCCGAGACACCTAATTTTTGTGACTGATGATTCAATTTCGAGTCACATATGCCTGCGCTACTGTTATAAAATTTAAAAAATTGTCAAATTTATCAAATTTCTGATAGATAATATTTATATGCATGAGCCTCGCGTGACAATATCGCTTGTTATGTCAATAAGATTTATTCCTTTGAATAATCGGTGTCTTATTTATCATTCGACAGGCGTTTAGAACAATAGACCGCCTTAAGTTCAAACCTCAATTCCCTGCATAGAATAAAATTTTATAATATCTTGTACTACAATAGTTGAATTACAACAAAACATATTCTTAGAAAAGGTTGTTGGCGAATGACTCGTCTCAAGATGCTACGTTCCGCAATGCGGTTAAACATCGCGCCTTGCAACATATACTCTCTATTTTTCGTTCGACCTTTCTTCTGCCTCCATGACTTTGTTTTATTTTTTTTCGCTGGGTTTTTAATGTGTAACAACATAAGTACACGTCGGAGGTTATTCCGTTCGAATCCAAGTGCAAATCTGCATGCGAGCTTAATCGCTCGCGTGCCCATTATATTATACGTATATACCCGTTCCGTCGGATGTGTTACTGAACACTTTTGCGTTCCGCCTTAAATCACACTACCTTTCATTCTTTTTTTACAACAAATCCGTTCCCAGAAGCTAAATTGGCCGTCAATTTTTATTTTAACATTAAATTTTTCTTCGGAAGCCCATTAGAAATAACGATACTAAATATGTAAGTAATTAGTCGGAATATGAGTGAGCAAACAATATTTTTTCCCACGAAATAAATTGTGTATTAGAGCCGCGTGTACGTCAATCGTATCACGAATCGCATGATGAGGCCCTGGCTGACTGACGGTTGTGTACTGATGAGGTTATAAGGCCGCTCTGATGCCAAGAATAAAAGTATCAGATTATTTTTTATATATCACGTTATATTATAAGAGTATATTTATAAAGTATAGATAGATGTATAATAGGGATGAGGATAAGTATGAGCAACGTGGAAATCTGCCCGAAGCCCCTGGCCTAAAGCCAGACGAACTAGCCTAGATCGAACCAGCAATCACCGCGTAATAATACCGAATCACGGAAGATATTGCACATTTCCCAGGCGAATCACTGATATTCGCGGTCTAGGATTCCCCGTCGGGGTAGTTTGGGAGGTCTTACTGTTTGTTGACATGCGATCTGAATTCGAGACCTCATTCCCTTCCCTCTATCTCTATCCTTTTATTCCTTTTTTTGCTGTTGATAGTATTGGTGTAGTCTTAGCAGTCTGTTCGTGCTAAAATTCCGTTATATTCCAGCGCGAGTCGTCGATGAAATCTAAAGAAATAGCGCCGAAGATTGTCTTCCCGGATTAAATTTACGAGATAAAAGATAAAGATCTTTCTTAACCATGATAGCTAAATTTTTACAACCCGACAATAGCAGAGACTATTGCGCAGCTGACGGGATTTTTGTTCATAAATATATCATCGTAAATAAGAAATAATAAATAACAAGTAAACTTATAAGTAAGTAAGTAAGTATACAGTTGCATCAGCGTCAGCGTCAGGACTAGAAAAATAAGAGTAAAATAAGAGACAAACTATCAGAAAAATGTTGTGGATTAATTCAATAAATTCAGCGAATGTCGCCAAGACGCAAATAAATCTGTGGTGTATCTATCTGAAAGCGTTCAAGATCTTGGAGATCGGGGACGAGCAGAGAGGAACTTGTCTGCAGGCGAGATGGACGTGGAGACAGCCTGGACGAGACGTAGACGATACGAGGAGGTTCACTACAGAGCAACAGCACCAACAACAACAACAACAACAATGTTAATACGGGTTCACCATCGCGAGCTTTTTTACGCGTCTGCCAAACAATTCTCTCTTCTCTCTTTTCTCTTTCCTCTTTATCTTCAGGCAAGTTAACAGACTAAGACTGTCGGCTGTACGGTGGTATGGACGGGTCTAAGGCAGGGTCCCCAAGGTGGGCCGTCGCTCTCGGCGGAGGCGGTTGTGGGGTCCGGTGAGCGGGAGAAATACGCGAGTGTACCTCCATCCACCGGACCCTGCCCATTAATCATCGGGGTAATTCCATAGATGGCTGTTGGCTGCTCCAAGGAGTGAGCGATGCATGCCAAACTCGTGCTTTCGTTCAACATAAAAGATACTCGGTTATAAACCAACTAAACCTTTCTTCTCCTCGAGTAAGTATTCAACATATAATACATAATACACTTTTTAAAGGATCCCCTTGCGTTGTTTATTTCAAAATAAATTTATCCCTAATTATATGGGGTATTCATTTTTATTGTCATTAGTCATTGCTTATTGCTTATTACTTATTACTGATATGATAATTCAACGGCTGGTTTGTTGTTGTATTGTTAACAACAACAACAAGACCAACATATCGGTCTATTTTATGAGAGCCCAGAGAAAAGCTCAAGACTCAACTTGTGAATAAATTCTCTGGAAATAAGAGCAGAGGTTCATTAGCTTGTCGGCTTGATAAAGTCGTTTATTAGACGTCAATCGTCCGAATCCGAATCGAGTGCTCCCCATTAGTCTGGGCATGACGACAGGTACCGGCAGTTAAATGTGACCGCTTATAAGACCCGAGGGGATATATAACAGAAAACAGAAAGAGAGCTGAGCAGTGGATAGTGGGCTGCTCCTCTCTTTGTCTCGCTGGCTGTTGTTGCTCGTTGTTAACAACAGGATAGTTACAAGAGTGCGTAGCGGGATCCCTCAGAACGATCGTAGTCGGCATTGGCATTGGGAACGACATCAACGGCAGCCGCGGCATTGAGAATCGTTGATCCGTGGTCCGTGATCGGCCGATGAGGATCAAACGACTCGAGAAAAGCGAACGAGAAGAGTGACTACTGCTGCTGTTACTCAGATCTTGGCATTGGTGGCTGTCGTTGATCGGGTCTGGTCTGAGCTTCACCCAGGATGAGATGAGATGAAAGTCTGCTGCTGCTGCTGCTGCTGCTACTGCATGTGACGGCAAAAAACGTCGCCGGAGACGCGCTGGCCCACCGGCCGCTCGAACGATGTCAGGAGTTTAATCAATGCATTTAGCCGAATTCCTGTCTGGCCCAAATAAAAGATTTTCGGCGCGATCCGCTGCAAAAAACCTACTGCCTACTCTCTTTCCCTTATTCCCCATCTTCGTCTTATCGATGATGATACACTCTTCGTGTGGTTGTATATTTCTCCTGTCTCTTGTTCATGAGGCTCCGGATTTGCTCGACGGTATTTTCAGTGACGACTATCGAGTCTCCTTTGAATTAAATCCCTTGTCGTGTTTATAAACGATTCCAGTGTATATAAACGATATAACTGGAGATTTGTAAGCAGTTGATTGGAATCGGTAATTATTTATCTGGTAATTTGTTCATTTTTTTTTTATTCCAGTCTATTTTTATGACGGATTGATTTGACGGGAATTTTTTTTTACCGAAAGACAGAAGGTCAAAAAATAATTTATATTTTTATTTCAGTTGGTTTCATTGAGAGTCAGAGTCTACAGCACTTCCTGCTCTTGGATTCTCTATCTGAGTGGACATCTCGGGAGCGGCGCAGGCAAGGGGAATAGGTTGCCGCTGAAAACGGCATAGCAAATAAATCTCGACGGGCTTTCTTAACAGTACAGAGCTCACGCGGGCCCATCGCGTCTTCTCTTTCATTCTTTTTCCTCTACTCTTGGTTGCTTTAACCCTTTTCCTCTTTGGACTCAGTAACTCTCCAAGAAAGCCCAACTTCTTTGTCTTATACCTCGTTGGTCTTGTTTCTTATTCTTATTCTTTGGCCGCGGCTAGCGTGGAGATCTAAATCTTGTATCTGCAAGTCTGCGTTTGTCTACGCACCGAGCGTGGAATTGTTAACCGATTCGTAGTTTACGCTGTAACTGTACTGAACTTTTAGATTATTTTCAGCTTATCTAGCCAGGGTTTTTTTTTTAAAGCCAAAGTAAAATTTACGCATGGAAAATCCACTAATTGTAATTGTAATTGGTTGCCTCGTAAATCAACGATACAATTATTTTGTTTACAGAAACTGAAACAATCAGAATTTTTATTAAACCGCGGAAATAAAATAGTTACTGTTCTCTTTCTCGTGAGTCTCGTGATTCATCGTCGCGACTCATGGGGCCGATCGTCATGAGTAGCAAAAGGGCAATATCGCGAGTCACGTGAAAAATTCGTGATGCCCCGGAGACTGAACCTCATGCCTCGTTACGCCTGTCGGAAGTATAAATCAACCGGCAAAACCCGCTCCGTCGGGACGGCTACTCAAACTCTTGGGAGAATCGCTAAGAAATACACACAAGACTTGTATAATTTATATAAATATATGTATGTAGCCACCCAACGGTAGTAAAAAAAAGAGAAACTTACTCTGTCTAGTATAAACATTGATTACTTTTCAACACTTGCTGTTAATTTATTTGATTTAATTATTTAATTATAAAACCAGTTTGTAGAAAAATAAAAATAAAAATAATGAAGCATGCTTAGTGATTCTTGGCAGCAAGATGCACCTTGACACCGATAGAGACCGGACGAAGAGCACCTTGAGCTCGCCGTCGAGGAAGAGATCGTTATACGGCAGGAAGAGTGGTCAGAGTTCTTACTTAAAAGTCGGAAGAAAAAATGAACAAGATAATAAAAACAAAAATTCAACCAAGATTCTTTATCCTCTTTGGAGCTGAGGACAGTAAAAGAGCCAGAGTTTATTCAACAAGCTGTTTTGATAATATCTCGAAGAATACTTGAGAGCAAGCGAGACCGGAGACATTTGTAAAAATCCAAAGATCCTTTTGCTCGTGTTATCTGCCGTCTCGGGGTTTTTATTAAGTCGTGCAGGACACAGACTGGATAATTACACGGACCTGAAAGGCTCGCGGCTACTGGACGGCTTAAAAACCCACTAAAAATTGTAAATTAAAATATAAGTATCCCGAGATAACGAAAATTGTTACCTGGCTCTCGTTTTCTGTGTGATAATCGCTCGAGGGGTATGCCGTGACAAGACCGATTTGTGCGATAATAATTAGCTTTTCGTGATGATCGATCGATAAGATTTTTTTATTTATCAACCATCATACTTTGGATAAAAATTAGAAATATTCAAAAGTATATATTTAAGAAATTTATAAATAATAAATTGTATTTTATTTTGTGTATTTATCATTTTTAAAAATAATAGATAAATTACGATAGGTAATAGAGTGGAGCTTGTATCGCGGCCCACACAAATTCAGAGACTGGTTGAGCGATCATAAAAGTATGAACGTAATAAAATAACGCCTCTGTATAACTCGTCTTTTGCGTCCGTTATATTAGCCCAGGTCGTATTATTATACATGCTCGAAGCTGTTTTTCATCGACTAGGTCTCTATTCTGTCTGCATCCAGTCGAAGAGCCGTACAAGTGCTTATATACACAACACTTTCGACGTTAATTATGATCCCTTGCGCCAGCTCGTATACTTCGCGCCAAATTTATTTATTATCAGCCATATTACATATTATATGCCCAAGGAAGATTGTACTGTGTCTACATTATATTATATATTATATTATATTATGAGGACAAAATTTATTATTTACTTGTAGGCACAGAAAGCTATTTAAAAAGAGACAGCTGACGAGGCTACTTGTCTCGTAAAAAAACAAAGTGGGAGTATGAAAACTTAAAAGTTGTCTCGGTAAACCTGGAATCGGCAGATAATCCAAGATCAGAAGTCTAATAGCTTTATAAAGGAATTAACGAGGGGCATTTGCTCCTTCAGATAATATTAAATTATATTAACATAATCCTTATTTAAGGTGAGACCCAAAAAATGCTAGAATGATTCACTGTTAATATAATTTTTAAATAAACAGTAGTTATTAAATAAATTACCCAGGTATCTTATTATTTTATTAATCTATATTAATTTAAGGGAAGATAAAAATAGTTCCGCGCAGTTTAATGGATAAAGAATTCAGCGATATGTGGATTTTTATTTTTTTACAGTGAATATAGACTGAAGGAATATGAAAGACAAAGAAAAAAGGGGATAGAGAATAAAAAAAAAGTAATCGCGAGTGTACCGTAGGTGGGCACATGGCAATTTGCATTTTCGCGACGCGCCCATACACCCATTGTCTGCGACGTCGCCAGGATCGCTCTGAATACATTAAACATGACGCCCCGATGACTGGATCATTTCGTTCACCAAGTCCCGTAGAGCATATACAGCACAACCGCGGCATATGTAATTATACGTCGGCGACCCCAAAGTATTCTTGTAAATCGTCTTGTCTTGTACTTACTTATTCGTATCCAGACGACAACTACTACACATTGCTATACTGTAGTATACTTACTATACGACAACCTTTCTGACTACATACTACATACTACATATTATAATAGAATACTACATTAATGAATAAGACGTTTCGTATAAACTATCGGGAAACGGTAAGTGTTGGATCCACGTGTTTTGCTGTTGTTAATTCGCGGCTACGCTGAATAACAACCAGTCAAATCTATACTAATAAATGGAGAGCCGGTTTTTTCGTCCGGTTATACTGCAAAAACTACTGAACCGATCGAAATAATACTTATACCATAAGATGCTGCGTGTTTCGGAGAAGGTTTTAGTATATAATATGGTGGTGATTACTTATCCGGAACCTTTTTTTTTTTTACTTAGAAATAATGAATTTTTATTGTAACTAAATTTATTCTATTCGATTGTCATTTGTTAAAATAGTAGATTACATACCTAGGCCAGTAAAATAAGAAAAGTCTCAGACCACATGTAATTGTTGGCCGAGGCGAAGCCGAGGTTGACAAACATGTGGTCTGAGGCTTTACTTTTTACTGGCCAAGGTGTGTATACTATTTTTCTGCTCGATGTAGCCGGAATGTGGCAATTTTGTTTAGCGCAGCGGCCAGAAAGTTGCCACTTTCCGGCCGGAGGGCAGAAAATAAATTTTTCTGCCCTCCAGGCGGAAAGTGGCAACTTTCGGCCCGCTGCGCTAAACGAAATTGCCGCTTTCCGCCTCTGTCGGACAGAAAAATAGTATACAAACCTATGGCAGGAAAATAATAAATATCTCAGATCACATATATGTCGACCTCGGCTTCGCCTCGGGCAACATATATGTGTTCTGAGACATTTCTCATTTTCTTGCCACAGGTGTGTAATATACTATTTCTTGCTCTCCTAGCCGAAAGTACGCTCTTCCTGGACACACTTTACTCCAGGAAGAGCAACTTTTATGGCCTGCTCTAACGCAAGCGCGCTACGCATATTTTCTGGCCGGCAGCATAGAACCTCGCTTTCTTTCGTATTTTCGTGGCGCGACCGGCCTATACAGCGAGTTTCAACTGTATATAACAGTCACAACATCGTCTGTATGTAACGTGTCAGCGCAGAAACTAACCAAAAAATGTCAAATAAATAAAAATAATTTCTAACTAGATTATTGTTAATGAACTATTTAATAATAATACAGCATAAATAATTTATATAAAAATTTTAGAAAATAATATAAAAGTTTTGTAAATTTTATTTGCTTTCTTTTATATTTTGACAGCTAGTAAAGCAATGTTTATAAAACAATCCATGTACTCTACAAGCTTCTAATAATTTAATTTCAATCTTTCTTAGCCGTCTAATTAAAAACTAATTTTTAATCAACTTAAAAAAATTAATTTTGTTATTAAATCGTGTTTAAATATTTGTGACGAGTTCTGTGCATGTTATCTCTCTTAATCAGAGCATTTGTTAGTAAACTTTAAAATAACTTATTTTTTTTTTTATTTATTAATTTTTACTTTTTTATTATGCCCGCCCCGACCAGCAAAACCTCGGCTTCGCCTCGGCTTTGCAAAACCCCTTCCCCGGGGTTGCGTACTTTCGGCTGGAGAGCAAGATAAATAGTATACGACCCACAACCAGAATGTTGGATGCCCTGACGTATGTGATATGATGGCCGAGGCGTAGCCTCGGCCATCATATCACATACGCCAGGAAATCCAACTTTCTGGTTGTGGGTCGTAATATACTATTTTAATTTTATTGGTAATGTTTATATACTAGGCAGATTTCTTCACTTATGAGACCTGCAATTTCTTTAACTGAAACTTTCGATGCTCATTACAAATTTTTTTTTCATATCAATTATTATTTATTTTTATTAGAAAAACACGGGAGTGTTATAATGATTGCACATTGAAAGTTACAATGAATATTAGCTAGAATAATTACATGGATAAAAGGTGCATACCAATCCGATAAAATTGGGAATCCGTGCTAGTCAAAACAATACTCTAATTAAATTTCAAGTCTAAATCTAAAAATGCAATTCTGTAAAGCGCCCAGCGGAGTGGGCAAGTAACAGCTAGTATATAATATATCAATAGCAAGTATGCATTGTTATCTTTACGTTAGTTATCGGAGCTATCACCTGAGTGATTAATTCATTTAATGAGACTTTTATGTTAATCGATGACATAATTATCGTTTTGTTCAATATTTTATGTCAGGCATAAAATAACTTTTGTGGATTTTTTGCTAATTGGATTTTATTTAACCCATTGAAGTATTTTTTATTTTTAATTGCTTAAACTCGATTTTTTTTGTTTAGCGCTAGTGACTGAGGATGGAAATGATGTACTTACCGAGTGTGAGACAACGTGAGATCTGACGAACGAGCGACAGCAGTCAAAAGACACTCAACAAACTTCTTTTGGATCCGTCGTCGCGGTATCGTGGGAATCAGTGACGTGACAAGCTCCTGCGACTCGTTTACCTGTCATTCCTATATACAGACCAAAACGATTAACCTTCAATAAAAAAAAAATCATTAATTAATCTGAATTAAAATTATCTGTTTCATTATAATGAGAGTTTTAATTCGCTGATTCGTCATTTGGTGGATGTACAGGGTATTTTTAACTCGATTCGGGTAATAATACTGTACTTCGGTTAAATAATTGGAGCAATTAGGAAAAAATGTTGAAATGAAGGATTATATTGACAATTATCGATTATTTTTCTGTATAAATTTTAGAAAATTAGATTCCAAATAAATTTCACTCATAATTTAACGTTTAAAAATTTTTTTTTAATTTATTTTTTTTTTTGAAAGGAAAAAAAATCAAAAATTTGATTTCATTATTTTTTAAGCAATAATAATAATATTTAATCCACGAATATTCATATCACGTATGTCACCGGTCAACACTAAAACAATGAGAATCACGTACTCCTGCTAGAGCTATTCTTGTCCTCGTTGCGGCCAGACACGGCCAATCGACAACGACCAAAGTCATCTCACCTTCGAAACAAATTTATTGCACGCGACTCTCGAATAACGAACTCCGCGACCAAATTTTCCAATTGGCTTTTTCTGTTTTGTTTTTATAAAAAAATTACCTCATGACTTTTGACGTCATCCGCGGCCCGAGACCCGAGGAAGTGTGCATGGGAATTAAAAGAGTTTTATTAATTTGTTTACTTAAGAAAACAAAGCTTGAGATTAAGGCGAGTTTGGCGAAATATAAATAAATGAAAAAAAATAAAATGAAGGATTTAACAAGTAATATAAGAAAGACGTTTAGTTTCCTGTTAAAAGACATACAAGGTCGTAAATGTCTAGCACCCAGAGGACATAGATCACGTAGTCGTGGATCACGTACCGAGGATACCATCCGTCTGTACCTCCACGTAGGATAACACACGCAAGTATTATAATCAAGTCTTTGCTTGATATGAGAATATAAGCGAACTGGTACGATCTAAGCTTCTTATCCATTCTATTCCGACTTCTATTTTTGATAAAATATTTCAATTATATCTTTAAGATTTTGATTTTATATTGAAACTCTTCGAGCAAAATTGTGATTTTTTTTTACACTGATAAAAAGATTTATTAATATTTAATAAGTTTTATGAAGTGTTAATAAATGAATTTTTAATATTAGGTAATTAAATAAATATTTATTAACAATTAATAAATTATTTATTAAACAAAATTTATATTAACTGTTAATAAAAAATTGTTAACTATACATAAATATTTATTAATAGTAAAAAATATTTAGTTATAATTAATAAATGAATAAATTTTTTTCTAATAAATTAATTTATTAACAATTAATAATTTACTTCAGAGGAGAAAGTCTTGAAATAAGATTATTATTTAAATATCAAAACTACTTAACTTGAATGGTAGTGACATGAACAGTTAATCTAGTTAATTGTCATTTCGGATGTGTGGCATTGTCTGCTGGCGGAATGGACTACCACGACATGTATTTACTGTATTAGCAGTGTGCACCAGGGTATGGAGTGTATGTACCTAATGTAATGTATAGTCACAGGATGATATTCACCGGCTGGGTGATTCGCTGACGAGCAGGAGCACACACGATACATATAACATATAACATATAATACTGTAATACTACTAAAAGCAAACCAAGTTGGATCGGAGATCCCGTGGGAACTTGGGCTGTCGCACGCACTGAAACTCCTGCTCGAGGCCAGTTCAAGAGTACATCGAGTATCTATCAGTTAGATTTACTCCCGCGTCTAGGCTTGCCGTTTGTCCAAGCTTAAGACCACCGGCTGACTATTTCTATTTTATTATTTCAATGCTCACGTTTTAGTATTGCATGTCCTAGATTCTAATATTAAATTAGCTAAATAAAAAACTTTCTACTGATAAAAACTCCATCGAAATTAGTAGTTGAATCAAGTTAATTTTTTTTTTTTAAGTTACTATTTATTAGTAGTATACTTTGGATATTTTTAAAAAGTAATTATCTATATTATTAAGAGAATAAGCAAAATTTTGTGGCCAGTGTATTTATATGATAGAATGGGTTTTTATGGTTAAATTTGGTATCTTTGGAAAAGTCTTGACCTGGAGTTGTGCCTTTTCATGGTTTCATATCATTCTCACCAATAGTGAATTTATGATGATAAGTAATTAGGCTGCATTCGAAAATGCTTCATTTCTAGATACATAATTAAGAAATGACCC
Organism: Cotesia glomerata; assembly: GCF_020080835.1. Classification (NCBI taxonomy): domain Eukaryota; kingdom Metazoa; phylum Arthropoda; class Insecta; order Hymenoptera; family Braconidae; genus Cotesia; species Cotesia glomerata. The sequence goes on from NC_058158.1 coordinate 7,590,880, forward strand.
TGTATCTCGTGAACTATTGACATTTTTAAAGATATAATCTCATCCCGATGTTACACTCATCAAGACCTTTCATTTGAGTACTCACATCAATTTTTCATATATTTTATATATTTATATATTTCACAAATACCATATATATATAGAATATATAAAAAATGCCATGTGGGTACTCAAATGGAAGGTCTCGATGAGTGTAACATTGAAATGAGCTTATATCTTTAAAAACGTCAATATTTAAGAAAGTACAGTGCAATTTAACAAAATTCACTATTTAATAAAGCAAAATTTTATTTATTTATATTTCACAAGTCACGGCAGTCACATAGTGACTGCAAGATTGCTAATTAACTATTATTTTAATAATTTAGTTTTAGAAAATAACCCATAAAATTTATGACTTACTTTTTAAATAGAATCTTAATAATATCATCATGCAGCTCATGATAACATATTTTAGAGATTGAATCGTTGATTAATTGAGTAAATATTTAAAAATAAATATTATGATTCTTCAAATCCAATCGATGGATATATTAAACTGTTTTTTTTTCTTCTGCTAACAAAATTTATAAATTTGACATTCAACATATTGGATAATAATTTTTTTAAAGTAAATATGACCAGTGTATTTAAATGTACTACAAAAATATTTGCAAGGAACTCGGATTATCGAGTAGGAAAATTAGGAATGCTACCTGCAGGGGAACGATCCGAGTAGTCTGAGTCTGGCTTACACTTGCATTATAATTCAGGACTACTCCTCGGCAGGACAATGCATAGTTTCGCGTGTCGGTTTGTTTTTTAGTACGCAGCTCGGAGGAGTCGTATTGTGGGCGAACGTCTTCAGGATGAAGCGAACTAAGAAAGACAGGCCGAGTTAAGACAGAGTTGAGTGAAGACACTGACGAAGACCAAGACGGAGATCGAGTGGAGACAGAGATGCCCAACAAGTCTGCATGTGTCACTCTCGAGTACTCAAGGAGTTGAGAGCGAATGGCTCAAGAGCTCGGACGTTCCGTCGCGTCACGTTCGTCTTTGGGTTCGTGCGTTTTTACCTTCTTACCGGCGCACGTATTCGCTCCGTGAGGGCCTCGCCCTTCTCTTTGTCTCGCTTTATCTCCAGTTATTTTCCTATATCTCCCTCGCTCGAGGTCCAACTAAGCTCGCCAGCGGGCCCCGTCTACCCCCTGGCTGTCAACATCCCTTCGAAAACCATTTGGAGAGATTTATTGTCATTTTTTAAATAAATAACTTCGTTTTAGCTTATGTTTCATTTTATTTTTTGCATTTATCAATTTTCCAATTTTACTTCTCACAAATTTATTTTGGTATTACTATAATTTAATATATAATAGATATTATTAAGAGAATAAGAAAAATTTTGTGTCCATCAGGATGGTCAAATGATAAAATCGATTTTTTTAGAGAAATTTAGTGTCATTGCAAAGGTCTTGACTTGAATTTGTGCCTTTTCAAGGTTTCATTTTATTTTCACCGATAGTCAATTTATTATGTTAAGTATTTAGGCTGCATTCAAAAATGATCTATCTCTAGATACATAATTAAGAAATTAAAATAAAGCATAATTTTATTTATTTATAGTTCACAAGTCACGGCAGTCACATAGTAACTGCAAGGTTGCTAGTAAGTATTTAATGTAATATATGGACGATTACACTGATAAGAAAATTTATTAGCTGTTAATAAATTTATTTATTTAGAAACAATTTTTTCTTCTATTAAATAAAAGAAAATTTTTTTTAAATTATAAATATAGTATATTACACACCTAGGGAAGTAAAGTAAGAAATGTCTCAGATCACATGTAATTGTTGGCCGAGGCGAAGCCGAGTGGAGTGTATACTATTTTTTTGCTCGACGAAGGCAGAAAGGGACAACTTCGTTTAGCGCAGCGGGCCGAAAGTTGACGCTTTCTGCCCGTCGAGCAAATAGTATATTACACACCTAGGGAAGTAAAGTAAGAAATGTCTCAGATCACATGTAATTGTTGGCCGAGGCGAAGCCGAGGTCAACAAACATGTGATCTGAGGCTTTCTTATTTACTTCCCGAGGAGTGTATACTATTTTTTTGTCCGACGAAGGCGGAAAGCGGCAACTTAGTTTAGCGCAGCGGGACGAAAGTTGCCACTTTCCGCCCGGAGGGCAAAAAAAAATATTATACATACCACGGGAAGTAAATAAGAAAGCCTCAGATCACATGTTTGTCAACTTCGACTTCGCCTCGGCCAACAATTACATGTGATCTAAGACATTTATTATTTTACTTCCCTAGGTGTGTAATATACTATTTAACTGGTAATAATATTTATTTAATTTTCTCATGTTAAAAACTCATTTATTAACAGTTAATAAAGCATATTAATTATTAAAAAATCTTCTTATCAGTACATGTATTATGAGTAATTAAAAAAAAAATTGATAATTTAAAAACAAATTATTCAAATAAACAAATATTTATATATATTAATAGAGTTGTTATACGATGTATTCGTGATTAAATCTCATAAAAATGAATTTTGTAAACACCATGCAAATCAACCTCATAATTAACTCACGTATTATAATTTTACATTAAAATGCAAAGTAATTATCACATTATAATATGTTTAATAATTTAATTTAATTTATAGTATAATAATAATTATAATAAAACACCGTACAAATGACTAGTGAGAATTATTTTTACCTTCCTCTACTTTATACATCCGATCCGAGGATGTCTACCAGTAGAGGCAAAAAGAAAAAAAGAACATCCCCGTAGTAGATTAATAAAAAGACACTACATTATACATATCAGAGCGAGCATAAAGATAAGAAAGAAAGAGGAAATAATTCGTTTATTAGTAAGTGAGAGAATGTGGTCAGCTGCATCTTGGTGAGTAGCAGACGGCACACCCCGTGTATGTCCGCATACACCTGTCCGCTGGCAAAATAACTGACCGGAGAAAAAGAAAGAGGAGAAGGAGGAGGAGGTACACATTGCCTTTAGTTGGCATTTATTATTTTATCTGGCTCTATCGGCGATCTATCAAATTGCCATGGCGTATGAAGATAACGAGCCGAGGGTAAGGGTAAAAGATGAGATAAAAAATAATGTGTACCCCAGTACATGTTGTTTGGTGTAAGGACAAACCGCAAAAGTGGCCGTGACGAGTGGATCAGAGGTAGAATGACCGCTGTCGTGAACAAGAAACCAAGACAACGAGAACGGTTATTATTAGGGGGATATATAACTTTGTTAATGGTTTACTGAGGAATGGTGATGCCCAAAAATCTCTCACCTGCCCGTCGGTGCTCGCTCGCACTCTTCCACTCACAAATTATATCCTTCAGATACTCGTTCTCCCTATCATTATTATTATATGTTTATACTTTTATACAAACTACCGAATAATATACCGAAGAATGCCGTGACACTTGGATTATATCTGCAGCGATCTCTTTCAGCGGAAAAACAACTTCCGGCTGGCTTTTTTTTAAATATAAGTTTATAAAGTCACGCTCGTTAGACTGACCGTTGGACTTTGACACCTTTGGACTTTATTATTGATCATCCTATATTTTTCAGAGCACTAGAGAGCAGGAGGGTATTTAAATACATTAATTAACCTTTTAGGTCAGTACATGCTCGGTTTTATAAAACTATTTTTGAGGTTTAATTTGTATTGTTATTATTTTATTTATTTTTAGATAAAACTTTGGTGTGTATTGGCATTGAGTCAAGTGAAAAATTATTTATAGTCAAATAGAAATTAACAGAAATTGATCAGGCAAGAATTAAGATGATTTGAAATAATATTTGTCGAAAAAAAAAATTTGTAATAAATTAAATTATATTTTATCAATATAAAATTAAAACTTTTAACTTTTAAAATTAATTTTAAAATTTTGAAAAAGTTTTCTTAATGTGTATTTATTTCAAATAAATAAAAAAATATTGCTTAGAAATAAAAAATACCTCTGAGAAAAAAAAACATATTATTCATTCAATTTGACGTAGAAAAAAAAATTGCTCAATGAATTAATTAAAAATTGTTAATTAAGAGTGAAAAAAAAGTGTAATTAAAATTTTGATAAAAAATTAATTATCACGATTATAACTTTGATAAATAGTGTAGCGGTATGAATTTCCGTTTTATTGTTATTAGTAATTTTTTGTTTATAAATGGGCTATTTAGTGTTGAAGTTGATGATAAGCGAAGACATAACCCGTCATCGTGACGTGGGATAATAAGCATTGTGTACTAATATACCCACACATCTATACATATATCTATATAATAATATTTAATATAATAAATTTCGCCTTGAAGTAGCGCGTGTTTGTTTTTATCGGAAAATCATAAAGTAATTAATAACATTCATTAGAGACTTGAGTAGTGTATAAAAAAATAATAATTCTGTTTGATAGATAATTATGCGAGGGACTCAGTTACTCACTGGTGATGCTCCTGCTGGTTAATTGCGTTAATTGACGCTCGCTGAAACGCCAGAGCCATCGCATGGATACTGTATTGTTTTTATTTAAAATATGTACGACGCGATAAAATACGTCATTCGCTGAGAGCCTTCAAAGTGCCGTTGCGCAAGGGTTGCATTCCATTATTATGTATTAATATCACGCTTTTAAAAAATACTTACCATAATTCTATTAGTTTTTATTCCTTCATTAATTCACCGGCCAAATTAATTGGGTGATAAATTTTTTTATTTATTATTTCAACGTTCAGTCAAAATTCTTGAGTTAAGAATTTAAGCTCGGGTGTATTAAACAAAAATTTCGAGCCGAATAAAAATGATCGGCAGGCGCGAGATCGATAGGTATCAAATTTATTGTCTTGGAATAATTCTGCCGTTGAGCGGATCTTTTGCCGGCGACTTTTGCCAGCGGGATATGTTAGTTGCCGAGTGAACAGGAATAAGGAATAAGGAGTAAAGAGTCAAGAGTCAGGATTGAAGAGCGAAGAGTGAAGAGGGCACAAAGAACTAGAACCGCGTGTTTCTGATCCCTCGTAAACTTTAAATCGTAATGGGACTACGTTGTGGTTGCGATGTCTCCTCAAAAGCAAAGCCGTTGTCCTCAGCCTCTACTCAGAGCTCAGAGTTCCTCTTATATGCTGTCTCGTATATGTATTTATAGTTAGTTAGATATATACCTATCATCGTGGACATCTGCCGGTCTCGCGAGCTACGGGCTTTATTTTTCGGCAATATCCCGCAGTGTAGACTCAAATCCGCATAATAACGCCGTAACACCGGGATATTTGCGCGTTTTATGTAAAGACCGCTCCGGATTTTATGCTTCCCAGACCACCAGTCACCGTCATATTAAACATTAACCGAAATTACGAGTGCGACATTTCGGGCAGTTGCCCTCAGTTGCCTTCATTTTTTTTTTTTTAACTCCACATTCTGCATACAAGGTGCTTTGTTTTGATTGCCCTGTCTCGAGACAGGTGATGCTTATATTATAATTCATGACAAAAAATAAATATTGCGATATCAATGTCAGTCAGTGCATAATTAATATCTTAAATCAATATTTTATCTTTAAATTAATTTTTACATACTTATATACTTCAACAAATTTATCAAATATTCATCCATCATTTTTAATCGAATTGAAAATGTCTGGGAGAAAATAATATAAGAGACGATTTAATTTAAATAATGAGGAGCTAATTTGATTGACTGGATAATTAACGCCGTCTGGGGCACTTACACTCCAGACGTAAACTTGCTTAAATATTTATTTGTTTCTTCATTAATCTATTCTAGAATCCCGGTTTGATCCATAGCGTGACCCAGTCCATTGCATTTCTTTTCTTTTTTTTTATTAGTATTATTATTATGGGAAAGCCGAGTCCTCGAGTAATAGTTAGCTGATACGATGTACATATAACATATACCAGTTAATGTAACTCATATGTTAAGAGTGCGAGTCCGTTATTTAAGAAAAATCACCAGTGTATAGGTATATGTCTCGTCTCACACCGATTGCGATTCAAGAGATAACAAAAAAAATATACATCCTGTGCGTTGGATCATCACGAACTCAAGATATACATACAAATGTGTTCCAATATTCTCGTGTATTGTTATTATACATATATATTTATATTTTCACTTGCATTGAGTGATTATAACGAGCACGCGAGCGTGTTGTTCATTTATTTTTTTCTTCCTCTGCATTTATTCATGTATGTATTTTTTTCCTCTTGCATTTAGACATACTTTATTGGATTAATTTTTTAACCTTTTTGGGCGTATTTAAAGTGATACATAACAAATGAAATTACTTAAATATTATGGTGATTTCATTGCGCATTAATTTAGTAGTTGTTGCAGACCGCTAAAAACATGCGTATTCATGAGAAACAGCCCAAGCTTATAAACGCCTCGGTGTTAATAGACGATACCATTAAAATGTGCATTTCTTTGCTATGCTACCTCGTATTTTATTCACGTATATATTCATCACTGTATATATATATACAGACACATTTTAACTTATTATACCAACATGTATCTTTCTCCACGACCCGTAGGCCCACCGTAAATGTTTTCATTAAAATACCTCCGCATTTAATTTTTTATTTTTCATTACTTTTTTATAACGAATTTACTCAACACTTTGCACTGTAATTGATTAAATTTCAAAATATTATGAAAAAAAATTTTAGCATTGATACTTGTCAGCCATGCAACCGAGCGAATAATATCAATTACACGTAATATAAATTCTTGTCTATAATCCAAATTAATATTCTCATTTGAATAATCATTCAATTTTCCACAGTACAAATTATATTTAAAAAAAAATAAATAAATAAAAAGGGTTAAGCAAATATTCATCACTACAACTAATTATACACTGATTTGAGTGATTTAATGTCGGCAGCTACATACATCAGATAGACGATTAGCTAGAGAACTAATATAATTATGTACCTGCATATTAAATTGATTTATAAAAAATAAACGGCAAGCAAAATAAAACAAAAAGATAATAAAGTGAGCGTATAAATTATTTTGATTCGTTCATTTAAACAAGCTAGCAGAACGTTACGAATAAAGAATTTTCTCTACGGAGCATGGAATACCAGGCATTTATAGCGTACTTTATTTTTCGGTGTCCGCTTAAACATCTAACGCGGCTGTCCACTCGTTGACTTGTTTATATTTACCGTCAACACATGACTTTATCTAGCTATATATCTATTTATCTATGTACACACCCTCCCGAAATGCTCGACAACCTCCTCTTTACTCTTTACTCTTTTTATCCGTCCTCCGGCTCACAAACATAAACCCTGAATGCAGATGAAAGTGTACATGCTCGTCCACTATCATATACAAATATATATACAACAACAACAACAACAACAACAACACTGTACTGCATACAGAGCTAGCTTTCCGTATCAGGGAAAACGATGAATATGTATTTCTTAATTCGCGGAGGCTAATTGAATAATTTGTAAAACGCGACGGGATACTCGCGGCGACCTGCCCGGTACCAGGGTCTGCTGCAAGAGACCCCACGGGTTTTTGCATTCCGTAACTGCTACTACCACAATATAAAAATATACATGGACGTAAAAGTATACGGGTGGTTGTATATCTCTCCATTCAGCAAAGCCATCCGGAGGCTTAAACGATGCCCAAATTATATCCTTACGGGCCAAAGTGCAGTGGTATGGATAGCTCGCGCAAAATGCGGTCCAGGAACCCAACCCAACCCTTTGCTCTACTTCTCGTATCGTGAATCACTCGTAAATTCACAGCACGAATTAGTGGAGAAGAAGAAAAAAAAATTATTTGTCTCTTATTTATTATTTTTATTACCAAGCTGTGATGTTAAATGTGTATATTTAAAGTTGAATAAAGACCCAATAAAAATACAACCAGCTCTACGCTGAGACTTGCGTCAGATTTATTACGTAAAGAGGAATTAATGCCGACATATCCTCAGGGTAAAATGACAGGTGAAATCCGTCAAAGAGCCCGCTGTAATTAATCATTATATGATCTAAGTTTAAGTTAACGACTCGGAATATCGATTGCTGTATTGTATAGTATTGTATTGTGGATTTTATTTTATCCTCTTAAAACTCCAGAAGGCACGCGCGTACCCATAAACATCATACATCAGATATCGTCGGCGTTTTCTCTCGTCCTCGATATGATACTCGCATTCGTACTCGAACACACGCTCGATCTTTTATAAAATTTATAATACGAGTATTTGTGGAAGGTAAAATGAATGCTGTCTAAGGCATACACAATACACATAAGAATAAATCTGTATATTCGCGGATACTCGCCAGTGTCCTCGACAAGACAAACGACCAGAGGATGAAACTAAAAGACCAACGCAAACCATACCACCAGACTTACCAGCCTACCTATAGCACATATGTATCTCGAGAATGTTAACGCGCGTAATCATATTCCTCAGGGTTTCATTGACCACGTAAAAACGCAAGTCTGTGGTTGGCAGTGATGCATGCCGGCGAAGCGACGGACCGCATAAGTAAGATGGGTCCTAGGCCCCATTCATCAGTTAATAGAAGGAGGGGAAAAAAGGCAACTCGTTTTGTTTAATTTTGTTGGGTTTTGTTTTGGATGAAGAAGGGAGCAGGGCTTAGCTGGTTCTACTCATTTAGAAGAGAACCTCGGATAGGATGGATACCCAGTAAAGAGGATCACGGATTTATAAGATGTAATGGGGAGCCATCAAACTGGACACTCGCGGCACGTGCTTGTGTCTCGGTCGTGCTAATTAGGAATTTGATTTATACTCGTGATGATGGAATTTGGTAATCGTTTAATTTAAAATAACCTAGCATCCTTGTTACTCGGTGATTAATCACTCACAGACATTTTATTGATAATGAATAACATAATCAAATATTTTTTTTATTTATACCTAATACTACTACTCTAATTATTTATTTATTTTACTTTTTCGGGCAATTAATTGCGCTGAAATTTGCGGCATGTGTTGAGGCGACAAATATTTTTCAGACAATTATTAATTTACTTTTTATATTATGATAAATAATATTGTAAAAACAAAGTTTGTAATTAATTGTCTGTAAATAAATAAAGTTTGAAATTAAAAATCAAAGTGAGATTAAAACTCACTGGCGAAACAATTGTTTGTAAAGGAAAAAATAATTAAAAGATCTCAGAGTCAGTCGAGGGATAAAACATCCCCTTATTCGTATTTCCATTTCTCGTTAGTGTTTTCTTCTTCAGAGCGGCCGGAGTTTGAGGTACGATTGTTCTGGAGCAGCATCAACCACCGAAGGTACAGTAAGACGATTTTCGAACACAAAGAACCCAAGAAGACAAAGTTCGTGTTACGTACACATTACTCTTTGTAAAAGGCATCGGTTTCATGTAACAGTTTCTCGAGAGTACCAACAGTCAAATAGTTTAATGTACATAGATATATTTATGAGGTTTAAAATATATATCCACAGACAGAGATAGAAAAGATAGTGATGCTGGTTATGGAACAGTATGAAGCTTACGGGGCGAGAAGAGTAACGAGGGATCCTTTGATCGCGCGGCAGTCGCTGTTGGCAAACATCGACTCAGTCAACTGAAACCTAGCCACCGTGCTTTAATACTTCATGCAAATTTTGGTGAAAAGGGCGCGCGAACCCTCCTCTGTCTCTCTTTCCAACCGCAACCGCCCACGGGACTATATTGCTTTTAGAACAAATCGCTATCCGATTCGTCCGTTAACTTTCAACAACATCTATATCCAAACTATAATATTGTACCTATAGATATGCAATGTATTGTTATTATTTCAATTGTTGTTGTGTTTTTACATCCATGAAATTTATTTTTTTATTTAAGTGTATTGATACAGATTGCACTCATAAAAAAAAATATGTAAAAAAAATATATTTATAATAGCTAACTTTTGGCCGATTTTTATCTATATTCGATATAATTTAAATACATTAAGAATATACCTTAGAAAATGTAAAAAATATATAATCATAGCAATATTTTGATATAGATTTTTAAGTACTTAAATAATATTTAAAATATAAATAAAAATCGGCTAAAAGTTAGCTACACAGAAAAAAAAGGTTCACTTGAGTCAAGAAAATATTTTTCTTCCTCATTATTTTCTTGGGCGAAAAAAAAATTTTTTTTTGACAAAAAAAATTTTACTTATTCCAACAAAATTAATTATTTTGCTTTAAGAAGTAAGTATCCAAGAAAATTTATTTAAGTCAAGAAAATCTTGTTTTGAGAAAATTCAGCCTCTTGCTCCAAAAAATTTAGTTCTTGATAGAAGTGAATTTTCTTGTCCTGAGAAAATTTCTCTCTTGCTCAGATTAAATATCTCCATAGAAGTAAATTTTCGATAATAATTTTATTGATTAACATGTCAAACTGAAAGATCAAATAATATTGAATCATTTTTTTTCATTCAATATGTATAATTGCACGCTAAAATAATATAAAATGGGTATCAAATATTCAAGAGAAAAATTTTCTCAAGGTGAGAAAATTTTTTTCTCAGCTGAAGTAGGTGGCGCTGTTTCCTTAAATTATCTAAAAATCTTGATTAAATATAAAAATTTATTGTATCAAGTATTTATGATAATTTGAATTAAGAAAAAATTACTTCCACCATGAATAGAATTTCAAGAAAAATTTTTACTTCGGCCAATACAACTTCGGTGTTCCTTTAGGCACCCGAAAATTTTCTTGAGCCAAGAATTTTGTTCTCCAGTCAAGAAATTTTTCTTTCTATGTATTAAAAATCAGTTTTTTGGTTGAAAGAAAAAATTTTCTTAACTCAAGAAAATATTGTGAAGAGCAAAAAAATCTTGGGTAAAGTTAAGAATTTTTTGAGCCAAAAAAATTGTCTTGTCTCAAGAAAATTTTCTTAAGACAAAAAAATTTTTGATTTGCTCCAAAACAACTTGAGTTTTTAAACAGAATTAAAAAATTTTCTTGGTACAAATAAACCCTTTTTTCCGTATACATATTTTATATTTCAACACAAATTTTTTTCATGGAACTTTTACACAATAATAATAAAAGTGATGATGATAATAACGATAAGAAAAGTATTGAAGTGACATATGAAAGGCCGGCGGGCGGAAGAAATGATTGAAAAATAGGTGCGAATGTATATCAAGATGAAATGAGTAGAGGCCGAGTGAGTTGACTGGATATAGGAAGAGATTATACGAGGATGAATTAGCATAGAACATTACATTGTGTGTTTTATTTGCTCAGCATGTGTGTGGGTGTTTAGCAAAGAAGATAGTATAACGTCGCGTGAAATGGACACCCTGTTGGAACGTGGCGAAGGAGCGTGTCGGAGTGTCGACATCGCCGGCGTGATCTCCAGGATATTATAAGTCTAAGTATAAGGCAAAGCACCCGGACCTATACTTGCTGACACCCGCACACCGACTTGTTTCACTTTAGTTCACCAGCTCCATTCTCATCGGCACCCTTTCTCGTTCTGGTGGAGCATACCTCCAGGTTAAGACACACGTGTGTGTTGTCATTGTTTGCCCGAGTGTGTCTATGTAGGCACTATATGTGTATATAAAGGATCCATGCGATCCACTGACTGCGCCCGTGCCGAAGAGCTTTACATTGTCTTACGCTTGTTCGGTCTCGGCCTTCCGCGGGTTTTAAAACTCCGGCGGCACACCCGATATACATACAATGCCATGCAATGCGAGAGATCAAACCACCGGCGTGTCGGGCTCGCTTTTTTATACCGAACAGCGACCACTGGCTCTCTTTATTCTTGTTCTCTTTTGTAACCCGTTTAAATAACCAATAGTACTAACTGCAACTGTGACTCTGATCTGCTGAATAGGAGGTTAAATTATGTTATACCTTTCTCTCTTCGGGTTTCGGTTAAATCGAATTTATTTTCGAAAAAATTACTTTTCATTTTAAATTAAAAAAAAAAAAAAAACCTATTTTATGTGAAATGAAATCGTTCGGAATTAAAACACATCTGGTGTTAATTTTGCTAAATTTTCTTTTGTTTTTAAGTACTTTATTTAAGTATAAAAAAAGTGGACTGGCGTCGGAGCAGAAAAGTAAGAAAATAAAAACCCTAGTGTGAATCTTTACTTGGAAAAAGATGGTCTCTAAAGCATCAGGAGTCTGCTAGCTCAGGATAATACGAGGAGGATAAGTGCGGAACGTCGTTTGGGTTGCACTTGAACTGGAGGATAAAAAATGCTAGAGAGAGAAAGAGGCCAGTAGATGGGTAGGTGGGTGGGTGGGAGGGAGGGAGATGGGAATAAAGATGATGTGGAAAATAAAAAAATTAAAAAAAGAATAAAGAAATAGCAAAGAAGATAAACTTAAGGTGGATATAGGAGATGAGAGACGTAGGTAAGAATTCCACGCGAGTATTTTTATTTAACTTTACTCTTGTTTTTTTATTTTCTTTAGCATCCAAGGGGTCCAGAGAGTAGAATGTCATCCAATGAGGGTGAAGTAAAAGAAAAACAAGTAAAATAATGATAAAAGGCGGAGCCAAAGCCGTGATTTTATTGGTCGAGATATCGCGGGCGTTTGAGTCACCGCGAAAAGAAGAGGGGACTTTTCTCCTCCTCTTGCTGTACTTTGCGCTCCTCTTTCCTCCCTCGCTCCGTACCAGACCAACGATCTCAGCTCAACTCCCAGCTTCCAGCTCCCAGCAACCTGTGGTCCACGATACTGCGTCCCAACTCTCCCGATCGTCAGCGAAAGACTGCAACTGTACGCGGTTTTTCATTTTTTTCATCATCCAAATTATTATTTTTTTTTTTATAAAATATTATCGACTGTTTGATTATAAGTAATCTCATTAGACTAGCTATAATTTTAGTGACAGGCGATTTGCACACATGTACCGCACGGTTAAGCAACTTCACAACATGTTATTCTTGGGATAAAAGTTGTGTATGATGTGTGTATCCATAACGCCCAGATTATTCTTACGAGGGATATTGTATAGATTCGTGGTAGAAAGTATATATTGACTCGTGATGTACCATCTGTGCAGTACACCCCCTTCACAATCTATATATATATATATACAATGTATAGACTGTTCTCCTTTTATTGCTATTGGTAAAATTAATAAGCCAGTATATGGGTCTATATATACCTTAATAGAAAGAGAGAGAGAGGGACAGAGACGGACACGCGGTCTGTCAAAATTATTAGTGGCTAATTCTTGGTTTGCTTTCATCAGCCGCAACCCTCGTCTTTCATTTATCCGTCATTTCACTCTAGCAATAACAATACACTGCTTTCTCGCTCTATTATATTTATTTCTCTTCATTTATATTATTATAGCAATCGATCTTCCATTCTTATAAACTCACTGAATCGAGTGTCGAATGATATATGTACACAATACAAGTGTTCAATTGTCGGTCAAATTTATTAAATGTGTCATTTTCTAAATAATTGAAAACATGTTAAACTTCGGTAAATCACAGGGAGTTTAATCACAAGTAATTATTTGGGTAATTTAGTTTTTATTTTATTATTAGCTGTTACTCGCCCGCTCCGCTAGGAGCTTTATAAAATTGCATTTTTAGATCTAGACTTGAAATTTAATTAGAGTATTGTTTTGACTTGCACAGATTCCCAATTCTATCGAATTGGCATGCACCTTTTATGCTTGTAATTATTCTAGCTAATATTCATTGTAACTTTCAATGTGCAATCATTATAACATTTCCTGGCGTACGGGATATGATGGCCGAGGCGTATGCCTTCACATACGTCAGGGCATTCAACATTCTGGTCGTGGGTTGTATACTATTTTTCTTGCTCTCCAGCCGAAAGTACGCAACCCCGAGGAAGGGTTTTGCCGGGGGGTGAGGGGGGTGCCGCCCGACTTTTGCAAAGCCGAGGTTTTGCTGGTCGGGGCAGGCATAATAAAAAAGTAAAAATTAATAAATAAAAAAAAAAATAAGTTATTTTGAAGTTTACTAACAAATGCTCTGATTAAGAGAGATAACATGCACATATCCCGTCACAAATATTTAAACTCGATTTAATAACAAAATTAATTTTTTTAAGTTGATTAAAAATTAGTTTTTAATTAGACGGCTAAGAAAGATTGAAATTAAATTATTAGAAGCTTGTAGAGTACATAGATTGTTTTATAAACATTGATTTACTAGCTGTCAAAATATAAAAGAAAGCAAATAAAGTTTACAAATCTTTTATATTACTTTCTAAAATTTTTATATAAATTATTTTTGCTGTATTATTATTAAATAGTTCATTAACAATAATCTAGTTAGAAATTATTTTTATTTATTTGACATTTTTTGGTTAGTTTCTGCGCTGACACGTTATACATACAGACGATGTTGTGACTGTTATGTACAGTTGAAACTCGCTGTATAGGCCGGTCGTGCTACGAAAATACGAAAGAAAGCGAGGTTCTATGCTGCCGGCCAGAAAATATGCGTAGCGCGCATGCGTTAGAGCAGGCCATAAAAGTTGCTCTTCCTGGAGTAAAGTGCGTCCAGGAAGAGCGTACTTTCGGCTAGGAGAGCAAGAAATAGTATATTACATACCTAGGCCAGTAAAATAAGAAAAGTCTCAGATCACATGTAATTGTTGGCCGAGGCGAAGCCGAGGTTGACAAACATGTGATCTGAGGCTTTACTTTTTACTGGCCAAGGTGTGTATACTATTTTTCTGCTCGACGTAGCCGGAATGTGGCAACTTTGTTTAGCGCAGCGGCCAGAAAGTTGCCACTTTCCGGCCGGAGGGCAGAAAAAAAATTTTTAATGAGCATTGTTAGTTTTAGTTAAAGAAATTGCAGGTCTCATAAGTGAAGAAATCTGCCTAGTATGTAAACATAACCTATAGAACTAAAAAATTTATTTTAAACAAATGATAATCGAAAAAAATAAATTTAGTTACAATAAAAATTCATTATTTTTAAGTCAAAAAAATATAGGTTCCGGATAAATAATCACAACCATATCATATACTAAAACCTTCTCCGAAACACGCTGCATCTTATGGTATAAGTATTATTCCGATCGGTTCAGTAGTTTTTGCAGTATAACCGGACAAAAAAACCGGCTCTCCATTTATTAGTACACTGATAGAAAAACAATCTTGATTCAAAAAACTTTTTTTCTTCAAAACTTGAACTCTTGAAATTAGATATAGATATATTTCTTTCAAGAATTTTTGTCTCTTGGTTCAAGATAGGCGATAACATTGATTCAAGATATTAAGAATGGCTTTTTTTGGGTCATTAATTTACTTATTTCCGAGCCATAATTTTTTTTTTGGTATAATAATTAAAGACTATTTAGTTTTTGAAATATACTTTGATGAATTATTTTAAGTTTTTTAAACGGTAATGTTATTTTGATTAAAAAACTTAAATGTATCGATTGAAGATAATATAGCTCTTAAGCCAAGAAAATCTAAATCAAGATAAGAAATTCTTAAAGCAAAATAATCATTTGTCTTCCAAAATAAATTCTTAGATGAAGAAAATATCTCTTGAGTCAACATAAATTTTCTATCAGTGTATAGATTTTTTTTCTTTTTTTTTTTTTCATCCGAAGGGTGAAAGGGTAAACGAATATACAGAAGCAAAAGCGAGGAAAGGTGAAGAGATAAATTTATTGAGATGTTAAAGCTCAATTGTGATGAATTTAAAAGTATTTGAATGGACCACCACGAGGAGACATTTAAATCCCCCTGGGTGTGACTCTAATCCGTAAATTCGCGTATAGAGCCGTCGAGGAGGCAACAAGCGGAAGATTCTCGTCATCAGAACGGTCGTTGGCGACGGACCAGGGCCCGGAAAATTAACGCCACCGCGAATCAAGACGACAATGTGATTCATCAGTTAAATCCGCGTGCATAATCCTTTACAGCCTCCTGCTCACCCTACGACTCTGCTCTACTCTCGGTGTCCGTGTGTATTATACATATACATCCTGTCTTGTTGGGGTGGGCTTGAGGCTCCTGATGTTGTTGGTGTGTAGCACCACGAGACGAGACGACAGCAGCAGCCACACACGTTTACACGCGCGTCAACGGGTGCTACTACTGTGCGAATTATAATCAGAATTGTGGTTAGCCAGTAGTAGAGATAAACGGAAAGGGAATAGACGGACTTGGCTTACTGTATTATACATAGGGGCCGAGAGAGACGGGAATAATCGGTACGAGGGTTTCCAAGGGTATTTATCCTACTGCAGAGTGACACAGCCCGGCTACTCTGTACGGGGTAGATGGAAATCTGCGGCATTTGGAGGCACTGGCCAAGAAAATTGGCTGACAACATTCGCACACTGGGACTGACTACTCTGAATTGTCCGGACGACGCCCTCGGTTTCAGATTTTTAGGCTTCACTGAGTTTACGCTCTAAAATCCACCCACAACTACCTCTATCTGCGTTTTCAGAATTCATACAGTAATTTACTTCCAGGTCTTTGCTAAATTAAAATATAATTTATCTTGTTTTGTTGGCATTTTTGAATTTACTTTATTTTATTCATTTATTTAAGTCTTAATTAACAATTGTGTTTTAGATTTTGTTACAATTAATAGTTGTGTTCTGTTTGCACGGGCTTGGAATATTTTTGCTATCCAAGACTCGGACTAACTCTTGTCTCATACTTAGCCACTAAAGCTTGACAAAATCATCTTAGTTGGACTAAAGAAAGGTTGAGGCCTTGGAACATTGACTTTTTTTACTTGGGAAAGGTGATTGGCACATGCGATTTGCATGATAGGTATTGAAATCATTAAAACAATCATCAAAACACGGAATAACCTGGTCATTTTTCTGCTAATATAAAAATTTTAATCCACAATCATTTAAATATCAGAAAGTATATATTTTGTAATAAAAAAAAAATACTTACCTTGACTACCATCACTAATCAAATATCACTCATTCAATAATGAAAATATTTGTACTCTAAACGTGAATAATCATATGCTTTTTATACTCTTAGAAATATAATAATAAAATTAAAAAGGTCGTAAAAATTTAATAATGTCATAATATGTGTGTGGTAAGATTAATTATTTGTTTTATGATATCATTTTATTAGTTTATTTTTAGAATATAAAATATTTTTTTTCGATAAACTATTACTGGAGGCGTCAGAAATTTACATTTGTCATCAGCTTCTATCATAAATAGACTGCAACTACCACAGGCACATGTGATTGGAAGAAGAGAAATATAAATCATTGAAACTGTTATCAAAATAAGAATCAGCTTGATCATTTTCCTGTAAATTTTAAAATATGAACGAAAATATTTGCAAATAATACATTCTTATATTTATATGACTTTTTTTTTTACAAACATTGGACAAATAATCAAACATAATTTTACTTACTTTTTGACAATATTATTTTTTTAATTTTTCACTTTTTTGCTTCACATTCAAGACTAATTTAAGAAAGTGCGTGTAAAAAGTTGCTTGATGACATTTATTTTTAATGTCGTGTCGTTTACTTTTTAGGTAGATTTTGTTAGAAATCTAACTATTGCATTAGTCCTCATGGTGGAATTTTCAACTGATTTTGCTATCATATGTTATAATTAGCCAAGTAAGTTCCAAAAATACCATTGGTTAAAAAATTTATATATGTATGTATACATATGTAATGTAACCGACCTTGTCATCAGGATATCTGCAAAAGTTTTCGACCGATCTTGATGAAACTTGGTACACATGTTCTTTGGGTAATTACCTTGAACGAGTTCGAAAATGAGCAAAATCGGTCAATTAGTTTAGAAATGGCGGCTATTTAAAATTTTCATAATAGTAAAAATCATGTTTTCGGTTACTTTATTGATATATAACTTTTGATTGAAAAGAGATAGCTAATTTTTCAAAATGTCATAGGATAGCTCATGAAATTGCCTTCAGTTTAACGTATATAACATTGACTTTTTATCCATTTTCAGTTATTTTATCAAAGTTAAGAGGTCTATTGAACCATTTTTAGGCAATGTGTAGTACATCTGACTTATGAATGTTATTCTATCAAGAATTGTCAACAGATCCTAATGAAATTTGGTACACAATTTCCTTAGACAATTACTCACATGAGTCCTAGGATAGACGAAATCAATAAATTAGGTTCGAAGTAGTAGCATTTCAAAATTGACAAAATAGTGAAAATCACGTTTTTTGTGGCTTCATTGATGAATAACTTTCGATTGAAATAAGATAACTAATTTTCGAAAAATTCATGTGAGAGCTCATAACATTGCCGTTGATTTGATGTACATAACATATATCAAATGAAATCTGCCTTCCATTTCGGGTGAGGCCGAATGGCATTTTTTATCTTAATGCACTATGTCGTAAAAAAATAATTATTTTTAGGTGAACAGTTTTTTAATTGAAATTCAAAATGATAAAAACAATTAATAATTGTCTTCTTTGGATGGAATAATCATAATAATATTTTATAAACGATAATTTCATTTTTTAATTAATTGGCCGGTAATTTATTTTTACAAATGATTAAAAAACAATTTATTAATGTATAGAAAAAATTTCTATATCTACTACTGATAAGAAAATGATATAATTTTTATAATAAAAAAAACACTAATGACATTAAACTTCAATAAATTTCCCAATCAAATATTAATTGTTTGTCCATTAAAGTGTTGTAGAAATTTTAACATTAAAATCATTTTTATCCACATTAAAATATAATAATGCAATAAAATAAAAACAACTTTAGTTTTATGATTTAATTGAGATAATAATTTATATTTTTAGATCATTCTTCTATAAATTTTTTAAATTCATATAAACTATTCGATGCAAAAATTTCAATTGGAATATTTGAAAAAATTTACAATACCAGAAATAAATTAGATATATATAAGGAACAAAAGGTAGATTCGAGCCACTAACGAGGGTCTCGTGCCAGCAAACGTCTGTGAAATAAATCCGGACGAACATTGTCGTTGATGATCGAGGCTTATTGTTCCGATGAACCGAAACGCCTCAAATGTGCGTGAAATTAACTGGCGGAATCGTTGATTGCCTTTGGAGCTCTCAAAGTGTCATTAATCCTGTTCACGTGGACCTCGCTATTGATGACTAACTGATATGACGCAGCACGGCCAAATCCACACACACTTTGGCCCATGTATATATTCTAATGACCAAAATTTTTTCTTACATTAACATTGCATCAAATTCGTCGTACTTTTTTACTGTTTAGTGATAAATTGATGACAATATGTCACCGACAATCGGATTCGTAATAAATTATTTTCCATTAAAGTAATAAAAAAAAACCCACACAGAATATTCAAATTATCGAAAAAAAGTAATCGAAATTATTGATCAGACCCTTGGCATTTAATTTATTCAATTGAATGAATAAAATTAATTCATATTATGTACTTAAGTAATAAAATAAAAGATTAACATCTGTGGCCAGTCGGAATAGTTATTTGTGTGAATAAATTTGTCAAGTTAAGTTGAGAAATGAATTTACGAAAATGTGAACATATAAATTGAAGAGTATCATTCAGAGGAATTGAATTGCCCAGTGAAATGCAATCGGATTTAAGTCCGGTAAACAAACGGAGTTTGGGGTAAACGCTCTAGCATTTAACGTCACACTTAAACACAATCACAATAGCCGGGATAGAAGAAGGATATAATGGATGAGTTAGCGTGGTGGACACATACACATATTGGTAGTAAGGATCCAGTGGTGTTTGCCCCTGCGTATACAGAATTAACCCTCGAGCGCCTCCTCATTCCGGGAATTCGGACAACGTGAGTTGTTCTATCTTCCTGCTATGCGGTCTAGTGTTGTGTAGGCTCTGAGCAAAGTGCCTACAAGATTTGTCTACTCCAGTGGACACTTAGTATTAGGGGAGTTACCACTGGACATATGGGAACACCATGTGGCCACTGCGAAACCGCGGCAGAAAGCTTCATCCTCTACTCAGCCCTTCGCTCCCTGTGCAGCCCAGTGAGGGCGGTCACCAGTCCACCGCGCGATTCACCACCCAACAATTCTGTCTCCAGTATATTCTCTCCTTACTCTCCACTTTGTACTGCAGACTGCTGGTGTATAGTACCCACGTAGGGGCTAAATGCTTGCCGCAATTTGTAGCAATTTGTTAAGTAGCCAGCCGGAACATTATCTATATTACGTTTACTCTGCTGTACACTCCGCGAGATATACGGCACGTCGACAGATTTATGGTCCTTGGAATAATGTCAGACTACTACATATACCCTTGGAGTCATAGTTATAGTTATTGTTGTAGCTACACACAGATATATTAATTTATATATTTACTAGAGTAAATTAAATATATATCTTGTGTGTGGAGATGAATGAGGTCTAAAAATTCAGGGAAAATATTATAAAAAAATGCAGATGCTATTTTTTCAGTTAGATTAAAACTTTTGGGATAATTTATCGTTGTAATTTTTTGTATCTAAAATTTCCCCAATTTAACCATAGTTTTTTCATTTTTTTAATGATTCAAAAATTATTTAATTTTAAGCATTGAAAATTTAAGAATGGAAGTTCAAAAGAAGAAGAAGGAGTAAGGAGCTTTCTTCTATATCCTTACTCTGTATTTTATTTTTCAAGTTCTGGTGCCAGTCTAATTATCAACCGCACAAACAATAATCTATACACTAAAAAAAAAATTAACTTGATTCAAGAGAAAAATTCTTGAACCAAGAATATAATTTTGAAGAGGGTAATTGTCTTGTACTCAAATCAAGAATGTCAAGTTCTTCAAAATTATATACTTGATTCAAGAACATTTTTTTTCTGTATTCTTATGAGCATAAGCAAAATTTTGTGGCCAGTTTATTTATAAGAAAAAATGAGTTTTTATGGTTAAATTTGGTATCGTTAGAGAAGTCTTGACCTGGAGTTGTGCTTTTTCATGGTTTCATATCATTCTCACTAATAGTCAATTTATGATAACAAGTATTTGGTCTTCATTCGAAAATGCTCTATCTCTAGATACATAATTAAGAAATGACCCTATATCCCGTGAACTATTGACATTTTTAAAGATATAAGCTCACCCCGACAATACACTCATTGAGTCCTTTCATTTGAGTACCCACATCAATTTTTCATATATTTATATATATTATATATATATGTATATATGAAAAATATATCAAAATGCATGCGGCTACTCAAATGAAAGCTCTTGATAAGTGTAACATCGGGATGAGCTTACATCTTTAAAAACTTCTCTAGTTAAAAAAGGACAGTGCAATTTAACAAAAGTCATTATTCAATAAAGCAAAATTGTATTTATTTTTAGTTCACAAGCTACGGCAGTCACATAGTGACTGCAAGATTGCTATTTTGTTTATTAAAAGCCGAAAAAATAATTGACTTTATTTAATAATTTAGAAAACAAATTTGTAAAAATAAAATTTAATGTTTACTCAAATCTAAAAAAAGTTATCTGTGAGTTTATACATCTGCTTTACACGACAATAAGATAAGAATGAGTACAAACACTTTTCGTAACAATAACCAAGTTTAACATAGTAGTTTTATTTCTTTAACAAGAATATTGGAATTGTGAAAACAACCGAGTAGAAGATATAGAAAAATCACAGAGTAAAATCGAGAGAGAAGAAACCCACAAGATGAAACTTGGTGGAAAGCACGTGGTAGTTTTCCCTTTGCCTTTGGGTCTGGCTCTGGTCGTATCGAGGATTCGAGAATCAAGTCGAGGCGACTTGGTTCTTCAGGAGAAGTGAGTAGAGAGCGCGGATGCTTTTAGTCGATGAGTTGAGTTTCCCTTCACCCCCTTGTGTCCTGAGCGGTTTGTGTTCCTTTATACTCCCTCGCGCACCTCTGTCCTCTTTCATCTTTGCTCTTATTTCTCAGCTCGGTATCCTTGCTCTCATTCCTTCTCGCGGTATGCCCCGACCCGAGGAGGATTCTCATCCATATGTAACAGTCGCCTGGTATTAATGACGAGGGCTGGAAGGAAGGTATTGAGTTCATCGCTAGTGGAAGCGAGTGCAACGTCAGAAATGAAAGAGGAAAATTTTATAGCGACTGAGAAAGTCTAAAGATCCACCAATCATAATCATTCCTTTAGTCTTACACAATTGTTACGGCTTTATTTATTTTATATTTTTTATTTCACCCAATAAATATAATCCAATAATCTGCCGAGCTATTTTATTTATTGAATACAAATTTATTTAAATAAATAACATCGAAAGTGAAATAAAGAAAATACTAAAAATCGGCAAAGTACTCAGACGAAAATAATAACAATTTGCTGCTAGTTTGTCGATTTTAACGAGATGTTTTTCGGAATATTATCATTTTATCTAAATGTGTAGTGATAGAACCACAGATATAACCTTACACTTAACAGTTTCTCAAGTAAAGCAAGCTCCAGCCAATTTCTCCGATTGTCTTAATATTATAATGGAAATAATAAATTGGGTACAATTACTTTCGTCAATTTGCTGAAATGGTCGTGAGAGCCATCTCCCTGTTAGATAACGTCTTGTGTGTGTATGTATCCCTCTATATCCATCTATCTACTCTACTCTACTCAACTAAACTAAACTCAGCTCTGTACTTTACTACTGATACAGCTTGACATCGGTGGAATGGATTTACGGGGTCGATCTCTCTCGGGTTAGATCATTCGAGATGCACGGAGCCAAGGTTACGGAAAGGGATGGATAAGGCATTAGGTAATCGAGGAAAACAAACCCAGGGAGACTACTACTGTATGCTACTTTAGCTATTGCTATTGCTGCTTTACCAATACCTCTTCCTCTTCTCTCCTCTTCTCGCTCTGGTAGTTTGTGTATCCATCAATCTTTTCTACCTTCTTTTCGAATCAAGATTACAACCGGAAAACAAAGACCCAACTAACATCAGCTTTTATTTAATCTACCACTTGTTTTTATATCGCCTTTGAATTTTTTTTTCCATGTTACCAATCGTAACAAATTGCCCTGTATTTTATTTACACTGATAGAAGGATTCGTTTATAGTTAAAAATATTTGTTAATATTTAACCACTTTTTAGTATTAAACAAATATTTCTTAGTATTTAAAATTGTTTGTTTGTATTTAATAAATCTGATATTTATTTATTAAATATTAATAAATCTTTTTAAATATTAAGAAATATTTGTTTAATACTAAAAAGTGGTCTTTAATAAATTATTTGTTAAATATTTTTAAATATAAACAAATCCTTCTATCAGTGTATTAATCAAAGGAAAAGTCTTCAGTTGTTAAATAAAAAAATAAAAAAAAAATTTTGTATGAAAAAATATAAGTGTTGGTTAAAAAAAAAAAAAAAAAAAAAATATGTGTCATATGTGACTAAAGATCCGTGTCGGAAAAATTAGCATACCGAGATTCAATTCCGGGGTTAGCAGCTAATTTGGTTGCTCGCGAGCAAAATACAATTGTTCCCACATGTAGTTATTGTCATTGCAATCGTTATTGTTGTTTATACATATTGTATATTCAGGAGTGTGTTCATGCAGCGTGAAACTGAGACAAACATTAATATAATGCGATACACACAAAGTAAACGGGCCGGGAATTTAAAGTAAAGACAGTTTGACATGTAGCGACAGTCTGGGTGTAAGTTTGTGAACGGATCTCGCCCACAAACCACTCGGGTACATCTAATATTATGTAGATAAAGATATTAAAATAAAGTATTATGTGTAAAGACTAAGAGGGCAATCTTGGACTGGCGTAGAAAAAAATTGCCCGTTTCCGGCTGATGATTAATTTTCGTGGAACCTCTCCATACTTGACTACGTTCTTTACTTCACTATACCTGTATGTTATTTATTTAACTCTGTCCTTTTATTTCTTCTCCACTCCACTACCCTCTTTTTAACTTCCTCCGGCTCTGTCTCTTCCATTCTATTATTCGCTACTACCCAGTAAAGCCCGAAGTGGAGTAACTACTTCGCGGACGAATGCGCGAATTCAATCGATATGCCTGATGTTTATTTCATGACACATTGCTACCCGATTTTATTTTTTATTTCCTTTTTTTATTCATTTATTCATTTTGTTTTCAATGTCACCAGAGATTCAAATTTTAAAATCCGTTTTATTATGTCATAAATTTTGAATTAATGTGATACTTATATAGATGTTGTATTGTTTAAGGGAACAATATTTTTTTATTGAAGCCATCATTTTTAAGGGTCACGAACTGACAAAAAAGTTGATCAATTTATAATCCTAATCAAATTTAGCCATAGGAAGGCAGTTTGAGCTTTAAAATAAACACTCGGAGAATAATTTTGGCTAGCCCTGCAACCCCAAATCTTTAGATAGATCTTCAGAGTCAATATAAAAATAATGAAATTAAAATATTGTAATTAAATAAATTGCCTGACTAAACTTACTCATTTTTATACTGCGCAAATATTCTGATTAATTTATAAAAATTTATTTTTGGTATTAGAAAAAAAATTTTATAAAAAATAGGATTTAAAGTTTTAAATTATGAGTAAGAAAATTTAAGCATTTGTAGTTAAAAAATTACTTGTTTAAATATAACTGTAAAAGATGATTGTACTTTTTTGTCACCGATTGCGTGAAGTGAAGAGAAATAAGGAAAAATTATCAAACGGTTTATTTTTCTTTAAAAAGAAATATATATATTTTTCACCTGACAAAATCCTTGAGAATAGGTGTAACGTTGTTATTATTATATATTATATATATATTTAAAAAGTGAGAAGTATGTATTGAAAAGACCGTAACCGATGGCGACAAATGGCGCCTCCCAACACGAGGACATCTCGAGGCATTCAGTTAGCGGTCAGTCACACACGCATAAGTCCCTTTCATTTTATTTTTCATTATACTCTTACGTCCACTTAACTTTAGTTCTCTTTCACTTGTCGTTTTCTTTTTTATGTACTTTTTATTTTAAAACGCTTAAACTCTCCCCGTATTATATTTTACACTTGTAAGAGCTATTATACACTCATACGTGTCAGCGGTAAATGCCACCGTCTTGAAGATTCGTCTTGGCATGCTTAAAAGGCTTACTGATAGCCGCTCTCAATCAAGCGACAAAGCAATACAAACATAAAAAAAAATATATCCTCTGAAAAAAATAAAAAAATAAAAAGTGCTTCGTGACAATTCTTCATAACACGCATTACTAAAAGATCTTCCGAGTTTCAGGCCAGACCAGACCAGCTTACACTTTCTTGTATTGTCTAAAAACTTTATGACATATGTCTCCGAAAATGTCCCTAGCATTTAGATGTATGTCTCTTTAAATTAAATGGAGTTACGCCTTGCCCCTTTTTTTTAGGTATAATTTTGACAATAGTTTGACAAATATCAGTTATTAAAATTATCCAATAAAAAAAATGACTGCTAAGGTGGTCTCTAAATAATGAAAAGAAAAAAAAATTCTCCTTACACTGATAGAAGGATTTATTTGTATCAAAAAATATTTGTTAATATTTAGGAAATCATTTATTAGAGACCAATTTTTAGTATTAAACAAATATTTCTTAGTATTTAAAATGATTTTTCTATATTTAATAAATCTGATATTAATTTATTAAATATTAATAAATCTTTTTAAATACTAAGAAATATTTGTTAAAGACTAAACAGTGGTCTCTAACAAATGATTTGTTAAATATTAACAAATATTTTTAACTGCACTGATAGAAGGATTTGTTTATAGTTAAAAATATTTGTTAATATTTAACAAATCATTTATTAGAAACAACTTTTTAGTATTAAACAAATATTTCTTAGTATTTAAAAAAATTTATTAATATTTAATAACTGAAACAAATATTTTTTAATACAAATAAATCCTTCTATCAGTGTGTAAACAAATCCTTCTATCAGTTTATTTTTTTAAACAAAAATTTACTGATACACAAAAAATGTATTATGTGTAATACATAATTATGTGTAATTTCAAAAGTTAAGAGTCGTTGGACATAAGGTACAACTGTTAACAGATACGTAAGCGAGACCACTCGATTCGTACACACTGAAAATAGTCCCTCAGCGGCAGTTATCTTTGAAAGCTCCCCTGACTTTTTTCTTCCTTCACACCTCGACTAATACATGTACACATTCGAACCAGCTTCGTATTCGCATGTCTATGTAGGCCTAGATTATACAGTGCTGGGTATATGACTGTAATATAATATGCGAGTACACAGTGCATACATATGAATGTCGCCTGGTAGTACCAAATGTACAAATTACGCGAGCAAACTCGTCGACCCGTGCAATATTCCCGGCTACAGGCTACTCTACCGGCAGTATACTGCAAGTTAAATTCACCCTGTACTCTGTACTGTGCCCGCGGGTTACGCTCGAGTCAAGATGCGATGAACATGTGGCATCATTTGTTACCTCGGGCCGTGTAGACACAATGGGGCTGCATGACGAAACTACTCAGCAAGTGCTAATCTATCAAATTTACTTTATTGCAAGCCTCCATCCTTTTCATTTTAAATTATAGTAATATCATAAAAAATTTATTTCTGTTCTCTTTTATTTAAGATTAAATTAAATGGACAGAATCCAGAATTAAATTAATAAACGTACATTTAAAAGATCATGTACATTAAAATTTCATTTATAGTTGAAGAATTTTTTCTAAATTTATTGAAAATTGTTTAAACTTCAATTTTTTTCTAATTGTTACATGAATAATAATTTCACTAGGATCCCTTTGAACTCAAAAAAGGAAAAATGCCTCGAGCAATTTGTTTTAAACGACTTAAACAAAGTAAGGACTAATCTTACAAGACAAATCCTTTTATTTAATGCTTCTTGTTTTTTATCGTTAAATTGGAACGGTGGTAAAAAAAGGATAAACCGATTTGTAGCATTTTGAGGGTTTGAAATGCGGTGCGGTATCGCGTGGACATATGGTCAGTGTAGAGCTGAGGAGAGATCGTAGTCGGCGTACTCGTGGTGTTACGGTAAAAGGGACAGACAAAAAAGCGGTACAAAACGGCGACAGAAGTTGGGAGTGTCGACGGGTGATATATCAAGGCTTAAACTACTGTCCTCTATTTAGGGATCCTGGTCGACTGGCTGGCTGCTTGCACACTCGTATGTACACAAAGCACCTATATTTATATTTATATATATTACTGAGTGTAGCAGTAATACGTACGTAGGGCATGCACACCTCCTTACACCCTGATCGCTAAAAATGGGTGATTGGTGACTACTGACTGGCAACAACACAACGGCCACTATTCGGCGTATGGCGTTACGGCCGTTCCACCAAGGGTGGCATTAGTTAATAGCTCCGATAGTGTACCGTGTGGGGACGTTAATGTGACGCTAGTGAACCGAGTACCCAAAATGTTTGGCCGGATTCATTGTCTATATATATGTGGTTTCCAATCTGTTACTTTTTCGCGCGACCCAAGATTATCACCTCTGCTTTATTCAGCTTTATTCACCACCAGTCATTAGTATAGTCTCTCCTTTACACACAGCACTGCTTTGTCGTTTTTTTTAATGCTCACAGCTATTTTGTTTTTTTTTCTCATCGAGAAGTGGCTTTGTGTTGTTAGAGGGACGAGGCAATCGGATTTAAAGTTCATTAGTTCGCTCACACTCAACGCAAATTTATACTTTTCGTCGAGCAATGAATTCTTTACTTTCAAAAAAATCTTTTTTAGATTTTTGTTACATTTTTACATGTATTATCTTGAAAGATAAATTTATAAAGATGTATGTAAAAAATTATTAAGAGAAGGATCAAAAGAAATAGAGTCGCTTACATATTTTTTTAAAAAATATAAATAAATCGTGCATATATTTTGAAATCAGAGGACTGGATTAAATTTAATGATGCAAAGTCCACTCGTTAAAAATTCAACGAACTGATTATCATTTTGGCTCTTTGAAATCTGGATAAAAATTATGACTGTCGCGAAAAAAGGTTATGTGTAAGTTTGCATGATGTACATTAATTTTTATTTTTATTTCTTACTTGCATTTAATCTCGAGGCGCTACCAGCATCGTATCATCAGAAGCTGAGTGAAGATAAGAGGAAGTGACGTGATGAGATGGCTGGCCTCGACATTTTACACGTCGCAACTAAACAGCGAGTTGTATTATTATATACAGAGGACTATTTTCTTGGTAACTCGGTTCGACGCGCAATGAATAAAAACCGTTTGAAGTATCGCTAGGTGCAAATTAACGCATAATTGTCAAACGTAACGAGGCCTGGGAGATCGGAGGCGAGCCTCTGCACAGAGAATTAAAGTCCAAAGGAAAACCCTTCTCGTAAGCATCAGAGTTAGCATCTACGCGGACGAGGACGATGAAAGACCCTCCCTTATTCGCCTACACCCTCTACTCTCTGTGCCCTTTACTCTACTTTTTCTCTGTCGCGACTTTCTAGACCTCGAATACACTTTCAGAGACCTACAGCCGATCCACGCCATCACGAAACTTTGATTATTTTTATAATAACTTTTGAGAGAATGTTGCTTAAAAAAATATGTCTTTAGATGCTTTTTCGTTAGTACATTTTTTTAATTAAATTCTAGAAAATAAATCTTTTATAACATGAAAAATAAGTTATGATGAAAATAAGTAATTAAAAAATTTAATTACTTATTTATTGAAGATCCAAAAAAAATAATAAAAATTTTTCTTATTATTAACCTGCACTCATCACAATCTTATCTCATATAAAAGTGTATATATAAGAAAAAAGAAGGGAATTAGTTACTCGCGAAAGTCTTCATCGCAATAAATTATCATTTTGCCGGACGTCGAGATTGAATAATAGTGATTTAGCTTAAATCGCGGCAGTGTGCTACGGGCGTTTTTCCAAAGCACGCGACTGGAATTAAAAATTTATATAATAAAGCATACATACTGCAGGAGTACAACAACAAGAGAGCCTGAGGATCTAAAGGAGGTAGAAGAAATACAGAGAACAGTGGATGGAGCGCCACAAGAAAGATTCAGATGTGAGATAGAGAATAAGCTACTGAAGCTAAAAGGAAAACCAACAGAGATAAACAATATGTATAAACGTACAAACGTACAACCTTGATTGTAGTGCGTATAGAATGAAAAAGTCGTTGCACGACGAGTCCCCGAGGAAGAATACCATCAACACACTCTGCTGCTGGCTGAACCGCTACTGCTGATCGGTAGTTTCTCATAGAACCTGTTTCCAATCGTTACCACACGTCCTCGCGAAATCTTCAACGTCGTATTTTGCCCGACACCGAACATCCTTTGTATTTACTTATTAGTATAAATATCCCCCTTAGTTGCCTTGCCATAAATTAATTACGACTTTCAATCAATTAAGGTAGTTTGGGCTCCAAATGACTTCAACTTGACCCCATATTTTTTTATATTCATTCGAAAGATTATGATTTAATACATGTATAGAAAAAAAAATCAGATTTTTTTATCTCACCGTTTAAGAGATATAATTAATTAAAGTTTTGCAAAAATACACGGTCTCTTATGAGTGTCCTTGTTCAATAACTCCGGAAATGGGGGATTTATAAAAAATCGGCCAACTTGACTCAATAAAAAAAACTTTCCAATAGATAGAACAATGTTTTATACATATTCTATCAAAATTTGATAACGATTTACCACATAGTTTTAATTTAATTAATTTTTTAATATCAAAAATTGGTTTCTATCTTTGTTGTTTGTCGGAGACATTACTCCCCCATCTTTATTAGGGAAAAAATGGCGACTTCTCGGTGCTCGGCAAATTTGAAATTGAAATATAATCATAAAGTTTTTTTGCATTAAAATAAATTGTTATTAAACATACATTAGAAGTTCACGTAAATTATAGCAGATTTAATATATTGAAGTGATATTTGCAAATTTAAACAATAAATGAACACCGTAAGCAACTGTTTTAAGTACCGACCTTACATAACCTATAAAAGTTGTAATTGTTTTGTGACAGCCCAGTACTTGCCAGTTGATATTTTAATAGTTATATTATTATAATTATTTGACCATAATTATGAATTGAAGTTAATCAATTAAATTCTGATTAGAAATAATTTTATATTTTATACTATTTTTCGAGTGATCTCTTGCAAAAAAGAAAAAAAAATATCTATTAATTTGACCTCGGAATGCGACGATCAAACTACCTTAAATGTCCAGTGGGATGTCTTATCATTTATCATAAGCAAGTTTAATTAATTTAGAAGACTTTTGTTAGCGAAATTGAAATTAAATAATCACCCGTTTACTTTTAATCCAATTAAAGGCCTGCGATTTGCATCTCCATGCTAGGTCACGCGTGTTTTGGTACAACGTGTCGTTTAGATTACACTTTTGAGCGATTGATCGTCATCAATGCTCGGGATCTAAATTTGGTAGGCACACGCTCTAATAGCGATGAATCGTGCCGATCTGTTGTTGTACCGTATAAAAATCTGTATTGCTGGTTATTGAAGCAGAAGCGAGGTATGTTTGGTGTATAGAGTCAAGGCAATATGCTCTTTGTCAATTACCAAAGGGAGAAACTATTGAAAGGTTTACTAGTACAATAAATATATAAATAAACCCTTTGGTTTCCACGGTGCTTATAGGTTGCGTTGGTTGGCTTTTTTACTCAACAGTGGATGCTGGCTCACGCAAGATCAATTAAACAAGCTCGCGGTACGGCCAAGTGCCAGTTAGGTAGATGAAGGAGACGCAGAAGAGGAAGGGAGATAAGGACACAGGACTGTAGATGTAGATGGGATTGTTTCGGACCTCGACACGTGGCCTGGACAATAGAAGGACTCCCCTACATCCAACATCATCAATTGACAGAAGTTGGTACCTCTGTCTCAGTCATCAGGATCTATTAAAATGGCCTTACGTCGCACGGTTTTGTCTCTATCTATCTATCTGACTTTCTCGGGTCTCAGATACGCGAAGTGACTGACGCTGCCCCTCTACACGGAAAGAAATACATTGCGGATATCCCTATGTCGTTGTATTGCATTGCTATAAGCCCTATGCATATAGGATTATCTACTATACTGTATGGTACCAAAATCTTTGCGTCTATTACACGGGCGCATAGGAGGCTTGACGTGACAGCATTGCCGCCAGCCCCATAGTGCATCGCAGATGTCGCAATGCTAATAAATATTTGTTAACAGGTAATAAATATTTATTAACAGTTAATAAGTAATTTGTTTAGTACAATTTATTAACTGTTAAAAATATTTATTAATGGTTAATGAACATTTGTTAACTGTTAACGAATATTTATTTAAAATAAAAAGTAAAAATAGCAATTTCCTTTTGACACTTTTTATAACCCTATAGCTGGAATACATGATAATAATTAAATTCACTAAATAAATTAACGTTTTAATATTTAAAAATATAAAAGATAAGTATGAGCTATGATAAAATTTGGTATTTTATAATAAATGTTATTATAATGTAATATAATTAATGCAAATAATTTATAAAGATGATTTTTATTTGTAAGCCATCTTTTCTTTATATCATATGACATTGCAAATTGAGAGCGAAACAAATTCACTCTACAAAATATTTACTAATTGTTAATAAATATTTCTTAACTATTAATAAATACTTATTAACTATTAACAAATGTACTTTCCACCCAAATAGATATTTATTTAATGTTAAAAAATATTTATTAAAATTTAATAAATTAAATAATTGTCTTCAAATAAATTAAATTATTAACAGTTAATAAATCCTTCTATCAGTGCATAACCTATTCAATTAATTAAACTAATTTTGTTACTACTCTAATATCAGCATAAGAGATATAACAATAACGGATAGACTGTTCTGCCAGGAGCATCGTAAATGTCGCCAGTCACTATGGGTCTGACGCCCATAGTGACATTGGCGTATCAGCTATAACTATTGTTGATGTTACTATTCCCACCATAGCCAAATCATCTATGCTGACGATTTTTATATCGAATCAAAATCTTCTAAACCATACAGTATAGTGTTCACACCCATAGTGACATAGTGATATCCGCAATGTATTTCTTTCCGTGTAAATACCAAAAGCAAACACGAGCTAGTATATGGTTTAATGTGAGACGATAAAAATGACATTTACTCCCTCGTATAACTGGGCGTGCCCTCTCACGCCGTGGACGCGACACTGGGCTTTGTGTTTTATTGTCCGGAAATTAATGATCGTCAGGAGGTGGTACCGATCGTATGCACTATTGCTTTGATATACAGCAAAGGTAAGCGATTGCGACAGTAATGAGAATTTTTATTGCCGTTTTTTCGTTTGTTTCGCAATGACTTGAGGCAATATAATGAATATTATTTCAAAGCTTTTTCGACGGAGAATAAACTATGAAATGTTTTTAAAAAGTTAAAGTAAGAATTTTTTAAGAACAGTAAATTTTATCGACTCACCACGTCCAGAGACTGTAAATTTCCGTCTTCTTAATCCAGATTTTATAAACGAGGCATCAGAATAAATTCAGGAATGGCTATCGTTGATGGATGAAGATTGATGCCATGCGTGGACACAAAACCACGTGGATCCTCAAGCTTCATCTCCATATCTTTGCAAAGCTCTTGATATCGATTTTTTATCGTATCAAATATTTTTGATCCGATGTAGGTATTTCTTAATTTATCGCAGATAAAGAAATTTTCCGTGAAAAATGAGGCTGAAAGCTAAAAAAAAAAAAAAAAAAATTAGGGATTAAAAGCTTTGCAAGAAGATTGCGGAAAGTTGATAAAAAAGTTTGTTATTGTATTGGAAAAATAAAGAAAAATATGGAAAAGCGTGGTTGAATGCTGGCGACCGCCGACGGCGCGAGACGATTGCCGGAACGACTCGCGTATTGTCGGAAGTTTCATTGGCTGTTTTATGTCGAAAAAAGATAAAGGAAAAAGTAAAAAAGGGAAAGTAAACACCGGAGTGAGAGAGATCAGTGGGAGGTCCCGAAATGGAGATGATACCCCTATATCTATTCAATCGGCTGGCATATTGATATAAAAAGCTATCCGCAATGCCCGAAGGACAGACGTAGATATAAAAGCCAACGAGAGAGAGAGGAAGAAAAAAAGGTGAATAAATTGGCGAACTTCCTGGTAAAGCGCAGCCCTGAGGAAGCTCCGAACCGGTCGTCGGGGGTCGTGTGGTACCCATGGGTACCACAAACTCTGGAGTTGTGTGTCGTAAACCAATAGATCAACAAAGTTTCGAGGTTGGTGGTGCAGACAATCTCGAGCTGCCTCCATACGGCGCATCCTTGTAGTGGTTGTAGTTGTCGTCGGCGAATATGTCCAAAGAACACTAAGAGATATATCTCACTTTTCATATCAAAACTTTTCGACTACTGGTCGGGGGTAAGGCAAATTCTCCACTCTCTTCACCAGCGTCTTCTGGCTTTACTTTTATTCAGCTATTTTTTAAATGAACTACTTTGTTCTTTTTTAGTATCTTTTCATGTGAATTTTTGTCATTTATATTATTTTGGTAAATGTAAGAATGGTTGTTCAAATTTTTAGGTTCAGAACCATTATTGAAGGATTGAGCTTTTGATAGCTAAAATTATTCAAATTGAAAAATATAAACTAAAGACAAATAGCACACTAGATTATTCTTAACTTACAGAAAAATATAATTGAGGCTGCGTGAATCTCACAACAGTTGTAAAATGTCAGTCACGTATTGACTACTTATAAGTTGTATAAATAAATTCATTAAATGTGCAAAAAACGTTGAAATAGTGAGAGTTTATAAATAATTAAATTCTTTAAAAATTGATCGATTGCCTGTCATAGTTCACTATGACCTATTAAGATCCATCACTTTAAATTACCAGATTGTGAACAGTAGTTAAATAAATCTTAAAATATTTTTTTCATTAACTAGAAACGAGAAATCTTTTAGATCTGCATAAGAATTCATTCATAAATAAAAAAGCAAACCTGCCGACTAAGTAATAAAAAATTTATTCATCCATTAAAGAATTTAACCAACGAGAAAAAACAAACAATTTGCCATGTACATTATTAAATCAGCTCCACTTATTTATTTATATATTTTTTACTATAGTACTTAAAAAATAAAAGACTGTTAAATTTAAAGAAATGAAAGTAAACGAGCCCGAGGGTGTAAGTAAGCTGAATTTCCTTACTACCACACTAAGGATAATAATATAACCTTTATAATAACGTATCAACTACTCTCCTTGTTACGGTTTTCGGTGCTGTCAAACCGGTTATTGATGGCCCAAGTTTGACGAGCATCAGCCGGGGGCTGACCCCGCCGTGGTCCGAAACCGATGAGCCACCTACGATGCTAACGCGAGTATAATATGCTGGGCATTATTCCCGTACGTCAACGCGCTCTAACAATACAGTTTTTATTTTCGAATAAAGGGCCAAGCTGTATTAGATCCCCTCACCTTTATCATCATCCACTTACTCTCCTCGATCCACTGCACTATTGTATTATATTATACTTATATATTGACTATTTTTGCCGTACACGTCTCTATCGATCGCTTTGTAGCCTCTATAATGCCCGACATCATTCTTGTATTAATACGTACAAGGAAACATTTATTTTGACATTATTTTTGGATGGTCTCACACCAACGATTGAGGTAATGGCGTGTGCCATCAACGACAAACCCCTCCGTTATGCTGGTCATGGACAATTTTATCTGCCAAAAAAGATTCTAACGCATTCGTCATATTCTCACTGCATTGTATTTATCGCATGTATTGGAAAATAATAATTTTTTTTATCCAATCGCCCGTTAAAAAAATATTTTATATGACCATATATGTCCATTTATAATGTTTGGATCTAAGTTAGTATCAAAAATTTCCGACAGAGGGCGTATAGTCGCTAAATCTTCTCTTTACAAGAGAGTTAAATCTAAGATGTTAAATTAATAAATAAATTTATAAAATTTATTAATTTGAATGATAGTGAGCGAATTCTAAACAAGTTGTCAATATTGTAATTTTAAAAAATGTTTGAGATTATCGACGTTCTAATTAGCAAATTGTCTAACTCCATTTTAGAGAATTTTCTATTTGTACGAAAAAAAAAATTAGTTCAAAATTTAGTATCACTTTAATATCATTAATATCTAATAGAGATATAATATTTAGGTTTGAATCATTCAAATAATTTATAATTAGATTATTGCTACATCAAAATGTCAAAAAATCACCTTCTAAAAAATAAGGAGTTAGACAAATTGCTAATTAGACCGTCGTTATGAATATACTGTTTTACTCTATCACATATATTGACTTTGTAAAAACTAGACGAAGATGCTAACCATAAGAGTTACTAGTGTTAATACCATTTATTTTTGTTTTGTATGTCAAATATTTGTATTAACTAAAAATAATTTTTTAATTTTTAGTTTGTCTGGTGATGCTGAAATAAATCAGCGAAACGTTGCAATTCTCATAATTTAACATATGCATTTATTGTTCCAATTCCCAAGATTAACTTATTTAAATATTTTAAATATGGACAAGAACTTAAATAATAACGTATAGATATCATTATTTTTTACTCTCTGTGACTGAACCAGTTTTTGTTTAATATGTTTTAATCGACGACTTATTTTTTTTTTTTTCAAAGAACGTATTGAAGAATGAATTTTTTCATTTAATAATACACATACTAGACTCATTTAACTGATGAAAAAATATCAATTACCGTTCTCAATACCTAAGAATAAATACAAAGTTTGGTGACGCAAAAACGATGCACGTGTGTTTGCTAGATTTGAATGAAACCCGGACTTTTGGTTCGTCGCCGACCCTTTGTACTTAAATCACACAGTCACCAAACGACCGCGATGTCACCAAGATATGGTATTTTCCGCGTGATCGCTAGTCTTCTGCCTATCAAAGACCAGTTCTAGTACTACACTAGTCACTAGTGTAGGATGGATTACTGACTCGCGTAAATCCCATGAGGGTTAGACTGTAAAAATGAGCAGGCAGGACAAGAGTTAGCATTGTACAGTAGAGTGATCTACGAAAAAGGAGCACCAGATCAACGTGAGCCACGTGGCTCACGTGTTTGCCGGGTACACACGACTCAGTGTTTAGTACACAGAGCACAATGCTCTATCGGTTACCAAAACAGCGATACCACGCCGGCATAAGCAATATTTATGTCAGCATAAAAGGGTAAGGGCGGACGCTGAAAAAGAACAACTACCACTAGATCTCTCCAGCTCTGCAGGAGTGCCCAGTATATAACATATATAATAGATAATAGCAAAGAAGATGAGCTGAAAGAGAAAATTATAATAGCAAAGTTAAGTCACTGTCAGCTAAAAAAGCAAAGGTTTTGCCAACTATTATCATTATTATTATTATGCTTATAGCACAATATAATAATAATAATAAAAGATAGTTTAACCAAAAGATCGATTGCATGAAATTACGGGTGACATGACTGCTGACGACTCGTGAATTATGATTAACGAGTATTTATATTTATTCATTTGTGGTAACCGACTAAATGAATGGTAATGTAGTAGTTGTATTTCTGTTTGTTAAACTAAAGAGTTGTTGATGGTAATTCTACGAATGGCCGCTCTAAATGTTTAAAAGTAACTCTGTCTCGGTTTCTTATGTAGTTTCACTACATTATTTAACTCTCTTGTAAATGAATAGCCGCCGGTGAATAAGAGTTAATCTTTGGATTTATAGAAACGTCACGAGCTCAAAGAGTAAATCTACAATTGCACGACTCGCAAATTGTCATTGCGAATGAGCTGCTAGAGAAAGAGGGAATTAGGGAGAAGCTGAGCAACTTGGTAGTGCTACTGTTAATACTACTACTGCTGCTGCTGCTTTTGCTATACATTGTATGGATAAGAGTGGATATATAGAGGACGAGTTAGATCACGAATGATGATGACGTAGGATTAGACAGACTGCGCTGGCTCCCACGGAGATCGGCCACCAGGAAATGCCTCCCCAAGCATTACACGACTCTGCCCGAGTAACATCCACTGATGTATACTTTGATGTCTTGTTTATTTATTTTTGTCTGAACGAAATAATATTTGCAGTTAAAGATACATCTCGAGTTATTTTTGTAAATATGTGTATTGAGAATAAATATAAATATATATGTTGAAATTGGTTTAAATGAATAGAAGAATACAAGAAGTTATTATTCGAGCGTAACCAGTCGAGATACGGCAGTGAGCAGTGAGAGTCGAATTAGCCACAGGGAAATGACACAATGGCTCGTGTATTTTTCATAGATCTGAACGCGACCCCTATTTTTTGTCCCCTCGAGTGCAACGGTGATACACATCGCATACAAATCTGTAACTTTTTCAACAGTACTTTGGAAGCAATAAAAAAATCTACATGTGAGTTTTTAGTTAGAATAAAACCTGTTCATTTGAGGCTTTACTTATTCTTTAAGTTTTTATTTAATTTTTTTCTTGTGAAAATGAATATTCTTTAGAAAAGGAGAGAGAAAAG
The DNA here is from genome assembly GCF_020080835.1 of Cotesia glomerata. Taxonomy (NCBI): domain Eukaryota; kingdom Metazoa; phylum Arthropoda; class Insecta; order Hymenoptera; family Braconidae; genus Cotesia; species Cotesia glomerata. The sequence goes on from NC_058158.1 coordinate 7,628,481, forward strand.
AGTGAAGTAAGAGGCACATCAACGACCAAAGTAGAAAAGTTTTTAAGAACATCGGCAGACTCTTATATATTCTCTAAGAAGGTCTTTAAAACTCGATGTCCGCAACTTTTTGTTCTTATACTATTCGTTCCTCTTGGTTGATTTTAAATGTGAGACGGCGTGACAAGACGATTGAAAGTAAAATTTCAATGCTAAACTTATTCTTAACGCTTATATTATGTATTACCAGTTATTATATTACATGATGTATAGATGTGATTAATGTTACGCACACCCAAAATGATTTGACCGATAAAAATTAATGATCCGTTGATAAAAATAATGGTAATAAAAATAAATTATTGAATTGATAAGATTTATCTGATTATTTTTCATATTAATTTTTTTTTTTCTTTTTCATTGCTAATATTATTATTATAATGGTGATTATTGTACGCGATAATATATCCTAAGGCTGAAGATAATTAATAATTGAGGGCTCGTAGCTCAATGAGAACGAAAGAAAGAGGGTAAAGTGAATTGATACTTAAATTTGGAGTAAATGTTATTCCCTCTCTGTTGAGCCGATATAAATGCTACGCAAGTTCTCGTAGAGTACCGTAATGGCAATTTACGCGTCCCGCGAGACCAGATAACTTCATATCTTCACGGTAATCATTTATTCTCTCAATGGGGGATGATATTGCCAAATTGAATTAGATAACCACGCGCAATAAGTCTTGATGTTAAATTTACCTTTTACTTATTCTTCATACACTTTTTATTTCTTTTAATAATCGTCTGTACGCTGCTTTTTCATTTTAAAAATACTCACTAAATAATTAATTTCACACTTTCTAATTTTTTTTACCCTCTTCAACAATTTTTATGATCAATTTTTTTTTATACAAAAGAGAGAAGCAACACGGGGTACTTCGAAATATATTTAGTTTGTGGAAATTCAAATTAGAGTAAGTAATAAAAATTTTCAACTACAAATTGTACTACCAAAAAAAAAATTAAAATTGAATTTAAAAAAAAATTTTTTAATAAAGTCGAGGCAATTTCTTTAAAATTTACATCGTTGAAAAATAAAAAAAAGAGTTAAATGTAATTATTGGAACATAAAATAAAAAAAATCTTGCTCATCATGTCCATCACGGGTATAAATCCCCGAGTGACTGTAGAACAGTGTTGACGAGCTGGCCCAAGGGAAAACACACGTTTCTGGCAGTACAAGCAACTGCCAGTCGTATGACTGAAAATCACACCCCGCTAAATTGACCTTCCGTTGCTAAATACCCTTTGACGCATCCAACATACAATATACCTATTCTCCAAAAAAGAAAAACTAAATAAAAGGGGCGAAAAACCCGTGACCGGAGAACAGTAGATTGTTCTTTTCAATATAATAATGCCGATCACCATCACAAAAACAGAAAACTTATCGTTGATTGACGATCGGCAACAGCAGTGGCATCAGACCAGTCACGGCAGGACCCCGTTCCATGTGCCGAATCGATCATACCAGATGAACAACTCAGAGTAAGATGAAAAGTTTCACTAATCCACCTTTTATCAGAAATATTTCATTTAATGATTGAGCGATTACTATATCTCTACGTTCATTGTGACTTTTGGATTGTCAGAAGTATAAATATCTATGTCATCGTCCAGATAAATTTACAATGATACATCAGACTTGTACGTCGCTATCAATAACTGAATCTAATGATTTTTCGGATTAAATTAGATGTAAGTTATTTTTAAAATGACGACCTATAATTCATTATTTTTAACTCTTAAAGTGGGAGTAGTTAGTATCAAGGACCAAGTCCCGCATGTTTTTTTAGTCAACTGTTTTGTGTGTAGGGTAAAACACACTAGAGTTGAATGTAGTAGAGAGAACAAAGCGCGTGTTTTGTTACGAGCACACGATCGTCGACACGTGGCCGAGATTAATGTGTTTTGATTTTTAGACTCCAAATTTTATCCGCGCCCCGCATTATAAGCCTTCGCTGTTTTATTGTGTGAGTAGAGAGATTCAATGACGATGCATCATCAGAGCTAGACCTAGGACTGCTGGATGTACATACGCCATTGAGTTTACATTATAAATTGTATAGTGTGTACCTTAAACTGTACAAGGTGCGGGACAGCTCCCAGCACTTTTCATTCTATTGTACATATCATTAATAATCTGTAATTTAACGACAATAAATAAAATAAATATAATAAATTCATTGACACTTTGATAAATACAACAAGTCAAGCTGGTCGTTGAGTTTTTAAAATAATTTATAGCTTCTAAATAAGTTCAGTTGAATATTTAGCAACTGGTGTAGACTTTGCTCGCTAAGTCATGTGAAATAAATATGACAAATTGACACGGAACACTTTGCTTTAAAATGATGAAGGAGGGAGATAATATAATGAGAAGGAGTAAAGGTAAAAATAAAAAACAGTATGAGGATGTTTAATTGACGAGACAAAGGAGCGCGTAGTCGTCTTGTCGGAGCTATTAATTTTGTCGAGTTGGTGACACGATCTTCTCTCAAGCACGAGATAACAAAGCTTCTTATATTATTCTTACTCTCTTATATACACTCGGGCTCTATAACCGAGTCAAAATGATACAGAAGCGATAAAATCACCCGGTAGTGTGAGGTTTTCTTGATGACAATAATGTCTCAGGTTTTTGGTATAGGTATAAGTCAAATTAAGAATAAGCACCTTGTCTTCTCTATTATTTCTTACAAGTATTTATGGTTTTTTTAACGGTGAATTTAAATACCACAGGCAATTAATTAATTAATATAGATGAAAAAATCTTGAGAAAGAAAATGAGAAGAAGTATGCGTGTTAACAGGAAGAATTTAAGGAATCTTTGACTAAAGCAAAGGAGCATTAATAAGAAGAGGGAGACAAGAAATGTACCTAGCAAGTTTTCGAGGACTGCGAAGTAATCTTAGCAGTAAGAGAGGACTGAGGAATATAAGATGAAAATACCTGGGGAGTTAGAATAAGAGAGGTCTTACTCAAACCGCAGGAAACTAAACTACTTCGACTTTCTCTTTCTTCCTCGACAATTCCCGAGCTTTGGCAAATGAGACAGCCCCTGCTTGGATCTTTATGTCTATATCTGTATCTGTATCTCCAAAATATATATATGTATATAATGCCTGGTAATACTTTGGTGCTAAAACTTGAGACTAAGAACCCAGCAAACTGATCTGACTTGTTCAAAATAGTCCGAGTAATTTGCATTAATTTCGCCAATTCATATGCATTAATACTTGCCAAAAGAACAAAGTTTAACTTTATTTTTTAATATCACGATATTGCATATCTATGTACTATAAAAAAAGTAAAGATTCAGACATTAACAGGTTTAAAAATATAACTTTGAGCATGTGATAAAGCACGATGTGTTAATCTCCCAATTAGTGAGAGTAGCAAGTACTCTTGTACATTTATAACGTGAGCTTACACCGCCTCAGACCTCAAATTCGTTTTACCCTCTCATAAGAGCCACAGACAGACAAAGAGACGTGGATGTGTACCCAGCACCCTCATCACGGTTCTACACCCTCAACTGTACATATAATAATACTTGGGTAGCAAGTGTAACGAGAACTTCAGCAGAAGCAAAGTAAAGAGACACAGACGACAGACACTTGCAGCGTCATTTCGATTGGAGGGAATTGAACGCAATAAAAGTCTACTGGCAAGGGCTGGTGGGCAGGAGGGGCTAGCTCTTTCGTACCGGTACTTTTCTTCGGCAAAAGAAAGAGTATAAATACACAAAAGGATGGTTGAGAGTACGAACAAGAGGAAAAAAATGAAATAAAAGATACGAGGAATGAGAAAACGTCTGGGTCACAGCGCCGGTGGCAGAGGACACAAGAGGGTGCTGGCGAAAGGGGGTGGCTGGTTAGTTCTAACCAGAGGTGCTCGGAGATGGTTACGCGATGTTCGAAAGAGGGCAGAAACGATGAACGACCGGAGAGCGAGGAAGAGGATGAGAAGATCCAGGTCTCGCTTTGTCCCCGCGGCTTTGATTTCTTCTCTCTTTACTTTGGTTGGGTACTGGCTCGTGAGAGACAATCGAAAAGGGGACAGAGAGGTTAAATCACGGTATTGGTGAGTTAAAGACGAGGTAGATGGAGATAGAGAGGAAGGTGAAGGCGGAGAAGTAGACGGAGAAGGAAATGCTCGAGTAGACTGAGAGTGAGGAACGATATTTACATCCGATTTGCATACTAGTTGATCCCTATTGCTTCCATCTCTAACCAACGAGACGGGGGTTGGTTTCTCTGCACCACCAGCTCTCTTTGCTCTCTACTGGTACACTACTCGCACTTGCCGCTCTCGTTCTCATTCTCATTCTCTTTATATATGTATGCACGCGTATACCTGGCTTATGTATGACTCAAGTGGTGTACGAGTGCATAGACACACACAACAGATACTAAACAATGAGTACGAGCCCTCAACGGCAAAGCGAATCCGAGTCAAGCGCTGGAGAAGTTAGATCATCCCTTAAATCGTGTCGCAAGCTCGTTACCCTCCCCCTTGCTCACGTACATCGGTTAGTTGAGTACAGAGACCCGAATATAGCTTGTGTTTATAATCTACGAGTTCTGCTTTACAATTTTTTATCAACTTGTCTTGTTATGATACGTATATATTCACCTTTTGAAACATTAACTTTCTACTTGCTTTATACAAACAAGCTATTAAAGTTTATTTATTTTATTTTTAGTCAAATAACGTTTTATTCAAGACCAATTTTATTTTTCCCTACAATCCCCAGAACAAAGAGGAAGAGAAATGAAAATGAGGACTTTTAAATTTAACGATTGCCAGTGGGCGTAATTGAGTCGTATAAATGTCGCTAGCTAATTGCAGATAGAGTACGATTCTTAGAGTTGTGACTATTGAAGAGAGGATAATAAGGCTCGAGGAGGGTGTTTTTTTACAATGGTTGACTCTATGGACCAAAAAAAAACCCGATTTTTTCTTTTTGTTTATTTAAATAACGTACACGGAGAAAATTTTATAGTAGAGTTTATTATCCAGTTATGTTAAAGTCTATTAACTAAATTCAATAGTAGTAAATATTATTTAAATAATTAAATAAACCATCTGAATTGTAGTATTATCCATCCTGATGGTAGCTACTACTATTATGATGGTAATCAGTAATAATAACTGTTATTATTTTAATTAGTTACTACTATTATCAAAATCGTAATTCCTAATATAACCTGATGGTTGCAGTTACCATCAGTAATAATAATAAGTACTATCTAAGCTAGTAAAAAATATTAAAAAAATTAAGAATCTGCGTTACCGTGGATGCATTTCTGAATAAACTAAAAGCAGCTGTAGTGCACTGATAGAAGGATTTATTTGTATTAAATAATACTTGTTAATAGTTAACAAATCAATTATTAGAGACCACTTTTTAGTACTAAACAAATACTTCTTAGTATTTAAAATGATTTGTTTGTATTTAATAAATCTGATATTCATTTATTAAATACTAATAAATCTTTTTAAATACTAGGAAATATTTTTTAAGGACTAACAAATGGTTTCTAATAAATGATTTGTTAAATATTAACAAATTTTTTTAACTATAAACAAATCCTTCTATCAGTGTGCAGTGTAGTGCACAAAAAATAGGTATTATAATTCGGATTGAAATTATATTTATAAATTTTTATTTGTCTAAAACAAGTTTCAACGCCAAATTTTTCAAAAATAATTTGAAATTTCCAAAAAAATCAAAATTTTCAATAAAATTCAAATTAAAAAAAAAGTTATAATTTGAAAAAAAAAAAAAAAAAATTTTAATCCTCAAAAAAATCAAATTTTAAAAAAAAAATTTTGAAGGGAATTTAAAAAATTTTAATATTTCAAAGAAAAAAATGTACATTAGCTAAATTATGGATGTAAATAAAAGATTTAATTAAGTAAATTTATATTATTTTTTCTTTCATAATTTTTACAATCTGAGATGGTTACAGTTACCATCTTTTATTGTAACAGTTATAATTTATAATAATTACAGTTATTATTTTCGATAGTAATCGTTACCATTATTGATAGCAACTATTACAATTGTCAATGATACCACCTATTATTTTGTTACTAATTAATTTTATAACCATTTTCGTTAGTAGGAGTTACTATTTTTGTATAGTAAGTAGTATAATTAATTTTTCTCCGTGTAGACTTTTAGAAAAAAAATAAACTGTGAAAATTTTTCTTTGTCAAGTAAAATGAGCTTTTCAGCGTGTCAATAAATAATTGTCATTGGCGTAAATTGATGCGTGAAAGTCGAAGGAGATACATAGAAGTGTAAGGACTCTTGTAGGCTGATCGTCAGGGTGGCTAAGGTCGTTTGGTTCTTACAACTAAGGGTGAATAAGTAAGTGACTCCTGAAATGCGTTTGTCAGGGTAACAAGATAAAAAACCGATGAAATAAAATTGCTAATGCAAACTTTTTTAGGTTATTAGTTAAATTATTTTTTTCCCACCAATAACCTCAACAGATTATCCATTTTAATTTTTAAAGAAAATTAAACGGTGAATTATTTGCTTACAGATTACACACGACTTCGCAGAACGGGGGAGATTGCTGGGTGGACCCACCCGAGTTCGAGGATACGAGTCTCATATATTGAGAGGTCCAGGTCCAGGTCCAGCTCCTTCTTCTTCTTCTACTTCTTGCCGTCCAGCCGATTGATATCTGAAGCTCGTGCCACGTGAGCTCTTGGTAGCACAACGTCTAATTAACTCCGTGACTGGATGACCCCGTGAGATCTTCGTCGGGAAGTCCCAGCGGCATGCATGCCACTACTTGCTCTCCGTGTCCACCTTCACCTCCTCCCCGGACTCTTGGTCTACCTTTTGGTGGATATGGCGCCTCCACGGGCGCCTGCACATAAGCACGGACATTAAGGGAACACGAAGAGAGACAAGTTCGCCAGTGGATAAAGCCATCATCGTGCCACCGTCCCAAGGGTTATTCCACTTTATCCGAGAGGTCACCGGGAGTAAAGTTTAGCCCAGAGTCTTGTACTGAGCTGTACATCAGGTATCCCGGTTATTTTTTGGGACGAGAGTACACTACTGATTTTTATCAAATATAAATACTGCTGTAATGATATGTAAATTCACCGTGATTATAAGTGAAAAAATAAATATAAAAATTCTGTGTAAGCTTTCTTATATTATTTACTTTTTTTTTTTTTTTTTTTTTTTTTACGAATCCTTCAATTACTTGGACTATTAATAAAAATAAATAAAGAGACGGAATAAAAAAAATAAAAATAGACGAGATAAAAAAAACAAATTGATCCGGGAATAAATTAAATACCAGGTGAAAATGACAGAACAAAAGTACATACACATTTACCGGGATTTCCTACTCACTGAATCCGAGAAAACAAGAGTGGTAAATAATCGACGCGCAATAATTGTCACGTATCCTCTCGCGATTGCACGATATAGGATGGATCGTGCCGATGACCGGACATACTGCTAGCTGGCTGGTTAGTTCTCTCATTTTCTCTCTTTCGCTTTACTCTGTCATTCGCTGGTGGAACACCCGACGGCTCCCGCGGTGTTTCGTTAATTAAAACGAACGAACGTGCAGGTTAATTTTATGCGGGTGGTGAGAGCACGCGGGCAACTCGAAGCGTGCATGGCTTTGCCATTACACACCCTCCCTGTTTCCCCCGCATCTCTGTCTCATTTCTCTCTCTAATCTCTCACTTGATAACACTTTTTACTTAAACATAACTATAAACAGGAAAATACACTTACATTCCCGTTTAGTTTATTTTGTTATTAAATCTTTACTAATAAATAGAGTGCCGGTTTTTTTGTCCGGTTATACTGCGAAAACTACTGAACCGATCGGAATAATACTTATACCATAAGATGCAGCGTGTTTCAGAGAAGGTTTTAGTATACGATATGTTGGTGATTACTTATCCGGAACCTATATTTTTTTTACTTGAAAATAATAAATTTTTATTGTAACTAAATTTATTCTATTCGATTGTCATTTGTTTAAAATAAATTTTTTAATTCTATTGGTTATGTTTATATCCTAGGCAGATTTCTTCACTTATGAGACCTGCAATTTCTTTAACTGAAACTTTCAATGCTCATTACAAATTTTTTTTTTTAAATCAATTATTATTCATTTTTGTAAGAAAGACACGGAAATTTTATAATGATTGCACATTGAAAGTTACAATAAATATTAGCTAGAATAATTACATGGATAAAAGGTGCATGCCAATTCGATAGAATTGAGAATCTGTGCAAGTCAAAACAATGCTTTAATTAAATTCCAAATCTAAATCTAAAAATGTCATTTTATAAAACGCCCAGCGGAGCGGGCGAGTAATAGCTAGTACAAAAATATAGCAGATATGTGTCATGATTATATTATATACACACAGTTATATCATTTAATACAGTTAAAAGTAAGATAAATTTTTTTATTATCGTTAAGTAACAGGTTAATGTGACTTTTGGTGGATAGACTTCGGGGCAAAGATATCAAGAGACATTTACGGACGCTTGCGGACGATTAAAAGCATTTACTGTAGCTGAGTAACAGAGTGATACACTGTTTATTGCCGACAGCGCGGCTGAATTTTGAACAGTTTCGTGCAATTCTCGCCATTTACCCGTCGCGATTAATCGTCATGATGCTACCCCAATAGTATCATTATTATTTCTACCATTATTATAATATTCGTGATCGTAATAAGAAAATAGAGATATTTAATATCAAATAATAATTCAAAGGCATTAAACATGTCCAAAAGAATATTTTTCTCCAAAGTAGCCCGTGAGTGTTGCAAAAATGTGTGACATTATTTTATCTAAAAGGACAGATGAAAGACACTTGAATATTATCCAGAAGTTGACGAAGGTACTGATAAAAATCGCGGATTTAAAGAATAATCTTTTTTATCATATCTATTATAATTACAATATAATATCTTTATGTGTACGTGGTAGAGCGATAATGCAGCCTGAGCTTTCTTCGTCAACTAGCAGCTTACCAGCTAATGACATTATCTTATTATCCACATCTCTGTCTTTTGCTCCGCGAGTTGTCTCTGGTCTGCGTTAAGAGACGCGTTTAAATGTCGCGCGGTTTATTATCATAATTCCCATTCGTCTCGGTTAACGGGATACACTTTCGGTCGCGACTAATGACGCTTGAACTCTTTTTTTCCCTTAACTCTCTTTATTTCTTTCTGCGACTCATCGCGAACTAACTGAGTAGAGGATGAGAAGGTGGTGAAGGATGAGAAGAATAAAAGAGGACATCTTTGACATTTGTGTCCCTTTTCCAAGCCGGTCACTTTATTTCAGTCAAACAATTTCAGGAATCGTACATGGAATAATAATTGGAATTTATTTTGTGCAAAACCGAATTTGGACGTAACTAATTTTAATTTCCTTGCTGTTATTGTTATTGTTATTGTTATCGTTATTGTTATTTTTATTGTCATGTTGCCGGACTCAATTATCTGTTTACTACGATGTATGCTGTTTAAATTAACTTATTATTCAAAAATTAATTAGTTCATGGGAATGATCCGAAAATCAATGGGGAGAAATAAAATTTTGGAATTTTAATTAAATGTATGAATTACGTAGAACAGCATCAGTAGCCACTGTGGTAGCAAAACCCTCGGATAGAGGTGGAGGAAGAGGAAGTGCAGGAGAAGGGGCTTTGTGTGTGTGTGTATGTATATGTGCAGAGATGAAATACACAGACGATGCGTGAGAGCAGCTTCACCTGAAACAACATCGCGTTTTCACATCACTGATCCTATAAGCGGCCGGCGTTTCATCCCCCGGTGCTGTGTTGTTCTCTATGCTACTGCTACTACGGCGTTGAATTTGCCTCGCTGCACCAATATATATTCGTTATTTGCGTCATGTAATACACAGTTTGCATTGCCAGCAGATAATTCACAGAGCGGTACGATGGATTAAAAAGTGTACAGAAGCTTAAAATTTTTTCAAATCGTTTTTTTATTTTTTTAGCTTTGAGTTGAACCGGTGTTGTTTATAATAAAACCACGGGGTATTTATAAAATTTCTACTTTCAATCTTGTTGTTTAACTACTTTTTATAAAAATAAATTCAATTAAAATAATTGTTTTTCCAAGAGAAAAATAATTTTTATCCAAGTTTTTGTAATAAATTTAAAATTAAATTATTAATTAAAATTTTCACTGTTTTCCCAGTCAATTATCTCAAATTTGTGAACGTGCGAGCCTCGAGGACCGAGAATATATCTCATTTCGTGAAGATATGCCAATTAAATCAGGCATCTACGGCATCGCAGTTTAAATCACCGTGCGCGTTCTTTTGGCTCCTCTCTGAAAGTCTATAGTAAAAACTTACCCACCCAATTAGGCACGAATGATATGTACAACATGAACGCGGCGCCTCTCTTTTATTCTTTTGTTTGATTCACATCGTTATAAGATATATTATGTATGTAGAGGATGTATACGAGTACTCTCTTCCTACTCGAAGTTTAAATAAAGTAAATAAAAAAATTTTAAAAACGTCATAAGTCGAACATCAATGCTTAGCTTCTTGTCAATCTACGCCCGCTGTCAAAGCGATGCATAAGTGGTCGGCGTTATTCTCAGCACAGAGAGATCGACTTATTCATGCTGTGCTATGCCTTACTCTCTGTATCTCCGCAATCAGATCAAGCTCTCGTATCGCATCACTTTACTCCACTTCAAACTCACCGATAATAAAACGTCAAATTAAAACCCACGTACAACGACATAATTCTTGGTAATTCATGCACCTTCTCCCTCCTATCACACCATTGGGGACTTATATCCAATCTTTTTATTTTATTTTATTGAACCTTTTTTGTTATTTCTTATTTATTTAAGAGGTCTCTTGATCTGATTTCTTGGGAGGAATGTGAGTCATTACCAAAATGGGAAACGAGTTCATACGCAAACGGACCACACACGTTCTTTTTACTGCCAAAACAATTCTCATGCTGTTTTATTCAACTTCCCAGTGCCCTTTCATTCACTTTTTGTTTTTATTATCTTTATTTTAAGTTTTATTTTCATTTAAAATTAAAATATCTACGACAAGGCTATTAAATTCAAGTTTAAAAAACTAAATATCGGAAAAAAGTTCATTAAAGCCTAAAAAAGTAAATTAAGAGAGTAGAGACTAAAATAAAATATAAATCAGAGAACGGCGAATGCTTGTACGTGGACGAGATATTGTGTGGTAATATGCAAAGTAGATCGCAGCGATGCTGCAGAAGAGAAGAGATCGTCATACTGCGGGAACAAGATAGAAAACGCGGATATACCCACGAGGGCTCGGAATTATAAAGGGGTTGTTGGTGTGCTTGCGAATGTACAAACTGGGAAAAGAGAGGAGGTAAAACGAGACCCAAGGGGTGATTAGTGGGACAAAAGCTCGAACCGTTACAAGTGGAACCAAATTGGTAGAAAATTGATAATCAACCGCCAATATCAACCTCCAAAACCTGGGGAGGTCGGGGAGGCGATGACACCCGACCGTCGCATCGGGAGGGATCAAGAGCCAGCGTCCATTTAATAATGATGCGTCTATCACCCTCGCAAATATTATTACTTCCCATTCACCGATCAAAAATTCAACTTTTTTTTCGCTACCCCACGTCACTTCAAACAGCAATTAATAACTGTTTTTGTCAACATAAACATCTTTTCGGGTTTCGGCTACTAAGTTCTGCCGCGACACCAAACTCAAGGCGCTTAAATGTTTTTCTTCAGGATTTAGTGGTTTATTTTTCATTTTTTCAAAAACTTTTTATGACGGAACCATAAATTTATGCCGTCGATGCCTCTCCACGCTTTACTTGGCATCAACGAGGTTCTTCCACCCCCAGATTTATGGACTCATAGATTCTTTCCCACGTTGCTCTCGACTTTTCCAGCACTCGTATATATACTTTCATCTTTCTCGCGAGTCTCGTCGCTACGAGGCTTCTTCATCGCTGTATATTCACCCTCACAATTCTAACCACCCTTGTGTCCTTTCCTCCTCATTCTCATCCTCTTATTCTTTTAGTTTACTGTATAGCACAGTATATATAGTTATTTTTATCTGTTTTTGTTTTGCGATATCCCGCATCACGTTTGTCTTCCCTCACTTTAAGAATTATCATTATTATAGAACGCAGTGAGGAGACTTGGTGCCCACTGGTCGCTTCGAGTTCCTACAAATATAAGTTATATTCGCGAAAAAGGTCTTCTGGCCACGATAAATTTATCACAAGTGTCTCTGTCTTGTCCCGCTTCTACAATCCCCAAGTAACACTATTTCACTTGAATTCGTTAGAGCATGTGCATGTACGCTGGATAACTCTCAGTGTATAGATGTATGAGTTTAAGTAAAGAAAAAAAAATGATAAGAAAATAAAATGTCGTAATTCTATGTCTAGATGCATCCTTGTATACCAGAGTAAGCATAAAAATCCTTTTTGATATTGCGACACAGTGTGTACCACCTATATGTAAAAGCTTAACTCAGTATGTACAGTAGTTGAAAATATTAAAATTTACGACTTTCATGCACGCCAATTCTTATTTTTTGGAATTTCAAATTTGTCCTCGAATAATCTGACATTGCTAAAGCCCAAAAAAATATCCGAGGGGTTTTTATTTGAATTTTTATTTGACGTACATGAAAAATTAACGTTTGGTTTGGAAAAGGATTGCGAGTGAATAGAAAGACGTCAAAATCAAGAGTAAATTGGTGTAGATATAGCTGTAGCTGGTGAAGAAGAGCAGGCTGGTGATGTCGAGTTTAAAGTAAAAGAGATCTCCCACTCTCAGCAACTCTTTGATCACCCTCGAGGCAAAGAGAACCTCCTCATCTGGGCAACCCCCTGATGGCGACCACCTCATCCTTTGCCACTTTCATCTTTCTCCCTTTCAGTTACTTACTCACTCACTCACTCTTTCGTTCGCCGGTAGAACGATGGGCTTATAAATATTCAATAGTCACGCGGCCAAGATAAACTAATTAAAACTTAGATCTCGGTAGTCACTTTAGATTTTTACTTACACAAAAAGCATTTCAGGGCAACCGGCGCGCCCGCGGAGACAGTAAAAAAAAATCTACTCACCAGGATGCTGCTGGCTCGGTATCTGCTACTGGTTCGATGGTATAGATGACGATGTTTCTACATGTACATATATGAAATGAAAATACATACATATATATAACCTGAAGAAGGCGAATACCGCCCGTTGCGCTTAGCTTGTCTGATACGTCCTTAGCGGCTAGCACAACCACCGCTCGAATCACCCAAAGAAAGCTTTACTCTGTACTCTCATTAAGAGAACCACATGCGATTCTTTTTGCCAACTCACCGCACTAGTTGTTTCGCCAACAGGCATCCCGTGTAAATTAAACATCGTACATTATATTCCACCGTATTTTTGCTTCACTTTTACATACAATCATCCAGCGAACCTGTAACCAAAAACTAAAAACCCATTTTAATAAATCTTTAATTAGAAGCTAGAAATTTAATTAATTTAATTAATAGGTCATCTATTCTATAAAATATTTCACTCAATAATAAAAACAAGTACGAGGCAAACGAAAATATTCATACTTTAAAAACAAACCAACTGTATTGACATCTTAAAAATTTTAAATTCTTATTCCAATTGGTTGTTTGTGTTGGCTATTTCCCCTCACCTCGAAAGCTCCTCGCAACTTGTGTCTGGGCAGCTAAGAGCTTACTTTTTTCTTTATTCCTTCCAGCCAGGTTTACTTAAGATATTAAATCTCCTGGCATTTTCTTACCTACTCCACTACGTTAAAAGCACCCTACACCTACAGACACAGCTACAGTTACTGGTACTAAAAGTACTCTCTTCTCTTATTCTTTTCTTTGGGCTTTACCAACGCGAACGATGAGCGAGGAACAGAGACAAGGTACAGTTATCTTACTCCTTTGGCTGTTTTACCAGAGGCTTTATTTAATTTGTAAGCGGATTTTTGCACTAATCAACGGATTTGCGAGTAGAAAGCGAGGACCATCGGACCCGAGTCCGTTAGTCTCCAAAAGGCGGTTGAATCAGTTGTAGAGTGAACCAACGCTAGTGTACTTACTCTTACACTTACACTTATAGACTCTTTCTCTCGTTGAGATCAGTACTTTGGTGAGTAATAAGAAGGATAAGAAGACTGGGACTAAAAGAATCCAGAAAAGTATAAGGAGGGAGTCAGTTGTAGTTGGTAGGGTGTAAGACCAAAGGGAAAACTCAAAGTCATTTGAATTTATTTTAATTATACTAACGAACACCTCGTTGAAACAAGAGTCTAACGAATTATTTGCTTGAATATGATTTTGTAGACTTTTGTCATTTAATGACAAAGGATTTTGATACATGTTCATTTGTGGGAATAAAAAATAAACAAATATTATTCATTCCATTTTTCTACACCAAATTTGCTCTACTGATGAAGATGAATAATTCTTTTGATGACAGGTTTTGTTTGGTATTATTTATATTATGTCAAAAAGAAAAAAAAAACAAAATGAACATTAATATCCAAAAGATTTAGCGAAGCAGATGAAGCACTCGATGACACTGCGAATGAGTAGCGTATCAAATGAATGCAATTCGCTACGATTTTAGTTCTCGCCTTGGGCGAGGAACGAGAGCTGATCATATTCCTGATGCGTGTGTGGCTCGGTTGCGAGAGGCCTGTAGGGGTTGTGTTGGTTCCAGTTATGCTTCTCTCTATCTCTCTCTCTCTCGCGCAGTATCAGCATCGGCATCAGCATCAGCATCAGCATCAACATCAGCAGTAGCAGCAGCTCTTTTCTGGTTTTGCGATCCGGCGTGTGACTCACCAGCGTGCGATGGCTCTGGCCCAAACACATCCCCTCGGCGTCCAAGGCTGGGCGGGGTACCAATTTGCATTGCAAATGATAACATACCGTGTCACACGTACACGGAAGAGTCTACGATGTGTACTCACGAATACAGTTACGAATACGGTTATATTCTGAATGCTAGAAATCAAAATCATTCCTATGATTTCTACATAAACGACGACTATGATTCGCAAATGTTGGATTTGGTTAATTTACCCTAATTTCTGTCTCAGCAATTCTATTTATTTTTTTAATTTAGCCATTAAATATTATCCAATTTTCCATGTTTAATATTTAATATTTATCTTGATAATTCATTTGATCTTGACTAGAATATTTTAACTTCCAAAAATTAAAAATTATCAATTTGATGTAAAAATTTGGTTCAAACGAGAAAAGAATATTAACATTGATAAGCATTTTTTTAAATAGAAATTTTGATTTATCAGAGTGAACGATAGACTGATAAAAAAAAATTAACTTGATTCTTTGAAAACTTTTTTTTCTTGAACCAAAACAATTTTTTTATCAGCGAATTTATTATTTACATGTGTGGAAAAAGTAACTATACTCCGTAAAGAAATTAAACACTGTATTATTATGAAAAAAAAAAAAAAAAAATATGCATAAATTTTAAAAATGTCACCTCTATAAAAACTGATAACGAAAAAAATTAAAAAGCCATAAATCAAGTTATTCTATGTTTTCTTTACGCTTCTTCCTATCAGAAACCTTTATCCCTGATGGCAAATGGTAGTAGTTGGAAGCAAGACGGAATGCCGTAGCCGCGGTACACGGAATATCCGTTTTACCAATGAGCTGTACCCAGTTAAAGTTAGTATTTTAAGAACCCCTCGGTATCAGCCAGCAAGTATATACCCACACACCGTGGATCCCATTGGTATACAATTCCTTCTCACACTCTCGGCTGTATCACGCAGTGGCGTTTTCATACACCACCAACAGTAGCACGCAAATGGATGCTTATGACCCCCTTCGTCAACCACACACCACGTCGTTTGGAATTCCGTGGCGCGATCGAGGCCGGTAATTTATCATTTAGGAGTATAACGCGAAAAGGGCTCCTCGATGAGGAGAATTAAAAGGCCAACTGGCAGGACGAGGAAACGCGAAGTGGCCAGTGACGGCTAAGATTGGCTTTAAAATGCCGTTCCGGCCTACTCATGAAACACGTAACGCCGTTTTATATATAATATCAGCACCTCAGTACATTAAATATATAATCTAAGACTTACTCTCCTCTGTACATTATTTTGTAAGGAGTCTTACTATTTACCTCTGTAATATTAATAACAGCAATAGTATTTATAAATGTAGCAAGTGCGGGGGTGTAGGGTGCCTTGTTAGTTAGCCATTGTCCCTGTAATATGTGCGACCCTCGACACGAGCAACTAGCCCAACTTTAACTATACTAAGGGTTCTTTCTCCTTGCCACGAAGTCACACGTGTTGAGGCTTTTGATAAATGATACACCTATATATATTGAACATAGCTGAGTGTATGTTCCTAGCACACCAGAACCGAGTTACATGTTACCTACACCGGACCGGGAGTCGGATACGCGGCTTACGTATGTTACTCGACGCTATCGCAATCTCCAACATCGTTCGATGTAATAGTCACCCTGTGACGGGAATCGTCTAGTGACACGCAAGACCTCAATGACGATGTTCCACTCCCCTGTACTTAAGCCAAGTACCATTATTTAATGGTACCACACATAATGATCTTTAATAACTATAACTAGAAAGTAATTGTGCTGCTTGTCTTATTGCTTCGCTTTTTAAAAATTTAATTGCCAGTTATAATTAATAAGGTGATTTACAATTAGAACCTTGTTAGAAATTAACTGAACTAAACTACAACTGTACTCAAGTAAAGACTTGGGGTTCTAACATTAGATGCCAGTCAGTGTGGCGAGAAACATAATTACATCGCGATGTACTGAGTTGACGAGAACAGAACAGAGAGATTATATTACATTATATGTATTTGGGATTATAAAATGTAATCAGAGTGTGAAGATGTGTCTCGCGAGTTCCTGCGGGAAAATTAAAGCGACAGTTGTAGAGTAGACTCGGGACTTGGTGGAGAGGTTGAGAGTTAATGGAAGACAGAAAGCATAAGTGACTCGATCTGGGAAAGTTAGGAGGTGCTAACGAGTGTTTCGAGGAGTGTCCTTTGCCGTCGGTAGTGTCCTAAAGATAGTAGGAAGTAAAGAGAGAAGAGCTACCACCCCAACCACCACTGAGATCGTTTCCACGTAAAGACATTACTGCTGTACTGTCCCTAGGGCAGCCATTACCACTTGCAAGTCCCACCATTATCCGATATGCCGGAGAGCTTCTACCCTCGTCGTCAAATCACATCCCCTCTCGTTAACTCTCACGACTATCACTTTCCGTAACAAGTTATACCCTTAGCAATAAAAAAGAAAATCCGGTTATCGGTAGTGATAAATAATTAGTATTGTGATTAAATATAAATATCACGTTCATCGAAAGATAAAATTAGTTATATAGGCATTAAATCTAATCGTGTTTTTTTTTTTGGTAAATAAAATTTAATTTTTTTTATTTTATTATATTAGAGAAAGTAATTACTTTAATTATTCTTCAGTCGGGAATAATTTATTGTTTTAAATTTTGTGTAAATATATTAAGATTTTTTAATACTCTAATAAACCGAAAAAATTTAAATTTCGGACCATTTAGATAATTCATGACATATCGTCACGGTAAAACCATTGAAATGACACATAAGTGTGTCTCGTCAAGTCGTTTGTTATTTAGGATGATTGATAGTCCGATATTCACGATGAGGGATGTATTGGGGTGTTTAGGGCTGCCGTGTTTAGTTGGGAAATCGACGAACCAAAACCAAAAGAAAAAAAAATCTACATCGGAACCCTTACTCACTTAAATGTCAAATGATAAAAGACATATTAGCATTCACGGTGTCCACTTGTATTTATTATTTATGAACAGTAACTTGTACTAGCAATCGAGGTGGGTGAAGGTTTTTATGACGCGTAACGGGTTCTGAAATACTTAGCGATTGTACAATACGCAATAAATACATAAGAGTTTGTTTTTTTACGAGAAGCAAGAAATAAAATGAATCAATTGCATTTGTGGTAATCGAGTTGGTAATTCGAGGGGAAAAATAGCACAAAACTGTATAGATATGGGTATAGTGATCGAGAATAATTTATTGAGAGGCATTAAATCACGTAAGATCGAATAACTGTTAGGTTAGACGATAAATCTCAATGTGGAGGAGACTAGATCTACTGAATTAGTAAATTGGCTGCTTAAAAACCGCAGTGATGTTAATCCAGAGGTACTGGAGCTTCCTGCACGTCTGTTACTATCGCTGATGCTTCTGGGCCAAAAAATAAAACTGAGGCGGAGCACGAGCTGTTGCCGGGGTGGAATAAACTCGAATAAAATCAACGTTACTCAATAGACCGCGTCTTCTTACATCGATTTAGCTTTTTCACTTATTGTTTATTTTTTATCCGTCTTGATGGATGAAAAAATAATTATAAATAATGCATAAAACAAAAAATAAACTTCAATTCTTTTTAGATCTAAATCTTTCTCTATTAAATGAATATTTTCATCAATTAAATCCTCGAAAAAGATATTGGACGATTAAAATACCACGGAGTAATCAGTGACTCGAGTCAAAGTCCCGGCTGGCTCTAACAAAGCCATTGAAAGCCGGACAACTCGACTACTGCTATTGCCAGCGCACGACAAATTATGTTAACGCATCCTAATCACCATCCAGTGATCACAATCAATTATCACCACAATACAATAGTATAAATAGGAAGGACACGCAGTAGTGTAGCTGCGGCAGTGCCAGCAACAGCGGGAATAATGACACGAGATACCGAACTAGCTTGCGTGATTTGTTTACGTCAACAGTGTGTGGCGAATCACGAACAAATTTCCTCACGATTTCCTAGATTTAGTATACTTGCAAGCATATAGATCTACCTGTATATAATTCCTATTATATATCCAGCGTCTACGGTCTACGCTACAACCAGTAAATACTATACTGATCGGATACGAGTGCGTGGAGAACAAACGTAGTCAGCGAAGCTGAACCAAATGCAAAATGATCCATACGTTGATGAGAATCAAACTTGGATCTCCCTATTTCACTCTGCGCCAAATAATCGTTCGTGATGCTGCTCCAATCAGTCATACAAATATATCTATAAGCACATACATCTGTACAGAGTGCCTAACGGCGACAATGATGATGATGATAATGATAATCACAACAACATCGGCAGTAATAGTGACAAGAGATGTTGAGGATGTCCTCGTTAATATATCCCTGATATAAACAATGCAGGACATCGTTTGTCGTCTTTATCGGCGTAACCGCGAGTAAGGATGATACCATGGCGTACGCGGATCAACAAGCAGACGTTACGCTCGGTTGCATTAATCAACCAATTAATTATGTAATCTCATGTTAATTAACCTTGTAATCCGATGTACAACGCCGTAAAATATGTGTCCGATTAATGCCCGTGGTTAATGGTCGCAATCTGCGATTCGGTTCAGAAATCACGTCTCATATCTGAACTCGAAAACAGCATCAGTAGCGGCTGCCGATTTTCCGGTTTATTAATCATCAAGAGAGATAATTGTTCTGTTTATAATCCACCAATCGATTTACATCGCGACTGCAGATTCTGTTTATAATTACCGATTACCCACAGGATGTCATTACGTACGTAAATAGTTAGTGTGATGAGTAGAGAACAGTAATATGGTAAAAGATGCTTTATGTGATGATAGTTGATTTGGAAATAAATAAGCGGATATACTTTACAATGATGATAGATTATGGAATACTACTATCAAAGTAATACTACAGTAGTTATGGTTGCGGGGTTGGTATGTAAAATCAATAAAGATACATGATTTGATACATGGGTTGAATATGTTATATATTACAAGAAGGCACCTAGGCACCTGCTATGCCGCTAGCGATTTAAAACCTCCAGGTAGGAGAGAGGAAAACGGTTTATTGTGGTATTCAAGAGTAAGAGGGGTGCGTGCGAGAACAGTGCTACGGTTATTACACGCGTCACGCAGCTCCAAGGCGGTCACGCACCCAGAGTTTCCTCATCGCGAACCAAGAGACCCTTATCATCGCCCTTTATCTTGTCAACTGCTCCTCTACATTATATTCCACTTGCTGTTTCATGTGCGCTGTTGTATGCACATTATAACTGAGAAAAACGAATTTCCCGGGTAGAGTACAATGCTAAATAAGAACCCCTTCGTTGCTCTGCCCTACTCATCATCATCATCATCATCATCACCGTCATCGTCTTAACCACCTTGTACTCGTCTGTTTCCTGGCTTTCGCTTGCTTTATTCTGTGTACTGAGCAAGTATTATATAATTATACAATTATAATTGTCTGCAATTATTCTATTACACCTGCCGTGTAAGCTACGACTTGTAACTCTAATTATTGTGCGCTTTTTTTTCGAATAAATAAATAAATAAATAATGGAAAAGGTGAATAAGTAATATTGAGGTGTGTTGTCTGGAAAGAAAAAAAACACCTGCTGGAAATAATCGCGCTAGAAAAATATTTACAGTATTTGATTTTTTAGTTGATTGTTGGGTAATTTAATGGAAAGTAATTATAAAGAATGAACAAGTAAATTAACTAGCAAGTGTAAAATATCATGTAGGGTATATAAAGAAGCCTTGAATAAATGAATCCCGAAGGATTTAGATTTAAGTCCAGAAGCTTTATCGTCGATATCAGAGACCCGGTGAATCCAGGGCTTCTAGATACCAAAGAAAAGTACCAGGAAGTTCATGAGCCTGAGGTAGTTGTGACTCGAGTGGGTGGCTGGAAGGAAGGAGAAGACCGAGAAAAGCGTCTTGAAGAGGCGGAGAAAGCACGGAAGCTCGTGTTATCAGGAAGAACGTCGATTGGACGAGAGCCCAACCAATGGCGTGCTGGTCTCAGGTTTTCTCAATTTCAGCCCCCACACAAAACTCGCTTGGCGTCGGCGTCCCAGGGGGTGCAGAAACGTTGGCTGGTCCGAGAACACATACATCACTGGCAAACGCGACTGCCCACCGAACCAACGACTAGAACTATCGTACCATATTCTCCCAGATCAGCCGCACCCACCCACCGAGTATCCCTAGAGCAAGAGGTCTTTTATTGCCACCCTGCGACCCCGTGACCCTCGACCCCTTCTCCAACTTCTTTCGATCTTATTCTTCCTATACTTGGGATAGCTGCGCTGGTACTTCTTCTTTCAGCGTCCTCCTGTCGCCAATAAGGATAATAGAAAATACACAGCCCTGCCGAAAAGAAAAAGAAGATTTTTTTTCCCTTTTTACTCAAGTCCATGGATGATTTAAGGTCTTACAGCTACTGGGTAAAAAGAGCTTTTCCAATAGGATTACCAACTGTTTTTGAATAAAACTTATTTCAGATAGATGTATTCTTTTTTTCTCCCGATACGAAGGTTACGTATCGCTATTATTATATATAAATATATGTCCAATCTAATATATATTATATATTGTCCCAGTAAATTTATTCTATTAGAAAATATTTTTTTTTCTTTATATTTATCCTTCAGCAATAAATAAAATAGCAAATAAATATAATATGGTAGTTGAATTTCATTTAGTGTTTTATAATCGAAAAAATATTTTCTTTTTTATTGCTTTATATTTTATACTTTGTATTAAATAAATTTAAAACAGACATTTATGTCGTAAAGACTTTAGATTTAGTTTGAAGTTTTAAAAAATTGGTATGAAAAAAAAAGGTCGACACATATAAATGGAACATTATCGTTCCGGCAAAGAAAGTGTTACACACGACGTCAAAGACTTTATTCTACTATGAGGATACAAGTGACCAGTCAAGCGTGTGATGTATACCATCTTATCTAGATCACACCTGATAAAACACAGGAAAGCTCAAGGAAGTTTTTTCTTTTACTGTTTTAGAAATAAAATGAGTCCTTGTCATTTTACTCAGTTGCATATAAATGGAAAACAAGTAATATAAATTATAATGTAGATAGTTATAAAATCTATTGATGTTTAGAATGATAATATAAATAAAAAAAAAAATATTTTTACTACGTATGATTTTGATTAAAAAATAAAAATTGAAATTGTATTTTTTTAACTGCTTTTTCTGAATAGTAATAATAATAATAATAATAATAATAATAATAATAATAATAATAATAATAATAATAATAATAATAATAATAATAACGATCCAGAATCGGGGACGAAAGAAACGACAACGCCGCGTTTCCAAGTGATATCCTCTTAACTTGATCTGCTCGTAACTTTTTTGTCACTTGAGCGAAAAATATGATCCAAGTGTGGAAATGACATTGCAACGTCACTATATAAAAGCTATCTCATATAATACAGCTGTCTTCTATCATATACTTTGTTCTCCAGCTCTAGTAGCATTTACGGTAACGACTAAATCACACACATATAGTTTGAACAAACAGGAAAAAAGTAAAATACTTCTGAATGACTATTTTCACAAACAAAAAAAATTTAAAAATCATGAATGAATATTTAATAATAATGATCAATTGGAAAAATAAAAAAAGTAGAGACTAATAAAATAAAATGAGGATGAAACAGGGGTTATAAAAAAAGAGATAGAAATGAAAATAGAAAAAGTGATGTAAAGTACGGCGAGCTTATTGATAAAATTATCATAAAAGGGGCGTTAAACGAAAAGTTGTTGGTATGCTCACACGGCGGGAGAACCAAGTGGACCGAGGAGGCAGGAAAACGACTCTATAAATGCGTTTACTTTGAGCCGTAAAAGCCGCGTGCTTCAGTTGGCACCGTTACACTGTGTTGTTTATATATATACTCATATAAAAGCTTCTGCTCTCTGAGTCCCCAAGGCAAAGCACCGCTTTACCGTAAAAGCGCTCTTTGAGGGATCCGTTTATTGGTTGCTAAACATCGATATATTGCTTTTTGCAGGAAAGCACTAGAGGACCGAAAAGAGTTTCGCTATACCGCTATTTATATATAGGGCAAACGTTTTCTGCGCTTTTATGAAAAAACTCAAGTCTCAACTGCCCGTATTCAAGTAATTTAAAATAGAAAAAAACTTTACCCCTACGAGTTTGTTTTTACAAAAAAATACATTTCATCAGACGATAATAAAAAAATCAAACTTATTTTATTACGCGACAAGCTAATTAATAACTAATTTAATTGTATAAACTTTTACATTAAGAAAGTGTCATACTTAAATGCAATCCAATCTCATTATACGTAACTATTGTATATATTGAAGCAATAAGTGCAACCAAGATCTAGAAAGTCATAAATCTCAAGATTCCACCCCTTAGAAGGTGGCAAAGTACCTGCGGCTGTCTCTGAGAGGTTTAGGACCTTGGAGATGTTTCCTGAGTACTTGCACGAGGGTTCCAAGTAGTTTCATTTAATGGACTCGACGTATATATATGTACAAACGTTTATATATCTTACGACCTAGAGAACGGCAAGTAAAGTCAGATCCATTGTGATAATGAAGTAGCACTCGGACAAAATTCAAGAAACGAGAGAGAATGTTTAAGTATCCGACCTCAGCTAAAAGTATGAGGTTTTATGACACCTTGACAGGTGATATATACTTCTCGTAATTAATTTTAGAACCTCGGTTTTATCGTTAAGAATTAATTTCAGTGTGGTGTATTAAAAAGGCAAGTGAAAAATAAAAAGTATCTAGCTCTAAGTAAAAGCAATCTTTCAAGGCAATGATGAAGAGTATTTTAGTATGCTGTCGACGTAACGATGCTTGTCATCCTTCGATGATGTAGACTCTTCGCTCAAAAAGCTTCTATAGATATTATACATGTGTGTATATGTGCTTGTAATATTCTGCCATATGAACGGGCTTATGTGATATAATACACGCTTACAGATACTTTATACAACACACATTTTGGTAAGATTTATATACATTAAAGAGGTTACAGCGTCTTCCTCATTTTCCTCGATTTTAGCTATACACAGACACGTCTCTCGTGAGTCATGATGAATCGATTGTCGATCCCGAGGGATAACGCGTCGCATCACCGAGGATCAACAACAGACACCTCGACTCACAAACAACCCCGTGAGTAACTCATACCTCGGTTCTGCTTCTCAGATCTCGCTTGCTGTTTTCAACACTCTTCAGCATTTGGCACTTACTCATACATCATACACTCTTAGTTACCTAAAGAGCCATCTTTTTTCTGATACACATTCCGTCACTTAAATATTATACATTATATCGCGGCACAAGCTCTCGTACTCGCTTCATCGGGGCACAATTTTCCATTATAATATACGTTACATTATACCTGTCATTTCATTGAATTCACGTCACGGATAAATTTTTTGGACTATTTTTTATTTATCTACTTTTTAAAACAAGAAACTCAAGAGTAAGATATGAAAATTTAATGCCCAGAAAGATACAACTAATTCAGAAAAGTTTGTTTTTTTATTTCTGCAGAAAGATCATAAGATAAAATTCTGGTCGGCTTTCTTGTTATCAAGTCAATCTCTTTTACTTTAGTTACTCTCTGTGATATCTAATATAACACGTGAGCAATATCGTGATGGGTTCTGTGTAACGCTAAGACGGATATATTGGACGATTGGCAATCGTATGATCACGTCTCTCATTCGAACGATATGGTTCACGGTACACACATCATAAGGACGCGAGAAGATGACTGATGTGTATATCGTTATTTTTTTAACTTGAGTAGAGATTCCCAGCGAGTGAAATGCACGTTGTCGCAAGATTTCCCCCATCGATCTAGAAACCCTCGGCATAAAAAAGTAATTCTGTCCATACATACGAATTTAGTGTGGGAGCTGCGTAATATGTGGATTAGGGCACCGAACTCAAATCTCTCTTGTCACTTGGCTTTTTTTTATTTTCTGTTGGTTTAGTTTATGGGCGGAAAAATGAAAATAAAAATGATTTGAAGGCGAATCACAGGCACGGCTCACACTATGAGGATGTATCAAGTATGACTGGCCATTTGGAGATATTTATGAGGCACAGTTGACGTGTGCCGATCGCCAAAATCTTCGCGGGGCTTCTAAATCCCGGATATACTTTTTGTTTGGAGAAATAATAAAAAAAGAAACGGAAAATTATCTTAATAAATTGAAATATGATATTTTTAGAAAATTTTATTTTTTTTTTGGTCCTAGCATTTAAGATGCAATAAAAAATCCATAAATTATTAAATTTATCAGAATTTTCAATGAAATATAGTAGTAACAATAATCATGTATCCGAACCCGAGCGAACTAATTACTGTAGCCAATGTGGCGTCAAACACAACAACCAGCAAGTCAAAACATCAAAGCCTCTGACAGTGTCTCGCTACTGATGGCCATCAGTAGTTTTATTCACCGAAAATCCAATCGTTGGTCGCCTCTTTAATCGGGCAGTTCAACGCTGGAAACCGCTATCAGACCAAACCATGCAAGCGAGTCGCGACAAGAGATAAAAGGAGATAAAAATACGGCGAAAGCGACGGTGATGGCGGGTGCCTCGTACAAACACTTCAAAATTGAGCCGAGGCAATGAGATCGTGTGGTACTGCCATGGTAGTCGCAGTATAACGCCCTCGTCCTCACAAAAATTTACATGAAATTGCTTATTAAATTACACTAAGTTTTTCGCGATGATTCAACGTTACCTAGGCCATTTGTCTTTTCGCTTTTAATTTCTACTCCCTCTACTTACTCTTTCTCGTCTTCTTTTGGGTTATTCTTTTTTCCTACTCCTCCATCTTGGTCATTAATATAAACTTACGGGTTTGAGTTGATGTATTGGTTCTTCAAAGTTAACGATAAAAAGTTTCTGAACTATTTTTGGACTAATCAATATAAAGTTTTATAACTTCCTCCGGATAAGGTCATCGGAGTCATGTTCAATTTAGCTGAGCTATTTTATATATATAATATCCATCAATTTAAGGGATATATTTGGTCAGCAAACTATGTTTCGCGTGTACGTATTTCAATGACTATTTTAGTAGATACTGTCAAGCTGTTGATTTTAAGCACTCACCATAGCAATCCTGAATTTCCATAAAGGCCAAGCGATACTAATAAAAGACTGCTGGCGCTTATCGTGCGTTGTCTGTTTGGCTGTCACTCACGTCTGTGGCCTCGCCGAACGCGCGGTATGTTTCCGAGCAAAATCAAACCGCGACAGCCGACGGCATGTGCTGGTTTGATCCGCACAATCTGCTAGTGACGCTCCAAAATGTCATGTCATAATTCCCAGAGCCTGCTGTTGCTGGAAAAATACAAAAATCAAAATTCTTTCTATAAATTTTACCAAAATTTTTACAAATATTAACTATTATTTAAATGACTAAATCTTGGGAATTTGGACAATAAATTTTTCCCAAGATTTAGTCATTTAAATATTTTAAAATATGGACGATAACTTAAATATTAATTAACTATTATAAAAATAAATTATTTTGTTATAAATTAATGATGATTGGAAATAAAAGTTTCCAACCTGATATCAATTTCGAAAAAGCAATGTGTCTGTACACTGATAAAAAATTTAACTTGACTCAAGAGCAAGAATCTTGAACCAAGAAATTCGAACCAAGAATTATATCTTGACTCAAGAATTTTTCCTCTTGGCTCAAAAAAATTCATTTTCTTCAAATTGGTGTTCTTGGTTCAAGATTCTTGCTCTTGAGTCAAGTTAAATTTTTTATCAGTGTAGTAAAACCCAAATGCTGCTAAGTATCAAGAAGAAAGGAAAACACCAGTAAAAAATAAGAGGATCTAACATCTTACTTCGTCTAAATCCAAAGAAGACTCAAGGCTTCAGACGTGAAAAAGGGTTTCACCTCCGGTTACAATTCCAGCTAAGCCGATATACATTAATTACAATAAGAAATAGAGCTCTGGAAGTGAAAACTTTTTACTCGCACCAGCTTATCAACTTCCCCTTGAATTTTATATTATTTAAGAGAATGCTTTTCGTCTCTTTTATATCGCCCAGTTTTTAACGACCCTTCTCTTTCGCTCTCAACTTTTATCGCCGCTACATTCAAACTCATCGCACTATCCATCTCATGTCACACACCTCACATTCTCACTTCTCAGCCTACAGTGCTGTTCTACGATATAAAAGTTAACAAAACTTAGTTCCTCAGTGTCCCACGCAAAGAGGCGAAGATGCATGGCATTTGAAGTTTGCTAAATGTCATTAGCATATTTATTTGTCGTTGAAAGTAGTTTGCACTCTCGCCCAGAGTCAATATATGTATATAAATATATTCCAGTCGATCCTTTACTTACATTAACCATGCATACAGACGAATCTTTCTCTACTCTTCTCTACATAGCCTTACATATTTATAAATGTTTTTACTTTTAGAAATTTTCATCCTATCAAACATATTTCCTGATTTTAATCTACAAGTTTAAACAAGTTTTTCAAAACTATGACATCTTGATAATAAAATTATCATAAATGTAATTCTCGAAATTTTAACTTCAATTCCTGTCAATTAAGTACGACCTAATAATCATTAGGACATTATTATTTGAAATTTAATATTTGGATGGGCGTGTATGCACTGATAGAAGGATTTATTTGTATTAAAAAATATTTGTTAATAGTTAACAAATCATTTATTAGAGACCACTTTTTAGTATTAAAAAAATATTTTTGAGTATTTTAAGTGATTTGTTTGTATTTAATAAATCTGATATTCATTTATTAAATATTAATAAATCTTTTTAAATACTAAGAAATATTTGTTAAGGACTAAGAAGTGGTCTCTAATAAATGATTTGTTAAATATTAATAAATATTTTTAACTATAAACAAATCCTTTTATCAGTGTGAGTATATACATCCATAAAAGTTTTTTTTTGTAATGTAGCAAATATATGGGGTACATCTATACAGCTCTGGGCCATGAAATGCGGTATTTTTGCAATTCCACATCGATGAACGCAACAGGCAGCTCTTCCCATACAAATCCAACGCTAAACTAGGAATAAAGCTACTGAGCAACTAAAACAAGTACACTTCTATGTATTTGTAAAGCACTCGCGTCACTCATTACGTGAATTTATATGTGTTAAAAGGTATGAATAAATTTTGGCGATTAAATGAGTTATTTATAATTTAAAACTTGCTTTCAATTTGATAAAAGTATACAGCGACTACGCACCACGTTTGATGCTCACGCATTGCGTTGATGCCATCTTTCCCCTCGGGCATTGAACAATATAAGCACTCGCTTTACTGGCCTTCCATTAAAAACAAAATGCTCGATTACCTTCACAAACAGTTATTTCATTACTATCAAAGTATTTTTATTGTAAAGAATCACAAAATTATTGAACGTAAATTATTTTTATATAATTATTTTTATGCTTCGAATAATTTAATACTTTTTAAATATTAACAAGAAATAGGTTTTGAATTTATAAGAACAATTCAAAAATTTTATGACATTAAAGTAAGTAGTCGCTTGACCATTTTTTAATTTTTTTTAATAAATAAATTTGCTCTGAAAAATTTATTTCTAAAAAATTACATTTTTAATTTTTTTAATTTTCTAAATGTCAATTTTTTTTCTCATTTCCTTTTATTTGACATAATTTATTTGTTGAAAAAATTCTTAAAATTATAAAATATCTGCTAAATTAATTTTCATAAAATTTTAACTTAGCAAAAGTGTTAATCAACAATACCAAACTTTAGGAAAAAGTTAGAATCAGAATAAGAAAAATGACCATACAAAAATTTAATTTCAATTTCAATTGTCAATAGAATAATCAAGAATTAATGATTATTTTTGATCAACAAAAATACTTACGTTGACTACATTCAAACGTCGACTCTGGTTGGCGGGTTATTTACTCGCTGCTGCTTGCATAAAACTGTCTTGAAATACGGAAAGACATACATACGACTAATGTCGTTTTTTAAAATTCAATCTCATATTTTCATCATCGATACTTACCAAAATCATCAATTTTTATTGTTATTATATTACGTTCTAAATAAATAACATCAACAATCAATTTTTAAAGTTAAAATTCTATTATCTGACCGGTTTGCAATTTCTCGATTTTCCAATTAATTTTTAGTGAATTAATAATGAAAGCCGTATAAAAATGTATTAGTCTATTGATTCATTATTTTTTTCTGATTAGTTTTTTATACTTATTTTTTTTATGCTTTTCAATATTCTCCGTGAAATTAACAAAAGTTACTCTAAAAAATTTGCGTGACCGTTGTTGCTTATTGCGCAGTGGCCATATTTGTTTAGTCCGGCGCATGCGCAAACGCTCCGGCTCATACAAACACTGCCGGAGCCTTCAGCTCCGTCTTTCAATAACTTACATATATATTTCCAGAATCTTAATATTTTTTTAATCACAATCTTTAAAAAAAAAAAAAAAGAATTGAATATTGATAATTACATTAATTTTTTTACACGTTGTGAGAATAAAATTATGACAATGAAAATTTACAGATATCTAATGACACTGAAGTTAACAGACATTACAAAATTTTTTTTTAATTTTATAACCATCAAATTATTATAAAAAAAATTTTTTAAATAAATTATTTTTTATTTTTTATTATTAATTTTGAATTTAATAATTTATTAAATTTCTAAATAAAAAAATTAAGTAAATAATTTTTTTAAATTTAATTTTGCTACAATCTTTAATATTTTACCGCCAGGTGGCTCTAGTAATCTATTTGTAGGTAAGAAAGATCTTCTTTTCATTGATATAAAATGTTTGTTGTCAAATATTCATGAAATAGTAAAACAATTACATTTTTTACCATAATTATTATTTTTTTTTAACAACTAACATTTCAAAATTGTAATTTTATTATTTAAATAGTGTTACATTTATAATATAACACGATATATAATATATATTATATAAAAAATTGATATTTTTTTCAAGCAATTAAATAAAAAGGTAAGTTATACCCATTTAACCTCACATAAAATTTTTCATCAGCATCAAAACTAAATCTATTAAATAAAAATAAATCTATTAATTTTATAATATTATAAAAATTATAAATATTATAATATGATAAAAAACAAACTATTAATATTATAAAAAAATAAATTATTAATTTCAGAAACAAAATGACTGATATAAAGCCAGTAGATCCACCACATTGGATTCGACCTGAAGAAGTGCAGTTTAAATTATTAAGACAGCGGAAAAATGCTCTCCAGGCTCGGATGAACAGTATGAAAGTCAACGCCAACAAGTCATTGCTAAACATATCAATCGAAAAGTCACCTTCTAAATTAGATAGCTCACAACAGAAACGAAAAAATCCTTTTGCAAAAAATAACTTAAACAAGCGGTCTCGTGAAGAAGTCAAGCCAGAGCTAGATGTCAGCTGTGATTCCATCCTATTTGCGCTGATAAATCCTAAGCCTCCAGAGCCTAAAAATGTTTTTATACCTAACGAGGACTCCAGCTCGAATATGTCTTTCTCCAGCGTTTTTAACAAACTGGAACTTGATGAACAGCGATTACCTGAACCGGAATTACCTAAAGGTGAACCCTATGTCCCAATAGACTGGACGTTGAACACAAAAATGCGTTTTATGTCTCCGAAGCCGTTTGCTTGGAATGGAAAATTAAAGACAAGTGAGCAGGCATCTGGAACAACCGGATTCGTTAGATGTTTAGATACTGGAGATCAAGAATCTACTCTAGATACCAGCCCCAATGCACGGTTAGTAAATCTTTCTTCAATTATTAATTATCTATATTATTAAGAAAATAGGGGAAATATTATTTCCATGATAGTCAATTTATTATAATAAATATTTAGGCTGCATTCGAAAAAGGTCTGTTTCTAGATACATAATTAAGAAATGATCTTGTATCTTGTGAACAATTGACATTTTCAAAGATATAAGCTCATTCCGATGTTATACTCATCAAGACCTTTCATTCAAGTACCCACATCAATTTTTCATATATTTCGTATATTTATATATATTATATATTATATATATGTATATATATGAAAAATATATCAAAATGCATGTGGGTACTCTAATGAAAGCTCTTGATGAGTGTAACATCGGGATGAGCTTATATCTTAAAAAACGTCAATAATTAAAAAAGTACGGTTCAATTTGACATAATTAAAAAATTACCCTTGTATCTCGTGAGCTATTGACATTTTTAAAGATATAAGCTCATCCCGATGTTACATTCATCAAGACCTTGTATTTGAGTACCCACATCAATTTTTCATATATTTATATATATTATATGTATGTATACATATATATATATATATATATATATATATATATATATATATATATATATATATATATGAAAAATATATCAAAAATGCATGTGGGTATTCAAATGAAAGCTCTTGATGAGTTTATCATCGGGATGAGCTTATATTTTAAAAAATTTCAATAGTTAAGAAATGACCTGGTATCTTGTGAACTATTGACATTTTTAAAGATATAAGCTCATCCCGATGTTACACTCATCAAGACCTTTAATTTGAGTACCCAAATCAATTTTTCATATATTTATATATATTATATATATGTATATATGAAAAATATATCAAAAATGCATGTGGGTACTCAAATGAAAGCTCTTGATGAGTGTAACATCAGGATGAGCTTATATCTTTAAAAACGTCAATATTTAAAAAAGTACAGTGTAATTTAACAAAAGTCATTATTTAATAAAGCAAAATTTTATTTAATTATAGTTCACATAGTGATTGCAAGGTTGCTAGTTATAAACAATTATAATTATAAATAAATAATTAATTTTAAATAATTAAATTAAATGATGATAAAAATATTTTTATAATTATTTTTAGGTTTCATCAATGCTGTCTAGTTTGGCAACATCCTTCGCTGCCTTGGCTAGAACTTTATCCTCGCTCGGCAGGCAAAGTAAGCGCATCCTTGGCCAGTAATTCAGCGGTATCAAACAATCAATTCATAAAAGACGCGCTTTTTTCCGAGTGGAGTGAAAGCTTCCGATCGCTGTTTCATCTGCTGCGTGCAGGACAGTGTCCGTATTTCTATGTCTGCGCCAACACATTCACGGTATTGTTTCGCGCTGCAGGAATTTGTGGCATCTCAGAAGTACATGCACTATTGACACCCACAACTCGTGGATTCAGACAGTCACTCAAGCAGCAAGACATTGAGTATACAATGCCTCTGCGTACGACAGGAAAAAGACGTTCTGACCCAACCGATTCCGGGTACGACACTCTCGACTCAACAACTTCTAATGGAGAGGATGTTAATGATGATGAAAATGATGATGATGATGATGATGGCAGAGATAATATACTGGAGAGTTTGGGAATTGAGGCTTCAGAAATCAAAAGAATTAATAAATGTCAAAAGAGAATTACTATGGAGAAAGAAAGCGAAGTTGACGCTTCTAAACACTCGCTTATTTTCGTCAAAGGTGTTGAAGCACAAGCGCTGTTTAATTTTTTGATTAATTGTAAATCTGCTGTAGCTATTACTGGTGCTCTAGCTGGGGTACCACCTACACTTTTAGCTCCTGTGGCTTTTCATGGCGCGACTCTTAAGCCGTTAAAGGTAATTTGTTTGATAATTATTAATATTTTTATTTTTTATTCTTAATTAATTTTGAATTATCGTATTAACATGAAAATTATTTTTATTTTGCAGGTCAGAGAAAGTGTTGTAAGAATTGAAAATGATAAATTTCATTCTTTGGAAATAAATGGACCAATTTTACCACACGTATTACCGTCACTTTGCTTTCTTATGAAATCGAGTCAGTTAGAAAAATTTTCTGTTAGTTGTGCTCAATTAAATTCTACTAAATCATTTACTGATGCAAAACACGGATCAGGTAGTTAACGTTTTTTTAACCTGAAATAATTCATAATTAATTTTTTTTTTAAATTTATATATGAATTATTGGTAATAATTTTATCAAATTAAAATTCTTAATGAACTCAAGACTTAATGAAGTACTTTTGATACTCTACTTAATTTGAATTATTATTATTTTTCAACATTATTTTAAGATCGGTGATTTTACTTATTAAAGATCATTTATTATTTTAAGCCAGCTTTCCCGATCCCATTTGATAGTAGACTATTCAATTTTTTATTTATTAGTTATTATACCACAATATTGTCGGTATGAGCACTCATACCATCCTCGGGTGAATATATAATAATTAAAAATTTTCGATTTTTAAAACAAATTTGATAAGAATTATATAAAGATGTTATTTTTTTACTCAGTGAAACTTTTTTAAGTAACCACTCAGTCCTGGTCTGAGCGTTCTGAATTATTTTTTCGATTACTGAAAAAAGTTTCACTGAGTAAAAAAATAACAACTTTATATAATTATAATTAAATTTGTCTTAAAAATCGAAAATTTTTAATTATTATACATAATTCACCCGAGGATGGTATGAGTGCTCATACCGACAATATTGTGGTATAATAATTAATAAATGAAAAATTTAATAGTCTACCATCAAATTATATGGGGAAAGCTGGCTTAAAATAATAAATGCTCTTAATAAATAATAATAATAACAAAAGTTAATTAATTAATATCTATTTTATTTTATAGAATCTTCAGTAGAAGAGAACGAAAATGAAAAGAACCCACCAAGTGTATTCGGTAAAGAAAATTTAAGTGATTGTGGCTTGACTGGAGAATTATTGTCGCACTTCTGCAACTCAGATCCTTCACGTATTAAAGTGGTGGAAAGTCTCAAATACTCGAGTGAAGGATACACTTGGACGTGATATAATTTTTAATTATTTATTATTCCTACGCATAATCACATAAGTTTCAAAAAGGTTCGTGTAATATAGACAGACAAGACCGCTTACGCGGTAGCGATAATTTCGACGAACTACTTCCTCCGTTTACGAAGTAGGTACTACCGTTTTCTACAATTGCTGATGTAAGTAATTGTTCGACTCTGCCGACAAACGGTAGGCTATTATATACTGAGTGATGTAAAATAAATTTTCTAGTTATTTTGCGATCGATTCAAATGAATCAGAGGAACTCAAAAATTTTTTACTGAATGCTTAATTCAAACAAAAATCTTTTTTCTTTTCAATCGAGAGAAATTTTTAATAGTTATTTATTTTATTTATTAACCAAGGTTCAATATTCAACATTTTACTCCGATATTTAAAGTATACATGCTGTATTTTTTTCCAATTAATTAGTTAACAAAATCATGTTCAAAATCAATATTGTGCATTAAATAATTTCAATAGTCTAGTCATGCCCAAAATTTCTAGATTTTTTATGCTATGACGTAACAAAATACATTTTTCATCACCAATTTATTTATTTAATTTAAAAAATTACTGATCCGTGTTTGTAAATTTTTTTCGTAATGTGTAAAAAATAAAATAATTTTTTTTTTCCAAAAAATTCATTCGTCATATTATTTCATCAATAAAATATTATTAAACTTTCCTTACAAAATATAACAAAACAAGTGATTATTGTTATCAAAATTACTCATAACTCATAGTATTATTTAAGTAATTGAATTCAGAGTCAATAAAAAAAAAATAAATAAATAAAATAACACTGACACAACGTCAGCGATGATGATATTGAATTTTCAGAAAGTTGAACCCGGGATATTATTGGTGGGGGACCATAGCGATGGGCTATCCCTAAAAATAACGAATCGATAGTGCTCCCTGGCCCCGTATCGGCTGGTTGGTAATTTTGAGGCGACTGATAAATTCAATGTACAAAAAAATTATTTATGAAAAAAAAAAAAAAAGAATCTAGTGATACTAGTATTTAAATAACAACACGTCTCTATATGAGCGATTGCGATAAAAATTACTCATTCTCGTTATTTTTTTTTTTAATTTCCCGTGGTATTTTTATCTTGTTGCGCTATTCCGCAAACTCAAGGCTACTTTTAATCATTACATTAGAAGACTAACTGAAATCTTGAGACTAACGAATAATATAATTTACTGGAAATTTGCCAGCTTGAATTGTGCAATTCAAGTGCAGAGCGCAAGTTTCACGATGATCATCATTGTAATGAAGTAAAACGAAGTGTACTTATTTTATATTTATGTGTCGTATACAGTACCAGCCCCGACTATTACGCTTCTTTTCTTCACTTCTTTCTCTTGACTAGATAAATTTATCTTGCACGACAACCGAAATAGAAGTAGTTTACCCTTTTTTTTTATTTTATCCAAAATATTCTATATTATTTTTCACTTTTACGGCGATTTGTTTACTGAATATTTTTTTTTTATCACAATTCCCAATAATTTAAAGTGGGAAAAAATTTTATTAACTCATAAAATAATAAATAAACCTTCAATTATAATTATCAAGATGAAAGTTCATTTTTTTTTTAAATATTTTGTAAGTAGTTCCAATAAAAATAATTGGAGTGCCCCCAAGATCAGCTCGGCTATAAAGACATCTGTATCTAATCACATTACCTAGTCATTAAGACGGAAAAGAGAAAAAAAATAAATAAAATATCAATAGCACGTGTTGAGTGAGTGGGGTACAAAAATAGAATGCGTAGAACAAGTCATGTAAAATAGAGATAGAGTATAAAAATGTAAGCTTGGTATATATATGGTATAATACGGCCTGTATACTATAAAGGAAGATCGATCGGAATGAGTGTCCGGGACCTACATATAGCGAGACACTTCAGGGAGTATCAGCCCTTGGTTTTCGCCGTCGACCAGGAGGGAACCCAGGACGGTAGATCGCTGGGGGTTGTTTCAGTCCACTTTTTTCTCTCTCTCGCTCATTTTCTCAAGACTACCCGTCTCGTTTTCTCCATAACTATCTCCCTTTCGGTGGGATAAATATACAGATATATAAAGCATTCGAAATAGAAACGAAGGGAAAGCCAAGCTAGGCCGAAGAAGAGAAGAGAAGCAAGTAAAGCACGAGGGACACAACGAGGTATTGCGTTTGATACCACAGTACTCGTTTTCACTGCCGCTAGATATTCGGCCTGCTGTACGCTGTTTTAGTGTTATATGTTGTAGGTAGTTGTCGCGAGAGTACGGAGCCGTAGTTTCAACGTAGTGATAGGGCGACAAGGGCGACCGTTCGTCCCCGTCGAGGTCGGGGAGCTGAACGCGAAAAAGGGGAATAAAAGACGACGAGGGAACAACGCTGGTAAATTACCACCACGTGGAGCAGAGGGAAAGAGTGAAGGAGAAAGAAAAGCTCGAGCTAGTAGTATACGACGTCGACAACCGAAAGACTCTGATAGGCACAAAATTTAACCGAGAGCCGAGGGAGCTGATAAAAATATGCGTCAGCCTGCACGCATTTGGCCTTCGATTTTTGTTCCCTCATTTTTTTTTTTTTTTTTTCATTATCACTGCCTTTTTCTGTGCGTATTACCGTATTATGAATTTTTTTTTTTATTTCGGTGCATTATCAAGGAGCGTAAACCAATTAGCGTAAAATTCAATTAAAGCTCTTTATCATCCATGATATTGATTTACTACCTGCTGAACCTTTAACTCTGAGAGGAAAATTAATGTAATGATCAATGTAGTTATAAGTATAAAGTACATGTAAATTGTATTATATTTTATTTCAATTCAAAATTATTAAAGATTTGTCTTTTTTAGGTCGATGACCTTTTACACTAAATTGCAAAGTATATAATGTCCTTTCTTGATTAAAAGTGAATTCAATTAATTAAAACTAGCAATCTTGCAGTCACTATGTGACTGCCGTGACTTTTGAACTATAAATAAATAAAATTTTACTTAATTAAATAATGAATTTTGTTAAATTGCGATGTATTTTTTTAACTATTGAAGTTTTTAAAGATATAAGCTCATCCCGATATTACACTCATCGAGAGCTTTCATTTGAGTACCCACATTCATTTTCATAAATTTTTCATATATACATGTATATAATATATATAAATACAGTGTTCGAAGAAACAATTTGTAAAAATTTTATTATCACTTAAAAAAACCATTTAATATCTAATAGAGGTATAATATTTTGGTTTGGATCATTCAAATAATTTATAATTGGACTATTGCTACATTAAAATGTTAAAAAATTACCCTCTACAAAATAAGGAGTTAGACCAATTGCTAATTAGACCGTCGATATGTAAAAAAACACAACAAAATTATTGGAGCAACAAAAGACATCAGACAAAAATAACAGAATATACGCGATAGGGCTGTTAAAAAATAAATAAATAAATAAAATTGCTTTCTATGCACATAACTACAATAAAAATATGGTCTAAAGTAAACTTTTTTTTTTTCTAATTCTAATTTTTCTTCTCTCTATTTAAC
This sequence comes from Cotesia glomerata, assembly GCF_020080835.1. Classification (NCBI taxonomy): domain Eukaryota; kingdom Metazoa; phylum Arthropoda; class Insecta; order Hymenoptera; family Braconidae; genus Cotesia; species Cotesia glomerata. Next base: position 7,665,946 of record NC_058158.1, read on the forward strand.
GTCAACTCTCTATAACGTCATAAAATTCACGGTCCCTTCAGTGTCGTTATATAGAGTTTACACCGTATATGAAAAATTAATCTGGGTACTCAAATGAAAGGTCTTGATGAGTGTAACATCGAGATGAGCTTATATCTTCAAAAATGTCAATAGTTCACAAGATACAAGGTCATTACAATTCTTAATTATATTAAATTGCACTGTAAGTTCTTAAATATTGACATTTTTAAAGATATAAGCTCATCCTGATGTTACACTCATCGAGAGCTTTCATTTGAGTACCCACATGCATTTTTGATATATTTTTCATATATATAAATATATGAAAAATTGATGTGGGTACTCAAATGAAAGGTCTCGATGAGTGTAACATCGAGATGAGCTTATATATTTAAAAATGTCAATAATCAAAAGATACAAGGTTATTTCTTAATTATGTATCTAGAGATAGAGCATTTTCGAATGAAGCCTAAATACTTATCATTATAAATTGACTATTGGTGAGAATGATATGAAATAATGAAAAGGCATAACTCATTGTATCATATAAATACACTAACCACAAAATTTTGCTTATTCTCTTAATAACATGGATTAAATCAAAATAGTTTTGTTTAAGAAGGGTTTACATTTTTTCTCTCTCTCGCCCTCTATTGGACAAACGAAAGTATCTCTGTCATACTTGTACAACAAATGGAATCTTAAAACGCATTTTATACATAAAATTTAATTATCTATCGAAGAGCGAAGCGTTTTTTTTCGAAATTTTATCACATACATGAGAAAAACACGTTTGAAAATCAACTATAAACCGCTCTTAATAAATTTAAAAAAATTATAAAGCTCGCTGAACAAGCAGCCTTTAATTTTCATAACAAGGATGTAAAAAAATAATTATGAAAAAAAAAAAATGTTTAGTAAATAAAAATGAAACTCTTAATTAAAGCATTGAAAAAAAATAAAATAAAATACTGCATTATATGAAACGAAATAAACAAGAGCCGGAAGTTATGACGTAGCTCAGCCGTCCCCCACATACATATGTACATCTATTCCTATGGTTAAATTCAACGTTACAGCTATAGTTATTATTTTATGCTGGTACATAGATTGTCTAGATGAAGCTGAAGCATAGCAACAATGTACAGAGTAAGTAATATGTACAGAGAGTAATAATAAAAATGATAACAGCAATAGCAACATAATATAAGAAGCACACGAAGCTTTATAGTTTAGCTTGCAGGGTTCAAAATGTGAGCCGCAGCGTAGTTCAAGCTCGAGTATAGAAGCAGCTAGCAGCAGCAGGCGAGGCCGCCACGCGGAGACGTGGAGGGATACCGCCCCCCCGTGGGGCTCGGCTCGCTGCCTCTCCCTCGGCCCCCGACAGTCCCTAGTCGTCGTCCCCCTGCACTGATATCAGTCGCGACTCGGCGAGGGAGCACTACGTTGCGTGTGTGCCCCTCGTGCTTCAACACAGAACGTCTGGACAACTCAGATAGCTACATATTATCGCCGCTGCTGGTGCTTCACGTGCCCTGAAGATTTTTGCCATTCGCTCTCAGTCGCTCCACCGAATAATACACCAATTATCAACAGAAAATCTAAATTAGTCTTTTCTTTTTTAAAATTGGTGAGTTTTTTTTCTAAATTTTATCAATTTTTACGTAAAAAAAAAAAAAAAAAAAAGAAATAAAATCAAATAAACAGATATTTTTTTTCAGGAGATAAAATTTGTTTGTAAACTAAAAGACGCATCTTGAGAAGAAATCCTTCAACTACACTGACGTCATCAGGGTTTAGGGTCTCCGAGGAACCAGTGTGTGTGTATATGTGTATTAAAAGTAGTCTAAACGCGAAGAGTGACGACATATATTAGGAATTTAAAGACAGGTAAGAATTAATATCTGATAAAAAAAAATTTTAAAAAAGTGTTTGTGTTATTTTATTTTTTTTTTATATTATTTTAAATATTATAGACGATTGTAGCTGTGGATATCGTATCGCGAGAGCGTGTGCCAACCGCGGTATTAATAGACGGCTTAGTTGTCCTCTTGTGCGCACTGGTTCGTCTAAAAGCCAAGGATGGGGCACTAAGATGATTTAGTTTGCTTTGCTTAAATCATTTCTCCTATCATATTGTCAATATATACCTATACATCATATTTTTACATTCATATATTTATTTATTGTACACATGTGTGTATCATATATAAATTGAGAAAGCGCGTCAATTAAAAATGATTAAACCTTGGATATTTATGATGGTGTATGGCCTGTATTGAGCTACATTTCACACATAACAGACTGTATATGTATATACACACACACACACACATAACCACATGAGTAACCCACGTTAGTTTGAATTCACGGCTAATGTCAATAAACAAAAAATCGTCTGTGCATCCATACTGTTTATGTTAGTAATATAATACTGGATATTAACGCGATGGCTAAATAAAATTTTTTAATTATCGTGACATACTTGTCGGTTAACTTGAGTAATATAATTATGAAAAAATTGTTTAATAACTTGGTATAGGTAATTTATGATGAACCGGAAAATTTTAATAAACACCACATTGACTTACTTTATATTTATAATTTAAAAATATTATTATTTTTGGTCCGCTAAAACGGTTCGGTTTAGATTCAAAGTTATATTATGTATGTATACTATGTGCATACATCATTGCGGCTAATTATAGACACCAGGATACCCAATTTAAGCACTGTATAGAGTACCAAAGTATCGTGTAATGAACTATTACTACTACCACTGGCAATAATTGTCCATAATCTTACAATATTATTACATAAATTATAAAGTAACACCGTCTGAAAACTCTGAAACTTAAACCGTCATCGTCATCACCTTCGTAATCATTCTAATTGCTATTCTCGTGTACCTGCTATCGATCAGTTTCTTTTTTCTCTATTGCTTTATATTTTTTTTTCTTTTTGTTCGCTTTCATTTAATCCTTGGGCTCATTACACGACTTGAAAGACTCCACCCAGTCTTTAACATTAAATCGCATGATTGAGACTGTTATTTTGTTTACCGTCTTTTCCAACCAAGCTGATACGGATAGTAAAGTTTATAATACTTTATACTGTAAAGTAAGGTACAAAATGAAAGATAAATATATAAAAGGAGTCATGAAACTGAAGTGGAGGAAGAAGAAGAAGAAGAAGAAATAGTATAAGAAGAAGGTGGAAAAAAAATATAGGGCGCTATGAAAAGTCTAGAGGATAGACGAAAGTCGGCTGAGTAAGAGGGCAACAACAAAATTATGGATCGGCTTGTGGATAGGTTGGTTTGCGCATGACCGCGTGGTAGTTGTCCTACGTAAACCCTCCTGGGTGGCTGCTGCAAATCTAAAGCCCAAGGTGGAGGTATGGTGGTAGATATTATGGATGTGAATGTGCTGGTTCTACCACGTATATAATTCCCCTTACAACTTCTACCCGTACCTTCACCCGCATCCCTGGGCCATGTCCTCTACACCCGCCCGGTTGGCCACCTACGACCCCATGAGTTTAGTTTACAAACAGAAACTCCGGCGTACAATGTTCTTCTTTATTATTAAATATTTTCACACATTGACAGAACTTTGTAAGTGTAGCTTATGCTCCACAATTCTAAGGCTGTACATTTAATTTAAGATGTCTACGTTTGATTACTAATAGCTTCCATATTGCTTGGGTTCTTCAATTAAGAGCTAGCAGGAACTTACTTGATAAATAAATTAATTGATAGAGTTGTTTGTTAATAGGTTAACAATAAAAAGAAGAAGAAGACGATAAAAGAAGAAAAATGGCGGAAAAAACATTTAATTTGACTTGGAACAATCATTTAGCGAATCTCTCGGGGCTCTTTGAAGGTCTCTACAAGAGTGGATCCTTGACAGACACTACTCTAGCTTGTCAAGGTGGAATGCTACGTGCCCATAAGCTAGTTCTGGCAGCATGCAGTCCTTACTTCGAGAGAGTATTCAAGGAACACTACGGCGAACAGCCTATCCTCATACTCAAAGGTAATTAGTACTAGGCACTTGGAAATTATTAATTAGCGGTGAGCTATTGAATAACTAATACCAGAGAACTCTCCTGCTATTCCCCATGTAATTTATCAATAATTAACTATCATCCCAGGTGTCCCCGTCGAAGAAATGGAATGTCTACTGGATTTCATGTACCGTGGCTCGATAAATGTCGCCGAAGATCATCTTCCCTCGCTCATTAAAACCGCAACAGACTTGGAAATTCGCGGACTCTCCGGTGACAGAGGTGAAAGTAATAACATGTTTTCACGCGTTGAAACCCGCTTGCAGTCTACTCATGACACTCGACACCACTCGTCAATGGACTATAGAAAATCACAAACCGGGTTCATCACGGGACAGAATTCCAATGACGCAGTTGGGGAAATTAAAACCGAAGAATTTGAAGTCGAGGATGATCCAATGGTAATGGAAAATTTGGATGATAGTTATGAGTCGATTCCAGTTTCTAAAGGACAAATTGTAAATATTTTTTATTAATTTAATTAATAAAATTATGACAGAAATTAATTTAATTATTTATTTACAGAAACATGTACCAGCGCCAATGTACAAACGTCATAATACACGTTACGATGGACAGAAACGCGTACCGGTTGGTCGAACAATTAGAGACAATGAATTATCGCGTCGTCAAGTAGATGGTACGTCATCAAGAAATTCACCAAATGAAGAAGCTTTTGACAATGGATCTGACAGTAATAAATTAGATCATAGTTTTAGCGGCAATGGAGATCCAACAGTACCGGCTATTCAAATGGATGATTCGATTGATCAATCAAGAGTAATAATTGTTTTTATTTTTTTTTTTCAATTATTTTTTAAGGGGGAACACCACTGTGACGGTCGAAAAAAAAAGGTGATTTTCGGGAATTTTTTTGACAGGGAAAATAAAGGAATTTGGGGATCGAATTTTTTTTCAGGGTACGTTAAAGATCATCACCCTAAATTTTTATTAAAAAATATTTAATTATTACAAAGTTATTAACAATCAGTCGCCATTTTTTTTAAAATTAAAATTTTCAAAATTCCGTACGTGCGACGATGACTACATCTTTATTAATTAAAAAACAATTTGGATTTTTATTTTCAGATGATCCGTTTTTGAATTATCGATCCGACCATGGAGGGGGAAATTTTTTCTAGTGCTCTTACGAGATTGTTAATAACTTTGTAATAATTAAATATTTTTTAACAAAAATTTAGGGTAATAATCTTTAACGTACTTTTAGTAAAATAAAAACTTACGATCCCTAAATTTCTTTATTTTCCCTGTCAAAAAAATTCCCGAAAACACCTTTTTTTTCGTACGTCACAGTGGTGTTCCCCTTTAACTAATATGATTTTTACAATTTTATTTTTTTTTATTTTAGAACTCTATGGGCAATGAAACTGTAGAAGACTCCCAAAGTAACTTAATTCAAGTAAAAACTAATTTAGAGAGTAATAAAAAGATAACCGAAGCCTCTAAGACAGGTTTACAGCGTAATAAAGCACAGTATAAGCCGTTCCCATGTGACCTCTGTACTCTGGCATTTACACGAGCGTCTCACCTGGCAAGACATCGACGAGTTCATACCGGCGAGCGGCCGTTTGCGTGTAGTATCTGTCCTCGTATGTTTGCTCGTCAGGACAAACTGAAGCAGCATCTTGACTCGCATCTCCAGTGGCCGCGGCGGAAAGCTATGTTGCCGGTACTGGGTGACGGACAGCACCAACAGCAGCAGGGTGTCAACACTCTAGCTGGAAGAGGAAAACGCGGACGACCAAGAAAGGTGAACACGATTGCTACACCGCCAGTTTATCTTGAACAGCCAGCAGGACGTGGCGGCTTATAAGCCCGCTGGCGATGTCAGATCTTGACTGCGACTGGTAACAATCGCGATAGTAGCAATAGTTCATTTAATAATGTTAAATAATTTTTTATCTTTAATTTTTAGGTATCTATGGAGCAGTCTGCTATGGAAGAAATACTTAAATTTGGCGAATTCAGTTCTATGCTCAACAAAACACAATTAACGAGCACTACAGTCACCAAACCAGGCCAGCAGCAACGACAGGGAGACTTAAAGATTGATAATGTTACGGTAGGTATCAATTCTACGGTTGCCAAAGCTGATAGTCACGGATCCCGGGCTGATAATAATTAATTATCAGTTGGTTATTTTATTTAATAATTCCTTCCACTGTAATGTAATTAATAATTATAATTACGATTATTTATACATTACTTTATTACGCTCGTGAGCATTTGTTTTTCGTTGATCATTTAAAAAGTTAAAATTTAAAAAAAGTAATTAAGATAAATACTAATAATCAGTGAATCATCTGTTGATGGTTTATATTTATGTACCTGAGAATAGTTACAGGAACCACCTAAAGAAAGGATAAATAATCCAAATTGAGATAACAGACTTGACGGTGTATTAAACAATGAGAAAAAAAAAAAAATATTTGAAGCAAAGAAATTCAAGTTAGAAATGAGAAATAAAAATTTGAAAAAATAATGGTACACGTAAAGAACAAGATGACACTGTATATCATTCCAGATTATACTGAGTGAAAAAAAAACTTTAGATAGTAGCTAGTATAATCTAGATTACAATGAGTATAATCCAGATATCAGGCAGTATAATCTGGATTTTTTTTAGCTACTATCTGAAATTTTTTTTCACCACAGATATCCCTGAGTATAATCTGGGATGTTATACAGTGTCATCTTGTTCTTACCGTGTAGTTTCAAATATTTTGTCTAAATACATATTATCATGTTTGTTAAGTACAAAAGTAATAGGTAAAATTTCTAAAAAAAAATCTATTGTAGCCAGAATGAGTTTAAATCACTGAGCGTAAATAACTAAAGTTATTTAAATTATATTAAGAGAGTGTGAGAGTGAGTAAATTAAGATATTATTTGTTTCTACATTTACATATTTACAAAATTAAAAACTGTTGTAATTAATCATTAATTCACGCACTTTTTTAGTTTATCTTGGTTTTGACATAACATACGAATTCTGACATATTTATCAAACTTTGTTGGACTCGGTGCAATGCAACTGTCTGTTATTGTTGGACTATTTTTGTTGGTTTATTGTTATCTTATTTTAGTTTTTCTTCAGTAGTTAATTTAAATTAATTCTTTAAGTAACAAAACGTGCAATTAAAACGCGATAATTGTGAATTTTATGACTTTGTGTTGATTAATTAATAAATAAATATATGAATTAAATAAACTATTAGTTATTAATCATTATTGATGATTTATGTGCAATTATAAATCATGGGCGATTGCCAAATAAAAAATTATTTCATATCGATATTATAAACTGTGTAGCTACGTCTAAATAAATAATATCAATCCATACTTTAAATTTTTCATTATTTCTTTACAAAACCTAAATTTTGTTATTCATTGTAGAATTTAAAATTATTCATCAGTATAATTGATACAAATTTTTTTAAATATATAATACACTACTTGTTGATGATAAATTTTGGTACTTAATTTGAATCGATATCTTTGTCATTCTAAATATATTATTTTGTTCTGAATTGATAATAAGAATTATTTTATAAAGATAAGATTGTAATATATTGATACCCAATATTTTTTGTCTTAATAACAATTATCAATATAATTTTCATTAGCATATATCCATGTAATGCAACTCAAATATCAAAATAAAATAAAAAATAAATAAGTACTTAAAATGGGATTATTCATTATTGGTGAAAAATAAATAAATAATGTAAATTAAGTTTGCCGACATCTACAAATTTTTAGAATTTTTTTTTATTGAAAAAATGATTACAAAATAGTAAAAAAAAAAATTTTCATTTGTAAAAAACTTGATAAACTGTAAGTGCAATTTTTAAAAAATATTTTTTAGTTTTAATTTACTAATTAAAGAAAAATCAAAAAATTAAAAACGTCGGCTAACTTAAGTGTTGATGAAAATTAAGTTAGCCGATATTTAAAAATTTTTTTAAGAAATAAATTACTGCAAAAAAAATTATAAAAAAAAATTAACATTTAGAAATTTTAAAAAGTAAAAAATGCAATTTTTTTAAAAGAGTTTTTTGGGATAAATTTTTTTGTTAAAAAAAAATAAAAAAATTGTCAAGTGACAGCTAACTTTAATGTCTTAAAAAATTTTCATTCATAAAAAAACTATAAGTGCAATTTAAAAAAAATTTTATTTAGTTCTAATTAATTAATTTAAAAAAAATTAAAAAATCTCGGCTAACTTTAGTATTATAAATAAATAAATAAATAAAATGACTCACTCATTTAAAATTGATTTTGAAGATCATAATTTTAGCGGAAATTAGATTCTTACTACTTGAGTCACGAAAAAAAAACTTTAAAAAACGATCAATATTCAATTAATACATTAATAATTCAACAATATGACATTTTTGTAAAACTTACGCGGTTATTGAAACAATCGATCTAAAGTTAATATTAAGATATAAACAAAATTAAATAAATAAAAAATTATGTACTTATCGACCGAAAAAAAAAATAAATTAGGTGTCGCTTCAATCGCTACCGAAATGCAATTAATTATTTTTATATGACTTTATTACGCGCATAAACTAAAAATATAAGAGCGATAAATAAATCATCGCATTTAAATAAATCTAAAAATCATCATGGCCGCGCTTCAGAATGAATATGGATAAAAAACGACTGTTTAAAAAATATTTAAATTTTTAGTCGCCAGGAGTGACATGAAGATGCCGCTTCAGATCGACATCCGTCACCTGTCATCACATATTTAATATCTTTATTCAATTTTTAACAAATAAAAACTCCAATACATAACCTAATAATTAAATAAATACTTTAAATAATAATTTATTATAAAAAAATTATTTAAAAAACCAATTAAAATTTAAACTCAGTCGTCTCATGTAAATGACACCCGCGCAAGCCTTGAATTTTGATTGGCTGGGACAAAATAGACCTCCATATTTATCTACATCACCAAAGCATTAGGAAGTTTCGAGAAACGCTGTCTGGTACAATCTTTAGTAATTATCCAGTGAACGCAGTAGCACGCATTGCACTCCATTATTGCTATTTTATCGTCAGTCCTGCGCCAGGGCATATTTTCGATATCGTTTTGTAATATTTGATTTTTACCATTTTCTTCAATTAATCCAGGTGAGCCTCTAGTCAATTTTGTTTCTTTGTACTAATAAAATTCTAAATTAACGTTAACACAAAGTACTAAAAAAAATTCATGACAATCAATTTTTTTTTTCAAACAGTCATAGATGCAAATTAAATAAAGTGTCCACGCAATCAATAGATCGATTTAATATTAAACTTGCTTACTAACTTATAATCCACATTGTTATATTATATTTACATATCTATACACAAAATATCAATAAGTAAATTTTATACATAAATACATATATCCCTACATTTATGATTATATATATGTACTCTTGTCCGTGAACTGTTATTTCGTAATCATGTATTGCAAATTATAACTAGAAAATATTTTTCGAAGGTTGCCAAGCCGTTTTAAATCTATATATTTATATTTATTGCTAACTTTTATTCATAAATTATAAAAAAAAAAAATTGTTCTTACATAGAAACTCATCTAAACCTTTGTGCTAATAGGTGATCTTTGTTACCTGCACTGAAATCACTCTTCAACATTCTCGCTTCTAGTACTTTCTACTCGAGAACATTCTACCTTTAAAAATTCAGTATCTTTTTTTTAGAAATTAATTAAACTATTTTTTATTTCATATTTTCTTTTATTGTTCTGTAAGTAAACTACTGAGCTAATTGAATTAATTTTAAAAAAGTGCAATAAAAAAAAAATGCTTGACAAGAAGTTGCTCTGTCACGTGGACATGAGATGACTTATTTTTTAAAATCATCTAAATAATTGATTTTTTTTCTATATTAATCTAATTTGAACGAACTCATTTTGTGTAGAGATAAATAGTGATATTTAATGGGGGGAGAGTGAGTTATTTTATCGATGTGCCGGATAATGGGAGTGAAAAATCGACGCAAGTTGCGACGCTACGACCGCCATTTTTGCGCTTTCATAATATATAACCATTTTACTTCTAATATCTTTATTTATTATTTTTTTTAATTCAGTTACTTAATTAAGACTATTCAAGTAAATTCATAAGTTGATCGCCTGTTTTTTCTGTATGATAATTATTGATTAGTGTGACTGAGAGAAATTATATTTTCTCCGATGCTTATCTGTTGATCAATTTATCTGCTTTCACTTTTAATTGTTTAATTAAATCAATTGGGCTTTATTTATTATCTATTATATATTATAAATGGTTAATTATTTTATTTTTAATTTCAGGAGACCAATTTATTTGAGAGATTGATTTTACCTTGGTCGAGTTATCACGGTAAACAAGATGGTGAAAGAAACCACTTTTTATGATGTCCTCGGTGTCAAGCCAGGGTGTTCACAAGATGATCTCAAAAAAGCTTATAGGAAACTTGCCCTTAAATATCACCCGGACAAAAATCCCAATGAAGGAGAAAGGGTAATTATTTTTATTTAATAAATAATTAATCAAATACATAAAACTAAATTTTACCAATATCTAACAATTTTTTTTTTTTTTTTTATTAAATAAATTATTTTTTGAAAAATTTAAGAAAGATTCACAAAGAAAATAACAAAGTTTATTTTCTTTGTATTAAATTTATGTGTGAAAAAAAAATGAAAAAATTAATTATTTTTAATAAATAAATAATTATTTATTATATAAATAATAATAAATAATTTAACAAATAAGTAATTAAATACCTAAAAATAAATTTTATCAATATCTAACAATTTTTAGAATTTTTTTTATCAAATAAATTATTTAAAAAAAAATTTTTTTTTTTAATTCACAAAGAAAATAAAGTTTATTTTTTTGTGTTAAAATTATTGCAAATTTATGTATGAAAAGAAATAAAAAAATTTTTTTTTAAATTTTAATATCATTAGAGTATTTAAATTCGAGCCAAATAAAAATAGTTACATTATTTTTTTAAATTAATTAATACTTTAATTTTACTTTTTAATAATTTACAGTTTAAACAAATATCACAAGCGTACGAAGTATTATCTGATCCAGAGAAGAAACGCATTTATGACACTGGCGGTGAACAAGCATTGAAAGAAGGAGGAATGGGCAGCCACTTTTCGTCTCCCATGGATATCTTTGACGTATTTTTCGGTAGCAGTTCAAGACGCAGGGCGCGGAAAGGCCAAGATGTTGTGCATCAATTATCTGTTACGCTTGAAGAATTGTACAAAGGAACCACGAGAAAACTCGCTTTACAAAAGAACGTTATCTGTGAAAAATGTGAAGGTAAATTCATCGAATTTCTTTAATTTAAAATGTAACTTCAATGTAAATTATTTTTATTCAATTTTTATACCTTGATTGATTTACAGGATATGGAGGTAAAAAGGGATCGGCAGAGCAGTGTACTACATGTCACGGTTCTGGTATGGTAATGCAAATTCAGCAGCTGGCTCCGGGTATTGTCCAGCAAATTCAATCAAAGTGTTCAAGCTGCAAGGGTCAGGGCGAGCGTATCAACCAGCGAGACCGATGCAAACACTGCGGTGGCAAGAAAACCATCCGTGACCGAAAGATTTTGGAAGTTCACGTTGATAAGGGTATGGTTGACGGTCAGAAGATTGTTTTCAATGGCGAAGGTGATCAAGAACCCGGTCTTGAACCCGGTGATATCATTATTTTACTTGATGAAAAAGAACATCCCGTCTACAAGTAAGTTCTTGATTTAAAAAAAAAATTGATTTTATTCCAAGACTTATTGAATTAATTAATTTATTTATTTGTAAAGAAACGCTCTTGGCAATTTACAACAATATGTTACATTTTCATGTATACGATTTTTAGTAATGATTTTATACAATAAATAGCATCTGTAAGGATAAGATAGTTTTAAGAAATTTAAGGAGATATTCTAGTCTAGAAGCATGAAATTTCAGGTAATTTTTAAAGTGCTGTAAAAAAAGGCAATCAATATTTTTACTATCCATTTTTTTATAAGTTATTTATCAACATTACAAGAATACAGAAAAAAATGAAAAAAGTTGAAAATTCAAAAAATTAGCAGCTGATAAAGTGGGAGAGTCAAAAAAATCGGCACGATTTCAATTCTCCTAGCAATCAGAAACAAAAAAATAAAAACGATAATTAATCTAGAGAAATGTCGTTATGATTGGCACTACAGAAAATTAAAAAAAAATTTTTTTCCACAAAATGGCGACTATCTGAAGAAAAGAACATTTTTTTACTATTTTTTTGACTTTTTCGAATTTTTTAAAAATAGTAAAAATTGAAATTTGGAGATGAATGTTCTATCGTCACGTGTCAATTTTTTGAGACCCTCCCACTTCATCAGCTGCTAATTTTTTGAATTTTCAACTTTTTTTATTTCTTTCTGTATTCTTATAATGTTAATAAATAACTTATAAAAAATGTATAATAATAATATTGATTGCCTTTTTTTACGGCACTTTAAAAATTACCTGAAATTTCATGTTTCTAGACCAGAATACCCCCTTAAGAAATTAAAAAAATTTTTTTTTTTAATCTAAAAAAAGAAAAACAAAACAAGAAAAAATAGAAATTTCAGTAATTGATAATTGATAGAATTATATAGAATATAACTGATAGTTTATAATCACTATTAGTACACCTGGAATGTTATTATTTTATAATTGATGAATATTTTTTTTTTACAGGCGAGCTGGAAACAATTTAATCCTACCAATGACATTAAATCTTACGGAATCATTGTGTGGATTCCAGAAAATAATTCGTACTCTCGACGACCGAAATCTTTTGATAACGTCATTACCGGGGCAAGTTGTGAAACATGGTGATCTTAAATGTATACCAGAAGAAGGTATGCCGCTGTACCGAGATCCATTCACAAAAGGAAAACTTACGATTCATTTCACTATCGAGTATCCAAAATCACTTGATCCAGCCGTTATTCCACAATTAGAAAGTTTGTTACCGGCACGTGATCAGGCAATCATTCCCGATGATGCTGAAGAGGTCGATTTGCAAGACTTTGACCCTATGTTAGACGCCCAACAACAACGTGAGCGAGGAGGCGAAGCGTATGACGAAGACAAAGGTTCATCTCGTGTTCAATGTGCTACACATTAATTAATTAATAAATAAATAAATAAATTTATTAATTTACTAAATGCTAATTGTCAAGAAAACAAGATAAATTCATCAGAACCACTACAATAATTATTTTATTTCTTAAATTATTACGATGATAATAACAATAATAATTATAATTAAATGATCAACTCAACATCCCAATTGCCGCATCATAAATATAATATTATTATTGTGATCCCCTGGACAGTAGCGTAATAATAATTGTTAGGTTTTCATTAAATTAATCAAGTGATAAAAATAATTCGAATTGAATAAACAATAAAATTGCAATAATATCTAATTAAAAAATTTACAATTAAAATAAGACATTAAGATGAGCCTTTGTCCATTATAATTACTGTTGTTTTTCCTTTTGTCCGTAATACAGACGGAGCGAATTGTACTTATAAATCAATGCGCTCTTTAGAACGATTATAAACATTAATAACTAATTAATTAATTGAAACAATAATAGTTATTTAATAATATTAATAATGATGATAATAATAATTATTCAAATAAAATGAAAGTGGCTGAGCTAGCTGAGTTATGTCCGTAAATTCATTGATCCTAGCTCCATTAAAGCTGTTTTTTGTTTTTAAATCACTGCTTTAGATAGAAATAACTTATCTTAATTAATAAATTTATCTAAAGAAAATAATAGTTTTGAGATTCTAATTTTTTACTAGTAATTATTTATCGTTTATTTATCTTTTCACGAGTTTTTTTAAATTAACTTTTTATTATTAGTCCTTTAATTATTTAAATATGATGGCTTTATAGAAATAAATATTGTGAAAAAATTATTTATAAATTTAAATTTTAATTGCAATTTTCATAAACTATTGATTCATTCCAAGGTTCGTTGGATTCCATTAAAATTAATCTAATTAATCAAAATCTATCCTCCTGTACGTTACTCTTTAAATTGATAATTTAATAAAAAAAAATTGTGTACAATCCAACATAAAATATTAAAAAAAAGAAACAATAAAATATCTTGCAGCTAATAAATATAAAATTGAGACATCTAAATTGATAACAATCGATTTGCCGTCACTGAAATTATTGGAAATAAAATTTAAATTTGTAATTATTTTCTTTCTCTTTTGGTTGACGGAAAATGAAAATTTAATTGTCTGTACATACATGTTTACTCTTTTTTATTTCTTTTCGTGTCACTAAATATCTTAGTAGCCGATAAATATGTAACGATGGCTGCAATATACGTATATTGTAATTTTTTCATCATAAAACATGACTCACGATTGTCCATCGAGCGTAATTACGTCAGCGCATTAACCTTGATCCGCATAATATTCATACCCTGCAAAATTAAATCATGTATTATTATTATGAATTTTTTTTATTTAAATTATTTAAATCTTCATCACAATTTATTAATTATTTATAATTCTATACATATATACTTATTTAAATACATCAAATTTATAACAGCAGAATAAAAAATTTATTTAGTTGATTTGAAACTTTTTTATTGTTAGGTGAATTGCTAGTGTTTATTTTAAATATCAAGTAAAAATGGTCAATGCAACAAAAATCTTAATTAATAATTATTTTATTTAAAAATATATCCCATCTTAGTGATTAATTAAAAAACAAATAACTACTGCTAAAATTATTTCATTTTAAATTTAATGACATTTAAGTTAGCAGTCACTTCAATGTTTTATAATATTTTTTCAACCAAATTTATTCAAAAAAATTATTTAAAATAAATTGCATTTTCAATTTTTTAAAATTTCTAAATGTCAATTTTTTTCATTTTTTTTTTGCCATAATTTATTCGTTAAAAAAATTCTTAATCTAGAAATTTTTATAATGTATTTTATTGATAGATTATTTAAAAAAAATAATCTCACATTTCGGAAGTTTTAAAAGTTATATTTGCAAGTTTTTAAAAATATTTTTTTATTTATAATTTCATTTAAAAAAAAAAAAAAGGATTAAAATTAACAAATGATATTAAAGTTAGCTGTCACTTGACCATTTTTTAATTTTATGTAACAAAAAAATTTGTCCCAAAAAATTCTTTTAAAAAAATTGCATTTTCTAAATGTCAATTTTTTCTTATAATTTTTTTGCAGTAATTTATTTCTTAAAAAAATTTTAGATATCGACTAACTTAATTTTCAATAACACTAAAGTTAGCCGACGCTTTTAATTTTTTTTAATTATTAAATTAAAACTAAAAAATATTTTTTAAGAATTGCACTTACAGTTTATCAAGTTTTTTACAAATGAAATTTTTTTTTAATTTTTTTGTAATCATTTTTTCAATAAAAAAAAATTCTAAAAATTTTTAGATGTCGGCTAACTTACCAAAAAATTATTTTAAAAAAATTTCTAAATCTCCATTTTTTTATGCAGCAATTTATCTATTAGAAAAATTGTTAAATATCCGCTCAATTAATTTTCATTTAAATTTGGTGCGTCTTACTGCGCATGTGCAGTGCGCATTGCGCGCGCAGGTATTTAAAATTAACGGCTCAGAACTCCGTAAGATGGCAGTGAAAACTGGTGAAAATAGTCTTATGTTTTCACAATAGTTTATAGTATTAAATAATAATGAGCTTGATAGTGGTGAGTGTTGAATAAAGTAGCAGTGGCAGCAGCACCAGCAGAAATAACAACACTCTTAGTAGACCGGTCTGTGTGTGTGTGTGTGTTTGTTAGTGTGTAGAAGATGCCGCAAAGATCTCTGGGTATACAGAGGGAGCCATATTTTTCCAATATCAGTTACGCGAAAAGAGCGCACGTATAGCATTCGCGGGATGGGAATGGGATATTTTATCGGCTCTTGGCACTGCGATTGTCGGTAGAACGCGTGTAACAGCAGCGAGGCCCGTAGTGGCCTTGACGCGATTGTAATAATATTAAAAACGGTGCCCCGTGTATATTTAATAATAAATAACACTATTATTATCACCGTAAATATAAAGTAATAATTAATAACTCAATAGATTCAAGTGCTGTGCTTCAATTCGTTTGTTTGTGAATATTTTTCAATCTAACAGATTCAGCTCCAGTTATATTCCATATTATACACACATACATACACATATGTGTCTATACATCTCAGTTCGTCTACTTCATGTGTATCTTCATATCTATCTATATATATATATATATATAGATTTAGTATCAAAAAAATGTGTGTTGAGTTAAACTCAAAATTAAAATAAAATTTTAAATAGAAATAGAAAATAAAAAAGTTGGAGCGCTGTTGGCCCGCGCAGGTGTTGGTTTTTATTCGGCGAGAGGGTTACTCCGAAACTTGATTTAAATAAAAAAATAATAACCCGTAATTAATGATAATTAATCCGAGGGCATGTTTGATAGTTTGGTTTTAAATTACGGTGACCAAGACTAGGACTCTGACGACCCAGACCAGGACCAAGACTGCTAAGACGATAACTCATTAGTTATATTGGGTTAATATTAGTGATACAGTGTGCTACTAATACATATTTAAGTGGAGATTGTAGATGTTGAGCGGAATGGAGATAGTTGTGTGATACTGCTGGCCAGAGCTAGTGTAGTGACGATGACACAGACGTCATAACACCACAACTATTTCTTGCTCTGTAAAGTATATATTTTTTTTTCTCCATTATTAATTAATTTATTAATAATAAAACCTTTATCTTGATCAGTCGCGTGTGTCTTACATGATACAAGTACCTATAAAAAAAATATTCAATAAAACCCGTGATGAGTGTGCAACGTGTGTGCTACTCGGATTCATTAATGACATACCGGTGTTTAGTATGTCGCTGCTACGTCCTTGAGTGAGAAGGCATCGATCCGTTTTATTAAAACTCGTGTGCAACACGAGTGTTTTTTATTACAATGTGTCTCTAAAATAGAGAAAAAAAAATATTCTATTATTTATTCGATTTTTATTAAAAATATTGTCATATAATAAATGGATAAATAAGTTTTATTTAAATAAAATAAAAAAGAAAAGTAATTAGTAGTTATTAGAGTGACGAGGTGACAGTACTTGTACTGTGTGGTGTTAAGTACAGTAATAATAAATAAATAAGTGCAATAACATACTTAAGGATTAAAACACTCGCGTGTGTGATGTCAACGGGATTCGCTGAACACGACTCAGTTCGTACATATGCATCCAATGCACGGTACAAGCTGTTACGCCATAGGTAATTATATTGTTCTGTTTTTTTATATTTATTTTTGTCACGATAAAAAGCAACGTAACATTTATAACTTATAAAAATTATTATTGTCAGCAGTATGATAAAAGAGAATTTTTATTTTTCAGTCTCTTATCGGTTATCAATCATAAAATTAATAGCTGTATTTATATCCCGCGTGACAATTTTATTCTTTAAAAAAATCTAACAATGAAAATAAAAATTTTTTTATTAATCGAACGTGACCTTGTTCTCAATGAAATAGTATATCTTAAATCTAGGATATATATATAATTACTTTATTTGTTGTTATCAGGTGATATTTATGTAGGATTAAATTACAGATATTAATTACAAAGAAACAAACACAACAAAGCAATTAAGACAGTTAAACGCTACTCTATTACTCTACACTAATAATGTAATTTAATATGTATAATTGACTGTTTGTTTATTTGTGTGTTAAGAGGATGCCGCACGGGCTAGTGGAGTATCGGAGGCGTGCGCTGTGTGTTCCAGTGATGTCGGTGGCGCGGCACTTAGCATTGCTGGACCTGGACCATGGCCGGCAAGCCTGAGCAGCCCATCTCTCACCCTGCTCCCCAAAATCACGTTCATCAGCAGCATTATCAACAGCATCATTCGCTCCATCTTCAGCAGCAACAACAACAACATCATCATCAACATCAACAAGCTCGTAGAAATCACCAGTCGATTCAACAGCATCTCAACCACCACGAAACACAGGGTATACAGCAAAATAGTGTCCTTGTGTACGTCCCCGGCGAGAACTTTGCCTACGCTACTGCTGTAGGACATAATGCCGCTTCTTCGGGCTACCAAACAGCCCAACAACAGCAGCATCATCATAGCCATCAGCAACAGCAGCAGCAGCAGAATCCGTACTCTAATGTTTTACCCCAGGTGGCAACACAGGCAATATTTTCCGCCAAAACAAATTACAATATAGGAAACAGTGAGCTGGTTGAAAGCGAGATTGACCAAAACGCAGACTGTTGTCTCGGGAAGTCAATCGAGCTGGTAGCTTGCAATGTTGTTGCTGATCAGCAGCAACAACAACAGCAAATTAAGAACGAGGAGGATTACAATTCAACGATTTATCGGAATCCCCTGGTGGGCTTAGCAAGTAGGGCGACTGGCTCGCCCAATAACGTGGGTAAAATAGATCTTGGTGCTCTGACAAACAGCATCCCCGGGAGTAGCGCAATAAGCCCAGGGCAGAGCGATGCCGACAGTTTAAGCGGTACCAGCGACTCGGGTGTTGTTGCTACAGCAACAGCGGCTAGCAGATCTGCGTTGCCGAGCAGTAGCGCAGCTCTCAGTGGTGATCTCGAGCAAACCAAGACATTTTTGACGGGCCAGCAGTACGAGGTTACGTGCAATACCACCGGCGGTTACTCGTCTTCGGGAGTGGCGACGGAAAATTATCAGTCGAGCAACGCCGGTAACGAGACCGGTATCGCCGGCACTCTGGACGACGGTGCTCGGTTAACTTACGTTAGGTCCAGTAACAACCTCGGTGGCGGTCCTGTTTCTAATATATTTATCAGTGGGATTGACTCTCAGCAACAGCAACAACGGGATTTGTCCAAGTCCGCTCGCGTTAATCAAGACTTGTTGGACGTTAATCGAACCTGTATAAGTGGTAATAGTGTCGGTGCCGGTAGTGCTGGTGGTGGTGGTGGTGTTATTGTTGTTTCGCCGGACCCTGGTTGTGAATCAGTGCGCTCAGACACCGCGGAATCCGTTTACAGCAGCAGCCTGAGTAGTCCTGACTGCCAGAGCTTGCAATCCAACGATTCGGTTAACAATAATAGTAATAGTTGTAGTAGTAGTAGTAATAGTAATAGTAATAGTAGTAGTAGTGTCGTGTGTGTGCAGCAGGCTGCACAATTTGTGTCTAATCAAGTTGTTATTAATAATAATAATAATGCGCAACACAGCAGCAATGTTGCGCTGACTATGAACTGTAGTGTCGTGGTTCAGCATCAACAAAAACAACAGCAGCAGCAACAACAACAACAGCAACAGGCGTCCATCGCTGTACCTCGTGGATGGAAGAGAATATGCACCAACGGAGTCATCATTTATATCAGGTGAGATTTTTTTAATTATTACACTGAAAAAAAGTTCACTTGAGCCAAGAAAATAGTTTTCTTCTTAATTATTTTCTTGAGAAAAAATTTTTTTTTGATAAGAAATTTCACTTATTCCAACAAAATTAATTCTCTTGCTTTAAGAAGTATGTATCTTGATCTAAAAAAATTTATTTAAGTTAAGAAAATTTTGTTTTGAGAAAATTCAGCTTCTTGCTCCAAAAAATTTAGTTCTTGATAGAAGTAAATTTTCTTGTCTTGAGAAAATTTCTCTCTTGCTCCAAAAAATTAAATATAAAAATAGAAGTAAATTTTCATTAATATTTTTATTGATTCAAATGTCAAATGGGAAGATCAAATAATATTGAATCATTTTTTTTCATTCAATATGTATAATTGCACGCTAAAATAATATAAAATGGGTATCAAATATTCAAGAGAAAAATTTTCTCAAGGTGAGAAAATTTTTTTCTCAGCTGAAGTAGGTGGCGCTGCTTCCTTAAAGTATCTAAAAATCTTGATTAAATATAAAAATTTATTGTATCAAGTATTATGATAATTTGAATTAAGAAAAAATTACTTCCACCAAGAATATAATTTCAAGAAAAATTTTTACTTCGGCCAAAAATTTTCTTGAGTCAAGAATTATGTTCTCCAGTCAAGAAATTTTTCTTTCTGTGTATCATTATCATGTTTCAATACAATATTTATTAAGGTCACTCGTCTACCCTAAAAATAGCTCTTGAAATTATTCCAGGGGGTTGTTGTATTATGTTCATTATTACACAGTTATTATAAGCCGACAAAAAAGTGATCAATCTTGCAAAACTTGTTCAACATTATAAATGAATTCATCTCTCATCGTGGTACTTAATTCTTGATTTTTCGATCATTCTTCTCTGTTCATCACTCAGTTCTCGATTCACTCACACAAAGCTGGTGTGATGTGCTGCTGCTCCATCCACTGGGAATTGAAAAGAGCTAAGTTTACCGCACGGTAGGATAGAAGTCTACCTAAAAGTTCAAGGGTGTGTTACACCGGCACGGTTCGGTTGCGATGAGCGTTTCGGGTCATGCCAAAATTCGTAACTAAAAGGTTTCGTGTTTCTTTCCCCTCTTGCTAGGGTTTACGCTCGACTACTGCTACTCCTTACTTACTGTGTACTCTCATACAGCATACAGTGTAGACTATTGTACACAAGTACTATCATACTACCTAACCAGTAAGCAGTAAGCACCAAACAAGCTGGTATAAGTTTAAGTATAGGTTTAGGTATAGGTATGTATACATGGTATGATCGTCGCTGCTGTACGTCGTGTCGTGTCGACCGGAACTTCTCTCTGACAGCTTCAAGAGACAATGGTAATTCCCATGAGAAAGGAATAACATGTCCCTTACGACATTGTTGTTTTCGACTACCAAACTCCTCTCCTCTGGTCTCTTGTCTGTATGCTTTGTTACTCAGGAATTTTTCAGGTCATGAGTCTGTTCCCAACTATCACACGCGTTTTATATATAATACCTTTTTTTTTTTTTTATTTCCTTAGAACAATAACTCGGCACTTTGTATTAATTTAATAAAAACAACAAAAAATTTTATACTAATTGTTATCGTATAAATGTATAAATATATATTTATATATAACACGCGATGACGTAATTAGAGAATCTTGAAGGACGTCATATGATGTTGTAAACAACCCGGAGCAAAAATACGGAGTTTAAAAGCCTTAAAAGATTGAACGCTTTTGAGGTTTACTTTAAAATCCCAAAAAAGATAATATATTAAGTTATTTCAATACACAATCACTAAAGGGCTTTTGTATATTATGCTACACATAACACACAACAGCGTAAGTCTAGCATTTGCATACTTAACTCACACTGTATACGATACCATATACCATACCAGTTTCAGTGCAGACATAACAGCCCTATCTTTGTCTTGTTTGTATATGTATAGAGATATATATATTGTGTATCTGCTACTGTACTAGCTGTGCATCATTCAAAGCGGATAAACCGTTTTGGTATTAGGCAGAGGCAAGCATAAGCAGCAACACAAGAGCACCCGCAGGCAGACGTTACAAGTTTACAACACAAGTGATCCCTGGTATTCGACGCCACTATATATCTACCCATAACGTGAAAAGGGAATACCTTTCTCCCCCTATTCTACAGAAGTGTTGTATGAGCCTACAGAATAATTCAAAATGTTACACGTGTGACCTCACAACCTCGTTCTTTGTTAACAATTTACCGGAATATACCTCATCAAAATATCATTCCAGCCTATTACAAATTGCTCTGGCAATTTTTTTTCATTCCTCCAAAAAAACCAGCTCCAAAATATTTAATAAGCTGTCGGTTTATTGTGTGATTAATTAATCGATATTTTTTTTTTTTTTTTTTTTTTTTATTAAATTGGTATTTAATAAATAAATTCTTTTTTTTTTTTTTTTACTTGGAAATTAATTTATTCCGAGTTTTACGTAATTCAATAGGGACAGACGGATGATGCTGAATTAACAGAGTGCGGCGAGAGATAGTTCCCTTTGTGCGTAAAACGACGGGAGGTACACATCTCGAGTCCCCTAATATAGCGTAAAGGGCAACGGCACATTGTGTTCCATATGAGTTTTTTTTTTCCCCATATAGATATATAAATAACCGTCGGCATGTAGAGTAGAAATATATAACAATAATAATAAAAAATATATAAAAGCCTTACTCTGCACTATATGCACAAAAGTATACTACGTATTACATGAAAATTCTTGCTCTGTCTGACCAAGACTGTCTCATCGGTAGTCTGGACTATCTATAGATCTGGCCAGGATATGAAGTAGGATGTTCTGGGTATTTGTATTTGTATTTGTGTGTATATGTGTATTGACCTGGTCTAGCACAGAGTACCTACCTAAGCCTCCTCGTTAAAACGATCCTTTCCGCTTGAACAGTATGAGCGGCGGGTGGCCGAAGTCATGGTTTAAATGGGCATTTAAAGGGCTGTATAGCCAAACAATACTGAGATTTAAAAGTAATATAAAGAAAAGAAGAAAGAGAGGAGGTGTTTACTTCGTCAACTTATGTACACTAAATCCTTCAACACTTATTAACTTTTATTTTCTATTCTTTATCTTTCTTTTAAATTTTAGTTTTAACAAGCAAAGGTTCTTTTTACGAGTAACCATCAAAGTTAAATTATATTAGGCAAGGTGAGGTTTAGTTATTATTTTCAGTGGACAAATCGGATAAATTAGATGCGAATGATTTCTGTTCGTGGAAAAAGAAAACACGGTTGGCGTGAGTTTAAGGAGATAATTCGGTAGGAATTTAGTTAAACTCCATCCAGACTTCGTTGATCATTGATTTATTATGGTGTGTGTATTATAGCTGTTGTAAATACCAGCTGGTGATGTACGACCATGACCGCAGCGCCAGCATTTCCTCTACTAAACTACCATACAGCTTCAGGATCACTCATACAGTCGCTGCATCTTCTGTACATTCTCTGGTACACATACTTGTACTCGTCTATTTCGTATATGTATATATATATATACACATACAACTGCAGATGAAGCAGCAGCTCCGAGATAAAGGCCACCAATGACAGCGACAACAACAGCAACAGCAACAACTTACACTGAAAACTATCTGCTATGTGTATATATAATACTTACACTACGACTGCGACTCATTCGGTTCCTTTTCTTCCTCAAGAGTTGTTTCTTGATTTATAATAGCCGTATACGATATCCCTTGTGTCTCTACTCCCTTTTATTTCTCTGTGTATCTTCGCTCCCTTATATTTTCTCTCTTGCGTCACAATTTCGCGTATACATTGTGTGTACGGTGCCATAATACAGTAGTAAAACCATACAGAATGGAATGGATGAGACTTTACATCTTTTTGTCTTCTTTCCTGCTCCGTTTTTATTATTATTTCCAAGGCGCTCTTTTTATAGACATACTTATTGTTATTATTTTTTGTTCTGTCGCTGTGTTAAATTCTCTATAAACCATTGACACCGGGTCGTATTATTTTTATTTGGCAAAAAGGGGCTCCAAGATTTGCCTCCGCTAGTCCTAAATGTATCGATCAACCGGAGATTTTTTTTTTCATTCACAAATCCAAATTTAGATACTCTTTAATATAAATATTTTTATTCTTTTGCCTACGGTTCGCTATAAGATCGTTAATGTCTAATAAATATTCAAACGAGCTTGTCCTACTAATTGTCTGAGTAATCAATTAATCGTAAATCAATATTATTTATTTTTTAATAATTCATAAATTGTAGGGTATAAAAAATAATTAATGTTTGATATTAAAAATTTTATTTATTACTTTTAGAATTTTTTACATTTAATTATCTCATTAAAAAAATAAAAGGGATTTATTAGATAAGCGTGTAGAAAAAAGGTTTTAACGATTGATAATTCTATTTTATTATTTATTCGTAATATTATTATTATTATTTTTTTTTTTTTTTAGTTATAAACACATTTCCATAACCAAATTTAATCGTGTAAAATACAGATTAATAAAAGATAGTAATAATAAATAAATGAGTGAAAGAAAAACACTATTTAAATGTGTTACATTAATGGAGCTCTAGCTTCTTCCATGAGGGTCTACATGTAATTCATTCAAGGGGAAAACCCAAGTAAATATTATTACGCATTATTACTACACCAATAATAATAAAAATAATATCAACAACAACGGCAACATCCAGCTCTGTTGGTACAGTAGTACTGGCGCTGCTGCCGGCAGACCAGAGAGTAGTGGCGATTACGTAAACGCGATAATTAATTGCTTGTGTTCTATGTTTAATGACTCGTCGGGTCGTTTGCTAAACACGCCAAATCGCCGGGACGTCACGAAAATCGCTACAGGTGTATCGTTGCGTGACTAAGCTGTTAATTTTCCACAGTTGCGTAACTACTGTCGATTCCTCCGCCCGCGCACTTATATATAAACATTATAAATAAATAATATATGCAAACATACTGACATGCCAGTAATAACAATAACAATAATAATAAATAATAAAGACAACGACATTAACTTATGTACTTATACTTATTTACCGACTGACATGCTCATCTCTTAACAGCCTTGTCTCTTGTACAATATTCGCCGTCAAACACACAACTTTCTTAGAATTATTTTTCCATTGTGTCCCAGATGCGCGAGCAACCGTTCAGTTATGTTATTGCGCGTTGACACGATTGACAGAATGACGACGACAACCATCATATATAGTAGTTATCGCAAGTTAAGTCATAAAAATTCGCTATATAGATATATTTCTTTAAAGTTAATATCTTTTATGTTTATTTATTACTGGGTAAACTCATAAACTAACGTCCTTGACCAAGATCACTCGTTTACGTGCTACGAAAAATCTTTAACAATATTAATATTATTATTGAGTTAAAAATATATATTTATCATGCAAATTTATTCATTGAGCTGTGGATAAAGAGGAGTAGATACTTGATGTATTCATGAGTAAATAATAGCGACTAGTTGTCTATATAGAGCAATAGCAACAGCAGATGTAGTAGTACTATTAATGTCTGTCTGTGTATAATTTCCAAGTGTGTAGGTTAAAGCTTTAGTTATTTCACATTGTGAGTGATTGTATTATATTCCTTAGTAACAATTCAAAAGTGAGTTGTCTGTGTCTGGGGCTAAAGGCAGTCGTTGGCGTGGCACGCAAACGAACTGGGTTCGAATCTCGGTCACAGTTGATTTACTATCCAATACTTTATCTAATTTTCTTTTCTAACTTTTCTCATTCTCTGTCATCTATTCCACTGTTCACCTGAAACAATCTTGTTCTCAACTTTGTTCCTTATTTAAATTTCATTCTTCCGGTGGTTGGCTCAATGATGAAGATCTCGAGGCAAAGTCAGAGTCAATCTCGCAGCAAGAGGCATACCTACGGGTACACGTCTGTGTGTTACCCAAAGAGCCTCGGGAAGGTCTGAGATAAAGTCACTAGACGTTCTAGACGGACGAGTTCATAACTGGACTGCGGAATACCAGAAATAGCGGTATTTGCGGACACAATAGCCCAGGAAGCTGGTTCTGGTAAGCAAATATATACGGCTTACGCCAGCTGAGGTTGTTGCCGCTTATTCCGATGAGATGTTTCGTAGACTGGCCTCTGAAGTTTAATCTGCGAGCCACGATGGTGAGCTTTACGGCTCAGACAGAGTGGAACTCAATTCAGACTAATCTGACTCTGACAATGCCTCGAGATACATAACTGAGGGCAAACAATTTTTTTCCATTTCATCAATCAATTAATTAAATAAATTTTTATTATTACTATCATTACAATTATCATGATTATTTTTTTTCGTTATCTCAAGCGTAATATTATTTATATTTCAATTAGAGCCAGTAAAAATAAATTTGTTTGGTTGAGTTGATACGGCTTTATACGCACGTAACTGTGATCGAGGGACGATAGTAGGCCCCAGCCAGTCTGTTTCTTTCTTTATACATATTAGCAGCATACAGAAATTGTCATTAGTCATTATTTAACAATTCAAATTTGCCTAGATTATGATCTTACGCCAGTAGTATAAACACTCGACCGCCGCAGACACAAACATACACTTATACATATATCTGTCTATATATACTGGCATTGTTCGTCGAGTAATTGACTGAAACCTTCGAATAGAAAACGTGGCAGAGTTTTATCGTTGTATCTGTTGGCATCCGGTCGTTACGTTTCAATTACCGTCGAATCAGAAATGTTTTTCAAGCTTGCTTGCGTGCATGCTTCTCTTCGACGTCGCGTTCTCGATTTAATACCCACACTACACCACATCGACATCATCTACATCCATACGGTTATATTATTTATACATATATATGTAATCTACAATGTACATACAAGACACAAAGCATATATATATATATATATATATATATATATATCATATATGCTGCTGTTATATATATATATATATATATATATATAATAGTGTAATGTAAGATTTAACTTACGAACGGACGCCCGCACGATATATTTTCGGTACGTCCTTGAGTCACTTTCTCAGCATTCCCTATTGAGTAATGAGCTAATTTTACAGTTCTCGTATTCATCCGTGTACATTTACATCTACATACATTATATCTATACATTTATACTGTCTAAATTTATATCTATATTTACATTAACATCTTCTTGTATCTATATAAATATCCACGTTAATGTAAATAAAAAATTTCTCTAAAAAGCGCATCAATAAATTAACGCTAATTCATTATTTTATTCTATTTTATTAAAAACTATTAAAACGTTTATATTTTATCAGTAGAAATTTTATTAACTTGACAAATTATAATACTCTTTTTTATTTCTTAATTTTATATCGCGATAATAAATTAACCGACTACTAAATACACAATTATAAAAGCTGTTTGTCTCTATAATTTAATACTGTCAATTATAATACATAAATGACATTACCTTATCTATCCTTCAAATTTATCCGAAGCTAATAAAAAAAAGGTATACATGTGTACCATATTAATCGAGATAATTATCAGGCTAATATTTATATTATGCGGGATTTTAGTGTTAATGTTGATGCTAATGTGCGTGTGTCGCTGGTTTAATTAAATAATAATCCAAGATAAACAATAGAGATAAACAAACGAGGCATACGTGGTTTAATAGTTATTTTAATATAGCACGAACTAGTTTAATACATGCCTACAAACCATCATCATTTGTATATCCACACAAACTATTACAAGCATACAGTGTTTATCAAAATGCTAATTATTCATTGTCGGTGGTTTATACACTGGAAGCAACACCCGTACTAATAATCATTGTAAACTCAACGCTTCCAGCAATTGTCGTCGCTTTAGATAGTTAAATGATCCTCGACTCCTTGTGTGTATAGACCACCAACACTCTATACTGGCACCGCGTTATCCATGCAACACTATCAGCGTACCCGCACAATTTATATACACATATGATCCCAGTCGGGTATTACGTGCCTAAATGTAATTGCTTTTAAATCTGATCAATTTACTCATTACACCATCGCCTTTCCACATCATCGCCCGCAAATTTTATTATGTTGGTTACAGAAAATTAAAAAAAATTACATAGTGATAATAAAAAGCACACTGATAGAAGGATTTAGTTCTATTTAATAAGATATAGTAACAGATACTAAATAATTTAGTAACAAATCTTTCATTACCAAATATTTAGTAATAGGTACTAAATCATTTATTAAAGCCCACTTAGTTCCACCAAATAAATATTTAGTAATATTTAACAAATGATTTATTGGTACTCGTTTATTGGTATCAAAGAAATTAATTTTTTAACTAATACTTGCTAAAGAAATAATTAGTATCTGTTACTAGATATTATTTGGTGGAAATAAATATATTATTTCCATGTAATAAGGCTTTATTCATACACAGTAAAAAATTTTCCGTCAATGCGTCAAAAAATTTTGTGTTAAATATTTTTATGTTAAATATTTAACACTTTTTTGTGTTAATTTAACACTTTTATGTGTTAATTTAACACAATAAATGTTAAATTTATACATAAAAGTGTTAAATATTTAACATGAAAATTTTTAACACAAAATTTTTTGACACAATGACGCAAAATTTTTTACTGTGTATAAAGAAATCATTTATTAAACTGTAAAAAATAATAGGTACAAAATATTTGTTTCTCCCAAATAAATGAATAAAAATTTTGTTACTAAATCAGTTTATTACGACGTACTAAAATTGAATACTTCTATCAGTGAAGAGCCTAAAAAATAAATTAAAAAACCCTGTATTCGTATTGTGATAATTTTATTGTGGTTGGTGAATAAATGGAGGTTAAGTGGAAAAATACAAAATTGCCGAGTAGTATGTGTAAATATGTGTGTATATGTAGCAGAGAGGAGAGAGGAAAGAAGAGAATAGAAGAGAAGAGACGAGAGAAGTAACTGAGCAATCGATCGCGCACACGACCGAGTACATAGATATACAGAGTTTAGTTGTATAGACCATTATACTCTACTTCCATCTCCATCTCCATCTCCATCTAGGTTACACACACGTACTA
Organism: Cotesia glomerata; assembly: GCF_020080835.1. Taxonomy (NCBI): domain Eukaryota; kingdom Metazoa; phylum Arthropoda; class Insecta; order Hymenoptera; family Braconidae; genus Cotesia; species Cotesia glomerata. Next base: position 7,694,656 of record NC_058158.1, read on the forward strand.
GTACATACTGAACACATACACACTAGCGAATACGTTATTATTGCACAGTCAGCGGTGAAACTAAATTAAACGCGTAGGAGCAAAAGGTAATTTGCGCTGATAACGAGCTACCCACGTAAATACAGTCCTCCGTGGATTAAACGAACCAGTGGATGGATTGTCTCTATACTATACGATACGGTATTCTCGGTTTAGTTGTTTTGAGACTCTCTTTTGCATTCAGACTTCAGACACGACACATAATATCAAGAAGAAGATCAACAATGACAATAATAACAAGAACTTATTAGCCGACAAAAATAATGATTAGCAATTACCAGTGATGCCTTTTACTGTCTATTCTACCCTTCTATACACTACTATACACTACCCGGGATCTTTAAATCCCATCATCAATTTACATTACGTGATTCTCATTACCCTAAGCTTTGTTTTAATCATTATTAAATCGTCCGCAAAAACAATTACCCACTTATTTATCTTCCTACTACCCATTAACTACTAACTAACTATTAATGGTTAATTTTCAATAGATATGCAGGCTTGTTTAATTTATCATATCGTTATCCTTAAAAAGGTAATCAATAATCCACTAATTTTTATTAATATTGTATATTAATAGTAATATAAATATTCATATCCATTTAAATGATATTACGGCAGTATGACGATTAATTATTATTTATACTTACAAACTACTACTCGAGTGGTTATAAACGGATTTATCGACTGACTCAGCATGCCAAGATTTCCTCTTTGCCGAGTAGTCAAGTCTGTTAATAATATATGACCTGCTGATTATGTACAGCTAGTACCATTATCATTATTTAATTAATTACTTGTTTATCATAGTTATTATTCTTTTTTCATTATAAATTACGAGTGTGAGCAGCGAGCGTGACTATTAAAAAAAAAAAAAAAAAAAGAAGCAGCCCGCCTGTTTTATCAGTATAGAGGTAATTCACTGAAGAAAGGCATTTATTATTTTTACGGTTCACTCTAGTGTGTGTTTATACATATGTATATATTTATATATGTTGGTAGATATAGTAGCCGGTTGTTGACGGAGTAAAGTTAGTAAACATACTCGAGGTTGTTTGCCAAACGATGAGATTAGGTTTCGGACAATTTACTCAAAACATTTGTATAGGATACTATTAGGTTTATATATATTTATATTTATATTTAAAATTATTGCGGGCGATCAAAGAAAAGATTACAAAAGAGGGCTTTGAACTATACAGTCAGGATGTGTAAGAGGTTCTTTAATTTCTTTAATGATCTCTTGTGAATTTTTAAATAGCCATTTTAACGGCTGTCATTTCACATCGTTACCCTTCTATTACGTTACATTATATTGTTACTAATACATGGTTACTCCAGACATTTAATGATACAGAGTCACCCGTAGTCTTGCTTTGTACTCCACTCATTTTAACCACTGTCGTAAGCCGTAAGATAACAACATTTTTAAATATAATTACGATTAAATTTCTGAAAGGAAAAAAAAATAATTCCGACATATATTTGTCATCGTGAGCTTTTTACATCAGTACCGTGTAATTGTCCGGTACATACTTTTGTGCTAATTTTATATATAAAAGGCCAGAGCTGAGATACACAAGTTATACTAAATTGATCAATTTAACTTTTTGTTATCTTTATCTGTTGGATATTTTATTTATTAATGGTTTTTTGTTTATCCTTTCTGGCTGATTTGACTCCGAGCTGAGTAAATTACTTGCTCCGGAGGATTATATGGGTACTTATAGTTGGTAACTCTCGGTGTACGACGAGATGTACATGCTGGGTTTCTCGCCTCGAGGTGCCGAGATAACCAAGTACCCACCACGGTTATAAAACCTTGGACAGAGAACTCAGGCACGACTGAAGGACGTCGATGAAAACCTTGAACGATACAAACCTGTTCCGATTTAACGACAGTTTCACCTTCAACCACACTCGGGTTCTATAATCTTTTCTTTTTCAATCCTCGGAGTCTTTCGAGATACCTCCATATACATTTATATTTTATTTATATGTTTATAAATAAATAAATAAATAAAGATTTTAATTAATGGGATTTTAAATAAGTATATAATTCATATGGCGATTATTATTGTTGTTTTAGATCTTGTTGTTGTTGTTGTTGTTTATTTTGTTATCTCGTCGCATTCACATCAATCAAAAGTCTCGGGAATGAAAATGATTTAGATGAAGCGATTAATCACACGGTGCACGCGTTGCCAGAGTAGAGCGCGAGTTTTATTTCTCTCTGCATCGTTGATTGTATCGGATTGTGGGGGTTGAATACTGTCCGAAATAAAATAAATAAAGAGCAAAACATAAAATATATTTAAAGTAACGAGAAGAGAGGAGGATTAAATAAATAAAATAAAAAATGAAAAAAAAAAAAGGGAAAATAACAAATATTATGGTCGTTGCTGAAAATAAAACAAAACATGAAAAATATATTATAATAATGATAACAAAAGACGTATATTTATATATACATATATTTAGCAGTGAGGGTGGGATTTTGTTCCGGTTTGGAGACACGTATGACCCCCGCGGGGACAGCAATTTTGCGGCTCGTCGGCGTTTACTTCTTGTGGCTACCCCGCCAGAAAAGTTGCTCTCTTGTTTCCTTTATCGAGGCTCACTCGCGCTCAAGGGAATCAGCTTTAGGTCACGTTATTTAATAACCTGAAATAACGATGCAAACTTTCCTTCGCACCCTCTTGACTTTTTCAAATTTTTTTATAACTTTCTCACTTTTTCTCTTTATATCCAGCTCCTCCTTTTTTATTTCATTATTATTTTATTTCTTCTCCCGTTTTTTTTTTTTTTTTTTTTTTGTTTTTTTTTTTTTTTTTATTTGTAGCCTGACAACTTTTTCCGACACTGTCACTTTGAAATACATTCACCTCATTTCTCTCTTTATTTTTATTTTTTCTTAAAATTCAAAATTAATGAGCCGTCAAATTAATTTATGGCAAGAAATTCTTTAGCTTCTAATGCTCTGCTCAGTCATATAATCATTGAATTTCCAAAGAACACAATTACTGTCACTTAATATAATTACCCCGAGTGTCAGTTATATCTATTGAAGTGGAGAAAGTAATGAGAATAAGAGTACCACAGTTGACATAAATAAAAATTTTAAAATAAAATATCAGCTAGTATAGTATACACTCGCTATTCTTTAAATCGATCAACTTTCACATGAGCTTTTCATCGAGTAATAATTCAACTTATAACACAACATATGTATCATATAGTAGTACAATACACATTGCTCGTTTATTGCTGTATGTATTAAATAAATAAGACTCATTTATTATTTTATTACTTTGTAACTCCGGACTCGAGTAGAAAAAAAAGACCTAATGTTTGAGACAGACGATGGAAAGTATATGATAAGTGAAAGTTTTTGCGGTAGCAGATCAAACGTTTGTGAAATTTGCTTTGGTGAAAGCAAATAGGTATATATTTGTGTTTAAATAATCGGAACAAACAATTTAACATAGCTAAAATTATAACTATGATAATAATAACAATACATAGCAGCAGCAGTAGTAGAAGTAGCAGTAGTATTCTAACTAATCATGTGAAATCTAAACTGGTTAAATTTAATACCTTGGCCTTGATTAATTTCTCCAATAGAGGCTATTAATTTTAATGAAATACTGATACATCCGGACACAAATTGATAGTATGTGTTTATTCAAATTCAAATTATGGCCCCACGTGTGCAACACATCAAGGCAAATATATATTTAGTCTCTCTGTCTCTATCCCGGTAACTAGCAACTAGCAACCATTTATTTTATTCAATATGCGTAATATTTGATGTGTATGTGTGATTATTGGTAACATTTATAGTTGATATTAAATTTAAATAGACGCTAATACTTATTGCGTGATGAAAATATGAGATTTCGTTGGTATTTATATAGTCAAATTAGCCGCAAGCGGTGTAGTGGCAAACATTATTTTTCATTATACACCGAGTAAACCCAATAAACGTTCGCTACGCTGTAAATATTCTTTGGTTAATATCTTTATAATATATACATACATATACGAGATAATATACGTATATATAGGACTGATGTGAATGATGTATTACTCTTTTATCGGTGTTTCTCTGCGTGTGTATAATTTATGCGGTTAACCCATCCAATAATTATTTCACAACCTCAATTGCTATTCAATTTAACATAATAGTTTTTTTACATTTTTATCTTTATCCTGTGTTTGATTTTTAATTTCTCTTTACTCATTTTTTGTTTATTATAATTATCACATTCCTACCGCGTTTATTATAATTATGATGAGTGATTATAATTTATGATAGGATTAAAAAAATATATAATCAACTATCATTTGACTTTATAAATTATTCCTTATTGTCAGTTTAATCAATTGCTCTGGACTGTAATTAAATCAATCGATAAATCTTTGAATTCTTCAATTAAATATTAATATTTTAAATCAATATCATTAATTATTTATATGTTATTATTTTTCAACTTATTTATATTCATAAAATGTTTAATTATTTAAGATTGCTCATTAGCAACGTTGAGCTAATAATAATAATTATAATAAACTAAAAACCAGGCTTTATTTATCTAAAATAATAATAACGTGTTGACTCAGCTTGAAAGTTGATTTTCCAGTCATCGAATGACTAATTTTCTATCGTAATCAGCGTGTTTTTTATTTGTCAGTTTAAAATTCCTCTTAAACTATTTATACGCTCAATTATCACCGTCTCTAAAAATTATAATTTATTGTTGGACTAGAGAAGTATTTAAATTAAAAAAAAAAAACAACTAAAACCCAAGTAATTTGACTTGTAAAATATTCTTCATCGTCGAGAAATCAATTTCTATACGGTTTCGCAATTAAATCGCACGTAAAATCAATGACAAATTCCAGTGGGATTGAAACGAAATTCTTCGAGAACCTCGGAGAGTAGATTCCATTGATATTCTCTTCTTCCTTTTCCTCGTTCTCATTCTCATTCTATTCCCGTGGTTGTCGTCGTTGTAAGCTCATATTATATATACGTATAGACGGCTACTGCCTTACCCGTATAGTACCCAGATAGTAGTAGTAGTATTCGTTTTAAAATTGTACGACGACATATTATAACACGCAGGCAGCATCGCCTCCTGTGATCGCGACTGAATTCAAACGTCGTAGTGGCTGGAAAAAGGCCAAGGGTTTCCGAGTCTCTTTTTCTCATCCACATTCATATCTCTACGTCTGTATTACAAATACAAATACCGAAACGGCGTAATACCACGTAGAGATTACAGTAACCTAGTACGTACGTATAAGTTGAAGTAAAAGGGACAGTGTAATATAAAAAAGGGGACGACCCTATCAGATGAGTCTTGGCTGTTGTACTCACTAGATATAGATAGAACGAGAGACTCCACTCGTGTCGGTACTTTTTCCGTCTCGTAAGGGCAGAGAGAGAGCCCACCTAGAGCATCAGCCACTCGTAAGAGTTTCAACTCCTCGACTCTACACATAACACATACCATACCTTGCTCTCTGGATCCCTGAATTCTGCTCTTTTACACTTATTTTTCATCTCTAGCTCGTCAGATCTTCTTTTATTTATTTTTATTTTTATTTTAAAACCACGCCGCGACATGACTTTCACTCTTTAACTCTCGGTTGCCTAGCTGTCGTCATCGTTATTGAAAAAAAAACACCCAGGGAGTTGTTCAGCGCCTCTTGTTCCTGGCTGGGTCCACGTGGTACCCTAGAAAGTCCTTTAAGTCTCTTGACATCCACTACGTCGCTGTTGTCGTCATATTTCCCTACATCAAGGCATCAGTGCCACGAGGAGATATAGAGGACTGATCCAGGTTCCTAAAGCATCTTCTGGTCTGGCATATTCGTATATATATAAACATATACTCTTGTGATCTTTTAAAATGCTTAAGGTCGACTCGTTGAACACGAACCACTTTCGTCAACTAGCTTTACAAGCTTATTCTCAGCATCAATATTTGCATACACACATAAATATTCACGATCTTTTTCTCAATTAAATTTTTTTGTTATCATTTGCTTTTATTTATTTTCACTCCAATTATAAATTTAAAACATAAATAAATAAATAAATTAATTAAGTTCTGTTAATTATCAGATCGAAGTACAGAAAAATAAATGTTTTAATTTAATGTCGAAAAAATGATCTTAATTAAAAAAAAAAAAGAGAAAAAAAAGAAAGGTGTAAAAAATAGTTTTTACGGGTATAATTAAAGTTTTTTTATAAAATTATTTTTAAAATGTCTAGATATCGAAGTGAACGTCAATTTCTCGGACACAAATGTGTATTTAACGAGTTTGTGCAATTAATTGTAATTACGCTGCGTGTACAGTCCAACTGACACGAGAGACGCATTTAATCTCTCTGATGCGGACTTTCTCTGTCTCTCGCAGTTCACTCTGGACTCGGTATAGATATACGCTTACTCTATATAGGGACTCACACCATGCCAGACTGTTATTATCGCAAACCAGTCCTCCACCGCCGCTTCGGCTGCTGTTGCATCGCCATCATCAGTGTATATACCAGGAGACACGTCAGTCTGCCGTCGAAACTGTCCGTATCCAATTAAAATCCTCGCTTTACTCATCTCACTTTTTTTCCTCTCTCCCTTCTTTGCCTTTTGCCTCTATCTTCTTCCTATCTATATTTCTCTCTTATATACTGCTCCTCTTTGGCTGTTCGTATTTGCGCTGTTGATCGATTGGTAATTACAACGTAATTACGTCCACCCGTTACTCCCTGTCAGGGTCACACAACGACAGATTCTAATTGAAAAGTTTGCTCTCTGGCATTTATAATGATACCAATAATAATAGCAACCTCAATAACAAGCTCATGCTCCAATTATTTACCTCAAGATTTGAACGATTGATATTTATGCTGCTGAACTTCGTTAAAAAAAATTAAAAAATAAAAAGTAAATTAAGTAAAATGAAGCAAAAAAAAAGAAGAAGAAAAAATAAAACCCCGATGATCAGTAGATGGTGATTATCCACAATTACCAACACCCGCGGGTATTGCTAATTAATCGAGCGATGACGTGGCTGTGGCCTCGTACCCCCTATCGTTGATAATATTATCTCGAGGTTAATAGACAAAGATATTGAAAAGCCGGTTTAATTAATGCATTTATAAAAGAGAGAAAGCTCGTGGTTCAGTTGAGGGATATTATACAGAGAGGAAAGAAAAAGAAGAAGAAGAAGAAGAAGAAGAAGATGTATAGAGAATTGTTCGATATAGTATAGATAGCTGGAAGTAAAGCGTCGACTCGAAGCGCTCATTGATTGCGCGAAATCGAGGTTTCCTGCTCTCTTCCCCATTGTCGTGGCTGCTGCCTCTACTCTGTACTGCTGTTCTGTAAATTCTATCCGTCTTTCTCTCTCTTGCTCTTGCTTTCTCACTCTGTATCGCGATGTTTTGTGTAGCCGGTAAATTGGCAAGTGCGCCTCGTAATCAATAGGCGACCAGAGAGACAGACACAGACGTGGCGCGTACAGACCATCGTTGCCGGGTGGGTTAGGGAGAGTGAGAGTGAGAATGAGAATGAGAGAGAGAGGGCGTAAAACACATGGATCGACTAGTGATGTGGTGGTGATGGTGGTGCGAGTGTTGGGGAGGTGGGTGGGGTGGCTTGGATGGATATACAAGCAAATAGAGATAGAGTTGAGTGCTGGTGGTGCTGCTGCTATGTAAAAGGGCGAATGAGTAGAAGAGAATGAATAAAGGATGACTACTGTAGGGTAATGCCGATCCGAATGATACGAGAGTGACTGAAAAAGGAAATGTGAAACGTGAAAATGGTGTAATATCCTCGCCGTAACCAGTACAGTGACAAAGAGATTCAACTGTATGCAAGTGATGCTATGCAGTTGTAGTGAGAGCCGGATAACGACACGGCCGAGTGAATAGCCGAGCGAGAGATTCGTATGCACCTTTTTTTTTTCTTCTGTTTTTCGCTTTCCTTGTTTTAGCCTGTTTATTTCCCGGGAATGCCGACGTATCGCGCTAGCTGGTACTCGAGCTCCAATGAAGGGCGATTGAGATGAGGTGAATAGTTGGAGGGGGATTAGGGAGGTTATAAAGTGCTGGGAATTGGAGGGTGAGGAGAGGGAGGAGAAGGAGGAAGAGGTAAACGAGAGTTCATTGCGATAAAATTCACCGCTTGCACTCGATCGACGTCTTCGACGTCAAATACTGCGCCGATATTGATATATGGAGAGAATCAGGATAGGAAGAGATGTATGTACGTACATTAGAGGTGCTGGTGGGTGGATAGGTGGGCGGTGGTGGTTTATGTATGGAGTTTTGCTGATGGGTAAATACATCGCGTTCTATAGTTGCGGTATGTGTATCTATCGATCGTTACACATGCCACTGCGCACAATTCTATCCAATAAAAATATGGCGCATTTCCTGATTCGTGAACGGGTTACAGTGATGCCACTCCGCGGAAGCCCAGGTGGATGTTACCAGTTATCAAAAACGCTCACTCACCCATCCGTATTGATAACTCGCTCTCGATTCTTTTTTGATGGGCGCAAAAAAAAAAAAATATTTAAATAAATAAAACTGTTACAAAAAATTTATACGTCTCTATAGATATGTATTACAATCACGAGATTCGATTCGACGTTCAGATACAATGCTATTTCGAGTGAATTCGCAACACTATTATTGTCTGTACGTCAAATTGATTTTCCTTCATATATTTTTTTTTTAACAAAAAAAATTTACATCAATAGATTCACAAAAAATTATTCGTCATAAAATTTAATTCGGTTATAAAAGAAAAATAAAAATTAAATTTTTATTTGATATTCTTTTGTTCCATTCCGATGTAAACTACTTTCATGTATTGAAACATGTATAAATAGAATGATGGAATTGAAAATAAAGTTTGATAAATTTAACTTTAAAATTTTTGGCATTCATACAATATTCGTTTGAATATTTTAGCAGTTTGACGTTAATTTAGAATGTGAATTGCTTTATTACACTTGTCATTTCTTTCAACATTTCAGCATTTAGAATTAGACATCTGCAGACATGTGTCTCGACAGAATTCTCTCTGTCTTCGTGATTTTCTCTATCGGATTTTTTTCTTACTATTTTATTCTTCGAGTATTTTTTATTTTTACCTTCTATTTTTTTTTTTTTTTTTTTTATTTTTTTTCTAAGAGTAGCCCAAAGCACTTTTACAATCTTCAGTAAACTCCGTATTCCTCCGGTCAGTTCTATTCTCGTCTTCTTTCGACAATTCACCTACTCCTACGCGTCACGCGTCACTTGAATGGCTCTTTGTGTCAGAGCAGATCTCCCCAGCATCAGTGTGGCTGTAAATCATTCGAGGATCTCGACGTGCCACTTTGCCATTTTTTTCTCTGCTTTTTATCTGTACACACATATAAATATAAATATAAATATATATTCACATCTACATATATATATCTATCTATCTACGTACACATTTTTCTCAGCTCTTTTCATCTTTTCTGAAAATTCTATCTCGTCAATACCGTCTTTCCGCACTTTACTACCGTGTGTTCCGTTATTTACGTCAGACTAAAAAAAAAAAAAAAAAAAAAAAAACATCTTCCCATTACCTTATCTTCCTCCATTATACTCCTTACAGAAAAAAAAGTTAAGTAAATTCATTTATAAAAATATGAAAAAGTGAATAAACGTAAGTTAATTCAGCATTGAACGAGAATTTCTAACAAATTACCACAAAGAGATCTATTTAGAGATGAAAGGGGATTTATGAGTTCCGGTGTTGTGATGTACATTAAATGAGAATTTGAACGGTATATATCTGCTCCTTTCCTATGTACTATTCATACATACCTACGTACATATGTGACACACATAAAAGTGACAGGACGAAAATGCGGGTGTGATTGGGGAATGACCGATTGGCGGTCGGTAACTCGGCAAATGAAGAGAGTGAATCGATATCCGTCGGTAACATATATTTGCTATCATACTCTCCAGAGTTAAACAGTTTGTGCTAACACTCTCGTCTATACTTACACAATTACATCTATTGGATCCATACAATAGCATTAAACACATACTCAACTGTAACTAAATTTAATGCAGGCAAGCTGAAGCTTCACTACACCAGTAAATACAGAATTTAGTGAATCGATATTCTCGGAAGTCCATTCGGCAGAACGTGATCTGTACCGGGGATGTAATTTCGTTCCGGATACATTATACAGTCAATAATATCTCTCTTTATCTGTGTAGACACACATAAGAGTGTATTTGGTTATTGAGAATAGCTTAGAATAGATATACATATTCGAAATAGAAGCCCTAAGCGACAATATTGGCTACAATCAACTTGACTGGTTTTTTTTTTTTTTTTTTTTTTTTTTTTTATCTATATTACTGCCTGAATGAGAATATTCTGTACATATGTATGAAGACGAATAAATAATGTAAAGGACTCTGCGAGATTGCAACAACAGCAGGAACAACAAAACAAAGATGATAATAAGAATGAAAATAAGGATACGGAAAAAATATCAACAATAGAATAAAGTATAACGAGCGGTATAGATGAAAAAAGAAGGTAAAAAACAACAAAGGAAAATATAATAAAGTTCGTGTCGGGTGAAAGACGCATGTTTCTACTTATGTACATTAGCTCTACTTGGCATATTATGTACATTGTAGATACTTTATTCCAAGATGCGCCTCTGGGGTCGTGCGCGCGCATCGATAAATATTTATTGACGCAAAGCTTGCACACGGAGCTGGTTATTTCTCTGTACTACGAATTTTACACACCACTACTTTTACTAGTCGTACTAGTGTAGCACTACTGCTTCTTCTAGACTAGTAGAGAGTTAAGTATAAATAAGTAAAAGGTGATACCGAGTAGTGTAGTATAGGGGTACATATAGAGGTATAAAGGTACATACAGAGGTATAGAGGGTGTGAGGTAGTACAGACGTAAAAGAAAAACGAGACGTTGAATAGAACGACAAAACGTATAGCAGTGCGGCTCGAATGAACGCACGCGCGAGCTACATTCTGATATCAGAGTTGAGTAGTCTGGTGTTGCGTTTGTAATACGATAAAAAGAGACCGAATAATGGGGGTAAAAAAGAGCTAAAGAAAGGCCTGAGGCGAGACAAACACAGATATGGAATAGAAATAGCATCTCTACTCTTGGTTGCTCGTAAAAGGAAAACGAATGAGCACACGATCGTTCTGCTTGGTATATATACATGTCTCTTGCTGGTATATCTTGACACATGAATCTATAAAATCCATAAGTTGTTGGAGGTACACAAATAGAAGTAGAAATAAATAAATAAAAATAGGCTAAGAAATAGGAATGCCAACAGAAGTACCAGAAGGATTTACTGAAGACCATAAACACAAAGATCCTATTATACATATATTATGTAGATCACACTTCACACATCAAACATAAATCTATGTTTAGTGCGCCTATGAAGTTATTTATAATTGAATCGCACATTGTATAGATCCCTAAATCATTTATTCTAGGCCATTCAAATATTTAGCTACCACTTTATTGTAAATAAATTTAAGTTTATTCAGATAAACCAAAATTTATTTATAAAACCCATCTGTTTATTTTTATTTTATTTTTTTTTTAACCGGTTACGGTTGAATAGATGTTGCGTAATTGAAAGAAATAACGAGAGACTTGATTTTAATTTTTATTTACAATTTAAGTTCTTCTTTTCCGAAATGTATTTTCTCGGTGAAAGCATTTCGCGTGACTCATTATCGCAATCATTCTGAGCAGATACCGAGGGAGGATGAAATTCTCTTCAATACATTTAGTTTAAGGGGATCGAGTAGAGATGGTGTAATGTTTAGTCGACCGAGAGAGACATCGAGCAGATTGGAAGGAATAAAGAGCGAGGAAAGCCGAAGTAAAGGAGGAATAATAATAAAGTATAGTACATAGTTGAATAGAATAGTGCTTGAGTTTAGCCGTGTATGTTTGCAGTAGCATTATACATCAGCAGCCTCAGCTTCGGCCGCAGTAGTACACCATCACCAGCACACCAGCAGGAACAGTTTTCGTTCTTGTTACCGTTTCCCATCTCAAATATACGGCTAGACGTAGACAATGCGAGTAATTCTACTGTCACCAGGTACTAGACGGTATATATAAACGGCGTATTTGACTGCAAGTTCCTCATGTCTGTTGAATTTGTAGGTAACGTACGTGCATACACTTGAGGCTGCTCTTCCGCTCGTCGGTCCAACGATCCATCCGTTTGCCCATCTATCCATCTATCCATCTATCCATCCATCCGTTTATTCTATTTATCCATCACTATATATAACGCTGAGCAGAGCAGAGTTCTCTTCTACCGCCTACAACAAGCTCAGTGATCCGAATACTCATTGCGAACCGTACAATCATACAGTCGTATACCACTCTCACTATCATACCATCCCAACCCGTTTCTCTCTTTCTTTTCTCGTCTGTAGCATGCTACAGGGAACTAACTACGTACATACTGCCGACGCCGTGCCATGAAAATACGAGACGCGTCGCGACGCCTGTCACATGATTCTACTCCGTTCTGTTCACTCGGCCGTGTTCTGGTTCATTCTTTTCTACGCACAATATATGTATATGTATATGTATATATAAGCTGACGTACCGCTGAAAATGAACGAGCAATCTTCGTCTTCATAAAAGCCAAATGACGCATTACTTTTTTTATTTTTTTCATAAATAAACATATTCTTTTTAGCTTTTTATTCGTATTTTTTAGAATATTATTTTCCCGTCATTCTGCGTGTGACGTTTTTATCAAAGCACGAATAAACGTCAACGTCGGCTGCTGCAAAATTAATTTATCCGTATTTCATGTTATATTATATCAAGCAGTGCAAGAGTTGTTGGTCAGCGAGCATATATTAAATTTAAAAAAAAATTTTGATGTGAAAAGTCAGTAATTTTTGGAGCAAAGTATTGTCTAAAAGTATGCTTATTAATTCTCGAAAAGTAGACTCATATCCTTCGGCAGCTCGTAAATAATATCTCCGGGTGATTTGAGGGCTGTTGTACCGCGAAAGTGTGAGAAAGAGAATTTAAAAGAGAGCCGACTTTTGCATTTATGTATGTATGTAAAGCAATGCCTATTTTAGGTTTGTCGATAACGACGGGCGGTCCCCGCGGGCGCATTCGATCCGGTTATTGTTTTCAGATTGCTCCATACATATAAATAAATGGTTAAACGAGCTCTAACCGGCGAGCTGGAAGTGCCTGTAAAGACAAACGAGGCCTCCATCGTATTTATGTCCGCACCAACTCTACTCTATTCTACTTCTCTTCTGGGTTTTCTTCCTTACGGCCAGGTGCTTTCAAGGGTCACAGGCCACTGGCATTCTTGACCTATCGTGGCCTACTCGTTCAACTACAATACAAGCCTCCTTCTTCTCATCTTCCTCCTACTACATCACATACATATATACAAATAAAATACCAGTCAAGAAGTCGTGAAACTGATTTCACGACTAAGCTTTAGGTTGGATTATCTTTGCTTTTATTTTTTTTGTTTCAAAAAAAAAAAATTACTTATTTTGTATATTTATCTTCAATATTACTCTCAATCTAACATATATTTGCTCGACAAAATATCCATTCACGATTTTCTCCGGTCGACTAAAACTCAATGTGATATATATCCTTCCTTATAGTTTATTCTTAACGTGGCTATGCATGTCATGCTCTCTTATTCTGGCACATATTTATGCGAGTATGTGTATAAGCATTCACAGGGGATTTATGTCCTAAGATCAATGCTGAAAATACAAAAACAAATAAAAGACAAAATGAATAAGTAATGGATTGAAGCGAGTAAGAAGATTGAGTAGCCCTGCTATAATAAATATAATACAATGTAAGTTACTGTGAGAATACACGAAGTAAGAAGTGAGGAGTGAGAAAGAAAAGTGGATTTAAGAATGTCGCATCATGAGAAGAGTATATAAAATGCATCTCACATACGGATCTTTCATTTGCTGTCACGTTGCCTTTTCGCAACGCGTGTCACAACGAACTCTCCGTTACCGTGTAGTGCACCACCACTACTACACCTATACATAACCTATATACAACAATAATATATTGAAAAGACGTAAAAGGTATTGGCTGAGTCACGTCGGGACCAAAATCGCTTCGATCTCATATATAAATTTATAAATAATGCTTTTTTGGTATTACTCCTTGCGATGTCTGTTTAGCATTCAAAGCCGGTTAAACGCGCGAGCATGGTTATTTATTTTATTTTAAATATTTATTATTCAGAAGATCGGCGTTTTATTTATTGGAATATTTATTGACTATAACGCCTCCACATATGGCTTACTGTTACTATTATACGGTTTCACCTTCACCTTCATCAGCTGCACTAGGCGCCAGTTTCACCTGCAACCTTTTACGCCGACGCCTTTTATATGTATTTACTTTCGTACTTAGCTTGCTTCCGACGCCTCTACCATTCTGTTATATGCATCCAGTCTCGAGGCTGGATTAATTAAGTAATTGCAATAATTCTGATCTTGAGATAATTGATTGGATTTAATGTCAGTGCAAAGTTTTTTTATTGCGATAAATTATGTACGACAATTTAAGAAAGTAAATAAATAAATAAATAAAATAAATAAATGAATAAATAAATAATGGTAATGAATAGCGTCCTCTAGACGTCCTTAATACGTCAGCAGATTTAATATACATTTATTTAGAGATTTATTTATGTTTGAAAGCTTTGTGTACAATAAAAAGCTAACCCTCTTAAATGACATTAACGAAAATTGAATTGAGGTGAAGGAATAATCTTTCCACCCTCGATATTTATTTTCATCTTTATATATCGTAACTTTTTATCTGCCTAATGTTGGATACTTTTTTTTTATTTTATTTTATTTTATTTTTTTTCTACTATTTATTGTCTTACATTTGTTTTTATTTTATTTTGCTTAATTTAATGTTTGATCTTTTTATGTGTGTTCTTGTACGTGTACGCAAATTGAGAGCGACCCCGACCTCTGATCCTTGAATTAAATCGTACAAAATCTTAGTCTCAGTAAGAGATTTTTCTGCGTCGTGCTTGATTTCCCAAGGTCACAAGGGAGCTAAAGAAACACCGTACCGTACCAACTAGAGGGTATGACGAACGAAAGAAAGCGAGATGGAGAAAAACCCAAGGAGAAACGACGACTATGACTACGACGACAACGACAATGGCCAGCAATCCTCGCGTACCTAACATCGCCACGGGAATTCCACCAGTATTCTTACCATTATTTATTTTTTATTATTTTTGTTTCTTTCTTGAGATTCGATTTAGCATGACGCGAACCGACGTGTTAACTTTCCTGAGTACTTGGAATAAATAATAGGAGAAAAATTACTAAAGTCCTTGAGGAAAATGCTTCATTTTTTATTCAACCTAATTAGTCGAAAAAAAAGGTACATTAAGTCTCTTTAAATAGAATTTCATATAAAATTTTTTTTATTAAAGTCTTCCTGAAAAAAGTTTAATTATAAATTTTATACTAAACGTTTTCTTGACGATGATAAAATAGTATTAATTAAATAAATGACATTGACGAAAAACTAATTTTAGTTAGAAAAAGAATAAAAAGTAAGTTTTTCCTCAGTTTGATAACAAAAAAAGTAGATCATGAGGGAAAAAAGGTCCGAGTTAAAAAAATGGATCACGTCTATATTCGTGCATCAAATTGAGCGTAGAAAAAGGTAACTGACAGGTCTGATGTCCTTCACGTCGTGGTGGAAAATATACATGTATATATATATATATATATATATATATATATATATATATATATATATATATACGTATATACGAAGTCTGTCGCCCGGAGGATGGCTATTATCTCGAGCGGAAACCCGCAAGCTCGGTCGATAAAGCACTGGGGCCAAGACCACATTACCATTGCATTGTATGCTTGTGTGCGGTGACGTTGCTACTGCAAGCTCCTATTACTTCTCTATATGGTATTAGCAGTAGTAGTAGTAGTAGTGGTATTGCAAGCTTTTCCAACATACATATCCATACTCTCGATACGATACGATACCAGAAGCATAACAGCAAATCGCGTATTCGTGCGTCGCGTCACACACCCTCTCCTCACTCTATAGTAGTATATTTTCGCATGGCAGCACTGCAATATACGACAGCATGTAGCAAAATTGGAGGTAAAAGTAGAACCAGAACCAGAACTCGAACCAGAGGTAGACCCAGCCGGTAATAATAGTTGTGTGGGAGTTTATACGGATACACATTGAAGCTAAGGGAGGAAGTGGTGGATTGTGAGTACAGAGGGTTCGACGACTGCGTTATCGAATAAGGACAAAGTGTATGTGTAAAAGCTGAGTGGTATGGGGTTGATATATATGCGACAAGTTGATGGCGATCGATGCACCACCAGCATCAACATTCACCATGATGTGGCCCGAGTTGGCTTTCACACGCGGTCTTTTATGCACACCAGCTAAAGAGTGATATGGAATGTTAAAGCAAGAGAGGATGAGCTGAAGGATGAGGACGAGAACGAGGATCAGAATGAGAATGTAGAAGAAACAGCAAAAAATTGAAGTAGTTAAAAAGGGGGATTATGGAGTTTTTCCAAACGAAACATCTCGCTATTCACCGTTCATCCCTCTTTTGTCTTCGCTTCCAACTGACTCACTCATTTACTCATCCTCAAACTCAGCTCCTGGTTCTATCGACTCGACTCTTCAATCCGGGATCCTTTGAGCTTGTTCGAGCGCATTAATTTCCCTTTGATAACATCCGGTTGGTTATGCCACTCTTTCGCGCATTGACGCGACGATTAACTTGGATAAAGAGTTACCGAGTGTACTCTTTATGTGGATATTTGTTTCTGTACATCATCCGGGAAAATTTTCAAGTGGCTTTTCATATATCTTTTATTCATACATCTTTTATTCTGATTAATAATACACACAATAGATGTCCTTTTCAAGGTAGTTAAGCGGCTAATTGCTTATCAATTCATAATCATGATTCCGAATTATTTATTTGAATTTAAATAGTAATATAAATGAAACCAGTAAAGTATAAAAGCAAGAGTTGAATTAATTAATCAGAACAAGCCAATAAGAGGATAAATGATTAGTTACGGTTATTGTTATGGGCGTTACTCATCAATACAATCCACATGATTCAATTCGGTGAATGATGCAGTATGTGTTAATTCGCTCGTAATAGTCCAATCGTCGGAGTGATAGATCACGCAAACTAATGTGTCATACACGGTTCTGTGAATTTTAGTCCAACAGAGCGAGAATAATATTCCCGTTAGTAATGGGAACGACGAGAGAAATTCGTAATTTAACATTATGTACTACCGCTGTGTATATGTGTCTACAGTAAACCGAATCTATTTATGTGAATACACGCGGTCGTGTGCATCATCTGTACACATAACAGACATTGAGAGGAGAAATGTTGCGATATAGAGACGAGAGATGTATAGTTATAGTTGTGCATCAGTTTAGTCTAATCTAGAGAGTATCTGGTCTGGTCTAGTCTGCTCTGCAACACAAAGATGGCTTTGAACATTCGCTCTTTACACTCTACACTCTGGTCTATTCGGCTTCCGATCTAGATGCATCTCTTCTGTGGTGTGTCCATCCCAGTCTAGTCTAGCCTAGCCTGGTGCCAAGCGTGACGGACGGCTTTACTATGCTACTTCAGGTCTCAGTAATTGCATTGGGATCATTCCTATATATATACACACAGATATGGAAGTCGGGATGCTGGGAAACAGCTTTGGTCTACCGTGTTTCAATTGCTGGGAAACTCGCTCAGCTCTGAAACTGTTAGAATGAATAGAGGGTATAAAAAGAGCGAGCGAGACAGCATGTTCAATAAACTATCTGAGTACAAGAGAGATACAGTTAAGTGAATTGGTGAAAACATTGCGGCGAAATGCAGGGTCAGGAGGGTAACGGGTGATGCTGGAGTTAAAAGAGGTAGAGCCAGAGCTGGAGGTGGTGGTGGTGGTGGTGGTGATGCTGATGGAGGAACGGTGAAGAGTAGAACAGAAGAGCCAATTAATTTTACGATCGCAAACAGTGAGACTGTCGCAACGCCCGTTGCTGCAGCAGTTCACCGAGGTAATTAAAGTTCAAATTGTTTTGAAGAACAATAACGGTGTCTCGGCCTCGGTTATGCGTTGTGCGACGGAGGAATCGAGACGAGAAGAGACGAGGCAAACTGAAACTACGTCGAGAGAATGAGGAAGAAAGAGTGAGAAAAAAGTGGAGAAAGAGATTTTTATTATATATTGGTGACGATAGGAGCACCAAGTTCAGAAGGAGAAGCAAGGAAAGAAGGAGAGTGAGTAGAGTGGATGACAGGTTATGGTGCTTGATAGTAATAAGGTCCAGACGAGCAAACACAATTCAACTTTTTTAAATTTTATTATCGTCATTCTTCTTCTCGTAGTTGAGTATTATTATTGTTATTGTTATTTTATTTATTTTTAAAACTGGCTCGCCGTATCGTTTGATCAATTTATGAGAATGAAACTAACGAGTCTTGAAGGTTTTAATTACTTACTCGTACTGGATTGTGAGCTCTCAACAAAGTTACTTTTAAACTTCTAAAAAAACTATGAGATTTTCAGCGCTAATATATACATATATATACAATTTTATTTTATTGTATTCTATTATTATTTAAAAGTTTTATATCATAAAAGTTTGTTCAGTACAATTACTTTTAACTTATAAAATTGTATTGAGTGGTTTTATTGGTAGAAAAATAATGAACATTGGTGCCGGTACGTCCGCTATAAATAGTTGGCAACATTGATTGGATTAATGCGGACGTACGTTTAAATGTGTGTACATCCATGTTTGCAATATGTCTCGGTCTCTCGGTGCATGCATAATGTAATCATCAGTGGCAATCTTTCTGTAATTAAATCACATGACAGCCTGCCATGTCAGCTCATCCAAACCGAATATATATTTGAGCATTAATAATACCAATAATACAATAATTCTATCTCAATTGTTTATTATTACTGTTGTATTATTTGCTGTTATAATAAAGAGAAAATAGAGAGTCATTGTTTTTTATAAGCTCTTTTTTTATCCATTTGTTTGTTTTTTCTGCGTATAGTTGTTTGAGTATTCAATTAACGAGACTTATGTCATAGCAATCGGATTAACAATTTCATTCCGTAGCTGGTGTGTGTTGTGAGTATAATGGAACACGGAATTAAGGGTTATTTATTTTTGGAGGAAGCTAAATGGTAAATCCTCTCCTCTGTACGATATTATACCGGTGGTGCAGGTATAATATGGCGGGGGTGTTTATGCACAGCAGTGATGAATGCGTCAACTATAAATGAAAGGAAGTGTATAAAGGAATAAAACACACAGAAGAGACCCTGCATGGATTATGAGCAAAGTATATAGAGTACAGAGTATGTAGAATGTAGAATTGTAGAATAGAGTTGAGTATGAGGCTCCGAGTGAAGATAATATAAAGGAAAGGAAAAGGGGTAGGTGGAGTAGGAAAGGGGTGGTTGGAAGAAGAGCAGGTTGACTGTGTAGTGTTCGAAGCTCGACTCCCGCAAACTCATTACTGTTCTTAGCCGACTCATGTGTTTTGTGTTGGTGTATGTCTGTGTACGTTTGAATACACGGGGCGTATGCTGTGCTTTAGATAGCAAATAAGAGTAATACGAGTGTATAGAGAGACAACGGCATCAGCCACTAATTATAACCGTGATCATGCTGAGCATTAACTCTTCTTGTACAGTAATTATTAACGAGAATACAAGCAACTAACCGATCGTATTACTCGGTTGTGTGTGCCTTAAGCTCCGTTCTCCTGTAATTGGAGTCGCCTTGTCGAACACACTATGAAGAAAGACTTTATGTACTTTATACTTTGTTCATCCATCGCTTCTTATATTATGCTTTTGGTCTTTATCGTTTTTATTTTATACTTTTACTACCTAAAAAGTTCTTTTGTGTACTTTTCCATGACTTTGAGTATTATACTAACATTGTCGAATCTCTCTTTGAAACTGGGCTCTCGCTTCGGCTCCTTATGCATGTCTCAGGCACCGGTACCAGCAGTAGCATCTATCTATCTATCTTTCCCAGTGGAGTGACATAAAGACGGTTAAGAGTAATGAGGAAAAGAGTTCTTTTCATTTTCTCTTTGATTATCTTGCTTTGATCGAAAGATTTTACTACTACTGTTACTATTACTATTACGTACTCACGCTACAACAACTTCTTTGTGTATATACACAACAGACATTTGCCTTTGATTGAAGTACATTTTATTCGTTATTATTATCATTATTTGTTAGATTTTTATTAAAAGTAACAAAAATAAATCTTTTAACGTTGTTCAGCAATATTGTTATAAAAAGTAAAACTCTTGAATTTCATCCGATACAAGTTTTTGCTGAGCAGAGTATTTTTACTTTCAGCAAGAATAAATTTTATCTCGATATAATGAGAAGATAATAAAAAAAAATTGCAAATAAAATATTTACTTTATTTTATTAAATATTCAGTGAATATGTTATATAAAAAGGTATGTTTTATAACTGTTAAAAGACACACTCGAAAGATATTTGAGAGTAACTCTTTTAGCCTTGATTCAAGATCCAGTCTCATTTGGACTCTCAAACCGGTTTTTCCTTGACCCAAATCGCTATAGGACCACTCGTTGCGATAGATAATTTGATTCTCATCGTCTTCTCACATCATATAACTATCATTTCACGTTTTCTCTCATTTAATTAACCGTTCAAATTCACTTCATTATTTTTAACCTTACAACTTTAACATAACATTGAATAAATAATGAAAATTTGCGAGTGAAATGATTTATCGCTGAAATAATTCATCTGGTTATAATACAGTGCTATAACACTTCCAATAGCTCCAACATGAATGCCACATAGTAGTCAGTACAGTTAGCCAGTGCATTATTTCATTATTTCAAGTCAGGGAAAATTTCCGCAATGTCTACTATTCCCGTCAGTGTACTTATAGTTAACTAAACTATTATATACCACAGCACTATGCTACACGAGTAATGTTAGTCAAACTGAACTAAACAGCATATATGGTTTTGCTGGCAACCTCTTGGATTGGACACGCAAGTATCGCACGAGCGGTAATCACTGCTAACTCGCCTCTAACTATTCATAGCACGCGCGCAATGTCGTGGTCGACACGTACCTCTATAGCTGTGTCAGAGTCAGAGAGCCTCCAGCCCTCAGCCCCCTAATTCATTGGATATAGGATATAAGAGCATTGGTCTGTTAACTCCATGCACGTCGAGTAGGCAAAGCGGCGTCGCGGCGCCATATATTCTCCATTCTTCTCTTTTACATTGCACGTTATATCACGGTGGATTTTGTTCCTTGGCTAAACTTTATCCATCAGACATTGCGTGCGTATTATATGCATGTGTACATGGGCGCGGTATTGCGTGACAAACACGTCGTCAGACCAAAGGACTCTTTACTTTACTAACAAATATTGTCGATGTTTAACTCGTGTATTTCAATAGAGTACATTCTCGAAATAGCGGACAGTTTTTTTTTTTACAAGTTGTTTTTTGCCACATCAAAAGACTCGAATAAAATTGGACTGGACATTAATGCATTCCCTGCTAATTGATATTGATAGAGGAGAAAAAATTTTAAAAATGATATGTATGTTTGAAATAGAATTATATATTGAAGATAATCTGATGAATTTGCATTAAGGGTGACATATAGTCCCTTCAGTGCGAAGGGTCATATCACCCTTATAAACTAGAGGAGCTTTTGGGTTTACACATGACGTCAAATATTAAATATAATGGATTGTATCTCGGAATTAATGAAAAAATTGAATAAATATATGAAAAAAAAAAAGACGAGACAAATAATGGATGCGAATCACAAAGTTTTTAATGGAATATAACGTCAAAGCCAATCGTAAAGATCGGGGTGACAGTAAGCGGCAGTATTTTATTTGCTTCAACGAGAGGGGAAGTTCACCTGAGCGCGAGTCAAAGGAGAGTGTGATAGAGTCAAATTACGTGTCGCAAATACGTCGCAGTCGTATGTTGTATAGTGCATATAATAGTGTAGGGTAAAGGTAAGGGGAGAAAGAGCAGAAGTAATATATAAAGTAAAGTAGAGGCGGAATAAAGTAGTGTGGTATGTATGGGTGAGGGGAAAATTTATGTAATTCTCGCGTCGAGTCACGCTGCCAAGTGTCGATTATCCATGGCGTGTACTTGAACGTAGATCAGTCGTGTAAAAGTACACCTACATCCCTCGCCGGCGTCGCCGTGCAACCTCTCAGGTGCACTTTCGCATCGGGTTACTGGGAAAATCTTTCCTTTGTCGAGTTTCATTATTAATGCATGTATTACATACCTCTTATTTATGCACTCCAAGCTAATAAATTATTTTGATATTCATAAATTAGTCACTTTAATTATTCCATTAATTAAAGGATTTATATTTCATTTTTTCTTTTTAATTGTATTCTCAATAAATTGATAAAAAAAAAAAAAGTAATGATCTCGTAAAAAATGAACGATAAAATTTTTTATTGGCTAAGAATAAAAATAAAATTTGTGTGTAATTTTTTTATTGACTTTACGGGGGATTAAAATAATAATTTGATCGTTAAAAAATGTTTTTCTCCAAGTGCGAGGTCGCGTCATTTGACGGTACAAAATTGAAGTGTGAGCGATAAGGTCCATTGTTATTAGTACCGTTGGTTTTAACGATGAGCATAAAAATTCTTGCCGAGGATTGCGTGTGCAGTTTTGCGGTTACGTGCATTGTCAGACATTTACCGTATTGAAAAATCCATACATTTACATTCGCAAATTTACACTTACACTTTTACATCTGTCTTTAAACAAAAAGTGTAAATTTAAATATACATAAATGAATAAAAATTTTTTTCTTCCTTCAATGCAATTGCAAATGCAAGCGTACCGATAGAAAATAGTAGGAACTGCATCGATCGTTAATCCACCCTCTATTGTCCGGCATATTACGTTCCAACCACCTCGATAATTTTATTTCCACAGCTTTTCCTCTTATTCATCACAAATGTTTTGTTTCACTCTACAGACCGTGGAATAAAAAACAGCTGCAGAATATTAATTTTTGGGCATGAAAACTACAATCAATTATTTTTTTTTTATTTTCAAAACTGTGTCTCTGCTCGTCATTGTTCTTTCATTGAAATTCAGAGTAAAAAGACAATAATAAATAATTGTTCTAGAGAATTTTTATTTCAAATTCAATCAAAGTAATGAACGAGTTAAATGTAAATCTACAAATAGACGTCATTGCCTACGTAAATGCAGTGAAGCTCATTAAGCTCGCGTTATTGATGATAGTTATACATCTCAATGCAATTACACGTGCCTTTGGCAAACGTTTTCGTGCTCGAATAGCGTGAATTCAAAAATAGTTTAAACTCATTTAGCTTAGATCTATCGAGTCGTAGTTGGAGTAGTTGTATACACATAGTTGCTTTGAATAATCAATGCATTTACGTGACATCTGATATTTGCATTGAAACGACCTCGATACACTTTCCACGACACATCAAAGCACTCCAACGGTATTAATTTATTTATCAACTTCATTTGCTTATTCATAAACTCTTTAGCTTAACTAACATAGCGACCAAACCCACAATCTCAAACTTTTAATTCAAAATTTTAATCTGTTCTACTTGTTTCTGTTTCAGGTATGTCTCATAAATAACCAATCAGTATAGTCGAGGCAGTAGCTACAACTTTGCTTTACAGCTTTGCTGAATGTAATCTCAAAATCACAAATTTAACAATCTGGGTAAAGTATTTAATATATTATTCACTGTGTTAATAACTTTGTAGTATGTATGTATAAATCGGTAATTTAATTTTGCTTAGTCTCTCTATATGAGTGTGCACTCGTGGCTGTATATTGTGTACCATACATCAAAGTCATAGTTTATGCTGTAGCTATAACAATAGAAGCCACTGTATATATGTAATACTTCACAGTAATAGCTTGACGTTAAATTCCTTTAAGCAATAACATATTTGAGTCGTGCATGCAATTCATCGCAGTGTTAACTTGACCCGATTCTTACCGCATTGCGACGCTTAACCTGTCACTTGCTACTCAAAAATTACCAAATTTATTTGTCATTGTTAATCTCGTGTAAGTTATTTGTCGGTTGTCGGTTGTCGGTTGTCGGTACTGGGGACAAACTAGTAATGTCAGAGGAATGTTATTAAATCATCGGATTTATAATATTAAATCGTTATAAATCTGTCTGACAAAGCTGGCAGAAGCAGCCCTTTAAGATTATCCAATCGGATTTCTTAGTATCACCGCAATTGCTTGAGGGGTTCGTCATCCAGAATGGCGTTGAGTCTATTGAGAATTAAACCGAGGAAGAGAGTAAGAGTGAGAGTGAATAGCAGAACAAGGTGAGAGAGATCCAAGTTTAGCTTTACTGGATGCTTGTCGATGATTATTATTATGTTATTATTACTATATATATACTAAGTAACGTCGAGTCGAGTTGAGTCTAGTCGAGTCGACTCTGCTCGGAAGCCTGTCTCGTTTACCCGATGCGGGATTATAACGCGAAGCCCCGCTCTCCCGCCCTTCGTATTGCCAGTAGGTATGGCATGAGCTTAAGCCGAATGAGCAAGACTGAGAAAAACAAAGAGAGAAAGATAAAGTGAATGAGCGAGTGTGAAGGTGTAGGTGCAGAACAGAAGAGCAGGCGGTTCGTTATTGAATTTGTGCGTCGAGCGAACGACGATATCGCCTTTCAATATCGCTTCATTTGGCTCACGTTCATTCGATTTGCGGCAATATCTGACTGCCTGTCCCATTCTGCAGAATAACCGTTCTATCTCTCTTCTTTATCATCATTTCTCACTCTGACTCTCATCCATCTCCTCCCTTTCCCCTTCCACTTGGTGATTCGTCACCCACCGCCTCCCCGGTCTTTCGCCACTGCTGCTAATCCTTTTCAAATATTCAATTTAGAATTGAGTGAAAATTAATCGGATCGTTCATTCTACTTTATCACGAGTGAATTGACAGAATTCGTTAATTTAGAAGCTTGCGACTGATTGAGCGGTTTTTAGCATTCCCAAATTTTATTATCGACCATATATTTACATCCAAGTTTAAAGTTAATAAAATAAAAATCTTATTTACATGCATCATCATCATCATCAAAAATTTTCACGCGGTTAAATAACACCTTAAATTTCATGTTATACAACTGCGAATTACAATAATAATTTACATACATGTGAGTAAAAATAATAATATAATAAAAAAATTGCTGAAAAAGAGAGCGTGTGAATATATGCATGTTGAAGTCATATATCACGTTTGCGATGTAGTTGACGACAGTCGGGGAAAAAAATGTAATAACGGTGGGCGGGTGAGGCGAGCAAAAGATACACAAGAGGGAAGTGTATCTGTATCTGTATATGTATATAAACATAAATATAAATTGAAAGAGTTGTCGATGCGATACGAATCCCACGCAAACAGCTGCTTGTCGAACATGCGGATGGGCCCCACACACAGTTATTTGCCCCCCTTTTTGCGACCATTGCCGGGCCACTTTCTCTCTGACATAGCCGTGATTTCACCACTCTGGTACTGGTACTGCTGCTACCGGTACTCTCTCATGTTATGTTTACGAATCCTCACAATAATCGGAATCACGATTCCGAGAGTTAGTATCATACATCTACATACACATACATACAACTACACTTATAAATACCAACATGCATATGCATTTAACATTTCGCGCTGTAACTGGCTGACATGTACCGTATAACACGACATGCTCACTCGGGACATCAGATGATACCAGTATATGTATATTCGAGCGATGAGTTTGACCAATGTGCCCTTTCGAGATCATCGAGTCATGATTTCTCGGGCTGACGAGTAACCAACGTCAACTATACTACACTATACATACACTATCTATACAATTACCGTGAATATTCTAAACTAGATAACGTTAATGACACAATTATCAAATTCTCGCGATATTTGCTGTCCATAAATTAAACACGATACGGTTAAATAAAATATTAACAGTTGAACATTAATCAATCAAAATTACTAATAAATAAATAAATAAATAGCTGAAGACAATGAAGAAATATATTTATCCGCTAGCACCAGTCATTATTTAGTATTTGTTCCATTTGACCTTTTAGATTTATTGCTGTCGATTGATAATTGACGTGTATAAGTAAACTCGCGTGATTATTTACCCGCAAGGCGAGTCAGTATGCCAGTAAATAATTAAAATAATTCCTGGATATGAAGACTCTAGTCTCGAGACCAGAATGGTGTGCAAACAAAGATGAATGGATAAAGGGAGTATAATAAGTAAGAGAGGGTTAAAAATAAATTTGAGCTGCTGGCACACATATAACGTGTCATTAATGTCATTATGCCGAACCAATTGAGCGTAACGAAATCGGTAGTCGCGCTTTCACCGAATCAACCCTTCTCCGGTGCGTATATTCTACATAATTATTTCAATCGTATATTTACCTACCAACCTACCTATCGACCTACCTAACTAACTATATTTTTTATTTATTAATACCTACTTATACTCACTACTTACTTAGTTGCATTATATATGCATGCACTTATATTAATAATGTGTGCTCTCCTTTGGCGCTTTATTCGAGCGTAAATATATGTAACGACCGGGTACAGAGATATTACTAAGTTAAATTACTTACGAGTCATTACGTTATCGTTGCTAGCAGATTGTAACGACCGGATGCTAAGTTGCGTCGAAAAAACCAAACTATCTTTTCATCACAGGAAATACTTTTCGCAGTACTAGTGTCTTTTAAATATCGCTGAGAGTTATTACTCTGTTTATTTTTTACTGTTTGACGCTTTATAAATTCTTAAATGACTCTTAATTTAATAATAATGTTTTTTTTTTATTTTTTATTATTTAAAAGCATGTCTATAAATTATTTATCCATGTGCAAAACGATTTTATTGATGATTATTATTGTAGCCGTAAGCAAAAAAAGTACAGTGATTGATAAATGAATTTTTAATCGAGTGTATAGACACAAATGGTTGCATTAAAAAAATATTTAAAAAACAAAGTTATCTGTTGAAATAAAATTTAAAATTCTTTAGCCGTCGTTTACTTTTAAAACGTTAAATTTATAGCCGTCAGTTAAGTAGGTGAGATTTTATTCATGAATTATTTATCAACTAAATACACAACGCAATGTTATTCAACAATAGTTATCGCGAATAATAGTAACATTAATAATAATAATAATATCAACAGTGGTAATAATGGTGATAATGATGATAACAACAATAATATGGAGACGTAGACGCATGTCGCTCTAGTTGAAGGTTTCAGACTTTATCAGTAGGCATGTTAACGATTACGGTATAGTATAATATAATATATACCATACCTGGTAGTTTGGCTGATATCCAGAGTTAGAGTCAGCGGTGGAGATGGTGGCGGTAGTAGAGGAGTCACTTAATCGGTTCGGCGACCGTGGGAATAGAGGCATGACCGTGGAACGAGTAAAATGGAAAGCGAAAGCCCGGGTAAAATCAATGTATCTATCTGGTTTGAATAAATATACCGTCAAAAAAAGTAAACAAATAAATCAGTTGGTAAAAAAGAAATAAGTAAAGAAGTAACATGGAATAAAAGTTCAAGACAAATTGAATATGTGAGAAAATATATATTATATTATATGGATGGAATAAGAATGTAAGAATAAGGGGTTCGGCAACTTCGTCTTGGGTTAAACTTTTAAAAGTTATCATCCAGCTGGTAAGTGTTTACTTTATTGCACTTAACCATAAAATAACTCTGTCTTTATGACGGTGTTATTGGCCTCGTGTCATCGTGCTCGTTGTCTCAGCTGAGTTTAGTTTGCTGTCGAAAGGCTTCCATTCTGAAATAAAGACTTGGAAATATTGCGATGCGCTTGCACCGATAGAGATGGATAGAATAATTCAGTGAACACCTGAAAGAGCTGAAGATAGAGGCAACAACTCTTGTCTTAGGTAAGATCGATGACGTGGCGGGTACTCAAAGCCTTGTGACTTCTTTGGGATGTCCAGCTTCTCGAATTAACACTTGAGCTATAAATAAACTGTTCCGTTCATGGATGTGTCTTCGTAAATCAAGATTAACGTGGATTCGAATCATCGGGTTCTAATTAACCATTCTGGTGTGTAGCAGGAAACCAACCCAGCCTCTGCTTCTGCTCGCTCCGAGTCTGAGCCGGTGAGTTGAGATAAATAATGCGATCAAAGGAATCGTGTGATATTCCAAGCGTTATGAAGAACAGCTTTTTTTATTACGAGTGCTGTTATAGGAAAAGGAAAGGGAAGTACAGGGAAATAGAATTCTTAAGCTCTCTTTCAATTAGACTACTTGTGACTAAAGTTTTTTTTTTTTCTTTTTATTGTCAAAAATAAAATACAATCTTAAGTTTTTTAACCCGAAGCTAAAGAAGGAGCATTCTATCGTAGTGATGTTTTTTATCCCCTCGCGACGACTTATTTCCAGTACTGCTGCTGCTGCCACTACTTCAAAGTCCTTGAGTCAATGCTTTCAAGACAGGCTGAGCGTTTTAAGGGGCTGATGTTGGGTCCTGAGGCATCGACATGACTTGTTCTCTGTAATAGGAAGTCAAGACGAGAATATGCCATAAACTTTTTAAATAAAAACAAACAACGAGTAAATTTATATACGAGAAAAAAAGATAAAAGTTTGTAAGTTTGTTTGTTTGTCTGTTGGGCATACACTCGAGCTGATCAACCATCAAAACCGTCGGAAATATTGAAAAGTTTTTTAAAGCAGGAAAAATGGTAGTTTATTTATTTTTTGCCGTAGCAACAGTTGAAGTTTCAGGCATTAGCGATAATTCTTATCTTTATTTACTCGAATAAGCAAAAAGTATCGGCGATGAAAATAAACGAAGCACATCCAATTATTTGTTTGCTCATCGATTCGCCTGCTTTAACCCTCCGGGCATTAATTTCACTCGACGTATACGACGTATTTTCCTCTTATTTTTATTTAGTATATTCAATCCCCAAGCAACCCTGACATAATTCCTAAGGGTAAATATTCAGATTTCCAATTGAGGGAGACTTGGAAGCATTGAAAAACTTTTTACGCCGATCCAAGGGCCAAGTTGCTTTGCCAGCGAGAGCTGGTTCGTGAGAGTGAGAAGAGACCTCCAGAAAACAGTGGGTAAAGTCGAGAGCTGAGTGAGCAGCACACACCCAGCCAGAACGAACAGAGTTGAGTTAAGTAGACAAGGGTTATACTACATGTTTGGTTCCCTTCAAACACATTGGATAGGATATATTCAGGCATCAAGAGGATGAACATACGATGAGAGTGAGTGAGTGAGTGCCGATACACTCACTCTGGGGAGTTGACTTGAGTCGATCCGAGTTGAGTCGAGTGAGTAGTAGGGGTTGACCGGGTTCGACGTTTACGATATATATGAAGGGTCGTAAGAGGGTGCTGCAGGAAAGCTCACCGACCTGATTCCGTTTGGTCTTTGCTACGACAGAGCATTAGTTCCCCGTGATCGGTGGCGCGTCCGCCGACAACGCGAGAGATCGTCTGAGTATATATAATACTACTCTACTCCACTACGAGATTACACGGGGCTTGAAAGCAACTAACCCGCCGGGCCCTTATTCGGTTTACTTCACTTGCTGTCGATATTCCTCCTATCCTCTATAATACTAATACATACAAATCTACCACGACATATAGGCACTTACACTTACATAACACATATTTAGATGTATATCACGTTAAAGAGGAGGTATTTGAGTGAGTTTCAATGACGTTGAAATCTGTGTACCACAAACAGCTTTTGTTCATACACTATATTCAATTTGTCTACTTGATTAAATTACCGTGATAACTTTAACAAAGTTGTCAATATGTATATCGCACACACTTGAATATTCACTTTGCACAGTGCGATGATATACGTCCTCGTATAATGTACATAATATTCCAGGTTAGTTATTTTAAAAACCTATAACTATGCCTCTATTACTTATAGATTCATGAGGGTATAGTTAACAAACGAGGTAAACTTGGGTTGTTTGATGCTACACCAACACTTTTATCCATGGTACATATACGATGCGGGTATCGGTAATTACGATGATGATGATGATAATGGCATAGCTTGAAGGGGATTTATAAAGCAGTGCCACTTAATGAATTATAAAAAATCTTTGATCGTTGAGAAATACCCTTGCTCTTGATGGAGCTTACTGTTACTTTAATAACATGGTATGGAGGATACTAGTTTGGATATAGGAGTTGTAAACGATAGTCACCCTGACGTATAATTTCTCGAGTTGCATCAGTAGGTGTCTGTATTTAGCTGGAGAGGTCAAAGGGACGGTGTGTAGATATAGGCAAGAGGTTGCCGCAAGGGCCTCGTCTACTCTTATGGATTATTAACCAGCTGGTATTCAGCTACACCCGAGCTTGGCTCTGAACCAGCAGTTAATGGATTTGCAGCCAAGTTTCGCTAGTCGTTGCAAACACAGACACAGACATAATACAATTCGGTTGTATCATTGATATGCATGATAGTGAGATGGATACATTCAGCATTTTCCCTCAGAGATCTTATGTGTGTGTTAGAGTATTATATGTTTGTGGATGAATATGTGCTCAGGCACTCCTCTCTCGCTCGCTTGCACTCAACGAGCTGATTTATCGAAGGAACGCCGCAATGATAAATTCCCCCGTCTATTTCACTTTTCCATTCCAATTCAATTACTGAGAATTTGCTCGTGCTGTTTATTTAATTTAACATTCGGGGTAGAGCCAGATATTTTCTCGAAAATTATATATTACTCATGGGTAAAGAGAGATACGTTTATTCGGTTAGCATATACATTTGTGTATACATAACAAATACATACCGACACTTAATTTATGTTAGTGTAAATATGTCAGTTGAAATGAGAAACAGAATAAAATATTTGTAATGCAATCAGAGGAGTTATGAGCTTGCAAACAAGAACTATAGAGTATTTGATGGTACGAATACAATTGCCAGTACTATTACTTCTGATGATGTTTATATATGTGTAGTAATATATATAATGAATAATAATAGTAGTAGCAGTAACAATAATACGTATATGAGCAAGAAATGCGGTCACGCTCGAGTTTGATGTCATTGTCCACATCGTTGTGATTAGTAGAACCAGGTCACTCGCGTGGCTACAACAACACAATGTAATCGTTTCGCGTGTAAATTAATCTCTGCTCTTCGCCTACATCGTTTGTTAACATTATCCACCGCGCTGATATTAATACACATAACATAACATATAATAGAAGATGATTTCAATAATTCTTGTGTCGTGTTGTTATGATAAGCCGTTCTGCAAACAGCTATCATCGTTTCAATTAATTATCTCTTGCTTTTCTTTTTCCTTTTTCTTCTTTTAACAACTACCCGTACAGTGGTGGGTACTTTTACTTATACTTTCCGACGTGTTAAAACGCGCGCGATAAGCCAAGTGTGCAGACCACGAAGAGGAAAAGGATGAGGATGAGGATGAAAGGAGTAGAGGAGGAGGAAAAAGAGGTAAAGGTAGAAGTAGAGGGCCTGCAGAACCCGCTCTCATCCCATCACGCTTTCCGTATGCAAATTACCCAACACCTAGACCACTCGCCAGCGTTTCGTGTCTTATCTTCATCCCCCCATGGTTGGGTTTGCACGTTGAAATAAGATTGCGTGCAACACACCAGGTTTTGTGCCCTCAAGCTACGTGCTGGCTCGTCAAGACTCTGGATCTACTCTACGTACTTTCTTTTATGTACAGCAACATTAGTTAGTATACATGCAGAAAACCAAGTTAACTAAAGTACTCTTACGTAATTTTCACCCATCGCCTTTAGCCCCCGGTCATCACCCGACAGCTTCAGCTTTCGAGCTTGTGCTGGGTCATCCATCGTCCTAACCATCAGCGATCACCCACCATATCTACTAACTTCATTCTTACAACAACAATGAACGTTAAAGCAAGTCACTCTGCCGTCAGTGAAAAACTCTTTCTTTTTTTCTCCGTATTTTACTTTTTCTTTTTCTCTCACCCTCATCCTCATCCTCGTGGGGCAAGCTTACATTCATTTTTCATTTTTATCGCAGCTTGATAAAATTACCCATCAATTAAAGGCGAAAGATACCCCACAAGCTAATTACCACCAGCAACTCTGCTATCCAGGATATTTTAAAAAGCTCTCTTATCATTTTTCATCTCTCCGTGTATACACTGTTAACTTTTTATCAGCCCCAATAGCTTGGAATTTATAGCGCACTAGTTAAGAAATAAAAAAATAAAATAAACAATTTAAAACAGTGAGCTCTGCAAAATAGAGTTATCGTGAGTCATTTAAACAATTCACGAGCAGCAGGATTACCATGGGATCTTTGATCTGAGTTGTCTCGCGAATCGAGTTTTCCCGGGGTGTCTTATTCAATTTGGAAACTCGTTAAGGCATTTGCGGTCGGGGGTTTACGAGCCGACCAGCCGCCTCGTTATCCCGTAATCCTGCTGCGAACACTTGGCCTTTTAGGGCTTTAAACTAACTCGCGGGTCCCAATCTTCCTTCTTTACTCTTTCTCTTTTATGATGCTGCTGCTGTTGGTGGTATACTGGTACTTCTACTCCTACAACTTTCAGTATAAGTATACTACTGTTACCACCACAACCACTTTCTTCAGTTCTCTTCTTTACTACCTACTAAATTCCGGGTCTCTTTCACTCACTTGCAAGCAACCTACCACCTACTACCTAACTATACCATCGGCGGTAGCTCGTAATGCTCGACCACTTGGTTCGCTGTAAATTGCCTGAAAGTTTAAACTCCATAGCGTAAGGAATCGATAACTCTTTACGCCCTTTTATTTCATTTTCCAGTAAACCCTCGGCAATACAAACCACCACCTTATCCTTAAAATAGCACTCGCTTTGCCAATATATATATTTCACTCCGGTCGAGCGGTTGGTTTCCCTCTTGCTCTTGCTCTCGGGTCGGGTTTTCATGGCAAGGTTTGAATACTTGAATTAAGCGGGATATAAATGATAGACACAAAGGGAGGAAGAATAAAGTACTGCAGAATTTCAAGAAATAAAAGCAATTGGTGCTTAAATTCCATCATCATTTTGTATACAGATATATAGATGGAAGATAGACAAGATGCAGTTGTCGGTCGGATGGGCGTCGGTGGAGATCAGTCGGGAATGGATAAGCTGATAATTGAACGAGGGCTTTTAATTAACAAAATTACAATAGCTGATGGATACGCACCGATGCTGATGGTACTCATCGACACGCCGTCCGATCTGTTTAAGGGAGAGGGCTGCTGGTGTATACCAGGCTTTGTTAAACCGTCTGAATTTGTTTTAACTTGAGAGAATGAAAAGGAAAGTAAAAGAGACACGAGCTGCCGTTTATCCGGTTCATTCTCACTTGGCTCGATTATTTAACGTAATTATCCTCCATTTCGCGAGAGTCTGTCGGGTTCTTCTCTTCTTACTCCCCTTCTCTCGTTACTTCATCCACCATACCACGACACTTAATGCCCGAAGGCAAGAAAAAGAACAAGATTAATAAAGTGAGAGAGAATGAATCTCAGCGGCAAGAAAAAGAGGAAGACAGAATCCCGGCAAGAAAGCTCCTTTGTTCAGGGTTTCGAAGCCAGAGAGTCGTATCGATTAGAGAATAGAGGACAACGCTCCGCTACGTGTCTATCCTATTTTAATACAATGAGACGCGTACCAGTAAAGCTCTGATGCTCTGCTCCTGGCTTCAACGATAGGGTTCCCGTTCAACCCACACCACATTTTCGTTTCTTGTTCCTCACGTCAAAGTTCGTTAATTATTATCATCTTCTTTAAAGATTTAATTTCGATGAATTGCTGACTAAGAAGGAAAGGAAAAGACAGCCGCGGTGAGCAGTGACTTGTTTAAATATTTCATCTGGTTAATAGAGTTGTCTGATTATTATTATTAAACTGGTATGCTGTTTGCTGCTGCCAGGAAAACCAGAAGTTTGCATTACATTCTGACAGGAACGTTTACGTCAACGACTAGAATATAAAGCGATGAGAATAGAGTAGAGAACGACGACTGTATTTTAAATCAATTCTCATTGCAATTTGTCAATCTGAAATTGTCGACTGTCATGAAAGCATACTTTTGTATTCACCAGAGAGTTGTATTGGGTTTACGATGAGATCGATAGCTCTCGATGGCAATTGGGAACTAACTCAAATGCTACTGCCGGAAGCATGCAAATGGCTATCGCGGGACTCGAGGACAGTTCGTGTGTCTCATCCTCGTCACTAGTACAATTACCATCTATACTACTACTAGTACTATCACTATAACTATAACTATAACTACTAGGAACATTATAGTATCAGTGACTAACCCCTACATGTAGACTGGTAATAGTATCCGGGTCGGATGTAACTTGCCAGCAGATTTCGGGTTGTACGGAGGGCGCTTGCTGAGGACTATGGGAAATCCCGCTGTGCTACACACGATACACACTGGGGAATTGTTGGCAAGACGTAAAGCCAGACGGAAAGATTAAGTAAACAAGTAACAATAATAACTAGTCGAACGAGCAGGAGCTAGACTAGAAGTAGGAGATCGTGACTTATTTCATTGGGGTGTCAAAGCTGACCAAGTGGATTTTATTGGCCCAAATGGAATCATGGAGGATTA
Source organism: Cotesia glomerata (assembly GCF_020080835.1). NCBI lineage: Eukaryota > Metazoa > Arthropoda > Insecta > Hymenoptera > Braconidae > Cotesia > Cotesia glomerata. The sequence goes on from NC_058158.1 coordinate 7,729,653, forward strand.
ATTATCGCCAGAGTTGAGTGCGAGTGACCGCGAACATCCATTAACTCTGGAAATGCTATTTATCAAACTGCTACTTCTACATCACGCAGAGACTGTGCGAGCTTTTTTCACCTCCATTAAGGGGTTTGACGGGCAACAACTTAATCGCCTGTTATTTCTCTCTACACTCTTAATGTATTTTTTTAATCCGTTGTATACATACACATCCAGTTCCTCATGACATGCACTGCGCTAACTAAACACACATCGAGATATAATCTTGAAAATTATTACCCAGGAACAAATAAAACCAAAATAAACATTATAATAATAAAAACATTTTTTTTTCGGCGGACATAGTTATATTATATTAGGGTAGATTTTTACTGCAGCTTGGTAATTATTCTTATTTCTCAATTAATCATCACCGAGCTGCTGTTTGTCTTGTTTATACTCGCTCACACTTGGTTGTGTTGGTATTTTTTGTTTCAAGCCACTGCGTCGAATCCGATAAAAAATATTACGTTGATAAATCGGGATGAGACGAGTGGAGCAGACGGGGTGATGAGGAGGGACGTAATCGTCTTGGTATGAAGAAGGGCGAGGGAGCCTTTGGTAAACAGGGCGCGCGCTTATCTCGCATGGCTCAAGGGAAACACCCTGCTACCCTTCTCTTAAAAAGTATGCTCGTAATAGTCGTAGTGGTTGTTGTTGTATAAGTAGTGGTAGAGCTTCCAAGAACCACGTCGATAAAATCCAAAGTCCCAATCTTGAATGCCTGTTTTCGTCGCCGTCTTTGTCGTTATTTTTCTCCACACGTTATATCGTTAGGATATGAGTGTGTATATAAAAACTACCCACTTTTATTTTCAGTTTAAATTTCATCTAATACACCGAACGTTATAGCGTTATATAGAGAGACAGAAGAAGTGTTACTTTAAATAAAGTGGTGACTCAGCAAACACTAAGATTTTTATGAGATTTTAAAAGTCTGAAATACGAGAGTTGACTTTTATGAAATTGAATATCAGTGAAATTGCCACCGTGATAACAGCAAACTTCGTGCTCTTCAGAGCTATAATATTTCGAAGAAAAAAAAAAATAATGATAATAATAAAAACGAATAAAAACCCAGAAAAGGAGTAGAGAAAAAGAAAGAGAAAAACGTAAGAGTTACGAGCAGTGCTTTCGTTGTTTCTCGTTTTTTCAAATGACTCGGTGTAAAATGTTGAGACTCAATTGTACTTTTCGAGAAATATCCTGAGGGAGCATTTTTTTCGCCGTAACCGTGCTCGGAACGACCCAAGACTAGACGAAAGTTCAGAAAACGAGGAGTATTATATCGGTAGTGCCCTAGCGACTGTATACGGCGACTCAGCAAAATCGGGACGTGGGCGTGCGTTGTGAAAAAACAATAAATTGAAAATAAAAATCAAATTGGTGATGGCGAACAGAACCCTCGGTACACAGGGAACCCAGTCGGCATTTCAGTATAGCCGAGTATTTCCGTACTCCTTTATCATCAGCCTGGACCGCTCGCGACTCCGCTCTATTTTGTCCTCATCTGTCTCTCTTACTCCATTTTTGCCGGGCCCCCTTTTCCTCCCCCAATTCTACATCGCCTGCTCACCTCTATTATATTGAACGAGAGAGGATACTACGTGCTTCACCGGGCGTTTTCCACCCGTATACCAGTGCCGCTGTTTCCCTTTATCGCGACTCGACAACCGTAATTCCAATCGTGCTTGACTCAGCTTATGCACAACCGCACACATCTCGCGTGAAACTCCCGCAAAATTCATAAAGCCAACGCCCGCCAACAATACATCCGAGCAATATACAATACCGTAGCTGTTATTATTATTTTTATTATCATTATTATTCCTATGACTTATTTTATTTATTTACTCTCTACTTCTCTAAAATCCCCTGCGTCGCAGTTTGGTAGACAATATTGCTTGATCTTTATCCTTCCACCCAACAAACTTCTTCTCCAACTCCTTCTATCGCCATCAAACTCTTTTTACAACTCATCCTCTCAATACACATCAGTTTCAGCAACATCAGTGGCAGCAACTCTTTCAATTTTTCTTGTCTTTCTCAACTACTCAGCTTACCGCGACTTTGTCGTCACTTTTCTCCCTTCACTCTGCCTGCCGTAGCTCTGCCAGCAAACACATTTCTCTTTTTCAGCTTAAACTCTCTAGCTCCCTTCCTCATCCCTTTGGTGTTTTCTTTACCGCACCAACCGACTGAGACTTGGTCTCAACTGCGACAAACTCGTGCCAGCCAGCTCACTTTGGCTCGCTTCACCACCCTTGTCTTATCTCCACCCCCTTTGGCACCTCAGTTTTTTCCGTCTCTTGGCGCTACCGCGGCACTCACTCTTGCTAGCTCTCTCGGAACTTGCCTGGTAATCAATAACTCCTTGCCGTGGCGTCACCGTCCCCTTGTCCTTTATCTCAACCTTCTTACGGTCTAATACCACTATACTCGACTCAACTCAACTCAACTCAACTCAACTCAACTCAACTCAAGTCAACTCTACTCTACTCAACTCAACTCAACTTAACTCAACTCCTGTTGCCACTGACGCCATCATCTTTGCTATCCGTCTCGATTCTCCTGCTCCCTCAACAATTCCGTCTTCGTCTTCGTCTACGAACATCGAGGCCAAGAAGAAGAAGAAGATGATGACGCCGACGACAACGTGAGCTGAAACCACCGTTACCTCACACTCTGATCTTCCCTCTACACGTCTCTCTCTTCTTCCGTCTAACTAACTAACCCATTCACTCACTCACTCACTCACTCACATCCCAGCTGCCAGTTGGCTCTTGGGCGTGTTACCTCGTAAAAACAATGAGGGTGGCGGACGTAGAGAAGACGATCGAAGATCAACTTTGTCCCTGGTGAAATTGCCCGATCGACGTGGTGGATGGGCTTCAAGAACCCGGTTACGACACTCAGGGGATGCGATGATGTGATGCGACGGGGATTTTTCAACGCTAAATTAACTTTCTTATGTCTATTCATCACTCTTACTTATACACATTATACGCATACTCTCTTTGTCTTGACAAGCTATTACTATACACCATGTAGAAATAGTAGTATGTACAGTACACATGACATCCATGTGATATACGGGATAAAATGTTTGTGTATGTAGTAGGATCCGATCCATTAGGGTTACTTTGTTACCGCAATTTTATAACTTATTTAGTTGCTCACTCCGTTTTATCGTCAATCATTATTTATATTCAATTAAATTATTTAAATAGACATATCGCAGTAACTTTTGTCGGAAAGTAAAGAGAGTTGGCTGGTATGGTATGGTATATTATAGTATAGTATAGTATGGTGAGCGAGTGGTTGTTGAGTTGGGAACAAAAGAGAGTAAAAAAAGTTAGCCAAGTAGATTCCAGAAAAGGGCCGTCGACCCTCGACTAGTTGTTACTGCGATAGCTGAGGGAGCAAAAAAAGCTCCGCGAGACAGGGATGAAGATGAAGAGCAGCCAGGGAGCAAGGGGTGCCTGAAACTTTGTCTCACGTTCCATGACTATCTCTGTGTATTCTTCTCGAGGATTCACTAGTCGCTTTACCCATCCTACGGCCCTCGAGTATGAGAAAAGGTTTTTCCAAAGGCCACTGGATACGAAAATACAACACCCTTGTGACGTGTCTCTGTGGCAAAGTGATTCAGACCTTTTCTCAACTTTATCCTCAAGCGAACCTCTTCATCTTATCTATAGATACACACATAGACACAAGACACATACATCTCTGTCTAACAATACGATGTCCACTTTTAGTGTATTTTACGTTTTAACTTTATATATTTTTCATTCAACTGTCAAATAATATTTTCGTCAAATTTATTCTTCAATTTATAACTGTAAATTCACTACCGTGTGCCAGAATCATTTTATTATTACTCTACCCGATACACGTATTGAAAAGTTTATTCATCATCCCTTTACTCATATCGTAACACAAATAATAAATTTTATTGAATTTAAACTGACAATTCAATAATAAACTAATAATAATTTAAGCTTTATCATTTATCCGTTATCTACATTTATACATATATGTATCTACAAATGGATTTTATTTACACGTACTCGTTATTTACAGCAGTATAAATTTATTCACACATGTAAATAGAATCACATTTGATCGTAAGTGCATGCACCGTTAATTTATTAGTTTCTCCATCTGTTTGATGGACGTTTCAGTTTCCTCCCGGTCTCCCCTCTTTCCCTGGCCCATAATATCTTTAGCTCTTCCTCTTTCGCTCTCTCATATTTCTCTCTCAACTTTTAGCCGTATAGTATTATTTATATAAATGTGAATATAGCTCGGTACGCAGAGTTCATCAATCTGTATATCGTTCTACATTTTTTCCGGTTGGCTAGCCGCGCTAATTTATCGTGAGCCGAGCGCGGTGATCGGTCATGCGTCGTAGTTGTATGTTACATCCTTTATCGACAGATATAATGGAATTTCAATTGGTTCAATACTTTACAACCAATTCATTTGACGCTACTGGTAAACACATATTGGCATAAATACATACGTTTAATACATTCATAAATAAATTTCTCTGTGTATATGTATTTATAAATAAATGTATATATTTTTGTCATGTCATACGATACAGACAGATGAATTGAATTTTTCAACAACACACAATATTTAATCCAACTCGCGCTAAATAAATGATTTAATTTATTATATACCCGATGAGTTTCTCTGTGTGCTTCATTGAAATTCAATAGTGCATTTACCTCGTTAAAATCGCAAACTCGCTTCTGAATTAAAAAGAATAAATAAATAAAACTCCAACAACAGTAAATGATAATAACTATCATAAAGACAGTATCCATAAAAAAAAGTAAAAAAAAAACTAGTTCATACACAAAAAAACCCTCTTTTAATTTTTAATAAAAAAAAATAATGGGTTTATACTTGTCGAGTTAAACTGTGAATTTGTGAAAAATTCCCTGACGTTTTTAGCCAACCACAAAATCCAATAGACGATTTGTGAGACTGCTCGCTGCACCGTAAAAACGATCAAGTGAGTTTCATTTCAACTACTAAAGCCACGAGAAAGAAGTAGAGTAGAGTAAAGTAGAAGAAGTGAGAGAGCGGGAGTAAGTAACGCGGGTGGAATTTTAGCGGTAGATATATAGAAGTAACAGAGTATTAGTCCGCCGGGTTAACCTACTTTTATCTCAATGATCGATAGAACAATGTATAAGTACGCCGTCAGAATACACAGCCACTTTATTTTTCTTTCAAGGCTCTGTCGGGTGCTTCCGATCCCTCCTATGCTTCTATATTTCAATGCTTACATATTTCACCCTCGAACCATTTATTCACCTTATTACTATGACTATTGCTATTATTATCAATAACCCGCTATCTTCTATCAATATTTGTCTTGCCCTCAATGCCTTATTCATCGCTGTCTTTTATGATTCTCTCTGCTCAATCTACACCATTTTCAATTCTCAATGCAATGCAATGCTAAATCGATCCACTTATATTCACTTTTATATTCTTATAACTGCAACATTTATAGTTTCATACAAAACCTTATTGCAACTCCATTTATTCGATAATACTTGATCGTAAATATCTCTGTGTATTCGTACCAGGACAATAAACACACTTTGTCGTGATATATACGGTAAAGTCAACGTTTGCCGGGTTACGTGCATAACTCACATTGTTAACAGGCGCAAACAACCAAATGGAGTAATCGTTTTCATCATTTGTATGAAGCTCTCTATGCCATACTCGCTCAGAGTATTTTATACTTTTCATACACAGTGTACGTGTCAGTGTAAGCTTTATTTTAACTCTCAGCTCTTGTCTTTTGTATTACACGCTTCTGGCAACGAGCATTGAAAATCATGGCGCAGAAATGGCAACAAAAGCAAAGTGCCGTACGCGATTTTATGAGAACGGAAAACGTCCAGGGTAACGGTGAAAATTGTAGATGGTGCTGGTAGGTGTTTGGCCGCTCGAAGGGCTGTTGTGTGTTTGCTCTAAAGCAGTGGTAGTAATTTTACCGGGAAAACAACAATTTCGATGTCATGTATCGCATTGAAACACATCAATAATACCGTGAGGGCAGTCCCGTTTTTTTTTTTTTTATCCACGGCGAAACCATTCACATTCTCAATTGTTTCGCTTGAAAATGTTCTCCAATTAAAGGCATTTCTCTATAACCAGGCTCTGCCATTATCGTCATAATCATCAGGCTCATTATTATCACTCTATCGCTTGTTATTTTCGCTTTAACGGATTTGAAACTTTTTAATATTCGTCTTTTTCGTGGCGAGTACTCACCATTTAAAATGTTTGCTCTACGGTTGTAGCTATTACTGTAGACATATAGACACAGTTAGTGTGCACTTAATGCAAATTACTTTCTTTTCCTTCCTCTCTCTCGAGTCTTGCGAGAGAATGGATTATCTTTGTAAATGATAATTATTTTCTCTTGAAGAACGTAATATAAGTTAATTACATTGTTACGAGAATTACTGGGAGTGTTGAAAATAAATGTTAAAGTTGTTAGATTTAATGTAATGAGAATGAGAGAAAATGATATAAAAAAAAAATTATTAAATAAAAGTCTCGAAATACAGTAATAATAAAATAAGAGAAAATAGAGAAAAAAGGACGTTTTATTATAAGTTGTTACCATGTTTTACTCTGAAGAAATATTTGACCATTGAATAAGAAGTAAATAGATTACGACAACGCTGGTGGAGACTTATGTGAGTAAAATTTAGTGGAAATCGTAAAGAGGCGAACTGCCAAAAGACCCGACCGGTGCGGCACCTTTCCTGAGCTTATTTATGAGCGGAGCGACTAACGGAGAATGAGAAAGACCATTCAAAAAGTAGTATTATTCCAGTTGAAAAGTTTGGCTCTTAAAAGTGAGAATCGTGTGTAATATGATCGATCATGAATGCCGTAGCACCTACTACTACCATTCTATTATACTTATAATACTTATTTATGTGCGCGTGGCACGCTTTACTAACGCAAACATACCATTTCCTGTTTTCGTAATATTCACCGAGGCGACCCATTAAATGGATTTCCTCCCTTTACTAACTTTTGTGGATTACTTCAAAGTGGGGAAAACTCAACTCAACGTTTCTCTTTCTCTTTTTCTCCCTCGTTTTCGTTCACTATAACTGTAACCCGATTTCTGTGTACGAGTTTGCTCCTGTTATTATTGTTCTTCTCGTGGGGAATAGTTGATCCTCTTTCCGCGATCAAGAAAACGTATAACCACCGCGAAAGCAATATTTGGAAAACTTTTACACACTTACACTCTTTATGTGTAAACACCAGCCTTTTTTATTCAGTTATTTGCTTCTTTTATTTCGTTTTTCATGAAAACAATTTCTACACAATGTACAATTTTTTTTTCTATTTTTTTTTGCAATCTATAAACCACGGTAGAGTTTTACAGAGCTCTAAATTTTTTTTAACAGCCCAACAGTTTTTCTGTAAACTCTATTTATTTTTCACTAGTGATCAAAAGTGCAAAACAATTATTTTTTAGTCTGAATAATCCACTGTTAGTGAAAAAAAAAAAAAAATCTTTACTCTCTTGTGTTATTCTTCTGCGCTGAAAATGTCATGGCAAAATTAAATTCAATTTAAACCCGATTAATCAAATAAGCGCAACCACATGAGCAGCATATACATTGTCGCTTTATAAAATAATAAACTGGCTTACGCTTCTCATGAGAGACTAAATCTGAAGATTAATAACCTGAGATTGCTAACGAACCGCAAAATAGTCTCGTCGACTTTCCACGATGTCCCAGTTGGCCCGTCGTATCTCTCCTCTGTAGTATTTTCTCAAGCGTATCGCCGGTCACGTACGGCCTCACCATCACCAGTACTTCAAAACACCCGCAACCTACACATCCAAACCCGTAATACACCTTATCCCGGTGTCCAGCTTCAGCTTCTCTGCATTTGTCCCGCGAATTGCAGCATTAGTTCTGCAGGAACGCGGAATAGTCTCTTTCCCCTACATTCAATTCATTTAAACTCATCCTATCGCGTCTCTCTCACTCTAGTCTGCAGTGAGCCCACATTCATGAGTTGAGACAGAAAAGAGCAATGAGTATAAAAGGAGATATAACGCTAAAACATTTAGATACCGATCATGCCACACCGTCGTAATAGACTACGTGTATCATCATTTTGATTCCTAACAGCCTCATAAAAGGAATCGCTTACTGCTACAACGCGAATAATAAACCGTCTCTATAAAATATCTCACTGTATATATTTCTCTTGTCTCACAGACACACATACACACAAAATACGTATAAAGTACATAAATATATAATAGTACACAGTAGTGGACTGTGAGCTGGCTAAAAAGAGCGGTAATGGCTCGTACCGCTGATTCATCGACTCTGCCTCGTGTACCGGAATTTCTCTTTTTCCTTGTTCCACTTCCGGTCGTTAATTTTCCTGTCGCGGTCCATTATAACCAAGTCAGTACCCAACTATCAATACCACCAATAATTTTTCTCTTTTAAACATCACCATATTTCATTTCACAGACCTTAAATTTTCTACCCTTTACTTTTCCATTATGCAGCATTTTTTTATTACTGTAATTAACATTTTTATTTTTTCAATTAGCTTTTTTTTTCTGGCAAACAAAAACGCCATATTTAGTAAAGTTCAATCTTCAGCTAATTATTTTAATGATTACATTTTACTTAGTATCTTGTACTGATAATTTTATTAAACTAAATTAGTCCGATCTCTCTGACCCTCAATTACCGAGTTCACGTTGATATAATCAAGTAAATAAAAAGTTTAGAGTTAACTTTATAAATACTTCCATAAAGATATAGATATAGATATAGATAAAAATATATAAAGAGTTTATGCAAGGAAACCAATCGCTTTCTCATGAGATTTCTCATCGCGTCTTGCGGCGCTTTCTATATGCCCTGAAGCCACATCCATCATGTGACTTATTGTACTAACTTAAGTTAAAAGTTAAACGTGTATAAACTATCATTATTACCAACATCGGTATGAAAAGTATGTATCTATTGATCACAAATCCATCTCTTCAATTACATAAATTACCTTTGCACAGCAACATTGTACGGCAATTATATCAGCGGTTTGTACATGTTCTGGTGTCGATAAAGCAAAACCTGTCAGTTATAGTTACGCAAATTCATTCGTTATTGGAATAAGTGAGAGGTGCTGGCTGGATCACTCCAACCAGGCTCCAATGTTTGTATATTCTACAACCTTTGTATACAGACATAACAGAGTTTGTATTATAAGCCTGTATTAACAGCATTAACAGCAGCAGCCAGCCAACCACTCAACAGCTCCCACAGTAGATTCAGCATTACACAAATTGGGAGGAATCAAGTTCTTTGTAAATCATCAAACGTTTTAATGGGATATAAATCTAACAAGTGGCTTATAGGATTGTGCTGTAATGTATATATATGTGTTTATTGAAGTCGTTGAGATTTAGATCTCTCGAGATTTCTCTGCGGTCATGCAAGTCGACCAGATCTGTGCACGATTGCACTGTCGATGCACGACACAAATTGCCACGAACCATTTAAATAAATACTACACATTTAACAGACATTCTAAAATACCTTATTAAGGCTTAACATGTATAATGAGAATCATTATTAACATTTAAACCAGCGTAAAAAAGAATTAAATAAATAAAAAAGAAGAAACAAGTAAGCAGTGAGCGGTATAATTAAATTTATGCATTAAATATGATTAAAAAATTTTTTAATCTCAGACATAAAGGGGCTGCTCTGTACGTCATAAAACTTTGTTCTTCCCTAGCCATAAAGTATGACAACGTCGTCGACGAGGACGTAAATGAGCAGCAGAGCTTCTTTAAACGAGAAGCTAAGTACACACAGTAGGGAGGTATCCTCATCCTCCCTTCTTCTTCCTCGCTGCGTGTGCGGTCGGCCAGAAGCCAATTAACTGTAACCTACGGTATCTACTTGCCAAGTCAAGCTTACCGAAGTAATTCCCGGGAAGCCCCGACGTCATGGGGAACCAACCACGATGAACGAGTGCGTCCAAGCAACCCCGCAACCCTTCAGCTGAGACAAGAACCGCCGAGGGTAAGTGTAATATGGAAAGATGCAACCAAGTAAACCCAGAGATACAAATATTATGTAGAGGTTAGGGAGAAAAGGGAAAACCAGACATCGAGACACCGAGCTGTGAGCTGAGAGCTACTCCAGTGAATTTACCAAGATCCGTACCGGCAACTGGGTAAGCCCACCTGCGACGGAGCTCTATGTCACTTTTTAAAACCCATCCACCCTTTCCTCAACTCTACTACCGGCAGCGCCCTCGTCCCTTTTATTTCGCTTACTGCTTTACCATAAACTCACGGATATTTCCATAAAATGGCAATCTTACGTGTACACTCACCCGTAGTTCACTTTTGTAAAAATCTACTCGTGAATAAAAATGAAACAGTTGGTTTTATTTAAACGGGGTAGAAGGAAAAAATTTATTAAAATAAAAAATGAATAAGACACTCGAGATGACTAAAGAGATAGATAGATATGTTTTTTTGGTTCGGTTTAATGTTTTAAGTAGAGGGAAAATGTTTAGTTTGAAAAACGAAAAGGAATGAAATAATTTTATTCGATTGCATCCTGTTAATGTTGTGTATGTGTTGCGTGCTGTAGGTGTTCTGTGAAATTAAATGCAAAAAAGCGACACAATGTGAGCAAAAGAAAGAATACTTTGCTCTAGCAAAGTACCCAGAGCCCGTTAAGCCGGATTATGGTCTACCGCAAAGTGGCGGGTGCTCGATAGGGCGCGACGAGTCGATGGTGCATAATCACAGTTCCACAAAGTTGGCTCTCAACTGCTCGGCGATGCTCTTTGCGTCCATTAGCAATTGAAAGTTACGTAGGAAACATTTGTTGCTCCTCGATCCTCCTGATGTTAATGCTGATAATGTTGATGTTGATGTTGATGTTGCTCTTCAGTCACACCCGGGTCTCTGCCAGCAATGTGAATTAATGGAGGAAAATTTTAAGAGCAGTTTTATCATTTTAAATTATAATCGAGTTTATGGTTTGTTTTGTGGTTTTTCAAAGTAATGAATAAACAGTTACATATCAGTCTTTTCACTTATTTAAATAAATAAATAAATTAGCTTTTGTTGAAGTATTTTATCAGTAAAAGCCGTTTTGTGGTCTCGGGTAAATGCATTGTTGTTTTACTTACAATGCAATACAATACAATATAATATAATAATAGTAAAGAGTAAATGCGGTCATAAGCACTCATCGAATCTCCTGTCTCGGCATACACCTTGCAGCAAATAATATACCAGTAATACTTTTGCTGAATAGAAGTAAATAAGTAAAGTGAGAGACCGTATACTGAGTAAATGACAAACACTTTAATGGATGTCGTAAAACAAAAGTTACTCTGGCACGTTTTTCGCTTCTTCTTACTCCACTCGGTCGCGTGCTTTTATAGACCGTGAACGATGACGAGTCAACCTAGATGTATTTATTCCCGGAAATGCGTTCTCAGGCGAGATGTCGCTAATTTAATTATCGTGGCATTAATAACAAGTAAAACCGCGACACGAGATTGTGAGTTGAATTAAAATTCGTGATTGACGTGAAAAAGATTCCAGTTTTATTAATATAGAAACTAAAAAATATTTTTTTACGACATCCTTTCACACTTCTGAATGTTAATTTAATAAAGATATTAATAACTCAGTCGTTTAAATATTTACTTAAATGTTTTTTCGAAATAAATACACCGGCACACAAAAAAAAAAAAGTTGTCTGTACTTGGGACGCGCCACATATATTCCCATGTAATTTGACCCGCTGAACCCGAATTTGAGGTCCGTTTGGCCCCTACACCCTAGGATTTTGAGAAAACTGTAAAAACCGAAAAAACGGAAAATTGGGGGTTTTGGTGATTGAAAAATTTTTTAGATTCTAACTATGCATGATTTTCATGTATTTCGATCTGCTTTATACTTATCTGAAGTGTACTCAGACCAGCAGCCATTAAAAGTCTAAGTAAATCCCGAAAACCCATGAAAATTGCGAAAAACAAAAATTCCCAATATTGTGATAAAAAAATGTATTGAGCTAAATATATGATGATTTTCATGTAGGTTTATCGACGACATATAAATCTCCAACTTTTATAACTCAGACGTCTCGAAAACATCAAACAAATGTGCAAAAACCCCGAAAATTGGAAAAATCAAATGTAATATAATAAAAATCGAGTTATTATTCAAAATAAATAAAAAAATCATATCATTCGATCTGTGGTGCATAAAAAAGTATTTCGTCCTAAGACTTAAAAAATTAATTTTTTCGGAAAATATCATCAAAACCCTTTGGATTTGAATTTTAATTCGTTCTCCGCTTATATCTCACCCTTTTATCTTCAAACGTCCTGCATAAAGGGTTTCTCTTTCGTTTCCTCTCTTCTTCGGGTAAATCTCTCTTCAGAGTCCAACAATGATCTGCCATCATATTTACATCCCACGTTCCTTGATATCGTTTTTCCATCACACTAATGTCTTGATGGAATCTCTCACCTTGCTCTTCACTAAAATCACCAAGATTTTCAGGAAAGTGTGAAAGATGAGAATGTAAATAGTGCAATTTTGTATTCATTAAGCAACCTAAAGTATTATAGTTGTATAACAACTCGTCAACTAAAGTTGCGTAGTTATCACTTTTCGTATTCCCTAAAAATTGCTGTGATACTTCCTTAAAACTTCCCCAAGCTGCTCTCTCAATCTCGTTCATCTCATATTCAAGATTAGCATCCTGGAATAGAGTCCGAATTTGGGGTCCATCAAAAATTCCTTCTTTTAATTTAGCGTCACTTATAGCTGGAAATTTTTCGCCCAAGTACTTAAAACAGTTTCCATCTTTATCCAGAGCTTTGACAAATTGCTTCATAAGGCCAAGCTTGATATGAAGTGGGGGCAGCAAGTACTTGGAAGGATCAATTAGAGATTGTCGCGTAACATTGTGAGAACCAGGATTCAAATTTGTTCTTGTTGGCCATTCTTTTGAATGTAATGATTCTTTCGGTCTCGGCTATCCCACAAACATAAGAAGCAGGGGTACTTTGTGAACCCTGATTGTTGGCCTAGCAATATTGTTGCAATTTTCAGATCACCACAAACCTTCCATTGATGTTCTGAATAGTTTATTTTATCTAATACAACCTGTAAATTGTCATAAGTCTCCTTTAGTTTAGTCGAATGAGCTACTGGAATCGGTGCCAATAAGTTTCCATTATGAAGAAGCACAGCTTTAAGACTTCGCCTAGAGGAGTCAATAAAAGCCTCCATTCTTCGTCTTTGTAAGTGTTTGGCTTCAACTCATCGATCAGTCCTTTTACATCTGAACAGTACACAAATGAATTTTCGCTGTCTTTTGTAAAATACTTCCGGAACTCTTTTTCCCTATCACGATAAAAATAAGCTGTTGTATTTTTAGCTAATAAATTTTTTCCTTAAAGCTGAGGCTAAATGTTCAGCTTTTACCTTAGATAGTCCTAAGTCTCGTACAAGGTCATTCAATTCAAGTTGATCGAAGACTTCAGGGTCTTTACTTCTAGGAACACCACTCGGGATGTATTCTTCATCCTCAGAATGGATCTCTTCGGGTTCAGGATCGATTTCTTCAAAGTTATCTTCAACTTCCATCTCTTCATGTTCATTCACTGGTTCAGGAGCTGCAGGTTCTTCGACATTCAAAACTTTTCTGCTGGCACAACTGATGTTACGTTGGCATATCGAATTTTATGTTTGGTTGTTGAAGAAAAACCTGAAACTTCCGACATGCAACAATATAAGTCATTTGGACTCGTTGGTGCAGACCAAATCACAGGTTTTGAAAATTTCAAGCACTGTTTACTTTTCGTCTGCTCCCAACGAGTAAGCATCGTGTGACACCGATTGCAAAGTGAATGTGGTACCCAAGTTGCTTCCCAGTTCGTAATCTGGATACCGAAGCAGGTTTCGTAGACATTTTTCAATTTGTTTGAAAAAGATCTACGACTTTCGTTACTTCAAATTCTCCACATATGTCACACAAGCAATTGGATTTTTCCTTACATATGTGAGAGACACTTCTTGTCATATTAAACGCTTCAGAAGCCAAGTCACCCACTAATGAAGAGCTGCAGTCACTTGATGACGACGCCTGCGAGCCTGCTTTCTCACTCTGACCAGACGCCGATACTGGGATTCCGGGTCCCTGCATCGTAAAACACTTATTACTTGTGCCTGCCATGACGGCATTCAAGCCGTTAACCCAGGGACTATGCCAGACGGTCCTGTTGCCCGCCGTCACCACGTGGAGGTGCCCTGGTTACAGGCACAAGCATTTAAGCAAGAAATCGATTCTGAGCCCAAAAGTTTCCCAGAAGTGAACACCCTGAAACATCTGCTTATAGAAAAAAATTTATTAACTAAAAATACAACAGCTTATTTTTATCGTGATAGGGAAAAAATCTGATAACATTTTTAAAACGGCGAAAATTCATTAGTGGACTGTTCAGATGTAAGAAGTTTGATTGATGAGTTAAAGCCGAACACTTTCAGGACGAGGAGTGAAAGTTTTTCATTGCTTTGTCTAAGCGAAGTCTCAAAGCACCGACTCCAGTAGCTCATTTGACCAAAAATCATTGAAAAGTTTGTGGTGATCTGAAAATTGCTACACTAGTTAAGCCAACAATCTGGTTCACAATATATCCCTTCTTGTATGTTTGTAGGATAGTCACGATCGGAAAATTCCCTACAGTAGAAAAGAACGGCCAACAAGAAAGAATTTGAATCATGGTTCTCACAACGTTATGCGAGAATCTCTCATTAATCCTTACAAGTACTTGCTGCCACCACTTTATATCAAGCTTGACCTTATGAAGCATTTTGTCAAAGCTCTCGATAAAAATGGCAACTGTGTTAAGTACTTGGACGAAAAATTTCCAGCTATAAGTGACAATAAATTGAAAGAAGGAATTTTTATGTACCCCAAATTCGGACTCAATTCAGGATGCTAATCTTGAGTATGAGATGCACAAGATTGAGAGAGCAGCTTGGGGAAGTTTTAAGGAAGTATCTCGAAATTTTTTAGGGAATGTGAATACAAAATTGCACTATTTACAATCTCATCTTTCACACTTTCCTGAAAATCTTGGTAATTTCAGTGAAGAAAGAGAAGAAACATTCCATCAAAACATGAGTGGATGTCAATATGATGGTAGATCATTGTTGGACTCTGAAGAGAGATTTACCCGAAGAAGAGAGGAAACGAAAGAGAAACCCTTTATGCAGGACGTTTGAAGATAAAAGGGTGAGATATAAGCGGAGAACGAATTAAAATTCAAATCCAAAGGGTTTTGATGATATTTTCCGAAAAATTAATTTTTTAAGTCTTAAGACGAAATACTTTTTTATGCACCACAGATCGAATGATATGATTTTTTATTTATTTTGAATAATAACTCGATTTTTATTATATTACATTTGATTTTTTCCAATTTTCGGGGTTTTTGCACATTTGTTTGATGTTTTCGAGACGTCTGAGTTATAAAAGTTGGAGATTTATATGTCGTCGATAAACCTACATGAAAATCATCATATATTTAGCTCAATACATTTTTTATCACAATATTGGGAATTTTTGTTTTCGCAATTTTCATGGGTTTTTCGGGATTTACTTAGACTTTTAATGGCTGCTGGTCTGAGTACACTTCAGATAAGTATAAAGCAGATCGAAATACATGAAAATCATGCATAGTTAGAATCTAAAAAAATTTTTCAATCACCAAAACCCCCAATTTTCCCGTTTTTTTTCGGTTTTTTACAGTTTTCTCAAAATCCTAGGGTGTAGGGGCCAAACGGACCTCAAATTCGGGTTCAGCGGGTCAAATTACATGGGAATATATGTGACGCGTCCCAAGTACAGACAACTTTTTTTTTTTTGTGTGCCGGTGATATTAAAGAAATATTTGCTTAAGTATTAAAAGATAAAGATAAATGTTTGACTAATCCATAAAATTATTAACACATTTCTATCAAGTATTTGAAAAAGGTCACGTCAGGTCTTAACAACATTTTAGTTAGCACAAATAAAACTAGTCAGTCAGGATTTAGTGTCGGCGGTGTTGGTGTCGGTAGTGGAGATAGTATAGTAAATATAAGTAGTAGTAGTAGAGCTCAAGAACGACTCTACTCATAAGAGATCTCATTCTACGGCCAAGTTCAAGAGCCCTTGTCGTCGTTACTCACAATTCTCTTTCTATAGTAAGCAACCACATTATGTATTATATGTACCAGCTTAAGTACATGACAGCGATAAAAAAAGCAGCAGTAAGACCGAGAGATAGATTATTAGACAGCGTAGAGTGAGTTGAGAGTGAGATACCTACACGGGGAAATATTTACGTCGAGTTTAACGTCGGTGGTCATGGTCCAAGTGGTCTGCCTGCCAGCCAACTTAAGTAAAGAGAGTCTCGTGTTGTGTTGATGATGCTATATACCACACAGCAATACCACAACATATCACGAGTGAATAAGCTAATACAGCTACAGCTCAAGTTAACAGAGCCTTCAAGGATTGTTACCTATACCTATACATTGACAGCAAGGGAGTGGTGGATCTTGCTATCCAACAACAGCAACTATAATAACAATAACCTTAATAACAACAATGATAATAATAGGAATACGAATGGCAAAGAGTAGAGAGACACGAGTAGAGGCCAAACCAGAGTAGCGTAAGGTCGAGAGCTTGCTTCGCGGCCATTATGCACCAACAATAGTCTCATTGTCCACCGTTCGCGATGTGACATGCCCAAGAGCTCGGCAAGAGGCAAGAGAAGCCATCTCAGATGGTATCACGCGATAATATTGTTCTGTTCCTATTCTCTCCTTCGATACTATTTATCCTCTCTTTTTACCTAAAATCGGAGATGGCTCTCGGTCTTTATTTTGTTCGTAAACTCATTCCTCCACTCATTCCACACTCTTACTCTGTGCAAACTCATCGCTTATAGATCTCGTTATATCCTTCCCGGTTCCCGTTTTTCGTTATTGTCGCTGTTTCTCCTTCCTCCCCTCTTCGTCGAACGGATTACACAATATCCCAGTGGAAACAAAAAATTAAAGCTTAAATAAACACGACAGGACAGAGAAAAAAAATAATTAAAAACAAATTTACGAGTACAAAGGGTGTTGGAGGGTTATTTCAGGCAAAGCTTCTCCTCCCTCTTTGCTTAAATCTGCCCTTAGCTGTATTATCTATCGAGTGGAGGGTCTGCTGTGATACTCGTAATATATTATGTTACATTACCTTATATTAGATAGGATAATATTTAGTTTTGTTTTATATTCCGGCGTATCTGCCCTGAAACTGAGCCCGATTATCCCACGGCCAGACTAAAGATCGATCGGCAAACACGCTCGCATTCCTGTCTCGCCTATATACCAGCTCCTTTCGCCTTTATACAGTGTTCGGTATAAAGATACTTTCCTGCACTCTAACCAGCCACCAACTACATAATACTAGTAGTTTATATTATACATACCAGAGCCAAAGAGACCCGTGAGTCATTAGCCGCGGTGAAAATCCGTTACATTTGGAGTCTACCGGGATCCTCGTACATTCACCCGCTGAGTAGCATGGGACACAGCAACACAACACTTGAGAGAGTATTTTATTTGTCCAGTTCAATGGAAAGTTTAATAGAAATTTAATAGAATAAAATACAAGTTCAATTCAAGTTGTTTGAGTTTTAACTCTCTGGTTCTCAAATGCAGTGCTTTACAGGAAGAGAAAGATTGCCCATGTCAATGATGTTGTGCTAAAAAAGCAAACAACTGAGAGTTATACTACACCAGATAAGAAAGAAAGAGTTTTCAAATAAAAGTTTGTATGTATGTTTTGTGTATATAAAGTGAGTCGTGATTTGTCGGCAGATAAAAACATTAGGACAAAATGACAACGAAATCTCTCTTGTACGACAAAGCATTAGATATTATGTAAGATAACAACAATAAATAATAGTTATATTGTTAGGTGGGATGGAAGAGGAGAAAATAATGTATAATGTAAAAATTTGATCAAGTATGCATAGCGTAGGTTTGAATTCTGTATCTTCCAATAGATCCGAACGAACGCCTACGGCGATTTAACTCCATCAGTTACTCCGTGTCACCGATCTATGTTTCATTCACCCGAGGCCAATAACCCACCATTTCCATCTTTATCTCTTTCTTTTTCTCTTTCTCTATACATCTCCAGCGAGGCTCTGCTGCTCTCGACAGAATAGTTTTGCTTGACTGGCAAACTCTCGAGAACTATCGATTCTTCTTTGTCAGAACTAGTATTGGTATCCTGTCACAAGACAAATTCGTTTCACACTTGAGTTAAAATTATCTGTCTCTTTGCCTTTTTATTTTATTTATGCTCATATTTTCTCTGCTGATAGAATTTTTAAATTCAGCCTCTACTCCGTGTCACATATCGCCTCAAAATGTATCACGGACTGTAGACTGTAGACTCTATTTAGATTGATACCTGTATTTGTATATCTGTATCTCTTGTGTGTTGTGTGTATAGGCGTTGCTCTGCGTGTAGTATGGGTATCATCGCTTCACACACCTGGATAAACATTGTGGTTATAGATAAATATGATCGCACGCCGGTTCGTTTGTTGAGCTATCACAAATCCATCGTGACAAGTTATATGATATTACTCTATGTAGGTGTTAACTTGAGAGATTTTCTCAGTGGCACTGTGGGTTACTTTCTTTTATCTTTCACCGGCCTTTTTATTATAATGTGACAGCTATTATCTATCACTGAGACTATCAGTGGACCATGGACGTACGTTTATTAATCACTTTGTAGGCATGAATAAATTTATTCACCCGAGTCGTGTGTAAAATCACCTCTAACTGTCGTTAAAAATTTCATTTGCATCATTACCATTACATATAAAGAAATTAAAAAAAAATTTATAAATTTAAATTAGGGTCCAAAGGAAAAGAAAGTTTGCTTTTAAATTATTATCAAGATATTATTATTTTTTAATGGACGCTAAATATATATTTAGTTGATTTTTAAAATTATGTGAATGATTTAAAAGGTACTTTTAAGTAGAAGTACGGTAGTAGTTTTCTGTGTGTTGAATCGATTAAAACTTTTTTACGTCGTTTATATTTGAACTAAAAAAGCAGAGGCAATAAGAAAGACAAATATAGCTTTTAAGTTACAGGTTTCATTTGCTAGGGGAATATATAAAAAAAAAAAAAAAAAAAAAAAGGACTAATTTGTTTAGTAACCATTCCAAGTGGGAGCGCACCCGCACATTCTCACAATGATATACAATCATTACTTTGGTAAATAGTTAGGAGTAGTAATATATGTCTGTATACATATATATAACTCTTATTGATATTCACATTATTATCTTATCGCCCCTAATACTCTAAAACTTTCACATGGATAGCATTGAATTTATTCATGGAAAATCGTGAAACTTAAATGAGTCAACAGTATTACTATAGCACGTGATTAAGTTTAACTAGTTTGGCTGTGTTCTTGTATTTGAAAGAATGAAAAAAGGTGAATAAAATAGTCGGAAAAAAAAATTTTATTTAATACCCTGTACACTGTAGTAGTGAGAGAGTTATAGGAATAGTTATAGCCATAGACATAGCAGAGTTTGATTAGTGTTGCTCAGCTCGGTTTGGCTCGTCGGAGTTAAACTAATATAACCAGAGTCTCTTCTCGTCATATTAGTCTGACACGCGACGATCATAAAACAAGAGAGAATGAAGTGAGAATGTAATGAACCACAGGGATATAATTTCCGCAGCATAATTTGCCGCTGTCTCGTTGTTAAACCAATAAAAATAATGCTATTTCAGCGTTTGTGATTTCACTCGGTAATTTAAGACACTGGATTTCTCGAATTAATCGGTCATTACACCTGGAAATGAAATAATAAATTAAATATAATAAATAATAATAATGTAGAAATAGAAGTACATACTAAAAATAAGTAAACCATGTTCAGCAAACTACTGGCATTGTATAGAGATATAAATTATATATCAATGTCAGGGTATTAACATCAAATGAACTTGTTAAAAAACTTTCTAAATCACCTGACAAATCCAATTAAATAATTGATTGTGTTAAATTGACTTAAAAGTAATTCAATTCCTGTGTAATTTAAGCGATGAGAATTCCATTGGAAATTACAACTGAAGCAATATGCTTCTGCTTCGATGGAGAGATTATTATCTTCGAGGGGTTTTCGGCTTCGGCTTTCTTCTGACCTTTTTTTTCCTTTCACTAGGTATAGATCTAGAGGATAGTCGCTTAATTAATCCTCTCCCTTTGTCTCGATCCTCGCACCTGTACATTTCGACTTTACTTAAACACTCCAATTCCCACCTATCGACCCAACTGTACACTTATTATCATTATTATTCTTATTCTCATTCTTACTATACCCACTTTTCGTACTCAACTCCACCCCCAGCTTGTTCTCCTCCACTGCAGTGGCTTCTTCATATTATACACTCGATCTTTATCTTATTTACGATAGGATCGCATCGTCCAAACTCCAAAATACATCGTTCCACGGTTATTCCCAAATCAAGCACTTCCGTTCTCCGCCTCCAATTATTTTTTTCCATTCCTGCAAATAATTTGCCTCATTCTTTCTGCCCATTCGTACACGTATAACAATTAAAATTAACTAACTAACTAAAAACAAAATCAAAATAATAAAAAACAAACTAGCAATTTAAATTTATAAATTTGAAATTAGTTAATTTGAAAACCTCTGACCTTTTTAGGTCACGAATAAAAAATTATATAAAAAACATTTCACTCAGTGTAACAAATAGTGTCTCTAGAGTTTAATGAAGATCCCTACCCTGAAGAGAGCAAAATAGAACAGCATAATAATAAAGATAAGAGCATTGAATACGAATAAAAAATAAAAGGTAACAGTGAGGTCGCGCGTAGAGGGTTTCAAGTTACAGAACACCCGACACTCGTCTCCGGTTTCCACGGCATCCTGGATCAGATCAGATGTATTTGGGTCATTACGTCAGTGAATGAACATATGTTAGCACTCTCGTCAAGTGATTACTCTTCACTCTTCACTACTTTGCTCTGATAGTATAGTATCAGCTCAAGCGCCTCCGGGAGTGAATACAACCAGCGTAGCCCCAATACAGCACGCCAGCGACAGCTCGGTGTCAATAGGTTGCTTAATAGCTGTCACACATTTCTCCAAACGGCTTTCAAACTACACACACCAAGAGCTAAACACAGCAATCATCGTTTAAACGTTTAAATAACATATATTGCACCGGGTTTGCAACGTAATAGCTCAAACAGTATTATCACTGTGAGTACAAAGTCGTGTTTATAAAGAAAAAAAACCATTTAACTGGCTAGTCGGGCCATCAGCTTTTCCGTTGCTTCAGACGTGTGACATTTCAACATCATGGATGTATCCATAAAAACTCTTAAATAAATAATTCCCAGAATGACCACATTCTCACACGCACACAATACCTATTCAATAAAAAAAAGTAGTAATAAAACCTGTAACGTGTAGTGAAGTGAGTATAGTGCAATTATAAAAAGTTTCATAGCTCTAACAATTGATTTAGCATTCCCTCAATTCCTGCATGACAATGACGTAGATGTTTTGAGGCTACTATGCAAGTAGCATCAGAAAATCTCGGTGATGCTGGACTGGAATGGCATTAAATTCTTATTGCTGGTGTGTTGAGTTGTATTGATATATCCCACCAAACCAGCCTACCAGCGAGTGAGCTTTTATGTGAATTGCCAACGGGAAAAACGTACTCGTCTGACTGCGATTGCTGCATAATAAGCAGCAGGCCCTTCAAGAGTCGGACTCATCAGTGCTACCACTAGAATCGCCAGACGTTGAAAAAGAAGAAACAAGGACGAATGATCCTGAGTATGAAGGAGAACGAGAAAGAGAAAAGTGAAGAGATCGATGGCAACTGTAAGATATCTGGTACTGTGGTGTCTGGTAAAGGACAGGATGAGATGCTGGTGTCTCGAGATCCCCCAATAGTGACAACTTTTGCCGGTGAGAGTGAACGGGTTCTCTGACACTGTTATATATAAGGGTCCAGATATATTTGCGATTGTAAGCTGGTGGAGAGTCCGCGGGCGGTCTACCTGATCTCATTCGTAGCTCTATTAGGATGAAAGGGAGCAGGAGGAACGCCAGACGAGTCAGACTACTCAAGACATCCTCCATCCAGGGGAGAATCATATAATCTCTCCATTCTCTGTCGTCATCCCTAACTTTTAGATTAAATACACACTCACATTTACAAACTCACAAACATTCACTCACTTGCTCACTAATTTAGGGGACATTTCGTGTTTCATTAATAATTAATTATCCTTTCACTATCGCTGTCCCGGTACACAAAGTTTAACATCTTCGTAATTGTTTTGTAAATTAATTGCCGGGATTCGGTTTCACTAGAGGTGTTGACTCTCTTTAATGAGCCCGATTCATTGAACAAGATTAATGCACTGCTGAGTTAAGCACTAGAGAGATCGCTCTTTTCAGATGCAAAATAAGATTATGATTTTATCTGTGAAACATTTAAATGTATACATAAATTGATCTGCTGTTCCAGGCAGATTTTTTATTTTTGAATTTCAAAAAAATTTTTTTTTTTATTCCTACGAAACCGGTACGGTCGAGCACCGTTTACAAGTAACCCTTTCATAGGACACAATCGACCGACGACAATCTCATCTCCCGGTTTCAAAAGTCGTTGTATCACAATTGGATTCAGGTTTAGTCTTGTTTCTTTGCGTATATGTATAATTTTTCTCTTTTTTTTTTTTTTTTTTTTTTTTTTCGTACAGAACGCTCGATTCGGCGTCCTCGAGTAGGTATTATCATAATAACTGGTAGCCCAATAAAGCAATGGGGAACCTCATCGAACACGAGGTCGGTTAAGCCTTATAAGAAACAGGTTTTATCTGAGCTCACGCCCGTGCTTGTCACGATTTCAGCTGTCGCTTGTCGTCTCTCCCACAGATTATTGCCCACTGTAAATTTATTCAGCCTATTAAACTACGCTTCAAATCCTCAAAACATTTTATTTTATTGCATTATTTAAATAACCTGAGCAAACAAAAAAATATTTAAAAACTTGTCATTAAATAGATAATTATTACATTAATATTTACAGCTATAAATCGTGCAACGCTAAAATTATCATAAATAGAAAGTTAAGAGTTTAGCTCTATAAATTAATAGTTTAAGTGGAGCAATTAAATAATTATAATAGATTATTGCTCTCGTTGAGATCCCAATTAGCGAATAAGCGATTCTCAGTATCACTTTATATTCCAATACATACATACATTTATACATCCATAATAACTTCATCCCTCTTCGAAGTGATATAATTGCCAAGTGGAACTGTGAGTACTCCTGCTGTTCTGAGCTCTCATCGACGTCTGGTTTAGCCGAGGATTTCAACCCTGCTGCTCTCTGCAGAGAGTTGTCTCGCGAGAGCATTTAATCGGTCCGACTAATTGCCCCTTTAGTAATCAGGTTCTATATTATAGCCTCCGCTGTTAAACTACTCTCCTCGCTGTGTATACCTACATAAAACGATAATAGCTATTGCATCTTCTGCAACACTTAAAGCTGCTTTTTCATTTATGTTTGCTCCTCAAGGTAATGATCCCTAAGACGATCGCGATGATGATAATGATGATGATGATAACGATTAAATTGATGTCGGTGGTAATGATAGTTTGTTATTATTATTATTATTATTATTATTATTATTATTTTGATCGTCCACTTGGATCATTATTGGTCTAATGGATCCCCGTGGAATTCTCGTATCATTCGGTACTGTCTGGTGGTTACTACTGCTGCGTCATTAGATATTAATCGTCGCGGCAATTATGCGGGCAATCATTGAGCGTAAAACGCACCGGGAGCTGTCCTCGTGTTTATTTAAGAGCCATTCACACTACACTAACACTAGTGGTAACGTTTAGTAGTAGGAAAGACGCGTTTATCTGCCGGGTAAACTCATCGCCGTGGTTTATAATCTAATCGGCTGAAAGATCGAGAGCAATATATTACCAGTATAATATATACTCATCCGTGGTTAGGTGTGCCATATATTTTATTTCTCCTATGTTTATTTACTCAAAGGTAATTAATAGCCGAGAAAAATGACGCTAATCTTTGCCCCAGATTATTCAACACGCGGTGATTTAACGATTATATCAGGACCCCTATTACTCAGCATTTTCCTTTTTATTCTTTTTTTTATTGATCTTAATCTTGTTATATCACTACAAACTTTATTTTTCATTGGACATGCTGTGGGTTGTGTTTTTATGACATTCACTTTGGTGGGCCTCGACTCTATTCATATCACGCCTCATTAAGCATCTTTCACTCGACTACATAGTTGCCTTTATCTGTCGTCGCAGCAGATAGAAACAAAAGTATATAATATAATATAATGAGATCTTTGTTCGTCCGGTAAAATAAAAATGTATATCTTTCTTTTCTCTTTCCCTTACGATTTCTTTTATATTTAATTTTAACTAAACTTTTTTCAGTTCTCTGTTTTATTTTATTTTTCCCTTCGCGTGCTGTAATCCAATTAAATATAACTCCGTGAACTTTTAACGAGGCACTTTAACCAGAGACGCACACTTTACATTAGTAAAATGAGAAATAAACCACATGGAATTCCATTGAATAAACTTTGTCAAAATATTTATGGCATCATTTTTCATCCATTGTTTGTATAAATACACATATACAATTTAATATTATTTAACAAGGCGTGCAATAATTAAATGGATGAAATTAAGGAGCAGGAAAAGAAAAGCCTGGGGATAAAATAATAAAAGTTAAGTAAAATAAAATAAAATATATTAAGTATATTACGCGGTTGTCAGTGATTCTGGCTATAGACGCTGCCGTGGGGTTTCTTTGAAACAGAGTTTTTACAATTAGCCTGAAGGCAAGCGTTCCATTCCTTGGGTTCCATTCGGACGGCCGTCGGCCAGAAAATGTGTAATGGGATCGAGAAAAAAAGTGCATCTGCCAGGCGTGTGTTCTCCTCTTCATCCCTCTTACTCTTATCTGGATTTTATTTATTTTTATCCTCGTTTCCTCTTCACTTTGTTCGTTCATACTTAACTTGTACATACTTATAAACTATCCTGCTATCGGTTTTTTTTTTTTTATTATTATTATTTTCTGTACTCCCGTGGCCTGCTTCACTGACTGAGTTACTCCATACTCGATGCACACACCAGCCCCGGCACGTTGGCGGGCTAACGGCGATGGGTGTGATTATCGGCAATTACCGCGTGCATTCAGATCATCAAGGATCGTTGTTTGGCGGAAGCCATCTACATCAATGCAGTTAAGTGTATTATATAAAGTATACCGTTGAGTTAAGAGTTTGCAGAACGTTAAAAATAAAAAAATTGATAAATAAAGCACATACATAATATCCAGTTAAATAGACAGCGTTATTTACTGTCAGAATGAAACAAAGTTAAGCTAAGTACAGTAACAGTAATGAATACAAAGTCAAGAGTAAAGAGTACGAGATGTAATCGCTGTCGGCCCAAAAGGTGGATATTTGTCTGCAAACCACGCGGTGCTTATCGTAAAAACCATGACGGTTAAAACATTTAAACCTCTAATAACAGGTCTCAGTCTCGTCTCAACCGAGCCGCTTGCACTTATTTCATGCCTCTCTATAGATACAATGCTATCGGTATTTAAAACGTCACTGCGATTAACGTTAAGGGAGATTTAAGTGATGGAAAAAAAGAAATTTATGAAAGTTGTATAGAAGCTGCGTTCCAAAAGTTTTTCTTTAATATTTAATATTTTCTTTTCTTTGTGCCTGCTCCTTGGCTTTTGTCCAGATACCAAATAATATATATATATATATATATATATATATATATATATATATATATATATATATATATATATATATATATTCTCGCAGATATCTTCCTTCTTTGCTGTACCCGGAGAAAGAGTAGATGGAGATGAATAAGGAGAAAGAGAAAGAGAAGGAAGAGAAGAAGGAGGAACTATCGCTTCGAGAACATAAATCGTTATGACGATGATTCACTGCACAATCTGCATCGACATTTTCGCCAATTTTGCGGTCGTTGCTTGCGAGCCAATTTACATAATGCAGCTTAATAATAAATAACTTATTAAATTGATCGTTTGTTTGACGTTGTCGACATATTTATTCCCACATATTTACATTCATTAATTCAAGTGGAAATAGAAATCACTTTTAACATATAATATGAAATATACATCAATATAAAATAATATTAAAGCTTCAGACAAATTAAATGTTATTTTGATCCCTGTTTAACTGTCGAATTTCGGAAAAAACTTTCTATGCTCCCTCGAGGGTTTTTTCGGTCTAGCCTCTGCTCACAAAAAAAAAAGGATTGGCTAATCACAGCGGTGAATCGTGGAAGTAATGGATCTCGACGGGGTCGTTGCGATAAGACAACGACCTAGGTACCCTTCCGTCCGTTCGTTCGTCCGTCCAGAATCTAACGACGATAGCTTGAGGTTCTTCCTAAGCACTATTACCCACTAAAACTGAAACTGTGTAGAGTAATACCGACATTGCTAACAGTGTGAGGATGAGTATAAGTACTAGTACAAACTCACGTATAAGTGGTGTACGTTTCCCACTGGGGATGCAACTAGACGTTTTCAGTCAGCTATCGAGCCAAAGTCCAGAGTCTAGAGTAGAGAAAACGGAGAACTCTAATCCCATTGTAAAGGGTATAATTGGATCCGTCCACCCTCTGTCCAGTATTCCCTCCCTTTCCTTTCCTTAACTTGGGCTTTCCATTTCTACATTAGTTGGTATGGTCGAGCAGATCTGTACCGAGTCGCCGAGGAGCGTAGCAAGAGTTGAATCCGCCAACTCGTCTTCTTCCCCCTGGGCATATAACTACTTAGGTTGTTGTCTTCCGCTGTCTAATCCTCCGCCTGTCTGTTTCCTTCAGCTAACTCACTTAGACAATTTATCTAAACTAAAGCTAAAGCTCAAAACTTGAAATTGCTTTCTTGGTTTACTTTAGAAATAAAATTAAATCGGTGATCCTTAAATCAATAAATTTGCTGATACAACTGAACAAAAACAAAATTAATAAAAAAAATTTATATTAAAGACAGGATCGTGGTGAAATTGATATTACTCCTGATGAGATCGCACAATCGATAGTAATCTTGTTTCGCTGGCGGTATTATGGATGATATAGTCCGTTTAGTCGCTTCGGGGCATGGAATTATTCAGGGTTGATCAGCATCATCCTAAACCATTTATTATTGTTCACTCGCCTATTTACTACGTAATTACATGCGATACACTCGATGATAATAAAATCGATATCCCGGTGTAATGCTCCGATGAATATTATTCCCAATTCATTATAAATATTGACATTAATTATTATTTTGATGATGATGATATTGAAATTATTTACGCTTTTATCTTTAATTAATTTACGCTCTAGCTTTAAATTTTATTACCGATTAAAGTTAACCGGGGCTGACTCAAGTGTGCGTTAAAGTATTATGTCGTATTAAAAATAATAAAAAAATAAGTACCGTGTAAGATACACTTACACCGCACTATATACTGTCTCAAATGGCTGGGTTCCGATGATTGGATGACGATGATAAAATTTAACGAGGTACTTGAGAAAAAAATTCGCCGCTTGATATTACGCCACTTGCGACTTGCTTGTATTTTTGTATTTATACATCCACTCCACACGTATATTATACAAGACTTACATTGCAGCAATTTTGAATGGGCGATACCGATCTGATATATTAACCCAGCTAATTATGTGCATGCATATTTATAAATAAATATTAAAATAAAAATAAATAGAGGGTTAACATCTTCTTATAGTATAAAATGTTAATAGTGCATATAAGTGTTGATGTGATTACTCACTGGTCTGCATAGTCTGAGTCCAGCTGATAACTACCACTATAGATATAATATACAAGTAATGCACTACATAAGTATATAAATAAAAATAAAAATATATAGAGTAGTGGTAATTACAGTCTTAGCGTTATGCTAATCATCGTAGTTATATCGTGTTAATTAATTGAATATTCACGGCGTTGCGTGTTTGACTCTTGTTTACCAGACATTATGCTTGTCTCTCGTCGCGTCTGTATTACTCTTTAACTCTTACTCTTACTCACAACTCTACTTGTATCGTATGGTATCGGGGTCTCGTACAGATCTTTATCTTACTCGAAAAATTTTCGCACGTGATCATTCACCGTGTGTAAATCTACCACCGCCTACATTAAATTTAATAAATAAAATCAAAAACACACTCGTGTATCTTTATTTAATCGCACACAAATATTTATATTTAATATTTTATTGCATCCTTTTTATTATTCCCCGGTGTATCTTTTTTTTTTTTAATAACCATTTTATCACACTGTTATTGATAAATATGTACCCTGTAATCTGTAAATATCAATTACTATTTATTTTACGCTTAAATATATTTACTGTACTGATGGAAGGATTTATTTGTAGTTACAAATATTTGTTAATATTTAACAAATCATTTATTAGAGACCACTTTTTAGTCCTTAACAAATATTTCTTAGTATCTAAAAAAATTTATTAATATTTAATAAATTAACATCGGATTTATTAAATACAAACAAATCATTTCAAATACTAAGAAATATTTGTTTAATACTAAAAAGTGGTCTCTAATAAATGATTTGTTAACTATTAACAATTATTTTTTAATACAAATAAATCCTTCTATCAGTGTGTTGTTGAACAATAAATCTTTTTTTTTTTTATCACTCAAAACAACAAAAATAATTTAATAAATTTACAAAAAAAAGATAATTATACTTTTAATATCTTTGTAAGGCAATAAAATGGTTATAACATGTTTAAAATATTTTTATAACTTATTGGCGAGAGTAATTTTTTGCATATGGACCGGCATACCTATATAAAGTGACCATCTGTCAACAGCTTTTCATAAATATTTGCAATCGTCCTCGGCGTTCCTTACATTTACTTCGATTCCAAGTTCATGTTTTTGCCCCTACCTTTGCTCGCGACAGGCATTTACGAGTGCCGAGTGGGGAGAAACCTAACCGAGCAATAACGAAAGGAAGAAAAGAAGTAAGAAAAAATAATAAATAAATAAAAGAGAGTAAGGATTTAAAATCACTCCTGTAGCCTTTTGTGGCAACAAGAATTTCGATTAATCTGCAAGCGGCACGTTACCACGTCGTGCAAGGAATAAACGAGTAACGAGGAATAGAGGTCGTATACATATACATCTTGTTAAATGTATTAGGCGCTGCCAGTTGAGTCAAGTCAAGCTAAGTTAACTTGAGTTGAGTTAAGTTAAATCTGTACTGAGAGTGAAGCTCGCTTTCTTCAAGAAAGTCGGGAAGAACCGGGCGAGGATCTCGGGAAAGAACATCCTCACCGTTTACGATATACGAACTCAAGCAAACGCCCAGGACAACTCGCTCAGAGTTCTCTCGCCGCTCGTGAGGGAAAAAAATGTACATGGTAATGCTTATGCTCTTAAGTCTTCTGCTTATACTACTATATACTACTGCTGCTACGGCAGAGATGGCTATCGGACTCACCCAAAGTCGCTCGTTTGTATTAATTAGCCAAGAGCGCGTTCGATTTCTCAGGGTTCTCTCTCTATTCCCTCTTTCTTGTCTCTCTCAATACAACCGCCTCTGATTTTTATTTAATACCGCGAATGGAAAATAAACTAAACCTCTTGAACTCTCTTTTAAATTAATGAAAGCTTTTACGAAGATATTTTCAACATCTAGCTACATAAAAATAAAAATTAACTTTTGGTATTTTTTTTTTTTTTTTTCCAGTAATTATTTATATAAAAATAAAGTATATTTATGGATAATTGAATGCGAATTATAAATAAACGAGGTATTGATATTTTTAAATTAAAAGCCTTTTTAAATTTTTATTACACAAATAACTGCAGTTGAATTAATAAAAATAAAATAACTGTCAGCGTAATAACAATAATTTAAAGTTTAATTTATATTTAAAATTTATTAATAGCTTTACTCGGTTTATTAATCCTTGAACTTAAAATGGAAATTTATAAAAGTGAGGACGTTTAACTCAAAAATTCACGTGCTGAGAGTATTTAAATATAATTGACGAGCCATTGGGAATTAATACGTGAAATAAATAAAATAATCATTTCCTCGAGTTGACAGTTTGTGTATTATTTTTATAAAACTCATGCATTACATCGAGTTTTATTTTAGTTGGACTAAAATAAAAAAATACTAAAAATTAGAGTTAATTAATTTGACATATCTTGAAATATTTGACGACTTTGCTTGTATATATATTTATAAATATATATAGATAGAATAATAATGTCAAGCATGTACGAGAGATATAATCTTATTCATGTAGTAGTGGTCGTGGATGCTCGATTCTCAGTGTGTTTAAACTTAACGAGATGCGTGTTCGCTCGGCCGGTCGTATAAACGCCTACCCATCGTCAAGTCCTTAGCTTCTTTTCTCGTCGAGATATCTCCAGCTAAACGTTAAATCTCGATGTCCTTTTTTTATAAAACATTTTTTTATCTTCACTTATACATCGATATATAATGTAATGCGTGTACATCCATCCAACCAGCGATATAAATACATATATATTTTTATTATTATTATTATTATTACACATTGGCAACAACTGCCAACTGGCAAATGAACAAGATGGGTTACGGTGTACGTACACGCGGGCGTTCAACAGTAAGAATAATAAAACAAGATAATGAAGAATAAGTAAAAGTAGTTTGAGACAGAGACTAAAAGGCAGAGACCAGGACCAACACGGAGACACAGAGTGGAAGAATGATGATAATAATAATAAGAGTAAGAAGATGACTTCTTGAGTGATTTATCGTTCATAACGACGACGTGACACAGCACGATTAACTTTAACAACTGTTCAGATTGGATACGTAATATTTGCGATACGCGTATTTAAATCCGCCTCATTTTGTATACGTATGTTTAAATATATTACGTACAACACACTTACAACATACAGCAATAAAAACACCAACATCTCAACATAACACAAGAGAAAAAGGCAGGATTACATTTAAGTTAAATACATATATAAGCGACTCAACTAAAACGATTAATATGTTTTCTTAATAAATTTAATCCGGTTTTTAAGTATCCCGTCATCTAGACATACGACCGTTTATTAATTTTAGTTGGTATTAATTAACAAACTAATATATTAGAGTTTCATACCGACAACCGTAAAAAAATATAAAAATAAATAATAACGAGCAACAAAGTGAATTTAGTAACAATTAAAAAAGGTAAATAAATAAAAGTTAAATGAATATAAATAAAGGAAAAAAGTATCGCCGGCGCATGAGGAAAAGCCATGGGATTAAATATAGCGTAAACTTTAATTTGAAGGCACAAGTGCGAACAGCAAACTAAAGTACAAAAGCGAAATTAAATTGTGCAGTTCCCGGTCTGGCTCGTTTGTGAGAGAGTTTTGTCGGCGGGCTGATGTATATATATCTATACAAGTTTCGAGCAACCGAGCGTCAGAGAGAGCCAAGAGTAAGCCTTCAGCTCTCTTCTTCTTTCATTTAAAACATTTCTCTCTTCCTATCCCATTTTCGTGATGTTCCATCATGTGCTGAATTGGACGGCCAAACGGTTCGCCGGAAGTCGACCGAGTGAATCACCTGCCGCTCGTTTTGTTCCGTTTGAACGGTCTATATATATATTTAAGCATTGAGATTTGTGTGTGTGTCCAAAGATGTCTATGTGTGTAGATGCTCAAAAAGAGTGATACGGTTGTGTGGTTAGCTAGTCGCTAGCGATAGTGTCGGTGCGATTCTGGTATGTACGGAAGCGACAGAAGGGAGTTGATATAGAGCTTTATCCGTTGGATAATCTCGCACAACAATAGGATGCGAATTAAAACAAGATAAACCTTCTGGCAAATTTTTCAATGTCTATTATCCTTATTCTGTATTTTTAAATTCCCCTATTGCTTTTATAATTATTTTTTGAGCAGTCGAGAAATTAATAATCCTATTCAGCAAGACGTTTATTGAATTAACGCATTAGCGTGTTTTTATTCGCTGATGAATGAGCTGTGTACATAGGAGCAGTCCCGAGTGAAGGAGTAGAGACTCCTCGACTGGGCGTTGGAAAAATATGCTATTTTAAATTTAAAAAGCGGCAAATAAAAAATTTAGCAGCAGTAGCGGAGATGGATGGTAAAAGTAGGATGGTGAAGGAGTAGAATGAACGAAGCTGGCATTTATCATGGTCCCTCTTACACCACTCTCCAGGGAAGGGATCTCTTTGAATATTCAGGGTTTGAGGCAAAGAGCGACAACGTGCGCTCAAGAGAGTAAGAGCAAAGTTAGGCGGAAGTTGGCAGCAATAGCTGAGCAGCGCCTGTACTAGTACGATGAGATGGCGATGAAGATGGAGATGGAGATCGAGTCGAAGTCGAGGAGTAGAGGTAACAGTGCAGGATAAGCCAAGTTGAATCTCGAATACCGACTACTTCTCTCGCTGATGCTGGTACTTCTCAAGCAAAAGCTCCTCATTCTACTCATCTTCATTCAACAATTAACAAGTTGTATTTTGAATCTTGGAATTTCCCTCGAGGCGGATCTGCGGCAGCTTCCGAACCATCCTAAAGTCACGTCTGCTTAGCTTCCTCAAACATTTTCAATCCTCTTGTTTTATCATTATTATATTTTTGTTATTGTTATTGTTATAATATCCTTATCCTTATTCGGTAAATACTTTTTCTTCACTATTTTTAAAACTCACTCTATTATAGATATTTCATACTATTTTTTTTGCTTTTTTTTTGCGCTACTAGAGTTTCCGCATTCCCGCGTACTTCTCGAGTTATTAATTACTTGTGCATTATGCAGCTCTAAAGTGCACCTGTGGAATTTGTTTTCCGTCAGTTTTTAAAAACAAATAAATAAATAAATACGACTAAACGTGTATATAAGACAGAAGTAAAACAGTTTTTACTTCCATTTCAATTTGTCGGAATACTACTGTATGCTGTTGCTTGTATATAACCACTGCTACTTAACTTAACTTAACTTTAACGTCATGCCAACATAACTAAATAAAACGTTCCTCTAAAGTCAAGATAAAATAATATTTAAATGCTAACTTTTTGATTACTTTATGTGTATATACATCTATACTCCACGTATTGCCTTTTAAATGAACTATTTTTCCCCGGTGCTTTTGCTGTTATTGCTCTAAAAGAGTGAATTTAGTGTAATAAAGTTGATAGGTACATTGGAAGGAAGTTTACGTTGAATATCACGTCAGTGAGTATATAAACTTGAAGCTGTAGACCCACTAGCACTAGAAATAGCAGAGCAGTTGTGCTGTGCTGGTTCTACGACAAGGAGCTGAGAAAGGAGCGGTTGTACATTGAAGAAGGGTAAGGAGTAAGTAAAGTTCCTTTTAGTAATGCTTTCAGCGCTTTTTCCGCCAAGGTCCACGGAGTCTACTCGAATATTAAAATGAGCGAGCAAGAGAAGCGGAAACATGCAACGGCTTACAAAAAAGATTTTCCACTTTACCGGGAATGGGTTGCGGATAGAGTTGAGGATGGGGCCAAACTCGGGTTTGAGGAGTTTAAATGTAAATGGGAGTAGTGGTGGTTGTTGGAAAAGAAGTGGAGGCCCAAAGAGGTTGGGTTGACGTTGGAGATTGTGGTAGCGGTGAATTGGGCGACGAAGAGTCGGAGAAAGAAATGTTAGCGAGCGCAATTCCCGAATCTTGGCTGCTAGCTTTCCTTCTTATTTCCACTTCTCGCTTTAATTTTCATTTTTCACGCTCAACGCTATTGTGCTTTTATACGCCGTTTTTGTCCCTCTACCCCTTGGCTGCTCTTGTACCTCTTTTACAAGCTTTTTTTTAAACTCTCAACGCCCTCTCGTGCTTTTCTCATCAACACAAAGAGAGACTGTGCAAATAATCATTTTTTTCATTTGTGCTCGACAATTGAATAATCGTTTACGTTTTATTTTATTTTTCTTTGTTTATATTTATTTATTATTCTGTAAAGTGTTCATTCATTTAATTAATGTATTTGTTCTTTTGTCTGGTTCCAGGTATGTATCAGCATCTCAGCTCTTGCACGGATTAATCACTTTCAATTCCAAGTAAAATCCAGGGAAAAGCGGTCACGCTTATCAGACGGGTAACGTATCTAAAACATAATCGCCGGTGGAAAATTGTAAGATGCTTTTATCCCGGGGTAATTTTCGCACGTGACCGTTTTATCGAGTTACTTTTTTTTTCTACCACAAACATAACAAATAAATACATAAAGTAGATACCAGTAGTAGTAGCAGTAGTGTGTTGTGTGTTAAAGCCAGCGGTTGAAGAGAGGTCAAAAAAAGCGAAATATAAAATACAGACGATAAAAAAAAGAAGTAAAATAAACGAGATTACATTTACGAGGGAATGAAACTAATGAAAACAAACTCTTGACGTGGAAATAAGAGTAAAAATGATAAGGGGTAGGTTTTGATGGAAGTAAAGCTCTGAGGGTAGAAAAAATAAGGTTTAATTTTTTTTTATCTCCGTCAACGGGAGATGACTACGAGTGGTTGAGTGAAGGAACGGTAGAACTACCTACTACTAAAGCTCCATCTTCTTCATAGTCCTCGCTGTCGCCGTCGTCATTGACGTCAGACGGGTCGAAGAAGTAGCCTGGGTTGACAACGACGACGACGACGCTAGGAAGATTATAAGTGTCGCGTTCCATTTGCCGTGCGCTTTTCTTATTCCCTCTCAGCGGTCCTCCGGCTCCTGAGATACCGGTATAGTACCAAAAGAGCTTTTTACACGGGAGACTCGTCCGGGTAATACCCATAACAAAGTCCCGTTTTTTCGCTCTCTTTCCACTCACTCTTTCTCGGGGTTTATACTCATACACCCACACATATATACTAATGCAGTGGATTCCTCATCACAAGTATAGAGAGGAGAGTAGAGTAGTAGGGCGCCGTTAAATAAATCGTCGGTAAAAGGAATGAGAGGAATAAAAAAATCTAAAGAATAAAAGAGTGAGTGTATACAGTGTACAGTGCCGAGGAGAGTTGAAGAAAGCTGAGTAAAAGCACCAGCACAGAGGTAAAGTGGAGAAGTAGAGGTTGAGGTAGCATAGAGAGAGAAAGAGAGAGAGAGAGAGAGAATGAGGAAAAGTAGTAGAATAAGTTTGAGGGTGAGGACAAGTAGGTAGTTTGGTTCAAATTGGTCCTCGTGAAAATCGAGATAAAAACATTGCGTTGAGTCACTTAAGGTTCGCCGTCGTTTAACGACGTTTTTGTAAGAGATTGTGAGCTTAATCGGAGCTAATTTAAAACCTGAGTAACAAAGAACAAAGAACGTTAAATTAAATGGACTAAATAAATTTAAAGACATTCAAGATAATATAAATACTATTTTTCTGCGATAAAATAATTTTAATTTTTAATTGAATTTCATTTCGAAGAATTATTTAAGCATAATGAGTCCATGATTTATGAGTATAGATTCTTGGAGAGTTTAAAGTTTGAATCAGACACACGTGACGTGATTACGATGATAATAGAACGACTTAGCGAGGTATCAGTATGTTACTTGTGTATGTGTGAGTATAATAGAGCGCAATATAAGTAAAACATACTGAGAAAAGAAGGCAGATCGAATGAAAAAAAGAAGTCGGCAGACAAAAACACTAAAAAATCTATCGTGTGCAAAAGCTCCTCAGTGCTTTCGGAAGCGACGGGAGGCCGATTGTCCGTGTTACGCCGCCGGGGAAAAGCTTTTATAAGGGGAGTACAGATATATATCTGTATATACACCTAGTATACTCGTTTGTTTTTGTGTTTACGCGTTGCGAGGGAGATTGGGGAGTAACAGGATCCTCGTATCTCTGGCAGTAAATACAAGGTTATCTAGGCTCATGGCGCGGTAAAATGCTACTGCTACTGGTATTGGATAGTCTGGGTCCCGGTTTTCCCTAGTATGTGTATGTCTGGATATAATAGTAAGAGAGAGGAGTAATATTGCTGTTACTACTGCTGATGCAACGGTTGTTTTGGCGAATGTGAACTCTTATATATACAGAAGCCCCAAACTGATAGAACGCTAAGTGCATTTGGCCAAGCTCCAACCGAACAACCGTGTACGGCTTTTCTCCGCGTTAAATCCACGAAAACCCTTCTCACAACTTCTTTCGATTCTTCTACTACTACTGCTGTTGCAAACAGTAGTAGCACGTCTCTCAACTCAACCCCTTTGAGTTCATCTACATCCACGGTGAGGATAAAAATGCGCTGCCAATTCCCAGCCCCTTCCTCGAGCTCGGTCGACGACTCTAAGATGCTTTTCCCGTAATGCCTTGCTTGGTCTTTGCGATTTTCGAGTGGGCGAGCTCGTGTAGAAAGAATTTGCTTGCGAGGGAGGAATTGAGAGAGTGAAAAAGGGTGAGAGTATATACAATTCGTTCCCAAGAGTCTCTTCCCTTTTTATATATATTTTTTTTTTCACGTTCCTTTATCGCACCGAGTTTCAACCAATTTTTACGATCAAAGCCAAGATTCCGTCCATATCGTGAATATAGACCCAAAAGTATCCCTAACCCACTCCGTAGATCCTTTTTTGTTGCCGCGCCAAGAACCATCCCAGAGAAGCTACGGGGAAGATGAATTGTCCACTGAATATTTATCGTGCAATACGGTTTTATGTACCCCCGGTATAGATATATTATTTATGTATATTTTAGTTTAGATTTACCTCAAGACCCTGTTTTGGGATCCCTCGTGACTGTCCACTTTGGATATTGAACAGATAGCCTTTTTTATTTTACTTTTTTCTTATACCCATTTTCCTATCTTTGATTTGCTGAAATTCATCTTCCGTTCAATGGACATCGCGTGACTGAGTAAATCTGGTTTAGATACATTTTACAAACAGTCTCGGTCTATTTATGCCCCTTATTTTCTCCTCTCATATGTAAGATAAAATACAAATTTAATGGATGAATTATGTTTATTTTGGTTTTATTCAATACCAATAAACATGAGAAGCGCGACTAAAAATAAGAGAATAAAAATGGAAATAGAAATAGATATGGATATTAAAAAGACGTATGGAGAGTTTATTTGGTGAATGCCAACATTACCAACAACGAGACGCGTACATAAGTATACTGAAGAAAAATTCCAGAGATGGTTGACTGATGTTCTGTGTACGGCAAAAGAAGTTGAGAGGGTGCAATCGAGTCATTCACTCTGCTCCGTATAAGTATAGACAGACGTATATTATATTAAGTATGAAAAAATGTGTGTGTGCGATGTGTGATAGGTGAGATGTGAGATGTTAGACGCGAGTGGGTATGTATTAAAGTATACCAAGATATGACTCGGGAAAAGTTTGCGAGAAGAAACGTTTCTCAGAAGCTATAAGCGTTCACTCTTGGTGAGTCGGCGGAAAATGACGACTTGGGGGTAGATGAAAAGTCACAATATATGTACTCGGATAAATGTATGTACATGTACATGCATGTAAGAGTAAGTGGGTGTATAGTGTAGAGATCATATGTGGCTGTCGTTTTATCCTCGAGGTTGGTTCTTCCCGCTCTTTCATCTCTTCGTTTTACCCTTCGTGACTTTTTACCCTTTTACCCTTGTTGAGATAACAGCCGAGGGTCGATGTACACACGAGAGAACGCGATGACAGTGGTGTCGAGAATGCTAAAAGAGAAAGCCCCATTCACGTTCCCGGGGGAAACTAAACTCGGGACTCGGTAAAATACCTGAACTTTCTTTTACATTTTTAATCATTTCCTCTTGCTAAAAAAAAAATTATAACTACAAAAAAGAAAAGATAAAAATATATGTGTATGTATAAAGAAGTAAAGAAAGAAACAAACAAATAATAAAAACAAAAAAGGAAAAGGGCGAAGTTGTTGCTGTTGTTGTTCTTTACATTGTATTTTCCTTGACAATATACTGGGAACAAGAGCAAGCAAGTTCGCGTTTTCGCGGTGACTTTTATTTTACAAGAAAATGTATATCATCGTGAAAAAATGTATAGGTGTGCTTTGTATGTGTATACGCTTACAATTGTATAAGCTTCCACGTGCAAAAAGCAAGCTGAGACACATTAGTCTCCGAGGGGGTCAACGAGTAAAATAAATGGCCCATTAGCTCGTTCAGTCTCAACTTGGATACCATGGTAACACGTACATAGTAGTTGTAGCACCTTGTTCATTCTTGCCTCTTCATTTTCTCGTCTCAAAAACGCGTTATACTCAGTACTATTATATACAGTAGACAGTATAGAGGACAGAGGACAGAAGACAGAGAAGTAAACCCATCTGATCTTCTTGTCTTTCTCATTTATTCATTTGTGTCTCGTAACTAAGCGCTAATTTTCAAAATTATCTCGTTAAATTTAACGCCAGCAATATTACATTATTAATGCCAAAGGTTATAGCCTGAGATAAGAAATTATTTTTTTCATCTCTTATACTTTCTTTCTCATTAAATTTTTACGGCTACTTGTATAAATAAGCTTCTTTTTAACTGCATAAAATAATTAAAATTAAATTTTTATAAGGAATTAATTTTTCTCGCTCGATAAAATTGAAATTTATTAATCGTTCCCATAAAAAATAATATTCCAAAACGTTCGAACATTTATTTTATTATCGTGATACTGAAACCTCGAAACAATATTACATTTTAGAATATATTATAATAAAAATATAAATAAAAGTATCATCTTTATCTTTATTGCCAAAATTGTAAGACAACCCGGGTAGGAATTTAACTAAACAGCAAATAAACCCTGACATTCGATCGACTAAGTGCATGAAACAAATTTCCTGGTGAATAAACTAAACTGCGTGTTTGACTTTGAGCTCGTTTACTTTTTTTCCTTCTATTCGGTCTTTCTTCGATAAAATTGAATTGAAATCCAAGTTCCGGATCATAAAGTTCTTCAATCCAACGCTGAAATGATAGAGTAGCTACAAACTTTATAGATTGAAAGGTATATATATATATATATATATATATATATATATATATATATATATATATATATATATATATATATATATATATATATATAAAATAATATCGTATCCTGCAGTTACAGCAACAAAAATCACAATAATAATAATAACAGTAATAATATTGTTCATAAATATAATAATAAATATTCAATAACAATAATAACAACCACAACGGTTACATAGAGCCCGAAGAATCAATACAAGGCATAGCTTTTAATATACATTATTATTGAAACGATCCGAACGTCGTATAGATAATAAAAGATGGTTGTAGAGATAGCAAGAAGGGTTTTTATTTTTTTTTTTTTAAATAAAGATCGTAAACTTGTATTTAGAATAAAGAGTGTACACTGTAAATAATAAAGAGCGTAAACTTATATTTAGTATAACAGGATTTTATTCAGACATCAATAGACTCATTTAAAAGTAACGCTGGCATCGTCGATTACGAGATAATTGGCATTGTCTTACTTGAGGATGCAATCGATCCAATGCAGTGATTATAATATGCAGAGCCACTCAATGCCATTGTTAGAACGTATCGCAGAAGCATAATAAACCAATAGAATTATTGTCAAGTTTCAATATATATACGTATTATACACATATGTATATATTAGCATGGTACATAAACTCGGTTACGTGGATACGTGATTCGTGCTCGCAAATAATCCAAGTTATATAGTTAAACAAACACACTGTTCTCTGTGAAATTGCACGCGGAACCATTTTGCTTGCGTCATTCTACTAATTGCGCGTCATTTGCAGTTATATCCAACTCAAGTATACCCAAGTTTTACCTCTTTATCGCCGGCTATTTATTTTCTCTCTTACTCCTTTTAATTAGCTTAATTATTTTATCGTTCATTATAATTGTTACGATAAGCCGGTTTTATTTTTTTTTTTTAATTTCCTTTATAGTTATTTCATTATTATTAATTTTTTTTTTTTTTTCTTTCCATTATTATGCAACTCAGCGGACAAAATATGAGCTCGCAAAAAGGTCAAATGCTATTGCACTCTGAAAGGATAACGTGTTGAAAATAAATATAGAAATAATAAAAGGTTTGCATGTATTAGTTAATGCAATAAATCATTAAAGAATAGCCTATGAGGTTTTAGTGGGGACTAGCTGCGGCTCGCCACATCCTCTTGGGTCAAACTTACGGAAATTCGCGGTCTCAGCACCTAATATCAGGTCAATTTTATCGCCCAAAGTCTACATATATGCGCTGGAGCATTTAATGCAATTTAAACATAATTACCGGCATAAAAAATATTTTATTAAGATGATTTAAAACAATATGGTAATTAACTAATTATTAATTAATTATTTTTCTCATTAAGAATATATTTATTAAAGTTATTAAAAAAAAGTAAAATCTCATTATAAAATCTTTATGCAAATTAAATAACCACAAGAAATAAATTAAGGATTATGTCATCCATAATCAAGCATTAAATAACCTGCTATAAATATTATCAGAGAAAAAAAAAAGAACTGACACACCCGGCTACGCTAGAGGCCTCATGATTGAGACAAGACACAAAAACCAAGCTACAACATCGTCAACAAGGGCAGAATGAATCGGGAGTAGAGGGAGAACCACTCCTGGATACGAATAATTACGTCGTAGTTCGTAGTTCGAACTTGCCCTTTGGCTCTCCTCATTTTCGTATCTACTACCTGGTAGCTACCACCACGACATCACCGCGTTTAAACTTATGGACATCCAACAGACCAACACACTATTTCGGGGTAGATTGTGGCTCATGGGCTACGGCACGTGACACCGTTATCGTAATAGTTTAGTTCGTAGCCCTTTCAGTCTCTCTTTCTACACTTTACACTCTACATTCTACACTTTCATTTCACCAGCTCGGCACCCCTCATTTATTCCAACTTCATTTTCTTTTATTAGGCTGTTTAATTCAATTTCACCAGGTGCAAAACCCACTCGCCAGCTGCTTTGACGTGAAAAATTAGTCAAAAAAACTAAAGTAATAAAAATAACAAAATAAACAGTACGAGCTTAGAAAGGGGAATAAGAATAGAAGAAGGAAGGACACCAATTGGGCAACAAAAAACCTTTATAATTACATTATTATTACTATTATTGTAACAATATTTATTGTATTTCATTCTATCCAAGTTATACTGCGTATAAACCGCTTGATATTCTAATACATCGTAATTTTATTTATCAAGATGAAACGATTCAATCTCGTTGATCGGAGGTTTTATAACCTTCAGGCAGTTTGATCTTACTCGCGTGATCTACGCAGGCAGAAGGGCAGAGAAGGAAGAGAAGTTGAAAGGGATTCAGCAGAAGGTCCACAGTCTCTACTTGTGTAGTAGACAGAGCATACATTGAGAAGGATAATAAAAAGACAGCTCGGGGAAGGTGAGGAGGGTAGAAAGGAAAAATAAAGTGAAAAGAGCAAAGGGAGGCATGGATAAGAGATACAAGTACAAGAAGAAATGGCTCATCCGTAAGTGGTAACGCTCAGTGCATGCCAATCGTGAGCCGTATATCTTGTCGGCTCGATCGTATCTCGTCTGCTCACTCTCCAAAGCTCTTACTCTTTATCTCGAGCGCTCTCTCTTCATCCCTCATCTCCTATCTTTATAACGCCGAGAAAAGTTACCCGCGAGCCAACAGGATCTACGGGTTATCCCGTATCGGCTGCACAACCGTATCGCCAGATACAAATTGTGCTTTTAACTTATGCGATGATGGACTACACTCCCTATATCATTTCTCTTAAGATTTAACTCCGAACGGCTCACCAGCTTCAATTTCCGCGATACTAATACTTAGATAATCTCTGATATATAAACTTAACATATATTTATTCTTTTCTATACATAACTTATCTGCAAAAAAATTAATCCGCGTGTTACATTTATGTTCAAGTTTATTTATGTTCATTATTTTAAGCACTGAATAAATAAAATGAAGAAAAAAAAAACTAATAATACCGAGAAAGTGTCCATGAAGTTGGCACGCTGTGGTGACCTCGTTTGAGACCTTGATAATTGAATTTTTCACTGGTACTTACAACCAATGTACACATATTTATTTAATACCCGTGACACAGTACACACAAGGATTAAAGTTTGAGAAAAATGGACGGTGGTAAAATGGAGTAATCGTTATTATTCGTAAGGACGGAGGACAGAGTGAACAAGGCGAGAAAGGTCTGGTGGCCTTGGTATGTATGTTCTTGGTTGCGATCATGTTCATGATATTGTAGCACTGGTTTATTTATACAAGTACGGGGATGGACATTCTGCATGAGTATGTATAATGTGTAAACCGTACTATATGGGTTTATGGTTTAAAATCAGAGGGGGAAATTATCGAGCGAAAATAATCGGCGCAGTTGTGATGCTTCAGAGATAATAAAATTAAATCGCTGTGAGAGTCGATGTTTATAGCTCAGCGAGTTAGTGGTTTACTCTTGGGGATAAAAAGTTATGCTCTATACATACATAATATACCCGTAGGTATACATACAAACATATAAAGCAATATGGTTTTACCTCTCGTAATTTTTTATTTCTTTCCATCATCTCCTCCATCAACCTAACCGTTCTCCTTCTATCCTCCTATTCTTGTGTCCTCATTCGCCTGCTCCTCCAACGTTCTTTATTCTTTTATCATTTTACCTCAACTCTACTACTATACTCCTATTCATTTTTTACGCCGTCGTGAAAGAGATATTTGCGCCTTGTCGCTTCCAGTCACGCGTGCACGGCCTGGCAATTTTTTAGCAACCCACCGATGCCGAGAGATCACTCTGCTCTGAACGAGGTGATACCAACGAGAGATGACGGGGGTGTGGCCCCACGATTTACAGTGAAAAATATAATAAAATCAACCTGACACCAACCCTACTGACAAATACTATACATACCTTTTTTTTTTACTCTCGCGGCTGAAGATTGTTCCGTCGTATCACTAAAAAAATTTATCATTTATATTTCG
Organism: Cotesia glomerata; assembly: GCF_020080835.1. Lineage (NCBI taxonomy): Eukaryota > Metazoa > Arthropoda > Insecta > Hymenoptera > Braconidae > Cotesia > Cotesia glomerata. The sequence goes on from NC_058158.1 coordinate 7,773,022, forward strand.
TATTTTACTTTTACGTTACTCTCCATAAATTTACCTCCATCAGTTTGACTGGTTCAATTTCTATCTTTGCCTCCGGGGTCCGAGGTCGTCAGTCTTAACGTCCGCTAAACAGATACACGATAACAGTTATATTATATTATATTATATTTTATTATATGCATAACACAACATCAGACATAACGATTTCATTATTATTTTATTAAATCGGTTCTTCTCCGATGTACCACGTCACTCAATGTCATTCATCATCGAGATTTTATTTAAATAAATTATCTCGAGTTACGCCAGGCTGTTTATAGGTCAATTACGTAAACTTTAACCGCTAAATAAAGTATCCCACATAATGAACAGCGATCCATAACAAGATTTGTCTGAAATTAACCATCACATCATCATCATGATTATTCACATCACTGCACTGTTCTATCACGAGCACGGACAAGTTTAATAAAATTTTATTGACCGAGATAAATAATGAGTTACGTGAAAATTCATTAGAGAAACAAATTACGTATTAAATAAACAACCCGGTAATCTGTTATGTCACGATAAACAAAGCAAAGATGATTGGAATAACAAAACGAAAAAAAAAATATGTGTAATATATTATAATAATCGGGCACTAGACGGTAGACGGTTATCCTAACAGAAAGATCACTGGGTGATGACTTTAGCGTAGCAGTATGTGGCTACATATGCACGTGTAACCATCACGGGTAGTAGACACACTCACACGGTACAATGTTGTGTATCTCGAGAGACAATCAGCTACTAATACGACAACTCACACGGTGACACGCGTTAACGCGCGTGATATATCCAGCTTACTAATTACAACAACTTATCAGCAGTAATCTGTTTCAAGTGATGGACAGACATGTTTATTTTGCGTCACGTGTCGCTTCAACCGAAACAAATCTAACAAGAAAAGCTACTAAAGTCCTGCCCTGGCGTACCCTGCTTCCCATACGTCCAAACATGAATGACAAAATGAGACGAGGTCCGAAAATTAATTATGGTAATATTCAAAAAAAGGTTGTCCTTGATAAATGATAATGTTAATAAATAAAAAAAAATTATAAGACATCTTAACAGGAGTGACGAAACTTGATTCAACTTGAGAAAGATCTCATTACAGATTCAATCGATAAATTTGCATGATTTAATTCATGAGCATCAAAAATCTGATGGAACGTATACATTATTTTTATTATCAGTTATTTCTTTATTTTTATTGCTGTTAATTTATTTTTTTTTTTTTTATTTTTTTGAAATACACGGCGTGGCGTTTATTTGATGTTTATCACGGGGTATATTTGACGCGTCAATAGGTGCGGGAATGTGGCGTTGGTGAGTAGAGCGATGCCCCCGAGGCGATATTCCAGTACCAGTAGTATAGGATCGTATAATCGATTCGTTAGTATTCAATGCGGTATGATATCGGTCGCTGCTGGTGTGAGCCACCAGCAAATGTGTATAATATATTAACCCGAGTATAATATGAAAACGTAACTGACAACATAACAGATTAAGAGCGTGTGTATATGGTATGCTACGGTAAAAAATAAAAAAAAAACAAGTAGAGTAAAATAAAAAAGGGCACCAGCGGCAGCAGAGATGAGAATCGTCACACCCACGCTCGGTAGGCGATCAACCTCCTTCTTGCCTTTATCTTTCTCTTTACAACTCATATACACACCGTATGCCGAGCAGGACAGCTCGAGGGTCGCTGGGTAGCTTTTATTTGCGCGAGAAATCGTTGTAGGTAGTATCATTTTATCCTTACACAGCGGCGTCTCTTTGTGCTCGCTGTGGTGAATAACCGGAGATTTATGCCCGGTCCCGTGTGTTCCGATTCAAAGAACCGGTTCACCGATTATTTTCAATTAACTGCTTATATGCCTTTCGAAACTCCAAATATATTTATTTTATTAATCTTTATTCATTTTTTCGTTTACTCGTCATTATTATTTTTTGTTTTGTGTCCGAGAAATGGATTAATCGTGTTACGTGTAATAAATTTTTTATTGCGACATTAGTCAGCAATTTTTTTTATTAAATATATTTTGATACTCATTCTTACAATATACAATAACAACAATAAAAAATAATAATATATTTACTTCAATCAAGGTTAGAGTTCGCGGTACAGTTACTTTTTAAAGCGACTAATTACTTCTGACGAGTATTAAATACAAATCATTTAAATTTACATTTAATGAGTCCAGTATAAGTTTTTGCAGTAATTTTGATGGATTAAATTTTTTTTTTTTAATTATCTGACATTTTTATCTAGTAAAAAGTCATAAATCCGGTCTATTTAGTGATGATAGTTATAAATTGTTGCAAGAACTCATAAACAGACATGCTAAATATCCGAGATTGTTGAAGTAAGTGTAATGATTATGACTTATGACTATTTAAAAGTTGACGGGCGTCAGTATAAAGGATATTAGCGTCGTTAACTAGCGTAGCGTTTTCTTCTCAGCTGCCATGTGATGACAGAGCGACAAGGGTACCGGTTGCTAATTGGTTATGCACCGGCGAATATCCTAGTAATATATTTAATAGTGTGAGTGGCAGCCACGAGTTAAATTCATGTGTCAGTAGTTGATTTGTATGACAGCTGGTGGATTAAATAACGAATCGAAATATTAATGGGAAATTTAATATCGCTATTGATGAGAGTAACTCCCGGCGCAGTGAAGACAGAAATAAAAAAATTGATAAATGTTAAATTAAAGGGGATAATACTTCGCCTATAGAGAGTACAGACGAGTATATATATTTTAAAAATTATTATTTATTATTAACCTCTTATATTACATTACATAATATTTTATTTCATTTGATGCAAGTGAACTCGGAGAATTTTTAGCAAATAAATAGCGAGTGGATGCCACTAAGTGACGGGTTCAGTTGCGGTTGATTAGCGCCCGAGCACGAGGGTGTTCAAGAGTAATCGCGTCAGACGCTCGGTATGGAACTCTGAGAGCGTGACTGGCCCAAGTTATCTCGCTCGGATGCCAGTAGACGAGTACCAACGAATAACGGAGATAAATGTATAAATATATATAGAAGATAAAGGGAGAGCGAGAGAGGATTTCAGAATAAGAATGGGAGTAAGAAGAAAGAGTTGAGGACCACCCTGTTAGCGAGACCGGCTGTCTCCTACCGAGCTCGATCATCCTTGCGGTTAAATAATCGGCCTCGTATTTTCCACTGACGGCCTTGAATCATTGCAGCTTGTCAAGCGGAAATAAACAGCATGAATCAACTTTAAATATTTATCAAGTAGCTCTACGCTATTATTTTTTATTATTTATTATTTATATTTCATTCTCTACCCACAGCAATAATATTTACGGCCATAAAACTGGAAAACCGATTGCTGAATTTGTTTCTCGGTCAATATTTATGGCCCATTAAATCTAAATAAAATAAAAAATAAAAAAAACCCAGAGTTTATTTTTTCATCAAATCAAACAGAATAAAACCCGGTAAAAGCGCTTAAGAGGATCAAGATGTTGCCTAAAGATTGCGAGTATTTAGCTAAAAGGATCATGTTGAGGTCCCGACCCCATCTCATTAAAAATGAACACACATGTATAATAGAGTTGAGTTTATTTCATCTGAGTCTGAGTCTGAGAATCATCATCATCATCTTCCCGGCTCCGGAGACTCTAGATATATAATGCTCATGAGTACGAGGGGGAAGAAGAAGTTAACTGGCGTTGATGCACCTGGTACGAGCTGAGAAAACGAATGCAGGTGCAAGTTATCCAGCCCAGCTCGGAGAAGAGTTTCTGGAATGCCGTGCAATTATTCCAGCGTATTATACATCTCTCTTTCTCGTCACCCGTCCTTCTTTTTATGTCTTCTGCTGTCTCCGAGTTGCCCGCCCAAATTATTTTAGCCGGTAGCAAAAAAAAAACCCGTCTCATCATGCCAATACAACAGGCGTGACTTTTATTATTTAGCTTGAGAGCTCAACCTAATATTACCGAGACCTGAAATATATATCACTCGTTTTATAATACATAATAATATAATAATGCCTATTTAGTTTGTCTTATTATATTATATTAAATAAATAAATAAATAAATAAATACAAAGAGACTCAATTACATGAGTAAGCATTACTCAAAATGGTCTGCTGGTATTTCATTCGTTAAGTAACCACTCTTGAGGATAATACCGTGTCGATAAACTCGGATTACTGGACGTGGATATGGATGGCAAGGTCAATTTGCCGATGTGAGTAGATGTGGAGTATAGGAGTAGCACAGAGAGAAGAGAGAAGAAAGAAAGAAGTTACTGGGTTCGAAAACGAGGGGCCGGAAGTCGTGTGTCGAGTGATATCATTGAATCGCTCGGTTGATCCGGCCATCAGACCCACTATGGTATCGTCCTGCTGCGAAGAATAGAAATACGTGACCAGCGATAATGGATAGATAGGGAGGGTGTAGTAGGAACTAATAGATATAAATATATTATGCATTACACACTCCACATTACATAAAAATATTTATGTGTATGTTTTGTTGCTCGTATGTAATGTAAGAATGGTTATAGAACTGTTATACTTTGCTATTAGTCTCCGCCTACGTGTGTTGTACGTCGCTTAGGGCCCACGTGGGTCGTTGACACTGACGCAAACATTTCAAGGCGAAGGCCACATATCCTGACACGTTGGCAATCAATAATGTCAATCAGACAATTAAAGCTGTACATATATATACCGTAGAGTATTATATTAGTACCACGTTCTGTAGTTCCCTTGAGTCGTCATGCTTGAGAAGTTTATTCCGCTAATCGCTATTCAATTATTTTTATTCATGTTATTATTTATTATATTCTACAATCATTCACTCTAATTATCTTCTGCCTGCGCAGTTTATTGTCCGTCAATTTTTTTTACAAATATAATTTATACTAACAAAAAAAAAAATCTTTTTATTGAAACGCTTCTTATAATTACATTTTATAGATCGTTAAATCCAGTATATAAATAATTAATTTTGTCTCGGATAAAAAATTAGCAGTAAAGTAATTTTAATCTGATTATTTTCCACGTCAATAAAAATTCATCGAGTTAGTTCTAGAGTCATTTATCGTAATTGAAAAAAAGTTATAATAAAAAGTGTAACTAGAGGTTGATGCTGGAAGATAAATACTTGACAATTTTAGCACCTATGTATGTACCTGAGGTAACATCAGGGTACATAGGTGCTCTTGTATTGTATATTACTAAGCAGTTGACCGTACACTATCATATCATACATGTATTTTGTGTGTTTTGCTGTAGATACAGTATATACATATATATTTATCAGTATCATGTATGAATTATTACGGTCGACGAAGCAAGCTATATCTCGTTATACTCGCGGCAAATAACAACGGACCGAGAGTCAAGCGTGGAGAGTAGAGAGTATATAGTAGCAGAGACTGAGGATGAGGATGAGAGTTTAGCAGAGGCCGTACAGCGTTATTAATAACTAAGAGGAGGCTGAAAAAGATAAAGAGTCAGCTTGTCATTATATTTTTCTCTGTCATGAACACATTATGTTGCTATACACTATGCAGTGGAGACTTTACTAGAGAGACTTAAGTAAAGTGGTAGAGCACTCGCGGCTATCGCGCTTAATACGAATATAACAACCCAAGTAATGTAGCTAACTAAACAGAGATATATTTCAAGGCGTGAGAATAATTACCCTGCATACTTTGTCCTCAGGCGACTTCTTATTATTACTAAAAGCTCATTGTCCATTATACCCTCCACAAACACATGATAATTATATTTAATTGTGAGTATTGTAATTTACATACAAGTTAGAAGAAGTTAAGTATAGGAGTGGATTAAACGAGCAAAGTTAGAGAGAATAACCCTTGACTCAAACTCGCTGACTTGTACTACTTATTAACACTCAGCGCCATCTCTTATTGTCTGGTAACTTATTATTATATATTAACTGGTTTTATTATGATACGAAAGTATAGAGCTAACTAAACTCTACACTAGCATAGTGTAGAGTTTAGTTATTGAGACACTCTTTGCAGAATAAATAAAATTTTTTATTCTCAAGTATGTTAATCGTGGCAAGTGGAGTATTAAACCCTTAATAGCGTATAATTTAATTTAACCTTTGAGCAAGTGAGATTGAAAAATATGTCATACGAGGAATTTATAAATGCACCAGTGAGCAGCCGCGTGTAAACTAGTTATAAATTTATAATGAGATTACACTTTGATACTAAAACTTTTATTATAAACTTGTAAATTAAATCCAAACTAAATTTAGCTTTCTCGGGATAGTAATAATTCATACACAATTTAATTTTAGATATTTCTAAAACATTTTAATGATCCTCCCGGTGGTATTATGCACTTTATTATATATATTAAGCATTGTGTCTCATTACGGAAATTATAAAAGGGTTTTCTCGCACCCTCTTTCCTTATCATTTCACCTGGCACGGCGACTACTTCCATTCTCGAAAACTCATCCCTCTAACTCTGACGTCGTGCTCTGGTTCCTGTCACGTTGCCGGGGCACGTCAGCTGTCCTGCTATACCATTTCCTGAGCGTACTAAATTTTGACCCTCCAAATTGTACGCCAGCTTTACTTTGTACCTATTATATTCCCTGTTGTAGTTGTAGCAGAAATGAAATAAGGTAGGAGTAATAGAGGGAGTAGTTTGTTTGGTAATCGGTGAGCACAATCCTCTTGTATACACTCATCACGTCTGACGTCAGTCGTCATACATTATACAAATATGAATTCTGCGGTCGAGGATGTGTGTTGAAAAAAATAAAAATATTTTGTTCACATCAGAGATCATTATTCAAATGCGGTAAATAAATTTAGTCGTGTCATGCTTGAATTTGACATGGGCAATCGTCAACACATGAATACTAAATGTCTGTCAGTGCTATACGGCGTATTTACGCGGGATATATTGATGATGTTAATGTTGACGAGAATGATGATGATGATCATGATAATAATAATGTTTATATTAGTAATGATTGTGATGCCGATTGTGATGAGCATTATTAAGTTATTTTGTTAATGTAGATTGATATCGCTTGATAGCTGTCGTATATTTATATTGTTAATGTGTAATTGATATTGATAATGTGTATTTAGCATTTATTGTATAGGCTTATATATACATGTATATGGTATAGACATACATAATATAATGATAAATAACAGGATAATGATAATGTGAATTTTATTTGTGTGATGATACATATCAATCGTCGGTAATAATGGTATCGGCTTAAAACGACAACTGCTGAATTGAATAAAGTAGCGCAGTGGTAGTCCCGGCGACGGAGTGACAGAGACGCCGTTACTCCATTATCCTACAAATTAAATGACTCGCGGTAATTGAAATCCCAAAGACAGTAATTCATTTATTTTTACAGCCAATAAAGCACTCTAATTTCCATTAAATTTTTTTTATCTCCAAATACTTTTTTTTTTACTCTACACCGCTCAATTCAATTCTGTTAAATTCAATTTACTTTTATTTAACTCTTTTGTTTTTATTTATTTATCTGCTAGCATATTTAACATGATCTGCTTGTTGGGCTACGGGATTAACTATGATCCCGTTATTTGCAGTAGTTATCAATCAATCAATCAAATGAATTACACTAAATCTGATTTTCAGAGGTAAATAAATAAATGAATGGTGACGCTTTTAAATATTTCCAATTATGTGCACTCGAAGGGTATTAAGCTATTCACATCGAATAAGCACGAGTGTCGAGAGCCAGATACCAAGTAATTCACGTTTTACCAGTACATAGTATGAGTATGATTGATTTGTAAGCACAAAATTTCATTTTATTATATTCATATATTCGGTTAAATATAAGAGATAAAAACAAATATTTTCTTGGCAGTGTTTCGGTATCTTTATGTCGGTATTCTCTGTTTATTACCTAACTATTTATGGCCCTGTTTATCGAGCATCGGATGGTAAAAATAATAAAATAAATAATCGAAAATTGGAAACATAAATCGTGTAACGATCGGTACTAATCGAATGAATCAGCAAATATTTTTCCCTCAATAAGAAGAACCGGGAGCAAAGGAAGTGAAGAATAAGCCAATATTAAAGCCTATTTCCAGGAGATGAGCATCGATTGGGAAAAGGAATACTGGTACGCACGTCACGCACCGATCAAGACTACTACCGAAGGTACTACTGGGCTGGAATGGGATGGGACGGGACTGCGGCTCGATGGGATTCGAGTAAAGACGCAAAAGCGAGATAGCGGAAAAGTTGAGAAAAAATAAAATAAGCTATTGGCGCGCGTGGGTGGGTGCCTGCTCGATCACGAGCGAGTTTACCGTCTTGAATACGAGGAACGAACGTGCGGTCCGATCTCGTGGAGGCGGCGAGTACCCTCGACACGACGAGATTTATCGTCGAGATCGACGCGCGAGAGCCGCGCTCGTATTTGTACGTCCATCTTTTACCCTCTTTCTTTCCGTCGATTTTATCCTCTACTCTGCTCCGTCCATCCATCCATTCATTCGATCGTCTGTTCTTCGATCAGTTCGCTCTTTACTCTGAGCTCCGAGTCCTGTCGATCTTCTCAAGGAAGAGAAGAGAAGAGGACATGTACCAAGTCTTATCCTTTCCGGGAATCCTCGAGAAACCGTCCTCTCGAGCGTCTTCTGAGGCTTTTCTGAGGAATTTATCGCTCGGGATACCTTTTCTTGTAAAAACTAATAAATCTCGACTTGACGGGATTTTTATACTCCGAATGATGACTTAAGGAAGAGAAAGAGTTTCTGGTACAGCTTGCGTTTGTAAAATCGATTAAGGATTTTTAAACTTTTATTATTTTTAAATCCCTCTATTTTTCATTCGATTTGCATTCAACGGAGTCGCTAACTTTCAACTAAAATGGAAAAAAAAAACAATTCCAAGTCAGAGAGCTTATTAAAAATTGAGCTCTTTATATACTTTGAAAAAGTTGAAAGCTTTTACTTGAATCTATAAATTTTTCATCAGGCAAAAGCTTATCGCAAATTTCATTTCCCTTTAAATGCATGGTCGTTTATAAAAATAAAAAAAAAAAGTCTAATGATAGAAAAATAAAAATAAAAGACTTGAAGGCGAATTAATTAGAGAATAATTTAAACTAGTAACCGAGGAATTGTCTTAATATCTCTATTTCAAGATCAAAGGGTGATCAATTGTCTGGTAGCGTGTCTTACTTTCATGTTAACCCGCGCGTGTCGTCCGCAAAATGCCGACTCTAAATATAGAAATGAACAAATTATGAACCAGTGACTAATGCGTTTAGGTTGTCCGACGAGCGGCAACACCAAGTCGAGTGGAGGGTGAAAAACGGACAGCAAAAACAAAAGCTATAAAAACTAAATAAATATAAGTATAAATATAAATATAAATAAATGAAATAAATAAAAGGACAAAGAACACAAGCAGGCGCCGACATCAGCCACCTTTCAGTTCAAGTGCTAATAAATTAGCGTCCACAACACACTTTTTTTCACCTTTTGTTTTATTCTATTTCTCTCTCGTACCTCGTACCACGTACTTTGTACCTTGTATTCCCTTTTTATCCCTCTACTTCTGTCCTTACATTTATTTTTGAGGTCACTGTTTGCTCTCCACTGAGTAAAGTGTCTCCGGCGTCCCTGCTATACGCTACACCACTTACATCCAACAAACCTCCGCAATTATTCTCCCAGCGAATCAACATTCTCCTTGACTTTCATTTCATCATCATCACCATCACCATTATTTTTTTTTTCTCCTCTTTTTTTCCCTTTACTTTTATTCATTTCATTATTTCGCCTTGCTCATTTTACCTGCTTAATGTTTCCCATATTTATTACAAGGCATCGTACTAGTTATAAGTCATAACTTTAATTCCGGCTGACACGAGGAGCGTAACGTTTTCTCCCAAGTGCCTCGAGTCTACTGTATTAAAGCCAGTGAAGTTACGAATAAAGAAAAAAAGCAATTGAAATTAAGTGAGAAATGTTCCCTCGAGTCTCGCACCTCATTGTCACATGAGTTTCTGACGCGTGACGAAAAAAAACGTACCATACTTTGTCATATCTACTCTTTAAACTTGACTCAACCAAAGTCAAGTCGGCTCAAATCAACTTGACTCGACTCGGCTCGATGTAATGTAACGTAAGGTCACAAGTTGAGCCTTTTCAAGGAGTGTTCGTCTGAGACAGTCCCAGTTGACTACTCCGTTCTTCATTTTATTTCTTTGGTTCGACCTTCACCGACCCTCATTGTGCCTGATATATGTATATATTATACCTACACTAGTAGAACCGAGGACAACGGTGTGAACTACGTTGAAATAAGGTCACATGTTAAACATATGAATCCTATTATTAATTTATTAATTTAGTAAATCCTCTTAATTTAGTTCCTTTGATCTGGAATTGATCGTTTAATCCACTAGTAAATTTAATACCAATCCAGACAATTTAATACCACTGTATAATATATTTCAGTGTCTCATGTTTAAAAGATCACGCATTGATTTATAACAAAGCGATGCGGGTCTAAACGACGACTGTTTGACGTTTCCATCCTTGAGGTCGATACGTCCAAAAATAACTTGACGCATTTTCTTATTAATTCGGATTTTTTGTTGTTTGGGTTTATTTATTCGATGACAAATTCAAAGAATAAAGTTAAACTGTATGATGTCAGTGAATTAGTCAGCGGAGTTTTTAATCTTTTTGTTATTTTAGTAATATAATAGCAAGATTCCAAAGCATAGTGTAATAATTCCGGGTATCGATGCGGCGCTTTTATATTAGTTGTATTTCGAAATTGTTTTTCAGTTGTCAAAACTTTTCCTTCCAATGAATGTCGTTTTATTTTTCCGAAAAATCAATTTACGTTTTTATTTAAAATTTATATTTTTCTTTTTATACTCAGTTGTTGTGGCAGTGGGTGTGATGAAATCTCCGAGCTGCTAAAAGTTTTATGATTCTCCAGTAGTTTGTGGGCTCGCTTGGTGTCTCACCGTCAGGAAAATAAATAAATAGATGGTCATGTACACACACACACACACACACACACACACACACACACACACACACATACACACACACACACACACACTTGTAATATAATAGTTATTATAATACATGAGAACGTAAATATAGACGATACGAAAAGAACTGCTGTACTAACTCTTTAGGTATTCATCACACAAATATGTATTCCGTCAACAAAGAACTCTATACAGCATCCGCTATTAAAACTTTTCCATCTTGATCATAAATAAAATATTAAAAGCCAGTAGCGACAGGCAACTTGCCATCAAATAAATCTACAAGACTCAAACAATAAAAAGAGTTTATAATACTTGTATATTATATTAAATGTCATTGAGTTTGTATCAATACTGTATTAATAATAATGATGATGATAATGACTTTGACAAGGAAGGGGTTTCTGTTGGCATTCCCGGTGATCAATCGGTATGTAATGACAAGTCTCGTACTAATGAAGTCTCCAAGGGCCTTTGGGTAGTACCTGCTACTCCATGACAATACAAAAACTCCTCGCAACATCCGCACTTTAACGTCCCCACGGACTTGTCAAGTGTCCATTTCAACGTCGGTGGCAGCAGACATCTCGAGGGCAATTGTGTACGCGTTGCGATAGGATGCCGATCGACGCCGCCAACTACCAGCCAACCACCACTGGTTCATCCTCACTGTCGTATCGAGTAGTCAAGTGCTTTCAAGACGTACATTTATCCATCCATCGATCGGATTTGATTCATCCATCTATCTATCCATTTGCAATCTATATGCTTTACAGACATGTATCCGTACATATTTTATTTACAATTCGAGTTTGTACATTTGTAGGCGGCTCTCAAAGTAATGTAACGTGAAAAAGTTTCACGAAAAAATCTTAAAATCCGTGACATTTGGGCTTTGTCTTGTCAGATGTCCGTAACTAACAAGCCTCCTGGCCTTCACACAAAAACGCCTTACGTTTCATGCCTCTACTTGTGTCTTTGGTAAAGTAATGTAAGTCTTACTCTTACGTCTTGTCTTTCTCATACTCAATGGCTCTTATTTAAAATTATTTTATTTTTTATTATTGGTTGGTCTTCGACATATCGACCACTCGATAAATTGTGAGAGAGTTATTCACTGGTTTCGACATACACATACACACGTTTATGTGTGAATGTATGACCGGGTGGTTAAATCCACCAACAAGCTCACAACTCCATTGCTTTCACCTTCACTATAATTCATTTTATTTTATCAGATAACGTATCGCGTTTTACTGATTTACATTTTGTTATTTTTTTTGCCACCAACACAGCTATACATACGGGCATAAATATAAATATATTGAGCGTACCACCTTTCAGAATGAATAATTGCCTGTAAGATATTTAAACGTTAATTAAAGGTATTATACACTGAGAACAGTCAATTTTAGTCGTCAAACAAGCCACTATGGCAATTGATAAATAACTTTTATACGTATGAATATAAATAATATAAATTGATTATCAGCCTCGTATATTTACGTTGATCTGTTTTGGTTAAAAGAGTAGGGTTTAATGTTAAATACTCGTTATATCAGAGAGCATTAAACTCTTACAACTCACTGCTGACAATATTTAATAAGAATAAATAAGTAATAAATGGTTGGTAAAGCATTGCACTCCTCTCTATCTTTTTTTTTTCTCTAGTCGAGTCATACATACACAGTAATAGTTCAGTAACACGTTTACCAACGTCCGACACATGACTCAGTCACCAAAAGGCCTATCTCACGCGATCAAAACAGAGTCGTGACCATTTCGCGAGTCTCTTTGACTAAACCACTTTTATATTTCATTTGTAACTCTTATTGCCAGTCAGCCACCGCCTAGTTTTGTATTTTTTATTCTAAACTCAATATCCATATCTGTATCTGCAAGGTATTACGTGCGTTATCAATTTGTCGTATCCAAACTAACCCTCCCAATAAAAATGTGTTTATTTATTTGTGCATGCACATTTTAGAGAGAGAAGTTGGACTAATGCGCCGATTACAATCCTTTAGTAGAGCTTGCCACCCGGAAATGACGTAATTTATGCATAAACACTATCATCAGACTCAGGCATATCTGAATTCTTTATGACACTGTCTATGCATTAACTAGTAATATATTTTATTCTACGACTAGTTAAATGTCAAGCGCACATATTACTATTGATTTAAATACTACCACTACAGCAGCACAACAACTACTCGGATCGGAGCATGCACGAGCACTCCGAACGTTAATGACTCGTCAGAGATGCTTGTTATTTGCGAGTACGAGGTGCCTGAGTTAAAACGAACAGAAGTAAAAGTAAAGGTGAAAATAAAAAAAAACCATTAAATTTAATCAATCAAAGTTATACGACAGGAGATTATGCTGGACATGACGCGCTTAATGTAGTCAAGTGAAATGAGCTTTTACGAGGCAGTGACGGCGTGCAAGCATCGCTGGTGGTGCTTGCCACGATTACGAGGGTATATATTATATTATGCATACATATATCGCTGAAATAGAAGCAAAACTGCCAACAGAGAGAAAGAGCTAGAGATAGAAACAAGGATAGCTAGATAGTCGCGCTTCCTGTCCATTTTAATTGGGTTATTAACGGGCGCAAGCGTTTCCTGCCTCCTGTGACAAACACTGAACTATATACATACATGTGTGCTGTATATGTGAGGAAGCCCCGACCCTGGTTAGGCTGGTGCTGATGCAGCTGGCACCTTGTCAGTGACGACGAGTAACGTCACGGCTGACTTGCGCAAACTCAACAACTAAACACGATAAAACAGACTATAGCGCCGTTTGTATTTAAGCCTTTACTTTGCGGAAACCAATCTGTTTCATTTGTCTTTTACCACCGAGTCCGCTCCAGACCCCATAAATATGCATTATATCCCGTGTGCTTAGTCCGCATAACTCACTTTTCCTTTATCATCTTCTCGGATTTCTCTTCTTCTGCCGTCTGCCTACCACTCTTCAGCCAGATCTATCCAGATAGATAAATAGATAGATAGCTATAGATGCTCGGACTGGGAAATAATATTGCCCGGTGTGAAACTGTCAAACTTTGAATTCAGAACTTTACCCCAAGCAGCCATAGAAGGTATTATATAACTGGTTGGTTGTCTCTATTCTCTGTTTATTGTCTGTATATATATCTATATATACATTATAAACAAGGAACAAAATGAAACGATAACGACGAGTACCACCGGTACGTTGAAGTAGCAAACTTCTAGCTCGTTTTCGATCTCAACTATAATTAAACGTCCGCATCGTTTATGTTTCACTTTGAGCTGTTGAGAAATTACCTCGGGATTGGTAACAACTGCAGTAGTAGAAGTAGAACCAGAAGGAGAAGTAACAGGAATGAAACATTTGCAGTCATAGTGAAAATAAATTTAGTATACACCAACAATATCTCCAGTGAGTAGGAAATAGCTAGGACCCAGCAAGAACTGAGAGTAATACTAATACTCAACATTTAACACTCGAGTAAATGCTGGCATTGTTTGCTACTGTCTAGTTGTAGTTGTGTAGTGTAATCAGATTGTCTTGGGATTACTTCTTAAAACAGAACTTTTATCATTGTTACCCAAGTGGTTTTCTCGGAATCGTGAAATTCATGATTTATATATTTATAATGCAAATAGTATACAGTAGTCTCGGGCGAATGAGCTGCACCACGACAATCTCCTTTGCTCTACTCTACTCTACTGGGTCTCTGGTTGGTTACAAGCTGGTATGTGTCTATGTGTAAAAGCTAAGTCACTTTGTACGATGCTAATGGGTATGCAGACGCGAAAACGTTATAAACTCAGCTCAGCAACCCCCCGTGACATCCTCCACCAGTATGTACACTCAAGTACACCAGGACTAGGTTAAAGTGTATAAAGGATCTCTGAGGGAACAGTTGCGCTCGTAAATATGTAGAGAAAGCAAGCCATATATATGTATATATCTCCCAGGTTACGGAGAAAGATAACGCTGGTGCTGGTGCTGGTGGCACAAAGAGGGTGAAAAGATTCATGAATATACAACAAACCCGGCTTGACGTTGGACACGCTCGATGCATTGTTCCCTGGCTAGCACACGTTCTCAGTGACTTCCTTCCTTCAGTTCCTTTCCATCCTCTTCTCGTTCTTCTTCCCCATCGGTATCATTCCCCATTAGATTGGGATTACTTTGGGTTATTTCTACTCTCAGTCTTACTGGGCCAGTTGAGTGTTATGTTGGTTGATAGATTCCTTTGCAAAACCATTCACCTGCACCCTCCACATCTCCATTCTTCATCGGATTATTATTATTATTATCTATTTGTCAATATTTATCCTATTCACTTTGCGTCTATCAAAAGATCATAATTACTGTTATTAGCGCCTATGATTAACGATGCCCTGAATCATTAGACCGTGATGTCCTTGGAGATATAATGTGTAGACAGTGAGGTCTCTATTACCTGTAAATGTATAAGTTATTGAATAAACATTTGCTTGTCGGCTTGAGAATGTGGTGTAGTGTATAATAGATAGAACTAGGATGAGATCTAGAGCATCTTGATCCATATTCATGGATCCCGCATGACTCGCCTGATGCCGAATACCGATGTTACTGGTGCCACCACCTTTGCCATCATCACAACCATCTTGCTACTATCACTACGCTGACTTTTAGTGTCTTGAAACTGTTTATTCATTTTTTCCACGGTTGTCCGCTCGCATTAAATATTCCTTCAGCAGCTGGTGTTACTAGTCTATCAGTTCATCAGCCCAGAACCCCTTCACCATTGTCAAATTGAACAATCTGAATAATAATAATGGTTATTATCTATTTTATGTCAAGTCAAAGCAATATGCTTTTATTTTATTATCATATATTATGAATAAATAAATAAATATACTTATAATACTAATACTGAGAATGAAAACAATGTATTTATATCTCACTGACGAGTAGCATAAAACATAATTGTCATCGCGCTTGTCATACACAATTACCATGAAAATATTAAACCATAAATAACTATTTAATTAACTCTATGCATCTGGTGGTGTGTCTAGTTGTATTATATTTTATTGAATAAGGTATTTAATTAAACATGGAACGGACGGACAGAATTTATTAAAAAGTTGATGAGTGTAATAAGTAATGTATGATATAGAAACTGGACGTAAATGATAACAAGCGTGAGGGTTTTTATCGGATAGAATTACTGAGGCTTTAATGGTTAATTTTTCATGTTTCACTTTGTACTAGATTGTACTCGAATATCCATGCAGAGCTACTAGCTTATCTTTTTCTCTGTTTACTTGTAGGCATAAGTATAACATTAGCATTAGTATGGGATACTGGTGATTCGCCGATAAGAGAATCAAGTATAAACAGGTTTTCTCGTGTGCGTCAACTCTTCAATAGACTATTTTATAGTTATGGTTTCTGACCGTAGGCTTTACTGGATACTTAAACTGCTTACGATTCAGCTACCGGTTTGCATCATACATATAACAACCGCTTCATTAATTTATCAGCATCAACGAGCTGATCACATGTGAGAATTATTGTTCTCACATTATGTATCATTGACAGAATACTAATTTATCCGATAAGACCCGAGATAACGAGATAACTAATAGTTGCTTCCAGGAAAGCCTTTTCTTTTCCTTTTTACTTATTTCGTAAGTAATATTTATGTATACACATATATATAGACTTGGAAGAAGGATGTATATCTTGTAGATCAGATAAATCGATTTAAATTGAAATGGCTTTCACTTAACTCTCTACATAATTCTTTTTGTTGGCAGAGCAGAATCAGCGCTGAGGCCGGGTATACTTACCGCTGATTCTTTCTCGGGTTTCTGTTTCAATTTTATTGTATTTCACATCCCATTGACCGAGAAATAACATGTAATCGTGTACATAAGTGTCGTAATCCATTAATGCGTTGCAACAGCCAGTTTTCAGAATTCATTTTATTTTTCAATCCACTCATACTTGTACTTACACTCTGCTCGCAGTGCTCTATTGCGTTTGTTTTTTTATTTGGCTTTTTTACTGCTATCATTGTTTTATTCTTTTCGCCTTTATCCCGAGCATCTGAATCGATTCACCTTGGTCTCGTTTTTGTTGTTGTTGCTGCACTTACATCGTTGCTTGAGTATATTTATATTGGAAGAACTGGGGCGCAATCCTCCCATTAACTTTATGACCCTTTCAAAGATCTCCGGTTTTTTTCGTGAATAAATACTTTTTCACTCATTCTTAACAAGCTACTTACTGCCATCAATTGACAATTTTATACTTTTAATGTATACACATATATTCAATCAAACAATCTTAAATGTAATGCCTTGTGAAAGTTACTGCTATTTACGATATTGCTTTATTTCTCCAGCATTTATTTATTATTGAACCTTTGTACAAGCATTGGTTTTTTACATTTTTGAATTTAAATTGTTGTAAGATAAAAATTCAATTCGTTTCTGTCTTGGTATTTATTTTTATTAAAGTTTCTCGTATATAAATCGTAATACGCTTGCCAATTTATTTTTTTATCCAAGTTAACAAGTATTAAATTTTTTTTTTTTAAATTATCATGATTAAAAAAAATAATAATCAATAGTTATGGAACAATTATCAGAGTGAGTAGCAGCAACATATTTAGAAAACGAAATAATAAGTTAAACTATTTAAAATTTAAAACATCTCCGTTTGTAGATTTATGACTATGAATAATGGATTTTATAAAATGCATCGTACAGACAGTAAATACCGATAAAAGCTTCACTGTTACTCGATAGACGGCTGACGCTCGATGTCATTTCATGATCAGGCTAAAATAACTACCGTATTAAATCAATACTGCTATTTATATCTATATAATATTTATTTACAGTTGGTATCAAGATAGTATAAATTTGTAATAAAATAAAATTGTTTGATAGTGCAAATTTATATCTAAATTTTTTAAATTTAATGAGCAAATAAAAAAATCTATAACTACGCTTGCCATATGTTTTTGCGAGAACGTTAACAACAAATAGTAAAGTCTGTAAATTACAAATGAAATGTACTGCTAACACTGAGGATAATTACCCGTAATCACGTCTTTGTTGGGCTGTAACAAAACACATCGGATCAGTGAAGTGAAAAGGGGAGGAGAAGAAAAATTGGTGAAAAGGTATGATCGTACTTATGTGGAATTAACTGAGCAGGATTCACCATTAACAGCAGGAACAACAGTGGTATACCTCTTTCCTCATCTCTCCTCGTTCTGTGGAACATATCCCGTGAACAAGGCTCGTTTGTAGGCTTTCGGACGTGTATTCTATTGTTTTCGAAAACAAAAGGACCATGCCCGACGTGAGTTTTACTCACTCGAAGCCTCTGTGATGTCAAATAATACCTTTCATTATCGATTCAACTTACACTCGCTCGCCCGGTCACATTTACACAAACAAACACTGGTTCAACCGCCCGGGATTTCGTGAGAGACTCAATCACCGATGGTTGATTGAATTTTTTTTCGTACCTACACCCAGTTTTTTTCATTAGCCCAATTTCAATCAAGCTGAACCGTTCTCCGGACTATAAATGTCTGGAGAGTCAGAAATTTCAAATAATTTGACAGCAAAGACATGAATGATAGTTTATAGCTTACAGCCCAGCGGTATCAGCTATTATCTACTAAATAAAAGCTATTGCGACATCCCTGATAATTGAATGAATAAAATAATAGCGCATTTGTGTGTTCCCCGGGATCCGGATCGAGTTCAGCCGGATATTTTGACGTTTTGGGTGTTATTTTGAATAACGACGCGTCTATTATATTGTGCGGCGGGATATGTGGAGTGGTGCGATGCGGTTGCTCTTGTTCCAGGTTGCGCATCCATTGAGTCGTCGAATCGACTGTCGGTGATGGTGATGGTGATGGCCCTCTGGCCCTCACACATCGCTCATCAGCGCCAGGAAATAGAGGCTGCGAGCCGAGAGTCCGATATCCGAACCCGAGCCGGACAACCGATGTACATCATCCCAGTCTACCCAGTCATAGCAAGCGTGTTGTGATATATTGTGGATTGTATATTACAGATCGGCGGTTATTCTGTCCTCCACGCTATAAAGCTCTCCACACTGTTATGCAGTCTACATTGTAGTCCACAATACCGATAGGAGGATATACACTACCGATCCTCCAGCCTCGAATCGTGTTGGATAGTAATTTGTGGTCTGCCCGATTGGCTCTCGCGTGACCGTTTCACTTTGATTATTGATGAAACGCATCCTCGTGCCGGGTTCCTGCTTGTTGCTAACCTTCACGATGATCCTTAAGGTTTCCTCAGCAATATAAACCATCTCTTACAATTCCGATCTCTCAGCCTCTCGCCTCTCCTTTTCACTTTCAGCTTCTCGTTATGCCTGTACATGTGTTGGAGAACAACAGGGCTTAAACTGGCTGACCATAAACGAAAAAAAAAAAAAAAAAAAAAAAAAAAAAAAAAAAATGAACAAATAAAAAAAGAACAAGGGAATTAAGGAATCGGGAATCGTCATTATTAACGTTCTTAGATTTCGTGAGAGACTTTCGTACATTTGACGGCGTGAGAACCGGTTTCCCTGATTTTTCTTATCGTTTAAATACAAATAACTCTCGAGTCGGGGGTTTCCGCTGTTGTTTTTAAACTTGGGCTGTTGCTTTCGCTGATAGATATATAATTCACTCGTTAACTCCCTCGGTATATCTCTTTTCTTGGAGTATAATCCATCGTACATACATATATTTGTTTCATGAATGTATGATAACCGGAATTTATATGAGCTGTGTAATTTTATTATTTAAACTCGATGATAAACACATTCACAAATTTAACTCGATGATAAACGCGCTTCTGACATGCATTAATATCGTATTAACAAACTCTCAGACGGTGATTCTAATAGTATCTTGTCTTATCGGTACGACGTACGAATGAGGCACTTTACATAACCCAGAATTTAGCAAGACATACTTATACACAAACATACATTTGTATTTGTATTTATGTGTTGTGTTTATGTATAAGCCGTGCAAGTTTAACGACAGAGCCTCACACAGGTTTATCAGTACCGAGAGAACATAAAAGCGATAGCGTTATCCATTTCTGTGAGTGCGAATAGTCACTACCCGAGACTCAAGAGGTTTGTGCATTACTTTTGCTGGCTTATTCCTCAGCTCTTGCCAGTTGGAATAGATAGTCATTTTGCTTGATCTTTCAATGTACATCACTATTCCTTAACTCTCTATATAATAGCTTGCTAAACCATGCCGACACGTATATAATATTATGAAGTACAGATACGTAACATAACACTCTGATCCGGTTATTAAACTCGAGGAGAAGAAGAAGAAGAAGAAGACGCCAAGTCACTTTCTAATCTTATAATAACTATCTCTATAACTTAACTCTCGGCGCCTGCTAATTACTGACACTTATTATATACATGTATAAGTAGAATATATTATGAATGTAAATTATATTGAGACTGCCAGTGAATGAGTTTCCAGTTGTCGTTGATAGCGTCAAAGTATATCCAGTTTAATGGTTCTAGTTTGAATAATTGCAGTTGACAAATAATATCCGGTGAACAAGAAATAAAGTAATATCTTGTTTTGTATAATTATGTATGACTGTTAATTCAAAACGATTTGTAGATTAAAAAAATAAAAATAAAACCAGTAATTCAATTATTTATCGACTTACAGATCGATTGCTTGATACGGTAATTTAATGTTGTTTATCAATCAATAAATATATAGTGCCGTGTAGTGTAGGATAATAAATAAATTAAAAGTAAATGCCTAGAAAAAGTAATAAGATAAATGGTGTATGCTGGTTGACATGTCGGCGAATCGGCAACCGATTCATCGGTTAAATTTATAGACCGACATTTTAGAATTCACGCTGAAACCGTCTCGATTCATCGCGTTTTACGCTCGATTGGC
This sequence comes from Cotesia glomerata, assembly GCF_020080835.1. Lineage (NCBI taxonomy): Eukaryota > Metazoa > Arthropoda > Insecta > Hymenoptera > Braconidae > Cotesia > Cotesia glomerata. The sequence goes on from NC_058158.1 coordinate 7,794,101, forward strand.
ATTTATCGTCCTCTGTACCGTCGTAGTTGTCGTTGATGTCATACGCTAACATACTATCACTGGTGCACACATTTTAAACTTATACACATATATTCTCTGTTGGATATTGCAAACGAACGAACGAACGAACACTAACCTCGTATTTCTCGGTTATAACATAACGGCACAAATTATTGCTGTCATAAATTTATCTTCGATTGGTAATTATTGTGCGATGTATTATTTATCATCGGAATTCATTTGATTGCAAGTTATACGAAGCACAATTTCAATTGCCGCTTTCGTCCTCGTATTCAAGTATTCCTCGACTAGTATAGAACAACACAACCGCGTTATGTTGTTTGTAGGTGATGCAACAACGGCTTCAGTGCAATTTCGGTAATTTAACGACTGGCTTCTCTCCCTCGTACTCTTGCCATTGTCACCATATTCGTAACTTCCAATTATATTACGAAATGCAAGCCTGGAATATTCAGATCGGAGTATTACTGTCCTTCTAATTACCAATAATTCTCCTCACTCCCAATAACTTTACTTATTTCACTTACAATATTAATTATCACTTACTTACTCATTCAATTGATAACAGTAAGCCGATAATTGAAACAGAAATTCAAATGAGCATTAAACTTTTCCAATTAATTAAAGCTATGTTCTTCGAGAGGCGAATAATCAATAAACTCTAGTAATTATTTTTTAATATTTAAAATACTCAATTAAAAGTTTATTTATGACGCTTGCTATCGTATATCTTTTTAATTGTAACATTAAACATTCATCCACCGCGAACGGCTGGGCGTTGAAGCTTAGCTAAGCGGAAAGTTAAAATAAAAATATATGTAACATAACATAATACTTTTATCAGTATTTACACAGTGTCTTTTTAAACGTTGCATCTATTTCAATATTAACAGTCTGTAATTTCAAAGATAACATATCACATGCAATTGAAATAAAATAAAAGGTATACATAAAACTGTCTAAAGGCACACGCGAATAACTATCAACAGGGATAGATAAGTATAGTTTGCGCGACGATGGCATTCCCAGTCTAGGTCTCGAAACCGTATTTATATATTTTTACATACATGACATGGGAGAATATAGAACAAAGTTTTATTTGTGAGAGTATAAGAAGTTGACGTTGGTGGATGGAATCGGGACCCGACTCGACAAAATCGAGCTTATCTATGTTTCGCGTGGTGGCCAATATATAAGCATATGTAATGCATGGATGGATGAATACATGCAAGTCGCGTTTCAGCTTTACACAGTTAACTGGTACATTGCATTAAGTCGAGCGTTCAATCTAATTCGTTATATCAGAAACACTTGGAACGTGGCTTGTTGCTCAGTACATGCTCTGTGCTCCATGCTCGATGCCAGTATTCGTCTGTCTGAAACATATTTGTTGTTAAATGTATTTTAGTGTATGTTATATTATTTTATATAGCAGTAGTAGTAGTAGTAATTCAGTTTGATACGATACATACTTTCTAATCCACGCGTATCGATAGCACAAGAATAATCTTGAACGCTGACAGATTTAATATCTGGTGAACATCGTATAATGTAATGTTATTGGGTGGTCGCTTTAGAGGATAAATGTTGCACCGTAAGTTATTTTCTCAGTTGCTCTCTTGCTTACTCTTTTTGCAGATATATAATCTGAGTATACCAGCTCGTGATGCATGTCTGCTCGCTGCGTGTACCGATCGATAGACACGATCGATAATGTCGGCGCGCGATAGCTGTGCGAACCGGCGAGCAAGTAGGCGAGATAATTGACAGCGATGTTTTATCTCTAACGTGATGGCATTAAAGCTCGATTAATTAATGTCGAGTTTTATTAAAAAATAATATTCAATAAAAAATAATGGTAGAAAAAAAAATTTTTAATTATTTTTCTTTTAATAATTATTAAATTTAAAGGTAAAAGCGGTAAAAGCCAAGCTAGAAAAATAATAAATTTAATAAAGAAAAAATATGTTATAAATTATACGATGAAATAAAACTCACGACAATGGACACTTTGAGGTTGATTAAAAGTCACAAGACTACTTCTTGGTGGTGCCTTTGAGTTGCATAATTTAATTGTTAGGCAGTGGTTGGTTGGCTGGCACCCTGGTGGATTAATGAAGCCCGACTGGGGTGAAAATCTTGGAGGCGTTTTATATACAGTGCGTTAGAGACGGACGACTGAGAGAAGAAGAATGGCCCCCAGACGAGGGAAACGACCCGAAGCAGTCTGGGACAAGGATGATTACATAATTCCGCGGGAGTAAAGAGATGAGTCGGGTCGTGGAAAAGCGAATATCTCGGAGAAGGGTGAGCGGAGGGAATTGTGTGGGATCAGTGTGACAGTACACTCTCATCTGGACTGGAAAAATAAAGTATCAAAAGAAAGCGAGTGGCGAAAAAGCACTACGCGTTTTAAAAGTCGCGGAAAATGAGACAGACAAATGGAATAAAATGAAAAGAAGAAAAAAAATAAGAGGACATATATACATATGAGTACTCTCCGGGCTTACATGAGCTGTCTTGTCTGTTGATGCTGGTATTTGCGCTGTTTCATCTAACATGTCTATGCAATGTCATTTGTGCGGAGCTACACGAGTAGTTTACTCTTGTGACGCTGAGGAACGCTCTTCCTAAATATAATTCATCGGTCTAACCAACTATCTACTCTATTCAACTCAAACTCTCGTCTTCTTTCTCTATCCTATCCGAGAGAGATGAATACAGCTCGTACACGGCGTTATTTATGGAATCACAGCTGTATATACGGATTCGGGAAAGCGAGTTGCCGGTGTGGCGGAAATGGGGCGAGTCGACATCGCTTCTCACCCTGCACCGCAGTTGCCTCATCTCTCTCACTCATCGCTGAATCGCTCGTCAGAGGAAAATGGACTGGCCGCACGACGCGAGTCGAGTGAAGCAGAAATGGACTATTGGACTTGTTCATTTATTTCATTTTCTTTTGTCCAAACCTTTTTATTTATTTTTGGCTGTTGAAAACGTGCAATAAAAATCCAGAGATGAGAATTACCAGTTGCCCTGCCCGGGCAATTTTTATCGTACTACATACATATGTATGTGAGATATACACGAGTGGAAATTAAATGTATATACGGACAGGGAGAACAAGTACATGAAAAGGTGGGTTAAAATGGATGAGAGATCATGTGTCATTACCAAATAGTACCGGGTAAATTGTACTGGAAAAAAGAAAAACATTCAAGAGTTTGCTAGTAAGTGAGAATGAGTAATAAGAGAAACAGCAGTGGTAGTAGTTGTAGTTGAAGTATCGGTGATAGTGATAGCGATTGTGGTAGTGGTACAGTAGGTCTCCGATAATTGGCTCGATATTCTTCTTCGGGATTTGTGTCGTCGTTTTATTTTAGCGAATGAGAGAAGCAAGACCAAATAATGGTTGAATCGAACTGGTCCGAGATAATTGGCTCCCGAGTGAACAAACGAATAAGAGTATAGAATAGAAAGCACAGAGTATAGTACAGTACCGAGTAGTAAGTACTGGTATACGTTGAAGAGAGGACAGAGACCAATAGAACTTTACGGGTACTATTCTGCTTAACTAGTATTAGTACTGGTATTACTATTATTACTAGAGTTGGCATAACAGTAAGTGGCCACCGAATTTGACGGTTTATCATCGCATCCGATAATTAACGGTGGCTTGAATCATCCCCCGCACCCAGTTACGAGTTACCAGTTACCAGTTACTGTTACAGTGACCAGTGGAAGTAGATACACTCGGTTGGGGTTGCCCCATATACTAGCACAGTGCTGCAGAGGAAATTAGAAAGCGAAGGTAAAATCGGAGCGCGGGATCCTGGAGGATGAAACGCCCCGGGTTATTAGTTTAGGAGCCAACTGTAAAGTACCTTGAAACAAAGTTTCTGTCTCAACGACGGCATCTCTCACGGGTAATCAATATACAAGTAAAATCAGCTCCCTCTCACGTCTTTCGTCTTTCGTACTTTGGTCTTTATCCTCATTCGATCCTAGCCCCTTGTCTTCTATTCCATGGCAAGGTACCTCGACTTTAACCCCACAAACTCCACCCGCAAATGATCCCAGACAGGATCCGAAACCCTCTTCCCTTTATTCTGGCAGCTGGGACAAGACCACCGTATCTTTGGTTAATAAACTCTGCTCTGAGACTACTACCAGGACTCCTGACTTGTCTTGACTCGATTTAACGTCCTGAAATCCCCCGTCGTATTATAACTGCTCTAGTCCTGGCAACTTTATTCTCCTCTCTTCTCTACTTCCCACTGTCTTGCAGACTTTTCTGCTTGTTTAATTGTAATATATTTTATTTAATACGATGTATTTGTAAGATGTACTTCTGTTCTGAGTAACAAAAGACTATAATTGGTTTTCTGTGTCTGTTTCAGTCCAAGCAGCACCGCGCTGGGCTCACTCGATCAGCTCAAGGAGTACCTGACAACTGCGGGCACTTGTAAGTGCGGACTCGAATGCCCGCTTAGGCCAGAACAAGTCTTCAATTTCGATCCCAAGGTAAGTTTTTTTTCATTATCATCATATATCCTATTTATTTTTTCGATAATGAAACGCTGATTAATGATTTGTATGCACATACATACACTTACACACTTGCACACACAAAAGCATGAGCTTTAATCAAATTACGCTGCGTCAATCCAAAAAGAGGAAGGCAACAGTGACATGAACCATCAGCAAAATTGACGAGATGTGCTTAAAGTATGTATTAGTCGCATTCACATACGCGGATAAATACATGAGTGGATGTATGAGGTACACAGCGAGGTACTTTAATAATAAAGACTCAATGCACAATTACTGTCATGTTGTGATAAGCCTGACACGCTTTACGATGCCGGCAGTATTTGACTTTGCACAATATGTATCACATGCACAATACAAGCCACAATACACAATGACATAAATATATGTATATGACCAGAACGCGAATTACGGGGCTGTATAGCGATAATAATCGATTTGTAGCATGAAGCCTCAGAGCGAGGCTGTCCGAGCGTGGTTTTACATGCATCAATTGACAAATCCGGCAAATCAGCAGTATGCTATCGGCTCCTCTCGACCTCTCTTCCTTCTGGTCTATAATCGAGAGAAATCTCCATGGAGATATGTGAAAGTATTTAAATATAATGGTGACATGCATGAACTTGGGTTATTCAGAGAGTACTCGTTGTTAAATTCTATTTTTTCCTTCTTTTAATTTAATTTTTTTATTCATTCATTCATTCACTGATTCTTTCTGTTAATTTGTCTTTTTCTTTCTTCCACTTTATCCCATCGAGAAAATTACAGTGAATTAGCGAAAGTCAACTAGATATAGGTGGAGATACCTGGGAATTCACTTGAGGATTCGAGAATTAAATGAATGTGAAATGGGAACGTGAGGTATCTTTAAAATTTCCGTAGTCGTATCATTCTCTCTGGTTTGAATCGCCAAATCGTTCTCAAATGGAGATGAGTATGAAAAAAAGATAAGAGAGGAGTGAGTAAGAGAATTCGTTCGCGAATGAGCGAGTAGTAAAAAATCTAAAAAAAGTCAACCCAGAAATTATAAAAAGATAGAAAGAAAAAATTCATTTATGCACCACGTAGACGACGACGACGTCGACGACCACGTCGGGAGAGCGTATAATTGTCTGTGCACCTGCTCTATATCCACACACACACACACACTTGTTTTCTCAGTGATGAAAAAAATATAAATGTTTTTTTTTTCATCCTAAATGAATTATTGTCAAGCGCTTGCCACTGTAACATTTTATACCATCATATATAGCAGATAACTATATATATATGTGTATATAGAATACAAGTACATACATACGAAATACCGAGATGAAGAGAATAACGTCCGGTGCGGTCAGGGAGCAGCAATTAAACCGCCGTAAAGCTCTATAATTGGCAACACTGCGATTATTCTTAACGACCTACACCGTACCGTCATTACATTATCATAACGTAGGGCTACCGATATAATTCTATATAAAAGAAAATAAATTATTTTTCTTACACATGACAAATGCATCACCTTGTCATAAAAATGTCTCGAGATAATACTTTAATTAACGCTGGTCACTAATGGCCCCTAAAATATTTAAGGCTGAAGCCTAAATAAATAAATAGTATTTTATTATATCTGTCACTACACAAAATAAAGACGTTTTCTTAAATTATATTACTCAGTTAATTAATAAAAATATTTACCGACATGCCGAAAAGAAACCTCCGGTCAGAGGGTAACAATTAAGAGATCGTAAAACTACAGACTGCAGAACCGCAAACAACACAATAACTCTTACTTAGCTTAACAGAATAACGAGCGTCGTGTCATCAGTATTATCATAACGTGACTTATTTTAGGGCCCGCTTCGCTCAGTTTAGTTCCACAATAGTCTGCGAAGAGCTCGAGTCGGAAGTTTAATAACAACGTTACAAACAATATATAAATATGTATACAAAAGTAACTCTGATTTGGTATCTGGTTTCTGTGCTCGTAAATTCAAGTGGTCACGTTTTCGCGGACAAATTCCGGTGGCTGTGCATGTGTGTGTGTACATAAAATATAGTTGTGAGGAGGGTTTAGTTGGTTACAAATGTCTTGACTCGTAAAACGAGTAGCAGTGAGTGAATATTTTGCCGCTTGATGCTTTTCATCCTTATCCTCCCTTGCTGTTTTTCGTGCTCTATATACTGTAGCATCAGCATTAGACTTTTCTGTGAAAATACATTGTCGTATATACATTTATATACCTATATATACATGGATAAAATCCCTTCAGCCTTTTCCACCACCGCATCTCACCGATTAAATCTCACAAATCTGCATTGCAAAGCTACGTGGTACCTCAACTGTTGGTTGGGTTTTCTCTTATTCGTTTATACTGTCCATTCTCTCCTCTCTACCTCTCTCTTATCCTCTCGGTTGGCAGCGGTTACGGACAATGAAAACGAGATGCTCGACAGACCGGGAAAGTCGACGACGAGGGCATGGAAAGAGCGAGAAACGGATAAGGGGATCTCTGCTCCGGCACAATCATTTATAAAATATAACTATATAATAAAGAGAACAAACTGATTTGAGTAAGGAGTAAAAGAAAATAAAAGGAATAATACATAATGAAATTTAAAAGTTAAGTGAGTTGCCCGATTGAAACGTCCCGGGTGGCTCAGCCCACTTTATACATACGTTTCTCTCGTTGTTTGTTTATTTGTTTGTACAATACCTACATACGTGATCAACAATCTTTATTCCACTTTACACACCACATAAAACATCACATACATTATTATGTTAATCTTACGACTCTATCATTTATCCAGTGCTCGACATCCCACGCCCGTGGGCCCTTTCATTCTATTTTACTTTTTTTTTTTTTGTATTATTTATCTTCCACCGGACAGTTAACTGGTCCCAAAGTTCTTTAGCATCGATCACCCGGCGTAACTATCCCCTGAACGATCTTACATTACATTTAATAAAATAACCCGGTAACATCTGCATCGTCTGTGCGGACTAAATTTAAAATAAGAATTGGCGGGACTGCTTATTGGTCAGGTGCACATTATTATTTTTAAAATAATTATCACGTCGATCGATGATGGAGATATAATATTTTTAATTTGGATTTTTAACCACCTCCTTCATTCTTCCTCCGTGTTATCGCTTCCTCTTTATTTCTTACTCTTATTCTTATTCTACTTCTGCTGCTGCTGTTGTTTTGGCGGTGTAGTGGCTCTTCTTGTGCTTTAACTCACTTGCAACATTATATATATTTTATTAACTCAAGTATCCGGTGTATATTTATTACCACGAGTTCGAAATTATGGATTGTTTGCGTGACACATGGCTTTTTATCTGCCAATACCTTTTAAATTAATATATATTACATTACGTTTATTAATTTATAAACTGAGGCTAAGATGAGACTCGATAAAAGTAAATGATGGATGGACTGTTTTTAAAAAACAATCATCTAAAGTTTTTGGTTTATACGAAAGTTAATGTAATAAATTTAGTTTATGAGCAGCTGCGAAATATAATTGGAAAAAGTTTACGAAAATTGTTCAACAGAGTTTATTATTTTTTTATTTTTATTGTCCAAGAATAATAGACGACAGAGATGTAGAGCTGAAGGAAAAGAAGAAGAAGAAGAAGATTTATTTTTGGTGTGGGTTTTTGTTGACTGTAAGTCTCTCACTTGAGAAGAAAATAGATAAGAATGAGCTGGTGAATAAGAGGAAAAAGAATAAGGAAAGAGACATCAATTGACGACGGCGAAACGACTTACGGATATTTTCGGAAAAAGAGATGTAATCTAGCGGACGACGTCCGGAAGAAATCAACTTGGACGAAAGCGTCGAAAGTTTGCCACCAAGCAATCCGATTCGAGAATAAAGAAGAAGAAGAAAAAGAAGATTTCAACTGCTGTGGATAGGAGAGCCGAGTGCCGAGTACCGAGTTTGTGGGAATGAAAATAAAATAAAATAAAAATAAAAAAAAAACGACTTTGGGGTTTATAATACAACCAAGACGAGGAGGACACTGCGACGTAGATCGAGTGGAGTTTTTAGGGCTCGGAAAGTATACGACGACGACCCTTTGTAATTGTGCGAGGGTTGGCACACACCCGACAATGAATAGCATTCAAGTGGTGGTGCTTCTGCTGCTGCTAGTACCACTGCTGGTAAAAGGAGACTAAAAAAGGCTCGGTGATCTAAAAAGAAGCAAAGGAAAACTTTTTTTGATGTATAGACTCAAATGAACGCTACAAGTATTTACACGCTTGTCAACATCTTTGTTTCCTCACTTTTATTTATTACTCCCCCTTTGCTTTACTCTACTTTACTTAATGCTTTTTTATATCCAAAGATGAGAGAAGAGCTCCAGCTGAATTCTCATTCTTACAAATATTTTTCTTTGGATAAATAATTATCGAGGTATTTATATTACGTACTCGCTTCTTATTTACGAGAAATAAATTCTTTCTCTATAGATGCTGTTGTAAAGCCACTTTAAATTATTATTATTATTATTATTATTATTGACGTTGAATTTTCAATCCCTTTTTTATCAAAAGAAAATATTTAGCTGTAAGTATAATATCGTGGTATTAATTATTTAAAAATAACAAAATCTCAACAAAAATATGTTAATTAAAGTAGGGTTATTAAAATTCAGAATTTTATTAATGACACTTGAATAAAATTGCTGACATAAAAGCAAGCCTCCGTAAAAAGACGATGATTATTATCTTAAAATACTCCTCACGGTTAGCTTGCTGGAGTGTTAATTTAAAAGCACATTGAAATATCCTGTAATATACTCAACGATTTAAACAAACGTAAAGTGTACACTGTATTTTTAATTACCGAGTATTATAAAATATAATTAAAATCTATAAAGCCAGTGGGAGAGTTCAGTCGAGGTTTTTCCGATAAAACAATAAAAAAGAAAAAAAACGTATACAGTGTAGCAGAGAACGGTGGGATACCAGCGGATTAAGTCGAGTAGCCGAGAAAGCGTGATTAGTATTCCACTCGCAATACTCGCTGTTTCGTTATACCTGAGATTTTCAGTAACAGTCTACTGTACTGTACCCTTATACTTAGATGTATGTGAAATAATAATAAACAGAGTGACATAAAATAACTCTAACTCGTGAGAGTAAACCTTAACCGACAGCTATGCCTATACAAATCCAATAGAATATCTATATATATTCTCTAAAACTCGTATTCTCATGAATTGATTCACCACTTCCGATAATTCAATGGATAATTCGATTTGCCGAGAATCGTATAGTAAGAGAGTAGTAGCTCGGTAGCTCGATGGCAGACAGAACAACTTGGATCTGCTGTTGAAATTGAATTTCTCTTGATAAAAATTGTATCGCTTGGTTTCACGCTCTTATTTCCTTCCTTATAGCTATTTCTGTTCTTTCTATCTGAACCCCCGAGACAGCAAAAGCAAACTTAATACGATACCAGTACACACCAGCAGGTACACAGAAAATCTACCAATACACTGTAAAGATAAAAGAAAAAAACAAAAATAAAAATAAGCTCTCTTACTTGCTCAGTTGAATTATTTTTCTTCACTCTTTGGCCTAACCTCCCACTTTATTATTCTTATTTTATTTTTCATTTATCCAGGCTCTCATTCTCAACTCCTCCAATTGGTCTTTCTCTCACAGACTTTGTCGGCCGGTTAGGACGTATAAATTTATTGCGCTCATTAACTTGAATTATAGCACCGAATACATTCTAAGTTTATAAACCTTAATACGACTGCGTGCAACTTGAATAAGGATACTTATGTTGTTCATATAAATACATAAATATCTTTGTTGTAGTTATATTTGTGTTAAACTTTGAGTTTGAGTTGTTATTGGCGGGGTATTTGTGTTAGAATCACAACAACAGTTATGCATCACTCCAGCACAAGTAAATCTTTAATATATAAATCCTCATGCAATAACACTCATTCCTTGACTCCTTATATTATCCACGAGTTTTATTTATCTCTTGGTGAGGCTCCCGAGTGGATAGGACAGGAGTAGAGGTTGTTTCAGACTTTAAACTCGAACCTTCAAACTTTAAATGCTCATACATAATCCCCTTGAATTCAATCGCGCTCATTCATACAACTCTCTTTTACTCTTAAACTTTTTCACTGGCTCAATCCCTCTCAATGACTTATGTCTATTTTATTCATGCTGAACACGAAAACCCCTCGAGCTACCGAATAATTTCTGACTTGTGTCACCTGCAATCCAAATAACCAACCCTCAATTTCAAATAACCGCTTTTTTACGCTCTCCAATCGAATCTACATTAAATGTCTCGCGCAGTAACTCGACATTTCTATTCCCCTTCTGTACGTAACAGTCGCAAATAAATAATAAAAAAAAAAAGAGTAACAATAAAATATAATCGAAAGAACAAGAGCTTGCGGAGGAAAAATAAATGGCTGAAGAAAATCTTTAATACGACTTTATCCCGAGCTGAAGATTCATCTGAGACCGTCGCGATTTTCGACAGGGATTCACTTCTGGTGCAGCCACTGGTGGGTGGTTGGTTGAAGTGGATCAAGTCGGATTGGCTTAAGCCCTCTCCCCTTACGGTACAGTCTCTCTCTGGAAACCAGAATAAAGTGAAGAAGACCCGGAGAAGCACAGCTCAGAGCTCAGAGCTCGGTGGTGATCCCGCGACTTGCATTGCACCGTATCGAGGCGGCGGAGAGTCAAGTGAAAGCCGCCCGAACGGAAGAAAGGGGATGAGAGTTGCGGCCGGGGTAAAGGGCTCTAAAGGGGAATAGAAAACGGTGGGCAACCCGAGCAAGTACTGCCGGGGACACTTGAGGTGAATGTTTTGCGAATGGTCGGTAGATGTCTGGTTTGCTCGAGGCTGATATCGACCTGGCTCGCTGGAGCCGTCGACCTCATCCCCTTGGCCCCGTTAACCCCCTACACGCCTTAGCTCCGCCACGTCTTTCTTTAACCCCCCACACGTCTTCCACCCCTTCACCGTATTTACTAGCTTTCTCTATTTGTCCAAGTCTTTTTCTTGCATTCTAAACCCCTCGTCTGTGTTTCTTATTCCCATTCTCATGCTCATGCTTCCTCTCTTAAAACTCGGAAACTATTTTTTCTTTTATCCACCCCCGGCTCACAAACTATCTCATCTTTCTCGGTCTTTCTCAAGACGACATTTGTTTCGTACGGTTCAACTCGTCCGATTTCCCGTGTCGTTTTAGCAACCTGTCATGCTCTTCCATCTACATCTCTTCCTCTTACTCTTACTCCCACGTTTTTTCTTTCTTATTTTCTTCTTTTGATTTTTTTACCAACACAACTGCGATTTAGCTCGCACCTGCATGCTGATGTAACATCCGCCGGTATCTTTCGTCTTACCCTTTGCAGCTTGAGACCGTCGTCTTCTCGTGCATCTCTGCACCCTGAGCATTTTATTCCAACAGTTGACAAGCTCTTGCGCCCCTTTTCCGGTTCCTTCTCCATTTCTCCCTTATCCGACTGGGTACTAGTAGTATAATACTAACAGTAATAGTAATAGTAATAGTATACACAGTTGTGCAAGTACAATAGTAATACATACACTGACAACTTCATGTAAAGCTCCAGTATTTTCTCATCTCCTTCTTCGAATATAGTCTCGTCTTCAATCTAGTGGGTTGTCTGGAACAATATGACCTCGGCCCGGAATACGGTGCGAACCCGAGTACGATACAGTATCCGAGAAGTTTCTGCCGTACATTTCCGTAAAGTTTATGAACCCACATCTATTTGTATATCTGTATATATATTTTGCATAGTAACTAGATCTACACATACATAGACAGATAAGAAGGTGAGACGAGAGACAACTCTAAATGCATGTACGAGTATTACGATGAAGATGAACAGGAGAATTTAGACAATACGCGAAGAAAGTTTATGCAGCAAAGACCCGCTAATTATCTATCACTCCAAGAGCTGGCAACTCCTGTACGGATTTAATTGAGTGCCATTTAACGTTTCACCATGCAGCAGCCTTACTTCATACTACCTGTTCTTCTTCACCTATTTTCCATTTAGTTATATCATCTACAAAGAGCTAAAGAAGATTTATAAATCTGTTGGGGTAGAGTTATTATTATCATTATATATATATATTATATAAAACTCTCCAAGCTCATCCATAAGTTCAACAGCCATGAAATTCACCAAAAACTTTATCTCCAAGCTCAATTCAGTTTTCAAAGCACTCTCCACTCACACGAACAAACAGCCTCACACAGACAGACAAAAAAGAGGGCTCGAGAGAGCGTGCGAGCTGTGGTGAGGGTTTTATCCGATTCTCTCCTCATCGTTTCTGCATAAATCACCGCAAACCCGTGTTCTCATTTAAACGTGAAAATTTTCTCGCGCGTTTCTAGTTATACAGTGATTCACCGGGTATTGTATAACCTGATGGGGTGAGTGTCGGTGGCACTGATGGTGGTTTGCAGAGAGCATATAGGGTTGAGGTGTCAGATATATTATATATATTATATAGCAGCTTGTATCTGAAAGATCCTCGCTACCTCGAGTATTCGGTTCCAGAAGTCGGGAACTAAAGCCCTTTGCCCTGGGCTAGCTGTAACGCCTCAGATAATTTACGATGGGTCCAGAACTGAGTAGAGAGATAGAGACGGAATTAAATATACATATGAAATAGGTGTGTCAATGAAAAGGAAAAGGAGTCGAGAGAGACCGGAGTCAGGAGAGTTATACCAAAGAGTGTGAAACAGTAACAGTCTGTTTCCGCAGTGAAATATAATTCCCTCCACATTCACGGTTGGATAATCCTCGTTCACTTTACATGAAAACTTATTACGGCTCTGTACAGAAGTAGAAACAGCACCCATTCAGTCTACTCCGCTTGCACCCAACAGCAGCACACTCTACTCAGTGCCATTGTTATAATACGCCCGCGTGTTATACTTTAGCAACGTGTAGCCATGACAAGAGCAATTACATTTTTAAATTATGTTACACGATATTAAGCCCTTTCTTTCTTTCTTTATGCCGTTTCTTTTCATTTTATTTTTATTATTTTCAGCTCTTTCTTTCATTTCTTTATAGTTTTTGCTCCGGTTTTCTACCTTCCCAGAGCCACGGTCGCCGGGGCCAGCCCAAGCTTGTCCAACGTCGGACAGACATTCTCCATTTTTCTCATTTCCATCAACTCTATTCTTTATTTTTCAATTCCTTCCTTCTATACTGCTGCGCTGTTGCTGCATTTTTACTCAGCTCTATATTATTCAACTTTTTTTTTTTACTTTATGTTATTTCTAACAAAACGAAAAAATAAAATACATATATATTCCAGAATATCTGAATTCCTTGACACTGTTAAATTACACCGTCGCTCATCATTAATTCATACCAGAGACCGACATTTAATTATTTAGAATGAAATGTCATAGCTTTGTAAGTATAAATTTTTTAAATTAACGCTCAGATGAAAAGCAATAACAGAAAAATTTTATTATTCTCATTTTATATCCTTGGCAACTTCTAAAGAACAATCGTCAGTTTTTTTCCCATTTCATACAAATTACATTTCATCCGCATTACTTCATTATTTACTTTGATGTTTCTGTAAAATATTAAAGCACCGAATGAAAACACTTCACTCAATTTAATGAAATTACACCAGACGTATTTAAGCAGTGAATGGAATATTAAATAAAATTAAATGTTTGATAAACATATTTGTGTACAAAAATACAAATAATAAAAAAAGGAAAATCATGATAACAAAGTTTAGTATATTTATAGTCGTATTAAGCTCAACAGCAATAAATCCTCAGAAAGTTGTTCATTTATTTTGGTATTTCCTCGTCGACCTATTCAATTTGTGGGCGTTTCGTGCTTTCATCCTATTCTATTCAACCCTTCTCTCTTCTTTTCCTTATTTAGAGTAGTACAGCGTAGCATAAGGCAAACTTGTGTGTAGTAGTAGTGCCATTACATATTACAGAGGGTAAGTGTTCTATACCAGGATAAATGAATGGACGGTTGTGGCTTACGCCGGTAGACATTGGATACATAGTACACACAAGGACTCACAATGGCTCTTAAGCAAGGACGGCCTGTGCTTTAAAATGAAGAAGTGAAGGATACGGAGCAGTCGTTTGAGCGTAAAACGCGTATAGTAGTGAGACGGTGGAACGATGCTACGTACAAATGGCAATGCCAATCCGAGTCTCTATCTCTACTCATACTTATACGTACACACTCAGTGACATTTGAGTGAGCGAGACGGCTAAACAGAACATATATAACACAGCAGTTCAAATTCTCGCGCGATTCTGAAGGAATACAAGTAAAGAGAAAGCAGACAGAGACAAAGACACAAACGTCGAGACGACGACGAGAACTACCGACCAACGTCGACGAGCATTGTGTCGCGACAAAGTCCTCGACGATCAATAGGCAAATCCTTTATCCTTTATATATTATTCTCTCACCCAGAATTTTAACTCGTTCATCTACTGAAAATTCCTTTCATCAGAGGTCTACAATTCCTTTGCCTTGCCAGTAACTCCTTTATCTTTGTACCCTTCTTTCTCTTATCTTTACTTCAATTTTCGCTCTTATTGTACTAGATTGTGTTGTTTGATTTTTTTGTTTTATAATTTAATTAACTCAACTAAAATATTTTTCCACCACAAATAATTATACCTACACTGATAGAAGGATTTAGTACGGAGTACTAAACTGATTTAGTAAAAAAATTTTTATTCATTTATTTGGGAGAAACAAATATTTTGTACTCATTAATATTATTTGTTACAGTTTAATAAATGATTTTTTTGTATGAACAAAGCCTTATTACATGGAAATAAATATTTATTTCTACCAAATAATATTTAGTAACAGGTACTAAATATTTATTTGGCAAGTATTGTCGGTAGATGGCTATGCTTTAATTCCAATGTTTATGTGATACATAACCTATTCACTGACTTAGATTATTTTATTCACCTCGATTTTGGGAAATTTATCAAACCTTTAGAAGCACACATACTCCCATTAAATGTCTTCTACTTATGTCTTTTCTCAGTGGAGTTTAGTTTACATTTTTCAATTTGTCTATTATTGATATGTTAAAAACTTAATTTTAAATTTTATCAATGTCTCAAACAAAAAAATATAATTTAATGAGATTCTTTTCTTTATAATACCTTATATTTTTACTTAAAATTATTTATTTTAATTATTTTTATTTATTTTAAGTTAAAAAGTTAGGTTACACGCTAAAATTAGTTAAAAAATTAATTTTTTTGATTGGTATCAACGTTTATTGGTATAAACGATTTATTGAGTAGCAATAAATAATTTTTCAAATACTACTAAATATTTATTTGGTGGAACTAAATGGGCTTTAATAAATGATTTAGTACCTATTACTAAATATTTGGTAATGAAAGGTTTGTTACTGCATCATTTAGTATCTGTTACTAAATCTTATTAAATAGAACAAGATTCTTCTATCATTGTAAAGAATTATTTTTATCGCTTAAATGTCTTCTGTCGACGGTGGATTAACCCAGGATGTGTTTTCGCTCATGTTATTTTGGTAAAAGTGAGTAACGTTGAGGAAACACTAATAATAACAGGAGAGAATAGCGTTGAGTGTATAACATAAACCACTTGCTCTTGCGCCACTTTAACCAACTCACCGCTACGTGTTTTTAGGCACATGTGTTTGTGTACATATCCTCAACTCTACATAGACAACATACCTTAATACACATGTGTGTACGTATGTATACATCGAGTAAGTAAGTGAGTGAGTGAAGCATGTAGTATGCGCGTGTAAATAACCCGCGCGTCGGCTAAATTCTCGTGGCACACCAAAGTCGAGGTCAAACGCCTTGGTTATGCACGTCTATGCACTTGTACGGCTGTACATTGTGAGTTTATGTTCTCTGTACTCGGTACTGATGCTTCAACTCCGCTCGTGTCCCCTTACCTTCTCTTCTCTGCACATACACACTCACTCACACACACACATACTCGCCGAAACCTACAACTTGGTCAGTACAGGCCAGGGCAGTAAGTAAGTGTGGATATGTGATGAGAAATAGATAGAATGACCATCGCGACCACATAACAAGAGAAGTTACCCACGATCTCTGTCGTACGGAGCATATGTAACATAGGGGGATACCTACATGTTTATTTTATCATGTCGGTCTGTATGTTTTTGTTATTATATGTATGAGTATGAGTATGAGTATGAGAAGCTTGAATTTGCCGGTGAATAAAGGGTAGAGGACGATGAATTACTCGCCAGGAGAGAGTGGGTGGGCATCCTACATGCGAATTGCTGTTTTCAGTGCCAGTGTATGAGTAATAATTTGGGGACTGTTGATTTTCCGAGTGAAGCTTCGTTAGAAATATGGTAAATTTAAAAGTTATTGTTATACTGTATACTCACTATAAAATATAATACTAGATAGCAGAGAGCAGAGCTGAGCTCCGGGAATTCCCAGGCGAATTCAATGTATTTCCAAATGTAAATTTAAATTTAAAATGGATTAAACAATCATATTGTCATTCATTTAAATTCAATTTAATTCCCATAGCGTATCACTATTTATCTACAAGCAACAAATCTAGTTTTATTAATATAAATAAATAAATAAATGTCTATAGATATAAATGCAAATACATACACTAGTGATATTATTGATGTTGATTTAACAAAATAAACCGACAATGTAATATTCAGTTATATATTCTGTTGAGGAAAATTTATATTTGTACAAGGATTGAAAAAGCTATATTGCATACTATTTTTATGAATTTTTTTTAGCTATCGCGAAAAAATGTATATGTGTATATATTTATGTGTGGTATAAATACAATGTAGTGAAAACTGCTGACAGTGTATACTGTTAGGTATATATTATATCTGAGAAATATTTCAATATATACGCTTTTCGCATATTCGACTAGTCCATTGTGCCCGGGGAATATCCTCGATTCACCTTCTATTTCGTGCTTCTGCTTCTTCTAGCTTCTCCTTCTTTTTCTATTCTATTTCATATTATACACTGTACTCATATATACAATATCCTACATCCTACATCCTATATTCTATATATGGATAGAAAAAGAATTTCCGCTTATTCTCGCATCTTTTATACTTTACTACTGTGGTTGAACAGTCCCGGCTCTTATCGGTTTCTTACGGGTAAATATACACACAGCCACACATATATCACGAATAACATTACGGGCAATGTGAATAAAAATCCATTCTCCGTATACGCTATGTCTCCTACTATACGTATCATACATATATATTTGAATTCGTAAATACTTGTAACAGTGGTCGCATTTGGGTCTCGGAAAAATAGGTTTCCTTCATTCAATTTTTATCACTTGTAATAGCTTTCGACCATTTTTTCTTGGTGTCAATTCGATATCTTCATCCATATTTTCCAAACTGAAATGTTTCTTCATAAATCAATCATCCAAGTGGATCGTTTATCTGATAAACCCCATAAGTCATATTTTTTTTCGAAATCGGGTTTATTGCATTTTTCGATTCTTTGAATTTCCCCTCACTTATACCAGCACCAAAAAATATTAAATCCATGTTGAAGACCTAACCAATCGGTCGATATAAATCTCGTTTAGTTGAGAAACCCCATAAGTCAGTGACTTATGGGGTTTTTCGAATAAACATTCAATTTCAAAACTCCAAAAATAAATTTTTTTCTGTTTTTTTTTTTTTTTTTTAAAAACTTTTAAGTAGAAAAATTCAGTTCAATGCAAAATACTTAAATTTTAATAATTTTCACAGAGTGGGTTTATAAAAATTAAATTAAATTATTGTTTTATTGTTTGATATGATTTCACTGACTATAATTTTAAAATGATTGATTATTAGATAATTAGAAACTACATTTACTGTTAAATACTTGAATTTCAATGAGTTTTACAATATTCGCTTGATAAATTAAAATGAAAAATATGTTATTTTATTGTTGACTCTGATTTAAATTCTGAATTTAATGATAACCAAATAAAAATATATTATATTTACTGTTAAATACTTTGATTTCAATAATTTTTTCAATTTTAATATTATAAAGTTAGATTGTGATAAATTAAAATGTTGTTTTATTGTTGACTCTCAGTTCACTAATTTGAAATTAAAAATAGATGATTTATAATAATTTTCGTTAATTTTGGTTCCAACACATATTTTGTACTTTATTTTATAAATATAATGAATGATTGACGGACAAAATTTAATAAATTAATGATTTTATTACTATTTTGTTCGTTTATTTGAGAAACCCCATAAGTCAATCAACTTAAAATTATTATTATGAATAGTAGTAATTAACAATTAAATTTTTTCATGCTCGAATATTTTTTCGGGATACTAACATTATTATTATTCATCATTGGTTCATGATGTTAATGCAAACTTAACCGAGAAAAATGTTTTTTGCTTCGCCTGAAAAATTTAGTATTTTTGACTTATGGGGTTTCTCAAATAAACGATCCAAGTAGTCTAATTAAATATTAAAAAAAAAATTGATGTAAAAAATAAAAAAAGGTGATTAGAGGTTTAAAATGAATAAATGAATCACTGGTGCATCGTAACTGTCGTAACTTGAGAGTACCAATAGCGAAATAAAGGAATTAGTTGGAAACACCAGGGAGAGATAGAGAGTGAGCTAGCTGGTCGAGTGGCAATCGAATTATCGAACACGCCTGGAAACAGTGTGTGTGGTGTCGCCCGGGTTCCCGGGATAGTGGTGTTGAGGGTTGAGGGCTGAGGGTTGAGGCCAGAGGATAGACCGACCAGCAGAGATAGCAGTAGAATTGAGTCGAGCACCAGCGGTGCGGGTGACGTTCCTGCGGTATTGGACTCCTATATACACACAATATAGTTGGTATAGAGAGTATTGTAAAGCACATTTCTCCATCAGACTGTTGTCTATATATATATATTGACGTCTTCTACTCCCTTTGGGCATCTGCTACTGCTACTGCCACTGTTACTATACAATACACATGTATTCTGTCCGTCGTTGTCCATTCGATTCTCTGCAACCCATTGGCAATTGCCACCGCTGGACTTTATTGGCAGGTACGGATGTGCATGTCGATGTGTACACCCGCAAATGTGTGTTTATGCTTTCGTAGGTGGCTAAGCAATGTGTAGTTTCCCAAATAGTAAGCTGTCTCTGTGTTGGTAGAGAGGCTTGTATACCATCGTGTTTGTTGAGGATGAAATGTCCTCTTGTCTATCGGCTATATATTAAATACTATAGTCCAATCAGCAGCGTATGTGTGTTGTGTGAATGCAAGCAAAAAAAGAGAATGAGGGACATGATCAACCACGCGACTGTGGCCAAGCCGTATTTAATTAAACTCACGAGATACGTGATGCAAATTTTATCAGTGATAAATAATTAGGTTTATACTTTTATTTTTTTTTTTTTCATTTAAATTTATTTTTATTTTTATTATTATTCATTTGAGTTACTTACGATGGGTAACTATCGGAGAAACGAAATATTAAAAGTAATTGATCGATTAAAGAGCCAGATAAGATAAAAAGATAAATTAACTTTGGCTGAACCGAATCGTAAAGTAATATATTTAACAATATCTCTGGTTTCCGTAAAGATAACGGGAGTTAAGTGTTACACGTCAGAGAGCTCGTCGCTTGTGCTCAATGTCATTAATTAACTGAAGCAATTACGCGAAGATTAATTGCCAGTAAAGGGAATAGAGAAAGAGGGCGAGACAATGTACTTCCTTACACAGGTTTTGCCTCTTAAGGAGTAAGATAGAGCTTGATTAAGTAACCCAGTGAGGTATCGAGTCGAGTAGTCAGGGAGTGAGGGTAGTTGTTAAGATTACTCGGCAAGATACTCGACCTTTGTGTGTGCTCTATTGAACCCCATGAGCCATAGATTTGTGTCAATTGCTACTTGACTCGTTTCGAGATTATTAAATCCCATCAACCGTTAATGCTACTAATTAATTACAGAGACACACCGTTAACTACCATTACACCTCACTTATTCCTCTTACATTATCAGTTCTCAGTCTACTACATTACATATTACATTATTATTAATTTTATAATAAATGTTAATCATTAATCACATTTATTACCACTTGACATTGCAATTTACTAATGATTTATTTATTTTTTTATTGTTACAGGTAAGTGAATTAACTTTTCCATCGACCCACGTTGATGTCTGTCTATTCAATGCTAATTGATCAATCAATCAACCGGTTGATCAATTGTTATCGTCACGGTAAGCGTGAGTACTATTAATCAATAGTAATTTGTTCAGAGGAAAATCAAGTACGTGCATATAAATAATTTTATTAAAAATAATAACATCAATGCGAATGAATTTCTAGTAAATGAAAAATAAAGAAAATGTTACTCGTGAATTTATATTTATCTAAATGGTAAAAGTCAGATAGTAATATTTCACTTTTCTGATCCCTCAATTCCATTTCATGTTCATGTCGTCCTGGCTGTCAATCGGTTTTCCGATAAATCCATAGCAACCTTGCCGTGTGTATCCATCATATCCATATATTTTTATTTATATTTTGTACCGATGCCTCCAACACTTGCTCTCTTTCATAGCAGTCAGATAGTAAATAGCGAGTAGAGAGAGGAGAGAGTAGAGGATGGCTAAAATAGGATAGAGAATTGAGTATAGAACGATATAGATATAGAAATAGCTGACATCAACATCACCGTCAGCGTCAGCAGCATCAGTAACAGTAACAGTAACAGCAACAGCATTTCTTCGATAATCGGACGGAAGCGGCGAAGCTATTACGGATGCACACACAGGTTCGCGCTCGAAAAGCCATATTGGAAGCGCTGGATGGTTATTGCATCAAGATAGATACCCCATTCAGATTTCAGACCCGTTCTCAATGCATATTAGAACGATTCACGCTCCGGAACCAAACTGAATACGGTATTAGTGTAGTATAGAGCTACCAGAGTAGAGTAGAGAAGAGAGACTCTGGTTCTACTTTAATGCTAGCTATAGCTAGCATAGCTATATACGAGATCCACCCGCCACCCGATTCCACTACACACCATAGTAATAGCAGTCTCACTTATTCCAATTCCCACCTTGCTTCATCCTTGTTTCATCCTGCTGCTGGTGGTTCCTTTTACTTCCTCTCTGGTCTATACTTCCCTTGGCCGCCCTCACTCACGTTATTCCTATTTCTATACACTATTCGATCTCTACATAGTCATGATCCCTTGTCTCTGTGTTGGAACACGCTTCTGCATCCTATCATCAACTTACGACCAGCTGCATTGCTTATAATTTGCTCCGATTCTCCCTTTTTTTAGTTTCCTTTTTCTCCTTTTTTTGCTCTTTTATTTCACTCTACTTTCTTTAAGACCGTATATTTTTATCTGATTGTAGAGTACACTTTGAATAGAAACTAAATTTGTTTTATTTTATTTCTTTGTTATTATGATTAGGCTTATAAACTTAACGTAGATATAGATAGTAGTAATAAAGAAAAAAAAGACAGTTTATAAAGAGTTTAGTTATAAAACAAAGAAATAGAAGAGAATTGTGTGGTTATATTTAAAGCTTAATCGATAATCACTTGAAATGTTGTACTTTTATACTGTATACCAGGTACTTGATTTTAACTCTTTTCCTTTATATTACTAGAGCACGACGGCTTCATCGATTATACTTTTATGCTTGTATCCATTAATAATCAAGACATTGTTGATAATAGTGTATGCAAGTTATAAAAGTTTACCAAGTGTAAAGATGGTAATTCAGTTTGACAATAAAGTTATTAAATTATTTTATTACCAGCCACTGAACTTTCGTTGAACTAGAAAAAAAAAAAAAAAAATATTAAAAAATAAAATTGTCGCTTACTTTACTGGGATTTTAATATTTGACGATTTTTTTCTGCTATAAATAATAACTTTGAGAAAGATAATAAATATTATTTTTATTCATGATTGATGTCTACACATGTCAATAACTGTGATCGTAAATAAAAAAATTTCATGTACAAAACAGTATAGGAAATAACAAATATTAAGCCGTGAATTCAATTTATATGATTGATTGAAAAATAATAATAATAATAACAAAATAATATAGTAGAATTATATATTGACGCGAGTATAATATAAGCGATTTTTGCTATTGCTATTACCAATGGATTTATAAATATAAATATAAATAATACAATAGAATTGTGAATACATGAGTTTGCTTTTCGTTAAATACTATTCAATATATTGACTGCTCTTTGGACATAACTCCAAACTCAATTTACCACTTCACTCACTCACTCGTTCGCCCACCCGTTCGTACCCTTCTATCCACGTTTAATTACTGTCCAATTGATTTATTCTCAGTGTGTGCGACGATTGGATTTCGGCGCTAGCTATTAATAAGTCCTGCCATTCATTTCTCACACACTCCTACCCACTATATTAACAAACTAAAATAATTTATTGTCGATTCGAACGATCCAATTCCCAATATAATAATTTTTCTAAAACCTCATCTGCGATCTATTCTTCTGAATTTTATTCTCCATGAACCGTCAACACACTGATAGAAGGATTTAGTTCTATTTAATAAGATTTAGTAACAGAAACTAAATGATTTAGTAACAAACCTTTCATTACCAAATATTTAGTAATAGGTATTGAATCATTTATTAAAGCCCATTTAGTTCCAGCAAATAAATATTTAGTAGTATTTAACAAATGATTTATTGCTACTCAATAAATCGTTTATTGGTATCAAAGAAATTAATTTTTTAACTAATTTTAGCGTGTAACTTAACTTTTTAACTTAAAATAAATTAAAATAAATAATTTTACATAAAAATATAAGGTATTATAAAGAAAAGAATCTCATTAAATTATATTTTTTTGTTTGAGACATTTATAAAATTTAAAATTAAACAAGTTTTTAACATATCAGTAATAGACGAATTGAAAAATGTAAACTAAACTCCACTGAGAAAAGACATAAATAGAAGACATTTATTGGGAATATGTGTGTTTTTAAAGGTTTAATAAATCTCCCAAAATCGAGCTGAATAAAATAATCTAAGTCAGTGAATAGGTTATGTATCACATAAACATTGGAATTAATGCATAGCCATCTATCGACAATACTTGCCAAATAAATATTTAGTACCTGTTACTAAATATTATTTGGTAGAAATAAATATTTATTTCCATGTAATAAGCCTTTGTTCATATAAAGAAATCATTTATTAAACTGTAACAAATAATATTGATGGGTAACAAAATAATTGTTTCTCCCAAATAAATGAATAAAAATTTTGTTACTAAATTAGTTTAGTACTCCGTACTAAATCCTTCTATCAGTGCAAATACACAATTATCTTTTTTATCTTGACATACTTCTTTCGATCCTTCAATTTAATCGATATCAATATAGTCGATGACAAAAACCAGTTCGATTGGTTTTTGCAAGTAAAGCGAGCATGTCAAAAAATTACCCACCTGATTTAAACTTTTATTTTTATTCCAGTGTACAAATTTCGCTTCTGTTTTCTCCATTATCCGCATGTATGTATAAATGCATACAGATATATGATCATCATGATCACATATATATTTTCTTATAAATGTTTCTTACGCTGCTGTGAATTCTTAACTTTTCTTTCCTTTATTTATCATTATTTCTTATAGTAGTTTTAACGCACGTACAGACATCCATTATTCAGTTGTAGCGGCTCCCCTATAAAGCTCTTGAGCAAAAGCGACACGACGTTTGCTGCTGGTTGTTCGTTGGTTCGCCAATCGAACGTACAACATTGAGTCTTGGTACGCTTAGCTGGAAAAACGTGGTATTTGATTTTAAAGGCGATGGGACGATGTTCTCGACACGCGTCTATGTCTCAAACTTTTATTCCATCTTTCCTGTCTCAGTTCTCGGTCTGCTGTCTCTTTTATATATACATACATTTAGCTTATTCCCCTCGCTGACTTTCGCCCGTCCGATGCACAATACTCTATATTTATAATGAAGTTTAAAGGAGACGAAAAATAACTAAAAAAGCAAGAAAGGAAAAGTAACACTGAATAGAGGAAGAGAGAAAAGGATAAGAAGCAAGAATAAAATAAAGTTAAGTAAAATAAAGAGGGGAAAAAAATTTAAGAAGTCTCGGCAAGTCACGACCGCAGGATTCTGTGTGCCCGTCAGACGGAAATAATAAAACGATCTCGTGTTCAAACCGCGAACGACTTGGCGTCACGTCATTCAGAGACAGACTATTTCTCGTTTAAGATGAATAAATCATTCGAGTAAAAATAAAATGTCCTTTAACTTGAATAATAATAATAATAATAATAATAATGACAATAATAATAATAAAAATATCAATAACAGTGATACACTGATAGAAGGATTTAGTACGGAGTACTAAACTGATTTAGTAACAAAATTTTTATTCATTTATTTGGGAGAAACAAATATTTTGTACCTATCAATATTATTTGTTACAGTTTAATAAATGATTTTTTTATATAAACAAAGCCTTATTACATGGAAATAAATATTTATTTCCACCAAATAATATTTAGTAACAGGTACTAAATATTTATTTGGTAAGTATTGTCGGTAGATGGCTATTGTTTATATGATACATAACCTATTCACTAACTTAGATTATTTTATTCAGCTCGATTTTGGGAGAATTATTAAACCTTTAAAAACACATATACTCTCAATAAATGTCTTCTATTTATGTCTTTTCTCAGTGGAGTTTAGTTTACATTTTTTAATTTGTCTATTATTGATGTTGTAAACTTGTTTAATTTTTAATTTTATAAATGTCTCAAACAAAAAAATATAATTTAATAAGATTCTTTTCTTTATAATACCTTGATATTTTTACTTAAAATTATTTATTTTAATTATTTTTATTTATTTTGAACTAGCTGTTATACTCGCCCCTTCCGCAGGGCGCTTCATAGAATTGCATTTTTAGATCTAGACATAAAATTTAATTAGAGTATTGTTTTGACTTGCACAGATTCCCAATTCTATCGAATTGGCATGCACCTTTTATCCATGTAATTATTCTAGCTAATATTCATTGTAACTTTCAATGTGCAATCATTATAACAGTTCCGTGTATTTCTTACAAAAATGAATAATAGTTGATATGAAAAAAAAATTTGTAATGAGCATTGAAAGTTTCAGTTAAAGAAATTGCAGGTCTCATAAGTGAAGAAATATGCCTAGTATATAAACATAATCAATAGAATTAATAAATTTATTTTAAACAAATGACAATCGAATAGAATAAATTTAGTTAGGTACAATAAAAATTCATTATTTCTAAGTCAAAATAATATAGATTCCGGATAAGTAATCACCACTATATCATATACTAAAACCTTCTCCGAAACACACTGCATCTTACGGTATAAGTATTATTCTGATCGGCTCAGTAATTTTCGCAGTATAACCGGACAAAAAAGCCGACTCGCCATTTATTAGTATAGATTAAAAAGTTAGGTTACACGCTAAAATTAGTTAAAAAATTAATTTTTTTGATACTAATAAACGATTTATTGAGTATCAATAAATCATTTGTTAAATACTACTAAATATTTATTTGGCGAAAGTAAATGGGCTTTAATAAATGATTTAGTACCTATTACTAAATATTTGGTAATGAACGGTTTGTTACTAAATCATTTAGTATCTGTCACTAAATCTTATTAAATAGAACTAAATCCTTCTATGAGTGTAGAAATATTAAATTCAAATATTTTTAAGTTACCCTTGTAAGAATTATTATTATTAGTTAATTAATGATTGCGAAAATCAATTAACACGTAAATTGTTAATGACTCTTGTGTTTGTGTGCATGTAAAGTGTATAGTAGGAAGCTCGGAGCAGAAGGACCCGAAGATAACCGGGATAGAAGCTCGAGAGCAATTTGTGCGATCACGGGTACGGGGCGGTGATTGCCCACAGATCTCAGTCTTGCGAACCGATGCATACTCGTCCTCATCGTCAGCATGAACATGATATATGATACATATTCCTGGGCGATGCGATCCGCCGAATAGAACAAACGCCCTAGCCCTATTACCAAAGGCTTATGTACTGTCTATACGCTCAGCTCAGAACGGCGTGGTTGATCATGATCATGAGGATGATGATGATGATGAGTCGATAGGAAGGGAAGAGGGAAGTAAGTAAGTGGAAGCGCCAACTTGGCAAACACTAATACTCCTAAATACTCCTATCGGTACACTTGGTTCAGCTGTGGGTGTACTTTGTACATACTGATGTACATATACTGTAATACTTGGATAGTATTATATAGCTGGTTCACCCGATGACCCTGTAATTAACCTTGCTCTTTGCTGGTGTGGTATTATCGTGTGGTATTTGCGGCGGGAGTGATCCTTGCTTTAAGACTATTTTAAACTCAGTAACCTCATCTATAATTACTAATTTATTTAAATCAAGATTTAATTCATGGAAATAAATTCATAGCTTGCTTGTAAAAATATTAGTCATAAGTTTTTTTTTTTTTTTTTAATTATTACTCTGATAAATAAATTAACTTGTTATAAGAATTAATAAATTATTCTTGATTTAATAATTTTTCTGTTTAATTAGAAATAATAAAACGCTTTAAATTGACCTTTTTAGCTTAAGATTTTTTTTCTTTTGAATCAAAAGTTAATTTTTTTATCAGTTTAAAATTCAAGAATATTTCTCTGTATATCAAATGAAATTTAAGTAAATATAATTATAGTGAGTTTGACTGAGGTAAACACAAACTTAATTAATAGAATTTAGTGGTCTCAGATGAGATGTTTGAAAGTAATTTAATAAAATAAAAAAAAGGTAAAAGTAATGGTTGGATACATGGGGATTTGATGTGCTAATTTAATAGGCAGTATATCGTGCTCAGCAAAATGGCATAATGTAATGTAAGCTTATGCAATTAATCTCATAGAGGAGATTGTAGGCGAAGTATATATCGGCGGGAAGGGATGGGAGTAAAGACCGATCGATCGATCGGTGCATGTGTCGACCGGCGAGCACAAGCTATTTGCATTCCTCGTCTTAATTAAATCGATGTAGGTATACGGATTGGACTTGTTAAGCGTATAGGTCGAGGCACTGGCACACGATTAGCGTGGTTATCAGGACAGGAGCTCCGGTGTGTGATAGTGTGTAGACATACTAAACACTATACCGACCAATGCCGGTGGTACTGCAACACGATTGGAAACTATGCTCCTACATTGTCATCCGATTTACGCCTAGGTTTAATGTATTAGTCCCGTGTCACCGAGCACGCTGACGTGCTAAATTAATCTTGCTCGACGACATTCTGCCGAGCTACACCAGAAGCTTCCCCTTCCCTCGCTTCTCTCCTCGTCGCCTTATTCCCGTCTCCTCTTTTTCATCTTCTACTTCCTCTTACTTTAGCTTCACTTGAGCGACACCAGACCAGCGATTCGCTTAACAACTTGTACTCTTTCGTCAGCCAAGAAAAATTGTCGGAATTTTTTTTAATCCCTTTTTCTCTCTTCTTCCTTTTATTTTTATACCCCACTGTTGTAAACTAGAAAGGCAAAATTTACCCGATAAAAATAGAGTTTCATTAACGAGACTAATTAATTGACCAATTAAAAATTATTAACTATTTATAACAAACCCCAATGATATTACATTTAACGAATGACGTTAAAATAAACCGTCCTCGAAGGGTTGCTGACACGGATGTGATCACGGCGTTACAACTACGATGAAACCCAACGCGTGCTGATACACGCAGCAAACACGTACTTAAAACATACATATATTTTTGCTTGTTTTTCTCTCATTTATTTTCCTCTTTACTTGCTCCGAGCGCGACACTGAACGCCCAACAAACTCGCTGCTCAAGATTCAAGAATAATCTTAGCATTGGCTCTCCATCATATTAAGGAAGTTCGAGCGAATCTAATGTAAAAAATAATTTCCAACTTTGACTTTTGAAATTAAGTATACGTATAAATAAATACGTCATTTATCTAATCCCAAAATTTAAAAAAGCTTCACCGTTTAGTTACTTAGATACTAAATTTTAAAAATCATATATTTTATCTCCTTATACACGGGCTCTTATGGCGGACAAACTTTTGTCGAGACTTTAATTATTTATTTCAATATTAACCTCCCAACTTTAACAGATAAAAAACTATACACAAGAAACTTGGATTATTGCAAAATATAAAAAACAATTTAATAATAATACATTACCGATATAATTTTTGAAATATTTAACGTTAAATTTTATGTTTGTAACTCGTTTATCGTCAGCCATTTATTTGAATAAAGATTTGACAACATCGCGTCAACAGCTGAGAAAAAAGAAAAGGATAGAAATATAGTTAAAGAGAAAGAAATGTTTAACTCACACACTCATCCACGTCTCTGTAATGGGTATAATCAAACGCGCTATTGCCAAATCTGTTTATTTATTCCGGCAAGTAATAAATACCAAAGTCATTTTATCACTTTACTTTATTAAGTAAGTAAAAATCATAAATTATTTTAAATTAAAATAAAGAATTTTGACGAATATTGGGAAAACTAGAATTAAAAAAAAATTTTAGCATTATTTTGACTCATTAGTAACGCTCGAACTTCCTTAAACGCGTAAAATTCCATCTAAAGTTTCTGATTAAATTACCAATTATTAAAAACAATAAATAATATTATTGACTTATGAATAATAACTAAATAAATAAATTGGATAATTAAATGATCCCGGGGAGTCGTAATAACATAATCAATGCGGTTATTAATTAACAGTGGAATGATTGGTACGCATGACTTTCAATCATGTTGATCGATGTGAGTAGCTATATGTATAGAGGGATCGATAATCGACAGTTGATGAGAAGAAGCCAGTCTGTCTGGGTATTATATAGCTTGGAAGAGATAATACGATGATCGAGGACGAGGATAGCCTAGTGTGGCAGGACGGACACGCGGAACGTGTGAATTAAAAGGGATCGAGTTGAGCGCCACTAGGACTGCATTCCAGTGCTCGGAGCCTCCTCGTGTGGTGCATCTTCCTCGCTCACTTCACTACACGTATTATTTTATTGTGTGTATGATGAACATTTAAGGTGTATTGATGTTGTTGTTCCCCGTCGGTGAGCTCACGTAAGACCGTGTGGAGTTGAGACCGCTCAGGTTTGAAATCGTGTCTTTAAGGGACTCGTTGTCTTTACTTAGCAGTCATCGCTGTACTCGCAGACTGCAGAGCCGAGTCTTTGATACCAGAAGACGTACAACGCTTAGTGTACAAGCTCACGATTCTCAAGTAAAGTTAAGTCGATCAAGTGAACCAACCACCGAGTGTCTTTAATGCACCACCGAGCGTCTAAGTCGCTGTCTCTTGAATGCCGACAACGACAATCGAGTGTACTGCAGTAAAACGACATCGTTGTGACTATCCTTTTCCTCTTCCTCTGCTCTGATGCTCTTACATTTGGTCTTCCAGGTCTCAGTTAAGTCCTGACGTTGTATTCACCACGACATTCGTTACGTATGGCACTGTAAATCACCGAAGAATGGCAAATTTATGTGAAGACACGCTCAACTAAGCTTTATTTTATTTTATTTTTTTTTTTTTTTTGCCTTACCTTTTTTAAAACCCTTTTTATTTTTTATTTATTCCTTACATCCAAGACAGTATGCTTCTATATGCGAGCGGGATCTTATCGGAACAGCTCGATGTTTATTGCTGCTACAGCAGGTTGGTGAACTGCTTATATACCTCTGCGCGACGGATCGATTCTTAAATGGTACCCAGTTCAAATGTACCTTTTCCAAGTCGTTAAACTTACACTTTTGTTCTACTTTTAAATTATTTTATTGCTTGAATAACTCTCAGCTACCAATCACCCTGTAAAACTACATCACTCTACTATAATTAATAATAATTCTTTGAAAAAAAAAATAATACCCTTTATTATATTATTATTTCTGGTAGTTTGCATTTAAACGCACCGCTTTGATTGAAGCATCAATTATTTAATGCTCATAAAAAAATAAAATCCCAGAGCTAAAGTATAAAATAAAAATACTAATAATTTTTATTTTAATAATAATAATATAACTAAAAGCAGCGAGAAAGAAATTGAATGAAGAAAATAACGTGCAAAAGCCAGCCGTTAAATATGAAAAGTTTCTTCTGAGCAATATAAGGTATGTAATGCTTTAGCATTGTGCATCGTATTGTATGCAGCGCTCAAAGCTCAGTGCTCAGTACTGAGCACTCAAAGTGCTCCGGGAGCACCGCGGCATTAGCATGACGACTAACCGTAAGAATAATCTTATTATATTTCCTTACGGCAGCGTCTACTCGCGTTCAATTAGCCTCAAGGCATTAGCCTCCAGTCTGAAGCCCAAATTAGGACTCAAGCACTTTACTTACGCAGATCGAGCTCGTACCCACAGCCAGTGGAAGTAGTCTTAGGAGTCCGACAAGTAGTAGTAGTTTATGCCTTATAATACACATAACATCAGCCAGTACAGCAGTTAGCAGTACAAGTTGAGTCTGCCGAGTTTTAGGCGAGGTATATAGTCGTTTCACGAAGAAACATGATTCATAGTCGACTCACGAGAGTAAAAGCTCGTTCTATCTCAGAAGTCTTACCCGTATCAGTGCGCCTTGCTTTTATTCCTGCTCTTTTATTTTCCCTGAGCGCCTCTATATATGCTGCATACTATACTATGCTGCATACTACTCGCTACTACATTCACTCTCAGCTTCTCGCTCGCTCATTCGGTCGTTTTCCTGCCACGCCACTGATGATAGCTTTCTGATCTTCCCACCGAGATCCTCCATCATGATTACACTTTTCACATTTTTTTTATTACGCTCGTTCACAGTACTAACGTTATTTTTTCACTCGGTGAATTATCCGACGACTCGGAACGAGGATATATTGAAAAATGAAATAAAGTTGTATGAGTAGAGGGTGGCTACTCTCATCATATCTTCCTCTCTTTATGTACTTTCATACATTTATTCAAACATACGATAGTACTTTTTATTTATTTATTTTTTCATCGTCATTTAACACAGCAAACAAATACGTTAACATTCCGATAAATAAAAATGATGTTTACATACGCGCGAGTGGGTGTACAAATGCGTCTTTATACAAGAGAACGTAAACGCGAACGATGAGCCGGATGATGGCTCTTATGTGTCTCTATAAATATCATTCGGATGGCAAAGCATGCATGGATGGAGAGAATTTTTGCATGTCCATTTATGCAGCCAACTGGTGTAGTATGGGTACATCATAAATGCCGTCAACGTGTGTGCTGCGTCAAAAACTCCTCGAGAAGATAGAAGATATTCAGAGTATCGTTTGGTATCGCGTTGTGGGTACTCCACTCACGGGAATGTCTTTTCTTATTCGCTATATACTTTTTTATTTAAACTCAACTTTTATTTTTATGCTTGTTGGCTTCTCTTTGGTTTAACTTTTTTTGTTCTCTACTCGGTTCATCCGAGAACTCACCCGTCTATGCGTGACTCAAGGTCACACGAGCAGAGGATCCACGAACAAGGAAAGATATGTAGAATAATCCAGCAGTATGTGTTAATGTATTTATTTATTTTTTTTTTTTTTTATAATTTTTGGCTTTTGTTCAACGAGAAAAGTTGCTTGTAAAATTTTAGCTCGGGCTTTATGATATATTTATATATATATATGTATGTCCGTAGAGCCAACGAACGGCACACGTTTGTGTATTTATCTGCATTGTGCTCATCACACGGTCTTTTACGAGAGTAGAAACACGAGTGGAGAGTTTATGTTTTGTTACTGTACTCGTTGAGTAGAAACCTGCTCACCCACACGTGTTCAAGTATCCGAGCCTGGGTTATTAGGTGCTAATAGACACGTCGGGACATGCGACAAGCCACTGAGTGTCTAACGAAATGTCTATTCAATGCATTAACAATATGTTTATAAACATATTTACTTCTATACATTCTCTCGCGAGCGAGGTTTTAATTTATTACCGCGATATTGTGCTATTCAGTGGATAAATATACATACCTGGGTCAATGATCTTGCTGTGGATAATTTTTCAACGGGTTATAAATTGATAGTTTTTATTTTATTTGAATAGTGAGTAGACATAATATAGAATAACTGCTTCACTTTGTTCATCTTTTAGCCAAGTGTTTTTACAATAGATCTCAAGTGTTTCAAATTACATCCCTCGTAAATGTTTTATTTTCAGTAATTCACTTTTATGCATCTAAAGTTATAGACCTTTAAAGTTCAAGTATCTTTATATTTGTATTAAAATTTTTATTATTAATTTTACACTTTTATTTAATATCTTATACAAAATAACTTGTAAAAAAATCATTAATTTTACTTTGAATTTTTAATTAATTTTAAATAATTAAAATTCAATTTTGTTAAAAATTTAGATTTGAAAAAAAAAGTTATTGACTTAAATTTATTTTAATAAATTATTTTACTTACATAAAAAAATTAATTAAAATACAAAATAATATAATAAAATGTTGAGACGCATTGCTAAAAATAGTGCACCCATGATATGACAAGATTGACATTTATTTGACTCTTTTAAATTTCACGTCATTTAATTTAAGTATCGCGCTATTATTACATTTGATAGCCGGTTTTGTTTCCTTGTTTTTTATTTTATTAGTTTTTTTTTTATACATCATAAACCTGGTTATTGAAATTCGCATTGGCTGTAGTCGGTTTAATGTTTTTTTTTCTTTCACGTGCTGGCATTTAAATGTCATTATTATGAGTCCTCTTGAAATATAGCCGGGTTCAGTGTGTTATGATTACACTAAAATAAAATGTGACTCGGCAAAAAACATTACCGCTATTTATCGTGCTCATTTGTACTTAATAAAAACAATTCCAATCTCCCGTTGTGATTTATGAATAAAACCAATCTTTGATATTTCTATTCACAATATCTTCAGTTGTCATATTTACTTCTTCTTATTGTTATTTTTAATATTCTCAATAGTAATCCAACGCAATCGGTTTCCGATATTGTATATTATCCTCGACCTACATCCACAAAATAATTTCAATATCAGATCTTATAAAGAACAGCCGTACTGACAAATATTAAAAATATAATCCACCAGAAAACTATTAAAACTCTTAATACGATCCATATAATGCTCAAAGCAATATCCGGGCTAAAAAATAAAAATAAGTAAATAAACCAGCCAATCGACTCTCTCTTTTCTTTGTTCTTCCAGGATAACCCCCACTCAAGTTGTATCCTGGTGAGCCCGCGAATGTCCCCATTGCATTTAATTCAAGCACGATACGAGGCGATGCTATAGAATGACAGAATTCACAAGAGAAACAGAATCAGCTTGTTATTAGCACGTTCGCGCATAACTCGAATTCAACGATGCGTGTGGCACGCCGCCCTGAGCGAGACCGATCGCGCACGCACATACGCCTCGAGCTCCAGTCTCTCTTACTCTGGGAATATTTATGGCTCTCGTAGTACCAATGTGCCCCCTTAAAATCTCCTCCTCCCAAGTTTGCACAAAAAAGTAACGCCTCGTAAACAAAAAACAACCATTAAACTCTAATAAACAAAAAATAATCCCCTCATCTCCTTATTCACAGCCTTTGCTCCGAAAAAAAAATAAAAAAAAATTACAAAAAAATAAATCACCAAAATTATGACTAAAATATCTCATATTCTCACAGAACTAACTCATCAGATGTAATAATTTTGACATTAAAAAATATACATCCACATCTACACATAATAAAATAAAATATAAATATTTTTTTGACAACCTCTCAAGCCTTGAGATCTATGAAGTAATGTCTTCATTATAACCCAAACACCCAGACAAGCTGTCATTATTTTTTGCTTAGCAATATAAAATAATACACACACGGTTGAGCACCGCTGAAGAGTGAGATTCCTCAGCAGCAACAGCAGTAGTTCAGGCAAAGGCACATATATAATATTGCCAAGCGGTTTAGTTCTATACACTCACGTGCAAAAGGGACGGAACAGAACAGCCAGTTGATGTGCACATGTATGTACAAGTACAAGTATTTATATATTTATAAGTATGAGTAAGAAAATACGGAGAGAAATAAAAGGCTTGGAGTGGATATTGGAACCACTGAGGCTCCGATTCACCATCAGAATCAGATTCAGCATCGGTATCAGTGCAGCAACGCGACCATACATACTGCATATACTACATCGGCAAAGTATAAGGAGTAAAGAGAGAAAGATTCGCAAGTTATGCTCACGAAGGCGATGCTGGTACACAACAGCAGCAGCGGATTCTTCACCTCCCTCGTGTGCAGTTCTCTCATTCGAAACAGCTTCCACTTAGTTCTCCTTACCTCTACTCTCCTTAACTCTCCTCTCGAGCTCGGGTGTACGGTATAAGGTATACAATTTTATTTATTCTCATTCTTCTTTTATTTATTCTTCCTTTATATTCTTCCTCTTATACTCTCAATACTTTTTATTTATTTTTATTTATTCTCTCGATGGCTGTTACTGTACTTATACTGGTACACTCGGTAATACGTTTGCTGGTGCTGGATCTGACTCTGACTCTGACTCTGGGTGCAATAAAACGATTCGCTAACAATTTACGCCTGCTACATCCGCTGGCTGGATTATTCTCCCCGGTGAAGGATATTCTGTATTCTGTATTGTGTGCTGTAACTGGTTCCCGATCTTCGAACGTACAGATAGATAGAGAGAAAGAGGAAGAGAGAGTTGTGGATATTCTCAGTCCGCGTTTAGTTCAATAAGACTGAGCGCAGTGGTAACAACCGGTCATTGCCGATAACTCCATTTAATTCCCGATCGGATATATAATAGTCGATGGGATGTCGACGCCCTTGAGCTGCTTCTGCTCCTGAGAAAGCTAAATTGCTAATTGCACGCACGCGGTTAAATTGCCCTCAGCTATTTTATTCACGCGGGATATAGCATTAAGCGCTTGACACAACACTTGTTAATGCAACTAACCGGCTCATTAACTATCACTTGAATTTCGTTAATTTAATTTTATTCGCTGGTGATTTATTTATCCAGATGAATCGAGTGTAACACAAGCCAGGCATTGAATTTTTATTTCAATTCCTATTTCCTTCCTGCTCTGACTGATGCGGCTGCTGCTTCTCATGCTGGTGTAGAGACTGCGGGGTAGCGAAGAGAGTCAATGAAACCGCCTTGTGTTGGCTATTTACTCACAATTTGTTTGGTCGGGGAGCTTTAAAAAAAGAAACAGAATGAAATGAAAGGTAAAAAAAATATTCCGGTAATGGAGAAAGGACCGCGGTAGCGATGGTGGGGTATTTGGCCAAACCATTGCGCGTAAAATTAAAACAGGGGTTAAATTAATTGGATTCTCATCCGACGTTGTCTCGCAAAATGTGAAGTCGGCGAAACGGTTAACCGACGGTAGTAGCAAACGAGGAGATGAGAATATATATATACACTCGCGCAATCCGGACGAACGCCCTTTTTTTTTAAACTCTTTACTTTGGTTATTTTTTTTTTTTTTTTTTTCAAGTTTTTATTATGTAGTCTGCCTGGGTAAAGAGTTACTCTTTTTTTCTCTATCTCTATCTCTTTCTTTTTGAAACAAGTGACGGGAATAAAATTTACTCATACTAAAATTCCATCAGAGATATTTCAAATATTTTTTAGTCTTTAATAAAAAAAAAAAAAAAAAAAAAAAGATTATAATAATTCGAACAAAATCTAGTTATAAAATTACTCAATTAGGAATAATTTTTTATTTATCTCAGTTTTTTTAGGCTGTCATAATTTATTAATAAATTTACGAGCGAATTAAGTATTATTATATCTGAGAAAAAAAATTTAATTGGCTTGAAAATAAAGTATCGAAAATTAGCATTTATTTAAAGAGTTTGAATGATATGTTGACAACGGTCACAAAGTTATGCGAATGATTTGCTCTTGGAGCGCGACAAATGTGCGAGAACCGCCTGTCGTGGTTGCATATGTGGTACGACAAAAATAAAAAAAAAAACAGCACAGAAACAAAAAAGTTTTAATGAAAATAAAAATACAAAAAAGCAGACGCCGAGAAGTCCAAGTTGGACGTGGATCATTCAAGGATTTCATCTCCCGTCCCATCGTCAGCCTCCACTCGACACAGCATTAACATCGTGTCTCATGCAGCCGAGTCGGGTTTTTCGGACATCCGGGTGACGCTACTATTTCTTGCCAATCAGCGAGAATACACACGGAATACAGCCTCCGAGGGTGGATCACTTGCTTTTAAAATTGATTAAGAACCTTTGGTCTTCTTTTCGCCAACTCCCTTCTTTCATTATTATTATCATTCGTGTTCTTGTTCTCACACGTGTATAACTTAACTGTCGTCCGCATCCAGATCCATAAAAAAATATCCTGTAGGGAATAGATCCCACGCGGCGACGCGGAGTCTTCTGTTGCTTCGACACGGATTCTCCTGGAATTTAATTATAGTATTATATTGTACCCACAGAAAATAGATCAGTAGAGTGGTAGAGAATAGAAACTCATCTCCAGTTTCCGTTAATTCCCTTGCGGCTTCTCCTTCTCCTTCTCCTTCACTTGAACCCCGGAAAATATTGATGGCTTCAGCAATATCGCGTGTTATTATTTTTATTGGAAATACTTCTTACTCTGGTAGAGCTTGAAATTTTTTTTTTTAATTTTAATACTAGTACTTTATAAAACATTGCAAAAGCAAGCAATCATGTGTCCCCTCGAGGAGACGTTCACCTTTTCCGAATATCGAGAACGTAACAGTCCAGCCCAAAGGCGTTAAAACTAACGTCACTCCCAATTTAATGTATCGCGGTCGTTTTCCAAACGAATAGCCCTCGTTGGAAGGTAATTTAACATCATTTAACCGTCACTTATTTATCCGTTGAATTTGCGTTACAGCCATTACACCGGACGTCTTATAATTGTGCGCTCAGCATTTAATCCTCAGCCTTGTTCTCTTTCATTCTTTCCTTTAAGTTTCTTCCCTTTACTCTTACTCTCACTCTTATCTCGGTTTTTGGCTCGTGTCTACTTTTATAACTCCAGAAATGAATTATTAGGCACTTAATGTTTGAATAAAATTTTAATAAAGCATTACTCTTAATTTATACGTGTCCCAACAAGTCAATAAAATTTTATTATTTTATTTTATTCTCTCCGGATTTTTATTTATCAGACTTATCGTTAGTTGTTAAATTTTTTTATCGCCATAATTTAATTTCAAATAATTATTAGCATTGAGTTAAACAGTCGTAAACAATCGTGAAAACTGGGAACAGAAAATTGTGGTTACACACATATATATAAATAAACAAACTACACACACTTATCACGAATTTATGGTGAGAGCAGTACCTCGAATCTCTTGTGGCGCATGTAATGCACGAGCGCATAAGACACGTTGTCACGAGATACGACAACTCGTTTTGGAGCTAACGAGTATCCCGTTTTAATTTACACCGATTTATGTTTCGCTTGTTGTATTGTACGGAAATTTTATTTTATTATTAACACGTGAATTACTGAATAATGTATTTGAATAAATCTTTAAAATATTATCATTCTCATTTGCATGAGAAAAAATACCAAACAACGGAATAAGAGAAACAATATAAATATAAATATTAATTATTGTTTAAATAATTCGTTCAACAGTCACATTAATTACTCATTGTTGATGACAACTATTGAATCGACATTATTTCATTCTTTTCCGATGTAATATAATTAAATTAATTTTTATAACTCACTGCATCGCAAAATTCAATAATAATAATAATAATAATAATAATAATAATAATAATAATAATAATAATAATAATAATAATAATAATAATAATAACCCGACTAGAATTTTAGTGAGGCATGCCGAAAAATCAGTTCGGGGCGAAGTTAGCTTTCCGAAATTAGGCTAGCCCACCCAATTCGGATCTTATTTGTTTTAAATTAGGCAAGCCGAACATTGATATGCCAAAAGAATTCCACATTCGATGTAATCTCGTAATAGTTTGGCACTGCCTAAGTTCGGCATATCATGGATTGCCTAATTAGTACAAAATAGCGGTAACCAAAAGCTTACCGAAGTTTGGTTCACCAAGCTCGGGCTTACTTAGGCAAACCTGTGGAAATGCCTAAGTTCGGTATATCATGGATTACCAAACTGTTATGAAATAACAGTAACCAAAGGCTTACCGAAGTTTGGTTCACCAAGTTCGGGCTCACTTCGGAAAACCTGTGGCAATGCCTAAGTTCGACATTTCATGGGTTGCCAAACTGTTATGAAATAACGGTAACCAAAGGTTTACCGAAACTTGGCATACCACGATCGAGCTTCTTTAGACAAAACTGTGGAAATGCTTAAGTTCGTTATGTCATGGATTGCCAAACTGTTATGAAATAACGACAACCAAAGAGGCTTACCAAAGTTCGATTCACCAAGCTCGGGCCCATTTAGACAAACCTGTGGCAATGCCTAAGTTCGATATGTCATGGATTGCCAAACTGGTATGAAATAACGGTAACCAAAGGATTGCCGAAGTTTGATTCTCCGAGCTCGGGCTCATTTAGGCAAAACTGTGGCAATGCCTAAGTTCGATACGCCATGAATTGCCAAACTGATACGAGATAACGGTAACCGAACAGTAACTAAAGGTATTCTGAAGCTTGGTCTATCAAAATGAAACTTGACTAGGTAAGTCTGTGACAAGTCCTCACTTAGGTATAATATCGGAATTCCTAACTCGACCGTTGCAACGGTAACCGAATGTTTGCCGAAGTGTCGGGCTTATAAGTATCTTGAGGCAAGAGGTCGCTCATCATCGGCGTAGCGTCGCCGTATGGTATAGGGCTCTCGTGCGTCGGGTACAGTATTCGAGTCTCGCGTTCGACATG
The DNA here is from genome assembly GCF_020080835.1 of Cotesia glomerata. Classification (NCBI taxonomy): domain Eukaryota; kingdom Metazoa; phylum Arthropoda; class Insecta; order Hymenoptera; family Braconidae; genus Cotesia; species Cotesia glomerata. Next base: position 7,833,756 of record NC_058158.1, read on the forward strand.
TAAAGTTTTTAATAATTAATAATTAATAATTATAATTATTCTTAAGGCGAGTGTGAGGTAAATGTAAATGTTGTTTGTGACTTATGTATCTAACTCCATCTCCTTCCCCCTTAACCCATAAAATCGACCAATCAAAGAAAACTTCTTCATAGTAAGAAAAACCCTAAAAAGCGAAAAAAATGACCGAAAATATAAAAAAAATAATACTAAATAAAAAAAAAAATTTTTTTATTTACTTAATATTTAAAAAATATTGTCCTAAAGTCGATATTTATATTTAAAATTTAAAAAGTAAATAAAAAAAAATAAGCATTCATTATTATTAATTTTTGCTTTATAATAAAAATAGCTAAAAACAAAGAAAGGATTCAATTTGGATTCTTCCGTGCGAATTTAGTTTCTGAATTGCTGCCTAGTTAGGTAGCCAAATTTGGACCGAATGAGGCTTGGATAGTCACCAGCAAGTGTGGTTTCCACACCACCGCCTAAGTCGGAAGCCAAGTTAGGCCCAAACTCGCGACTACGTTACTTCCGGGACGTGGGCCAACTTTGGCTTCCTGGTTCGGCGCGAGCTTGGAATTCGGCATGCCTAATTCGAAGCGAACCACCGCCGAACTTAAATTTCTAGTCGGGAATATAGCGACGCTAATGTAAATTTTATATTTCCAATTTAAAATTTTTTTAGTTTACTGGCCGCACTCAAACGCATTCATTTTGAACTTACTAATAAAATAAAATAAAAATAGTGATAATAATAATGGAAAAAAAAGCGACAATCTCAGATTATCCGATATACACGTGAATGCATAAAATATCTCATGCGTTATTCTGCTTCTACTTTTTTCTCTTTACTTGTATACTCTCGTTCATTTTTATTCGTACTCATCGCCCGCATTTCTACGGTTGTATATATTCCAGTACAATATTTTTTTTACCCACCTTTTTTTTTATTATTTTATTTTATTTTATTATTTCAGCACTCTCGGGCTTCATGTATTAACTTTTTATTTATTTACCTTTTTTATTCCGTTAACCAGGAAATACATTAATATATAAACGTCGATTCAATGTTATACCAACTAATGAAATTAATACGATTTTTTTAAATTTAAAATTTTCTCTCATAAAACTTTTCGAGTTATAAAATATTATAATATTTTATTTCTGATTAAAATAATTTACCACGCATTCAAACGAATAAAAAATCAATTAAAAACTCGTTCATTATTCGATAATAATTACCATTAAAAAAAATGACCTCACTTCTTTTTTCCGTCAATAATTACTCGAATAGACACTATTAAAAAATCTCATAAATAATTTAAATCAATTAGTCCTCATCCACGCAAATAACTCACGATTCTACAAGCAATAAAATTTATTTCTTTCAAAAAAATCTCTCAAGAAAAAAATTGTCCGACTCTGCATTTACAAAGGTAATTACAAAGTGGATAAAAAAACGCTGACTATTATACCCAGTCAACTAAAACTCTCCTATCACATCAATTAAATTTATATTGAGTGAGAAAAAACGTCTCGGGCCCGTATCATCGCACAAATAAACAAGCACCACAGTATAGTAATTACTAATTTTTCTGTTAACTTATATTTTATTATTCAGCAATCTTCTCTCGTCCTCGCTGGCTCATTATCTATCTACACATGTAAATTATTCTTAGCTCATTAGCATGCTCACGCAAGCGACGAGTAAATAGCGTGGGGATGACTGGCTGCCTGCTACCGATGATTATATTTTCAATTGTTTAATTTCTGTCATTGAAATTCATTGTTACAGACTCATACTCACAAATAGTAAACACATATATACTCCTCAAATAATACCGAATATTATATTAGTATTACACTATTATATGAGGAAAGAGCACGTATAACATAGGATACAGAACTCGTAACTTGTTCGCGCATTTATAATCAGTGTTCTATGCGTGTAATTGTATACCGTTTTAATCCGTGACAAATTCTCACAGTAATTATCATCACAAACAACACACAAAGCTTGCAAATATACTGCACTGTAATTATTTCATATAAACTTTGGATTGAGGCAACAAACCTCGACATCAATATGAATATTTAAAACTCAAACTGCGACATTTTATGCATAATTAATTTTACCGAGTAAATTAATTGTAATTTAATCGAAAAAATCTTCATGATAATTATGAATTATTATTAATAACGCTATTCTAAATTATCTTGCACTACACTGATAGAAGGAAAAAAAAAAAAAAAGGGAATAAATATTAAAGGGTTTTTAGGGTATAAATATTTATTTCCACTAAATAATATTCAGTAACAGGTACTAAATATTTCTTTGACAAGTATTGTCGGTAGATGGTTATGCTTTAATTCCAATGTTTATGTGATACATAACCTATTCACTGACTCAGATTATTTTATTAAGCTCGATTAATAAGCCCAATAAATGACTTCTATTTATGTCTTTTCTCAGTAGAGTTTAGTTAACATTTTTCAATTAGTCTATTATTAATATGTTAAAAACTTGTTTAATTTTAAATTTTATAAATGCCTCAAACAAAAAAAAACATAATTTAATGAGATTATTTTCTTTACAATACCTTATATTTTTACTTAAAATTATTTATTTTAATTATTTTTATTTATTTTAAGTTAAAAAGTTAGGTTACACGTTAAAATTAATTAAAAAATTAATTTCTTCGATACCAATAAACGATTTATTGCGTAGCAATAAATCATTCGTTAAATACTACTAAATAATTATTTGGTGGAACTAAATGGGCTTTAATAAATGACTTAGTACCTATTACTAAATATTTGGTAATGAAAGGTTTGTTACTAAATCATTTAGTATCTGTTACTAAATCTTATTAAATAGAACTGAATCCTTCTATCAGTGTAGCTGTTACTCACCGGCTCCGCTGGGCGTTTTATAGAATTGCATTTTTAGATCTAGACTTAAAATTTAATTAGAGTATTGTTTTGACTTGCACAGATTCCCAATTCTATCGAATTGGCATGCACCTTTTATCCATGTAATTATTCTAGCTAATATTCATTGTAACTTTCAATGTGCAATCATTATAACATTTCCGTGTCTTTCTTACAAAAATAAATAATAATTGATATGAAAAAAAAAATTTGTAATGAGCATTGAAAGTTTCAGTTAAAGAAATTTAACTGACAGGTCTCATAAGTGAAGAAATCTGCCTAGTATATAAACATAACGAATAGAATTAAAAAATTTATTTTAAACAAATAACAATCGAATAGAATAAATTTAGTTACAATAAAAATTCATTATTTCTAAGTCAAAAAAATATAAGTTCCGGATAAGTAATCACCACCATATTATATACTAAAACCTTTTCCGAAACACGTTGCATCTTATGGTATAAATATTATTCCGATCAGTTAACTAGTTTTCGCAGTATAACCGGACAAAAAAGCCGGCTCTCCATTTATTAGTATAGATAAATTATAGACGTAAATATCAAGAAGAGAATAAAAGAGGAGAGGAAGGGAAAATTATTTTTGCATCGGGCATAAAAGCGATAAATTATTTTATAGTTCACGATAATTAATGCGATCGTCTTTGCAAGTCGTACTGTATAATGTAAAAATGGCAAGTCAATGGAGTGAGTTGAGAAAGATCGAGAGTCGAAGGCGAAGAATAGAAAAGGAAAAGAGACGACAAAATGACGTACTCGGAGATAGGTCGAATACGTGGCGCATACTGAGCGGAACATTACTCGCATTATTAATGAGAATCGTAAAACATCATGGCACGTATCCACTTCTATCGTAGTCCTTACATTAGTTGTCTACTACGTATTTGTCATTTTTTGGTGCATTTTTTCTTTTATTCTTATCATAATAATTTTTTGGACTCTTTTATTATTATTTATATTTATTACCTTGATTTTAATCTGATAAAAAGTGTCTGCGCTTACACTTTAGATAAAATTACGAGATCACCCACGCGTGACTGAATTATTGCGTCGCTGCGCTTTTCAACTCGGTAAATTCACGATGCAAATAATAAACAAGAGCGGAGTAATAGAAAGAAGAGATTGCGGCGGTTGTTAAAATTTTAATGGCAATATCCGTTTTTGCCGTTGATGTGAGCAATTGATTTTATGTAACGGAAACAATAAAGCCGAGGAGGAGAGAGAGGAGATCCCTTGTAGCTATCGCAGATGAGCGTCTGCTGGATTTATTAGAGGATTTTAATTCTTTAATTGGAGCTGCCCGGGTGTTTTTCTGGTGACAGAACGGACTCGCGTGTAGCGTTAATTATAAATGTTGTGACCGGAGATTTACGGTATTGCGGATAAGTTGGAGGTAAGAAAATAAAATAAAAACGTTAAATGAGTTGTGAGTGAGATTGTGTTGGGTTGAAAGGGCCGTTGGTGTCTCGAGTCTCAAGTTAAGTCTCAAGCATTGTCTGGATCGTCAACGTGTCTTCATCTTCGTTAGAGATAAAAGTTGAGGCTCCGAAAGAACCAAACGGCCTCGTTACGTGCCTGCAATTCTTACAAACTACTGCCGAACAATAAAGATCGACGTTAATGCACCTTTGTACCGCACGCTCATTACTTGTGTACCTTCCTGGTCTACCTACTGATATTATATGTGATATAAATGTTTGGGTAAATTAAAGTTAACGATTCGTGACGACCACGTACACGATAGTTACTTCATTTTTCGCTAATCAATCATGGCTGCAACGTTTCAATTAAATTTTTTTTTTATTACTTTTTTATGTCCAACTGATTATTAAAGTCACACCAATCATAATTTTATTATAAGTAAAACTTTTTGTTCAAAACAATTATTTATCTATTAATTCCAACCTATGTACACAGAAAAAAAGGTTCACTTAAGCCAAGAAAATATTTTTCTTCCTAATTATTTTCTTAAGCGAAAAAAAAATTTTTTTTTGACACAAGAAATTTCACTTATTACAACTAAATTAATTCTCTTGCTTTAAGAAATACATATCTTGATCCAAAAAATTTATTTAAATCAAGAAAATCTTTTTGTTTTGAGAAAATTCAGCTTCTTACTCAAAAAAATTTTGTTTTTGATAGAAGTAAATTTTCTTGTCTTGAGAAAATTTCTCTCTTGCTCCAAAAAATTAAATATAAAGATAGAAGTAAATTTTCATTAATATTTTTATTGATTAACATGTCAAATGGGAAGATCAAATAATATTGAATCATTTTTTTTCATTCAATATGTATAATTGCACGCTAAAATAATATAAAATGGGTATCAAATATTCAAGAGAAAAATTTTCTCAAGGTGAGAAAATTTTTTTTCTCAGCTGAAGTAGGTGGCGCTGCTTCATTAAAGTATCTAAAAATCTTGATCAAATATAAAAATTTATTGTATCAAGTATTTATGATAATTTGTATTAAGAAAAAATTACTTCCACCAAGAATAGAATTTCTCGAAAAATTTTTACTTCGGCCAACACAACTTCGGTCTTCGTTCAGGCACCCGAAAATTTTCTTGAGTCAAGAATTTTATTTTCCAGTCAACAAATTTTTTCTTTCTGTGTACAAATAAATTTTTTATCTCTATAAGTAAAGATAATTAGTATAAAAACTTTGTAGATTTTTCATTGAAAATAAATAAAAAAATGACAAATAATTTTCCTTTAAATTAATGTCTCAAATATATATTCCTATAATTTTATGAGCGGTCAGTAGTTAGTTACTTTCTTAATGGTTTTATACCAAGTAATTAAAGTTGAATGGGACAAGTTTAAGTGAACTGTATTTCAAAGAAACACTTTAAAATTTAATTACTTTATGTAAAATCACAAAGAGGGAGAGAACCGACGGACCAATCATGGTTGAATATTTAGGGATGAACAAGTTAAGGGAGTTACATGAACCTACCAAGTTTAAAGGTCAGTTTAATATCAGCCGGCTTAAGAGTAAGATCGTGACAACTCAGAAATAAATTATAAAAATTTTAACTATTGTGTGTAAGTAAATTCAATTTGAATTATTATAAGCTGCGAGCTTAAATAGTGTTGGTATATCGTCTGACTGCTAAGGGTCTTTTCTACTAGCCGGCAATGATGTATTAACGGTCTCGGTCTTGGTATAGTTTCCTCGTGGGAGATAAAAAGAGTTAAGAAGAAGATAAAATATTTGAACAAGTACTCGCAGAAATAAAAATAAATGTTAGGGTTGTTTGCGTGTGTATCGGCGGACAACCTGATCAAAGAAGTTTGCGCATCGATCATGAGATTCATGAGAGAGTACATCGTCGTGAGAGATTCCACAGCTCAGTAGAGTCACGAGACTCTCCCTGCCAATTACAGTTGATCATTATTGTAGTAGTGTTGTTGTTATTGTTGTTGTATATACGCCTAGTAGAAGCTATTTAATTTATTTTTCACTCTTCCATTACTTATTTATTTATCCTTTATACGTCCATCCATCCTTATCCGGCGGAGCAATACAATATAAATAAACTTGACGAGTTATCGCATTTCATGAATCGAGTGACGGACAGACGGGTTTTCAGTTGCACTGCCAACAGAAATTCATTCGTATTATCTGCTATCTCGGTTTTAAATCCACTTGTGCAAGTCAGAATATTATTCTGAAGACCCGGAAGACAAGCTATTTAATTTGATCGTACTTGCTCTCAATTTACCTTTTTCATTTTATACCTCAACCTCAACCTCAACCTCTGTCTCTATTTCTCTACTTCTGCCTCAATACTATCTCTACTTTTACCCTTACTTTGTCCTCATCCTTATCTCTCGCTCATTCTTTCTCAACTCGATCCTATTATTCTAGTGGCAATTCAACTACGCTGCTAATAAACCAGGATTATTAAATTGAGAATTTCATGAATTATGCATTATAAAACTTAACAAATATCTCTCAAACAATTTATAAGATAAATATATTCAACTAAACTCGACTGAATTTCAATTAAATTTAATTAAATTGTCGTTTAATATGTTGGATAAAAGAACAGGTGTTATCAAAAGCACTTTATTAAATAAAATTTCAAAATTGCGTCATTTTTTTTCCACTGAAAAAATATTTAAGTTTTTATACTAATAAATAACATCTTTATCACAAGTTTATTATTTATTTAATTGCATAATTAAAATAATATAATTATTGGCAATTAAGTAATTATTTAAACAAATGTTAATTAAAAATTTTATATTTTTAACAAAAAAAAATACCAACAAGTAAAAAACAATCCACAGATTCGGTAGAATCTGACGCCAAGTTCCCTTCAAATCCGTTGTAAACGGAGCGCCAGACTACCGAGTATGTTTACCATAAGCAGAACGATATTTTCAGGTTGCAAAATTTTATTCATTCTACAGACCTTTTTTTTCTTCAATGATACTCTATAATAATACGTTATATGTTATATTATCAATATTAATTAATAATGGTCTTTGAAAATAATAAATTCTATTTAAAATTAATTAAATTCACTGGCACAAACTATAGTGACCCAGATTTTTAGATCCTGACTTTTTTCTTATGGAGAAAGTGACATGCCACAGACTAAATAATTCGAGAATCCATGGTAATCCTTCTATAGATAGGAAACTACAGTTAGAAAAAAATATTTCACAGCTTGCACCTACACCCGCCAGGGTGCGCTGAAATTATTTCTACATAAACTGTAGCTTCAAGAGGATAGTTTGTTATAAAAAATTTAGCCAACGCGAGATTTAAGTTGATACCAATTGTCTATTTTTATTATAATTACAAAAAATACTAAAATTCGAACAAAAACAGTTTCACTGTAAAAAAATCGCGCCAAGTCCACGTTCATAAGACTTTTAAGAAAAAAAAATTAGACAAACGGTTGACCCTGAAGGCCATCCCTGCAACTTCCCGCCACTTACATACCTAGGCGCTTAAAATTGCACTAATAATTGCTCTTCGAGCACAAAAAAACAACTTATGTCTTATTTTGAGCTCTACAAGCTCAAAGAGATAGTCTTTCTATACTTTTGACATAGAATTTAATTTCACATAACTTCACACTAATAGATTTGTTTATAGTTAAAAAGATTTGTTAATATTTAACAAATCATTTATTAGAAGCCATTTGTTAGGCCTTAACAAATATTTCTGAGTATTTAAAAAGATTTATTAATAATTAATAAATGAATATCAGATTTATTGAATACAAACAAATCATTTTGAATACTAAGAAATATTTATTTAACATTAAAAAATGGTCTCTAATAAATGATTTGTTAGCTATTAACAAATATTATTTAATACAAATAAATCCTTCTATCAGTGCAGTCAATTCGTTCAAGAGATATCATAAACGAAAGAAAACCGAAAAGTGTTTTCTGCACATAACTTCACATAATTTCAGTCAGTTTGTTCAAGAGATATCATGAACGAAAGAAAACCGAAAAGTGTATTCTGCACATAACTTCACATAATTTCACATAATTTCAGTCAGTTTGTTCAAGAGATATCATGAACGAAAGAAAACCGAAAAGTGTATTCTGCACATAACTTCACATAATTTCACATAATTTCAGTCGATTCGTTTAAGTGTTTTTTCCACATAACTTCACATAACTTTACATAATTTTGCATAAGTTCACATAACATTTCTTTTCGGATCGTTTTTGATGAGATAGTATAATTTTTAGACTTTTGAACTCGAAGAAGCATAGAAAAGCTATCTCTCCAAGCTCGGAGAGCTCAAAATAATACATAAATCGATCCAAAAAAAATTAGGAAAACGGTTGACCCTGAAGGCCATCCCTGCAACTTCCCGCTAATTCCATACTTAGGCGCTTAAAATTGCACCAATGACGTTTTTGAGCTCTTCGAGCTCAAAAATACAATTTATGGGTTATTTTGAGCTCTCCGAGTTCAAAGAGATTGCTTTCCTATGCTTTAAAGCTCTTCGAGCTCAAAAGTCTGATAGAGATTTGATAAGACACTATTTCTTGAATTTTTTAACCGCAATAACTTTTGAATGAATAAACCGATTTTTACGCGGTTGGCAGCATTCGACGCAGTTTTTCAAGCCTCACAAAGAATGTTAAATTTTGAATTGATCGCGCTAGGAATTTCGGAGTTATTCCGAAAAAACACTTTTTTCGGTTTCCTTTCGTTCACGATATCTCTCGAACGAATCAACCGATTTTGACCGGACTGGTGGCGATCGACGTGATTTTTCGAGGTTAAGAGCTGATTAGTTTTTGGAATTGAACCTTTAAGCCGTTTAAAAGTTATTCCAAAAAAACCACATTTAAAAAAAATTTTTTTCAGTTTTTTGAAGATTTCTCAAAATCTATTGATCTGAATCGGTCCAAATAGTTTTCAAAATCTAAGTTTGGTCAAGCCCTTTCGAATGGCACCAACCGCGATGAAATCGGTCAAGCCGTTCAAAAGTTATAAGCGGTTCACATACTTTCACACACACACACACACACACACACACACACACACACACACACACACACACACACACACACACACATACATACAGACACCGTGACAACCTCGCGGGGATAGTCAGGGAAGCTTCCTGTGACCTTCAAACGTCGAGTTCAAACGTCGGTGCAAATCTCTATCAGACTTTTGAGCTCGAAGAGCTCAGAAGCATAGGAAAGCAATCTCTTTGAGCTCGGAGAGCTCAAAATAACCCATAAATTGTATTTTTAAGCTCGAAGAGCTCAAAAACGTCATTGGTGCAATTTTAAGCGCCTAAGTATGGAATTAGCGGGAAGTTGCAGGGATGGCCTTCAGGGTCAACCATTTTCCTAATTTTTTTTTCTTAAAAGTCTTATGAACGTGGACTTGGCGCGATTTTTTACAGTGAAACTGTTTTTGTTCGGATTTGTAAAACAGCGATAAAATATGTTTTATCATTTAAATTAAAAAATAAAAAACATACTTGTTATCAATTTCTTATTATTGTAGTTATTCAAATGTCACAACAAAAACCACAATACGATAATAATATTAATTACATTGTTATTCACAATAAATGTTATCGCTGATAATTATAATTATTGTGTCGTGCATTGTTGGTGTATATGTTATGTAAAAAGTGATAACTAACAAAGTTATGAATAATAAATATGACAATTATTATTAATATTCCCAACAAAGTATCTTTATCATTTAGATAAATATTTTCTTTTAATAAAATATCATTAATAATAATAAAATAACTAACGAGCAATAAATGAACAATTAAATTATTTTTTAAATAAAATAATTAATGAAACATTAAAATTCTTAAGTACAAAAAACATTAAGAGTAAAAAGTATCTTTAAATTAATAAATTGGCTTTTGATGTTGCAGGTAGCGACACGACCTTGGAGTCCAGACCAGGGAAAGACTCGGGAGATGACAAAGTTGTGTAACCATAAGAGGAAACTTTTGTTACCCGTTGCCGCGGCTAGTCCAGTTGCCTCTTGTACACCAGTTGTTTCGTCCTCAACGTTACCTGTGCCCGGAGCGACCGCAATTAATGCGCGAGCAGACTCGCCAACTTCATCCGACAAGTCGAAAAAAGGTCAGTAATTTATCTCAAAACCTCACCAACTACCAACTAAGCAGCAAACACGTTAGCCAAATAGGTACAACACTTGTCGTTTACTTTTCCCATTATTTTAATTCAAAACTAACCAACAGAGTCTTTAGTCATCCAGCCAACAACTTTTATCCCATTTATCTTTGTTAACAAAACTCTCAACAATTTTATACACTCATTCTTGTATACCTATACACGCTCTGCTTTATTTAATTCTGTGCGTTATTCAGTCCGAAAATATGGCTTTAATCCAAGAGTTTAGCGAGCAGATAATGTGGAAGAGAAGCAAAGAGTAGCTCTGTAGAGTGGTTGGTTGTTAAATCCGAAAGCTGATCAACTTCTCACTGATTGTCGTCTCCACTTGAGCGAGTAACTTTCGACAATTCTCTCATTGTATTATCTAAGTTATGTAACGTTTGGTGGGTAGGTATTACAATTCAACTGCGAGAACGAGCCCGAAAACTCTGACAAAAAGCACGAGGCTGGACTTAAAATAAGGGACCTGCTGACTCCCGCTCCGTACTCGGGGTCGTTTGGTGTAATCTTCCGGACATTTATCCGGGATCAGAGGAGTAGAGAGCATGTGCCAAGTTTTATTGGACAAGGACCAAAAGTTGAGTCCGACGGATGTCGCACCGCGGAAGGACGCTCCTGGTAATCATCCCGGGAAAAAAGTTTGCGTTGAACCGAAAGACGGCAAATAAAGACAGTAGAGAAAAAATAATAAAAAAATAAAGTTTTGTAGACAAAAAAAAAGGAGAACCAGGAATATGCGCGGGCATTAGCGACAACTTCTGTGGTAGTGACGATATGCTACTCGAGTGTGGGCATGTCGTGGTTTTCTACACAGCTTTTTTCTCCCCCCTGAGCACCCCTCATCGTTTTCACTTCCGAGCGCTGGTATCCACCCCCGCGATCCCATTAAACTCGCCGGGTGATTTATATTTTTTTTAACCACTCGTACTCGTAAATCAATGCGGGAAAAAATGCTCATTACATTTTTATTGGAAAAAATGTTGATATTACGGATAAAAAAAAGACTCGAGATTTCTTTTTCTGTCTATAAAATGAATGGATGTAAAAATTTTTAAAAGGAAAAAAATGAAAGAGGGTACGATAGAAATGAATCAAGTAAAGTAATTTTTATTTAAAATAAAAAAGTGGGTTTAAATTGTGAATAAATTTATAGTAAGAGGTAAGAGGTGAGCTTTTATGAGTTGACTGGGTAGTGTTTGATGTTGTTTAACGCGCCGAGGGGCAGAGTGAGTCGTCCCGCGTTACGAATTTATGAAAAAGCGCTCGAGCGAACCCTCTTGCCTCTGACCTGGTATTTTACGACATTTTTTTCCCTTTCTTGCCTAAGGACATCGCGCGTGTAATCTGAAAGAAATTGTAAGCAGCCGCAGCAGGAAAAAGCTCTCGCGTGTCGCCTGGTTATATTCTTCGGATCCCTTTGCTTTTATTTTGAGTTGAGTCAAGTCGAGTTGAGTGAGTGTATGTCTTGAGTTGGCTCGTTGCGACACAAGTACCGGTTGTAGTAGTGGTTTAAGAAGTATGTTGTAGTTTTACCAAACGAAACGTCAGCAAGCTCCGGAGTTTCACCTTTCAGTAAAGCTGCTTTACGCAAAGACCCTTTAAACTTCCTTAACAAACGCCCTCGTGATTTCATGAGGGTATAGCAGTACATTTTATGGAGTTGATCGTCGTTCCATCGAATTGCCTTGGGTAATCGTTTTTTAACTTAAAACTTTTATGTTCAGCGACGGAAAAAAGCTTTACTTTATTACATAAATACACTTTGAGTACAATATAAATATTAACTATTAATATTAACTCAACTTCAACGATAAATTACTGTTTTTAGTAATTAAAAATTTTTAAATTAGCTTCCTTTTACGGGAAAATAAAATTTTATTTATTCAATGTTAATATAAATATATAAAGTTTAAATTTTATTATTTAATATGAGAAAAATTATAAATTTAAATATTGAGGAGTAAAAAATTTTTATTACACTTTTAAAAGGAGCTTATTATTATCACAATAGTGATGAATATAATTATAATTTTATTGACTCAGCGAAAATTGAGTAGTCTTCAATTTTCCATTATTCAGAAGCTTTAATAATATAATTTTTTTTTATTTTATTTCTTTGAATAAGTTATATTTTTTTTTTATAATATTTTTGTTCATATTCTCACTCACGGGATTTTCATCCGTGAAAATCCTATTCATCACTCGTAATTTCCAGTGTGCGGTAACGAAGAAAAATAAGACGAGCACTGGGATATTAAATTTCCGGGCGAGCGGTATTAAACTTTCATCGCGTCATAATGTTATTACGATAGAAGAGAAACGGGTGAGCTGACTACTGTGGGGTGAGTGAGAAAGAAAATAAAGTAATAAAATAAAAAAAACTAGACAGAGTCAGCCGTAGCAGCAATGCCATAGTATAGCTGGAGGAGGTTGAGGTAGAGTGTAATATAAAGGGGGAAAAAAAACTAAAAGTATTGGAATGTAAGTAGTCGACATCCCTATTTGGTTCTTGCGCCAAAAAGTCTTTTTAAACGTACACCCTCATTCGTAAAATATTTTTATCTTTTATTCCCTTCTGTTCTTCATCCATGAGGACTTTTTTTTTAAGATCCATCGCCCCCTTGACCCTCGGCCCCTTATCTTGACTTTTTACTCGGCGTATCACCACCACCACGACTCTAACAACTTTTTACTACTTTTACTCTACTGCTATTACTACTACAGTGATCATCAGAAGCGTATAAACTCGTTCCACGCGATTCCGCTTTAGCGACCTTTCTTTAGTTCGTCGCTCTTGATAACTGCAGATTGAATAGCCACCCAACGCCGTTCGGATAATGGATACTTCGATCAACGGAAATCCAATTCGTAATTTCTTCTCGTTTCTTTTCGCAGCACAGTCTTTCGACAGATCCTATTCCTATCCCAGTCCCTTATTGTGCCGATAGAATTCAGCGGTCGGAAATTACTCAACTTTTTTCTTTCCCCAGCTCATACACTTTTTTATTATTTCATTTTTATTTTCATTTCTTCCGTCTCCCGTCTCTGTCCTGCTTATTTTTCATCCGCAAAACTCCGGCAAAGTACAGAGCTATGGCAGTAACAGCAGTATCAGGCAGTCAGCCAAACTTTTCTTCATTCGAAAACGGCAGCCACCCATCTCTGCCCACCCCGAGCCATACCATTTCGTTCCTTTTACCTCCGCCGGTTTCTATACTCTCTTAATTTTCTTTCAATCAATTCCATCTGTTTCCAATCTCCCACCGATATCGGCATTTAAACTTTTTGCCTTTCTCTCACCACTTTTTTAATTATAATTATAATTATAATTTATTATTAACGACCATTCAAAACTAATAAATTACTCCCTCAACTTTCCTTTTCCTCTATCAAAAATGTATTTATAACTTTACGGAGAGAGTACCACGAACCGCGATAACTATTTAATTATCCGGCAATCAAAGGATGGAAACTTGATGGTTTTTTTTTCTACACGGAAAAAAATTAATTTTACTATTTACTATACAAAAATATTAACTCCTACTATCTGAAATGGTAATAAAATTAATTAGTCACAAATTAATAGGTGGTAATTATTAAAAAATGTGTAATTATTAAAAATTATAACTGCTATAATCGAAGATGGTAACTGTAACCATCTCAGATTGTAAAAATTCTGAAAGAAAAAATAATATAAATTTATTTAATTAAATTCTTTATTTGCATCCATATTTTAGTTATGTACAGTTTTTCCTTTAAAATATTAAAACAAGTAATAACACAATCGTTTAAATCCATATATGATAAAAATTTCCAAATCCTAGAACTGTTATTAATTACTTTGAAAATTATGTTTTTAAAAATTTTTTGTAAGATTAAAAATTTTTTTTTTGAAATTTCAATTTTATTGAAAATTTTGATTTTTTTAGAAATTTCGAATTTTTTTTGAAAAATTTGGTGTTGAAACTTGTTTAAGACAAATATAAATTCAATCCGAATTTAATCCCGATTTTTTGTGCGCTACACTGCACTACAACTGCTTTTAGTTAATTTAGAAATGCATCCACGCTAACGCAAGTTCTTAATTTTTTAAATATCTTTTACTAGCTTAGATAGTAACTATTATTATTACTGATGATAACTGCAACCATCAGGTTATATTAGGAATTACGACTTTGATAATAGTAGTAACTAGTTGAAATAATAAAAGCTATTATTACTGATAATAAAGATTACCATCAGGATGGTAACTACTACAATTCAGATGGTTTACAGAATTATTTAAATAATATTTACTACTATCGAATTCAGTTACCATAACTAGATAATAAACTCTACTATAAATTTTTCTCCGTGTAATAATAATAATAATAATAATAATAATAATAATAATAATAATATAAAATTTTATTTAACGAGAGTAATTTACGTTAGTGTAAGCACAAGAGTATAAGTGAGATTAGGAGATTAATTAAAGTTTCAATTCACATTTACTGATTCGATTAAACGTTTAACTGTTTTAGTATAGCTTTGCGATGTAGTTAGCTTACGGAAGCAGCCCAGAAACAACCAAGAGAAGTAGCAGTACCATCATAGTACAGCCGCATAGTCACTTTCGCACTCGACCGCCGTGTTACCCCAACAATGTTGTAACTACCTTACGCCATTCTCGAAATTGCTCTAATTTTCTCTCCATCTCCAGCTGAATCTCCATCTCCTTCTTCCTCTCATCCTCGCGTTCCTTCCATTTCCAACTACTATACCGGCAACCCACCAGCGGAAAAGGTTGCTCCACGTTATTGCTAAATACCAGTAATTACTTTAAACGCCGCTAATTCAATCAAAACTCTCCTGGGATTATATTATATATTGCATTACGCTATCATTTACGTAAATCTCCTTCTCGTAAACGGCCACTCATTTACTTTATTTATTCCGCGTAATTAAATAATTAATTGTTAATTAACATTTCAATTATACGTTTAGATACTTGACTTTTTTTATATAGTGAAAACATATCAATTAATAATGAATTCCTGTCGCACTTACGATCAAATAAATATCAATTGAGTTTACTTAAGTGACCGTACTGGCAAGTCGATTAACTCTCGGGTACCACCAGCAGAGTTAAACTCTCAAAAGTGCTCACTAAATGTTCTCGCAAATCCTTTTCATCGTCATGCTTGAATCTACTATTAAAACAGAAAGTTCCTGGAGATTTATCACGTCGTTACAACTTTTTAATTACATCTTTTACTTTTTTTTACTTTTAGTTCTCACACCTCTAGTTGATTTTTTTACTACTTAATTTATTTTATTTTATCAGAGACTTTAACATTTTATAATATTAATTACTTACTAACTCGCTGACAGTTATTGACACTTTTAATTATTAATTTTTTAAAAATATAATTTTAAAAGGCGTTATTGGAGGGTAAAATAAAATAAAAAAAAAAAAAAAAAAAAAAACGAAATATTCAGTTTTATACTTTTTATCTTGTGCTTTTACTATATAAAGGCAAGGTTTATTATCACACGACTAGTGGCGCATATATAAATATATATATGCGTGTATAACAACGTACTGCAGTTTAGTGTAGAGCATAAAGTAGTGGCGACAGTATTTACGATGTTTTATGGGCTCGTTTCAACTTTTACCGGGCGCCCTCGGGGCTCACTCGGCTGTCGCTTCAATTCCAATTTCCCGGCGATATAAAAAACCAGGCGTCCAAGCTTCTGTGCCAAAAGTGAAAGAAAGAAAGAGTATAATAAAGGAAAACAAAAAAATAGTTAAATAAAAAAATAATAATAGTAAAAAGTGTAGAGAGAAAGTGGGAAAAAAAAAAAAAGGCGGATACGAAAACAAAAAACAAGATAAATGAGACAGGATTGACGCGATAGGATGAAACGCATACACCTCTTGCGAGCATCACGGTTTTCGTGTTTTTTCCTCAGATAAACACAACGGGAAAATAAAAGCCAGAGGACAAGCGGTTTATACCATTTTTATGGTACACTATGCTGGCGTATTTATCAGTCTCTGCGGTGGCGAACGAAAAGCTCTTGCACGTCATAAGATCCCGCTAAAGATGACTCTAAGGAATTTTAATACTTGAAAAAGAAAAATATTTTCATCCACTTGGGTGCTAAAAAAATTAAAGTGCAATTTTTTTAACACGCGACATAAAATTTAATGCTTCAGATAAATAACCTTGTACTTTAAAAATATTCAATAAAATATTTTTTTTAAGGGTTAAAACATTTTTTATTTTTTTTTTAATAAATTGAATTCTTCAGCTATTGATTCTCGATGAAAGTGGTTAATTAATTTAATATCGTTCGTTCAGTTTTTAATAGCTTGTAATTAAAAGTCTCTTGTTATTAAATATATTATATAATAATAAATAAATTTTTAATATAAACACACATTGACAAATAATTAAAAATATTTCAACATTATTACAATAAACTTGACACTATTAATTATTATTTTCAATTATCCGTCCCTGTTTATTAAATTCAGTGGCTGGCATTTTATATCTCTTACGTAATTCAATTAGCATTTCATTAAATATAATAATAAAATAAAACGAGTAATTATTTCCGAAAAATGAATAATCATTTTATTGTTTTATCAAACAAATTAATTTTAATGATAATCGTGAGCTCAGTGAACGGTGTACGGACTCATCGGAAACAATAAAAGAATAATCGAATTAACGTGTATAGTGAGTGGGAATGAATTGATGCTGCTGCACAATACCCTCTAGCTCGTTTCAGAATACAAAACGAAGGAAAAAAAGGACAAGACATTATTTTTCTATAATACGAAATTCATGAAAAGCTTTCACCCGTTATCGGATCGCTTTGTCGGTGGTCCGTTGATATTCCACCCCTTGAGATCTTTCTTATCTCTCACATATCCCGTTGTTCGGGAGCTCAATTTCAACGTCGATGGTTGGCGGTTGGATTTTACGGGGCACTTGAATACATCCATACATCTAGCACAAAAGCCGTTGCACTCGTCCCTCTTCACTCTTCAACATCCCTCATCTACCGTTTACACTCTCTCTGCGATACGATGCGAATGTAGAGGATATAAATTGACAAACCAAAACCTAAACCCAGTAACGTTGTCGTCAGAGCAAACGCGCTCGCTTTTCCACTTACAACCCCCGCGTACATCTTGCCAGTTGGGCGAGGAGACCAATCAGCCAGCTCGCGTCTTCTTATCGCACCGGGCGATCAATAAGTCCCGGGAGTAGGAAGGAATCCGCTCTAGCCAACTCGGTGAACGGTGGATTCCGCGGGGGATCAAGTAGCTACTCTACCCTCTTTTAACATATTATAGAGAAGGGATTGCCGGTGTATTCACACACTACAAACTGCACACCCACGAAAGCTCTCCACTCCGGTGGCCAGGCAACCTCTACTCACGAATACTATACCTCCAACCCGCTCTAGTATAAACGTACAGAAGTAATAGCTGAGAGTGGGGCATTTTGTCGGTGTGGCTACGACACGCTGATAAAGGTTAATTTTGTAGGAGAATATGAGCGTCGTTGAGCCTTATGAAGTGGCATTGTGCCGAAGGTTGTCGAGGTAAATGGATATAAAGGACGGAAAAACGGAGCCAGGGGAATAGAAAGAGTTATGGTCGTACACTCACTACTATTTTATACTTTACTTATATAGATATTACTATTACAACTGTGTGTAGTATGGACCCATACTCACACTTGCAGCATGCCGCCTCACCCCTTTAACAACCACCACGGGTTTACGTAATTTTGCGTTCTCTTATAGTGGTAGTAGCTGGTAGTATGCGGTTGCCGCATGTCCGGTTTTTATGCCCATCTATATTATTCCTGCGCGTGGTTTTCTGCGCGCTTAATCTCGCGCTTGCGTACAAACTCAGCTGTTGTTGCAGTCCTGACAATTGTCCGGACTGGATAAGATGTGTCTGTGGTTCTATTTAATTGGCCAGCTCATCAATTTAGTCGCTTCGATAAATTATCACTCGATGCGTTAAATTATAGCTTTGAAGCTAGCTGGAGAACAATTTTGTTGTTTTTTTTTTTTTTATTTACTCGATAACAACAATGATGAAGATCACAATGACATTTGTAAATAAAAGCTAAATAAAAAAGATGTTTGGGAGACAAGTAATTGAAAGAGCGGATAAAAAATGTCTCTGGAGAAAAGTGAATGTCTTGTAAAGACGCTCGAGTCACTCGAGGGTGACAAGACACGATGATAAGGGTTAATTTTGTACTTGGATAGCAGTGAGCAGCGTTGAAGCTTACGGTAGCAGTGATGGTGATCCTCTGGAGGATTGTTCTCGGGTGGGGGCGCCAAGGTGAGGGTTGAAAAGGTTGCCAACCGACTGAAGAGGGAAAAGGGAGGAGGGAGGAGGGGGATTATAGGAGGGAAAACGCGAACAGAGGGTTCGAGAAGCCGTTCTGCTCGTCGGGTGGTGTGGGAGGTGAGGATGAAAAGGCAAGTCGTTTGTAGGATGGACATGCTTGGACGAAAACATACGAGAGTTCTCCTACTCAACGGTAACTCAGTATAGTCGGCACTTTTGTTGGTGTTACGTGTTCATATCAGTTTAGTTGGTTTAGTTGTGATTCCTGCGCGTGTTCCGTGCGCGATTCACGCGCCTGCGCTCTTGCAATTACCTTCATTCAGTCTCAACCACCGCATCATCAGGATAACACTTGTTATACGATTAACTCATGGAGCTCCGCTAAATATTTACTTACAAATTACAATTCTATTTTCTTTACGCTCCATTTTATACTATCAACACTTATTAATTGGATTTTAATACTTTTTATCTTAAAAATGGTTACATAGTCGTTGATAATAATGTGGCTTAATAAAAAAACTAACTTTTTTATTATTTGTTTCATTGAATATTTATTTATTCATCGAGTTAATGAAAATTAAAATAACAATGATGATAATAAAATTGAGTTCAAGTGTGTGTTTAAAATAAATTAATAATTCAAGTTGAAGATCCAGAGAGCGTTTGTTTACTAATTTATTATTATACCTTGAAGACGTTTAATGTCAGGCCACAAATTGGCCCCAAGATTTAACGTAAATCTTTACCAACCCCTGAGAAATACTACTGAGTAAGGTAGGGTTGCTTTACCCAGCTGGATTTCGTTAAGAGAAAACAGAGTACGGATGACGTTGTATTGCGTTGACGAGATTCATTACTCCTTCTTCCTTTAAAACTTCCTTCTCTCATCCTCTTCTTCCTCCCCCTCTCCTTATTCTCCTTCTTCTCACGCTGAGCTTTACCCTCATTTTACCAACAAGCTTTTCCTGACTCCCGGTTTTCTCTGTTAGTTATCATCCCTTTCACATCGGAGAATAATTATTCGCCGTAGGTTGCCAGATAAAAGACGACTTTCCCCCTGATGCCGCTCAATTCCCTCTCGTTACTCATTCTCTCTTGGCATAATATTAATAATAATAATAATAGTAGTAGGAGGTACATGCAAATACCTTATCAAGATCCTCTTCATTTTAGTGTCGACACTCAACTGGTCTTTAGAAGCTTTCATAATCGCTTTCAAATGACTTGACTGTATCAATAAAACAAAGCCAAGCTTAAAATTTCTTTTTTTTTTTCTTACATTAAAATTGATTTATCTTATTTAGACTTTTAATTAATTTTCTGTTATCAAATACTCGTGGGTTATAATTAATAAGCTTTGTAATTAATTAAAGAGAATTTTAGTTGTTTTTTAAAATGAAAATTAGCAATTTAATTAATTAGTGTCTTGGAGTATTTTATACATCCGTTTTTCGGAAGTAATAATAATTATTATTATTATTAAGCTACTGTTGTCCTGTAATTTTCTCGGTTGAGTTAATTATACGGCGTTCACGAATCGCCAGGTCTTTCGAGGTCTAATTAATCTCTGGGGATTGTTTGAATGGCGGTGACAAAAGGGTGGCACAGGAGACACAAGGAATATACAAGTTAAGGGAAAGCAAAGGGGCGAACTGAAGAACAGAGAAGAGAAGGGTGTGTAAAATACCAGCCGGTATAGTTTGTACTATATACAACAAAGTGGGATCGTGATTTTACCGTGGACCGAGAATTAGAGTACGTGCGGCTGGTAGCTCTCAAGGCACCGGGAATTTCGATTATTCTAGAGTTTATGCGTAAACTTAATTACACCAAAGGGCTTTTCCGATCCACTATGAATACCAACGAGAATATTATCCCAATATAATTCTCCTTCTACTTATACATCCCTTTAATAAAGACTCACGACAATAGCAATAGAAATTATTATAACAATAACAATAATAATAATGGTAATTTTAATATAACATTATTAATTAAAATGTCATTGTTTACAGATGGCCTGAGTAAAAAAAAGAAACGTAAGCTCAGCAGTGTGGGAAACGTATACTCAGGTGTTTCAGTGTCACAATTAATTGCACAACGCGAGCGAGCTATTGCAGTAGCCAGCGCTACTGGAATCCAGAGTTTACCGTCTTCTAACGGATCTCAGGTAATTTTATTAATTATATTCACTGTTTTTTATTTTCTTTGTCTTTGCTTTGACAATTTGTTTTATTAAACTTTCAAAGACTTATTCATTTAAAATTGAAATTAATTTTTATGCAATAATAATTTTTAATTTTTTAATTCCACACTGCAAAAAAAATTAACTTGATTCGAGAGAAAAATTCTTGAACTAAAAATAATTTTGAAGAGGATTAATTGTATTGAATTAAGTAAAATTTTCTTAAGGAGGTCCGAGCGAATCTAATGTAAAAAATAATTTCCAACTTTGAGCTTTGAAATCAAATATACGTATAAATAAATATGTCATTTATCTAATCCCAAAATTTAAAAAATCACATATTTTATCTCCTTATACACGGGCTCTTATGGCGGATAAACGTTTTGTCAAGACTTTAATTATTTATTTCAATATTAACCTTCCAACTTTAAGGGATAAATAACTATACACAAGAAACTTGGATTATTGCAAAATATAAAAACAATTTAATAATAATAATACATTACCGATAAAATTTTTGAAATATTTAAAGTCAAATTTTATGTTTGTAACTCGTTTATCGTCAGTCATTTATTCGAATAAAAAATTTGACAACATCGCGTCAACAGCTGAGAAAAAAGAAAAGGATATAAATATAGTTACAGAGAGAGAAATTTTTAACTCATACACTCATCCACGTCTCAGTTATGGGTATAATCAAACGCGCTATTGCCAAATCTGTTTATTTATTCCGGCAAGTAATAAATACGAAAGTCATTTTATTACTTTACTTTATTAAATAAGTAAAAATCATTAATTATTAAATTGTTTAAATTATTTAAATTAAAAAAAGAATTTTGACAAATATTGGAAAACCTAAAATTAAAAAAAAATTTTAACACTATTTTGACTCATTAGTTACGCTCGAACTTCCATAAGAACATTTTTTTTTGTGCATAAAAATTTTGTAAATTCATAAAAATCTAGACAAAGAAAATTTTTAAAAGTATGTTTAATGAATATGAAATAATAAATTAACAATACATATTTTATTTTAGGTTTGGCCAATGACTGGTCTGACGATTCAGCAGAATAACCAGCAGATTGGTCATCAATTAATAAACTCCCCGTCGCAAAATATCGACGCAAATGGTTGTGTTCTGAGAAGTAACAATAATAATAGTAGTACTAACATAAACAATAACAATAACATACAACAGAGGCTAAACTCCCACAATATGACGAGTATGTTGATGGGAAATCCGTTGATCATGAATCAACAGACGAATAATTTCAACAACATCAATAATATGACGCAGCAGCAGCAACAACTGATGCTGCAACAGCAACAACAACAACAACAGCAACTGATGCAGCAGCAACATATGACCCAACATCACCAGAATGTTATAGCGAACCAATTGTCTCATCAACAATCGCCCCATTATCAGTTAAACCAATTGAACGATCAGTCAGTGCATGCGATGCAGCAACAACACATGAACCAACAGCAGCAGATGCATATCCAGATGCAGAAGCACTCCCAGCATCACAATCAGGAGCAGGCAAACTTCAGCCATCACGACGGCTTTATCCACCACCTTCAGCCCCAAAATTCGCAGAACCAGATGCATCAGCAAATGCACTCGTTACACCAGCACTCGATGCAGTATCAGCAACAGAATAATCAGCAACACATGATGCAAAATCAGATTGATCAGTTTCATATACTGCAGCAGCAGCAGCAACAACAACAACAACAACAACAACAACAACATCAGCAGCAGCAACAACAACAGCAACAAATGTCTCAGGTTTGTCAGCAACCGATGCAGTTTAATCATCAAGGAATGACGCATCACTTGAGTGATATTTCTCAGCAGTCGAATGGGCAGCTGATTTCTGCGATGAACAATTCTGATGGGCAGCAACAGCAGCAACAAATGAGACTTAGAACTCCTTCGATTGGCGCTGATGATGACATCAATGCTAAGCAGCAGCAACAACAACAACAACAACAACAACAACAACAACAACAACAACAACAACAACAGCAGCAGCAGCAACAACAACAACAACAACAGTTGATGATGCATAATCATAACATGCGGCATCATGTCCAAAATGGAAACATGCAAAACATAAATCACGACAGTATGCAACGAATGTATCAGCACCAGGTACAATTTACTCGAAACTGTGATCCTAATAAGATGGTGATGGAGCAGCAGAAACAAAATGGTCATCAGCAGCAACAACAGCAACAGCAACAGCAACAGCAGCAACAACAACAACAACAACAACAACAACAACAACAACAACAACAACAACAACAACAACAACAACAACAACAACAACAACAACAACAACAACAACAACAACAACACCAACAACAACAACAACAACAACAACAGCAGCAGCAGCAATATATGCTCGTGAGTCAGCCAGGAAGAAGTCCTACAAATATAAACAGCATTGACACTCAGTCGATAATTATTAATGGACAGCCTGGACATCACTTTAACCAAAGGAACCAGATGTGGGGCCAACAAACCCGTACTAATGTGCCCTCCCATCAGTCACCACCCGCAGCGAGCATTCAAAACATAACGTGCAACAGCTTGGACCGCGTTCCGCCGCTCCATCACCACATTCCTCCCACGGCCGCCTGGACCGACGAAGTCGCCCGCAAAAAGGCCAAAACTAGTAAGAGTCTTGTTAAAAAGCAACGTCATCACATGGCCGAGATCAGGAGCATTGAGCAGGCCAGTCCCGGGCCGGAAGATGAGTTTAATGATAATAAACCACAGCCTAATCAAATTGGGTCTACTGTTAATAGTAGCAATACTAATAATAATACTGCTGCTAATAGTAATAATAATAATAGTAATAATAGCAGTCCTAGTTTTCTTGATGATCCTAGTGGATATCTCGCCCAGCAAACGGCTTTACTAAATAGTACAATATCAAGGCAAACTGGTGTTAGCAGTAGTCAAATGATGATCAATAATAAAATGCCATCTCAAGTCCATGGGAATAATAATAGTAATAGTAATAATAATACTATTAATAACAATTACATACTGCATCAAAAGCCCTCGTCAGCGACAAGTCCAACAAGCACGTCGATTTGCAATTCCGGGAAAAATCACGCAACCTCACCAATTGTCGTACACAGCAGCATGACTCCCACGACTATGGCCAATGATTCGGACACTGGTTCATGTCACGGGTGCGTGACAAGCGCCGACACCCAGTCTTTTATCACGGATCAGTACAAACAGCAGATTCACCGGCAGTATGCATCGGTGATGCATACAGACCACCGTGACGACCCAGTGACGTCCTCTACTTACGGAGACAGGTTCGCGTCGACGAACCAGCAGATGGACTCGTGGCCGATTCAAGGCGGGACTATCAGCACCAGCCACGGGTCACCAGTCAGCACCAACAGTCCAGCTAACTCTGAGACTCCTGTGTCGTCGCTTTCTCAACCGGCGACCCCACAGAGTCTCATTTCCTCCCAGCCGTCGACTCCTCACAGCTACTCTCAGCCTCCTACGCCTCACTCACACTCCCAGGCGCCGCCTCAGTCACTCACACCTGGCCAGCAGCCCTCGCAGTCCTCTGTTATTATAAACATCAACACCACCAATACTAATCCCAATTCCAATAATAATAACAGCAGTAACAATAACATAAATCAAGATCAAAGTCAAGCATCAAGTCTGTCAATGACATCAACATCAGCATCAGCCTCGAGCACAATATCACCGAGTTCATCGCCTTCCCAAGCTATTATTACCGGCAACTCCTCTGCTGAGCGAGAGACTACGTCGCATTCAATCAGTCACAAGTCAAGTCATCAGTCGCAATCCAGACAATCGACGACACCAGAAGGGTACGCGCCCCATCCGCACACTATCAACCCAATCCAGCGGATTTCAATGATTCCCTACAGCGGAAACGCGACTGTCATCACAACCATGGCAAGTGGACACACCTTCAGCTCCAACACAATAACTTCCGTGCTGGCGGGTCGAGCCAACACCGCAACAGTCTCCATTAACACGCCTTCCGGGATTCCCAACATTTTGTCCAGCAAATCCCACAGCAGCTCGCTGTCGACTCCAACAGCAAGCATCGTAGTTTCTTCGCACCACTCAAACTCGACGCCGATTATCCACAGTCAGTCTCAGACCATGGTGTCCAAGTCGCCGTTGGAGATGGTGCAAAGTGTCGTAAGCAGCATCCAGGTGCCTCAACCGGTCAGCTCTTGCTCATCATTGCCACATCATCAGGAGCAGAACAACGTCCAAGTTCACAACGTTATCGCCTCTGGTGGAGTGTTGAAGCACTCTACAGGCTCGACGCTGCCTCCGGGGCACATTTTCGTGTCCAGCGGTGGGCAGCTGATCATGGCCAGCACGGGTTCAGGGATCAGCGGTGTGATGGCTCCGCCTCCGCCCAAAATAATCTCTAACGCAAGTTCAATGCCGCCTTTGTCGGTGTCTCCGATGGTGACTAGCGTCACCGGAGCGGTCAGCCAGGTTATTCCCGCGGTTGGAGTCGCGCAGCAAGTCATTGGGCAGCCAACCGTGCTGGTCAACACCATTCAGACCCCCGTGCTGATCCAACCGAGTGTTATGACCATGGACAGCCTCCATGGGCAGAACGTCCAGATTCCTCACCTGACCGTGGCGACTGGGAACGTTCTCCAGAACGCTCAGTCGATTCTGGAAGCGAATCAAGACGTCACCCGTGCTGTTACCACCAACCAGAACATCGTCAACCGGCAGCCGAATCTTCTGAGTCCCGAGTCGACTATCACCAAGAAGAAAGTGTACAAAAAGCGGAAGAATAACTCGCAGACTGTCGCGTCTATGCTTCATATTGCTTCCTCGCAGCAAAATACGGGTATGTTAATGCAGAGCCAGTCGAACTTTGCTCAGCAGAATTTCCAGCAGAGTATCGGAGGCCCGATGCTTCAAGCGCTGACCATTGTACCTGGCAAAGGCGGCGCTCCTGCTCAGTTGGTTATGAATGGCCAGACAGGTGCGACTTCCGCGCAATTTAACACCCAGCAAATTATAACTAACCCCCAGCCGACGCAGCAGATCAATCTACTGCAGCCGGTTAATTTATTGAACGGCGCTACGGGTATGGTGCAAAATTTCCCGACCATTCAGCAATTTATTGTACCTGGTTTGGGCAGCATGGTGATGTCTGCTGATGGGACTGCTACTCTTCTGCAAGACACCGGGAATTTGGGGATGCAATTGCAGATTCAGAATGTCAATGGGCAGAATGTTTTGACGCCTATACAGAGTCACAGCGGAATTTTCAGTCCAAGTCAGAGTATTCTTGCCGCAGGACCCGCGGGGATGGTGATTCGTGCGCCTCAAGCTGCTGGAGGTAAACTTATTCAGCAGCACAGTCCCGGGGCACAGTTTTTATCATCAAATAGTGGGCAGTTCTTGGTGAATGGCACGACGTCTTTCAGCAACCAGCTGAGTCCAATTGTAGCGAATGTGAGTCCGAATCAGCAGATGACTTTTAATACCTCGCAAGTCAGGCCGTCGAATATTCAAGGCCAGCAGGAGTTCATTCAGATGAATGGGCAGACGCTGATGGTTCCTTGTGGTACTGCCCAGAACATCGCGGTGTCCTCGGCTTCCAATCAGCAGAATACCACCTTCGTTCAGCAGAACACGACGATTGTTCAGCAGCAGACGACCATGGTCTCGAACAACCAGATCCCCGACTTTCAGTCGGTTGCCACGAGTAATGGCAACGTTGAGCAGTCGATGAATCTTGATCATAATCAGTACATTCTCAGCGCCGGAATGATCCAAGGAAAGTCACCGTCCTCGCCGAAGAGCACCAGTTCGCCGTCCTCAGAGCAGAACGTCGAGCAAATTCACCAGCAGCAATTCAGTTTGACTAGTACAAGTGGTAATAAAAATCACAACAATAATAATCACAGCAGTGGCAGTGGTAGTGGTAGTGTTGGTATTATTATTGATCAGAATGGCCAGCAAGGTGATCAGCTGAGTCCCTCGATGGTCAGGCATTCAGTCTCCACTCAGACCGCCGGCAATCAGGCTAACAATGCTCAGTCGGCTATCATGAGACAGGGCTCACCTCCTGATACTACAACACACAGTCCAGGTAATAGTCAAAGGTCCAATAGTCCAGCTGTTGACACTACTTCCCATGGAGCGGCTTCTCCTGCGCCCCCTATTTCCGCGCGACATCACTCCTCGTCGACGGTAAGTTTTTTTTCTGTAATAAATAATTCGGTAAATTTTTATAAGTGGGGTCAACAATTTTAATTTTCATTTTTTTGAACGAAATTTCTATTTGGTTTTATTGATATATTTTTTTTTTTTTGAAAAATATATAAAAAAATGAACAATTAAAAAAAAAATTGATTATCACAATTTTAATAAATTTTCAAAGAAATTTATAAATTTTTTAGAAAATTGTGCTATTCAAATTTTTTTTTCTTTTAAATTGTTCGTTTTTTTTTTTATGTAAAGTAAAAGACCCGGTTATTGAGACTGGCCTAGTTGTTTGAAATTTGCAATTTTATTCTAATTAAAAAAATTAAATGTTCTTAAAAAAACCAATTTTCTTAAAATTTATAATTAAAAAATTATCTATATTATTAAGAGAATAAGCAAAATTTTGTAACCAATGTATTTATATGATAAAATTGGTTTTTATGGTTAAATTTGGTATTGTTGGAAAAGTCTTGACCTGAAGCTCTATCTCTAGATACATAATTAAGAAATGACCTTGTATCTCGTGAACTATTGACATTTTTGAAGAGATAAGCTCACCCTGACATTACCCTCATCAAGACCTTTCATTTGAGTACCTACATCAATTTTTCATATATTTATATATATTATATATATGTATATATGAAAAATATATCAAAATGCATGTGGGTACTCAAATGTAAGCTCTTGATGAGTATAACATCGGGATGAGCTTATTTCTTTAAAAACGTCAGTAGTTAAGAAAGTACAGTACAATTTAACAAAAATCATTATTTAATAAAACAAAATTTTATTTATTTATGGTATACAAGTCACGGCAGTCACATAGTGATTGCAAGGTTGCTAGTATTTATTAATTTATTAGAGTTGATTTGTTTTTTTTTTAATTAAAATAAAATTACAAGTGTCAATAACTAGGCCAGTGTCAGTAACTGGGTCGTTTACCTTACTTTAAAAAAAAAAATCTATAAAAAACATCAAAAAAAAAATAAAATAGAAATTTTATCCAAAAACGTGAAAGTCAAAATTTTTTCCAACTTTTGAATGCAAAAAAACTATCAAAATAGTTGATGACCCTGCTTGTAAATAATTACCAATAATAGATTCAAAATTTTTTTTTTTTTATGAATATTTACAAAGTTGATCAATGGATTAATAAATTTAAAAATGTTTAGCCAATGGTTCATTGCATCTCCAGCAGCGAGCCAGACTCGGGCGACCTCCAGAACCCGGTTGACGACTGGCGGATCCAAGGAATAACGACTAAAGAGCTGACGCTCAGCCAGGTCGGCCTCCAGCACGGAAAGACCTACGTCGAGTCGACAGTAACAACAGGGATCCAGGTTGGTAATCACCGCGTATCACCAGTCACTCGGGGTTTTACTGTAGACTTGCACCAGCCAGCAGATACGACACACCCCGAAAACACTTACGTTGACTCACAGGAGAACATGGACACCTCATCACCAAACCACTCCAATACCACCGATACCACAAATATAAAAACAACAACAACAATAATCACTCCCTCGGATATCAATAATAGTAATTCGCTTTCTAACAATCCCCAGCATTATCAATCCATTGTTCATCCTCCGTACAATTGTACCGCTCCCCCCAATAATGATAATGATAATGATATTGTCTACTGTCAACAACAGCAACAACGGAATGAAATTCCGCCGCTAGACCACGCTGACTACACGCATTTGCCGGGAAATAAATTAACAAGAGGAAATCAAGAAAGTTTGACTCCTCATTCGTTAGACTCATTTGTCGAGGGTGAAACTACTGTTATGGAAGTTCAACACGGGCATGAACTTAATCCAACTCTTGAGCTTAATCCACAATCTTACAAATATAGAAATGATAGCAGACAGCAAGAGTTTCACCGCTACCATTACAATCACAATCATAATCACAATCACAATCACAATCATAGTCCCCAGTTTCAGCAGCTACAGTTCCTTCACCACCATCATCACCAACACCATCAACACCGCCAGCATCTAGAGCACCAAAACTTGTTGGAGCAAAGACAGTTGGGGAGCATGAGCCGTAATGCAGTAGTTAGCAGTAACAGTAATGGGGAAACATATTTATTACCGGCAACTGTTACCAGTCAGAAAGTTATAAACTTTAACAATCCCGGGGAAGTTGGGGCAACTCCGACCACCCCGGCTCTTTATCGTCACTTGTACGAATTAAATTGCCGCTTGGATCCCAATGGATCCAATGAATCTAATGGACCCAATGGTATTGCTGTTGTTGACTATCATCATCATTATCACCACCACAATCCTAATTCCGCTAATAAAACGTTGTTTGTTGTTGGTAATAGCAATCAGTTCGGTTGTGACGATCAGTCTGAGGACGATAGCGATGACTCGTCTGAAAACGAGTAGAACCTACGTGATATATTTATAAGTGTATAAATAATATACAAACTTATATAAATATTATTAGATTTTTTTTTTTACTTTTGAGACTCCTTAGGAATTTGTCAAATTATTTTTTTTATTTTACTAGACTAAGTCTGTAATTATTTTTCAACAAATGTTTATTTTGTTTAGATGAGACTTTTTTTTTTTTTGTTTAATTTTAGACTAATTAAAATGTCTATTGAAATGTACTAATAATTAATTAACCAGTGACGGGCAATTTTTAAAATGACTCTTATATTGATATTATTATTTTTAATTAATTATTTTAATAGTTTATAGTTATTAAATATTATTGATTTATGAAGAAATTAATTGATAAATAAATACATGCTCAAAAAAATAATATTATCCTTCAGATAAATTTAATTATCCGCGGCCCTTCTTGAGCATGTGAACGTGACTTTGTTTGACAAATATAATTGGTTAATGAATTTGCATGATTTTTTTTTTCTAAATTTTTTCGACTTAAACTATTTTTGAGTTTGATGAAACAAAATTTATCTGAATAAGCAAAATTTTGTGGCCAGTGTATTTAGATGATAAAATGGGTTTTTATGGTTAAATTTGGTATCGTTGGAAAAGTCTTGACCTCGAGTTGTGCCTTTTCAAGGTTTCATATCATCCTCGCCAATAGTCAATTTATGATGATAAGTATTTAGGCTGCATTCGAAAATGCTCTGTCTCTAGATACATAATTAAAAAATGACTTTGTATCCCGTGAACTATTGACATTTTTAAAGATATAATAGGAGTTACGGTAATTATAAGCTCATCCCGATGTTAAACACATCAAGACCTTTCATTTGAGTACCCACATCAAATTTTCATATATTTATATATATTATATATAGGTATATATGAAAAATATATCAAAAATGCATGTAGGTACTCAAATGAAAGCTCTTGATGAGAGTAACATCGGGATAAGCTTATATCTTTAAAAATGTCAATATTTAAAAACTGACATTGCTATCTTGTCAACTAACGATGTTTTTAAAAATATAAGCTCATCCCGATGTTACACTCATCAAGACCTTTCGTTTGAGTACCCACATCAATTTTTCATATATTTATATATATATATATATATATTATATATGTATATATGAAAAATATATCAAAAATGCATGTGGGTACTCAAATGAAAGCTCTTGACGAGAGTAACATCGGAAGAGCTTATATCATTAAAAACGTCAGTAGTTAAGAGAGTACAGTGCAATTTAACAAAAGTCATTATTTAATAAAGCAAAATTTCATTTATTTATAGTTCACAAATCACGGCAGTCACATAGTGACTGCAAGGTTGCTAGTTTTTATTATTGCAATAAATTTTTTAATAAAGATAACACTTTAAAAATTTTAACAAAACTTTTTAAATGAAGTAATTAACTTTTTTATCATTTGGAAGATAGTAATTATGTAAAATTTTAGAATAAATGAATAATAACAGTAACTAGAAAGGTTGGATTAATTATGTTTCATCTAAAACTCAATTAAATCCTACTGCGACTCCAAATTACTACAAATAAAACAATACTTTGAAACTCTACTTGCATAATGCACACTCCAAAATACTATATACTATATACTTTATACTATTTACTATCATAATTAACTCTGTCGAGCAATTAAATCATAATTTACATAATGAATTTAATTGAATTAAAATTAAGCAAACTTTGCATGCGTTTGTTTGATCAAAAATCTACAATACAAATAATTACATAACAATAGAAAAAAAAAGTACCTTACTTAAATTAAAATAGGTACTGCTGGTAAAAACAGAAATTTGAGTGTAGACATTTGAGTATGCGTTGACCAAGTTGTATTTGGCAGATCTATACGCCAGAGACGTTGAAGCAAACCGAGGGTGTGGTGAGCACAGTGAGGTGTGAGGGCAGAGAGCATACCCTCGGTCAGGGAATCAAACGAAAGCTGGACTCCATCCACTCTATGCACTCGACTCTGCATGAAGACCAGGATGGTCAGTATTTTGTATTGTATTGTATTACATTCCATACGTTGCATTCTATTGTATTTTATTCAGCCATTAACTCGATGCGTGTTGCTCACTATAATGGATTTTATTCCCCGGGAAGAATCATCCACCGTTTATCCGAATATATCACTCGCTTTTACGTTTACGGTTAATAAAAACTGTCGGGTAATAAATAGTGACTCAATTTTTACATCCTATCATTCGATTGTTTACAATTTTATTATATTTGTTGAATCAATATTTTTAATTTTTGTAATTAAACATTTATATTTTATTATAAATTTTTTGCCAATTAATTTTTTTTTATGAAAAAATTTTTTTTATATTTTTACACGAAAAAAACAAAATTACACTGGATATCACCCCAGATTATACTCAGTGATATCTGGATTATACTCATTGCAATCTGGATTATACTAGCTACTATATGAAATTTTTTTTCACTCAGTATAATCTGAGATGATATCCAGTGTCATGTTATTCTTTCCGTGTATGAAAAAAAAAAATTTTTTTTTTTGACTGTTTGCAATTTTATATATTGCGGTTTTGTTATATTTATTGATTAATATATTTTTAATTTTTGTAATTAAACATTTTTATTTTATTATACATTTTTTGCTAATTAATTTTTTTTTATGAAAAAAATTTTTTTATATTTTACACGAAAAGAAAAAGATGACACTGGATATCACCCCAGATTATACTCATTGTTATCTGGATTATACTCATTACAATCTGGATTATACTAGCTACTATCTGAAATTTTTTTTCACTCAGTATAATCTAGAATGATATCCAGTATCATCTTGTGCTTTCCGTGTATGAAAAAAAAAATTTTGTTTTCGACTGTTTGCAATTTTATTTATTGTGGTTTCAATAAATTTATTGAAACAATATTTTTAATTCTTGTAATTAAACATTTATATTTTATTATAAATTTTGTGCCAATTCATTTTTATATTTTTATGAAAAAAAAAATTTTTTTTTCGATTATTTGAAATTTTATTTATTGTGGTTTCATTAAATTTATTGAATCAATATTTTCAGTTCTTGTAATTCAACATTTATATTTTACTATAAATTTTGTGCCAGTTAATTTTTATATTTTCATGAGAAAATTTTAATATTTTTATAAAAAAAAATTTTTATGAAAAAAAAAATTTATGGTCGGATTAAAAGACAATTTATATGAGCAACTCGCAAAAAAACTTTGTATAAATTTCAATCCTATAAATTAATAAAATAATTAATTTTCATATTGTGTGATATAAAAAAGCTTGCATTAACTTGTTAGCATGCTAACGTGTACTTTACATGCATGAATCATTTGTATTTAATTTGCGTAAACGCTTTACTTGTTGGGTGATGGTCTTAATAATTAATTTTAATCATAATTCATAATAATAAGGACTATAATTGTCAGTACAATGAACAATTGTAGTAATTAATATTAAATAGTATAATTATTGTAAATTTTAATAATTTTAACCTCGTACTAGTGAGTAGTATTTTATGATTATGATTATTAAATGTTTATATAATCGTAATAATAATAATTATACAAATTAATAAACCAAGCAAGCGGCTTATTGAGGTAAATTAATTTTAATTGCACAGGTAGGTGAATTATGCACTAAAATATTTACACACTAAACATCATCGCTTTTTCAAACCGATAAATATTTGTAATTTAATTTTATTATGATAACTACTGTATTAATACTCATACTCATACTCGTAACATAACATAACATAACAATTAGTATAGTAAACATATAAATGCAAATATATGTATGTATGTATGTAAATAAGTAAATAATTAAGTGATGCATCTAATTGAATCATGGCATCACTCTCTAGAGTAATAAACATCGAAATAGTGACTATTAATTAAGTTATTTCATTAATTGGGTTTTCGTGGTCCGCGTTCATTTCAGTCGGGGTGTGGCTCACAATTCTCACAAATCATTTTCACCCTTTTTATTTTTTTGTACATAAATATCACGTACATTTCAATTTTTAATGAATAAAAAATTTTTTAAATTCGCATGAAATAAATTTTAACTATCGTGTGAAAATAATAATCATTTTAAATATAAATAATTTCATTGAAATTGCATTTTCTTGTGTACTTAAATTCGATTTCATCGTTATTAACGAAAAAAAAATTATTTATTATAAAAATATGAAAGTTTTATTAAAATAAAATTGTCATAAATTAATAGCACTTTTATCTATATTATTAAAAGAATAAGAAAAATTTTGTCTCCGGGACAGTTATATAATAAAATCGTTTTTAGTGAAATTTGGTATCATTGTAAAGATCTTGAACTTGTGCCTTTTCAAGGTTTCATATCATTCTCACCGATAGTCAATTTATGATGATAAGTATTTAGGTTGCATTCGGAAATTCTCTATCTCTAGATAAAGAAATGAACTTGTATCTTGAGAACTATTGACATTTTTAAAGGTATGAGCTCATCCCGATGTTACACTCCTCAAGACCTTTCATTTGAGTACCCACATCAATTTTTCATATATTTATATATACACTGTAAAAAAAAACCGGTGTGAGTCCATGCGGTATGGGTGTTAAAATTTCCGGTGTTAAATTCAACACCGAAATCGGTGTAGCAGTAACACCGGTCGCGGTGTAAATATTTTTTTTCGGTGTTAAATCGGTGTTATAAATTTTCCGGTGTTGATAATATTTTAAGTAACACAATTTTTATAATTAAACTTTTTATGTTTAATAATTAAAAATAAATAATCAAAAAAAAGTTAATATTTAATTTAGAAAGTTTAAAATAATAAAATATAAAGTAGATAAAAGTTTTTGATTAAAATAAATACACTATAAAAAACTTCGATGTAAAAATGGACCCAGAGCACTTTACATGGCCGTGTAGAGTGAAATTCTCTCGGTGTAAATTTTCGATCCGTGTTACTTTAACACCATTATTAAAGGACAATTTTAGGACATCATATAGATAATCGGAAACTCTAAAATAGTGCATTTTAGTAATTATTTCATAACTTTTAAATATTTTTTTTAAGATTTTCGGAATACTTCTAAGATAATTTTAGAATCAATGCAATTTATTTGAAGCAATTTAGTTAAAATTTTGTCCTTAAATCTTATGTGGAACCTTTTTTAAATAATCTTAAAACATTTTTTTAACTATTTGAGAACAAATTTTGAATACTTTTGAGACATTTTTACGATATTTTTGAGACAATTTTGGAACATTTTTTGGACAGTTTTAGAGTGTTTTTACAACAAATTTCAAGCATTTTTAGAACAATTTTACGACAATATTGAACGTTTTTTAAATGATTTTCATATAGATAATTTATTTTTGCACAGCTGTAGATTTTTCATGTTTAAAACATCCATTATATTATGAGAAACATCATGGTTACGATAAAAATAATTATTATATTGTTCCTAAACATTTAATATTGTAAATACTATTTAACTTGTTGTATAACATTCATTAAATCGATTTCTGCGTAATTTTATAAATTGAAAATTCTTAAATAAATGTTACTTGTCTCATTTTGATAAATATTGAATATTAATTGTGTTTTATGGATCATGTAATATTCATACTCCGATACGGTGTAGAATTATTCTACTGTTACACCGGTATTACACCGATTTAACACCGGTTAAACACCGGATTTGTAACACCGCAAAAGAGCACCGCTACACCGGTGTTAATACACAGGTGTTACATAGCGGTGTTAAAATGAGTCCATTTTAATACCGCTTTTTTTACAGTGTATTATATATATGTATATATGAAAAATATATCAAAAATGCATGTGGGTACTCAAATAAAAGCTCTTGATGCGTGTAACATCGGGATGAGCTTATATTTTTAAAAAAGTCAATAATTAAGAAAGTACAGTGAAATTTCAAAAAAGTCATTATTTAATAAAGCAAAATTTTATTCATTTATAGTTTACAGTCACATGGTGACTGTAAAGTTGCTAGTTAAATATTAAATATCTAACAAAAATAATCGACATGTAAATATCGGTACTGAAAGAAAAAAAAAAAAAAAAAAAAAGGTTTCTTCTTCATAAATCATCATTAATCATTAAATTAGTATCACTGTAATTGAATAATAACAATTTTATTAATTGTACATCTGTAACGAAATAACTGTTGAGGGGGATGACGATAAATAATTGTCGGATAATGAGATTGAGGGGAGAAAAGCTAAATGTTTATTGAATTGTTTGGATTAGTATCGGAGTCTGAGGGAGATAAAGGAAACTGGGAAGTGAAAGTCGGCGAACTTGTGTGGGGTGCGGCGCTGGGGAGTCCGGCGTGGCCGGGTAAAGTCGAGTCTTTTGGACCACCAGGAAGTTTTACCGTGAGTGTGAGGTGGTACGGGGCCGGTGAGACCTTAACCCAGGTCGAAATCAAGAACCTCAAATCCCTATCTGACGGCCTAGAAGCACATCACCGAGCACGAAAACGTTTTAGAAAGTGAGTCGCATACCCGACAGGGATGAGCTTTTAACAAATCAATTAGAATTAGATTTATTTTATTTTATTTAAGAGTACATTCGATTGCCGGACAATAATTTGATATTTTTATAAAAAAAAAAAAAATTTTTTTATTAAAAAAAATTTCTCAATTTTTATTTTTAAAAATTTTTAATTATTAAAATTTTTTTTTTTATTTTTAACACAACAATTTTATAAAATTAAAATAAATAATTTTATTTATAAAATAATTTTGTTTAATAATAATAATTTTATTTATAAAATTAAAACAAATAATTTAAAAAACTTAAAATAAACAATTTAAAAAATAAAAATAAATAATTTTAAAAATTATTTTAAATTATGCCCTAAAATAATGTACTCTATTAATTAAAATATTAATTACAATTATTAAATAAGGCACACACAATAGTTACAATAAAAAAAAAACACCACTAACAAATCTTAAACTTTTATAAATGCTATAAAAATAATCGTAGCGCTTTATGAAATTCTCTATACAGTAGTTTTTTATTTTATTTGCTTTTAAAATATTCCAATGCTTTAATTAAAACTATCTTAATTAATAATTATTGGAATATTTACCCGCTGGTATTTCCTTTTATAGCATTTATAAAACCACTTACTTTGAAGTATTGATCAGTAGTTGTGTATGCTGAGCATTTAACCGTAGCACTTAAATGTTTAGATATAATTAAATAGTCCAAAGTTTAAAAAAGT
This sequence comes from Cotesia glomerata, assembly GCF_020080835.1. Taxonomy (NCBI): domain Eukaryota; kingdom Metazoa; phylum Arthropoda; class Insecta; order Hymenoptera; family Braconidae; genus Cotesia; species Cotesia glomerata. The sequence continues at coordinate 7,870,878 of NC_058158.1, forward strand.
AAGCAAGCTTGTCTTCACTATAATAAATAAATAATTGACAAATAAAAACAAAAAATGACAAATACCTCCTCTCTATCTCTCTATAGAAGTCGTAAATTGAATATGCAGCTGGAGAACGCCATTCAAGAGGCTATGGCCGAGCTGGACAACTTGAGTGACCCGGACACTCCAAATAAAATCCGGAAACAATTTGTACAGAGCACGCGATCATCAAAGACTTCACTTTCGAGCACGAGCCACGGGAAGAACCGAAACTCGGATAGTAAAAAAAGTAAAAAACTTTCTAGTTCCCAACAGAAGGTAGTGCCGAAGTGTCGGTGATTATTTACAAGAATAATAATTAATAAATAATGAATCATAATTATATTGTTATGTATGAATGCTAGCGCTTTTTAAAACTGTGTATATAATAATTATTAAAATAATTATTATTAATAAAATTAAGTGTAAAGAATATAATTCCGTTAGTATAATGGGAAGAATACTCACCAAGTTAAATTAATAAAATGATAAATAATCTTGAGGTTTATAATGAACAATTGGGTGGGGGTGATATTGATATTTGTATTTGTAAATATTATCTTTCATTAATATAATAATATTGAGTTTGTATAATATTAATTAATTAATTATTTTAGTAGTTTGATAGAAATTAAAATATGTATAAATTCATTTTATATCTCAAAATTTTTGACCAATTTTATTGTCTAGAATTTTATTGAATTTTTAAAATTCTATTAATGAATTTTCTCGCACCTGGTCTTGCTTCCCATTTGGATGTGATTACGTTAATTGTAATTGTAATATATTTATAAATCAGTTATAATTATAATTAGATATATTAATGGTAATTATAATATTATATTATACGAAAAAAAAAAAATAATAATAATAAATTATAAATAACAAAATAGAAATAAAGTGAAAAATGCTAGGCCTATGGCTTTAGAAAATTAAAAAATGTTAACTCTAATCAATCACACTAATCAATCGTATATTCCTGTCAAGTCTGAATGATCATCTCACTATAATTTTTATAATAAAATAAAACCACTATAAACATTTAACTAAATAATAATTATAATAATTGATATTTGATATTGAGGATAATGATACTGAGCATAATCATTTAGCAATTTTTTAATTAACAGGCGCATTATTTATTCCAAACCTGTGAATATATTTTATGGATAATAAATAGTATTTTTATTAAATTAAATACTAATTATTTTAAAAATAAATTATTAAAGCCAGATAATTAATTAATTATACTAAATAATTAATTAATTAATTATACTAAATAATAATTAATTAATTAATTATACTAAATATTTTTTTTGCAATCAGTAAATTTTTTTTTTTTATTAAATATAATATTAATTAAATTATATTTTGTCTGCAATTGAATTAAAAGATGGATATTTACAATAATAATAATCGATTGCTCGAGTCTTGCCAGTTTATTTCTTCCTACAAGTAATCGTGCGTAAACGAATGAAATATTTATGATAATATTTATAATGATAATAATAATAATATTTTTGCACACAGTTATTTATCCAATTAGTAACGAAAAATTCAGACGATCATTGATGACCAATAACTAAACTATTATTAATTGATTAATTAATTAATAAAATAATATGGTATGATAATAAATAATTTTTGACCTGCATGACTACAATCTTATGTAGCGGATGCGTGGACAATTTTAATTGACTTAAATCAGACTCAGGTTTTTATTCAGATAAAAGTTTTAATAAAAATTGATATCGTATAATCATAAACTTAATCAAACTAAAGGAAAGCAAATTGATTTGGCTCTGCGTTATTTATTATATTCAAATATTTAAAAATAAATTTAAATTGAGTATTTAAAATTTTAAATAATTATGACAAAATGATACAATGGTGCTAGTAATAGATTTATCGTAAAACGGAGCACAAGACTCTGTAATTAAATGTTAAAATTTTTAATAGCGGTAAACCGGATCTTGGCTTTTATCAACATATAACAGACAATAAACAATTTAGTATCAAAAAATTCATTTTTTCTCATAATTTTTTTAATTTTTATAATTAATTCTGAATAGTCGCTGTTTAAATAATCAAGATTTTGTTTTTTATAAAATTATTTTAATGGAGAAAAATAATAAAAATTTTTTTTACTAAAAAATTTTATAAAAATTCAATTCTAAAATCATGAAAATTAAAAAAAAATTTTTTTTTTAATAAATTTATTTAAATGAAAAAAAAAAAAACAAACAAAAATTTTATAAAAATTCAATCTTGAAAATTATGAAGATAAAAAAAAATTTATTTTTATAATTTTATTTGAATGAAAAAAAACTTTTATAAAAATTCAACTTTAAAATCATGAAAATTAATAAAAAATTTTTGTTTATAAATAAGTGACTAAAGAATTAATTATATTAAATTTTTTGGATATTTTTTACAGGCATAAAAAATCTACGCATTTGTAAATAAAAAAATGAAAATAATCAGAATTGAATTAAAAATGAAAATCAAAAATCTTGTTTAGTAATTATTGCTTATTGCTAATCCGGTGAGATTTTTTTTTTATAAATGATTAAGTATATAATAATAATAATATTAATAATTTACAAATCATGAGTAAATAGATTGTGTACATATCGCCGGGAAATACCAACAATTAAAATTTATTTATGACGTCCGACCAAATGTTCGTACAAAATTTTGTTCATCAAAATTTTAATAATTATTAAATAATTTATCTAAAATAATAATCTACGGTATTACCTCGTACTTGATCACTGCAAATAAAATCAAATATTTTAAACTCAGTGTTTTAAAATTTATTTAAATTTACAATATTGCAATAAAATATCAAAGAGTTTTTTGATAATTTACAAAAAAATACGAGATTGGAGGTACCATTTATTCCAATGATTTTAATGTATACTTACTATCACTGACCTCAAGTCAATTGCATGTGATTTTTATGATAAACTTTTAACTAACTGATCAAAGTTAATATTAATCATATTATAGTATACTTTGAGTATAAGAATTATAATTATAATTATGAATATAAATATAATAATAAATAATAATATTTTTAATAGACATATCCTCCAATCTCGTTTTATTAAAATTTATTTAAAAGTCAAAATAAAAAATCAAGATCAAATTTCATCGAATGATTAATTTTACTTCAAGGTTAAAGATTTTTTTCTTTCATAAAAAGGACGGACGTCTTAATATTTAAAAGTTTTTCCAATAACAAATGATTGTAATAATTAATAATAATTGTAATGAGCCATAAAAAATGATAATTATTAATTAAAAGTAGTGCAAAGATATTTTACAGTGGATACATTATTAAATAAAAATAATATTTAGAAACATGACAAAAACTCATTGGAGTAAATAAATATATATATATATATATAAATATAAATATTAAATCTATACAGAATAAAAAAACCAATTTTACATATTTTATCTACAGATAAATATGTATGAATTGATAAATTATCAAGTGGTGTAACGATAAGAGATGATGATAAATAATTTTATATTTACATGTAGAAGAAAAGAAACAAAAAATTAATTTAATTATTATATTATATTATATTATATTATAATAATAAATGAGTGTATTATACTGGAGTAAGATGAAGATAAACAGAAAAAAACCCCCACCCCTTTCTCAATACAATTTATATAATGTATGAATATAAAATCTATATTATTATTATTATGATTAGATGAATTAATTTAAATAAAGGCTACCTTATTTAATAATCAGAAGTTAAGATTTAGAGCGTAAAGTAAATTAAAAATAAATCAAGTTAGATTGAGTGTCGGGCACAGCAAATGTGCCTCGAACACAGATATAAAAGAATGATAAATAAATAAATAAATAAATAAATAAAAGTATGAAGCTATGTGATCTACTACTAAATTAGTAGCTTTTAGCTGTAAAGACTTATACTTTATTTTGTAAATTTTGTTTATACAATGTTTGATCGTTCACGCATAATACTATTGTATGTGAAATATTAAAATAAGTTAATAAATCATTAACACGTCAAGTTTAAATATTTCTTTTCATATTTTTATTATTAATATTCCAATACTCTTTTTTATTTTATTTATACTTATTTACAGTGATGGATTTACGATTAGGCCCTTAAGGCCCGGATGATTTGAGGGCCGGCTAAATTTTTGAAATTCCAAAATTTCAGAGACGAAAAAAAGTAAAGACAGTCTTCTTTGAAAATGAGTTCAGATTCATTTTTGTGAAGAATTTTGTATAAAATATATTATAATAATTCAATTTTTTTATTTACTTTTCAATCTATCAATAAGATGTTAATTTTTTAATAGATCAATTATAATCTTTATCGAATGATGTACTTTATTACTTGTTTCATTACTGAAATTAATCATATGCTTATAAAGCATTTAAAAATGACTAAATCTTGATAATTTCGCAATTCTTTTAGCGTTAAATAAAAATACTGTAGATATGCATGTATTAAATATCATTTTTGTATTTATTTAAATGTCAGAAAATTTATTATTAATACAAATAATTTTTCATGAAAAATATTTATCCCATTTTTTTTCATATTCAATTCTTTTGCATCCTTAAACTAATTTATTTATGGGATTTTTAATTAATTAAAAAATTGTCACAAGACTTATGCAGAGATAGTTTCGTGTGTTAAAGTATTTAATTTTGGTAATGTCGATTTTAATCGATTAAAAAATCTTGATTTGACAAAATTAACTTAATTTTCTTCAAATGTTAAAAAAAAATGTTGATTAATTAAAATCGCAATTAAATTCATTTTTTTTAATCAAAAAATGCATTAAAATAGTAATTTAGTTTATTAATTTATTAAATCTAATATTTTGTTGCAATTAATTTTCTTAAAAATTATTTAAAACGAGTTTTTAATGCTCTTTTGAATCTTTCAAGTTTAAATTTCTATTTTTTCTTTTATTATGATTTTAATAATAAAATAATTCATGTATAAACAATCTATTTAATCTCTTTAATCACAAGACTCATGCAAAGATATTTTAGTGTGTTAAAGTATTTAATTTTGGTAATGTCGATTTTAATCAATCAAAAATTTTAATTTGACAAAATCAATTTAATTTTCGTTAAATGTTAAAATAAAATTTGTTTAATAAAAATCTTAATTAAATTCATTTTTTTAACTGAAAAATGCATTAAAATAGTAATTTAGTTTATTAATTTTTTAAATTTAATATTTTGTTACAATTAATTTTCTTTAAATTATTTAAAACAAGTTTTTAATGCTCTTGAATCTTTCAAGTTTAAATTTCTATTTTTTTTTTTTTTTTTTTTTTTATTATAATTATCATAATAAAATAATTCATATATAAAAAAAATATTTAATACTTTTAGCAAAATATCTGGTTACTAATTTCATAAATTACCCTTATTCTTATATTCAATAATTTTATCTAGCTAAATAACAAAATAAATGGCCGTAAAATAACGCCATCTAGAAAAAGGACCATGAAGCTCTTCCACTTCCCCAGAAAACTACCCTCGCACAGTTTACCCATCCACCAACCAATAAAACGATTTTAACCCAACAAGCTTAAGCTCTTACCATTCAGAGGGCGATAACTGTCTTAAAAAACCAATTTTTATTCTTTATTAAAATTAAAATAAACCACCATCCAATTACAATAAATGTTTTTATCTTCCCAAAAAAGCAATGAACTTTTACATCCTAGTAATTCGGCGGCGCACTTACAAGCCAAACATATAATAGTCCCGTCCAAAATAGCTCGAAGCTACAAAATGAATCCAAAAAGTTAGACAATTATAAAAGGGTACCCAAAATAATGAAATAAATTATTGAGGTAGATAACACGCAGTTACAGGATAAACGTCGGTTACTCTTTGATATTTGAGCTGATACGAGGTTTATAAACGAGAGGATGTAATAAGCTTGATATCAGGGTCGCAGCAGAGCGCCCTGCAATCTTCCGAGCGATCCTCGAATGCTCTGTAGCTCGGAATCCAAATAGCTGGTATTATTACTAGTGCTGGGAAGAAAGAGCGCTACTAGAGTAGAGGGAAAAAGGAGAATTCGGGTCTGTTTGGTCTAACTGAACGTAGATATGCATTGCAGTCGCGAAATCACCCGAGAGACCTAGTGCAGATTACTATATACGATGTAGTAAAACCGACTGGTTAGTTACAACTCTCTGTGACATAAAATTGCCACTGCTCTGCCCTATATGGGGCTGCATTATACTTATTAGTGAATTCCCCGACATCTGTGTTATGTGTTCCAACTCTATTATCCTCCTCAGGTTTCAGGTGTATTCAACCGGCACTCCTTTACAGTTCTGTGAAATATAATTTAGCTATCGCGGTTTACGCTGACGATAAAATATACTTTTGTGTCCCCAGGAGTACCACTGTTGGGATCTACATTTCACGTACGAGCCACACTAAAGTCTACGTGTACCATTTTCAGAGCGCACACACGCCCCAATGTACAATTTAAACTGCAAACAGTCATATAATAATCTACGTCATATTTATCAAATATACACTCATATACTGAGATAATTATATAGATACTCATTTTTTTGTAATTTTTAATGAATGATATAAAGTTTTCAATTTATAAATTTAATTAATTTTTTTTCTGAAAGTTATATTGCGTTTTATTGAAATAAAAGAACTTCAATAAAAATCACTGTTGAAATTCTATAAAACTTATGATAAATAATTATAAAATTTTATTTTTTATTCTATATAAATTAAAATTGTAATTTGATTTTATAAGAAAAGTGATCAGTTGATTTTTATGCCGATAAAATAAAAAATTGGAGTACAAGTTAAAGTAAAAAATTTTTAAATTAACAAATAAGGTAAAAGACCCAGTTACTGACATTTGCAATTTTATTTTAGTAAAAAAAAAAACAAATCAACTCTAATAAATTAAGAAATATAATTTTTGAGTTATAGATTTCAAGATAATTTTTTTTTTTTGAAAACATTTTATTTTTTTAATCAGAATAAAATTGCAAATGTCAAACAACTAGGCCAGTGTCAACAACTGGGTCTTTTACCTTATTGTGTTTTCAAATATTGAATGAAATTTCGCTGGTCATGCCAATGTACAATTTAAACTGAAATTAGTTATATAATAATTTACGTCATATTTATCAAATATACACTCATATACTGAGATAATTATATAGATACTCATTTTTTTGTAATTTTTAATGAATAATATAAAGTTTTCAATTTATAAATTTAATTAATTTTTTTTTCTGAAAGTAATATTGCGTTTTATTGAAATAAAAGACCTTCAATAAAAATCACTGTTGAAATTCTATAAAACTTATGATAAATAATTATAAAATTTTATTTTTTATTCTATATAAATTAAAATTGTAATTTGATTTTATAAGAAAAGTAATCAGTTGATTTTTATGCCGATAAAATAAAAAATTGAAGTACAAGTTAAAGCAAAAAACTTTTAAATTAACAAATATTGTGTACTGTGGTATTGAATGAAATTTTACTAGTTATTTAAACAAAAAAAGAATAAAAAAGCGGAAGCCAGCAGTAGAAAACTAAAAACTGAAACATAATAAAAAAACAATTATGAATGCATAAAAAAAATGGAAAAAATTATTTTGCAAAGTTTACGTTCCATTTCCATACATAAATATTAACCAATTGAATATTGATTGTCGCGAATACAATGTCAGAGTATCGTTTTAAAATGATGTGTTTGCGATAAAATTGGTTGTACGTGAGTCGCGAGGACCAATAGCGTCGCTCACACGAGGAACCTATTGAAAATCTTTTATCGATCCCAGTAGCATCCTGGCAATATAAAGTACACACGCTCGCGCCATTATATACGTACATCGCATTTAATGTACAAAGTATAGAGCATGGTACAGTATCTGTACACAGAAGGAGAGTGAGGATGTCTTGAGTTCATCGAATCCTTGCTTAAACATCAGCGCTTTGAGCAAAACTTCGGCGAAGCAATCTTGGGCTTACTTGGTGAGCTTCGGACGCATAAATTTTGAGTAGGCTGGGAGAGCCAATTTTGCCGCTACACGGCTGTATTAGCCACTTCAATTTAGTCTCTTTAATTTTTTTCGGCTTTAACTACCACATATATATGGTAATTATAATTGTAATTATAACTGTAACTGCAAATATAACTGCTCTATTATATCACGAGAAACATTTAGAAAGTGTGTACCAACATTCATTAGCTACCTTGTACCAGGAATGTCTGGCTAGGAACGCTTCAGATAGATACACAGTTCTATTTATGAAGCAATTTATTTTATACACGAGCTCCAAAGTCCCGACATTACTAATAAGCTTTATGTCATTATGACTTTCTTGTTACCGAGAGAAATTGCGATACATTACACCAGAATTTTCTTTATTATTATCATCATTAACCTATTTTTTGAAAATCCAATTAATATTTTCTCCTGTAATTCATTTTTTTTTTATCATAAATTTTTTAAAATGAAAAGCTTCAGCCAAGTGGTCAGTAAAAAAAACTCAATCTGAGTAAATAAAATTACGTAGACTAAAAAAAATTCTGGAGTGAATTTTCACTCCTATTATTAGTATTCAGAGTACCGTAGTGAAGAAATTAGGAACTTCCAGGAGTTTTTAAACTGAAATAATTTTTAATTGAAGCAAACTTTTTTAAGAATTAAATCAATTAAAAATCATTCTCTTCGGAAATTTTTGGAAAAAAATTTCAGACAAGTTTATTTTATCAGTATTGTACTATGCACATTTAATATTGCGTATCACTGATCCCGAAAATTAAATAATAAATAAAATAAAATTTTTCCTGTAATAACTGTAAAAATGGATTCAATGATCCATTTTTTTATTGGAAATTTATTGAAAAATTTATTAATAGAGATGAGATACTAATACACTTGATTGTTGAGAAAGTAGTTTATGAATCCCGGAATAAATAGACCCGGAAAAAAATTTTTAAGTTTTGAAAAATTCATATTATTTCATTAAAATTATTGTAAAATAAAAATTGTAATAATAATAATCGTAATAATTTTTTTTTGTAACAAAAAATGGAGTGATCATTCTCGGGGTGCCTATTTTTCAGGAAAATTATGGGGGTGGTTATTATAATTCTTATTTTATAATAATTTTAATGAAGTAATATGAATTTTTCATAACTACATGATTCCGTGGACTTTTTTGGTGGCTCCTTCCAGGCATTTCGCTCTAATCTTAAGAGACATATATTGCAATACTATGAATAATGCTGTTAAAGTTGTGTTTTCTTTTTGAAAATTTTTTGTTTTTGAACTTCGAATTTTTCTTTTCTTTTTTTTTGTTTTGTTATCTTCTTTTTTTAAGTTTCTACAGGCATCGCCAAATGAACTGTGATATGTATAATTTTCGAGCCAAAAATCTCAGTTTCAATAATTTATAATCAATACCTCATAATTTAAAGTATGTACTAATTATTGTATTGTATAATGCCGATTGGCGTCAAATAAATAAATAAATAAATAACTTTAAAATTTTTTCCGGGTCTAATTTTTCCGGTCTATTTTTTTCAATTACCGTAGTTTCTTCAATAGCAGTTAATAGCCGTCTTATCTTTGTTTAAAAATGCAGTCTGTTGTATTAATTATCAGTATATGAATTTTCACTCCTATTATTCAGAGTATCGGAGTAAAAAAATCAGAAACATCCAAGAGTTTTTAAACTGAAATAATTTTTAATTAACTGAAGCAAATGTTTTTAAATATTAAATCAATTAAAAATCATTCACTACGGAAATTTTTGTAAAAAATTTCAAACAAGTTTATTTTATCAGTATAATGCTATATATATTTGATATTGCATATCACTGATCCCAAAAATTAAATAATAAATAAAATAAAATTTTCTCTGCAATAACGATTTAATTATCTATTTTTTTATTGGAAATTTATTGAAAAATTTATTAATAAGGATGAGATACTAATACATTTGATTGTTGAGGAAGTAGTTTATTAAATAGCAGCTAATAGCCGTCTTATCTTTGTTTAAATATGCAGTCTGTTGTATTAATTATCAGTATAGAGGCAATTAATAAGCATTTAGTACTTTAGGATTAGCATTTTCATTAAAATGAGATGAATCTCCGTAGATACTGATACTCTACCCCAGGATAGGACGGGATAGGATAAGAGATATTGTATCGCACTACATAGGATACTAAATTTACGTAGACAACTAAGCACATCGGAAGGATCATTGCCGACATGATTACTGAATTATGTACCGGCGACGTCCACGCGCACTCTCCTCCAGTATCCTATGGAGGCTATAACCAATATTTAACAGCTATTAATGCCAAAGAGAATTTACCTTACGGCGCTGCGTTCTACGTCGTCGAGGGAATTTCCGAGAGTTCAGAGTTCCAAGGTTGCTTACAGTGTCTCATACATATACATGTTTATATATATACACTAGTGAACGAGAAGGTGAGTGGTAAATTCTCTTCCTCTCACAACACAAATTACCCAGCATATCTGTTATTGATTTATTGGCAGCAGGTGTCCTGACGAAATGTCCCACTCACCCTCTCACCACTACATCCTTCTACCCTTTCCCTTACTCGCTGGCACAACACACGTACTTTGTCAGATATATGCGCAGAAATGTCAACGTCCTAATCCATCTCATTAGGCTGAGCCGAACGACACACGTCCTTGTCAATTTATTTTTCCTATATATCTATAAAAATACTCTTTTACTATTTTTGTATGTCATAAAATAAAAAAAAAATAAAGACATATGATGATTTATTATCAATTTAAATTTGTAAAAATTTATAAAATATCTAGCATTATTTTTTGTGATTACATGAAAAGTAGGATTATTTATTTTTAGTTGTAAAAAAATGAAAAATTAGGATATTTGCAATTTTTTTTCAACATGTTCGACCCTTCGGTGGATTAAAAGAAAAATTAGTTTAATTTTTTAATTTTAAAAAGTCTTTGAATTGAAATTGCGACTTAGCTCAATAATTTAAAAACTAGCAACCTTGCAGTCACTATGTGACTGCCGTGACTTGTGAACTATAAAAAATTAAAATTTTGCTTTATTAAATAATTACTTTTGTTAAAATGCACTGTACTTTCTTTAATATTGACGTTTTTAAAGATATAAGCTCATCCCGATGTTACACTCATCAAGAGCTTTCATTTGAATACCCATATGCATTTTGATATATTTTTCATATATTCATATATATAAATATATAAAATATATGAAAAATTTATGTGGGTACTCAAATGAAAGGTCTCGATGAGTGTAACATCGGGATGAGCTTATATCTTTAAAAATGTTAATAATTAAGAAATTATGTTGTATTTTGTCAACTTATGATATTTTTAAAGATATAAGTTCATCATGATGTTACATTTATCAAGAGCTTTCATTTGAGTACCCACATCTATTTTGATATATTTTTCATATATACATATATATAAATATATAAAATATATGAAAAATTGATGTGGGCATCCAAATGAAAGGTCTTGATGAGTGTAACATCGGGATGAGCTTATATCTTTGAAAATGTCAGTAGTTCATAAAATACAAGGTCATTTCTTAAATTATTGATATTTTTAAAGATGTAAGCTCATTTTGATGTCACGCTCATCAAGAGCTTTTATTTGAGTACCCACATGCATTTTGATATATTTTTCATATATTCATATACATAGATATATATAATATATGAAAAATTGATGTGGGTATTCAAATGAAAGGTCTTGATGAGTGTAACATCAGGATGAGCTTGTATCTTTAAAAATGTCAATAGTTCACAAGATACAAGGTCATTTCTTAATTATATATCTAGAGATAGAGCATTTTCGAATGCAGCCTAAATACTTATCATCATAAATTGACTATTGACTACTAAATTTTTTTTTTTTTATTTTTAATCCATAAGTAAGTCAATTTTTCGAATTTTTATAGCTAAATATAATCACACTTCTATATAATTATCGGATTTTTAATTAACGAGCCGGATTTTAATTGGAAAATTTAATAATTTCAAAAATAATTGATAGGAATATTCAACAATTTAAATTCAATGAGTATAATTTCATATAATGCATTAAAAATTGTAAAAGGCAGATAATACATTTATACCCAATAGTAATTTTTTATTATCCTCCACTAGTCCCACAACCCATTCGTTTTTCATATTCTTATTATGCAGAGTAATAACTTGTTCGTGCGTCGTATTAAATCGAAATTTGTCATAGTGATGAGTCACGAGTCAAGCAGCTAGTTTACTTTGATGCTTACGTTTATACAGGAGTACTGCAGTCTCTTCTGGCAGCGTTGGTGCTTAAAATGGTGTATCTTCTTTATATCCTCGTGGGAGACATGATTTATAGAGTTTAAGTTGGTAATATCTCTTTGAAAGAGACCATAAAAAGGCCATAGGACACATTTATCCGCCTACACAGTCTTTGGCTTTTGCACTCTGCTGCTATCCACGAAATATTGGAGGATCGGGTGCTGGTGGCTGACTCGTTCGTTGACCTGCCTACTGTGCAGTGTTCTATCTCTTCACTCGATTCCTCGTTCGCTCGCTCCCTTTCTCTTGTACTGTATACACCCACGACCTCAAATATTTGCGGCGAGCGACCAAAAAGTAATATAGAGCTATTATGCCATTATACCGAACTTTTTCATTTTAGATGATTGATAACGTTTTTTACAGAGGATAAAAAACAACTTCCGGTAATCCGCTAAGTAAATGCTCGGATTGTGGGTAATAAAGATTACAAGTTTATTATTAAAGGGGTATAAATAATGATAAACATTATGTACCACCTAAATTAATGAGCGTAATAATTAACAATAATGAAAATAGTGGATTTCATAATCTATATTATTAAGATAATAAGAAAAATTTTGTTTCCAAGATAATCATATGATAAAATCGATTTTTTTAGTGTAATTGCAAAGGTCTTGACTTGAATTTATGCCTTTTCAAGGTTTCATTTCATTCTCACCGATAGTCAATTTATTATGACAAGTATTTAGGATGCATTTGAAAATATCTCTAGATACATAATTGAGAAATGACCTTGTATCTTGTGAACTATTGACATTTTTAAAGATATAAGCTCATCCCGGTGTTACACTCATTGAGACCTTTCATTTGAGTACCCACATCAATTTTTCATATATTTATATATATTATATATATGTATATATGAAAAATATATCAAAATGCATGTGGGTACTCAAATGAAAGCTCTTGATGAGTGCAACACCGGAATGAGCTTATATCTTTAAAATGTCAATATTTAAGAACTGACATTGCTATCTTGTCAACTAACGATGTTTTTAAAGATATAAGCTCATCTCGATGTTGCACTCATCGAGACCTTCCATTTGAGTATCCACATCAATTTTTCATATATTTATATATATATTACATATATGTATATATGAAAAATATATGAAAATACAAGTGGGTACTCAAATGAAAGCTCTTGATGAGAGTAACATCGGGATGAGCTTATATCTTTAAAAAATATCAATGATTAAGAAGTGACCTTGTATCTTGTGAAATATTGACATTTTTAAAGATATAAAGCTCATTCTGATGTTACATCACATCAAGACCTTTCATTTGAGTACCCACATCAATTTTTCATATATTTATATATATTATATATATGTATATATGAAAAATATATCAAAATGCATGTGGGTACTCAAATGAAAGCTCTTGATGAGTATAACATCGGGATGAGCTTATATCTTTAAAAATGTCAATAGTTATAAAAGTACAGAGCAATTTAACATAATTAAGAAACGACCTTGTATCTCATGAACTATTGACATTTTTAAAGATATAAGCTCATTCCGATGTTGCACTCATTGAGACCTTCCATTTGAGTACCCTCATCAATTTTTCATATATTTATATATAATTATATATATGTATATATGAAAAATATACACAGAAAAAAGATTTCTTGACTGAAGAATAAAATTCTTGGCTCAAGTAAATTTTCAGGTGCCCGAAAGGAAGACCGAAGTTGTCTTGGCCGAAGCAAAAATTTTTTCTTGAAATTCTATTCTTGGTGGAAGTAATTTTTCTTAATTCAAATTATTATAAATACTTGATACAATAAATTTTTTATATTGGATCAAGATTTTCAGATACTTTAGGGAAGCAGCGCCACCTACTTCAGCTGAGAAAAAAATTTTCTCACCTTGAGAAAATTTTTCTCTTGAATATTTGATACCCATTTTAGATTATTTTAGCACGCAATTGTACATATTGAATGAAAGAAAATGGTTCAATATTATTTGATTTAATTTTTGGAGCAAGAGAAAAATTTTCTCAAGACAAGAAAATTTACTTCTGTCAAGAACTTAATTTTTGGAACAAGAGAAAAATTTTCTCTAAACAAAAAAATTTTCTTGATTCAAAATAAATTGTCTTGGATCAAGATACGTATTTCTTGAAGCAAGAGAATTAATTTTGTTGGGATAAGTGAAATTTCTTGTGTCAAAAAAATTTTTTCGCCCAAGAGAATAATTAGCAAGAAAAATATTTTCTTGGTTCAAGTGAACCATTCTTTTCTGTGTATCAAAAATGCATGTGGATACTCAAATGAAAGCTCTTGACGAGTGTAACATCGGGATGAGCTTATATCTTTAAAAATGTCAATAGTTCATGAGATACAAGGTCGTTTCTTAATTATGTTAAATTGCTCTGTACTTTTATAACTAAAGAAAGTACAGTGCATTTTAACAAAAGTAATTATTTAATAAAACAAAATTTTAATTTTTTATACTTCACAAGTCACGGCAGTCACATAGTGACTGCAAGGTTGCGAGTGATAATTAATTATCGATAATTATAATAAATAATCAGCAAGGCTCATTCCTAAAATTTAATTTTTTTAAATATTTACTGTATTAAAAGCTTCAATTATTTCAGAGGATATTATTGGCTTATGAAAATCCATATTTTCGTGAAATCGTTAAGCCAATGTTAGTTAAAACAATGAAACCATTGTAAAAAAAATAAATTCATTATTTTAATAAGTGAAAGATAAAAATAATAGCCAATTCAAAAAAGCTTTCATTTGGTAGTGTTCATTCAGGATTAAAAAAAAATTAATTCTTTTTTTTTCGTTAAAAAGATCTCTGTTTCCAGTACAAATAGAATTACAACAAAGCAGACACTGAATCATTTAAAAAGACATTAATGGTCTCATCAAATGAATAATAGAGCTGACATTAAATCCTCTCTCTCTCTAGTCGTGACTTTTTACCTCTAATGTATAAAACAGTGACACGAAATTAAAGTTAAGACTTTGTAAGTGAGTGGTTTCTTTACAGTGAGTAAGCAATCACCTCTTCCCGAATAATCAGCATTACCGGGTAACATTATTATGAGACAAACTGCGGTGATGAGATCGATGTGATTCCTTCTTCTCTATAACTCTTGTTCTTCCGCCGCTCAATGTGCAATAGCAATTCTAGCGGGTCTGTCGTTACGTGGTGGCATTACATCGAGAACCGCCACGAGCATTTGATACTCAACTCAGTATAGAGCACCACCGCCGCAGCCTGGAGGATCCACTGACGATTCGCCCGTACTCGGCACTCCAGCCAGGGATAAGCTCCGCCAACCCTTCCGACGTGACTTGAATTAACGATCACAATTAACGCCACCATCGTTCGTTATCTCGCGTTCCCATGGCATACCGGTTCCTCTGTATTCTATAGTACACTCAACCCTCTACATTTTACTCTTGTCGAAAGCCCACCGTTCTACCAAACTAAAATCGTTCTGGCTATCTAATTCTCTTTTCTCCTTTCCCCTTTTAATTCTTCGCCTCTGCCTCTCTTTTCCCTTTTATCTCTTTCCACTCACTTCACCATTGATTTCCTTACACTTTTACCCTCGGTCATACCAAACAGGACACCAAACAGGACACCGTACTAGCCTCTACTTGGATTACCATCAACTACAGATTGAGGTCCGAGATAAAAACACCGGCTAATAAAATCGTTTAAACTGACTACTAAATCATCAAAAGGATTTTCCGGAGTGTTAATTAACTATTCCACCAATAAAATCGCATCGGTTGATTTAATTTTAATTTTAATAAATACAGTAATAACTATTCTAGTTGATAATACAGTAATCCCCTACGTAAATTCTACCAAGTGTTTGGGACTTATTATTGATCAAAACTTATCCTGGAATAGCCACATTTTACAGACAACCAGAAAAGTAAATTTCGCACTCCATAGTCTCAAGGTCCGGAAAAACATCTATTCTACTGACATAAGAAAGCTCCTAGTTACTGCTACCATCCTACCACTCATTGATTACTGCTCTATTGTGCTCATTGACTCTACTGCTGAAAATGATCTAAAACTTCAGCGAACAGTAAATTCTTCCATCAGATTTATTTTCAATATCAAAAAAGATGAGCATATTAGTCCTCACCGCAAAGAGCTAGGGTGGCTTACAATCAAATATCGTAGATTGTATTATGCGATTTGCTACTTATACAAATTACTCGAGAATGGAAAACCGGAGTACTTGCGCGATTTATTCATTGAGGAAGCTGATGTTCAACGTTCAAATCGATTGGCTGCAAAAAAGCACACCTCCTTCAAACTACCTCTTTTTACTACAAGCTACTTGGAGAAATCTTTTTTGGTAACTGTAATAAAGCTTTGGGAAGAACTGCCACGCGAAATTGTAAATTCGAGTAGCTTACAAGTCTTCAAAAAAGAAGTATTTAATTATTTATTAAATCTTGATAATTAAACAA
The DNA here is from genome assembly GCF_020080835.1 of Cotesia glomerata. Lineage (NCBI taxonomy): Eukaryota > Metazoa > Arthropoda > Insecta > Hymenoptera > Braconidae > Cotesia > Cotesia glomerata. The sequence goes on from NC_058158.1 coordinate 7,887,783, forward strand.
ATTCTAATAAATAACAAATTTAAATTAATTCATTGAAAATCAAAGATTAAAGTAAGGATGAAGAAATTGCTATTCGTAAAATTATTATGCTGAGTTATCATCTGATCTGATGACATTAAAATCCTATATTTTAAAATTATTGTTTTTATACTTTAAGTTCCAAGTTTAATATGATTTTCTTATTACCTTGTTTATATATAAATAAATTGAATTAATTATAGTGCAATATTATATTATATTATATTATGTACTCACAGAAATTGCTTTCTTGTAAAAACTATATTTACTATGTAATTGAAATTGCCATTTGGCCTGTGCCTTGGCATTAAATAAACAAAATCTAAATCTAAATCTAATAGCGCTATCACTATGATCGAGGGTTATTTATACCACCATTCTATTGTAATATAATGGAAATCGATCGATGAACTTTACCGAAGTTCAGACGGCCATTAGACCTGATAAATAATTAATTTCTTGTGGAATACTCTCCAAGTGAAACATCTTGTTGTATTAATATTCAGCAGCAGTGAATTCCCTTTAGATTTTCCGTCTTCCTTCCACCATAGTCTCTACCGCAAATCTGTTAACCTCTAATTAGCCTGATCGTTTCGTATGACGACCACCAGTAACGCTGAGAAACGACAAAGGCAACAACTACAACGACGGTGGCAAGTGTGCCCTGTTATCGACAACCTTTTGATTACAAGACCACTCGATGACTTGAACTGTCTATTTTAATACTCTGCCGGATGTAATTACCGTTAAATTGGAATCTGAATAGCCGATCGACTTGAAAAATAAATCCTGGACCTTACACGGAAAAAATTAAACTAATAAATAATAGTCGATTTATAATAAGTAATGATCAACTGGTAAAAATTACCATTTCAAACAGTATAATCGTGATTTTAATAATCACTATGTAATATTTATTATTTAAATGCTACAATTTATTCTTTACATGGAAGAAAATACTATTTCAAACAGTAATATTCGCTATGTGAATGTCGAAAATGTTAAACTATAATAATTAAGAATTTTAACTTTGATATTTATCATTTCGCACCTAAAAAATGATCGTATGATATGGGGAAAGTATAAAATAAAGTTAGTAAATTTCTAATACAAGCAACGTCAATATTTACAAAGTAAAATGGTAAATTTTAAACGCAACACTAAAAATCAAATTATAATTATTGATTTGCTTGAACTGGTAAAATATATATTTTAAGAGTAGAATTTTTACTGTTTCAAATGTTAAATTCTCCGAGTGTGAGACCTTTCCCTTCTCCTCACAGTATAAACTATGTATTGAAACGGCAATTTTTACTGTTTGAAACTGTAATTTTTTAAGATGAGAGCCCGAGTCAGAATAATGAACCTACATAAGCCTACATGAACCTACATGAGCCTATAAGACAATTTTTAATTGTTTTGATCGATATTTTTAATATCTTTAATTGTTTCGATCGATCAATATAACCTCGCAAAATACACTTATACCAATATTAAATAGTACAATACAAATAAATTTAAATAGTAACTAAAAATTTATTGATAAAAAAACTTAAAAATTCAATTTATAAATTGAATAATATCAATCAAAACAATTGAAAACTATTCTGTAGTCTCATGTAGGTTCATGTACGCTCATATAGGTTCATTATTCTGACTCGGGAGAGTCATTATTTACAATAGTGACAGCTATTATCACTTATTTTTTATATTACATGATAAATCGTAGCTTTTACACTTTCTACATTAACTTCTGTAATATTTATATTTTTGACACTCCGATGTCCGCTGTACTGTTTGAAACTATAAAAATTAACCGGAATCCGAGTGAATTTTACAGTTTACTTTTTTCCGTGTAGAGATTAGAGAAGTCCGAATACCAGCGTATACTACATTGCGAGAAGTAAATTGTGTGAAGTGATTCCCAGGCACTCTTAACATTTACCGCTTTGGTTTCTACCTCTCGAGATTCTCGTAAGGTTGTCTCAATTTTCACTGGATAGTTAACTCGATTTAAATTACCGAAATAAATGATCACATTAACACTAATTATCAATTTATAATTGTAATAGAAATTATAAACCCTCTACTTTGCAACTAAACTCACATAGTCTAAGATTTAACCCAGCAGATTCGAGAGAATGGCAAAGTTCTATCGTCTTGAGCTTTGCGCCTGAGAATCAACAATAATAATCTATTCAGTCTCTGCCTCAAGCTTTCACTCGCTTCCCGTTGATCTTCTCAGATCTGTACTTTGGCCCCGATTGCTCGAGGTCTTACAGGCCAAGCAAGCTATCTATCCTTCTAGCCCGACACAGTCAGTGTCTTCCAGTAGAATAGAGTAGGAAATGGATTCGATCCACGAAATTCACCAATTCAATTAAACATCCCGACGCGTGAAATCGTTCGTGACGAGGGAACATGAGTAGAATTGTTCACCGATGTGTAATCAAGTGAGTGTACTTCTCCTGAGGCGGCAGGAGCGCCAGTCACAGTCACAGTGAAACCATATATGGAATTTGCCTTTGTGTTATCAGCCAAGAGACTGAGGAAGTGACTTGATGACGGTGTTTTACTTGCCAAATTTAAACGTCAAATGTCTCCCCTACTCCTATAAGTTGCATTCCTGACTCGACGCTTTACTTCTGAGTTGAGCCGGTTAATTTCTGTTCTATCTATCTATCTATCCATTATCTATCATCCATCCTCGTTGCTCATCGTCTGAGACTTCCGTTCGGTTTGTTTGCCTCTCTCAACTCATATCCTTCCTACTGCCACTTTTGATGTCTTTTAGTCTCCTCTCTTCTCTCTTTTCTCTCCTCTCTTCTCGTTGTTCTCCAGTCTCAAACCAGCCACTTGTCGCGAAAGGGTTGTTCATGCTTGTTTATGAAACGCTGCTGAGACTTAACGATTCAAAAGTTGACTCATGCTTCATGGCTCATGAACTTTCGGATGCTAAGTAGTGTACTGTTGATCTTATTGTTGGTTCGACGTAAGCAGTCATAAGCTAAATTCAAAGGCTGGGAAGGTGGTAGGCAGCAAGCACCAGAGAGCGAATGGAGAGCAAACAGGAGACAAGGAGAGAATATCGTGCGAGCGAAACTTTCAAGGCACAAGTGAAGTCTGCAAACTGGGAACTGGGTAGCTAGTTATAGCTGATAGCTTCTTAGGAGCCGGTACGCAAGGCGGCCTTCCCTGATGCACCCAGAACACCCGGTGCTCAGCTCCTCAGTTGGGATGAGAAGGGATAGAGCAACTATTTGCTTATCTTGGAATTTACAGCTTAGCTATAAATCTCTACTATAAATTTTCATTCCCTTCTCTCTATGGCTCCAACATAGAAATCCTTGTTTCAGTTTACACAAAACATTATTCTATTACTTGTTTAATAAAATAACTTCATTAATATTTTTTATGCGTTGTGCTTTATCATAAAAATTTATTTTTTGCTTTCAAAATTAACTAGAATTGAATTTGCGCGCGCCTGACTGTGGACTTTGTATATATTTGCATGCTTATGATATATTCGAGGAAAAAAGTAAAGTGCAATAAATAATAGTCAATTTATAATAAGTAATGATCAACTGCAAAAATTACCATTTTAAACAGTAATATCGTGATTTTAATAATCACTTTGTAATATTTATCATTTAAATGCTACAATTTATTCTTTACATGGAAGAAAATACTATTTCAAACAGTAATATTCGCTATGTGAATGTCTAAAATGTTAAAGTATAATAAATCCGAACAAAAACAGTTTCACTGTAAAAAAATCGCGCCAAGTCCACGTTCATAAGACTATTAAGAAAAAAAAAAATTTTTTTTTTCTTTACAAAAAGATATAAAATAGAAAAATTAAAAAATCCAAGTAACCGATATGATTGTATATGATTTTCGGAAATTAAAAAAAATTTTGTTGTAAATTTAAAAATTAAGAAAAAAATTCCGGAACGTATTTAGTGTGCGTGGTTGCAAAATATTTTACATTTCATGAAATTCGTAAAATCTATTTACTAGAGTACTTTACAGTCAAAAATTGAAATACACAATGACAGTAAACACTTTTGCAAGTACGTTCCAAAATTTTTCTTAATTTTTAAATTTACAACAAAATTTTTTTAATTTCGAAAATCATATACAATCATATCGGTTACTTGGATTTTAAATTTTCTATTTTATATCTTTTTGTAAAGAAAAAAAAATTTTTTTTTTCTTAATAGTCTTATGAATCAGGACAGTCGCGATTTTACAGTGAAACTGTTTTTGTTCGGATTTCAGTATTTTTTGTAATTATGGAATAAAAATTTGCAATTGGCTACCAACTTAAATCTCAAGTTGGCTGCATTTTTATAGCAAATATCCCCTTGAAGCTACAGTTTATGTAAAAATACTTGCAGCGCACCCTGGCGGGTGTAGATGCAAGCTGTGAAATTTATTTTTAACTGTAGTTTCCCATCTATTGTTTAAGGATTACCATGCATTGTCGAATTACTTAGTCTGTGGCATGTCACTTTTTACATCGAAAAAAAGTCAGGATCGAAATTTTTGAGCTTGCTATAGTTTGTGCTGATAAAATTTAATAATTTCAAGTAGATTAATTGTCATAATTGAATATAATTGCGTTATTGGCAAATATAAAAGATAAAGTATGAATTACTGTCATAACATAACATTCAGGAACAAGAACTACCGCAGCATCAAATAAAATTTTGCCACCTCGAAATCCCATTCTGCTTACAGTAAATGAATCGGAAATCACTATGCTAGCTCCGTTTACAACGGATTTGAACGGAACTTGGCGCCAGATTCTACCGAATCTGTGGATAAGAATTTTGACTTTGATATTTATCATTTCGTACCTAAAAAATGATCGCATGATATGTAAAAAGTATAAAATACAGTTACTAAATTTTTAATAATAGCAACGTTAATGTTCACAAAGTAAAGTGGTAAATTTTAAACACAACGCTAAAAATCAAACTATAATTATTGACTTGGTTGGACTGGTAAAATATATATTTTAAGGAGGTATTGCTCCAAGAAAAAGACACCAATAGGTTAGGGCTATTGGTTTCTTTCTCACGCACTGGTGCTGTCTCTCTTTACAGACTATCTATCGCTCACTTACTTCCACTCACGTAAAATATCGAAAGTCACTAACTTCAAACATTTCTTATAAAAAAATGAATACCGCTCGTTTGTCTGATTTTTGATAAAAAATACTTGTTATAACTTCAATTAAATATTCTCGGTTTTTGAAAAAAATCCTAAGAAAAGTATGGTTGTTATTCAATAAAATGTTCACTCTAACTACGGTCAGGATAGGGAATACATGTTAAATGTACGATTTTTAATTGCTAATATTTCGAAAATTACCACCTCAAGGACTAATGAAAAAAATTTATTCGTGTAGAGGACACTTAAAAGTACGCGTATTCAAAAATTGAAGAATATTGTAAGAAAAGTGATTTTGCACAATACCTCCTAATATAGTGACAGCTACTAATCACTTATTTTTTATATTAAATTTTAAATTGTGGCTTTTATACTTTCTACATTAAGTTCTGTAATATTCATATTTTTGCCACCTTGATGTCCGCTTTACTGTTTGAAACAATAAAAATTAACCGGAATCCGAGTGAATTTTACAGTTTACTTTTTTTCGTGGACTAAACACATCACGAAGAAATTGATTTCACATACATTTAATCTCTATTTTAATATTAATTAAGATATTTTACAAAAGTAAAAAGTTATTTATCGATCAAGAATTTTGAATAATGTTTAAAAAATAAAATTTTTTTCCAAGTTTTTTTAAGATAACTTTAAAATTATTTGACCAATTGATTCAATAAATTGTTAAAATTTTTAGTCAAAAATTTGCGTTAAATTTTTTAAAAAAAGATATTGCAGCTAAAAAATTTCAAAAAAATAATTAAAAGAATGGCCTGTAGGGTCAACCATTTTTTAGATTTTTATTTTAAAAATATGTCAGCGCACTTTAACATAATTAAATTAATTAATTAAACGAATGCTGGACAGCTTAATTTAAGTCATATTCATACTAATTATTGTAATTTCGTAACTTTGTATATTAAAATTTAATTAAAAAATATTAATACAATAGAAGCTAATTAAGATAATTATTTTTTAGCAAATATAGGTCGGTAGTGAAAAAACGAGATTGCTCGAGTACCAAAGGGGTTCCCATTGGGGTCGGTGCAGCTGCAACTGGTCTCGATAATTGAGAGTCAAACTCCAAGTTTATCAGGGGAGCAATATATACAGATTTTGAATTACTCGCGACAGAACATTGTTTCACATAGTCTCGCTGATTCCCTGGGGTGAGAGACCCGAGTAGTTGCAGTGCCTCCCACTTTATCATCATCGATATATCTGCAGATGTGCAGAAGCGTAAAGAGAGGCGAATCCTAATTAGCACTCGCGACTGCATACTTCATTGTAACCTTGATGTACGCCACGTATTGGCACATTAACGAGGTGAGGGTAACCACTGGGAGCTCTTGCAGATTCACCACATACGGACGCAAATACACGGAGATCTTGGTTGCTTCCAGCTCGCAGAGGTCATGATGTATGTCCCAACGGCTTCTACCTATACTACCTGTACGCCAGATCTATCTGCGTATGTATAATGTATAGACATATGCATATGGATGGATAACTAACCTATAACTATACAGTCATCCACGTGGACGGACTATTGCACACACCGGAAAGTCACTTAGTATGGTAATTTCGTAATTTGTTTCCCATTGTACAAGCGTATGATGTCACACAGTCGATCGATTCTCTATTGGCGCGCACAACCGTGAAATTACCATCAATATACTTGGCATTATAACGAGATAATTTTTTTTATTTTTTAATATTGTCTGTTGAGAAAAAAAATGTAGTTTTTATATTATATGTCGGGGTCGATTCTTCATTACAACCTGAATTAATTAGCTTGCTCGTTTATTGAACTTTTTTACGTGTAAAACCAATTGAGTCGAACAGCGCCATCGAGTAATTTCAAAATTTAACAATTAGTTTTTGTTGCTTTAGAAAAGTTCCAAATGTGGAGAAGAAGTCTTAAATAGGTTAAACTATAGGCCTAAATATCGTTGAATAGGTCCCAAATTGATAAAAAGTAAGCGTAAATATGGCCAAATTGTTGAAATTAGGCCCATATATTGCCAGAACTCTTAGAAGGAGGTCAAAATATGGTCACACGAGGACTCAAACATTTAAAAAGAGGTCGAAATATGGCCGAATAGTTGAAAAATAGGTCCGAATAAGGATCAAAACGCTCGAAAACAATCTCAAATATGGCCAAATTATTAAAAACAGGCCTAGATTTGGTCAAAATAAACCTGAAAAGTCAAAAAACAGTCTCAAATATGGTCAAATTATTAAACAATAGGCCCAAAACACTAAAAAAAAGTCTTAAAGATGGTCGAATTATAAAAAATAGGCTTTGGTATAGTTTAAATAGGCTCAAAATGCTAAAAACATCCAAATGTGGCTGAATAATTGAAATATTGGCCTAGATATGGTCATAATCAGACGCAAAATGCTGAAAACATGCCCAAATTTGGTTGCATTTTTGAAAAACAAGCCTAGACATGGTCAAATAAGTGTTGTCATAACTATTTTAACTTTATTGTGAAAACTTGTCTATTTGACACTATAACATATTTTCTTGCTGTCGCATTTTTTGCTATTTTGTCAATATCATTTTTTTTTTGCAAGGAAAATATAATTTAGAACTTAAAAGCTAAAAATTTTTTCTTTGGCATTAAAATAAATAGTTTCAAACAAGTTGAATCATTACTCGAACAATCAGAACTCTGAAATCGCAGAGCGTAGTTTTTCATAAGGTTTGAGTTTTTGCAGAAGACAATTAATCTTGATTTAATAACAATCGGCACTATTGGTATCAGTTATTTTCACGAGTGAAAATGGAATTCGAAACTAACTCTCGGAATTTAGATCGATGATACGAAACTTTTGGCATGCCTGGACCGAGGGCATCCGCTGAGAGTGTGCTGTTTGACGTGGGGGATTTCCAGTGTGTGTTGGTAATATGTCGAAAAGTCTCGGGTCTAGAACCAGCAATTAAGCGTCGATCGTTCGCTGGAAAAGAGTAGAGGTTTAGTGTAGTACAGTATAGTATTGAGTCAGACTCAGACAGGAGAAACGCGAGTAATTCCAATGTGGGGTAAATCCCCGCTAATTGCCGACGATATCAGCTCGACAGTTTGTGTATCCTGCTATAGCTTTTCTGTCTACTCAACCTCGCAACGACCCTTTATTTTCTCTCAAATCCTTCGCTCTAAAAGTCTCTCTTACTCGTATCCTACCGAGTGGGCTACTCTTTACAGCGTCTGGCCCTACCAGCCCATGTGCTGGTAACTTTTGACCCTATAGCCAAGGCCATTCTGTCAATTTATGTCTCTTTGATCTAACTAAATGTGTTCACGGACTTATGCGGGCAACATTTTTTCAACTTTTTTCTTCCCGTCAGGATTAATTGCTAACAAAATTAATCCTCAAACTTTTTCTTTAGACAAATAACTTTCTGAATTTTTTTTGAGAAGCTCTTCTTCTTTTAGAATTACGACAGTGTAGTCCTACACAAAAAGAAAAATTTCTTGACTGGAGAACAAAATTCTTGGCTCAAGAAAATTTTCGGGTGCCTGAAGGAAGACCAAAGTTGTGTTGACTGAAGTAAAAATTTTTTGAGAAATTCTATTCTTGTCGACAGTCATTTTTTCTTAATTCAAATTATCATAAATACTTGATACAATAAATTTTTATATTTGACCAAAATTTTTAGATACTTTAGGGAAGCAGCGCCACCTACTTCAGCTGAGAAAAAAATTTTCTCACCTTCAGAAAATTTTTCTCTTGAATATTTGATACCCCTTTTATATTATTTTAGCGTGCAATTATACATATTGAATGAAAAAAAATGATTCAATATTATTTGATCTTCCCATTTGATATGTTAGTCAATAAAAATATTAATGAAAATTTACTTCTATCTTTATATTGAATTTTTTGGAGCAAGAGAGAAATTTTCTCAAGACAAGAAAATTTACCTCTATCAAGAACTAAATTTTTTGGAGCAAGAGGCTGAATTTTCTTAAAACAACAAGATTTTCTTGACTTAAATAAATTTTCTTGGATCAAGATACGTATTTCTTAAAGCAAAAGGATTAATTTAGTTGGAATAAGTGAAATTTCTTGTGTCAAAAAAAAATTTTTTTTTTCGCTCAAGAAAATAATTAGGAAGAAAAATATTTTCTTGGCTCAAGTGAACCTTTTTTCCTGATTATTTTGACAAAATAACCCCTCGGTATTTATTTTCACTTGATGTCGAATTAAATTATCCGAAATTGAACGTGCAAAACTAATTTATCTAAATTAAGGGAAAATTAAAACAACTGGGGATCGAATTAGCGACGATGGGTTCAGCTATTTTGCGTAAGCGACCGTAACCACAGGAAATACCGACTGCAAAGTTAACTTAAATAACGTTCTCGTTCCAAAGCTCGATCTTTATTACTTTTTTTTCTTTTTTGGTTGAAGCGAAAATCTCCATCAGTTAATCTGCGACGTCAGTCGCTCAAGAGCTAATTCACCTCAGTCTGCTATCACCATGGAGCAAGAGGTGAGGTATTTTTAAGAAACAAAGAGCCAGGAAATGGCGATCGGTGGATCCTTTTGTTGGCCGCGAAAGCGACTTTGAGAAGAGCGTCTTGTCTTTTGGTAGAGAACGAGCAAATATCTATATCTATATATTCATCTGTACTATACATTTAATACTACAGTGTACGACGAGACAATGCTCTAGAGAAGCGAGCAAGCACGAACTGAACGGTCCAACGGTCCAACGGAGTTAGTTATGGGATTGAGGAGCACGCTGAGAGTAAGATAGAATTGTAAGGATGAGTACACAGATTATAGATATATATTGAGGTATCTTATATGTCTTTACGAAGTATTGTTGAGTAAGAGGTAGCATAAAAGATCTTGAGGTGAATTGTCGACAGCAAAGTCACGGAAATAAGAATAGGAACTACGACTTTAGAGTTCAAGAAATTAGTTAGAACAATGAGGATTAGTGGAATAGAAAAAGATAATTCAAGTGATTCTCCTTTTCTTCTCTTTTATTTTCTGTAGTGTTCTTTATGTTCTTCAGAGACTTAAATGCTCATTGCATGAGCGAGACAATAGAGATAACGAAACGGAAGCCAGTGATAAGAATTGCTTCCTGTGATCTAACTGTTTTTATTTTTCAAAAATCAAAGCCTTGTCTTTTTTGACTCATTTATTTACACTGATAAAATTTCTTCATTTATTTTTGGATGAGAAAAATATTTATTGTAATTATTTTTATGTTAAGTAGTTGGTGATGTCATTAAAAAATACTTGTTTTATAAAAATAAATAAATTATTATACTATCAGGCCTTATTAAATTTTTTTATCAGCTTACGCTTATTTTTTTCATCTTTAAGCTCTTCTTAAGAATTTTTTTATCGTGTATGAGACTAAAAATCCTGGCGTAACAATACCAGGGACATAGCTCCTCATTAAAATGGTTATCTGACGCTAGCACGCGGTGGCGCTGGTTGACAAGAACTTGCGGGAACCATCAAGAAGAAGAAGAAGAAGGCTCTTGTTGAAAAATTCTGGCTCGGCTTTTTTCAACTCCTTCGTATGTACCTCAAACCCTTGACACCCTTTTTACTTTCTCGTCTTTCATCTACCGCCGACCTGCGGAGTTTTCTAAGAGCTTTTCTCTGATGTGTCCTCGAGTTTCAGAGCTTCTAAACTACATTTATCGTAACTTTGCAGTATGTATACCAATACATAGGCTAGATATATTGTCCTCTACAATTTAATCCAGTAACTCTTTTCTTTCCCCCATGAAAAAAAAAAAATATAAAAAAATTATATTTTGAAATATATTTGGAATGTATTAAAAATCTATAAAAAAATATATAAATATATAAAAAATATGTATAGTATATATATTTTTAATAACTAACTTTCGGCCGATTTTCATATATATTTTAATTATATTTTAGATATATCTTAAAAAATAAAAAATACATAGTTAAAAATATAAAAAAAATATATTTTGAATATATAATCTAAAATATATTTGAAATATATAAAATATATATGAAAATCGGCCAAAAGTTAGTTATTAAAAACATATTTACTATACATAATTCATATATTTTTTATAGATTTTTAATATATTTAAAATATATTTTTTATATACTTCGAAATATATTTTTTTTTCATGGAGGTTATGGGTTGAAAAAAAAATTTTTTTTCTCTTCTCTTTTAAAATAAAATAAAGATTTGATTCAAATAAAATACCGAAGCTCGGGAATTAGCTTTAACGTGGACAAAAGAATAATGAAAAATGAAAAACACAATCCGTCTGCATTTAGAAGGATGATGATTAATTATCTTCTGTACCGACAGGATGAGTCGAGCTTTCATAGCCGGGCTTTGTGAAAAGTTTTCGCTAAATGAGAAAGGGCGTAGTCATCATTAATACTGCTTAGGTAAAGAGTTATCTCGTGAACGAACGAGTTGTTCGAGAAGAGGAATCGAAATTTATTCCTATACATTTTATTCCCGTTTCTGTTTAACGTCTTTTGTTTCTTCGAGTTTGTTTTTCTTTTATTTTAAGCTCTAACTTTAAGCTCTTGACTCATTAGGGGACCGAATTTTCCAATTTAATTTTTTGTTTGACATTTGTCTCGATACGGCTTAATCATAAAAAAGAGATCGCGTTAATGAAGCCTTCAATCGGGGATTGCTTTTTTTATTTTCAATGCTTTTTTAAATTGTTAGAATACTCTGATTCTACTTCCGAATGATGTACTACCTCATTTACTCTTATATTCCTCCTCTTTCTTTTAATATATCTGTATATATGTATGCATATTCAAGTCTTAGTAGCAGAAAGTTTTCCACAATCCCACAGATTTTCATAATGCAATAATAGCATGAAATTTAATCGTCTGAGGCTTCTTTTCTTTCTCATAAATATTCATTGCTCGGTCACTGAATTCATAAACCATAACTTAAGCGTTAAAGATCAATATTATCTCACCCTTTTTCATCACTTTGTAAGACTTATGTTCTAAAAAAAAAAAATTTACCCGAAATCACAAAGTTAAGAAGTTCTAAAATATCGAAAAACTTGGTTATAAAATTCTTATAATTATAATAAATAAAATTTCGCTTAGTTATATAATGACTTTTGTTAAAGTGTACTGTACTTTCTTAACTATTGACATTTATTAAGATATAAGCTCATCCCGATGTTACACTCATCAAAAGCTTTCATTTGAGTACCCACATGCATTTTTGATATATTTTTCATAAATACATATCGCCGATATATATAATATACATAAATATATGAAATATATGAAAAATTGATGTGGGTACTCAAATGAAAGGTCTCCATGAGTGTAATATCGAGATGAGCTTATATCTTTAAAAGTATCATTAGTTGACAAGATAGCAAAGTCAGTTCTTAACTATTGACATTTATTAAGATATAAGCTCATCCTGATGTTACACTCATTAAGAGCTTTCATTTGAGTACCTATATGCATTTTGATATATTTTTTATATATACATATATTTAATATATATAAATATATAAAATATATGAAAAATTGATGTGGGTACTCAAATGAAAGGTTTCGATGAATTTTATGTCGGAGTGAGCTTATATCTTTAAAAATGTCAATATTTCACAAGATAGTAATGTCAGTTCTTAATTATTGATATTTCTAAAGATATAAGCTCATCCCGATGTTACACTCATCAAGAGCTTTCATTTGAGTACCCACATGCATTTTTGATATATTTTTCATATGAAAAATTGATGAGGGTACTCAAATGAAAGGTCTTGATCAGTGTAACATCAGAATGAGCTCATATCTTTAAAAATGTCAATAGTTCACAAGATACAAGGTCATTTTTTTATTATGTAGCTAGAGCTAGAGCATTTTCGAATGCAGCCTAAATAATTATCATAACAAATTAACTATTGATAAGAATTAGCATGGAGGTTAATAATAAATGTATTGTTTATTGTTATATATGACATACCGTTGAAGCTGTAAAGTTGCCTGATGATGTATTCAAAGTAATACAAAACGTTTCACCCGTCAACAAATCTATTATTATTAAGTTTAATTATTGATTGTGATTATAATCAAAAATACAATATTTAATTTCAATCCTGGTATTGAAAATTTAAAATTAATTAAATAAAAAAAAAGTTTTTATAAATTAAAAGCAAAGTATTTCCAGATTGTACAATAAGTAACAAATGAGATTGTATAAAAAGTATTTAAATTAGAAAACAAAGTGAGCCAGGTGGAGATTCAATTGCTTTCTACAACAATTTTCCTAAGAATCTTCTTTCCGTAAAAAACTTATTTATTTTTTCTCCCCTATTTGCTCATCAGCAATTGCACCAATATAAAAACATCTCATTTAAAAAGAGACATCGAGAGTAGAACGCGGCCAGGGAAATAAATTTAAAACGACTCGTTGCGATTAATTAAACGTTCCGGGGTGTTTTTATTGATTACAGAGCCAAAGAGAATACGATAGCAGGTTCGTGCATGAGGCGCGGGGAATTGAATTAAATTAAATTGCGTCTATCTAATCGTTACAGTCGATCCTCTACATATAATGGTGTTGACTCAATTGTGCGTGATACTCACGTGACCTGAAAAAATTCATTGCCACGATAAAAATTAATTGAATAAAAAATACACAAAACACTTACTTATTCAACCATTTTAATGGATTTACATACACTAAAAGTGTACACACATATATGTGTGATATATATATGAATACTGTATAGTTTACGTCTCTACGGGTACAGTCTTGTGTAAAAATTACGGATAATTTAGCTACAAGTTCATATAATTTTGCGGCGCGTATAATCTATAGTTTTTTGACAGTACTGTACCACGACAACTACCTTAAGAGGCGGCTCGCTGGTTGACTTGAAGAAGGTTGAAAATGTTATGGTGACTTTGATCTTCGCAGTGTACTTTTGGAAGCTAGAATAGACATTTGACTAGTAATTTTTTAAATTATGACAAAAAAAATTTATAAAAAATTCTAAATGTAAAAACTGATTATAAACTTTTTGAAATAAATTTTTATCGCATACTGCGTAAACAAGAAGGTTTTAGCAGATTGAACTTTCGGGTCATGCTGAAATTACTAATATTCAATAATTAAATTCAACAAAAATTATCCAGTTAATTAGAATTCAAATTTTTTTACCTGTTTCAAGTACTTGATCGTTGCTTATGAGTTATCACAGCTACGGCAAAGTTAAAAAAATATTTTGTTATGTATTCTTAACATCTAATTTTAAATTCTAAAAATATAAAAAAAAAAAGTGAATACGCTAAAATTTATAAAGAGGAATTTTATTTATTTTACAAGTAAATAAATTTGTAATTAATTAAAATGTCTTAATTATACATCAATTAATTAGTTTCGTATTTTTTAAATTATAAATTATAGCTAGAAAATTAAAACAAAAATAATTCCTTATTTAATGGTGCCTAGTTAAAATTATTGTTAAAGTAATTTCTGTATAAATAAATTATAAATATAAATATTAATCACTAATTAATAAGTTATTATTGCACTAAATATAAAATTAAGTTTCAGAGAAATATTCATCGATATGCTCAAATTGAGTATTAAATACTTCCAACTCATCATCATTGAAATAAGTTAAAATTTTTTGGCAACATAAAAATGGTAGCCTTTTTCAATAAAACATAAATTATTTCCGAAGACTTCTCCAGCAGCTTGCTCCTCTTAACGGCAGCGTTAACGCGTTTTTCAATCATAGACATAAACAGATAATATTTCTCAGCATAATCGTCAAAACATAATTCTCTGACATCTTTATTATAGGCAAAATTAACCAATTGATTCCATGAAGCAGTCCACAAATGAAAGAATGATATTGTACTGTTTCCTATTCAGTGTTCTTTCATCGCTAAAATGCGCTTGTATAGATCGTAGTTTATACGTTTAACTAAATATTTATAATATGGAAGGTCCCAAAAATCATTGACAGGCTTTTGAGAAAATAGTTGTCTTCCATTTTTCATCTAGCTTTTCAATGCTCCGTTGTCTTCTCAATAGTCCGGCAATTAAGAAATACTCCATTCTCATGAATACACTTTGTAATTTAGCCATAAATTCTTGATCCTCGAGTTGTTCTTGTGATAACAAGGTCGTATTCAATTTAACTGTTTGAAGTATTTCATCATCAATAAACATGTCGAACTCAGCACTTTCCACTAAATAACGAACTATAAGTTCTTCTCCATAGGTGATAGCCATTCTCAGGAATTTTAGTTTTGTACCAGCAGATTCTGTTGTTTCTTTGATATTAGCTCCAACATTAATCAGGGACATTAACATGCAGACCTTCGAGTAGCCATCTCTTTCAATCATATCCACATTCAGCCGAGAATTGACGTTATTTGGATTACAAATAATGTAATATAATGGTAATACACCATCCTCGTCGCAGTCATCAACCCTGGCGCCTTTTTTCACCAGCAGGTCAACTATTTCTGGAGAGATTCCTTCAATCGCCAGCATTAATGGAGTTCTCTTGAACGATTCAGTCCTGTAATTGATGTCAGACCCTTACGATCTAGTTCATTAACATTAGCTCCTTTCTTGACTAGCAACTTGACGATGTCGAAGTGTTGTTGCCTAATCACGATGTTTAAAAGAGGAACTGATTTATCACAATATTTTTTATTCACTCGAGCACCTTTCTTGATTAACAATTTAACAATCTCTCCACGATTTTTCAGTTTAATTGCTAGTTTTAATAAACTTTATCCTCCAAAAATCAAAGAATTTTTACTGAGCGGTATCGGTGCTGATGATTTTAATAAATTTTTCACTTTCTTAACATCACCCAAAAAAATCGCCGTCTTCAATTTTCCCATTAATGTTGACATAATGCTTTTTTTTGTACTTATAACAAGGTAATAATATCAACCACGTGTTAATGCACCTCACTGGTGTATGTACGGCAGATAGTTCTATGCTGTTGAATTTGAATTACAACGTCCATATTTATATGGACACTATTCTCTCCCACTCTTGTCTTTTCTTACAATTACTGACGGTGGATGGAGATGTATTTCCTCGTTTTTGAATGCTAACGATATCTCTCCAAATTATTCGTGTCTTTAATTTTATTTTAATATCTTAAATAGAAATAAATAGAAATATCTTGAATATAAATTTATTATCTTTATCCTATTATCTAGTAGTCTAGACAAGCAGAGAGTAATTAGTTGTTAAGCGAAATCTATTGTTCATTTGAAAGGTCACTTAGAATGAGATACCGAACGTTTTGGAACAATTGGAAAATTCCAGATACTCAGGTAGAAAAATGTAAATACAAGTTTTAGTGATTTGGACGTTTAATGACGTTTATTATTAGGTACTTCTCAATAGTTCAACTTAAATTCTAGCACAAAAAATTTATTTAAAAAATTTCATCTTAAGAGGCTCTAAAAAATTATAAATACAATTTTCCAAACCTAGTTTATTATTGAAAAAAAAAAATCAAAAAATTACTTTATAAAATTTATTTGTAGAATTAAACATACAATAAAATCATTTTATGGATCATTAATTATACTTTTAGATACAATCTTATAAAAAGTACAAAATGTAAATAACATATATTCATATCTTAAGGAAGTACGAGCACCAAGGCAACTTTTGATGAAAGGCTTGATTTTTTTTAAATATATCTAAACAAATTCCGAAAATTTCAAGGAGATTGCCCGATCATTTAAATAAATAATTAACTTTGAAGTTGAGCAATTTAACATTGATCTTATGCACTGATAGAAGGATTTCTTAGCATTTAAGAAGATTTCTCTGTATTTAAGAAATCATTTCTTAAACATCATTTCTTAGCATTTAAAAAATATTTCTTAGTATTTAAGAAATATTTCTTAGTATTTATATTTCTTAATATTTAAGAAATATTTCTTTGTATTTAAGAAATATTTTTTAAATATTAAGAAATGATGTTTAAGAAATGATTTCTTAAATACAAAGAAATCTTTTTAAATACTAAGAAATCCTTCTATCAGTGTGGGGTAACCTCCAAACATTGATACATTTCTGTATTTTTCTCGTAAAACTGTGGATGAATATTTTTAAAAAACTTATGGATAAAAGTAAATATATTAATGATAAATTTAATTCAAAAAAATTTACACTTGCCCGACTAATTAAAGTGTATTAATTAAAAGAAAAATAAATGCCGCCATTAGCCAATGTTAAATGTATACCTATATATTGAGAAAAATCATATGGTTACTGCTTTCTCCTTACCGCGTTAGAGTCGATACCTATCCTCACCCCGCCTAGCGCTCATACTTCCTTAATAATTATTTATATTTATAAATTACACTTTAATTACTGAAGAAATTTTTTTCATCAAATTTGAGGAGTTTATCTCGTTTATAAAGTAAATTGATCTCAAAAGCTGGCAACTCGTTGATAAAACTCCAAACTGTTGTGTAATAGTTCTGTGTAATGTTTGTAAAAAGCGATTGATTTTTACAGTAAAAGCTTTGATTCGCGTAATAGCCGCTCAGAGCAAAAAAATATAATAACAAGAGATAAAAAAGATATATGAAAAGAAAATAAAAAAACTAACATAAGAGGAATCGGTACGAAGATGATAAGGAGATCGAATGGACGGACAACAGAGCAGAGAATAAAATTTAGAAACGTAACTTCCTGCGAAATGTTGTGGAAAGATACGAGCCAGCTCTAACGACTAACGAGGAACGTAGTAAACACTAATGAGCAACTCACTCCATCTCTATCTAGTACTGATGCCAGTGGTCTCGTCAACAACCGTCAAAACGATCTTCTACACCAGAGATTGCCGGATTTTAGTGAATCTTTCATCCGGATGAAAAATCCTCTCAATGTTCTTGAGACATTTCTCTAGTTTTTTTTTTATCTTGATGCAAGTACAATAAAATCTACACTCGGCACACGTTACTCGTTTGTGAGATGTTTTAATTTGTGGTGACTATTGTCGACAAAAATTTATCCGGCAATCATTTTTATAATTATTTTTAAATTAAAAAAAAACTTATTATACTTTCGGATTATATTTAATTAAAATTGGCAATTAAATTTTTATATTATTGCGAAGAATTGAGCTGATATAACAAAATTTAATTAAAATAAATAATTAATTTTATATTGCGGATTTAAATGACAATAAAAAATTATTTTTGAGTACGCCAGTTATTTTTTGAATAATATTTAACCAAGTACATTCGCTTACAAATGTTATGGCACGAGTTTTTAGAGTTTAACGGCGAGATGGGGGAGGGGAAGGGGGTATGTATATATGGAAACTTTTTAACTGTCGTAGATTTTCGGGAAAGACGAGACAGGGGTGGGGGGTAGTAAGGAGATGAAAGGAGGAGTATAGAATCTTATATTAAATTAAAAAAAAAATAAAGAAATAATAATAACATTAATGATAATAAAAGAGATAAAAATGAAAGAGGCAACTTCCGTGGTCCGAGATATTTCCTTATCTTATTTTGTGCACAGTAGGTATGTATAGAACACACTGCAAGTTTAATAGTAACGAAAAATGTCGTGCTTTTTAAGTCGCTTATACAGAAATTACAAAATGGGCGAGTTAAACTTTAAGCTATCACGCGTTCGCTAATTAATGCACAGAATAAACGCCACCTATTACTGCTACCGTAGCTACGGTTATTTTATTTTTTTTATACTGCGATTTCAAAGTGGCTGCAAAGAATTGCGAGAAAAGTCTACCGCAAGTGTATTTAATATTATTCAAGCACTTTTATGCTTTTGCACTTATTTTTATTCACTTTTGAGTATCATTCTTGATTCAACATTTTTTTTTTTATTTACCGGATATATATAAATAAATATTACTTTTTCTAATCGTCTCAATAGAATTTTTGTTTACTTGAAAAAATATTTAACTTTACAGCTTAAGGAAGTTCGAGCTTTAGAATTCAATAAAATTGTTTTTTACTTTTAGTCTTCCCAATATTCTTCAAAATTCCTTATTTTAATTTAAAATAATTTGAACAACTCAAAAATTAATTAATGATTTTTAACTTATTAATAAAATAAAGTAATAAAATGACTTTTGTATTTATTACTTGCCGGAATAAATAAACAGATTTGGCAATAGCGCGCTTGATTATACCCATAACAGAGACGTGAATAAGTGAGTGAGTTAAACATTTCTCTCTCTGTAACTATATTTCTATCCTTTTCTTTTTCTTTATTCGAATAAATGGCTGACGATAAACGAGTTGCAAACATAAAATTTGATTTTAAATATTTCAAAAATTATATCGGTAATGTATTATTATTAAATTTTTTTTATATTTTGCAATAATCCAAGTTTCTTGTGTATAGTTTTTTATTCGTTAAAGTCGGAAGGTTAATATTGAAAAAAATAATTAAAGTCTCGGCAAAAGTTTGTCCACCATAAGAGCCCGTGTATAAGGAGTCAAAATATGTGATTTTTGAAATTTAATATCTAAGTAACAAAATGGTGAATCTATTCAAAATTTTGGGATTAGATAAATGACGTATTTATTTATACGAATACTTAATTTCAAAGCTCAAAATTGGAAATTATTTTTCACATTAGATTTACTCGGACTTCCTTAAGAAAAATATATTTCATAAAAATAAGCGAAGTATGAAAATAAAAATAAAAATAAAAATATAATTTGTCCCACGTTTTGTTATCCACATTTAAACATTAAGAAAATAATCTAAACACTCACTCACCCTCTCACTTATTCTTACTCTCTTGCGCATTCACAGAACGTGTCGACGAAAAGTCCTCGTCGCAGTAGATCAGTGAATTCGTGAGCTCGGATGACGGTTCCAACAGGTTGTCCGTGCTGATTACATTAACTAAAAAAAAAAGCCATCATGTTCGTTAAGTTCCGGCGATTTATTCTTAACGACGGGGCGTCTCTCTGATGCTTACTCTGGAAGATCTGGCTTTTGCGTCGTTTAACCACTATCAAAATTATTCCGGCGACTACGGCAATTGCTATTATGACGGGTACCACGCTCACTATGCTAGTAAGAGGTACATTGCTCGTCTTGAGACTCTCTGAGTTGCACGACGACGCTGCAATTATAAATCCAAGTTATTATCATTATCATTACAAGACCTGAAAAAAAAAAAAAAAATTGAAAACTTGCTAGATAAAAATGAAAATTTAAACTCAAGAAACATGAAGTGGAATTCAATCAAAAGAAAACCGACAAAATAAAAAGTTTTATCTTCTCGTATATTTTTTTATCACTACGAACTTTTTCTGTTCAAGTAAGCGATTAAATGGCTTGTTCAAGTCTGAAATGAAATGAAATAAAAAAAGTAAAAGTCTTTGAAAGAGTAACTCACTGAAATCGAGAAAGCAAACGTAGACATGGCTTTGGTTGTATCGCTGATCTTTCGAGTCGTTGTTGAACGCAAGGAGACGGAAGCATTCGGTGACGTTACTGCTAGCACTACTGAGGCTACATTTTGCGTTGCAAGACGGCCCGTGCCAGTTTATGGCCTCCAAATTGTTGACGGTGTCGTTAGCCGTCCCAAATCTATCGACGATCCTGTGAAAAGTCGCAAGACCTCGAATAAGCTTACACAGAAAAAAAGATTCACTTGAGCCCAGATAATATTTTTCTTCCTAATTATTTTCTTCAGCGAAAATAATTTTTTTTTGACACAAGAAATTTTACTTGTTCCAACAAAATTAATTCTCTTGCTTTAACAAATACGTATCTTGATCCAAGAAAATTTATTTAAGTCAAGAAAATCTTGTTGTTTTGAGAAAATTCAGCCTTTTGCTCCAAAAAATTTAGTTCTTGATAGAGGTAAATTTTCTTGTCTTGAGAAAATTTCTCTCTTGCTCCAAAAAATTAAATATAAAGATAGAAGTAAATTTTCATTAATATTTTTATTGACTAACATATCAAATGGGAAGATCAAATAATATTGAATCATTTTTTTTCATTCAATATGTATAATTGCACGCTAAAATAATATAAAAGGGGTATCAAATATTCAAGAGAAAAATTTTCTGAAGGTGAGAAAATTTTTTTCTCAGCTGAAGTAGGTGGCGCTGCTTCCCTAAAGTATCTAAAAATTTTGGTCAAATATAAAAATTTATTGTATCAAGTATTTATGATAATTTGAATTAAGAAAAAATGACTGTTGACAAGAATAGAATTTCTCGAAAAATTTTTACTTCAGCCAACACAACTTTGGTCTTCCTTCAGGCACCCGAAAATTTTCTTGAGCCAAGAATTTTGTTCGCCGACTCGAGGAAACCTACCTGTTCACCTGGTTTTGATATTTGTGAATCGTCAATTGGTATTTTTGGACATATATTTTCCCCCCTTACTTTACGAATGTACATATATATATAGAGAGAGAGAGAGAGAGAGTTTGGGAGATAGTACGTACACAAATAAAGAAATCGATAGCGCTCTGACAACTGTGGCTACGGCACAGAAACTCGTGCATCAAGCTTTATGATCCTCGTAAATACCTTCGCTCCATTCATATATTTTTTTAGTTTTTCCCATTTTATTTTTTCCGTTTTCGCTACTCAGCTAAAGGATGAAAATCTCTGACAATGACTCTCGACTCGTAATGGGCGTAACGGACAATCAAAATGCCCTGGGCTAAAGTCTGATAGTCTACCTTTATCGTCTCATTATTTTTCGGATAATGTTCCTATCCAGCTCAAATTTAAAACCAATATAAATACTTCACTAATAATAACAATGATAATAATAAAAGTAAAGATGAATTATTCAATACCCCCGATATTATTCATGAATTAAGTCCTTCGTCAAATTCCACCAAGTCATATATTAAATCAATAAAATCGACTTTTTTTCACAATAATTCTCAGCGTTCTATCCTCCCAATTATTTAAATAAAATTCACTCAGTTTTTTATAACACCACTATCTCTTATTATTCCAGTTCATCAAAACACTCGAAACAAATAAAGTTAATCCATAAAAATAATCTTAAAGCTTTTAAAATTTCAGCAATTTCAACCAGTTACGCTTTCATACTTTTTCATTTATTCATTTTTTTTTTTATGAAAGAAAAATCAACATGAATACCCACCATCGGAGTAAATCCTCATCGCCGTCGTTGCGGATAATCCCGCAGAGCGAGGCAGACCCGCAGTTTTGATCAGCCCATCCGTAAAAACAGTCGCACGTCCGGTTTTCGACATTGCAAATCCCATGGTCTCCACATCCACCTTCGCAAGGATTGACACAGCTACCAAACTCTTTACCGCCACCATCAGACTCTGTTTCATTGTTTGGTTTTCGCCATACGAGCCCTTGATGACACTGGCAATCATTTGGTCCAATACAGTCGCCGTGAGTACAGTCACCCTGACAAATAGGTTCACAATAACTGGCATTAATACTGCTAGCAGTGTAACCCGAGTCGCACTGACAGGTACCAGGACGGACACACAAACTATTAATACATCCGTCTTTGCAGTATGGCTGACACGGGCTGATAGGATCATCTACTGCGACGTAACCGGAATAGCAATTGCACTCACCCGGCGCAACACAATGTCCAAAATTGCAACGTCCATCACAATTCGGCACACACTCTTCTTTATCATTTTTCTCGTAACCTGGATTGCAAATGCAGACATCTGGTGACGTACACGTGCCATTCGTGCAGTTGGACGTGCAGTGCGGCCTGCACATAGGCGAACTACTTTCCAAATTATCGCTGTCCAAGTTAGAAACAAAGCCCGCATTACATTGACATTTATTGGGCGCAATACAACTCCCGTTGATGCACCGGCCGTAGCAACTAGGAACACATTGACCAGCTTCGTTTTCCTCGTATCCTAGATTACAAACACACGCGTTAGGAGCAATACAAGCTCCGTTTACGCAGTTGTTACAAACAGGATCACAAATCGACTGTGAATTGTTGCTCAATTGATAGCCTTTGTTGCATGTACACTGTTCAGGAGCCGAACAGAACCCGTTGATGCATCCTTCTTTTCCACAATTTGGTTCGCAGTTGTAGGGATCGTCGGTGTCTAGAATATAGCCGTCATTGCAGTCGCAACTGTTCGGGGAAGCGCAGACTCCATTGATGCAGGGTTTTTCGCAGATTGGGCGGCAGTTAATGGGTTCGGAGGAATTTAAATGGGCTTGGTCCGAGGGGATTATTTGGTAACCCGGATGACACTCGCATACATCCGTTTTGATGCAGGTTGAAAACTCGCCGCAGGCTTGCTCGCAGTGCGGCGTGCAGTAGCGGTCAATCTTGTCGGCAAGCTGGCTGACCATTATTTTCCATCCTTTATCACAGGAACACGTGTTAGGGGCGACACAGTCTCCACGGATTCCACACGGGGGATCGCAAATAGGCTGACATGTCACTGATGTCATCTCCAATGTTGTGGTGTTGCGTTCGATTATCAAATTGAACCCCGTGTTACAGCTACACTTGTTTGGAGACTCACAGATACCGTGAGGACCGCAGGAAGGTACACAGACTGGATAACACTGGGTCATTGAGTCGCCGTTCTGTTCTGCCAAATCGCTCGATGACGCGTAGCCGGAGTGACATTCACATTTGTTGGGAGCGATGCACGAACTGTGATTTTCACAACCTGGAGAACATTCTGGTACACATGTCACAGGCTCTGAGGAGGATCCAGTTGCTGAGGAAATTTTGTAACCTGGGTCGCAGAGACACTTATTCGGAGATGCGCAATAACTGTTATTGCTGCAGGCGGGATCACAAATCGGTTCACAGTGAACTTCGATTTTTGAATCGGAAGCTTTTTTGTATCCGGCAGCACAGACACAGTTTTCGGGGGATAAGCAGGTGCTGAAGAGACCACACCTGGGCGAGGTGCAAGAAGGGACACATTTACGCCCTTGGTCATCCAATTCATAACCGTCGTTACAGGTGCAGGTGTTTGGGGCTGTACATGTGCCAAAAGTGCAGTCCAATGGACAGTGTGGCTCACATGCTTGACCGCTTTCGGTATTTACTAGTATGTATCCGATGTTACAAGAGCACTCGTCCGGACGTACGCAGAGTCCCATTGGACAATCTCCACTGCAAACTGGACGACACACGTTAAGATCTTCTGCGTACCCCGGGCAGCAAGTATCTTCAATGTCCCACTGTGTGTAGTGCTAAAACGAAATTTTTATGCTCGATCATTTCTTTTTATTACTTTGTAAATTCTCATCCATGTTTTACGAAATATTAGACAAGAAATCTTGAGAACGTGGACAATAATCCCGAGTTGAAAAAATTAACTTAACTGCAATACTAAAACAATTGATGTAAGCTCATATAAGTTCATTTTTTCGACTCGGGACAATAAGATGTTAAATTTTTAAAAAATGCAACGTTTCATTGGCTCTACTTCCAACTTCTTCAGGCATATTTTAAGGTTAAAATAGGTTGCCACGAGGATTTTAACCTTAAAATATGCCTGCAGAAGTTGGAAATAAAGCCAACGAAAAGTTACATTTTTTTTAAATTTAACATATTGTTATTGTCCACGTTCCCAAGATTTGTTATCTAATATTTCTTTTTATGTTTAAATTAACGAACTAATTTTAGTTTTAATTTAGATAGTTAAAATTTACCTCCCATCGATAATTGTATCTTGATAATGTTTTTTTGAAGATAAATATCCTTTTTTTGTAGGTTTCGATGTATGGAACGTATCTCGATACTTGTTTGCTAAAATAAAAATTATCTACAATAATTTAACATTTTTCTGAGCGGTGATTATTTGATATTTTCCGATAAGAATAATTTGAATATACATTATTTGAGTAAGATAAATAATAATCGACACTAAAGTGATTTTTAAATGAAAATATAATTTTTAGTTTATTGTTTTTCGCAGAAATGGAAAATTTTCTTAAATTAAATTTTGCAATTTGCTAATATTGAACTATCAAAATATTTTTGAATTTAATTAAATTTTATTTGAATAATATTAAGCATTAATAAAATGAATGTAGGCCATGCTTATGAATATTTAATTAAATTTTGTAATGAAATACATTTCAATAGGGAATATTACCTGACTCTTTTTCTACAAACCGATGAACCGTCCCAGTCTTCCAATGAATAGCAAATAATTAATAAATTCAACAAGACCGTAATTAACAGTGTCGGTCTCATTTTTACAAACTAATTAAATCATTAATTAAAAAAAAAAAATTAATAATAAAAGTTTTACTTCTACGACTTTCAATTCACGTTAGGTCAAAGCCTGAAGGCTTTTTGAAGTGAATGATCTGTAGTTTAACTTCACTTGGTTATAAATAATTATATTGTCGACACAATTATCTCCCAACTCGAAAAGATCCCAGTAATATCAGCGCAAGCGGATACAGGCAACTATCACTGAATAGTTTGTCATCGTGGTTGACGCATCGAGTCATTTCTCACAATGATATGACAGTAATGAAAGTTTACTTTTTGATGGCTACTCGTCTACAAGTTTTTATCTTTTCTATTATATGTTTTATTATAAAATAAGTTTCTTCTATTTCTAAGAAGAAGTTGAAATCCACTTAAAAGTGATGTGATGAATGAGAGTAGGTTTTGTTTGTTTTTATTTTTACTTTTTATATTTTTTAACCGAAAATTATTGTACACTTTGTTATTGTAGCTCTATAAAAATATACGTCAATGGAAAACGGTACTCTCTGTTCAATTGGAGCTTTAATAAAAGAATTTCGTGGTACAGTACTCCGCAAACTATATCGAGTACGTATGTACTGGATGGCTATTACGAAACGCAATTATTAACGACAGAAAACGTATCGGAATCCGAGATTAATTAAAAAGATTCTTTTAATTTTTATTTTTTTATAGAAAAGAATTTATCAAGAGAAGAATTTTTCATTTAAAAAATATTATATTTTTATCTCGAAGCGCTGCAACTTAATTCGTATTAAATACATAAAATTACATTTCAATAATATAACAAAAATATGCTTCCATTCCATTGTCATTTATCTCCTATTGAAGTAATATTAAATTAATATAATTCTAACCACAAGCTTCCGAAAATAATAAGCTGAAACGACATAATGGCATAATAAGCAATAAAAATTAAATAATAATGCTCAGTAATGAATAGCAAATGTTGTGTTATTTGAGTTATAATTCAGTACAGCAGTCTAAAGTTGAATAAAGTCAAGAAATAAAGGTTTACGTTTGTTGGCAATGGCTTTTCTTAGGTGAAAGAGATTTTCTGCAGTGATGTTTCCTGGTTCCGAGAACAATGCTACAGCAAAGCTTGT
This sequence comes from Cotesia glomerata, assembly GCF_020080835.1. Taxonomy (NCBI): domain Eukaryota; kingdom Metazoa; phylum Arthropoda; class Insecta; order Hymenoptera; family Braconidae; genus Cotesia; species Cotesia glomerata. Next base: position 7,914,333 of record NC_058158.1, read on the forward strand.
ATTAATTATAAGAGCTGCCGTACTACAGAAAAAAAAGCTCTTTTGCATTTTCTTGCTTTATAAAAACAAACAAAGATATTTAAAATAAAGTAAATCTTTGTAATTATGAAACCACTAGTTTTGATAGTTAAACTCTTATCAGCGACCGACATTTTCATTTTAATTTTATGGTTAAACGCTCAAGTATTATTTCATTCATTTTCTGGTTATAAAATTTCTATAAACATTGAAAATCTGAATACTCTTATTTAATAATTAAAAAAAAAAAATATTTAAATTGTTAAAAATATTTTAGAATAATTTTATAAACTTATATCCAAAATTTCTTGAACCTTTACATGCTTTTTAAATTATCTAGTGTCGTGAAATAAATCTAACTGATTAATAATCAACTAGCAGCCTTGCAGTCACTATGTGACTGCCGTGACTTATAAACCATAAATAAATAAAATTTTGCTTTATTAAATTAATGATTTTTGTTAAATTGCACCGTACTTTTTTAACTATTGACGTTTTTGAAGATATAAGCTCATCAAGATGTTACGCTCATCAAGAGCTTTCATTTGAGTACCCACATCAATTTTTTATATATTTTTCATATATACATATATGAAATACATATTTTAAAGATATAAGCTCATCATGATGTTACACTCATCAAAAGCTTTCATTTGAGTACCCACATGCATTTTGATATATTTTTCATATATACATATATAAAATATATGAAAAATTGATGTGGGTACTCAAATGAAAGGTCTCGATGATTGTAATGTAGGGATGAGCTTATATCTTTAAAAATGTCAATAATTAAGAAATTATATTGTATTTTGTCAACTTATGATATTTTTAAAGATATAAGCTCATCATAATGATACACTCATCAAGAGTTTTAATTTGAGTATCCACATGCATTTTTGATATATTTTTCATATTTACATATATATAATATATAAAATATATGAAAAATTGATGTGGGTACTCAAATGAAAGGTCTTGATGAGCGTAATATCGGGATGAGCTTATATCTTTAAAAATGTCAATAGTTCACAAGCTACAAGGTCATTTCTTAATTATGTATCTAGAGATAGCTCATTTTCGAATTCAGTCTAATGACTTATCATCATAAATTGACTATTGGTGAGAATGATATGAAACCTTGAAAAGGCACAAATCCAGGTCAAGACCTTTCTAATGATACCAAATTTAACCATAAAAACCCATTTTATCATATAAATATACTGTCTACAAAATTTTGTATTCTCTTAATAATATAGATAACTCCGAAAATTTTCTCTTTAACCACAATTTTTTATTGTTCATTCATTTAATCTAAAACTGACATGTAACTTATTAAATATGACCTCGATGCATCCAGTAGTCTGTTTGTCAAAGTGTTCTCGAGAAAATTTTTTTTAGTTTTATTTTTATTAAAAAAAAATAAAAATAAGTCACTTTTTATTGTATTTTTTGTATTCCTAGTTGGCGTTGCATAATGGGGTTCTTTTGGTAGCACAACTCGTCAACTCAAGCAGAGATGGATGAGCGCCAGACTCTTGGACGCTAATGAACCTCTCGTTTGCCTTGCGGACGAGTTGAGTAGAGAATAGTGGACTATACGGCCACGTCTACGGCTAGACGAGTGTCCTGTTCAATCTCACCTCAGCATGTAATGGCAAACTAACAACAACTTTCCGATGTGTTGTATGTATCACGGAACTATTATTTCAAGTTGGGCTCTTGAGGTACTACTATATAGACATATACTTGTATCTATGTAGATAGTTGTCGTCTGCAGAGATTTGTTTGAGAACCCAGACTATTTCGATGCGGTTAATTGAGAATAAAAAAATCCAGATACCGACTCATTCAGAATAACTAAATAATTGAACATTTTTTCGCTTTAAATTCCCTGCATTTTTATCTTGTTTCACTTTAATCTACTTTTATTTAAAAAAAAAAAAAAAAAAAATAAGCGTTGATTTTTTGTAACATCTGGTTTTATCCAGAATCACATCCACATTCGTTTATATCCTGTTAAATAAAATTCAATACATTTTAATAATTGATTCGTTGATTAATTTTATTTTTCCATCATTGCCAACTTCGCATCGATTTATTTTATTATTTATAATATCAATTAAATAATGCAATTTTTAATCAAAGCTGCATAAAATAATTAATTAAATTCGAAGCAATCAATTAAAAATTTTAATAAAATAATTTTTCCACCAAAATGAGAGTGAGCAATTTGTTACATCGTTTAAAAGGAATAATAATTACTAAAGTAAACAAAAAATTACATTATAAATTTTTAAGGTTAAAAAAAACAATACTAATCATAAATTAATTGATATTTAGGATGATTGCTCCTGGGTGTGGAATGTAGACCCTGACAAACGCTGTGAGTGGGTCAGGAGTACAAGTGACTGTAAATTAAATTCGTACATTCAGTATGCAGAAATCCTTTTCTGTTCATTTGATTCAAGCAAGTCACATTTATTCATCCCTGGGATTATATTGTGTGTTCTATGGTTATTATATTTATTTCTGGTGCTTGGAACGTCGGCTGACAACTTGTACGTATAAACTTTTCAGTTTTACTCTGTCTCATTCACCCTCCGTGTTATTGTTATTGTTAGTGTTCGTGTTAGTATTGTCTTGTAGCTGTGAGCTTGATATACAGATATACAATTTTATGCCAGAAGGGTCTTGAGATTCTTATAATAACTGACAAAGTACCGAGAAAACTTATAAATAAAAAGTCAACAATAATTCTCTTATATCCCGAGCTTTTCAAATCAGATTTTTTAAATTTACATCTTATTGAATCTTACACGGAAAAAAGAAAAAAAATGCTCCGTAATGAAAACTGGAAAAATTACAGTTTTAGATTGTACATAGAAAAAAAGGTTCACTTGAGCCAAGAAAATATTTTTCTTCCCAACTATTTTCTTAAGCGAAAAAAAATTTTTTTTTTGACAAGAAATTTCACTTATTCCAACAAAATTAATTCTCTTGCTTTAAGAAATGCATATCTTGATCCAAGAAAATTTATTTAAGTCAAGAAAATCGCCTTGTTTGGAGAAAATTCAGCCTGTTGCTCCAAAAAATTTAGTTCTTGATTGAATTAAATTTTCTTGTCTTGAGAAAATTTCTTTCTTGCTCCAAAAAATTAAATATCTCGATAGAAGTAAATTTTTATTAATATTTTTATTGATTAACATGTCAAATGGGAAGATCAAATAATATTGAATCATTTTTTTTTCATTCAATATGTATAATTGCAAGCTAAAATAATATAAAGTGGCCATCAAATATTCTCAAAGTGAGAAAATTTTTTTCTTAGCTGAAGTAGGTGGCGCTGCTTCCCTAAAGTGTCTAAAAATTTTGATCAAATATAAAAATTTATTGTATCAAGTATTTATGATAATTTGAATTAAAAAAAAATTACTTCCACCAAAAATAGAATTTCAAGAAAAATTTTTACTTCCGCCAACACAATTTTGGTTTTCCTTCAGGCACCCGAAAATTTTCTTGAGCCAAGAATTTTGTTGTCCAGTCAAGAAATTTTTCTTTCTGTGTAATTATTACAGATTTTATAAGAATTACATAGTAGAATGTAATACTTACATTGAAAGCTATGAAAATTAACATTCAAAGTTTGAATTTAGAAAAATGTTATTTCGAACTGTAATTTTTCTACACAGTAAAAAAATTTTCGTCAAATTTAACACAAATTTTTGTTTTACTGACTGTTTTTACACAAACTAATGTTAATTCAACATTCTAGTGTGTTAAATCAACAGATGAGAATGTGAAATTCTACACACTAGAGTGTAATATTCTACACAAAAATTTTTCCACTTTACACAATGACGAAAAATTTTTTACTGTGTAATTTTAAATACGACGCGACACTTATTACTATTTATAATGTAATTTTTCGAGTTTTCTTTTTTCGGTGAACAATTTTCTGTTATGATATAGAGTAAAAATATATTCTTTATTAATATTATTTTTTTTTTACAGTTTTTGTCCCTCATTATCAGTGATTGCCGACGTGCTACGTTTGTCGGAGAATATTGCCGGTGTAACGATTTTAGCTTTCGGAAATGGCGCACCTGATGTGTTTACTTCCCTGGTTTCAGAAGAAGGAATCGGTGAATTGATAATGTTTGTGGAATTAATAGGAGCAGGAGTATTTGTGACAGCAGTTATTGCCGGTACAATTGGAATAGTCGCTCCGGTTGATATAATTGCCAAGACATTTATTCGCGACTGTTGTTTTTACGTTTCGTCTATTATTTGGGTATCTTACATTTCTGCAGACGACGTTATAGAATTGTGGGAAAGTCTGAGTTACGTTTATATCAAAACTTTATTCACTATTTATCCATTATCTCATTGTTATCTTTTTATATTTTACCGTAATAAGATAATTTAATGTAAAGTTGGTAATAATTTACGATTTTGCTTTCAGGTTTACTTTTAATTTATGTTTTGTTTATTTTATGTGTCGTTATAATGCAATGGATCGATAATCGCGAAGTTAATCGCAAAGGTATGATTTAAAATAAACTTTTTAATTGATTTTTATTATTGAAAAAAAAAAAAAAAAAAATTAAAACTTTAGACTGATGATAAAATATTTATTTATTTTTATCAGATAAAATTCTACAAATTCAAGACAATGATATGTTGCAGACATATTTATCACCAACAACAGCACAAAAGCATATCAGCAAACGAGTTAAAGCCGGTGCATTCAGCATAAAGACAAAAATAGGTCAGTGATATAATAAAAATATATTGAACAGAATGAATTTTTATTTTTAGTTTTGGCTTTATAATAACTAACGTTATTGTGATATGCTTTATTGGCAGATCTCGCAATAGCGACAGAAATATCTAAAGTCCAGTTTGACAGTGATGAATCTCCCTCAAGCTCACAGGTAGATTTATCTCAGAACGGACGACCTAAAGGTTTATTTGCTGAGTTTTTCTTTGACATGAATCCTATTAAAGCATACGATTGGAAGAATGCTAACTTTTTATTGAGAATCATACTTATTTTGCGGATCCCGATAATGCTCGTTTTGCAATTTATCATACCGGTTGTCAACAAAACCGCTGCAAAGTCAGGATGGTCTAAATTACTTAACTGTATTCAGCCAAGCGTCTTGCCCACAGTAGCAGTCATCATATTAAAAGGTACTTTATCTTTAAGTGTTATTGTTAAACTTTATACTAATGAGTTTTTGATAACTATTCAATTATAGTTGATGACGTTGAAGTTGGACCGTTGCCATTAGTTGTAATTGTATTTGTTCTTGGTGCTGTAGTATCTGTGGTTTTAATTACAAGAACTAGTCGTGATCAACCACCAAAATACCATAATGTAAGTTATTGATTTTATGGTAATTTTATTTTTACTTATTTATTTCTGTTTAGTTGATAGCTTACATTTCTTCCGGCACTATATTAATTTTTTTTGTCGATAAAATGAATTCTAATTTATTTTTATTTTTGTCAATTCTATTTGTAAAGTTTTTAATACATCAGAAATTGAAATCAGTATTTTTTTTTAATTCAATGATTAACTTAAATACGAGCAGTAGGGGAGAAAGGGGTCAATTGAACCAAACAAAGTTTAGTAATTTTTTACTATTCGAATTAAAACTAAATAATAATTTTATTTTCTTGGAATGGTAGTTTATCAAGTCTACTATCATTATCAATACATAAATTATTCAATAAACAACGTGAATTTTCAAAAAATATTAATTTATCCAAACGCGTCGAATGGTTCAATTGATCCCCGCTTGGGGACAATTGAACCGGTGCTCGGGGTCAATGGAACCAATATATCTAAAACTCAAACCCGAACTTTTAATAAATAACATATTAATTGTTACTTGTTAATATTACTGTTGCACATTTTCAATGCACAGATATTATATTAAATAAATTAAAAATGAATTTAAAAATAATTTTTATTATAAATTCAGTTCATCAAATTGTTAGGTTATTTCTCTGAGTATTTTTTACGTAGGGTCAAGATGCGCGTGCATGTCCCATGCTTCTCCGTATGGTTCAATATGGGACTGCTGGATCAATTTATATGACCCCATATAATTTTAAAACAATTAATAGTAAATAATAAATAAATAAACTATTATATCACTATAAACAAAGTTGAGGATTATAAAGTATGAGTATTAATGAGTATGTATATTAATTCAAAAATTGAAATATTACTAAACAATTGATCACCAGCCGAAAAAATTAGGATGACGGTTGACCCTAAAGGCCATCCCTGCAACTTCCCGCTCATTTTGTACTTAAGCGCTCAAAATTACACATTACGTTTTTAAGCTCTTCGAGCTCAAAAATATGATTTTTGTGTCATTTTGAGCTCTTCGAGCTCAAAACTCTAATAGCAATTTAATAAAACGCTATTTTTTTAATTTTCAAACGGCAATAACTTTTGAATCAATGAACTGATTTTCACGCGGTTGGTGGCATTCGACGCAGTTTTCAAAGCCCCATAAAGGATCATTAAGTTTAAATTGATCGAGCCAGTAATTTCGAAGTAATTCCGAAAAAACACTTTTTTCGGTTTTCTTTCGGCAACGATAACTCACGAACGAATCAACCGATTTTGACCGGGCTTGCGGTGATCTACGTGGTTTTTTTATTTTAAGAGCTGATTAGATTTTGAAATTGATCGGTAAAGCCATTTAAAAGTAATTCCAAAAAAACCACATTTCAAAAAAATTTTTTTTTTGTTTTTTTTGAGATTTCTCAAAATCTACTGCTTCGAATCAGTCCAAATGGTATTCAAAATCTAAGTTTGGTCAATACCTTTTGAATGGCACCAACCGCGATGAAATCGGTCAAGTCGTTCAAAAGTTATGAGAGGTTTACATACGGCCACACACACACACACACACACACACACACACACACACACACACACACACACACACACACACACACACACACACACTTTTCCTCTCAATGGATCGCAACTCGGTAAGCAATCGCAACTCGGTTATGAGAGGAAAAGAGCGAAAGACCGAATCTAGAAGGAAGAAATAACATCTTAGCCACCAGAAGGAAGAGCGGCAGCTTATTCCTCCCCCCGCGAAGAAATGCCTTACGGCGGTACCATGGGGGATCAGAGGATAGAAGAGAAAGGGGTTTAGGGTTTAGTGGGTAGGGGCGTCAGCGTCGAGTTTTAGTATGACGCTGCGTCGAGTCGCCACATATCCAGGCCAACAGCTATGCCTAGAATCCGTAAAAAGGATTCCCCCCCCCCAAAAAAAAAAACACACACACACACACAGACATACGGACATCACCGCGGAAATATTCGGGGAGGCTTCCTAGGACCTCAAAACGTCAACATCCGTTGAAAACTCGATTTTCGAAAAACGGGGTAAAACCAATAACTTCCCGATTTTTGAAAATTTTCAATTTTCTTAGCGGGAAGTTGAAAAAAGTTTACATGCCTAAAAATAAGGAAATCTCAATTTTTCAAAATTTAGTAATCGCAATGATTTCAAATTTTGATCATATCCGAGTTTAACATATTAGAATCTAATTCTAAGAGCATGAAGTGTTTTTTCAATTTTTTCGATTTTTTAAGTCGAGTGGTTCAATTGCCCCATGGTTCAACTGACCCCTTTCTCCCCTACCTTTCAGAGATAATTGAATAAAATAATTGTAGCTCTTACATGATTTTTTTTTTAAATCTTTCATACTTTTGCGGTAAATTCATTATAACTCAATTTTCACTCAACTTTTTCCGTGCTAATTTTTCATTCATAAAAAATATATTCTCAATAAAAAAAATTTTTACAATAAACCGATTAACATTCCTACAAACAATTCAAATTTCATTCACAAAAAAAATTTATTTGTCAATGCAAATAAATCGTTCCCAATACGCAAATCATTTAACCAAATAATAGCATTGTTTGTGTCAACAGTTGTATTAAGAGCAAATAGAAATATTTTTATGTATAGCAAAATATTGATAAATAGACCAACTATAAATAATACAAATTTCAGCTATTTTCGTGTTGTTACCAATACAAAAAAAAAACAGTTTAAATGTAACAAGTATAGCTAATATATAAACAATATCTATTAAATTGAAATGAATAATGCAGAAGGTAATATCAATTTAAATGATAATAATATAATCAATAACATTGATGCATAACAGGCTTTTGCACTTCTGGGATTTTTGGGAGCAACCCTAGTGGTCTGGGTGATAGCAGGCGAAGTGATGGCTGTCCTGGAGAGTATCGGTTTTGCTAGCAGAATATCCGACGCTATGTTAGGATTAACCCTTCTAGCTTGGGGTAACAGCGTTGGAGGTAAGTCTGTTTGCATCCTCAACTCATGAGTGAAGCTAATCCAACTGAAAAACACTCTCCATCGGATGATGTAGCTCTTCAAAAAGCTCATACAACATTCACTCACTCACTTACTAAAAAACTAAAGAAAAAAGAAAACTACCCTTTTATAAATTATCAAATAACCGTAAAATTTCCTTTGATCACAACTCTTTTATCATGATTGAATTCGACGCTGTGTTATTTGAACCCTGAATGACCTTATCCGATAATTTACCCTTTCAGATCTCATCTCAAATGTGGCAATAGCGCGTCAAGGGTTCGCACGAATGGGTTACTCAGCTTGCTTCGGCGGACCTCTTTTCAATACGCTAGTTGGCCTTGGATTGCATTGGACTTACACAGCCTTTCAGCATCATGATTATCGCACTCACATAATCAACAGCGATATGATGCCAGGATGCTTGGCTTTCCTTCTCTGTTCACTCACTACTTCATTTCTTTATTTAAACATCACGGGCTTTGCCTTGCGACAGAGCTATGGTTATGTACTTATCTCCATTTATTTAGTTTTTATGCTTATCAATCTTCTCAGTGAAATTAAATTTATCCACCCGCTCGGAGCCGATCACCGACCTCTTACCGGAATAGTTCAATAATTAAAGATCAAAATTCAACCAAATTCTGTGCGATTTAATAATTAAAAATGTGTTTTATTTTTGCATTACACACTGATAGAAGGATTTAGTTCTATTTAATAAGATTTAGTAACAGTTACTAAATGATTTAGTAACAAACATTTCATTACCAAATATTTAATAATAGGTAATAAATCATTTATTAAAGCCCATTTAGTTCCACCAAATAAATATTCAACAAATGAATTATTGCTACTCAATAAATCGTTTATTGGTATCAAATAAATTAATTTTTCAACTAATTTTAGCGTGCAACCCAACTTTTTAACTTAAAATAAATAAAAATAATTAAAATAAATAATTTTAAGTAAAAATATAAGGTATTATAAAGAAAAGAATCTCATTAAATTATATTTTTTTGTTTGAGACATTTATAAAATTTAAAATTAAACAAGTTTTTAACATATCAATAATAGACTAATTGAAAAATTTAAACTAAACTCCACTGAAAAAAGACATAAATAGAAATCATTTATTGGAAGTATGTGTGTTTTCAAAGGTTTGATAAATCTCCCAAAATCGAGCTGAATAAAATAATCTAAGTCAGTGAATAGGTTATATATCACATAAACATTGGAATTAAAGCATATCCATCTACCGACAATACTTACCAAAGAAATATTTAGTACCTGTTAGTAAATATTATTTGGTGGAAATAAATATTTATTTCCATGTAATAAGGCTTTGTTCCTATGAAGGAATCATTTATTAAACTGTAACAAATAATATTGATGGGTACAAAATATTTGTTTCATCCAAATAAATGGCTAAAAATTTTGTTACTAATTCAGTTTAGTACTCCGTACTAAATTTTTCTATCAGTGCAGTGTATTCATTTTATAATTTTATTTAAATATTATTTGAAGAAAGTATAAGATAATAAAAGACGGTTCGCTTAATACTGAATTTATTATACGGATGAAGGAGAAATAAAATCACGAAATGTCTTAGTGTAGTATCCTCTATATAACAACGCCGATGACAAGTTTTTGTGTGCTTTTCTCAGGACGGGCTTTGTTTTATTCAACTAGCGAAAAGAGTGAGAGGAAAAATGAAGAAGATAAAAAGTTTTATTTTATTTACCCCTGGTTCTAGTACCTCTGCTACTTCTAATTCTCGCGGTTACGACAGTCCATGCATTATTTATCAATGATAAAAATGTCACGTGGTTTTGATTTCTCTCACAGCGTACCAGCAGCACTGCATCCCTGTTATTGTCTTTTTTGGGTTAACAATATATTTTTTTTTGCCTCACAAATTATTTTTTTAACGTTCATGGTGATTCAATATTTGAAATTATTCCAACCTTCTTTTTTTAGTATATGGTAATGCTGATTTTGTTGATTTTTTTCAGTCCGAGTGCTAGAATATAATTTTATTCATAACTAAAGCGCGAGTATATTTCCCGCGCAATGGCCAATTTTATTACCACGAATATACAGTGATTATAAATGCAACTGTGTTGTTGGGTTGAATGAATGTTGAAAACATAATGAAATATAAAAGACTTAACACATACAACAAAATAACAAAGTTCATAAATGACAAATATTTTCATTTATACACAGTACGAATTTTTGTTTTCCATCCGTGCATTCAATTCAAATCCATTGTACATCAGATTTTAAATACTGAATCGAAATGGATTAATCTTTGAATATTATTTTTTATTTAAACCTCAATTAATACGCTTACTGTTCTTTTTTTAATAAAAAAAAAAAAAAACAAAAAACCACATCGTATTTTTTTTTTAATAAAAAACAGCTTTAATTGTTAATTTAAATAAATTGAAAACACTTCCGTATATAAACACATTTTTTCATTTAAAAACATAGAATTGCAGTTTGAAAGAGCAGTGATTACCCGGATGTACATAAAATAACCTATACAGTATATGTAACAAATGCTATTGTCAGAAGAAATAGTCCCAGAAATTGCATCTCCCTTATGAAGAAAATTCACTTCAAAAATATGATACTCGGATCTGGTGATCTTATTCCTCTCAAGACCGGATATTGCTCTTGAATTTTCTTATTTTCCAGCAGAGACAATCAAAAAATTCTGTCTTTCTCTTCATTCAACACAACTCTTTACTTTACATCTTTTCCGGCCCTCTATTCCTATCTGAGCTTGTTTCATTGTCAATGTCTGAGTGCGTACTACACCCCGTTGCATTGTCTACCGCTATAAAGTTTAATTCGCGAAATTTCCCCGCAGAGACCGAGTTATAACAATGAACAAAAGATCAAGTTTGAATAAAAAAAATCACTTTAAATCACAGTACCGTTAAAAATCAATATTCTATTCTATTCTCTTCAAATTTTCTACAAAAAAGTAAGTAAGTAATAATTTTTATAACCTTTTTTTTTTCAGTATCACCTGTTGCAAGTTACGATAACTCTTATCTGCAGTAAAGTTACGTGTAGAATTTTTCACGATCTTCAATAATTTATCGTAAACCCATTTATATTTATTTTTTTATATATGTTATATTGATTAATTTAAAGTAGAACCGTATCTTATTTTTATTACCTATATATTTTATATAAAATATATATATTAAGGCAGTTGGTTTTATATATAGATGCGCGTGCGTTATAAAAATGAATCGAGAAGGTTGATTTATGTAGTTTCGATTTGCCATGGCTGTGAGGGAGCAGAGGTATATAAAAATATACGATGAGGTCAAGCGATGGAGACACGACCTCACGACTCACGACAAATATCCTTGTCTTGTGGACTATCCAGCTCTCTCTCCTCTTTCTCATCCTGCTTTTATTGGTCTAGGATCAATACTGCCTCCAAAGACATTTCACGACAACCAGCATACGGTTTAAGCAGCAGTCATAGCAGATTGAAGCAGTCCAGAATAGTTGCCGGACACTTGACTAACTACGAGGGTCTCTTCCACGCGACTGGTGATCCTCTGATAGAAGATAGACTCAAATTCACAATTCTCCCATCCCACCTACTGCACATTTACTCTGGCTCCTTTACATCTACTTGGAGTGTCTGCAATATCTCTTTGATACCGAGGGTCAAGAACTTACGAGAACTTGTACATGTAGAGATATGCGTATATGTGCAATCATGCTGAGACATTAGCAACTAGTACATACTAAACAGAAGTAGAGAATGAGCGGGACCAAGGGGGTGAACCGATGATCAGACTCGGAAAACTTTGTCTCGAAATCCCAACTCGGGACTCGGGGTTGCAAACTGTATCCTGTGACCACGTCAGCGACTATAATATTACCATCTCACTCCTATCATCTCTGTGTCCCTTAACGGTCATCCGGAGTATCCACGTATCTCCCATAGCACCGAGTTTTCTCCCACAGCCTCGACTCAGTTCTGGCTGCCGTTATTTCTCCGCTAAGTAAAGGCTCTCCTTCCTCCGAAGGGAGTTGGCTACAGACTGGGATTTTCATGTCACTTGCAAAATCCGTTCGTTGTTCAACGACTTGCTGACGTTTGTAATCTTATTTTATTTATTATTTTTTTAAAAATAAGTAAATAAATTCGAATGCTTGCTGCAGATGCAATTTTTAAGATTTTCAATTGATATTTTTCTCTCTGACGTCTCTCAATATTTCGACTAAGTTTTAAGGGGGGCACAACTAGTATGAAATTTTCAAAAAATCGATCTTTTTTTCATATTTCAATAGGTTATACATTTAAAAATAAAATACTAAAATTTTTAATCGTTATCTCAAATTATCTCAAAGTTTTTTAGTTACAGCCATTTAAAGAGTAGCCTTTCGGCAGTTAAAATAGGATCATTTTATCTTTAAATGCGTTTTTCTCGAAACAGCTACCAAATTTTTTTCTGCATGTTCTGTATATAGTCCTACATACAATGACCCTCCAGTTTTTTGATCTGATCAAAAATCGAATTTTGGCAGGCCAAGAAGGACCAAAATTTTAGGTAAAATTCAACTTTTTTTTTGAGAAACACCGCCATTTCGTCAATTTTCGATATTTTTTTTCGACCGAGGGTCATTGTACGGACATTATCTTCTAGTTGAACGAGAATTTTTTTTTTTAATGTTTCATCCATGGAGAAGGCCGGAATCACTGCAGCAGTGGAGGACCTTTTTTCTTAGCGCCGTCGGAGATCACGTGTAACTCGGAAAATATTTAATTTTTTTCTTCAATAATTTTACTGTAAATTCTTAAAATATGTATTAATATACCTTTAAAATTTTGAAACAATTCATATAGGAGTTTTTTTTATTTTAATTCCCAAAAATCGCTTTTTTTTTAGGCTGTCACACTAGTTGTGCCCGTTAAAATCAAAGCGACGTTATTGTTCAATTTTTGACGAAGTAATTTGATAATTTTTAATAAGACTTGATGTAACACTGAAACTTTGTTGTACTGAAGGTGTACAATGTATACTAATTATCCAATCAACTCCCACTCAGTCAGCCAGTGACGGATTAGGGTGTGGTAGGATAATTAGTTATCCCCGGGGAATTAACTCTCCTTGAATTATAGCTAATTAAATTAGTTAATTAACTAACTGACATTTAGGGTATTGAACGGAATAACACAAATTGTTAGTGTATAACCTCTGGAGGACATTTAAATTAATTTAGCTTTGTTGGTTGTTGCTTGCTGTGAAAAATGCGGTATTAAGTTTTAATTAAAAATATAATAATTTAGCGTTCATTAGAATTTATACGGTTTGTTAATTTAGTAATACCATGTGACATTTATTATATTTTATTAACGTGAAATTTTATCTCACGTTGTTGGCATGGACCTGTTAATTATGCTCTTGAGAATATCAAGAAGCTTTACGATTATATCCCCACGCTTACCATCACACCAGGTGTGCATTATCATTGAACCTGTTTATTAACCAACTTTGCCGCAATTGTATCATAATATACCAGTTATTTCATTCAAATTATTATCGGATTAGTGAATGAATATTAATTCATTCATGCATCATATGTTTATTTCGTACGTGAAGAAATTCAACCGATTATCATCCCATTATACTCCCTAACTCCCTACAGTTTAATTTAACAGTATGACCATAAAGAGCATGCTTTAAATTAATTTTGATGAACACGTCGTTGAAATTTCATTGCATTCTTGTTTATTACACCAACGTGAAAATTTAATAACTTCATGTAACAATAAACATGTGAGTACTATTTTATTAAAATTGAAATTTATCGCTTAATTGTTGCTCAAGAATTGGTAATTAAATTACAAGTTTCAGACCGATAAATTATCAAAAAAAAAAAAGAAAACTTTAAGTGAAGGGTATTAATATTTAAAGCGTGAATTTTATCACTATTTTAATATGAATAATTTTTCATTCTGTCGGGAAAATAAATTGAAATGTCATATATTTTTTGGTTGATTTTTATTTTTAAGTGATAACGATCAATATATTTCAGTGGGAACTCTTTGGCTTGTGTCAAAGTTCTTTTACAACTCGTGTGAACGAGCAGAGAATTCAATAGTCTGATAGAGTCAGCGAAATATTATCGACATTTGCGTATTATAGGAAAGTGCTACGCTGTAACTATCAATGCTTTACTGTACTATTCGATCATTGACGATTCAGAGGCGGTAGTAATCCAAGTGGAGTGTTTAATGATCTATTCAATCTGGGAATTTCTCGTTCATTATTTCGAGCAACAAATAGGTATAGTAGATGCAGGAGAACAGTCGTCTGCATACAGTTCATCCCGGAAAACAATAGTTCAATGAAACAAATATATTATTTTTCCAAGTCAGTTTAATTGCATAAAGTTTCCAATTACTTCATTTGTTCAAGCATAGTTTATTGCTCGTTAATTTTAGATGATGAGTTTCACACAATATTTTTCCAATTAACTAACCGTATTATTTTTTTAAATACAAAATTTTACTTTAAAAATATAATTTATTTTCTGATTAATAAAAATATAATCCGAAGAATTTATGTGAATTTTCCGAGGTAAATAATAAAAATAAGATAAAGTCTAGACATGAAATTGTATTGCCTTGCGTATCAAATGATAACAATAGGCAACTTTGGATTTTCATCTCCCTTATCGTCTATTTTTCTTCAGCAATCTGAGACTATCCTACAACTACTCGTACATCTACAGCATCCGGTCGTCGCATGAAAACGCAAGTTTCGACAGCTGGGCGGAGTAAACTTGAAAAACGGCCTCCGCGGCGAGACGCTGACTGTTAAACTACAGCCATGATGTAGACTTTGGATACGCTTTTTCTCTCTGTGCTATACTACTATTATTATTATTGTTATTACCGTTTCTCCACAGGGGGATTAGATTCTCAAGATTCACGTATAAGATAAGACCACGCTGAGTTTTTGGCGAGCAATTTTCCCTCCCGATTTATTTTATTATCTCTGTCTTTGTTCAAGTTTAAGCCTTATATTTAGCTGTTATTATTATTATTATTATTATTATTATCCCCATTTATTCCGAAGATCGATGATTTCACTAATTGAAGAGTTAAGTAATTCAAAGCCAACTTTCCCGATCCAAATTGATGTTAGATTAATTTTAATTTTCATTAAATTTTAATTTTTACTTATTAACTATTTTCACCACACTATTGCCGATATGAGCACTCAAAACATCCTCGGGTGAATATATCTAACAATTAAAAATTATTATTATTATTATTATTATTATTATTATTATTATTTCTATCCCAGTAATGTATAATAGGCCTTTGAGTAAACATAAGGCATATTGGTGTTATTTTTTAATAATTGATAATAAATACTGTCCAAAAAATAAAACTCCTCGATATATTTGAGAGTACTCTGATGCGTAATGTTTGATCAAAGCTGTATACTATTCAGTGAACTGTACCGAGGATATGATACGAAAATATCAGTACAGTTGTAGTTAGAGTACACACGGAACCGGATATCTGGGCGCCAGGCTACCAACAGTGATAAATAATCTCCCATGTTCAACCCTATCTAAGTTCTCGTTTCCTTTTTTTTATATTTTATTTTATACTCTGCAATATGTACACTTAATACTGTTTGTTTATGTATTTATGTCCTGCAGGTTATTCACCAGTGTAAGTATAAAAGGAGAGTTTCTATATAACAAAGTAAAGCTTAACACAGCAGGAAAGGAAATACCATGAGAAACTTCCGATTCATGGTGTGCATAACGCTGGAAACTGTAAATTGTTTTATACGGATCTGCGGGATTCAATAAACACTTGGGAATTTAATCTGGTGTTTTAGATCAAAGCATCTATGTAATAAATAATTACAAATTCGTTGTGCTGCAACGTAGGTACTACATTTCGAATCGACTGTAATGTAACTTTAATGTCTGCTCTGGACGTAAATTGTTAATTGTTTCATAATTTTAAACTAAACTATTGAACGATTAACAATGCAGGAAAAGCACCGGCACGGATTGATCGCACACATTTGATTATCGTATCCGTGTTCAATTAATTTAATTATCATGTATTCGAAAATAGAACGTTAAATGCAAGTTTATTCAGTAATGTAAGCTCAATTCTCTAATAGCTTGAATTTTCAATTGACGACATGAGAATAATAATATCTGATGATGATGATGATGCAATTAATTAATTTTGTAAGTCGCACTTAGTGAGTCACTCTGATGATTTTCCACTCACTTCATCAATAATTCATTACTTTAATGTATTTAATTAGTTTTTACGATAGGTAACTTCTTGATACCTTTATTATCTTATATCAAGATAATTATTTAATGCTTATAATGAATTAGTTTCTGCAAAATTAAATTTGAGAAAGCTTTCAGTAAAATTGAATATTTTATTTCTGTGGAGTATTTTTAAATTGATATTCGATAGGTTTGTAATGTAATAAATAATAGTAAGCTCGTTTCATGTATTTTTTTTTTTAAATGAGTTGAACTGAAGTGGATCTTCGGAAACTGTGAAATATGATTGCTCACTAAAGCACAAGAGCTTTTGGGTGATTCAAATGATACTTGAAGTGTCATTTCAAGGGCTCTCGATCATTGTGAATTGGAATATACTCAACATTGCGGTGACTTTGTGATTTGACACTATTCCAATGTTCATTATCTTGCTTTTAGTTGTTTTAATTTTTTTATTGATAAATAAAATTTCTATTGATAAAAGTACACGGAAAAAAGTAAACTGTACACAGTAAAAAATTTTTCGTCAAATGTAACTCAAAAATTTGTGTTGATGACTTTTTTTTACACAATTTGTATTGAATCAACACTCTATTGTGTTGAATCAACATACTAAAATGTTAAATTCTACACACTAAAATTTTAAATTCTACACAAACATTTTTACACTTTACACAATGACGAAAATTTTTTTACTGTGTAATATTCACTCGGATTCCGGTTAATTTTTATAGTTTCAAACAGTAAAGTGGACATCGGGGTGGCAAAAATATAAATATTACAGAACTTAATGTAGAAAGTATAAAAGCCACAATTTATGATTTAATATCTAAAATAAATGATTAGTAGCTGTTACTATAGCAAATAACGACTCTTTCATCTTAAAAAATTACAGTTTCAAACAATAAAAATTGCCATTTCAGTATATAGTCCATATTATGAGGAGAAAGGGAACTCAGATGAGGAGGAGGGGGTCTCACTCTGGGAGAATTTAACATTTAAAACAGTAAAAATTATACTTTTAAAATATACACTTTATCAGTCCAAGCAAGTCAAGAATTACAGTTTGATTTTTAGCGTTGCGTTTAAAATTTATCATTTTACTTTTTAAATATTGACGTTGCATGTATTAGAAATTTACTAGCTTTATTTTATACTTTTTACATTTCATAAGATCATTTTTTAGGTACGAAATGATAAATATCAAAGTCTGAATTCTTAATTATTATAATTTAACATATTAGACATTCACATAACGAATATAACTGTTTGAAATAGTATTTTCTTCCATGTAAAGAGTAAATTGTAACGTTTAAATGGTAAATATTATAAAGTGAATAGTAAAATCACGATTTTACTATTTGAAATGGAAATCTTTAGCAGTTGATCATGACTTATTATAAATCGACTGTTATTTATTACAGTTTACATTTTTCCGTGTAAGTAAAAAAAAAATTAGAACTAGAAAAGTAACATTTTAAAATTTATTTAAATTATTCAGTGGCTGACCAAACTTCGACAATTTCTACTAGAATATAGTATAGATTAGTATGCATGTCCAGATGGTATTAAAAAGTCTTTTTATGAACTATCCGTGACATTTAATATCTGTGTGTGTAGCCAGTGGCATTTTATGAGAGTCGTTTATGACTCGGATGATTTCACGAGAGTTTAAGAGTTCGAGCTCATATTAGATGGATAACGAGGAGAATCAACGTTGACCGGAAGTTGAAATTCTTTCCGGTACTTGCGGTGGACCAAAAAATTTACCTTGTAATAAAAATAGACCGAGAGGAATAGTTTACGGGAAGAAAAAAAAAATCCTTTAAAGAAAAAGAAAAAGACGAATAATAAAAAATAATAAAAAAACACACACGAGAAAAGCGAGTACTGTACGAAGTCGAGTGAAGAACGAGGAGAATGTGAAGGCAGTAAGCTCAAGTCGAAAAAAAGAAACTGAAGAAGAGGCAGACGTTTTAGACGTTGGAAGTAATAAATACGAAGTTGTCCTGGGGTCTTTGCTCGAGCATAGATCAACACCCCTACTTACAAAGGGAAAGAGTTTCGCTGTACTTCTCGCGCTCTGCGTACAATACATACATTGGTAGCGACGCCACCTTTCCGTGAAATTCAACCTACACCAGCAGGTCTGTCCAACGACTTTTACTCGCTCGATTTTCCAACAGCGTTCCGCTATTTCTTTTTACGTTTTATGGGTCTGCAAGAGATATCCACTCGAGTAACTCCATTATACAATTGCGCGGACTTCCCGGTCAGATACGTGCCTGACCGTCTTTACTCATGTCACGGTAGTCTCCAACGATCGAGTTCCCTGATCAATCTACGGGTGACAGATCACTGCCAACTTTTTTACGATACTGCCCAGTTTAAATAAAAGCACTGATTTTATATTACGAGAGGTCAAGATACAAACAAAAATTATGACTTACTGTAATGTAATTTCGTTCACAGAAAGAAAAATTTCTTGACTGGAGAACAAAATTCTCGGCTTGAGAAAATTTTCGGGTGCCTGAAGGAAGACCAAAGTTGTGTTGGCTGAAGTAAAAATTTTTCGAGAAATTTTATTCTTGGTGGAAGTAATTTTTTTTAATTCAAATGATCATAAATACTTGATACAATAAATTTTTATACTTGATCGAAATTTTTAGATACTTTAGGGAAGCAGCGCTACCTACTTCAGCTAAGAAAAAAATTTTCTCACCTTGAGAAAATTTTTTTCTTGAATATTTGATACCAATTTTATATTATTTTAGCGTGTAATTATACATATTGAATGAAAAAAATGATTCAATATTATTTGATCTTTCTATTTGACATGTTAATCAATAAAAATATTAATGAAAATTTACTTCTATCTTTATATTTAATTTTTTGGAGCAAGAGAGAAATTTTATCAAGACAAGAAAATTTACTTCTATCAAGAACTAAATTTTTTGAAGCAAGAGGCTAAATTTTCTCAAAACAACAAGATTTTCTTGACTTCAATAAATTTTCTTAGATCAAAATACGTATTTCTTAAAGCAAGAGAATTAATTTTGTTGGAATAAGTAAAATTTCTTGTGTCAAAAAAAAATTTTTTTTTCGCTCAAGAAAATAATTAGGAAGAAAAATATTTTCTTGGCTCAAGTGAACCTTTTTTTCTGTTCAAAAAAAAAAAATTTCTTGACTGGAGAACAAAATTCTTGGTTTAAGAAAATTTTTAGGTGCCTGAGGAAAGACCGAAGTTGTGTTGGCCGAAGTAAAAATTTTTCGAGAAATTCTATTCTTGGTGGAAGTCATTTTTTCTTAATTCAAATTATCATAAATACTTGATACAATAAATTTTTATATTTGATCAAGATTTTTAGATACTTTAGGGAAGCAGCGCTACCTACCTCAGCTGAGAAAAAAATTTTCTCACCTTGAGAAAATTTTTCTCTTAAATATTTGATGCCCATTTTATATTATTTTAGCGTGTAATTATACATATTGAATGAAAAAAAATGATTCAATATTATTCGATCTTCCCATTTGACATGTTAATCAATAAAAATATTAATGAAAATTTACTTCTATCTTTATATTTAATTTTTTGGAGTAAGAGGGAAATTTTCTCAAGATAAGAAAATTTACTTCTATCAAGAACTAAATTTTTTGGAGCTTCGAGGCTGAATTTTCTCAAAACAACAAGATTTGCTTGACTTAAATAAATTTTCTTGGATCAAGATACGTATTTCTTAAAGGAAGAGAATTAATTTTGTTAGAATAAGTAAAATTTTTTCTGTTAAAAAAAAATTTTTTTTTCGCTCAAGAAAATAATTAGGAAAAAAAATATTTTCTAGGCTCAAGTGAACTTTTTTTTCTGTGTATTGTTTTACCTCTTATTTATAAATAAAAACAAAAACTTAGCAATCTCGGTAAATTAAAAAAACTCTTGTATGTTATTAAATAATTAACTTTACTATAATTATTTTAATGGTACATTTATACTTTATTCCCTTAATGGAGCTATCAGTAAACGAAATAAACTTCGCGCTCAAGCTCGAGCCGTAAAAAAGCACTAGCAATTAATTATTAATTATTCTCCGTCCTACGAGGGTTGTGTCTAAACGATAAATCCGACGCTGGTTCAACCAGCAGACTAGCACTAACAAAATAATAGCACTATACATATATAGTTTCACTGCTCGAACATTTTACTTGCCACAGTTCTGTATCGTAAAAAAAATATTTTCATCGTACGAACGAAATGAGGCGTGATAAAAAATAGTGAAGCAAGTTACGAGTTTAAACTTTTCTTTATTGCTTTTTTTTTCCATTTTATTTTATTTTAAGTATTAATTCCAAGAGGGTAATTTCAGTTTGATTGAAAATCATGTTGATACTAGTTTTCGTTTGCCCACGATACGAGAGCACCGACGTTAATTAATACGCATTACCAGCAGCTGTGCAAACATAATTGTAACCACGAAACTTGCTCCAGTATTATATATATTACCACTAATAACTATATATTGATAAAAGAAGGGCAGAAGTGTCCCAGTAATGTCTAATTGCAACCGCGAATTTTCCCATCACATATCACATGTCTCATATGATATATATAATTAACCGTAATTGACATAATTAAATAAGAATTTTATTTTAATTTAAAGTTAATATGATAGGTAAAATGATTTCAATATAACTTTTCCTCCGAGAATATAATATGGCTGTTTTAAATGCATTTCTTTAAATCTTGACATTTTTTCATTAGCTTACACCATCTGTCAGTTCACTTATTCATTCTTTAAATGACGAAGGTATGGCTTAGTAAATATAATAAACAATAAAAAAATCTGGAATGAATAGCGGCGTTAAAATATTAATTTAGAGAAAATGAATTTTTCGCCAACAAGAAATATCGCTCTTGTGAGTTAATATGCATAAATAAAAAAAAAATAAACAAAATAATGAAATACACGTACGTTGGATACGTTGAATTGAAATCCAAATTGAATTGCACGAAAGGTGAAAAGGCAGCTCGAATATTGTGAAAGAATGCCGCTTTGACGGGCTCACGAGGAAATGAAACGGAATTCTTTAAAAAAGAAAAAAAAACCTAAATAATAAATTTCAACAATTTTCAACTCACTCGCCGGGAGGATATAATAAAAGTTATTAAATTGAAATCTCTCTACTGTATTTTTGTATTTTTTACACTCATATATCATAAGCTCATACGTGAGGGAGGTCACGTGTTATATTATTTTTATTGCAATCAAGAGACAAATATAAATTGCAATTTAAGTACATTAATCTCTACTTTTTTTTTAAAACATTATCTATCTTTTCATATAATTTATTTTTCAACATTATTGTTGCTATTATCATTACCATTATTACTGATAGTATTATTTATCATTATTATTATTATAGTTTTATCGAATAAAGTACCGCGGGGTAATTGAATAAACTGTCACTAAAAACCGCATCACACAAAACGTGTTTATTTATATATAAGCAGTACAAAAGGTTTTATTGTTGAAATTAAATTGCAATTATTATTAAACAAATATAAAAGGTTTCTTTACCCCATACATGTTGTATGAATTTAACCATGCATGCATAAGCGATCTAACAGCGTATTTTCTATAAACAGAGTGCAAACGTATGGATGGAATTTAAAATTAAACAACTGCATATTTAAATAGGGTTTTAGCGGTGTTGAGATGGATAAATAGTTGTTATGCATGATGCAACACAAATGTGAAACTCATCGTGATCATTGCATTGGCAGGGAATAATCGTGTGTGTTTCATGTATTCGATGTATGCATTTGTTGGCGTTTCATGCGTATGTATAGACCGACGCATAGATACACATAGCAAGCATATATAGAGGCATATGTATGTACTGAATTTGGCGGCCTGATCGTATCTCACAAATGCAACCCAGCTCCTCTCTCCCGCAGTACCTATATACTAATTAACAGTCGCTATTACCCGACTTGGTCAATTGTACCTGAATTATTCGTGCTGATGATGCCATCCGGGTAACTCGGCCAGCCAGTTTGGCACCAGCAACATAACCCCTCCAATTGAACCCCTAAATTACCGTGAGTTTGCGCTTGTTGACTCTCATCAGACCCACTGTGAATTCGCTTTCGTTTATTTTCCACTATTTTCATGAGACTCCACGATAAAGTTATTTTGTATATTTTTTTCGTGCCATTTTCCAGATGATAGCTTTTGTGAAATGATAATTGCATGATCTATTGTGATCACGATCAACGAGATATAATACGAGCGCAGACAGAGTTAACATTTCACGTCAATCAGTATCAGTTATAAATAGTTATTATTTTAAATTGATATTTGAGGCTGCAATTGATAAATTCATTTTTAGTTGGTGGGAAATTGTTTTTAGGATATAATAGCTCTAAGTGTTTATTTATATACAATCCAGATCATCAATATCAACGGATGAGAATTTTATTTTAAATTTTAATTATAATTTAAATTTTTAATTTTATTTTAAACATTCTTTTTATTAATTAATTATTTATTAAACCAGAAAATATTACAGACCGTCTATAGGGTACGGACGGGCAAGACGGAGAGGGCGGGTAAAATAAATAATCGTTTTAAATCGCTGGTCGGTCGATAGAAACATTTTAGACTGCAATCTATTAATCTATTATGTAACTACACTTACCATTATCGATAAAGCATTGGTTTTGCACACTTGTGAGATTTTTTAAAAATAAATATTGAAATTTAGGAAAAAAATTAAAATTTTAAATCGTAAGTATACAGTGATTATTTTAATGTTGTTAAGGACGATGCAGATTTGATTTTTTTCTTCATATTCGGGACACTGTTCATATTTTTGCGACGATTGTTTTGATTAACATGTATTTTCCAATCAGTATTCGTTTTGCGCGACCTGGTAGGGCAAAACGGATAATGTTGACTTTTTTTTTTTTTTTTAATTTCGAAGAAGAATTTCTTTGTTTTTATTTTTATTTTACTTTAATTATAAACTTCAATTACTCAAAAAATTAATAGCCAAAGTTAAGAATAGATATGATTATAATATATATTTGTTATTTCATTTTTAAATTAACATATCCTTTTCGCCCGTCCTTCCCCTATATAGTATAATAAATGATATATCTGTCCTATAGAGATGCAGAACATCTGTTCATAGGACTGGTATAAATTAAATTACAAATCAAGAAGGCTAGCTTACATAATTAATTAATTTATAATAGTAGTTTAGAGAAAATCATAAGTCACATTGCTTTATCCATCGAATTAGACTTATCTTCAGTAATTTAGTTGTTCCGACAAAAAATTTTAATTCTTTTGGTAACATATTAAAATGTTTAAAGGCCGTGAATTTTGCACTTTGACTTGTGATATTTTTATTGATTGTAGGAAGTGAAATCGATTTATTTCTAGTATTGAAAAAAGTATTTAAAAGTCTCTGCCTGCAATCATTGAAATAGAAGATGAGTGAGTTCACAATGAAAGTTTTTTGTATATTTAGAACATTACAATTTTCATCTATAATAATTTTTTGAATCAGTCTATTTTGAGTTGATACTATAGAATTTCGAGTGGTACTATAAGCACCACCCCAGGCAATTATTCCATCGTTATTATACTATATATTGATTGTCTGTAATATTTTCTGGTTTAATAAATAATTAATTAAAAATAATTCTTTTTATTTTAAGAAGATTATTATGAATAAATATCTGATGTGCGAGATTAATATTTTCTTCCATTTTTTTGGATATTTTACACGAAGAATTTCACGGAAAAGTTAATTAAATATCTATCCGAAATGTAATTAATATTTTACAAAAGACGGCATGACAACATGATAATAGAAAATGGAATAATTTTCCATATCCTTTGAAAATCTTTATTCCAATGAAACGACAAAATTGTAGTTCAAGTATAAATAAACGTGTGCTTAGAAATTCCTCAGTACGTGAAGCAATAAAGCTCAAGCGTTCCCCAAAGAAACGTCTTCGAACCTATAAACGCAGGCCAATTTAAGCTAAGGTGAGAGAGGCAGTCGCGTCGAAAAGCGTACCGCTAGACTACTCGAACAGGAAAACACTGAGGAAGATTCAAGAGAAAGAGCAAGACGAGAGGTAACTCCTATCTAGTGTAACTTATAATACATTGCAGTGAAACATTCGAACAAGCTTCAGACTTGCTTGCATCTACGCTAAGTACTCGTCCTGCTAGATCTTGGCAATCTTGTTCGAGTAGTACCTTCCCTCAACAACCTACCTACACAAATAAATACACTGTATGCGTACACAATTCACTATTGACATGAGTCTTACGTGAGGAGCTTTCAACCATTGCTTATAGAATAGGAATCCTTGTTGGCTTTGAGAGACTTTGACATTAGTGAAATTAAAAATTTTTTTATTTTCTTTATCATTACTTTCCTTCACATTATAATTTGTAATAGTAGTTACGTTTAATTCAACAAGAAGCTCCGATTTTATTTCCGAGTGATGTTGAATATTCAATTTTAAATTTATCGTCAAAATCATATGCATCCTATTGGTTGTTTTTAAAATAAACATACAATTTTTTCAATAAACTGCACAGCGGAAGCCTCACAGAGTGGAAGTTGATTTATTTTTGGCTACATTATTGTGAATATTTATTTTTGGATGGCAAGTTAACACACCGATGGAAAATATGTATGTAGAGTGTGTAATAAAGGACTCGATGATGAAATTTTGGGGAGTAGAGCTATATTGGAAGAGTAAATGAAAGTTCAAACAATAGTGCTTCGAAACGTGATTAGTGGAACTGGGTCAACAGATTGCTGTTGTGGAACCAGAGAGCTGCTCTATTCTATAGATAAATATACAGTAAGTACATACTGTAGGTGTCCAATATGTGGTTGGAATGCATTAGAACAGCCGCTTTGAACCATAAAAATAGCTGGTTCATCGCTTTATGATTATTCTGCGCTTGCCAACATTTATACACAGATAGACATACTCAGCTAACATACGTGCTCATTACGAGTGAATTTAGCTGACCCGCAGAGTGCTGTCCGATGTACAAATTACTACTGACGAGATTGGTTGATTCTTTGTACTTGCAAACTCCGAATTGCTTTTTATTATCTCTTTACCTCAAATCCTTTCGCCGTATATATTTTTTAGCTGGTTTTTTCAGCTCAAGTGCAGCAAGGATTCCGACTAATCCTCTTAAAAAAAGAAGGACAATAAACGGATTTTTTCTGCTAAAGAATTCATTGACGATTGATCTCTCTCATGCGTTCATTTCGGTTCAAAGTCCATTAAGTTGCTGTAGAAATTCAACTGATGAGCTCAAGCTGAAGCTTTTCTTTGAAAAGGAGCTGAGTCGAAGTAAATGATATTAAAAGGTTAAAAAATAAAAAACGAAAGCTCAATGAAATTTTTCTTGAAGCAGCATCAAGGGAGCCGCTCTTGAGCAGAAAAATACTGCTACTTCAATTTTATAATGAGCACTATTCATTCGAGCAAATTGTATGCATGAGCTTCAATTCTGATGTAGGCAGTCTCTGAATAAGCTTTATCTACATACCTACTTGCATGTTATCATCATACAAGCATTAATAATTACATAAAATTTGTGAAAAAAACTTGAAATAATTTGGAAAAAATTTCTACTCTCTCGCTTAATAATAATAAAAATAATAATTATTATTATTACTAAAACCGTATTGTGTAGTTAGCGTCTATTAAACAAAGACATAAATGGACTAAACACACATATAAGTAAGATTCCGTAATAATCATGAAACTTTTGTCGCATTGACTCATTTTCTTAGTTCTATACACAGCAACATTTAACTCTCTTGTTATGTAGATGATCGCAGTTTCTCACTTTGTTGCATTTGTGGAGCTTAATGCAATGTGCTTACGAAAGTAGATCCAGAATAGAGTATTTGATAGTAAGAGACGAGATGCGATGGGAGAAATTAGAGAAGAGAAAATGTCGCTTGTTTTGTATCCCTTATCTTCTTGCGTGTCTGCCGGAAAATTTCATTGTCCTCGGTTATTTCTGGTGAGACACAAAATAGCGCCAGGGATGAAGTAAACCCTTGGGGTCGCTGTAATGCTGCCGGTGAACCTCAGCCAAACTACGCTTTGCAACTTCTATTCTTGTGAATCGGCACGTTTTGCGTTAACGATTTGCTTTTCATTCATGTGTATCATTTGGCAACTGTGTGTACTTACAGATAAATTTGTGTCTAACAGTATAAATCCGTGGATATACAATAATATACAATATACCCAAATTATAAATGATGCTTACGTCGAGATATTTATCTATATATCTGCGGGTGCGTAAGTTATGTTAGAAGTGGTGGATAAATAGTTATTGATGAGCAATCTATTTATATGTTTGTTCGCATATATACATTCACTTGAATTTGCTTTGATTATACTATTGCGCTTATTCATTAGTTTGCTAACAGATTGTGGAAAACTGATGGTGTATATCATCATTCCACATATCACGCTTGGTAATAATTAGGAATAACCGCAATGTTTGCGGTTTTCCTCGCACAAACACACTGCCGTTTGATTTTCTATTATCTCACTATATTTCTTGATGCATAATAATTGTCACCAATTCGTTTTAATTTTATTAAATTGATTTGTTTAATTAAAAAATTATTTGAATTTTTTAAAACACCAAACAACTTCTTGATTCTAATAATAATGTTTCTTTAGCAGTGCGTTATTCACAAAAATAAAACATTAGAATTAACCCTCCTGCTGACTTTTACTCGTGTACTTACGTGATTTATTATCATTAAGGACTCGTCTGAAAGTTTTTCCATTAGGTTGCTTTCTTTACTATAAAAAATATTCTTTCATAACCAACCAGTTGCAGGTGTTGAACAATTAATCTGAATCAGTGGCAAGTCGACTTTGAAAAAAGAGGAGGATAATCAGAAAAAAGTTATTATGAAGACTCTGATAGTTTTTTTTTGCTGACTTAGCAAAGCTGAATTTAAAAACATTTTTTACTCGCTTTATATCTCATCTCTTTCATTAAATTAACGTTTTTTCTTCTAGAATTTAGTTGAGTTACGGCGTTAAGTACTGGACACCATTATCTTTATGATTTACACACTTTTTTTTATTCCATAAAAGTACTTGAGAGTTTAACTGTCGTAGTTAACACCAAAACTAGTTAGTTCTCGCGTTAGGCAGGCGTAGATCCTGAATATTGTTCGGAATTTAAACTACCCACTGGTATATGATCTTAGAAGCACTCAAGTGTATATCATAAAGTTTAACGTCGTTGGATGCTATCATCAGAAAACCTACTTATTGCGTAATAAATAAATTGCCGAGGACATATAAAATATAAATTTTATCAGTAGTAGAGTTATATATGAACAATATCTATTTTATTAGTTATGGTTAACGAAATCAATTTTATGCTTTGATAAAATTTGAGCTCTCGTTCATTTAATTATCATTATTGCGTTTGATCAATCAAAATTTTCGCTATAATATAATATATCAATTGAATTAATGCATTTCGACGCATTTATATAATAAAGTTTGTGATATCACACCCGCCGAACGTCATCACACCGGTTAAATACGTAATGGGTATCTGTATCCAGCAGTATGAAAATGACTGGAGGCTATGTAATTATTTTGAACAATAAACAACATGATTGTCAGTTGATAGAGTTAATGAAAATTTAATAATCAAAATATTTAATCGAAAGTTTATAATTCACTCATTAAATGAAAGTTTATAAATTAGTCCATCGAATTATTATTATAATAACAATGTCAATAATATAAATGAGAATCAAAGAGTGTATAAATGTAGGTCTGAGTGGATAGTGAGCACACAATAGACGATGCACAGATGAGACGAGTATTATGTTAAAGTTTGAGTATACAGAGTAATGTCGAAATAAAGCGATTGTTTTCCGGACGATAAATTCCATCTTCTTCGACCTCCAGTTCTTATTCTCATTCTTTTTCGTCTTTTTTTTTTTATATTCTTTAGAATTTTATTGCTCAAGTTCAACGAGATGGAATTGGCAACTGCTACAAGTTTTACGAGTATTAACAAAGATGTTCTGTCTTTATATAAAGGGTTTGTAATGTACTACATAATACACCGTAGTTTAACGCGTTCGATTAATCATTGCTTCTATTTTAGAACTTTTAAAACTTAAAATTATATTGTGTTTTATGAATTGAATTAATTTAGTCGATTATTCAAATGACCATCACTATAGTGAGAGACAATTTTATTTAATAGTAATAAAAAAGTTTATTTGGACTTGGAAAAAAAAACTTAGTTAATATTAATAAAATTATATTTCATATAAATAAAATTTTATTAGTATTTAATAAAATTTTCTTAAATACTATTATGTGTTTATTAAAATAACCACGAGTGTCGCTTTCGTTAGCTGTCATTAATTTGCGTAGTTTGTACTTGTTCCAAAAGTTTGGCGGTGAGCAAATAATCTCAAAAAAAAAAAATTGATATTGATTAATTTAATTTATTAAGATATATAAACATATAAAAGTTAAATGTGCTTAATTACAATACATAATTCATGTTTCATAACATAACAGAAATTTGTAATAATTATAATTTAGTCAAATATATTTTTACAGTAATATCTTTTGATAAATAATATTGAGATTTTTCAACGAGACATCCTAAATTAACCTATTTGTTTACTTCCGACTTTTATATTGTCTTTATGACAGACAACGTCTTTCACATACTAAGAAAAATTTATTAGTATTTAATAAAATTTTATTAGTACTAGAAATGTGAATAGCGCGCCTAAATTTTAACCAATAATGAATCGTGGCCCGTTTTTTGCGAGTTTCGACTTTTGACTAACTTCAAGACTATCATGTATTTTAATTTAGAGGATTTAATAAGACATATATTAGTATTTAAGAAAATTTTTATTATTATTTAAGGAAATTTTATTAATATTTAATAAATTTTTATTTGAGATTAGCCAAATAAACGTTTTATTGAATAGTAATAAAATTTCATTACTACGAAATAAAATTGTCTCTCAGTGTATAATTTATAACGCAGCAAAATTAAATTGAATGGGATGCCGTAATTTTATTGTGACAAGTGAATGGCAAAGTAAAAAAGTATGCTCTGAGGTTACAAACTGGTAACTGGTAGCCCACGACATGGACCACGTCCGATTAATCATTAGTCATTGTCGTGGGCTGCTAGCTCGGAACGTGTGAGAACAGCTAGGTTGCGGGATGCTAGATAGTAAATGGTCGATGGTCGATGGTCAGAGAATATATATGAAGCAAACTAGAGCTAGTTGCATAGTTCATGGGACTCTCTGGTGCGCAATCATTGATTTTCTATGTATACATATCAAATGAGAAACTCTCACTGCTATTTGTCATTCTGCTGTTCCTCATCATCAGCTATTTACTGTCAAGCGGTACACTGTATTTGATGAATGAGACGATTGATTTTGAATAGACGCCGCGCTCTAGATGAGCTCGGCAACTCGAGAATCAACGAGCATTCAAACGTACTGCCGGATGTGTTTCGAGGATCATTAAAGCTTCCGAAAACTCCTCGAAAATATGCGAGCACTCGTATAATCGCCAGTACAAATTTAAATTTTATCTTTTGAGTACACATCATTAAAACTTTAATGATATTTACTTATTAATTTTTTTTTTTTTTAATTTTCATTAAAAAAATTTATTTATCTATCTCTCTAGTGAAAAGAAATCTAAAGAGGAAGAAAGTTTAGCTGAATATTGATGTCAAGAGAGTTTTTGATGTTGAATTTATATTTCACGCGTTGTTTCATTTTCTTTCCTCACTATTTAGATAGCACTATGTGTCTGGTTATTTGTAATAAAAAATGAAAAAATGAAATAAAATAATATATAAAAAGAAGATAACCTTCAAAGTGGAAAATAACGTGAGCAAATACTATTGCTGGTAGTAATGTCGTTGCCATAATATCAAAGTGATACTTATCTGTGTTCTTTTTATCTTGACGTTCCGAGTTACTTTGATGCTATTTACTTTCCTCATGCATATCAGCAAGGTGTATAAAGGAACACACAGACCTCGAGTGTCGTCGAGGGTAAAAAGGAAAATATAAGGGAGTCCACCGCATATTACACGCCCTTGTATAGTCTATATGTATATTATCTTTTTTATACGTATCCGCTTGTATACTGTAATACTATATGTGGTATATTAAAACTGAGAGAAGAGAGAAAATGAGTATGCTTTAGACCTGATAAAAAAATACTTTCGATACGTCGTAAACTTTATTTTCCCTCTCGGTTAACTTATTTTATTTGTTAGGTATTTTAACGGTAGACGGTAGGTACTATCGAACAATTTCTTCCAGGGGTTTTAATGTTATAAGGAGAATTTGTTACGAGAGTTTGCTAAGCGAGATGTCTCGAGAGTAATGACGCTTCATGACGAAGTCGTTAAAACCAACTGCTTATTTTTAAAGTTGTTAGATAAAATATTTTCGATTAATGAAGAGTTTTATGACTAAATAAAAATTTTATTTACGTTCGATAAATTTACTCTGATTATTATTTTTAATTTGTTAGCAGTGTAATCAATAAAAATAAAATTTTTTATCTTTATCGATTGTTTGTTGTCAAATTTACTTTTTTATTTTATTGTTCATACACAGAAAGAAAAATTTCTTGATTGGAAAACAAAATTCTTGGGTCAAGAAAATTTTCGGGTGGCTGAAGGAAGACCGAAGTTGTGTTGGCTGAAGTTAAAATTTTTTTTTAAATTCTATTCTTGGTGGAAGTCATTTTTTCTTAATTCTATCATAAATACTTGATACAATAAATTTTTATATTTGATCAAGATTTTTAAATACTTTAGGGAAGCAGCGCTACCTACTTCAGCTGAGAAAAAAATTTTCTCACCTTGAGAAAATTTTTCTCTTGAATATTTGATACCCATTTTATATTATTTTAGCGTGCAATTATACATATTGAATGAAAAAAATGATGAAATAATATTTGATCTTCCCATTTGACATGTTAATCAATAAAAATATTTATAAAAATTTACTTCTATCTTTATATTTAATTTTTTGGAGCAAGAGAGAAATTTTCTCAAGACAAGAAAATTTACTTCTATCAAGAACTAAATTTTTTGTAGCAAGAGGCTGAATTTTCTCAAAACAAGATTTTCTTGACTTAAATAAATTTTCTTGGATCAAGATACGTATTTCTTTAAAGCAAGAGAATTAATTTCGTTGGAATAAGTAAAATTTCTTGTGTCAAAAACAATTTTTTTTTCGCTCAAGAAAATAATTCTGAAGAAAAATATTTTCTTGGCTCAAGTGAACCTTTTTTTCTGTGTAATCATAAACAATAAATTAACAAATTAATTTGTTTTAATCTACGAATCCATATTAGGAGTTTCGTGAAAAATTGGAGACAGTGGTGGTATGCTATGAATGTATTTTCAGCAATATAGAGTTTGACTGTCCCTGGAGAAAATTCCAGAGGTCGAAGTGGAGGGAGGAAAGCAATGGTAAAACAGTGTGGTCGTGCAATGGTTGAGTCAGAAGCTATTTTGTGGGACGTAGTAATTTGGAAGTGGGTATATACACAGTAGTTGCTAAAACACCGGTGGCATACGTTCCTCGTAGAGCTCTTTCTCTATGAGACCTGCATGCAAATTCGTGCATTACAGTCACACGCGTACGGATAAATAGCTAACTGTGTTACTGCTATCCCTTTGTAGCACTAACACCAGCATCAGAATAGCAGTTAAAGTACCGCTGCCAGGAGTAGTAGTTTAGTTTGATCCTTTTACAAAGCTATTTTTTTTTATTGCTGATATGTAGGCAACAAAACACGTTTCAAAGTTCAAACAGATGTTCAACTTCATAAAATAGATTATTCCATGATAATCTTTTAACTTGTATAGTTATACGTAATATTATTTCATTCAACTATTAGTTGATAAAATTTAAACTAATTTATAATATTATTTACGATTTCTGGTGGACGATTTTATTGAACCACAAGTAAATTTTAGATGAAAACGTACAGTTTATACAAGCCAATGAATTTAACACAACCCGCAGTCCCGCACAAGTGCTAGTATACTGATGCTGATGCTGATGCTGATGCTGTGGTATCAGTTGAAATTTAATGAATGCCATGACGTGGATGTACCAAATTGGTTTTTGAAGTACACACGACAGATGCGACAGATGATCGTTCAACTGTAATTTAAATTTTCAGTAATTCCTATCCAGACTATGTCTAATGAGCTAAAATCTCTTGTAAAAACCTGTCAGTCTTGGACATGAAGAGTCTACTTGATTGTTATACTCAACAATGTACGTCAGAAAATATTATTTTTACTGACAATCATTTATTCTGTGGAATTAAAATCTAGAAATATTTTCTTTTGTTAAAAATATGAAAATAAAATTCGATATGGTTCATTAATTTTTTTTTTTCGCAATAACGAGGGTGGTTTCAATAAAAAAATTGTATTGTTAGCTTATAAGTTAATTGGTGGAAAATAAATTCCGCGCTTTTGTAAATTTGACGGTATTTATATTACTCGAGAATTGATTGTAAAGTATGATGATATAATAAAAATAATTTTAATTGAACGAACATTGATTACTGAACAGTGATTGATGAAAGTAAAAATATTAAAATCATATAACGATGATGTAAAATTTCACGAATAGAATATAAAATGAAATTTCAAAATGAGAATGTATAGTATTACTATTATTATGTACCTATAACAACACATGTAGAGATGTTGCAGGGATTGTCTGTGTCTCTCGAGTATCCCGAGGGATACTGAGAGGATATTCAAGTGGACACAACATACTCCATGGATATAATGCGGTAAAATGTATAGAGGTCACATCATTGCCATTTCAAATATGATACTCTAGATTACTTAATTATTTTTTCTGCCCTCCAGGCGGAAAGTGGCAACTTTCGGCCCGCTGCGCTAAACGAAATTGCCGCTTTCCGCCTCTGTCGGACAGAAAAATAGTATACAAACCTATGGCAGGAAAATAATAAATATCTCAGATCACATATATGTCGACCTCGGCTTCGCCTCGGGCAACATATATGTGTTCTGAGACATTTCTCATTTTCTTGCCACAGGTGTGTAATATACTATTACTTGTATTTATATTTTCTGAATAAATAAAAATAAGTTTCATTTTTTTTTGTTCTTATTTAACTAAGTCTGCTTTATTCGATTTTTTTTTTTTTTAATACCATAGCGACATTTAATGCCCGCGGAAAAATTATAACTCCAGATGTAAATATACTATGAAAGGTAATTAAATCAGTTGTGAGATTTATATATTGTTACCGTAAAATTGAATTAAATGGAAATTATCTTTTATAAGATCTGCTGTAACTACATTAACAATATGCTCGCGGTTTTATGCGATTTGTAATTATGAAAATAGTGAAATAAAAAAATAGAGATAGACGTGGTTTTTACGGGATTTAAAAAGATAAAAATAAATAACTATGAGGGTGAATAAAATTAATAAAAGCGTGGAAAGTAAAGGGTATGGTTGTCAGTTTAATACTTTTTCAATGAGATAACATGAAATTTATTTGACTGTGAGCGGAAAAAGCGCCGCGTGTGGCTGGAGGATGAGAAAATTCAACGGTTGGTGTAATGTGCGGTAAATAGTTGTAAAGTGAGTTATATATTTGGTATAGTCTGGGTGTGCTTAATATGAACTGGGGATATTACACACCGATAGAGCTAATTTGCGGTAGGTACAATCTATTGCCTTTGAACTTTTATGCAAACTACGTTACGGTTTCGATGATGCAGGTTAATAATTGTTGATGTAATTGTTTGCTAACTTTAATGAAGCTTAACTACAACTTTATTGTTCCGCGTTAACTGTTTTTAAATTTGCGAAGCAAATATATTCATTATTATATTTAATTGCGAATCCCTGCGCTTGAGTAATTACGGCGCTGATAAATAATATTGTTCAAATAAGAAAGTTAAAAGATAAATTCGATTCTTTTTGGAGTCATTAATATTCATAAACTTATAATCATCTTATAATTATCATAGTAAAATATTATTAAACTTACGTTTCGTAGATTCAAACTTGCATTTCGATGAATAACAGCTAAGCATTCATCAGCTGTAAGATATTCCAAGATTTTAATCTCCATCATGATTATGACACCATTATTATTTTTCCCACTAAAAATATTCACAAATATTTCAATCGTTAAATTAAACTATTCATTTAATTTTAATTAATTAATAAACTGTTAGTCTTACCTTAGTAAATATTTGTTTCGATTTGAGTACCTTGAACTCAGCTTTTGTCTTCAGTCCAGTCTAATTCCATAAATAATAATTCCTACATTAAAATAAATAAAAATTTTAATTAAATATTAAATATTTTATAATTATAATTATTATTTTTATTCTTAACTCACCTTTAAGAACAAGTATTTTGATTAATACAAATGTAATTATGTCTCAATCTAAATCACCACTGAATTTAAAGTTGGTTTTCATTCACAATTTATTATTGACATTCTTAATTAATTGTTTTAAATTATTGTGACTCTACAAATATTTTTTATTTTTCTATTTAATATTAAAATATTGACTGATGTATAAATAATTTTATAACACTTTAATTAATGATGCACTATTAATGACGCTTATTGATACTTATTTAAGACCTTTTTTTAAATGATACAAATTGACAGACAATAGAAACTTTTTTATAATTTTATAGCAATTAAATTACAATGAAAAAAATTTATTAAAAAAATTCCATGAAATTGAAGTTAGCCGTCACTTTTTTAATTTTAATTTTTTAATTTTATTTAACATAAAACAATGTTCTAAAAAATTATTTTAAAAAAATTGCATTTTTTATTTTTTTTAATTTCTACATGTCAATTTTTTAAATTATTTTTTTCTTGTCATAATTTATTTGTTAAAAAAATTTTCTAAAATTGTCAAATATCTGCTAAATTAATATGACATTTTTCTAAAGTTAGCCGACATTTTTAATTTTTTTTCAATAATTAAATTAGAACCAAAAAATATTTTATAAAAATTGCACTTACAGTTTTTCGAGTTTTTTGAAAATGAATTTTTTTTTTAAATTTTTTGAAATAATTTTTTCAATGAAAAAAAATTCTTAAAAATTTCAGATATTGGCTAACTTAATTTACATAAAAATTCCACAAGTAAAAATTAAAAAAAAAATTATTAGTGGAAATTTTTTAAAGAATTTTTATTGTTGTAATTTATTAATTATAAAAATTTAAAAAAAATTGACAGTTGTTAGCTAACTTCAGTTTCATTCTTTTATTAATTATTTAAAAAAAATATTTACTTTAAATCTATCAAATTTTAAATAAACTTGGGACAAAATAAGCGAAAAAAAGACTCTCAAGATTTCAAACAGCTTGAAAAATATTGTGTGGGTCGGTGAGTCGCTTACGACAGTCAGCTGATCTTCAAGACAGCTTCTAAGTTTCTAACGGACGACAGAACATTAAAAACCAATCTAAATCTTACAATTTGAATGTCCTCCAATCAGATGTCTTAAACCGTCTATCCAATAGAAAGTGGCCATTTTGAAAAGAGCCAATCGACTTTAATACTGTCATTACCCGCGCGCTATCCCCACCTGTTGCATTTTGTTGTTCATATTTGACCCAGGCGTTCGTATGCTTATGCTATGGTCGAAAGTTATGTCAAACTTTAACTCGCTTTAATAATCCTCGCCGTTTAAATTTAATTTAACACATTAATCTTCGCGTGTATAAAATTATTTAAATTATAACTACGCCTCAAAACAGTAATTACAAAGTACTTTAAATATTTACATATAATTGTTATCGTTTGTGTTCATGCCGCTCAGGCTTAACCTCTCAAATTGTTTTGTTTTGTTGTCATGTTGACATTCGCGTGTACTCGTTAGTGTCGTGTGTCTCTTTATTTATAAATACACTCAGTTAATATTTCTGTAATTGATTTTTTCATAATAATTTTTTATCAATAAATACATAAAATAAAATGACGGATTATATATCCGCGGAACTCGCGGCAACTTGCGATGCGCTTGGTTATCATGACGGTGCTACCTATCGTTTGGATCCTGATGCTCTAGGTGAATTTATTTTTATTATACTTATTTTTTTTCCTTACTAAATAAACAAATAATCGAAAAATAAAAAAAGTTATAAACTTTTAAGATTTTTTTTCATTAAAAAAATTATTACAAAAAAATAAAAAAAATTTTCATTTGTAAAAAACTTTAAAAACTGTAAGTGTAATTTTTAAAAAATATTTTTTTGTTTTAATTTAATTATTAAAAAAAAAAATCAAAAAATTAAAAATGTCGGCTAACTTTAGTATTATAACTTATAAAAATATAATTTAATAAATTTATTTATTAAATTATTTTTAATATTTAAATACAATAAAAATAAATGACATTGAAGTCAACAATCACTTGAAAATTAAAAAATTTTTTTTCAATAAATAATTTTTTTTCGAAAAATTATTTTTAAAAAGTTGTATTTTTTGTTTTTTAAAATTTCTGCATGTCAATTTTTTTTCTAATTTTTTTTCGAATTTAATAGTTTATTCGTTAAAAAAAATTCGTGGAATTCTTAAATATCTGCTAAGTTAATTATCATTAAAAATAATTAAAATTTTTTTTTTTTGCAGATGTAATAAAAGATTTAATAAAGTACTTGAAAAGAGACGATGACACACATACAATTCGTCGTTACTTAGGTCAAACAAAATTTTTGGAAACAGATTTGATCCAAATTTTTGTGGAACATTCTAACAAATCTGAACTATGGGATGTTCTATTACGGTAATAACTAGCAACTTTGCATTCACTATGTGACTTGTGAACTATAAATAAATAAAATTTTAATTTATTAAATAACTTTTGTTGAAGTGCACTGTATTTTCTTAACTATTAACGTTTTTAAAGATATAAGCTCATCATGATGTTACAATCATCAAGAGTTTTCATTTGAGTACCCACATGCATTTTGATATATTTTTCATAGATACATATATATGATATATATAAATATATGAAAAATTGATGTGGGTACTTGAATGAAAGGTCTCGATGACAATAATGTCGGGATGAGCTTATATCTTTAAAAATGTCAATAATTAAGAAATTATATTGTATTTTGTCAACTTATGATATTTTTAAAGATATAAGCTCATCATGATGTTACAATTCTCAAGAGCTTTCATTTGAGTACCCACATGCATTTTGATATATTTTTCATATATACGTATATACAATATATATAAATATATAAAAAATTGATGTGGGTACTCAAATGAAAGGCCTCGATGACAGTAATGTCGGGATGAGCTTATATCTTTAAAAATGTCAATAATTAAGAAATTATATTGTATTTTGTCAACTTATGATATTTTTAAAGATATAAGCTCATCATAATGTTACAATTCTCGAGAGCTTTCATTTGAGTACCCACATGCATTTTGATATATTTTTCATATATACATATATATAATATATATAAATATATAAAAAATTGATGTGGGTACTCAAATGAAAGGTCTCGATGAGTGTAACATCAGAATGAGCTTATATCTTTAAAAATGCCAATAATTAAGAAATTATATTATATTTTGTCAACTTATGATATTTTTAACGATATAAGCTCATCATGATGTTACACTCATCAAGAGCTTTCATTTGAGTACCCACATCAATTTTGATATATTTTTTATATATACACATATATATATATATATATATATATATATATATATATATATATATATATATAGCAGCATATATATATATATATATATATATATATATATATGAAAAATTGATGTGGGTACTCAAATGAAAGGTCTCGATGAGTGTAACATCGGGATGAGCTTATATCTCTAAAAATGTCAATAGTTTACAAGATACAAGGTAATTTATTAATCATGTATTTAAAGATAGAGCACTTTGAATGAAGCGACCGATTTTTTCAAATAACTATTCTAGAGTCAAAATATTTCTTAATCTCTTAATAATATAGATTATTTTTTCACCTAAAAAAATTTTTGAATTCTAATTAATTAATTTTTTTTCGAATTTCAGTTTGATGATTAATTTAACAAGTCCAGCGTTGATGGTATACAACGAAGAGCTCCCAGCTGAAAGAACAAATCGTAATTATTATTTACAATTAGTCAGCTATCTGCAGGGTTACAAAAAAGCATTGACAGATGAACGTGTGTGGACAGTGGTCAGCAGTCGTCTGGGAAAAATATTGAAAATAGTGAGTATTATTTCACTGAATAACTATTTGTTTGCAATACTATACTATACAATCTGAGGTTTTATTAATAATGTCATCAGGATACAAGTGAAAGAGGTGAAGAAAACGAATTAATCATCGAGAGAATTCTAACATTAATTAGGAACGTTCTTCAAGTACCTCCACACGACAATGACAAACGAGCTGACAATGATGCCACAGTTCACGATGAGGTTGTTATAATTCATCATTACAAAACTTAAAAACTTTTAACTCTCTTTTCTTTATGACTTTGTTATTTACCAAAGTTATCATTTTATTTAATCGCAGGTTTTGTTTGCTCTCCATGCGTCTGGTATCGTCGATCTTTTGTTATTTATTGCGAGTAACAGCAGCGAGCAACAGTTCCACGTACAGATTATTGAGGTAATTTTATTTTATTTGTTATTTTTCCATTATTTATTTACTAGCTAATCTATTTTTAAAATAATTGAATAATTATTTCAGATAATTGCATTGAT
This sequence comes from Cotesia glomerata, assembly GCF_020080835.1. Classification (NCBI taxonomy): domain Eukaryota; kingdom Metazoa; phylum Arthropoda; class Insecta; order Hymenoptera; family Braconidae; genus Cotesia; species Cotesia glomerata. Next base: position 7,953,963 of record NC_058158.1, read on the forward strand.
GTTACGTGAACAAAATGCTAGTAAATTAGCAGTAGTTGGCCTGGAAAGAACTGCCGAAGAAAAAGCACGCGAGGAGGCTAAATTATTGGCTGTAAGGCAAAAAGAAATAACTGAGAAGATGGAAAAAATGAAAAAGTATAGCGGCTCGAGGTATATATTTATCATATAATTTATTTATTTCATTTTTAATTTAACTACCACCTAGAAAACTACGCCGGAATTTTTCTAGTGATAAATATTCTAACGTAATATACTCAGGCATTATTTAATATATTTCAAAAATGCATTTTTCTCTTTACGGCTTAACAATTCAACAGTTTTAATATTTTTTACATTTTTGTTGCTTATAAATCCAGTACTATTTCATTTTCGAATGAATTTTTTTTTTTGCAACAGCTAGATAGATAAAAATAATTTGTTTCTTACGTGGGTAAAGAGAGTAAAGAATTATCTAAGCCGTAAAATGCTGCATAAAAATACACAAAGTATCTTTATCATAAAGATTATTCTTTGTAGCTTGTAAGTACAGAGAATATAAATGCTATTTCGTTATGTCGTGTTTATGTGGGATCTGTATGAATGTATGCCAGTGTCAATGCAATGATTATGACCCAGTTACATGAACCAGAATCACTTTGGTCATGAATAGCAAGCTTTTATCCACTTGTTGGAAAGAACTAGGAGACGAAGCACAAGCTGCATTTTTGTAATCAGCGGTATTCAACATTTTTTTATTTTTATACTAGAGATATATCTACACTGCACAGTAATTCTTCAGTTGTAATGCTTTTATTATGAAAAATGTTTAATAATACTAACCGCTCTGCTAAAGAAAGGCTATCAAATGTATAAAAGCATAATTTCTATTTTTTTTTATTTTGTGCTAAAAGGAATTTTTTAAATGAGTTGTCAAAAGTCATGATGCATTTTCAACTTTTTATAATGCACTTTTTTAGCATCGTCTATTTTTGAAGAAATTTTACAGCAAAAGAATCATCACTCTGATTAAAATAAAAAAAAAAATTAGGAAAACGATCGACTCTAAAGGCCATCCCTGCAACTTCTCGCAAATTCAATACCTACACTAAAAAAAAATTAACTTAATTCAAGAGAAAAATTCTTGAATCAAGAATATAATTTTGAAGAGGGTAATTGTCTTGAATCAAGACGAAGAATTCTTTAATCAAGTAAAATTTCCTTAAATCAAGAATATTAAGTTCTTCAAAATTATATACTTGATTCAAGAACATTTTTTTCATGTGTAGGCGTTTAAAATTGCACTTATGATGTTTTTAAATTCGAGTTAAAAAATACAATTTATGGGTTATTTTGAGCTTTCCGGACTCAAAGAGATAGCTTTTTTATGCTTTTAAGTTCTCTGAGCTCAAAAGTTTGGTAGAAGTTTAATAAAACACTATTTTAAAATCGATTTTAACGCGGTTGGCGGCATTCGATGCAGTGTTTTCAACCCCATAAAGGATTTTTAAGCTTAATTAATCGAACTGAGAATTTCGGAGTAATTCCAAAAAAACTTTTTTCGGTTTTCTTTCGTTCACGATATCTCTCGAACAGATCAACCGATTTTGACCAGCTTGGTGGCGATCGACGTGGTTTTTTCTATGTTAAAAGCTGATTAGTTTTTGGAATTGATCGGTGAAGCCATTTAAAAGTTATTTTCAAAAAACTACATTTAAAAAAATTTTTTTTCGTGGTTTTTTTTAGATTTCTCATAATCTACCGCTCCAAATCGGTCCAAATTGTATTCAAAATCTAAGTTTGCTTACGCCCTTTCGACTGACGCCAATCGCGATGAAATCGGTCAAGCCGTTCAAAAGTTATAAGCGGTTCTCATACTTTTACACACACACACACACACACACACACACACACACACACACACACACACACACACACACACACACACACACACACACATACATACAGACATAGTGACAACATTGCAGAAATAATCAGGGAAGCTTTCTGTGACCCTAAAACGTCGAGATCTGATGAAAACTCGATTTTTGGAAAACGGGGTAAAACCAATTCAATAACTTCCCGATTTTTGAAAATTTTCAATTTTTTTAGCGGGAAGTTGAAAAAAAAAAAAAAAAACATTTTTTTTTACAGACATTCAAGATTTGGAGGTACGTTTGTGGTGCAGAATATGAAAGGTATTGGAGAAAATCAATTGATTTGTCACAGACCATTTGATAAGATCGAGGCATTTGAATTTTCACGAGATAAAGTAAGTTTGACTTTTATTTTTATTTTTATTTTTATAAAATTATTATTTCAATTACAATTAACTTCAATAGTAATTAATTAATTCAGATAGTCAGAAGAACAAAAAAGACACAGACATTCTATTCGGGAGTAGTAATTTTTTTATTAGTACTGTACGTTGTTAAATTGTCATAAAAATCTGGTGAATAGGTTGATTCAATTAGCACCCGGTTTCCCGACGATAGTTTTCATTAAGCGCGCAATAGCATAGAAGAATAAGGAGAATAAGTTGCAGTAGCAATACCAGCGGGTACTGAAAGCTGGATACGAATGAAAATACGACTCTTAATTAGAGATATTCCCGCGCGTAATTAAGCTCACTCTCGGTTAATGGCTTCGAGTATCTCGAACTGGGTCATCTTGAGCACTTTTTATCTTTTGTTGAGTGTTGCTACTTTTTTAATCGCTTGTTCAATATTTTATCATTCAAAGCATGTGATAGACTCGTTACAATTAATTTAAATTCTCAATTGTTATATTTATCTTAAAAAATTTATTAAACTTTTTTTTTCAGACCAAAATGAAGAAGCCCAAAAATCGTGTCTTCGTTGAGCCAGCAGTGGAGGAACGTATGTCGGCACTTAGCGTACGATTATTCCTAAAAGAATTTTGCGTGGAATTTCTAATTGGTGCTTACAATCCTGTAATGAGATACGCAAAGTCCTTTATAATCGGAGATAGTGCAGATAAGTCTGACGGCATTCATTACTTTTGGGCATTACGTTTCTTCATGGAGTTTAACCGCCATTACAAGTTCCAGGTGAAGTACGTGAGGTAGGTGTCGTACTGAGCAAATTTCTAGCGCAGCAGCCTTGCTGGTTTCTGCTTCTCTGTTCTCTACATCCTTCCTCTTCTCTTATTCGTTTATATAAAACTAGGAAAGGTCGTGCTACAAACCCGGAAGAATGCTTTCAAAGTTTACCAACGAGTTTCTCGTCGCTTCCCATTTTACTCGGTACAAACTTTCGTACTTTTAGTTTCTTCACTTATTTTTGGCAGCCTGCACACTAAAGTAAGAAGTAGACTTGCTAGAACCTTAAAAGAAATCTTTGAATATATTCAACACATCTTATCAACTTATTACATTTTCAATTCATATTTAAACACCCTCCATTGTCTTTATATTTATTTTATTCTATTTAATATTTATTTATTTTTTTACAGCGAAACAATAGCAACCGAAACATTTTATTTAGTTCAAAGACAAATGGACCAATATTATGAACTGCTTATGGCAGATAAAAAGAAACCGACATACTGGTTACGACGTTTACATGAAGCTTTAAAGGCTTATCAGGTAAATTTTATTTATATATATATATATATATATATATATATATATATATATTTTTTTTTTTCAATATATAAAACTAGCAATCTTGTAATCACTATGTGATTGCTGAGACTTGTGAACTTAAAATAAATGAAATTTGGCTTTATTAAATAATGACTTCTTAAATTGCACTGTACTTTTTTAACTATTGACGTTTTTAAAGATATAAGCTAATTCTGATGTTACACTCATTAAGAGCTTTCATTTGAGTACCCACATGCATTTTTGATATATTTTTCATGTATACATATATATATATATATATATATATATATATATATATATATATATATATATATATATATATATATAATATATATATAATATATATAAATATATAAAAAATTGATGTGGGTACTCAAATGAAAGGTCTCGATAAGTGTAATATCGGAGTGAGCTTATATCTTTAAAAATGTCAATAGCTCACAAGATATTTGTTAAAAAGCCCTGTATTTTTTTAACTATTGACGTTTTTAAAGATATAAGCTCATTCCGATGTTACACTCATCAAGAGCTTTCATTTGAGTACCCACATGCATTTTTGATATATTTGTCATATATACATATATATAATATATAAAATATATGAAAAATTGATGTGGGTCCTCAAATGAAAGGTCTCGATGAGTGTAACATCGGGATGAGCTTATATCTTTAAAAATGTTAATAGTTCACAAGATACAAGGTCATTTCTTAATTATGTATCTAGAGAAAAAGTATTTTCGATGAATACACTGGCCACAAAATTTTGCTTATTCTCTTAATAATATAAATTAGTAGATACTTAAAATAATAAAAATGTATTTTTTTTGCAGGAACTTCTCCATACATTGAGTTGGATGGATAAAAGTCTCGACAAGGATGTACGAGATTCCAGCAAGGTCATTAAGAGTAATATATTTTACGTACCAGAATATCGAGAAACGATACTCGGGCAGCTTCTATCGTACAATGGGCTTAAAATGTCGCGGTAAGTATCTCACGCTTAACTTGCGCCGTCGATCTAATAACATTTAACGATCATTGCCTCTTGTACCACTACTGCTGCGATCGTATTCCAAGCACTTGTGTCTCTCTTAAGTATTGTCGACGGGTTTCAAATTTTATTTCTGTCCTAATTGTCTCTAATACTCGACAAACTTTGAATACTTAAACTGTTTTATAGCCGCTAAGTTTCATTATTAAAACAGTAAATTTATTTCTATAAAAAAAAATCGCCAAAGGATAATGAACGAGAAAAATTTTATTTAAAGTTTAATTTCTTACGACTTATTTTATATTTTTTCTATCGTGGAATCTTCTTTTATAAACTCAATGGTTTTGCAAGATTAAAGTGAAGTATTGTAGTAGTCTAGGACGACTGTAGTACACCGGATTACTTTAATCTTCGTTTGAAAACGAGTCTTTCCAAGTGTCTGCTGAGGATGTCGATAACGAAAAGTACGAAACTACTTTTTGAAGCTTTTATATCCAATCTCGTGCTCGTTCTTCAACTTTTACGCGAGGTCAATAGCCTAATAGACAAACCAGTGTATATTTCTATACTTTTTTCTCCAAGTTTGGCTAAAGTATAATGAAAGTAATAATAAAAAAAAAAAAAATAATAATGATAATAAATACTATGTATAAAAAATCGATGAATATTATTCCACGTATATAACAGAAGCAAGAACCGTCCTCTTGACTATACTAAAAGTCACACACAGACACACTACTCATAACGTCAAGTGGGAGGTGAAGCGTCAGTGTTTACAGAAAGTTTTATCGACCACAGACATATTGGCTACCATCCTTGGGGCCAATCTAGTGTCTGACTAAACCTTCACTCACTTCCCTTATCATTCTATATCTTATACTATTTTTTTTTTTTTTTTTATTATTATTTACTTTATCTTGACCCTCGACCAACTCGATTTCTCGATTGACATTCACTTCATTGTACCCTTCGTCGCTTACACTTGCTACCGTATTCCCTTTTTATCTCTTGACCCTTTCCTGTCTATCGGGCTTTACTCCCGAGAATAAACAACTTTTATCGTTGATATTATTGGACACTTGGACTCGGGAGTCGTTGACTAAAAATACTCTTTGACAGTTTTAACGATATCTTCCATTACGATTTGAATATTTAACTGCAAGATACTGTTAATTATTTATCTTTCTATTTATTTTTGTTGAGTGCTTTACAGAACTTCTCGTTTATTTCTCTCATTTAATATTATTGATTAATTAAATAACTTATTATGACCACGTATTTCACTGGTCATCAGTTTCATTACTTTCAAAGTCTATTTTTGCACCATAACTTAATTAATATTCAAAAGTTATCGAATAAGAAATGAAAAAAAGTTGAAAATAATCTGTATTATTAAGAGAATAAGCAAAATTTTGTGGCCAGTGTATTTATATGATAAAATGGGTTTTTATGGTTAAATTTGGTATCGTTGGAAAATTCTTGACCTAGAGTTCTGCCTTTTCATGGTTCCATATCATTCTCACCAATAGTCAATTTATGATGATAAGTATTTAGGCTGCATTCGAAAATGCTCTATCTCTAAAATCATAATTAAGAAATGACCTTGTATCTTGTGAACTATTGACATTTTTAAAGATATAAGCTCATTCCGATGTTACACTCATTAAGACCTTTCATTTAAGTACCCACATCAATTTTTCATATATTTATATATATGTATATATGAAAAATATATCAAAATTCATGTGAGTACTTAAATGAAAGCTCTTGACAAGTGTAATACCGGGATAAGCTTATATCTTTAAAAATGTTAATACTTAAAAAAATACAGTGCAATTTAACATAATTAAGAAATGATCTTGTATCTTGTGAACTATTGACATTTTTAAAGCTCATCCCGACATTGTACTCATCAAGACCTTTCATCTAAGTACCCACATCAATTTTTTATGTATTTATATATATTGTATATATTTATAAATGAAAAATATATCAAAATGCATGTGGGTACTCAAATGAAAGCTCTCGACGAGTGTAACACCGGGATGAGCTTATATCTTTAAAAATGTCAATAGTTAAGAAAATACAGTACATTTTAACAAAAGTCATTATTTAATTAAGCAACATTCTATTTATAGTGACTGCAAGGTTGCTAGTATTTATTTTATTTTCTTTTACTCATCAAATATTAAGCAGTATTATATCCCAAATTTGTTTATATTTGTTTTAGAAATTATTTGGTGGATTTAGTTACAACAACCCACCTTTTTGTCAAAATGTTGGAGCAATTTTGCGACAAAAGTCGTAATGTAATGGTAGCAAAAACAAAAGCAAAAAAGCGTAAAGGAACCCAGAAAAAAACCAAGCAGAAAAAAGAACAAGAGCAAACAACCGCGGTACAGAAAAGCTTAGATGAACGTTGGGATGACGCGGGTCCAGAATTATCTGCTGTTATGCAAGAGGGTATTATACCAGACGTCGTACCTTTTGATGCTACTTTAGATACTCCAATTGAAGATCAAAAGTACCCTCAATTTATTATTTAAATTATTTTTTAATAAATAATTTATTATTATTTAATATAACACTTATTATTTGTTTTTTCTTCAGGAGCGACGCTATGAAAAAAATCCAAAAGTTACTTCGCAAAAAGGAATTCGAGGAAGCAGTGGGTCTATTACGAGCATCAAGGTACGCATTTTTTTTTACTTTTTTTTATAATCTTGGTTTATGATTGTGATAGCCTAACTCGGTGTGAAGTATGATATACAGCATTAAAAATAAGCACGCAAACACGGGAAAAGGGCAATATTTTTTTTTCTCTAGTCCTACATTTTATTTTTTCACTTAGCTTTTTATTTAAGAGCTAGAGTGGAGTGCGGTGGGAATGTATGTACAATACAGTCCGTGTGACGTGAGTAGCTCTCAGAGAAGGCTTTTTTATTTCTCTAACGCGGCTGTTGCTGGAACGGCTACTGAGAAATTTCATTTCCGTGTTTCGCTCAAAGTTACAGTTGATGTAAGAGCTTCGTTAAAAAGCTTTTTGTCTTTGTTCTCGTTGGCTACACTTTCTTCAACCTAATTCGTTTTTAGGTATATCTATTACTCCTATATATATATATATATATATATATATATATATATATATATATATATATATATATATATACATTGTGTCTCGTTAACTGTAACTTTAGAAACGTAAAGTTTCGTCCATCAAATAAGCTTTAACCTGGATTATACACCAGATTTTTTAGTTTCGATTCTCTTAAATTGTTCTCCAGCTGCATTTATTTTTATTTTATTTTTTAATCATTACTAATTACCAATTAGTTGAGACAAAAGTTTATTGCCACAATTTTTTTTTTTTTAATTGTTCCTGCAGTTCTTTATCGATTTAAATTTTTTTTTAACGAGATAGTTTGAATTAAATTTAAACAGATTTAGAATTTCATAAAAGGTATTCAATTTTAACGTAATTTCGGTTCGCTAATTACTATTTAAATATCCATGGACATGTACCAGCTGTTGAATAGTATAAGTTGGTATAGCGAGTGTTAAGTGGAATTCAAAGGCTGTCGAGGGTGTCAGGTGTTAGAGTACAGAAGTGCAAAGAGTAAAGGGAGGATGACAACAAGAGATAAGTCTTAAACTTGTGTTGTATACTACTGTTCATTCGTTAATGTGTTAGTAATACCTATACCTCGAATGAGAGAAAATGCTTCTCAAAACTTTTCAAGTGTTACTCTTCACTATATTCAACATTTCCACATACTCTATATATATCTCTATGGATAGTAGTATTGTTTGAGCTGTTGACGGCTCTGCGTTACGATCGATGCAGTCTTGCTTTCCCACTTTACTCTATGTCACTCTATTCTCTTATTCATTCTTCTTCGCTTTAATCATTTGTACAGTGCTTTCATTGCTAAACTTCAAAAATAGTTGTCGTACATCTGTAAAACTTTTGTCATTGTAAAAAAAGAATTCCATCTGAAACTAGCTAAAAAATAATTATTTCGAAAATTTTATTATTATTTCCTCTAAATTTATATCTCGAAAAAATCTTTTAAAAATGTTAATAATTGAGAAATTGTATTGTATTTTGTCAACTTATGATATTTTTAAAGATATAATCTCATCATGATGTTTCACTCATCAAGAGCTTTCATTTGAGTACCCACATGCATTTTTGATATATTTTTCATAGGTACATATATATAATATATATTTTAAAGATATAAGCTCATCCCGATGTTACACTCATCAAAAGCTTTCATTTGAGTACCCACATGCATTTTGATATATTTTTCATATATTCATATATATAATATACATAAATATAAAAAATTTATGAAAAATTGATGTGGGTACTCAAATTAAAGGTCTCAGTGAGTGTAACATCAGGATGAACTTATATCTTTAAAAATGTCAACAGTTCACAAGATATTTGTTAAAATGCCCTGTAATTTTTTAACTATTGACATTTTTAAAGATATAAGCTCATCCCGATGTTATACTCATCAAGAGCTTTCATTTGAGTACCCACATGCATTTTTATATATTTTTCATATATACATATATATAATATATAAAATATATGAAAAATTGATGTGGGTACTCAAATGAAAGGTTTTGATGAGTATAACATCAGGATGAGCTTATATCTTTAAAAATGTCAATAATTCACAAGATAATTCCCTAATTATGTATCTTGAGATAGAGCATTTTCAAATGCAGCCTAAAAACTTATTATCATAAATTGACTATTGGTGATGATGTAAATACACTGGCCACAAAATTTTGCTTATTCTCTTAATAATATAGATTATCACATTGTATTTTTTTTTTAGTATCATTTTTAATATCACTTCTAAAGGAATTGAAAAAAAATCACGGAAAAAAGTCGGCCGGCTTTTATGTTAGTCGTAAGACAAGCTCGTTATTGTGCAGCGAGTACCACTATCATCATCAGACAGATAGAAAGAGTAGACACCACCCAGTATTCACTATCCAGTATTTCTCTGGCATATCAGAGCTTTAGGGCGTTTCTCCGTACATAATAGTATATTCCAGTCAGCGTGGAATCGGTCCACTCCAGATATAGGACCTCAATACTATACCCGCAGCCGAAGTAGATATAGCAGAGGAAGTTGGCTTGAAATTGGTTCAATAATGCAACCTATTGGCAGGATCGGTCGCTGCGCTACGACGACCCTCTTCACGTTTCATTACTACCACTTCAACTGCACCATTTGGACTTAGCGAACGTGAGCTAGCTACTGTACTACTGGCCAAGTTGTCTGAGATGGCGAGCGTTTAAATTTCTGTTGGAGTAAAAGAGACCAGCCGATAGTCTCAAACCATACTTATGTATTTATATAGTATTGTGAGCACGATCTCTTTCAATGTATATACACATACATATATAATGTATATAAATATATATTTTGCAGGTATGGACAATAGAAATCTAAACTGGTTATACAGCAGCTTGTGCATACAATGAATACATGAGGATTGGAGACACCATAGTGTCTGCCAGAGTTTGTCTAGTCCTATCACCACTACCTTAACTATTATACATTTAGTATTATATGTCGTAGACCTTTCCCCCACAACGTTTTACTGGGAACGATATTATTAATAATAACAATAATACACTTATGCTAATATCGCTGGTATTAAGGCAAACAATAGAGTCTGTACATTCAAATTCCTTATGGCGTATTAACGAATACGTTGTCTCTTTTCCGCGCGTTACCACGTGCAATCATCAAATATGTAAAGAGAAAACCGCCGGCGAGCAAATATACACCTTCTTCTTCAATGAATGCTTCAATTGTCGTTTGCCAAGCAAATACTTCCAGTCTGCGCTTAACTATAATGTTGAATTTATATCATTTGCTCTAATATCCGTGTCTGGTATAATATTAGTCTATACACATACTTATCGCGGCAAGAGGTTTTAATGATTCTGATAAACCTCATAAGATAATTAGTCTCTTTGTATAACCAGCAGACTGTTTGATCTTGGTACACAGAAAGAAAAATTTCTTGACTGGAGAGTAAAATTCTTGGCTCAAGAAAATTTTCGGGAGACCGAAGTTGTGTTGGCCAAAGTAAAAATTTTTCTTGAAATTCTATTCTTGGTGGAAATTTTTTCTTAATTCAAATTATCATAAATACTTGATACGATAAATTTTTATATTTGATCAAGATTTTTAGATACTTTAGGGAAGCAGCGCCACCTATTTCAGCTGAGAAAAAAATTTTCTCACCTTGAGAAAATTTTTCTCTTGAATATTTGATACCCATTTTATATTATTTTAGCGTGCAATTATACATATTGAATGAAAAGAAATGATAAAATATTATTTGATTTTCCCATTTGACATGTTAATAAATAAAAATATTAATGAAAATTTACTTCTATCTTTATATTTAATTTTTTGGAGCAAGAGAGAAATTTTCTCAAGACAAGAAAATTTACTTCTATCGAGAACTAAATTTTTTGGAGCAAGTAGCTGAATTTTCTCAAAACAAGATTTTCTTGGCTCAAGTGAACTTTTTTTTGTTCAAAAAGAAAAATTTCTTGACGGGAGAACAAAATTCTTGGTTCAAGAAAATTTTCGGGTGGCTGAAGGAAGACCGAAGTTGTGTTGGCTGAAGTTAAAATTTTTTTTTAAATTCTATTCTTGGTGGAAGTCATTTTTTCTTAATTCTATCATAAATACTTGATACAATAAATTTTTATATTTGATCAAGATTCTTAGATACTTTAGGGAAGCAGCGCCACTTACTTCAGCTGAGACAAACTATTCTCACCTCGAGAAAATTTTTCACTCGAATATTTGATACCCATTTTATATTATTTTAGCGTGCAATTATACATATTGAATGAAAAAAAATGATTCAATATTATTTGATCTTCCCATTTGACATGTTAATTAATAAAAATATTAATGAAAATTTGCTTCTATCTTTATATTTAATTTTTTGGAGCAATATAAAAATTTTCTCAAGACAAGAAAATTTACTTCTATCAAGAATTAAATTTTTTGAAGTAAGAGACTGAATTTTCTCAAAACAAGAAGATTTTCTTGACTTAAATAAATTTTTTTGGATCAAGATACGTATTTCTTAAAGCAAGAGAATTAATTTAGTTTTTTGCTCAAGAAAATAATTAGAAAGAGAAATATATTCTTGACTCAAGTGAGCCTTCTTTTCTGTGTAGTCAATGGAAAATCCGTTATTATATAATTTTTTATTTCAAAAGCGTGGTATTAAGCTTTTCAATGTGTTGTATTATTAATTAATATTATTTGCCGATGGAAATTTTGCTTTATGACTTACGAGAGGATTTAGGTCAGAAGATTCATTGTTGTGGGACGAGGAGTGAGTAGTAGAATAATGGGAATTGTATGGCGTTGGATTCCTATTCATCTCGGTTTTTGCTGTATAGATATTCCGCTCAAGCTGTTGGTTAGTGGTCGGGGGAGTTGGTTCGTCGGATAGTTCTTGGTAGAAGTGAATGCAAGGCAGACTTGGCGGATGACATCATGGACGGCTGTACCATTGCTTATTGGATCGGACGAGAGAGCTCGGCGTTTTGCGATTTCAAAACGGTTTTACCGATAACCGTGACTTCACCCTCAGTTCCAATTGCATTTCCGCTTGAGCTTTTTATCTATAAGACATATTTTTTATTTTATTTTATTAAATTCATTACTTTAAATGTTAATTAGTTTTTTAACTTTTCGATAAAAAATATTGTTCAAGCTTATAAAATTTATCGATGAAATGATGTTTATTCATTAATTATTTATTAAAACTTTTTAATGGTTGAAACAAGTTTATATAAATAAACATTTGAAAATCTCAATCTTGTTACAGACAAGTTTGGCCTGAAAATGATTGCTTCGGTAAACCAGACATCCCGGTTGAAGAAGAATTTCTAGCTCTTCGTGAGATATTCTTTGCTGATCTTGGTGGTGAGTACTTTTGTTTTCATTTATTTTATTTCTTATTTTTATATTAATTTAATTGATCAAGTTTATAATTAATACGGTTCAAAGTACTTCAATATCAAAGATAAATAATAAATTAAGGAAGTTCGAGGGAATCTAATGTAAAAAATAATTTCCAACTTTAAGCTTTGAAATTAAGTATACGTATAAATAAATACGTCATTTATCTAATCCCAAAATTTAAAAAAGATTCACCGTTTAGTTACTTAGATATTAAATTTTATAAATTAGATATTTTATCTCCTTATACACGGGCTCTTATGGCGGACAAACTTTTGTCGAGACTTTAATTATTTTTTTCAATATTAACCTCCCAACTTTAACGGATAAAAAACTATACACAAGAAACTTGGATTATTGCAAAATATAATAACAATTTAATAATAATACATTACCGATATAATTTTTGAAATATTAAAGTCAAATTTTATGTTTGTAACTCGTTTATCGTCAGCCATTTATTCGAATAAAGATTTGACAACATCGCGTCAACAGCTGAGAAAAAAAAGGATAGAAATATAGTTACAGAGAGAGAAATGTTCAACTCACACACTTATCCACGTCTCTGTTATGAGTATAATCAAGCGCGCTATCGCTAAATCTGTTTATTTATTCCGGCAAGTAATAAATACCAAAGTCATTTTATTACTTAACTTTATTAAATAAGTAAAAATCATTAATTATTAAATTGTTTAAATTATTCTAAATTAAAATAAAGAATTTTGACGAATATTGGGAAAACTAAAATTAAAAAAAAATTTTAACACTATTTTGACTCATTAGTTACGCTCGAACTTCCTTAAAAAGCAAACTAGGAGTACTGGAAATGTTTTCAAGTAAATATTTACCATCATCGTAATCAATACTATCGGTGAAATATTAAATAAAAGCGTATGACCGTGTAAATGTTGACGAGGTAGTAGTAAGATCTATCTCCAACAATCTCTTTAGTTGGCAGCCTGTGGGCAAGGTGAAAGTTTGTTTGCACTTGCTACCACGATCGTTAGTACCTCTTAGCATCGGTTAACTGCTTCTCGTTCAAGAGCAGTTTAGTAGTCAAGTTTATTGGATATTTTCGGGACTCAAAAGCTTTTTTCTTCATCATTATTTTTACAACTATAAAGACATTTGGAGTATTATTATATGATAGAGATAATGGTGGGTAAGAAACGTTAGGAGATATTATCGGTGAATATTATCGCAAGTTCAGCTCCCGAAATTTTAATAAAATTCAAGTTTGACTATTACCGCACAAAGGCTCGCTCGGCAGTTATCTGTGTGGCGATGACGGCAGCGTATATGCCAATGAAGCGGCGGTAATATTGTAAAAGAGACAAAGGCGCCTCTTGCCATTCACGAGTATGCATATGACAAAGCCTTGTCGTGCATTTTGCATATGTGACTACTCTGAATATACATATATGTCTATAAACTCATATATTTGAAACCGTGGCTGTCACTGAGCGTATATATAGGTGAGTGTGGTCAGTCGACATGTATGTGTTCGACGTCGCTAAAACTTGTTTGGAAGAACTAGTTTTCGAACCCGACAAACGTCAGCCTTTGACAGCGATATTTAACTTCTAGAGTTGACAAATGCAACTCCGATGTTTTCCATACAGAATATTTACTTTCATAATTGAATTTCAAAACTATAATTAATATTTACAGTACCTAAAATTAATTTCTAACAATTTCAAGAGCTTGAAAATGTTTAATTCACCTTTTTAAACTCGAAAAAAGTAGAATTTTCGAGGACTGGTCGTACTTTTAGACTCTTATAATTTTTTTTAGTAAAAAAATTATAAAAATAATGATTAAAGCCATCAGAAGCTCACTCTGATAAATTTGTTAAATTAATATTAAAAATTTTATCCAGTTCATGATTTATTTAAAACTTTTAGTTCCTTAATCGCGAGCTTACGTATTATAAGCAAGTAAAATTATCCAGTCTTTAATAATTGAATTTATTATAACGAGAAACAGCGTTTAATAAAAACTTTTTATGGATTTTTTTTTCAAAAGCGACTTTGAGCTCATGCAACCCCAGACTGTCCGCTAATTATGTATTTTTAACGCAAAAATTTGTGCAGCGTTTGTCCAGCGTTTGTCCAGCGTTACATTAATTAAATATTTACTTTTTTTTTTTTTTTTTTTTTTTGAGGTGAGTGTGAATTAATTCAAAGCTCTAGCAGATTTAAATAAACAACTCGTATGATTAAAAACGGACGCTTCAAAGAAAAATTACACCATTGAAGTATCACATAGTTGATAGTACGTTTATTTAGAGTGCTCCTTAAATAACTTTAAAAATTTTTTGCTTTTAAACTAAAGAAAAACAAAGTAGAGAAATATTTACGTTATTTCTAATTTTTTTAATAATACTTGGCAATAGTTTAAAAGTTATTAAATTATTATACAAAGTTTCCAAAGAGTTGTTTGCTTTTTGCATGCATACGTAAGAAAGTGTGAAACTTAAAAAGACATGATTCCACTATAAAATGAAGAAGAGAGGGGGGGGGGGTAGTAGTTGCTCGTAATAACTGTAACATATATCATGACACAAAATTTAATTAAACGCCCCCCAGACGGTATTCACTTGGCGCTTCTAATTTATGTATGAATAACTGGCCTGTTTATCCTTCGTGTTTAGCATCAACTGCACTAACTCTCTCGTTACTTTACACAATCACATTTTAATACAAAAATATTATCACACCTATATACAAATATGAAAACCACTAGCGCCGTTAAAACTTTTATTTCAATTTATCATCGTCAAATAATTTATTTCTCTTTTATTTTTCGACATTAAAAAAAAAAAAAAAAAAAAAAAAAAAACAGCAGTAATTCACTTTAGTTACAAAATAAATTAAAATTTCACTGATGACATTTAAAGTCGCAGGTGCGTATAACGAATATGCTAGTATATAGAATTCATATTGTAAAATCCACAATATTCCAACTAAACGTTTGCATTGCAAAGAGATCGCGAGGTAGCTGAACAAAGAGAGAGAGAGAGAGAGAGAGAGAGAGAGAGAGAGAGAGAATACGTGAGAGGTTTTCGAGGGTGTTGAGAGAAAATAGGAAGAGAAAATAGAAATAAAGAGAGGAGAGAGGGGCGAGGAGGCAATTTAATTAAAGGCTACCGGAGCCATGTGCTCGTGTTCGCTGAAACGCGAAATATATGTTCCGTCTAGGCAGATTAGGTGGAAAAATGCAACTTGTTGCGTTTTAAACGGACCCCACTGATGCATTGATTGACGTTAATTGTGCGGTACGTCGCGGCGTCATCCTATTTCATCCGTTCCCTCGATGCTTTGGCTAACCTTATCTGTATCCACGTTCGTGCACACATCTGTCTCCCTTTAGCTCGGTTCTGTCATATAACAAAACACAGCTTGCCTCATTGAGCGTGTGTCACGTACCTGCCACCACGTATTCGACGTGCTTGCTAGCACGATACAACAGACCAGCACATATACTCACAGTACATACACTGGGATATGATTTTGTCACAAACCTCACCTTAATTGAGCGTTGACGTCTCATTGTCTAGTAATTTTATTCTCCGGGTTGATGGAATACACGTTAAAATATACGTTTTTGTATTGTATTAGATTTACCGCTCCATCGAAATAATACCACCAAAATCTCATCGTAAATTCTAAATGTGTATTATTTCGACGCACATAATTCATTTATTATAAAGATAATTTCACTTGCTAATTTTTTAATATAATTATTGTAAACTAGCTACTACTCAAGAGAAAAATTCTTGAACCAAAAATATAATTTTGAAGAGGGTAATTGTCTTGAATCAAGACGAAAAATTCTTGAGTTAAAGAGGTATTGTGAAAAATCACTTTTCTTACAATAATCCTCAATTTTTGAATACGCGTACTTCCAAGTGTCCTCTATACGAATAAATTGTTTTTAATAGTCGTTGCGGTGGTAATTTTCGAAATATTAGCAATTAAAAATCGTACATCTAACATGTATTCCCTATCCTAACCGTAGTTACAGTGAACATTTTATTGAATAACAACCAAACTTTTCTTAGAATTTTTTTGAAAAACTGAGAATATTTAATTGAACTTATAACAAGTATTTTCTATCAAAAATAACATAAACGAGCGGTATTCATTTTTTTTATAAAAAATATTTGAAGTTAGCGACTTACAATATTTTACGTGAGTGGAAGTAAGTGAACGATAGTCTGTAAAGAGGGGCAGCACTAGTGCGTGAGAAAAAAACCAATAGCCATAACCTATTGGTGTCTTTATTTGCCACAATACATCTTTAAGTAAAATTTCCTTAAATCAAGAAAAATTTTCTTAAATCAAGAATTTTTCTACTCAAACCAAGAATATTGAGCTCTTCAAAAATATATACTTAATTCAAAAACATTTTTTTTTTTCTGTGTAGAATTGCATTTTTAGATCTAAACTTGAAATTTAATTGGACTATTGTTTTGACTTGCATAGATTCCAAATTCTGTCGAATTGGCATGCACCTTTTATTCATGTAATTATTCTAGCTAATATTCATTGTAATTTTCAATGTGCAATCATTAAAACATTCCCGTGTCTTTCTTACAAAAATGAATAATAATTGAGATGAAAAAAAAAAATTTGTAATGAGCATTGAAAGTTTCAGTTAAAGAAATTGCAGGTCTCATAAGTGAAGAAATCTGCTTAGTACATAAACATAACCAATAGAACTAAGAAATTTATTTTAAACAAATGACAATCTAATAGCATAAATTTAGTTGCAATAAAAATTCATTATTTCTAAGTCAAAAAAATATAGATTCTGGATAAGTAATCACCAACATATCATATACTAAAACCTTCTCCGAAACACGCTGCATCTTATGCTATTAGTATTATTCCGATCGGTTCAGTAGTTTTCGCAATATAACCGGACAAAAAAACCAGCTCTCCATTTATTAGTATAGATAATTTTCAGCCTAAAATTTATAAAAAGTTTGAAGAATAGGCCTTTGTTTCGTTATCAATCTTTTTAATACAAAATCAGCCGTTATTTCGTATGTAGATTTAATCTACAATAAAGTGGTGTAAAATAGGTCACTATGTAGATTTTCAGTGTCTTCTGTACCTCGTGCAAAGTACATGAGATGGAGATGAAGCATAGCCCGTTGGTAAACCTGACCCGTGAGATGGTGGTTGGACGTCTGGTAAACTTGAGTCTACGTGAATATAATAGCTGTTTTACATTTACTCGTGTACATCTACACATATTAAACCACTGTATATATACGTATATGTGTTTATTTATATATACTTTAAACTGACTTACTATCGCAGAATTTTTATCACCCTGGCTGAACTTTTTATTTCAACTATTAAACCGTTAACATATCACGACACGTAAACGGTTACGAAGGGAATATTTTTGTTATTTCTTTTCTTGTCGTTTAAAGCGCCCCACACGTAACGACGTAAGATTGACAAAAGATCCAAGAGACCAAGGAACTCGCCCCATTAAACTGTAATATCGTTTTTAAATCGGTCGTTTAAAGACAAAACCTTACTCGTATTTTCTGTAAATAAACCAACCCGTATACTGCTTTTATATTCTTTTTCCAGTTGATGACTTGGCTCGATGAATCTAATAAAACTTTTTGCTGAGTAACTTCTATGTTATACTGCAGAACAGTAAAAGCTTACTTTTGTTGATAGTTTACAATAAAATAAAATAAAATGACCTTATGAGTTAATTCGTTATTTTTTAGTCCAACAAAATTCCGAGTCATAGGATTGATTGCAGTTAAACTTTAATTAAATAGAATTTTCTGGGGTAAAATTAACGATCAGAAAAGATAAAATTAAATGTAATTTCGAATTCTATTTTTAACTAAGAAGTATTTCCAATATCCTTCACCGCAAGTAGTTCTTCCACCAATCTTCGAGATAGCAGAAGATCTTTAGCTCAGAAGCGCGGAAATTCTCATTGAACGTTTTTCGGACCGATTGCAGCCATATATCTGCATCCCACATTATCACCGACGTTCAATCCTCACATGCATCACATCACACCACTTTATACTGTTCACACTTACAGTTTCGTAAAATAAGACAGCGTAGCGAAGTAGTACAGTCTTTCTACTCACTACCACCGACGCTTTCAATGTATATAAGTGATACTTTTGGCAAACGTTCTTAGTAGTACGATGTCTCAGTTCGAGAGAAAAGCACCTCTTCACAGCGCCTCTCCAATTTACCTATACATAAAATAAAATGGCACGTCTGGTTCCTCCTGATCAAATTGCAATTCCCACAACCCGGTGATTCTTTTTCTTAACTTTTTATCTTGACAAACCAATTCAGTACGAGCCAGCTTTTGTCAAATATTTCTCTGTCCCTCTATCGAGAATATGACGTGTATGAGCAGATGTAAAATTGTTATGAAATATGTATTACGTTTCAATGAAAACATTCGTTATAAAAATTTATTAGATAGAAAAGAAATTATATCATTCTTTTTTTTTTTCTTGTTGGAATTGGTGAAATATTTTATATTAGCTCTTTATTTATTTATTTTTATTCTTTTATTTATTACATGTTATTATTAGAGAAGTCTCATGTGTAGCTTTATTTATTTTTACTCTCATACGTCTCACGTTTGATCTTGTTTGTGGGTGTTTTTTTGAAACACAAAAGTGAACAGGATAGAGGTAAAAAAATTAAATAAAAAAAAAAAACATACGAAAAAATATCGTGGACGTATAAAAGGTGGCATTTTCACTGACATAGAGTACACGAGGGTGCATACTCGAGTGCACTCACCCTGGCAAATTCTCCTCTAGTGTCTCCTCGGGCAAACGAATGTTATTAAGTTTATAAATGGATGCTAGTG
This sequence comes from Cotesia glomerata, assembly GCF_020080835.1. NCBI lineage: Eukaryota > Metazoa > Arthropoda > Insecta > Hymenoptera > Braconidae > Cotesia > Cotesia glomerata. The sequence goes on from NC_058158.1 coordinate 7,973,470, forward strand.
CTTTGTTATTTATTTTATTTTTTTTTTTGCTTTCCGTATAACTAAAACCAACACTTCGATGTCAGTTAATAAAATTACGACTTACGGGAAAAAGCCACGGGAATTATTCACAGCCATAAATTTAAATAAATAAATTATAATTTTTAACAAAGGCAAATACCAAAGTAATAAGATAATTTTTTAATAAATACAAGATAATAGACTATGAATAAATAAATATTTTAAAATAAATAAATAATGAATTATTGATGTAATAATCTTTCAAAGTTAGCTTATATAATTCTAATTAAATAACGTGTTTTCATACGTATTTAAATTTACCGACAAATATTATTCAAATGACAATTATAATACTAGATGTACCATATTTTAATAAAGTTGTAGTGAATCACTGGTGAAAATGATATTAAATTCGCATATTAGTGGTAGTAGCACGCAGAGATAGCTGAAGCGAGAAGGTAAAACCTGTGAGGATAAAATCCGTCACGTTTTGCAGGAGATCTACCAACAACAACGCTGAGACAATAGTGCATTCGTAACTTACGTATAAATTGAATAACGGTTGTGCTTGAATAATACAGATATGTAAATGCCGCCCGGTGCGCTCCGCTTGGAAACATGGCAGACGCAGATTGTCGGCGAGGCTAGAGTGGTGGAGGTGCTACTGGAACTCGTATTAGTGCTGGTGGAGGAAAAGCTACATTGAACAAGTCGGGGGTTGAGTGAATGAGAGTAAAAGCCGAGGGAATCAGACAGGCTAAGTGTACTAACGTCGTCAGGATCATTTATATTTTATTCATATTTACTTTTTTTTTTTATTTTTAGTATCAATAAAAATTCAAAGATTTGTATCTTTATGTATAATTTCTATGTTTACTACTTATTAATTTTTTTATTCTTTCACAAACAATTACATTTATATTTACTTTAATGCAGAGAAAGTTTTAATTATCTATATTATTAAAAGAGCAGTCAATTCTCTTAATAATAACCACCAATTGGTCAATTCTCACCAATAGTCAATTTATGATGATAAGTATTTAGGCTGCATTCGAAAATGTTCTATCTCTAGATACATTATAAAGAAATAACCTTGTATCATGTGAACTATTGACATTTTTAAAGATATAAGCTCATCCCGATATTACACTCATCGAGACCTTTCATTTGAGCACCCAAATCAATTTTTCATATATTTATATATATTATATATATGTATATATGAAAAATATATCAAAATGCATGCGAGTACTCACATGAAAGCTCTTGATGAGTGTAACATCGGAATGAGCTTATATCTTTAAAAATATCATAAGTTGACAAAATACAATATAATTTCTGAATTATTGACATTTTTAAAGATATAAGCTCATCATAATATTATACTCATTGAGACCTTTCATTTGAGCACCCACATCAATTTTTCATATATTTATACATATTATATATATATATGAAAAATATATGAAAATACATGTGGATACTCAAATGAAAGCTCTTGATGAGTATAACATCGGGATGAGCTTATATTTTTAAAAACGTCAATAGTTAAGAAAGTACAATGCAATTTAAAATAATTAAGAAATAACCTTGTATCTTGTGAACTATTGACATTTTTAAAGATATAAGCTCATCCCGAAGTTACACTCATCAAGACCTTTCATTTAAGTACCCACATCAATTTTTCATATATTTATATATATTATATATATATATGTATATATGAAAAATATATCAAAATACATGTGGGTACTCAAATGAAAGCTCTTGATGAGTGTAACATCGGGATGAGCTTATATCTTTAAAAATTGCAATATTTAAGAAAGTACAGTGCAATTTAACAAAAGTCATTATTTAATAAAGTAAAATTTAGTTATTATTAATAATTTATCCATTGATATTTTTAAAATTTGAGTACAAAAAAATGGACAATCTTTATTGTCGATTATTTTGACTCTTAATCTTAAAAAAATGTTTTTTAGTAAATGAAATAAATTTAAATCTGTCAGAAAATAAAAATAATGCTGCTATAAATTGCCCAGCAGATGTTTTATCTTCGAAGCGTTATTTGAAATTATACACGGATGATCAAGCGTCAGAAAAAGTGCCGCTTGCACGCATGGCAAGTCAATGACTCGATACAACCAATTATCGTTTTTTACAAAGCAATGTGTGGTTTCGGGTTACAGTGGAGTGTAAGCCAAGGCGTAGAACGAGTAGTAGAGGGTGTTGCGGAAATGTGTGTGGGTGTAATAGGTACCGAGTACAGAGTATACTCTATAGGGTAAAAGGTATAACTTATACGATAAGCGTATATCGTGTACGATGTCTTCTCCGCTAGCCTGCTCTTTATGCAAATTGGAGTGCCACGGTAATGTCGCCTCTAGTGGAATTCGGTAAGAAAATTCGATATCGCCGAGAACCAGATGCGAAAGCAAACTCACAACCAACCTACCCATCAGCCAACCGCGTGATATCCGTATAAGAGGAAGATACTATTATTGGGAAGCTGTTGTTTTTTACATCACTTCGTTAACGATGACAAGTCGTAATCTTTAGGTTTTTTTTTGCATTTTAGTATTCTTGCTTGGTAGATGGACGATTTTCTCCTAGGATCTTCGAGAGCTTAATCCGCAGTTAGTATTACTTGGAACGTGCTTTGCTTCGTTGATTTCCGCTCTCTTATTTCATACTTTTATTCTTCTTTTTCTTTGAGGTTAAACCAATTTTGTGACTTTGTTCGCTAGATATTTTTGTTACGCAGTCAAAAGGCATGTAATTAATTACTTAATTTCATTTTATTCTCGGCAACGTTAATTTTTATTTTATAATTATTTAATTAAATTAAATAAAAAAAATTAAGTTATTAAGTTTTAACAAAATTTAAATAATAAAAATGAACAAAGAAAGTCAATTTAAGAAATTAACTTTTGAAATACGATTCTCAGAAAAATTTGTTCATCGTGATTATAATTTTAAATCTCGTGATCATAAAAATATTTTTCTCTTGATATTTTTTACGACTACGATATCCCCGATCGCATATATAAATATATGTGTATATGTATAGTGAAAATGTAAGTGTAAGCGAGAGGTTTTGAAGAAAATTGGTAAAGAAGACTCGTGCATCAGCTTCTCCACCTCAACACCATTACATCAGCCCTTATATATTTGTCGATTTTTCTTATTTTTCGACTGTTCGCGATTTTCTCTCTGTTATTATATAAAATACTCTCTCGAGCTCGTTGACCCACATCTTGAACAAGACTATCTCCCTGTGGAGTCGTTTGAATAATTTTTTTTACTGAAAAATAACGTTCACCAGTATAAAGAGCTTCAGTGCTCTCTACGATAATGTAATTCTCAGCAGTGTACTTTGCATCATGAAAACATGCTTTACGAGTTTCAAGTTAAAGATTGAGATACACTACTGCTCTTTTAATTATTTACTTACCGTTTTTCCTTTGAAATTTAAAACATTTCTTTCCAATATCTTTACGTCATTTTAAAAAGTAGCAAAATTTTTTTATAATAATAATAATATTTATTGTTTGTTAGCTTTGCTATTTACAATTTTACAGTATATATATATATATATATATATATATATATATATATATATATATATATATATATATATATATATATATATATATATAAACCTAAATAATTTCTTTAAAAAAATAAATGCAATAAATATATATATACATTCTTAATAACTTTATATTTTTAAAACCATCAACATTATTTATAATATAATTTTTTTATAAAACTATCACGGAAAAAACAATTTCGTTCTGGGAACGAAATTGTAGAGTTACCATAACTATACACAGTTTACTATTTGCTATAGAGTTACAGTAACAAAATTTTATTTAGTTCTGATAACTAAATGTTGTTGAGCTCTTAGAGCTCAACGGGATAGTTCTGAGAGACCAACGGTATAGTTGGGAGAGCTTTACGTAGCGCAGTAGTGGAGTGCGCTGACATATTTCATAACCTTCCAAAATGACAAACATAATTATTTTGTTACTTATCCATATTATTAAAAATATATGAGGGCAATTAAGATTCCAGTTTATTTATTTAAGGAAATAGGTAATTTTTTTTTTTGTCAAATTGAATTTCGTTAGAGCGGTTTTTCAAGGTTCATTTGCAGTGACTGTTAATTTAATTTATTAGTTTAATATATTGTGATTGTGATAATTTTTCTTTGTAATATAAGTTCTATTATTATTTTATTTCTATTATAATACTATTCTTATTTGTCATAAACAATTATTATTGGCAATATAAACTCGTTCTGCTGCATTTATTTATTAAACTATCAATATTAAATCGCGCATTGTAGATTTGTTAAAAGTTTTTATGGTTTCAGAACGATCCTGTAGAGTTGTGAGAGGTAAATAACGTTTAGCTCTCAGAGCTCAACGACATAGAGTTATAGGAGCCAAACGGTATAGTTACCATAAGAATGTGTTAACCTACTGGAACTTTTTACAACTAACTAACTACTATAGAGTTCCTGTAGCTAAATTTTTTTCTCCGTGTATTGACAACAAAAAATATAAAAATATCTTTCTCATCTCGACCTAAATTTTCTTCAACCTATTTTTTTTATAAAGCATTATTTTATTCGATAATTCCCACGAAAGTACTTTTTCAATATCTTTTAAAGCGTAAAAAAATTAGAGACCAAAAAAAATCATGAGACAAACTGCTTGAGCGATGTGTTCATTAAAATCCACTCGTGGATTATTCTCTCCAGAACAGAGTGGTAGACTTGATGCAAACTAAAAGTTTTTTAATCCCCAATGGCAAACTTAAAGTCGATGACGGTGTCGCTGGATTAACCGGGCTTAAAAAAAATATTTTTTAAATTCAAGACCAACTTTTTATTTTATCACTGATTTATCTCCTCAATAAGATTCAAACTGATCCTCGCTTCATTGTTCTTTCCTTTATACTTTATTTTATTTAAATAGAGCGTATGAACAACCAGCGTATTTTTGGTGTTATCAATTGTAACTTTATTAATAATAGTTCTTCTTATTGATAGCATGACTATGGAAATTTTTTCTTTCCATAAAAAGTAACTTTTCCTCATAACGTCATAATGTCATAACTTTTATGTTTAAAGTCACACGGCAGTACGGGCAATGCTCCAGCAATCTTTTTCTCTGCTATATAGAGTTTCTCAAGAATTTTACAGATAAATTCTTTCGGACTTTTTTAAACAATAAAATTGATAAACTGAAAACCGATCGAAGTAAGAACTAAAATCATAACTCTTTTGAATTTTCAATACTTTTTTATTGTCGTTTATTTTGTGTACAACTTTACCAAAAAATTCTTCTACTCTACTAAAATTCTTTATCTCTTTCTGCTCTCTTAAAAATAATAAAAAAAAAAATTGAAAAACATATCAACAATAATGTCAACCATTTGAAAAGTAAACCTGAGAGTCACGAAGTATTGGATAAACTTTGTCTTTACTACATACGTTAGTAGACACCAGAATAGTATTATATCGCCGTCATTACGTAGAATATCTGATAAGCGCGCTATAATTTAGTCTGACTTTAATTTTAGTCAATAATCACGCAACGTAGCCACATAAATTTTATTCACAATTAAAAAAAAATTTTATTCATTTAAATGAATATTAAAATAGATTTCTCTTCAATTAAAATGCTTTTTATGCTCGTGACATTTAATTTTAAATTTTCTTTACTCTTTTAAAAATATTTCGTTACAGTTTAATTTCACAACGCATATATAATTTTTTTTTCTCTCTAAAAAACAACTTTACCCCATGTTTTAATGAAAATCCACATTTTATTTCTTCATTAAAAACTTTTTTCCCTATTTAATTTTAGCTGTGAATTTCGTTAGTAATTAACAGTAACCGTCAGATTATTTTTCTCACTCAAAGGAAATGACGTAAAAAAAAAATCATAAAAATAATAACAATAACACCGAAAAAGTATAGGAAAGAGTAAAAGAAAAAATAGCATAAAGCTAGATGAAAATGATTAATACCTCAACGCTTAAGCGAAAACGGTCGTATACATTTCAGCAACGAGGCTCAATTCTCTTTTCACCCCGGTCCCAACCACGATCTAGGCCATTTGCGGTCGTTCTTTTTTTTGTTTTTTTTTTTCTTTCATCGTGCTTTTTCCGAGGCATTTTGTGTACCGCGGCGTCTAATGGATTATTTTTCCACCGAAGATGATGCTCGAGAGTTATTAATAACGCGCTCCAGGTGCGAGGGAGTGACTGTGTCGATTAAACTCGCGCCTCTGGTTGGTGATGTACTATAACCCCTTTCTACTTCAGCTTTTGTACATCTCCTCGCCGGGATATGAGGGTGTGCTTTTATCGTTTCATTTCTCTTTTACTCTCTGACCCCCATTCTCCTGTACACTCTCTTCCGTTGCTTTTTTTATACTCGTCATTCTAATTCAAAAACCATTATATCACTACACTCTACATCCCTCTCACAATTGTATAATTGTTCATGCAATAAATATATCCTTTTTTTTCATTTTGTTATTTTGTTTGATGAAATATTTTTTTATTGATTCAAATTTAAAAAAAACAGCTAACAATTTTTATTCCAATTAAATATAGTCATGTATATTAGGGTGGCGCAAAAAAACCGACTATTTTTTTTTAAGTCTCGAGTCAAAAAATGTTAGTTTTTGATGTTTTAAGAGTTCTTTCCAAAGGACAGCTAAAAAAAAAATTTTTAAGAGGTCGCTCCAAATTTTTTTAAATTTCAAAAATCGTCAAAAATCGATTTTTTTTTTTTTTTTAATTTTTTTTCTCGATCATAATTTTATAAACAAAAAAAAAAAAAAAGGTTTTCCTGAAAGTTTCAGTTCAAAATGTGAATTTAAAAAGGTCGCTCATAATTTTTTTTTAATTTATTAGTGACTATTTAATTGGATTAGGATTTTTTGACTCTGAAATTAAAAAAAAAAATTATGAGCGACCTTTCAAAATTTAAATTTTGAATTGAAACTTCCAGAAACTTATTTTTTTTGGTCTATAAAATTATGACGTAACGAGAAAAAAAATAGAAAAAAAAAATTTAGATTTTTGAAATTTAAAAAAATTTGGAGCCACCTCTTAAAAATTTTTTTTGAGCTGTTCTTTGAAGAGGGCTCTTAAAAGAGCCCTCTAATATATACTATGTGCGGACTTGAGTAAAAAAATTTTACCATCCTTTTAAAATAATTCACTCGATTCTCTGTCAGAAAATTAATTAAATTTACACAATAAACTTACATAAGCATCACAAATAATTGGCATACAACTGATCGACAAGGTTGATTTTAAATTATCGTAACATCTACTGGAGTGTACAATTACCAATAAATATATAATTGAAAGCTTTGTAATTCAATATTAAATCAAATTACGTTCGATCAGCCAGCAATCGAAGCTATTGTGTTACATTTTATCTGACTTATCAGCGCATAATACGAGTGGACAGAGAAATCGTTAGTGAAAAATCTTTTCTGTCAGTTCGAGCAATAAAACATACCTGACACTCAACTGTAAGGCAAAAATACCAACTTTTTGATTAAGAATACGTCAATAACAAGTGTAAGATTCTTACAACGCAGAACGATAATCCTGAGTAAATAAAAAAAATAAGTGAGTAATAGGAATAAACTAAATAAAAACAAAGCAGTGAAATACTTATGATAAAGTTCAGAGTTAATTTTTCCTCAGTCTCAGCGCCGTAATCGGGTGACGTGTTTGATCTCTCTTAGGTTTTGAGGGTGCCTCGATCGATCCCAATAGCTTCCGACGTTGGATACTTAAGTCGTTTTTTTTTTTCTTCATCTTCATCTTCTTCGTTCTTCCTTTCTCTCTCTCTCTCTTAGGGTTTTTCTTTTCTCTGCCTTACCTTTGAGTTCTTTTTTTTTCTTCTCATTCCATCTTGCGATCTCTTCCACCGCCGCAGTATAAGTTTTCGAACATTTCTGTTTGCAAGTCTTTACGTTGACCAAGTCGAAGTTGAAACGAGTCGAGTTCGAATTATAAAAAACTCCGCAGTGGTTTAAGAACGCAGTATCTGAAGTCTCTACAATTCAAGAACGTAATTTTCTTTTCTTAAATAGAAAGAAGCTAAAAAAACATAAATAAAATAAAATAAACTTTTAATTTAAACGTCAGATGAATGACGTTAATGACGATAAGTGTTGCTTTTTTTCATAAAAGCTTTTAAGTGAGCTAAAACTTCTCAGAAAAGCTACCTTTTTAATGAGCTTGCTATACGAAAATAAGAAAGACAAAAAATTATAAAGCGAGTTGAATATTCTCTCGGAATATTTTTTATTTTTTTTCATTCCTCACATTTTTATTTTTACCTTTATCATTATTATAATACTCGTTTATTTTCTCTGTTGGTCTTTCTATCTTTCACGATGTCGTTTTCATTTTAGTTTATTTTAAAAAATTTTTATTTTCATGCATTCGCAGACGGCAACGCCGGAATTAAGCTATCCTTGTCCCTCTTTTGTCTCGTATATCCACATTCACCGGGGTAAAATGCAAAAGCTCATTTCTGAGCCGAAACTTTAGCCCAAACCCAACGATGCCAGCTCGGGAACGACGAGCACACTCCTCTCGCCTTATCCTTATTCTCCTCTGTGGTTTCTTTAACTCGGAATAATAAGCTATGCTGATGTTTGTTCACTTCTTAAACGACGAAAGCCTGGTATTTTGCAAGCAGAAGTGCTTTGCCGGCTCGTTGAGAGTCATTGTCCCACAACCGTTGTCGATTTTTCTATCCAACGCCAGTCGGGATTTTCTCAATTTAACGTTTCTTTTGTACGCACCCTTCATATCACAGTCTGACTCTCGCTTATTATACTTAATATTAAGTATATATAAACGAAATAAAGTTATATGTCTACTACTACAACAAGCACAGATCTTTTGTACGAAATATTCCCGGTTCGGTATATAATACAGATTGCGTGATGAATAAAAGGAAATAGAATTTCGAGCGCCTTGAGATGAAAGTCAGGGTAAGAGTACACGTCAGTCATTTTTAGAGACCAGAACACTGTATTTGAGGGTTGCTGTGTCTCTTGGGGGACCTTAGTAACGTTTGATATGCCCACTAAATTATACAGATCAAACTCTCGGAACAGTGTGTATTTATGAGTAGCGTGATATGTAGCTGCCTCGTCAAACGTTCTTCATTAAATATTTATTCACTTTCCGGTGTATTTTTCAAGCTGATAAATTTATTGATATTTTATCATTGGCTAAATATTTGAACAGGATTTATTATTGTTAATTGGTTTCTCAATTAATCGTATTGACTTGTTTTATTTGTCAAGCTCATCCCACACGGAGAAAAAAATTTAGCTACAGGAACTCTATAGTAGTTAGTTAGTTGTAAAAAGTTCCAGTAGGTTAACGTATTCTTATGGTAACTACACCGTTTGGCTTCTATAACTCTATGTCGTTGAGCTCTGAGAGCTAAACGTTATTTACCTCTCACAACTCTACAGGATCGTTCTGAGACTATAAAAAATTTTAACAAATTTATAATGCGTGATTTAATATTGATAATATAATAAATAAATGAAGCAGAACGAGTTTATATTGCCAATAATAATTGTTTATGACAAATAAGAATAGTATTATAATAGAAATAAAATAATAATAGAACTTATATTGCAAAGAAAAATTATCACAATCATAATATATTAAACTAATAAATTAAATTAACAGTCACTGCAAATGAACCTTGAAAAACCGTTCTAACGAAATTCAATTTGACAAAAAAAAAAAAATTACCTATTTCCTTAAATAAATAAACTGGAATCTTAGTTGTCCTTATATATTTTTAATAATATGGATAAGTAACAAAATAATTATGTTTGTCATTTTGGAAGGTTATGAAATATGTCAGCGCACTCCACTACTACGCAACGTAAAGCTCTCCCAACTATACCGTTGGTCTCTCAGAACTATCCCGTTGAGCTCTGAGAGCGCAACAACATTTAGTTATCAAAACTAAATAAAATTTTGTTACTGTAACTCTATAGAAACTAATAAACTGTGTATAGTTATGGTAACTCTACAATTTAATTCCCAGAACGAAATTTTTTTTTCCGTGCAAGTTCTGTCGAAAACTACACAGAAAAAAAAATGTTCTTGAATCAAGTATATATTTTTGAAGAGCTCAATATTCTTGGTTTGAGTAAAAAAATTCTTAATTTAAGAAAATTTTTTTTGATTTAAGGAAATTTTACTTAATTTAAGAATTTTTCGTTTTGATTCAAGACAATTACCCTCTTCAAAATTATATTCTTGGTTCAAGAATTTTTCTTTTGAATCAAGTTAATTTTTTTTTCTGCGTAAAATCATTGTGTAATTTTTTACCCCTTCTACCCCTATCCACCGAAATTATTGATCGCAAAACTTTTCCGAGTGTTAAAATAATACTTGAATAATTGAGTAATAAATTTGTAAAATCGCCTGCTAATCCATATGGGACCACCAACAACATAGAGTTTTAGCCGGCTTAGTTCTCAGTTCCTGTCTCAATATCCTCGCGGATATTGGATACAGTGTACCAACGGGGCTACTATAAATTAATGCAAATCTCTTCCCAAATGTAAATCTCCCCACAGAGCAAAACAATAGCGTAGTCTTGTTACACTTCTCCTGCCCTTACACCTTCAGCCCTCTTACTTCCGATATCATTGTGTGTACGTACGTCTATTTCTCCACCTATATCTGTATTTATGTCTATACTCACGTCTACTCTTACTCCTACTCCATCACATGAACCGTCAGCCCTCTTGATCCTTTTACTCAACCGCTCACTTCCACTCGAGACTAGCAACAACAATTATACACATAAACTAAACTACGATAGTCGATCAAACTATCATAAAGTTTCCACTTAATAGTTATTCCAGAGTCCTTCAAACTAGACACTATCTACGGCAAACACTTAGTCAAGAGTCTAACATTTGATGACGTAAATTAATGCAACTTTATGGACTAAACTTTGGATACGTCAACTAGCTGTAAATAACAGAACTGTATTTAAATTTCTAATAAATCTAAAACAGCGCGTATATATATATATATATATATATATATATATATATATATATATATATATATATATATATATATATATATATATATATTCTGTCTATAGAATAATATGATATTTAAACGAGATAAATTTCTTGTTGGATTTTCACTAAAATCCTTCGAACTTTTAAAAAATTTTCATTGGTTTTTTATTTTCTTCAGTCGATAATTTTTCAGATTTTTTTCTATTATTTCGTGACTTAATTTCAGTTCTGTCAGAATAAAATTTATTTATCAAAAACTTCAGAATAATTGACAGTCGAAATCTGCGTATAGACTTGTTTAATCTCTTGTTACATAGTATGTAATGGAAGTATGCGATTAAATATAATTGATTTATCAAAATAATACCAGATTCACTTCAGCTCTATTGCAAAAACAAATTAAAAAAAAAATACTATAGTTTTTACGTTTTAATTGTTTATTTTGTTGTATTAATATAACTATATAATATTTTTAACAATTCATTCGTTCAAAGTTAATTGAGATATTGTTAGTAAAAAAAAATATTTGAAATCTTTTTTAATTTAATTAAAAAGTAAACTCTAACAATTAAAAAAATTTTTTTTTGATTTATTAATTTTAATTTGCAATTAAAATAGAATTTATTTGTTATTTCCTAAAATATAGACAAACAAATCTTTTCATACACAGAAAAAAAAATGTTCTTGAATCAAATATATATTTTTAAAGAGCTTAATATTTTTGGTTTGAGTAGAAAAATTCTTGATTTAAGAAAATTTTTCTCTATTTAAGGAAATTTTATTTAATTCAAGAATTTTTCGTCTTAATTCAAGACAATTACCCTCTTCAAAATTATATTCTTGATTCAAAAATTTTTCTTTTGAATAAAGTTAATTTTTTTTTCTGTGTACAGTTTTTTATGAGCATAAATTTATCATCTATAAATAACAAATTTTATTGATTGAAATAAAAATGTCAATTTGAAATTCACGACAATAGCAAATATGATTCAGTTGCAGAGATTGACCGCTGACAAAATAAATAAATGTAAATCCAGACTACTAAATGTAAATCTCTTGTTCAGTTATGCAGGGTACAGCATATAAGTGCCAAGTGCCGGCCGCGTGTACGGACTATTTTCCCCTTCATCCCCATCAATGCGGGGCGGAGTAATCTCATAAATTTATATTAAGCTGATACTACGGCTATCCTTCTCAGTCCCTCGTCAGTTGGGGAGTAAAATTACTCCAGCTACTGCTACTGTTATATCACTCTTATACGTCTATTTTCAACCCCCGCTGTATAGGATGTCCTTCCCCTAGGTATTAATGCTACTTTAAGTGCCCGCTCGCCTTTCCGATCCCTACTAATTACAAGTCACCAAGTTTCCTATATAAAATAGTCTTCTTTCGGTTCTTTGTTGACGCGGTGCGATGATTATAACTTAATATTATTGTAATAACGACGAAAACTTGTATTATAAGTCAAAAAAAAAATGTTTACCTTGTAATTATTTTCTCGGAAAAGTAGACGCTACATTTCTCGCTTATGTACTTCCTCCCTCGGTGTTTCGACATTAGTCTTTAAATTTTAACTTCAGCTCGATTTAAAGTTATACTTTATTTTTAACATTATTTATTCATTTTTATACTCTGCGTGAACATTATTTAAACGAGGTAAAAAATCGCTTTTAATTTACTTTTTAATTATGTTTCACATCGTTGAATTTTTTAGCATTCATTTTCATGAATAGGATCTAAAGTGAATGCTTTTTAATCTCAACGTGTAATTTAAATTTCATGCAATACATATTTTAGAAAAATACTCTCGAGTTATCTTCTTCGTTCAGCACCACATGTCGAATTCAATGAATATATTCAATTTATCAACAATAAAAATTTTTTTTAACTCACTATAAATTCCTCTTCAATATTTTAAATTCTCATAAAATGAATAAATCTATTGTTATTTATTAAATAAAACTGTGAGCTTAATTTTATCAGCTTCATCGTCTAATTAAAATTTTTTAATTAACTACAAAGCAATTTTGATTGTTAAAAATCAATACATCACTCAACATTATATAAAACATCAATCTGATTTAAAACAATTCGTAAAAAATTTTTGAATTCATTAACATTCGATATATCCGGTCACTTTAATAATAAACATTATTGATGGTATGTTAATAATAAAATAAACAAATATTTACGGGCTTGTGTAATTACAGGAGTTACAAGGGGAATAAATTTGTGGTGAATATTTCCTATTGTTGAAATAAATATTTTTTTAATTAAAATATACATAATATATTTGTTCATTGACTTTCAAAATTTTCTGTTTACACACAATTACGTCAACAAAAAGTAGTATTATCTATTTTGATTGCTTGTTTAAACATTATCCGACTCACATAAAAAAAAGTTACAAATTAAGCAATAACGAAATGAAATTATAAATTGCATCACTAGTATTGCAGCTCGTTTTAATAAACATGAATTTATAGACTAAAATGTCAATTAATATGGTCATTATTCAAAGTTATTGTACTGAATATACATTTCATTAAAATGTTGATGAAATAGTCCCAAAATCAATGAATACGTAATTAAAATTAAAATATTATTAATAATCTATACAATCGTCGTTGCATTCGGGTCAATAATACTCTATAATTCACGGAAAAAAGTAAACTGTAAAATTCACTCGGATTCCGGTTAATTTTTATAGTTTCAAACAGTAAAACGGACATCGGGGTGGCAAAAATATAAATATTATAGAACTTAATGTAGAAAATTTAAAAGCCACAATTTATAATTTAATATCGAAAATAAATGATTTGTAGCTGTCACTATAGTAAATAACGACTCTCTCATCTTAAAAAATTACAATTTCAAACAGTAAAAATTGCCGTTTCAATGTATCGATGGTTTTCTAACGTAACCTCGTATCTCAAAAATGACAATTTTAGAGATGAGGTAAAAAATGGCTTATAAAAAATTAATATTCATCTAAAAACAATATTTATCAATTGTATTTTTCCAAAATACTATCGTATTTATTATTAACTAGACATAACATGCTCGCTTCGCTCGCCTTTATTTCTTCAAAAATCCCGCCACTATCTCAGTCAACCAATCAACAACCGAATAAAATAGTCACAGAAGTGACGTAAAACGATACGATATCCGGCCATCAACTTTTTAGAAGAGGATCTGGTTTATATTTTTTTTCAGTAACGCGTTTATAATTAATTATTAATTTTTCAGTAGAACTCTTTCATCTTCAAAAATCGAGATACGTGGTTGCGTCAGAAAACCCTCGAAATAGTCCATACTATGAGGAGAAAGGGGAACTCAGATTAGAAGGGGGTATCACTCTGGGAGAATTTAACATTTGAAACAGTAAAAATTCTACTCTTAAAATATATATTTTACCAGTCCAAGCAAGTCAATAATTATAGTTTCATTTTTAGCATTGTGTTTAGAATTTACCATTTTACTTTGTACACTGATAGAAGGATTTATTTGTATTAAATAATATTTGTTAATAGCTAACAAATCATTTATTAGAGACTACTTTTTAGCATTAAACAAATATTTCTTAGTATTTAAAATGATTTGTTTGTATTTAATAAATCTGATATTCATTTATTAATTATTAATAAATTTTTTTAAATACTAAGAAATATTTGTTGAGAATTAAAAAATGGCTTCTAATAAATGATTTGTTAAATATTAACAAATATTTTTAACTATAAACAAATCCTTCTATCAGTGTAAATATTGAAGTTGCTTGTATTAGAAATTTAGTTACTGTATTGTATACTTTTTACATATCATGCGATCATTTTTTAGGTACGAAATGATAAATATCAAAGTCAAAATTCTTAATTATTATACTTTAACATTTTCGACATTCACATAGCGAATATTACTGTTTGAAATAGTATTTTCTTCCATGTAAAGAAGAAATGGTAGCATTTAAATGATAAATATTATAAAGTGATTGTTAAAATCACGATTTTACTGTTTGAAATGGTAATTTTTAGCAGTTGATCATTACTTATTATAAATCGACTATTATTTATTACAGTTTACTTTTTTCCGTGTTAAATATTAAATCTCTTTATCTTTAATACTAAACAAATCTTAATTAAATTTTATTTTAATGGATAGAAACGCTCAAATCCTCTAACTTTCTCTTTAATTATTTTTCATGCTTGCTTTATTTAAACTTAAAAATCTACTTTATTTTACCTTAAAAAAAAAAAAGAAAAAAAAAACATTGAATGAAACACAAAAAGAGACGCTGAAAGAAGTTAAGCCCTCGTTGGACGTTGGCAAAAGACGGGGACGATATCCGTGTGCCAGAGACACGACAGCGAGCTTACACGAGAGCTACTGCATTGGTGGACTGCGGGACCATCACCGGGGAAGCTTTAGATGCCTCTACGGGTATGTGTCTGCTGGTGGAGCTTTCCCCAAATGTTCAAAGGTCTCTCATTCATTCTCTTTCTTTGACATCCTCATACTTGCGCGCAGAAAGACAAAGAAGCCTAAGTCGATTCCTGGATCGATCCTATCGTGTACATACCCTGAATTACCGTGACTGCTGTCACTTTTTTACATTTTACCCCGGGTAAAATTCTGTGCAGTGCAAGAACGAACTTGTTCTCGTTTCCGTACTATTTTTATCCGCGAGGAAATATGTTATCGTGTTTCCTATTCCTCTGTTGTCTTTTGACTTACCTGATCGACTTGCTTACTCTGATTCTTTTTCTTTTATTTTATCTTGTTTACGTATTTTAGTTTTTTTTTTTCGCTACTGCATTGTTGTTATTTTTAATATTAAAAATAACAATGTTGCCTGACAGCATTGTTTATTTTAGAGCTGATGGCACTGAGTTGAAACGTAAATAAGGAACCGAAGAGAGTAGTACATGTTTCTTTTCATGGATGCTCGAGCTTTTGTTTCACAAAATGAACTACGTGAATCTTTTTTAAATTTTTTTCCATCAGTACTTTTAATGAACAAAAGATAAAATCGATAGTTTATCAATATAATTTTCTTATTTTTGTTCTAGGTAATTATATTAATTTAAATTTAATTGAATATAGGTTCTTTTAACTAAAATTTCTTACAAATTAAACCAATTTAAAATTTTTAATGTATTACAATATAGAACAATTTATAAAAAAGCCGAAATGGAAGTAGATTTTATAATAAATAGAAAAAAAAAACTACTAAAATTGTACACAAAAAAAAACTAGTGCAACAGCGAATTTCATACACAGTAAAAAATTTTGCGTCATTGCGTCAAAAAATTTTGTGTTAAAAATTTTTATGTTAAATATTTAACACATTTTTTTATTGATTTAACATAATAAGTGTTAAATTTACACATAAAAGTGTTAAATATTTAACACAAAAACTTTTAACACTAAGTTTTTTGACGCAATGACGCAAAATTTTTTACTGTGTAATTAGCATAGCGGAATAGGACAATTTTGAGACTACACTGATAGAAGGATTTGTTTATAGTTAAAAATATTTGTTAATATTTAACAAATCATTTATTAGAGACCACTTTTTAGTCATTAACAAATATTTCTTAGTATTTAATACTAAAAAGTGCTCTCTAATAAATGATAATACTTGTTAACTATTAAAAAGTATTATTTAATACAAATAAATCCTTCTATTAGTGTACACATATGACATAGTACTCAAATTGAAGCTTATTTAAAGAGCTTTCAGATGCAATTGACAGAAATTCAATAAGTTATCCCATTCAAAAGTTATTCGAGTAAGAAATTGAAGAAATATCAATTTTAATGAATTTAAAAATTTTGAAATCTTGGCATTTCTAAATTACACTGATTTGTTTATAGTTAAAAATATTTGTTAATATTTAACAAATCGTTTTTTAGTCCTTAACAAAGATTTCTTAGTATTTGAAAAGATTTATTAATATTTAATAAATGAATATCAGATTTATTAAATACAAATAAATAATTTTAAGTACTAAGAAATATTTATACAACATTAAATATTAAATAATAAATACTGAATACTAAAACTAAGAGGAAAATACTAAATGGGATGGGAATGTATGATAGTTATAAAACTGTACAACTGGAAATAATAAATAAATAATACTAAGAAATATTTATTTAATACTAAAAGTGGTCTCTAATAAATGATTTGTTAACTATTAACAAATATTATTTAATACAAATAAATCTTTCTATCAGTGTACTTGACCGATTAAGCTCGTCTTTGAACTTGACTTCGATATTTATCTGTAGAATAAATACTAACTTTTGAACTATATCGATGGTCTAATTAGCAATTTGTCTAACTCCTTATTTTTTAGAGGGTGATTTTTTAACATTTTGATGTAGCTACACGGAAAAAAGAAAACTCGAAAGATTACAGTATATAATGCAACGTAGCGCTTCGTGATGAAAACTGGAAAAATTACAGTTTCATGTTGTAATTATTACAGATTTTGTAAGAATTACATTGTAGAATGTAATATTTACATTGCAAGCTCTGAATATTAAATTAAAAAATTGAATTTAGAAAAATGTTATTTCAAACTGTAATTTTTCTAGTTTTGATTACGACGGGACCGATTTTACATTTTATACTTTAATATTTCGAGTTTTCTTTTTTCCGTGTATAATCCAATTATAAATTATTTGAATGATTCAAACCTAAATATTATATCTCTATTAGATAATAATGATATTAAATGGTTTTTATTAAATGGAGTTAGACAATTTGCTAATTAAAACGTCGATATGCATTTTCTGAATTCGCTTGACGAGCTGAGTCGAAATATAGCAAAATTTTTCAAAAGTTCCGTCATGAAAACCAATGCAATAATTAGATTTATATGAAACTTACTAAAAAGAATCATCTTTAAAACCGTAGATAAACATTTTTACAAACGAAAAAAAATACAGCTTTAACTTAAATGCTAAGATTTTTTCCTTCTTAGTCGTTTATACTTACTGATGCTGTATTTTTTATCTCCATCTTATCCTTTATTTTATTAAGTTATACAACTTACCTTTTTTTATTCTTTTTTTGTGTCTTATCTGGTGCCTTCTGCCAAATCCTGTAATATAAGACTTCTTAAGAGTTTATAAGACCGGAAAATAGTCGTATTAAAAATTTACTTCGAGTTATTCTGTTGATATTTTCAAGCACCGGCTAATCTAAATATTTAAAGTTTTAATTATTTGTTTATTTAAAAAGAAAAGTATTT
The DNA here is from genome assembly GCF_020080835.1 of Cotesia glomerata. Taxonomy (NCBI): domain Eukaryota; kingdom Metazoa; phylum Arthropoda; class Insecta; order Hymenoptera; family Braconidae; genus Cotesia; species Cotesia glomerata. The sequence continues at coordinate 7,991,855 of NC_058158.1, forward strand.
GATTTATTAGCATTGTCAGGCTAAGTTCACAATAATTCTGACGCTGCTCTCGATTACTTCAATTCGACACAAAACAAATTAATTATTGAATATCGATTCGAATGAAACAAAATTAAAAACTATTGAATAAATCTTTCAATTATGGAAATTATCCTCCATTTAAAAAATTAACAAAAAAAAAGTAGACACTTTGAAATAAAAATCACGAAGCAATTTTTAAAGATTAAACCAAGTAGTAACGCAAGTTATTAGTCAGCCTTAATAGCTTCTGAGCACTAATAAAAATTATGGCCCTCTATTAATTATTTTATATTAATCTTTTTGCTTTAATTAAATCTCGTATAAACTTAATTAATATAAGGACTTGAAAAAAAATAAAAGACAATTATTAATGTATCTTTGTACAATATTTTTATTATCTTAGTTTTTATTTTGACACTGGTTATTTTAAGAAAGATAATATCTAACCTCTTTATTGTTTATTATCATTTTACTTATTTAAATTATTATTTTCATTCATTTATTTTATAATTTTATTTAGTTTTATCTCTGTTAATCAATCTCGTGAGTCTCTGAAATTACACAAGAAGCTTTTTTTTCTCTATTTTCTATAATATACCCTTGGATTCTGCGCACCGTTTAAATTGGCCGAGTTTTGTTCGAGGCACTGCGAAAATTTCATTTCTCTCTCTCTTTTTTTTATTTTTTTTTTTTTTTATTTTTACCCGAGTAATGAGTTTTTTCGTTCCTCGATTTTGTACACTAGCAATTTTTTATATTTATTTTCTTCTTCATCATCATCATCATCATTATTATTATTTTTTCCTCTCACCTTGAATCTCACGCTTCACGTCGGCTAATTTGCCTGTCGCGTACTAAAGCGACATTGTCGGATCTTACCGTCTTTCACACTTCTTTTCTTTGTTATTATCATTATCATTATTATTATTATTATTATTATTATTATTACTATTATTAGTAGTATTATTATTATCGTTACTTGTATCACGTTCTACTTATCTTTTTATCTGGAATTGTTTTAGTTTATTTCTTCATATTAATTTAATAATGTATCGCTTGAAGCACGACAAATTAATTTTTCGTCACAAGAAACATTTAATCTCATTTTTTTTTGTTTAATTACTTTTGCTTATTGTCACTATTGTTCTTTAATTGGATATACAAATTATCCAGAATGTCGGTACGCAAATACTCGCAATTATTTAATCGTCCTCATTATCATTAGCTTACATTTAATCACTTATTCACGTGATTATCGTACGATAATTCTAAAGGTACAAACACTATTCTAAAACTCGTTATTCTATTAAATCGTTCAACATCAAAAAACAGCCAATTACAACTGCTAAAAATATAAATAAAAATAAAAAATTCACAAGACACACTATCTTATTTGAAGTCTTTCATATAAAATTAATGCGCAAACTTTCCTCTTCATTTCTCTCTCGTCATAAACTTCCGTACAGTTTTGTTGTCCTTGTACTTGTTATTCTTGTAGTCGTGGACCTTGGTCCTGTTCTTTAGACTCTGCATCTAATTCAAAGTTTCACTGTCCAAGTAATAGTGTACAGCACTGGTCTTATGGTTCCTTGTCCTCGTCCGATTCGTGAGTGAGCGAATAAGATAAAAGAGGATGTTGTCATTATTCACCAGAGTTCCATAGTGGGCGTAAGAGTATGTACTTCAATGTTTTCGTGTCTGTGATACCTGTCTCTGCGTCGTATAGTCGCTCGTCTTGAGAGAACAACTGTCAGTATCCCAGCTGCTCCAATGACTGCACCAATCAACACCAGCATTCCAGGATGTGTTACCAACTTAGTTTTCGGTTTTTCATCAAGATCCACCGTCCGACTATTCAGCTCTTCAGCGATAGTGTTTGCAATATCGTGAGAAAATCCGTAGTTTTGAGCATCCTTCACCGAGTTTTTTCCCAGTGTATTTGTTATCGTTTGTTCGGTACTAAAAATTCCATCAATCACATCTTTATTTATACTTTTATCGTAACTTTTCGGTTTAGAAATTTTTTCATCCTCTCGTTCCACAGAATTCACTCGATTGTCCAGAATTTCTTTGGGTTTTTCACGTTCATTATCAATAAATTCTTGTTCACTTGCTTTTCGATTACTCGCTCGGTTAACTTTCTTTGCTTTGTCCTCTAAACGAAATTTTTCATTAACAATAATCGACTGAATTTTTTTCTTTGGTTTTGAAATTTGCTTACTATTATTTGTAATAATATTTTTGCTATCATTACCTTTAAATTTATCATTACTATTTTTATTAATATAATTATTATTAGTGTTAGTATCATTATTATTATAAATATTAGTAGTATTCTTATTACTATTGTTACCGTGATTAATATTATTAATATAACTAGAGTGAGTGTTATTGTAATCATTAATATTAATACCATTAATGGGTTTACTATTATTAATATAAAGTCCAGTGGTTGGAGAATAAGTTGTATGAATTTCATTGAACTTAGTGTCGTTTAATTTAACCGTCAACGAATTAGCATCCTGGTAAAGTTTGGTAGACGGAATTTCATCAAGTACGGTGGTATTTTCTATAGCTGATTCGGTATGACTGATATTACTCTCGATGGAAGACGCATTTGTTGGCACTGTTAGTAGTGGTAATAGTTCCGGGTATTTCTCAACTCTGAAGCTTCGATACGAGGTATCACTGGTCGTGTCCGGAGTTGTGGTTATGGGCAATGTTATTGTTGTAGTAGTAGGTGGAGATGGCAATTCAGCGAGGAGTAAATTTGCAAAATTACCGTCTGAATAGTTACTACATCTTGCGGGGATTGTTATCTCTTGATGTTGTCGTATCCACTCGCCGAGCCAGAGCAAGTCCACCGTACAATTCCAATCGTTGTCTGCTAATCCGAGAACATTTAATTGTGGAAGTAGATAAATAAGATCTGATCTGAGTGTGGTGATGTTTGTGTTGATGAGATTCAGGAGCATTAAACTTTTGCATGCAGACAATGCAGCATTGTCTGTTAAAAGCTGAGCCGCGAGAGCCGGGCTGTGGGACACGTCGAGGGTAACAAGCATCTCGGGTGTAGGAACCGGAAATGCCATGTCACCACGCTCCTCATGCTCCCACTCGAGAGAAGTCAAATCTGACATGCGTAGCTCGCTCAAACGTGCTGGACCAGCAAGTGTGTTCGCCGGAAGTTGTCTGATGGGATTGTTAGATATGTCAAGTTTGGTGAGAAATAACAGCTGGCTGAGTGCACCCTCATCTATTGTCACAATCTCGTTGTCATTTATAAAAAGACACTGTAGATTGTCAATACCCTGGAGGTCTTCGCTGGTCAATGTTTTGATAGCATTACCACGTAGATTTAGTACCGTCAAACTTGTTGGCAAACTTCGTGGTACTATTTCCAATTTATTTCCCGATAAATCTAACCTCTCGAGCGTCTCTAAACGTCCCAATGAGTCTTCTTCAATGTCGTACAATAAATTGTCGGACAAGTCCAACATTTTAAGCAATGGATATCCATCAAAATCACCGTCCCGTATACACGTAAGTTTATTACCGGCTAAACGTAATGCTCTTACTGATCTAGTTAGTGCTGCTGGTACACGTACTAACCCAGTGCGTGATGCATCAACAGTCTCCAAACGTCCGGTCCCAAGCAGCAGTGAGACATCACGTTCCATTAATGGATTTTCTGCCAATCTCAGAACCGACAAACCCGGGAGCGGTTCAAGGACCCCGGATGCTGCTTTCGTAAGACCATTTCGCGATACATCAAGCTCACGAAGTCGTCCAAGCGTTTCGAACCATCTACCGCCTAAAATCTTCAATTGATTACCACTCAAATTTAGTGTTTGAAGAGAAGAAGCTAAATGCGTTAGCGTATCGTCTGGCAGTAATACCAATCTGTTGTCCGATATATCGAGATACTCAAGTGCTGTGAGACCGACAAAAGCACGTTCATCCACTCTCTCTATTTCATTGTCCCGTAAACTTAAACGCACTAGACCAGTAAGCGTCCTAAAAGCTTCACTTGGTAATTCACTCAATCGATTACTCGATAAGTCTAGCACTCTCAACTCACTTTTATTCCCAATAATCACATCACTCAAATCGACAATATTATTGCCGGAAATGTTTAATGTCGTAAGTCTCGTATTCAATTCCCATGTTATGTTTACAGGAAATGAACTATTCGTAATGGTTACTTCGTATAAACACGTTAACGATGAATTCTCTAATTCATCAAGCAAACTAGTTACTTGGTACTCGTCCGCACCAGAAATCACTAGTTTCTGTATATCACGTGGTAACGTTTCAATTAACGGAACACCTTCATAACATTCGACCTCTATTATCGCCCCAGCAGCAGTTGTTGAACCAATACCACCACTAGAAGTGTTTTTCATCACACCCTGACACTCACAGCAAGGCAGACTTAGTACCATTAGCCTGTCCAAACACTCGATTTGATCGAATACCCCGGAGGTGTTTCGCCATTCTGTCGATGTTGTTGTTGTTGATATTGACGGTGTTGTTGGTGTTGCTGTTGTAACAGTATTATTGATAAAAAGAGGACACTCGCCGGGTCCAGCACAAGCTGAGATGCTCGCCGTGAAGGCAAACACAAGTGTTAATAGCCACATAGTTATGGACACCAGCATGCCCTTGTTATCCTTCACGTACCACTGTTACCGCGTGTATGAAGTCTTCTGGTATCAACCTTGATCCATAGTACCCTCGAGCTCGACATTGTCATCGGTGAACACCACGAGCTGAACACCACAAACACACACACCCCCGCTCGTACGGGAATATACAAAGTATATTGCGAACCGGTTAACACTCGTACGTGGTAAAACCCCGACTAAACTAGTAGATTAACTTTGGTAGTTACTGCGGCGAAGGAGTCGCTCTCCCAACTGACTGAACTAGACTATGGGCTGCCAGCTACACCCCTACTATCACGGTGGGGTGTCTTCTTCCCCTATCCTTTAGCCTCCCTCACCGCCACCGCCAATACCGCCGTTCGCATCAGCCTCAGTACCAGCAGCAACGGCCACCAGCCGTCGCTTTTACTCTCGAACTCGATAAGGGGGTGTGCGCAAGCGTATACACCTATATCATAATATCATACAAAAACTAAACTGAGTTACAGCTTGTTTTTAGCTTTGTCCTTGCGTATATATTTTATATATAGAGTTTATATTAACTTGGAGCTTTTATATTTTGTGTATCTTATATTTCTCTTAGCTGTTATTAATGCCCATTCGTTTTTGCTCTACCGAGTAATATTCCACCGAGCAATAGCTTAATGTAAACCAACTGCCGGTGGATAAATCCCAGTAGAAAACCCAAGAAGAGAAAATGCCGATTTTACACAAAACTGCTACCACCAGAATTTTCTCAAAGTCGTTTTTCATCTGATAGTAATTGCTTGGGTAGAAAATCTGGACACGGTGTGTTGTAAAATGTATGACTGGGAATTGTAGCCGTGGCTTGATTTCTCTCTCACGCTTTCTGAGTCTTTTACTCCAATTATAGTGTACTATTGCTACTAGTTAGGGTATATAGGTCTGAGAGAAGAAGTAAAGTAAAGTACGAGTGTTCGTGTGTGTAAGTAAGAAACTAAGTTGAGGGGGAGATGAGAATTCATTTTGGTGGTTGTGCAATCAACCAAGTTAATTGGTAAGAATTATTAAGACTCCCCTAGATACTAGTGATGGCTGCAGTGGTGCTAGCAGCCTAGGTACTTGAAATTAAAGAAAATGAAGCCATTACTCAAGTGAAACGTTCATTTAGGTTATTCCGTAAAATAATCTTGGGTAGTCTTTGAAGAAATATTTACAGTAAACCGGATAACAATACTTGTATTCTCTTTCTACTTGCTTGACTGCTCGCTACTGAAAGCGGAAATGCTCGGAAAATTGCAAGACAATAGAAGTTACTACGAACACACAGTATATCTTCAATTTCCATTGTGTTTCCCGGTATTTTGTTTGCTCGCCTTATTGCAACGCTATCGGAAACTATCCTGCCGCCTGATCCTGAAATATCCTATTTATAGATCTTAAATTCTATTTATTCTTTCCGTTCACTTCCGTTTAAACGAATCCGTATGCAAACTTATCATCGAGATTCTTATTTTCACAACCTCCTTAACAATCACGTAGATAGAATCGCATAAAACTTAACATTCAAACTTTGGTAATCATGGATTGCAATAAATTTAATTTTATGTTTTTAAAACAACAAGTTGCATTAGTACAAAAATTACCATAACATTTATTGCTAGCGATAGTATCAGAAAATATTCAAATTTAAAAAATAAATAATCTCTACTATTATTAATAAACATTTGACTGTGTCATCGGTATCGTTACGTCGTAGTCATTGCAGTTGTCGTCGAGGTTAGCCAATACATACTCGTTGCAACGATGCTCGGAATAATTTGCATAATATTCAAATAGATGTAGCAGTAGTACGAAATGCATCTCACGATTTGCGTGGACACAAACGTGTCTGAATACATATAGGATACGGGGATGAACAAAAGGTCGTCTTTTCTTGTATTGGTTGTATCGTCCGGGAGTTTTCGAGGGACTCGATCGTAAAAGGAAACTATTCGTCGAACGTTTAGCCAAAACATTTCACCCCTTATGCTTGTTTTCTTACCTGTCTCTCTTTCTCTACATAGTTAAATGTATATATGTATATATGTACGTGTATATAAATATGTAATACATAAATTTACATTGATATAAAACCAAAACACAGAAAGAAAAACACTATAAACATTTTCCGTCGATTTCATTTTACAAGTATATCACCACACTATTTGGTAGGATATTCTTTGCTGTTGGCAAACCCAAGTGAATGGCCAGAAAAATACCATTTATCGTGATGTCCGCGACGTTTTTACAGTCACTATTTTTTTGCTTTCGGTCATTGCAAAGCGTTATATTGCCAGGGCAAGAGGAGACTTCCGTCCGTTGTCTATGTACAAATTTTCTCGTTTTATTTTATTTTATTTTGATAGTCTTTTTTTTTATTTCATCCTTTTCTGTTTTTTGTTATTTTTATATCGCACTTGCTCGTTTCCCAGGGCTCACGACTCGTTTGTTCGAGAAGCAATTCACTAGTCCCTTGTCTTTACGAGAAATTTAAATTTAGTTTCGTTTAGTACCGTGTCCGGGAACGATCACAATGGCCTAGAGGGTAAAGTAGCGGTGGCTGTTGTAGTAGTAGTAGTAGTGGAAGAAGAAGAAGTATTAGTGCGACAAAAAAGAGAGGAGAGAAATAAAGGAGAGATGCAAAGTGGGTTAAAAAGGTGGATCACTAAGCCGACAAGAGAAATAGAAAAGAATGACTTTGCTTGGATGGGAAAATGAGAATATAGAGAAATTACTTACTGTCAAGTGTAAAAGGTCGGAGTTTATTTTATTTTATTTCATTTTATTTTATTTTATTTTATTAGATTTTTTTTTTTGTTTAACCACGTCGAGCGCTTGGGATTCCGCTGGAGGAATTTATTCTTTATATCTTGAATAGGATAGCGGCATAATTTCTCATAATTTTTTATCAAGATAGAGAGCGGAAAAAAATAGCAAGCGTAAAATAAGTAGGATTTTTGCTGACGAAAGAGATGAGGTTTTGTATCTCAGCAACTGTAGATCCTCTTCTACTTGAAAGTTATTTATAAACTAAATTCTTTTATCCCTTACAAATTGAGTCTATTTTACTATGCTAGCTTCTATATTGTAGGGGTAAATATGGCTAGAAGTACGTATAACAATAATAAAAGTAATAATAACTTACCGGGGGATAATAGAAGTGCTTTTCATTGGTCTTACAGTGAATAGAGACAATTTTTGTGGATTTTCTAGAACCCCTAAGTACCAATTCGCTTTTCCCCCATACAAAAATCCAATCTCCCGTTGTTCACCGCGGGGAGCTTTCTCAATTAGCGCTCAGAAAGAGAAACGGATAAAGAAAGTCCTTGGCTCTTGGAGCCAATCGTAAGCCATTAGACGTAGAAATGACGTTGCTGATCTCAATTCAACAAAATCAGAGACTTAAATTCTTTAAGACATTTATTTGATTTGATCTCTCTTTCTTTCCATCTACCGATTTCCGTATCCAAGTTATAATTCGAGGACATCTTTAACAATAAAATTCTTATTGAGATATCAAATTTTTATATTTAAGAGTAAAAGTAATTTATTCAATTAAATAACTTTTTTCATTTTACAATAAAAAAGTAATTTATGATAATAGCTTTCGTCCTTTTTACCAGATTAATTTATAAAATTCTCCTCTAGAAATATCACAGTGGTCTAATAGAGAGAATTTAAGAATTTTTCATTGAATTTAAAATTACCAAGTAATGTAGGTAGATTCTGGTATTGCGGCAGAGACACCGACTGTACGGCAGGTTACTAGGCCAGAAACTCCAAGAAGAAGTAATAGCTTTTACTTTACCCAGTATAGCTCAGTAATAATAGGGAGATGTTATAAATATTACTACGGCTTAGGTTTGCGTCCATACATTACTTGGAATGAAAGAGCTTCAACAGAAACAGAGAAAAGGAGAAAATAAAAGTTACAAATGAAAACTCTGAGGTAGAAACGATTTTACTAGCTAAAGGGTAACTACTGTGCTGAAGCTAGAGAGTTTGTAATTGCCGAGGCTTTAAAGTGTCGCCGCTGATGGTCGATGGCAGTTGAGACTGGGTTAATGGCTTGTACTGAATGTCCTTTCTTGTGGAAACCACCTTCGCCTCCACTACTATCACCTCCTCCTTTTTCACTACCACTATTATCTTCAAATGAAGCAGGGTGAGAATAAGAAGAGAAGAGGGTGCCTTTAAACGTCCTCAAACAACGAATACGAATTAGAACTAAAGAACCAGAAAAGGGTAACTTTATCTTTGGCACTTGAAGCAACTTCCTTTAAGCTATTTACACTTGGAATTCATTACCTTTCTACTCAGCCTTTCTATTTAATTTTTTTACTTTCTTGTAAAAATAAAGTCTACTCTTCCTGTAAGCTAATATTTATCCAAAAAGTAAATTATAAAATAAACTATTTACCTTTTTTGAGCGCTCATTTTTTCTCACAGCGAGCTACTATGAATTTTTTATTTTCTCTTGTTATACATCGCGAAAAATAGGTTTTTTCGGGTGTCACGGGTGCGATATATATAAATACATAAACCAGGATAAAAGAGAAGAGAAGTACAAAGATAATAAACTTATTAAAGTGTAAATCGAAAAAAAAAAAAAAAAAAAAAAGATAAATGAACAAATACGTTCGCAAAAATCCCTCCAATCTTTTATTCATTAATGCCCTTATGTTTTTATTTATATTTTTTTCTTTCATGACTACACAAATATAAATATACATGGATATTTATATCTTCAGTAATGCTGACGTGTTCGGGAAGGGTCCCATTCGTTTGCGCCAATTAAGTAATCAACTCGCGAGAGCGAGAGTCAAGTGCAGCAAGCGACAGGTGTGACACACTCGCGTGTTAAGTCCCGAGCTTGCTAATATTTAAATTGCTCTAACAATACACAGACGTCAGCTGTTATCAAAGGTGTGTACACAGCCAATGGAAATTTAAAAACACATGCATTCTTTATCGACCTTTTTACTGATATTACAGCCCATTTTTTCCTTTATTCTGTTTTTTAACGTTAAGCAATATCGCTTTGATTAAAATTTGATGTTTCTTTTAAAAAGCGGGGTATAACTTCAAGTATACTTTAAAATTTTTCATAAAAGTTTTCCGTAAAAAATGAAGATTCTTCACTCTATTCATATGACATCATTATTAATTCAAAGTTAGAAAAAAATTTTGCTCGATAAATATTTTAGTTCGACTATTTTTGCTCTGAATAATTGACGGTATTTATTTTTATAAAGTTTTTAGACAGGTACACGCAAGTATGCGCTTAGAAATCTGATAGGCATTTGCACTTTTATACTTCTTGTTTACCGGGTTTATTTACTTTTAAGTAAGTAAGTAACCGTTAGCGAACAACAACTTTATTATGATCATCATTTTTTTGTTTCATTATCAAGGTATTAGCTTATGTATCCTAGAAGCTTCTCCCAGAGTGGTCTGTCTAGCTTTCACCATGTCAGCTTTTCTTTTATCTCTATGTTCTGGTATCACATTACGGTTAACTCCATGTACAAACCCGACGAGATACTTTGTGCAGTTTGTAATAGCGGGAAAGATAAAAAAAAGTATTAAGTAAAAAATAAGGAGTAACTCAAGCCAAATGAAGGTGAAAGCTCGGAAGATTGGTATCGGTTTACACGGTAAGATGAAGCTCTAAGCTTTCAGTTAAAAATATTTTTTATCCATGTTAAACTCTGAAATTATTTTATGGATAGTTTTTAACGATTATTATCCAGAATAAAACTTTTTTACTGCAATAAAGTTATAATCTTAATCTCGAATAATCTAGCGTGAGTTTGGAATTATTTATAATTTATAATAAAAAATAAAAAGTTGACGTTATAATTTTATAACCTGCATAGTTAATTTTAACTTACTCAAGTTTATATTTTAGCTGATGATTAATTTATGAATTATTTTATCCTTATGTTATTATTTAACATACTAACTAATTTTCGAGAGCTTGGGAAAAGAGAAATATCAAACCATAAACTCGTTGTTCGTGTAAAATTTTCGCATGCCGGAAAATTACTTGGTACCGGCTACCTGAGTACAGATTATTTATGAAAGTTTTAATCGGCGAGGCATTTCCGTGAGATTCAAAATTTTGCCAATGGCGAAGTTGATGAATAAAATATAACACAGGAACTCTACAGCAATAACTCTAGGGAAACTACTGTACTGTACAGTACCGTAGTATATAAGCATTTATGTGGGTATGTGCATGTGAGTTAGTTTATATAGTTATATTATACATATAACATATGCCTGAGCTTGTCTTGTGAGGGAGGATAGCGATTCACAAGATATCTGAACATAAGGAAGATACGAATGAATAAAGGGAACAGAAACAAAGGTGTCTTGGGGATCATTTGATATCTCGAGGATAAAATAGGATGATTCCACCCAGTATCTAGACAGTCGTACCATACTTGGTGAAAGTAATGACATTGAGATAAGTAACGTACTGAAATATCATTTCCTTTACGACTGACATCATCATCAAAACCAACAACAGATCTATTTACTTTTTTTCCATCATTTGCCGTGTATGACACCTTAAAAATGAGAAAAGATGCACCTACAAAATGTAATCTCATGAAAGAATAAAAAACAATATAAAAAATGATATGATACAAATACTGAGAATAAGAAAACGTATCTTTCAAGTTTTATTCCGAAATGCATTTGTCATTTAGTAAACAAAAATTTATAATAAGAAATATTGTGAAAGATTGTTGTGATTTGGAAAAAATAACTTTCGATGATTCCATGAATTTTTCATTTTTGGCAATAGCACAACTGGTGATCTAAAATCTGATTCTTTTTCGTTTTCTATTGCGGAAACGCCGAAGTGAGCAGAGTGCACATCCAAGATTTATCGTTTCCATATCCAGCCCAGGATGTATAGAGAGAATACCAGAAGGACATGAGCGAAAAAGAATAATAATGATAATAACAGTATAAAAAATAGATGGATGGAAGCGAAAAAAAGCACACAAGTACGAGTAAGTACTACAACTACATCATAGAGAAATGGACAAGTACCATTTGAGATTTGTGCCTTCATTCGTCAGCTATTCTGCGTTTCTTTCTTCTGCTACGCTTTCAATTTATCTTCACTCATCTCTATCGACAAACATTGCACAGATTTTTTCGAGATTTATCAGAAAACCATTTTAAATTTTTCCATTTAACTTTCTATGATTTTTCTTTTTTGGCCTGTGGACGTTTTTTTTTTTTTTTTTTTTCTCTTGTTCTTTTCTCTATCTTCAGATTAAAAACTCGAGTTCTGTAATAAAAATTAAACAATCGTATATATCCTTTAAGAAGATTCTTGTTAAAGAGCACAAAAGTCCATTGCCCAAGAGAATAAATCTTTTATAGAATTTCTTGAACTTGTCCTTTACAATTTCCCCTATCTTATTCTGTTTTTATCTTATTTTCGCATTTGGTCTTTTCACGTTCTCCTTCTCATCGATATCTTATTCTAAAAAGTGAGCATCAAGACTGCCACCACAGAGCGAAGACCCTACATATTGGAGCAATGCCACAGGAAAACACACTTTTCAACGCACGATTGCTGACCTTTCGAAGATTTTCTTTGGTAATAAGATCGGGGCATCAAAGCAGAAGCTCGAGGAAGCAACGAGCTAGACAAATCGATAATCGACGGCGAGACTTTTATTTCTTTGACGGCGAGCCGAGTTCTGATAAAAAAAAAAAAAATAAATTTAAAAAGCTGTGTTGAAAAAAAAAAATATTGAAAACTGCCGTTAACAAATCTCCCAGGACATTTTTTGCTATCGCTTACCGAATTGTATGCACACAGGAACGATAATTCTACTCTGCGAAAGTTCTGGAGCTCAAAATATGTGTACTGTGTCTGTTTCATCAAAGCGGCGAGTCTGCTCACCACAACCAGACTACAACATGATCTGTTGTATAGTAGCAATTATCGATATTCCATTAAACAAATTAGTTGACTTTTTTCTTTACACACATTTACTTTTTTTTTAAACTTAAGATCTCTTCATCGACTTAATAAAACATCAACCATTCACAAATTTAATTGAATTGCATTAGTGAATTAAATCTCTTTTTTCAATCAATTGATAACTTGAAACTTTTTCATCAGTCTATTCATTCAATTATAAAAAACGACTCAACAGAATAATAAGAACTTACTTATAAATTGTTTTTCAATAAAATATATACTTTCTACACTGATAGAAGGATTTAGTTCTATTTAATAAGATTTAGTAACAGATATTAAATGATTTAGTAACAAATCTTTTATTACCAAATATTTAGTAATAAGTACTAAATCATTTATTAAAGCCCATTTAGTTCCACCAAATAAATATTTAGTAGTATTTAACAAATGATTTATTGCTACTCAATAAATCGTTTATTGGTATCAAAAAAATTAATTTTTTAACTAATTTTAGCGTGTAACCTAACCTTTTAACTTAACACAAATCAAAATAATTAAAATAGATAATTTTAAGTAAAAATATAAGGTATTATAAAGAAAAGAATCTCATAAATTATATTTTTTTGTTTGAGACATTGATAAAATTTAAAATTAAATAAGTTTTTAACATATCAATAATAGTCAAATTGAAAATTGTAAACTAAACTTCACGGAGAAAAGACATAAATAGAACATTTATTGGGAGTATGTGTGTTTTTAAAAGTTTAATAAATCTCGCAAAATCGAGCTGAATAAAATAATCTGTCAGTTAATAGGTTATGTATCACATAAACATTGGAATTAACGCTTAGCTATCTACCGACAATACTTGCCAAAGAAATATTTAGTACCTGCTACTAAATATTATTTGGTGGAAATAAATATTTATTTCCATGTAATAAGTCTTTGTTCCTATGAAGGAATCATTTATTAAACTGTAACAAATAATATTGATGGGTACAAAATATTTGTTTCTCCCAAATAAATGTCTAAAAATTTTGTTACTAAATCAGTTTAGTACTCCGTACTAAATCCTTCTATCAGTGTACTTAAAATTATTTATTTTAATTATTTTGATTTATTTTAAGTTAAAAAGTTAGGCTACACGCTAAAATTAGTTGAAAAATTAATTTCTCTAATACCAATAAACGATTTATTGAGTACCAATAAATCATTTGTTAAATATTACAAAATATTTATTTGGTGAAACTAAATGAGCTTTACTAAATGATTTAGTACCTACACGGAAAAAAAATTTCGTTCTGGTAACCTAACTTTAGAGTTACCACAACTATACACGGTTTACTATTCGTTGTAGAGTTACAGTAATATAATGTTATTTAGTTCTGATAAATCAATGTTGTTGAGCTCTCAGAGCTCTACGGGATTGTTCTCAGAGCCAAACGGTATAGTTGGGAGCGCCCTACGTTGCGCAGTAGTGGAGTGCGCTGACATATTTCATAACCTTCTAAAATGATGTTATGTCCTAGACATTTTTTAATTTTCATTATTTCTATATTTTCTTGTTTTATTTTTATCTCTCAGTTATTTCCGTTTAAATATTATTACAGTAAAATTTATTTTCCTTATGACTCAACGTGAGTATTTAGGTAGTTCAAAACGTGTTTGAAACTACGGTCGGCGCAATGCAAACAATGATTTTAGATAACAGTCGCCTGCATGAGCCACGTTGAATGGAATTATAAAGAATTTTTGAGTATCACATAAAATAATTTTAGAGAATATCAACTAGAAATATTAATAGTACAACGAATAATTTAAGAAATATTTAATACGACTGTTTAATCCAGAATAATTGAAAGTCTTTAAAATATGAGAGTTAACAATAAACTCAACAAATATAGTTATTAAATACTGAAGGTAAAATAAAAGTAATAAGGGAGATTTAAGATATATTATATAAGAATAAAAGGATTTAAGCTAAAAGATGAATTTTTTTTTTATAAAGTGAAGATGTTTGAAAAATCAACGTACTGAATAAATTTAGGAAATAATGTAACAAAATAGTTTCAAATAGAACATAAAATATTGTGCGCATAAGAATAAATGTGTTTGTGTGTGTATTGATGTGCCTATACATGGACAGATGTATATACCACTAACTTTAGGAATATACCTATACCCTTGTAAGAGATAACACACAAGATAGTCGATGCACAGCTAGTTTCCCGGAACATTTAGAGAGAGGGTGGAAGTCCCAAACTAGAGAGCTAATTGGATACATTGTCCCCCTCTACTGTTTCAATTATCGGACCCACCTAAACTCTCAGCCCCGGAAAACTGTCGTCGTATCGCTCTCTCGTGTCTAGGACATCCTAGTGTTAACATCGTCCTAAGAATATTCAAATTAAATACAAAAAATAAAATCAATAATTACACCAATCTATAAATATTAAAATCGTAAATCAAGAATAAAAGTGTTAATTAAAATCAGTTGTAGTGAAAATTATAAAATTAATTGAAAGCGACAAACCAGGTATAATTTTAAAACATTACTTATTGTGTTAAACGGATTCAAAACTAAACATTGTATATAAACTGTAATTTTAAGCGATAATTTGATTCTTAAACAATATATGTATTAAATTTAAACTACAAATCTAATCATTAAAACAAAACCTATCTTTCTCAATAAATTAAGTCTCAAGAGTTCCCGGTCTATAGGTCTTAATCGACTTGGGCCGAATACTAAATTATTTACAAAAAGTCCAAATTCCGGACGTAACAATGACAAACAGAATTATTTTGTTACTCATCCATATTATCAAAAATATATGAGGACAATTAAGTTTTCAGTTTATTTATTTAAGGAAATAGGTTTTTTTTTTTTTTGTCAAATTGAATTTCGTTAGAACAGTTTTGTATTTGTGGTTTTTCAAGGTTCATTTGCAGTGACTGTTAATTTAATTTATTAGTTGAACATATTGTGATAAGTAATAAGTTATCGGAATACATTCAAAAGACCCCATTTAACACAAAATAAAATTTGTTTTCGTTTATTTATCTTTTCTTGTGCATATACGGTAGTGATTTTATGTCCAACATTTATTAATATAATCAATAAAATAAGATAATTTTGTGACGACCATATTTTTATTTTACAAATAATTTTTATTTGTAATATAAGTTCTATTATTATTTTATTTCTATTATAATACTATTACTATTTGTCATATACAATTATTGTTGGCAATATAAATTCGTTCTGTCGCATTTATTTATTAAATTATCAATGCTAAATGGTAAAAAAAATTATTAATCAGACTGCCAAAAATTTGTTATAGTCTCAGAACGATCCTGTAGAGTTGTGAGAGGTAAATAACGTTAAGCTCTCAGAGCTCAACGATGTAGAGTTGCAGGAGCCAAACGGCATTATTACCATAAGAATACGTTAACCTACTGGAACTTTTTACAACTAACTACTATAGAGTTCCTATAGCAAAATTTTTTTCTCCGTGTATTACTAAATATTTAGTAATGAAAGGTTTGTTACTAAATCATTTAGTATCTGTTACTAAATCATTAAATAGAGCTAAATCCTTCTATCAGTGTATAGTGACAGCTACTAATCACTCATTTTCGATATTAAATTATAAATAGTGGCTTTTACACTTTCTACATTAAGTTCTGTAATATTTACATTTGTGCCACCCCGATGTCCGCTGTACTGTTTGAAACTATAAAAATTAACCGGAATCCGAGTGAATTTTACAGTTTATTATTTTCCGTGTATCAAAATAAAAACAGCAGGTAAATATTATTGTATTTTGTACGCTTGTGTATTATTAATGGTTCTCTAGGATGAGAATAAACGTGCAGAATTTATAACATATGAGTAAGCAATATGCGTTAGGCATTATATGTAGCGTATATAAGATGCACACATGTGCTTTAGGGAGATGATTCCTGGGGTTTGAGGATTACGGATTCTCTACGCTCGAATGGATCTATACACACACATACAATCCTCTAAATTATTCATAGTGCAGTCTACAACGTTCTATCAAAATGAAAAATTCAGGTGAGTCAGTGAAGAAAAAGCTGCCGGTTGAGAAGAAGAACTAAGGTATAGGATAGGTACAAGGTTTTATCCCGAGGAAAAAAGCTCTCGATCCCGTACGGCACCCGACGAACGACGACTTGTAGCTCTTGAGTAGGGTTCAAAAGCTTCTAATAAAATTGCCAAGGTCTGCGTTATAAAAATAAAGTAACCAAAGAAGGCAGATAGAAAGTAACCAAACGAAAGGGGGAAGAATCGAAAGGAAACGTTCATTCGTGGTGTTTCGCTTTACTTGCTCTGTATCTTACCGTGTTATTGTCAACTACGTGCCGACAAAATGATTCTGCATATTTCATGATATTTGCTCTGTTCTTTGTGTCAAAGGAAAATTTATTATTACCGGAGAACTCGCCAGGATCAGAGTTATAAACAGATTTTTAACGAGGAACAAAGTACCCAGACAAATAAAAGATTTAAATTATGATTCACTGAAAAAGTTTAGTGCACGCAGAAAAAAATTTTGTTAAGATAACCTAAGATATGTTGTGGTAACAAATGAATTTGTTAATATAGGGATAACAAATCATGTGCTGAAATAACAAAATTTAGGTTATAACAAGTTATTGATATGTTGTAACAACAAAACAGTTTTGTTACTATAGCAAAATTTTTTAGTTGATTCGACAAAATACTTTAGTTGGTATAACAAATTTTTTTGTTGAAACAGCAAAATTATTCTATTAAAATAACAAAGAGAATTTGTTGGAGTAATAAAAACAATTTGTTAAAGTAATCAAGAGAATATATGATTTAAAAATATGCTATAATCAGCTATAGCTTATTTGTAAAATATTTTAACAACAAATTAGTTTTGTTATTGCAACAAAATTATTTTGTAACAGCAACAAAGTCATTTTGTGACTGCAACAAAATGATTTCGTTAGGGCAACAAATTGATTTTGTGAATTAGCAAATTGGTTTGTTAATACAACTCATTTGTTACCAGAACAAATTTTTCAGTTATCCCGTCTTTTGTTGTAGAGACGTTCGAACGAGTAAAAGTTGTAAAAATTCTAGGTTATAAAAAAGGGTTGCTTTTTTACGGTATGGAAACAGAAAAAGCAATCGGTGTTTTGTCGGACACTGGATTACGTACTCTATTGTAGTACTTTTTTTGTGAGGAGAAGGGTCAAGAGCGATGACGGCAAAATAAGCTGGATATAAAATATCAATTTATAGTTTTTAAAACACATTTTTTTTCTGTTATGTTGATATTTTATTTTACGGGACGTGTTGATGTTTAAATTGAATGAAATATTTATTTAGTGATAGAATTTTTGAAGAATCACGTAGCAATGGATTAGCCATAAATAAAAGGGAAGAAATTGGTACTGGCAAGACGCCTTGCCTTAATAATAAATTAAAGTTAAGTACAAAAGAGAGTTTGGCAGAAAGACGCTGCGGCCAAGACAAGTAGTATAATTAATTAGTACATTTGCCGGTAAGATCCATATAAAATGAAATATGTGTGGCACGGTAAGAAAGTGAGGGGTGCATTTGTGTAAGTAAGTGTATATGGTGGATAGTTAGTGTTGGCACGACGCCTCGGTGGTACGTGTGCGCGTCGAGACGCTTTAAGTAGAGCAATATGTTCTCTCAGGATGGGTAAGGTCGGCGAAAAGATAGCGTACGGACGAGTGTGCAGTAATGGATGTTCACCGACTCGATATGATACGGCACGATGCTTCTCTTAGAAGTACTAAATTAACGTCTTGGCTTGGCTGCGCGACACTACTGAACATGCTGTAAAATTGTTTCGACGGCCACCCACACCCTTCCTTTATACCTACCCACCCTCGCTATCTTTCACACTTGACACACTTTATGTATCTTTCATGTTTTTATGGCTCAAGGCTTCATAGCCAATTTTTAGTTCACATTTCCAAGTAAATTAACGACTCTATCATCATGCCAATACCCTAAAATTTATTCAGTACTTTGTCGAGTCACCGCATTAATTTTAAATGTAAACAACTACTTTATTATCCTTCGAAGTAAAGGCTGAAATTTATTTTTAACGTGATAAGACACACACAGAAAAAAAAATTTCTTGACTGGAGAACAAAATTCTTGGCTCAAGAAAATTTACTGGTATCTGAAGGAAGATCGCAGTTGTGTTGGCCGAAGTAAAAATTTTTTTTGAAATTCTATTCTTGGTAGAAGTAATTTTTTCTTAATTCAAATTATCATAAATATTTGATACAATAAATTTTTATATTTGATCAAGATATTTTATTTTTAACGTGATAAGACGCACCGAAGCAATACAAAGACGAATTTATCTGTTGCACTGAGCCAGCTATAGCTTCTCTTGTTGTTAATTACGACGTAAGCATAAGCTTTAAGGAAAATTTATTTACTTGAGAATAATTACGTACAAACATTACCGTGTATATTCTAATAATTAATTGCTCGGCTTTGGTTCGGAATATTTATCTAAGCTAAATAATTTATTAAGCTGCTGAATAATTAATATTATTGATGAAAAACAATTTACTAAAATAATTGGAAGCTGAGGGTCAGTTGCATTATGCACACAACCCGAGGGAAGGTATCCACTTGTGTATTTAAATACGAAATCTGTATTGAGTCGAGCATTACGTCTGACAGTGGCCGGAGGTTTCGTATGTGGTAGCTCACGTGTGTATATGTGTACAGAGATTATCGACGATTAATACTTTACACAGGATACCATTCACGTTATCACGTTGAATTAGTATTGGCAAGCGAGTCTATGCAAATTGCTGATATCGATTGACTAAGCCGAGTAGTGAGCGTGAGGGTGTCGTTATGTAAACACTAAATCGACCATGCGTTCCCCTCTGTTAAGGGCACATTAGCGCACAAAATAGGCTGCCGGGGAATTGTTGTACTGGAGAATGTGTGTATGTATATATATACCAACACATAGCATGTATGAATGTATATAATGGGAGAAGAGAGTATCATCATGAACGCGCATTCAGTCTCGACGCCCAGCTTGTCATACCAGCTCGATCGTACAGTAATAATCAAGTGAAGAATGGAGGATTATAATGATAATGGTGGTTGTAATTATAATTATAATTCACAAAGATATATATTTTAGTACATAGTGTGTGGTTAATCTCTGGGTGCTCCCGCTTATATACTTTGGTAATGGCAAAAGTAACTTTATTTTAGTTTATGCTAAAATTATCATCCGATTAAATTTATTTGCTGCAGGAAAGTTCATTGTTAACTAACTCCACGTGAGATTTAATCTTAATCCAGAATGTAAAAGGCAGTAATTGTTTGTTATTATTTTTTTTTATGTATTAAAAATTTAAGGTATTATAAAGAAAAGAATCTCATTGAATTATATTTTTTTTGTGTTTGAGATATTTATAAAATTTAAAATTAAACAAGTTTTTAACATATCAATTATAGACAAATTGAAAAATGTAAACTATCCACTGAGAAAAGACATAAATAGAAGCCATTTATTGGGAGTATGTGAGTTTTTAAAAGTTTGATAAATCTCCCAAAATCGAGCTGAATAAAATAATAGGTTATGTATCACATAAACATTGGAATTAAAGCATAGCCATCTACCGATAATACTTACCAAAGAAATATTTAGTACCTGTTACTAAATATTTTTTGGTGGAAATAAATATTTATTTCCGTGTAATAAGTCTTTTTTCATGTAAAGAAATCATCTATTAAACTGTAACAAATAATATTAATGGGTACAAAATATTTGTTTCTCCTAAATAAATGAATAAAAATTTTGTTACTCAATCAGTTTAGTACTCCGTACTAAATTCTTCTGTCAGTGTAGTAAATAACGACTTTGTCATCTTAAAAAATTACAGTTTCAAATAGTAAAAATTGCCGTTTCAATATATAGTCCATTCTATGAGGAGAAGGGGAACTCAGATAAGCAGAAAGGGATTTCAATCCAGGAAAATTTAACATTTGAAAAAGTAAAAATTCTACCCTTAAAATATACATTTTACTAGTCCAAGCAAGTCAATAATTATAGTTTGATTTTTAGCGTTGCGTTTAAAATTTACCATTTTACTTTGTAAATATTAACGTTGCTTGTATTAGAAATTTAGTAACTGTATTTTATATTTTTTACATATCATGCGATCATTTTTTAGGTACGAAATGATAAATATCAAAGTCAAAATTCTTAATTATTACACTTTAACATTTTCGACATTCACATAGCGAATATTACTGTTTGAAATAGTATTTTCTTCCATGTGAAGAATAAATTGTAGCATTTAAATGATGAATATTATAAAGTGATCATTAAAATCACGATTTATAATTGTTTGAAATGGTAATTTTTAGCAGTTGATCATTACTGATTATAAATCGACTATTATTTGTTACAATTTACTTTTTTCCGTGTACTTATATGTCGAGAAAAAAAATAAAAAATAAAAAGAACAATTTGACGCATGGATAAATATGTTAATGCAAGTGTAAATAGAATTATAAATAAAGCTAAGGAAAATAAAATAACGAGGAAGATAGATCTATATAAATCTTGTAAGTGTATCATCCTCGTTAAATATAACTGATCTACGGGAGCGAAAACCCGTTGGTGGAGATAATCGAGCGTCAAAGGATAGCGCTCGTCGTTGATATCAAAGCGAAGGTGTGAGGTGTGATGGTGCGGGCTGTTGGATGCCTGGATGAAACTATGAGTGGTGGGAAGGGAAAGGAGAGTCAGGACAGAGAGTGTAAGGGAGCTTTGGATATTCTCGCCATTCACGTTGATCCTATTACCGTGCAACGGGTGAAAAACGAAGCTGCGGAAAAGTGAGACACGAGGCGCATGCACCATCGCCTCCTTGTACGTCGTTGATGTTCCGGAACCTCGATTTACGGTATACTATCATATGGGGGTCTGCACACTCTCCCTCACGTATACTTACTGATAGAACTAAGCATCCGATCAAAAAGAAAAGCAGTAAGGGAGAAAGGGGTCAATTGAACCAAAAAAGTTTAGTAATTTTTTACTATTTGAATTAAAACTAAACAATAATTTTTTATTTCTTAGAATGGTAGTTCGTTAACTCTTCTATCATTATCAATACATAAATTAGTCAATTAACAACGTGAATTTTCAAAAATTATTAATTTATCCAAACGCGTCGAATGGTTCAATTGACCCCCGCTCGGGGGCAATTGAACCAATAATATTTAAAACTCAAACCCGAACTTTTAATAAATAACGTATTAATTGTTACTTGCTAATATTATTGTTGCACATTTTTAATGCACAAATATTATATTAAATACATTAAAAATCAATTTAAAACTAATTTTTATTATAAATTTAGTTCATCAAATTGTTAGGTTATTTCCCTGAGTATTTTTCACGTTGAGTCAAGATGCGCGCGCATGTCCCATGCTTTTCTGTATGGTTCAATCGTCCCCGGGACTGCTGGTTCAACTGACCCTATATAATTTTAAAACAATTAATAGTAAATAATACATAAATAAACGATTATATCACTATAAACAAAGTTGAGGATTGTAAAGCATAAGTATATACAACTACTACAATTCAAACTTTATCAATTAATTCAAAAATTGAAATATTATCAAACAATTTGTCACCAACCAAAAAAAAGTTTACATGCCTAAAAATAAAAAAATCTCAATTTTTCAAAATTTATTAATCACAATGATTTCAAATTTTGATCATATCCGAGTTTAACATATTAGAATCTAATTCTAAGAGCATGAAGCGTTTTTCAATTTTTTCGATTTTTTAAGTTGAGTGGTTCAATTGCTCCATGATTCAATTGACCCCTTCTCCCTTACAGTTAAAAAAAAATAAAAATAAATGATTAATATATTTAACAGAGTCAGAATGAAAAGATAAATAAAGAAAAAATAATGAAATAAAATATTGTAGAACAAAGCAAGAGATAAAAATAGATATTTTATCCGTACTGCTCGTACTAGTCAACTGCCAGCTTGAGAAACTTGCATGAAAAGCACTCTCGTGATAGTTTTAAAACAAAAAAGAGTATAAATAAAAATGGGTTAGAAAAAAATAAAAAATTTAGATACAAATTTTATTTGCATCCACTAAAAGGGGCCGCTGTGTACTACTTTACTTCAAGTACCCTCATTTTTTGTTTTCGCGTTAAAAAAAAAAAAAATAAGTGGTCTACAAAAAATGAAAAAAAAATAACGAGCTGGGGGTTAAAAAAGCTATAATTAGTTTAATTAAATTTATACGCGTACATCAAAGTTAACAAAGCTTGTTTCAATACAAAATCTATCCGAGAAAATTGATTTAACGTGCAGCCATGCAACATGTTCTTGACAAGCTACAATTAAAGCGGACTGCCGATCGAAAAGCTCGCCGACGTTTGTTGTTGGACATTTCATACATCACGCAGTACTACACATATACCCGGTCATCCGATGTCCGCGAACAAAGCCTTTCTCGCTCTTCCCCTCCATTATTTTACTTTCATCTCTTCTCTCTCGAGCCTTTCTGGTCCCAGACCTGCTATGTGCTGGCTCCCTCGAACATCAGTGATTTAATTTTAAGTCGCGGCCGTTTTAATCGAATATTTTATTTAGTGGTATTCTCAGTATGTTCTTGATGAATTTTTCAGCCAAGCTCCTGTCGTTTAATCTATTTTAATTGTGGAATATCGTGCATTTCCGGTTAAATATTAATGGTGAGTTTTTAGGTCAACTTGCGATAAAAAATTTTTTATTTTTCATTCTTCTATTAACAGAAACACGAAGTATAAGCGATTGAAGCTTTTACTGATCAAGTTAATTGAGGTAGATAATAATATCCATGATAGGAAAACTTTATTTTTAAAGTTATAACCAATAGTTGAATTACTCGCAGTCTCTCGAGTTACATAAAATAGAAATTGATCATCGGTAAATTTTTTTTAGTTATTTTCCGAGTTACTGGCATTGACACTTTTCGTTACCCCAGCAAAAGTCCCCAGTGACTTGACCTAGCCCATCGCGTTAAATTTATGAACGCACGTGCAGTCCCGGAAGGATTACCGTGAAAGGTGCACTAGCTAGTTGTGGGATGTCGGGCTGGGTTACATAAAGAGTTGCTCTACTGGAGGAAACTATACCAAAAGAGAGAAAGAGAAGCGAGTAGAGCTCGGCTGGGGAGGCTGGATGCCCCAGTCTCAGCGGAAAGGCCGCTGCCGAGTACCTGGCCGACCTCCGTGGGCGACGTTACGTGGGAAAGTTTTTAAATTTACGAGGAAAACATGTCCCCTTCGACCCTGCTTTTACTTGCTCGGGTAGCGTCGTACACGCGGATAAAGTATACCTAGTCATAAACGAAAGATAAGTAGCGGCGCGGGCTGCTGGTGATGAGTACTATACCGTATATGTTTCTCTTACTTGCACTCTCTACGCTCGGGCTTGCAAAATTGCCCCTTAGCTGTATCCACTACTCTGCCGGATTCTTCAGTTTCTATTTTGTACCGTACCTTCTGGGGTTTGTCAAGGAGCACAGAGCCGGCTTTAAATACGAGGAAAAAAGTGCTCACCTTTGACATTATGTAATTAAGTGTTCACTTCACTTGGGAATATTTTTCTTTTTCATTTAAAGTTTATGGGGTTGTAATTTTCTTTGGAGTTTTTTTTTAATATCCGAGTACACCGAGAAAATTTTGTGGTAGCATCATATTGTCGTTTCTACAATTTATGTGTTGAATGTCGTCAAATCTAGCTTTGATTTATTAAGAATTATTGTATAATAATTATCAATATTGAACTCTTTTATTAATTGAGCACTGAGAATTAAAGTTTGTTTACCGAAAAAAAAATTAACTTGATTCGAGAGAAAAATTCTTGAACCAAAAAAATAATTTTGAAGAGGGTAATTATCTTGAATCTCGACGAAAAATTATTGAATCAAGTAAAATTTACTTAAATAAAAAAAAAAAATTATGAGTTTAAGAATTTTTTTATTCAAATCAAGAAGATTAAGTTCTTCAAAATCATATACTTGATTCAAGAACATTTTTAACTTCTCGCTAAGAAAATTGAAAATTTTTTTTTCTGTGCACATGCATAAAACGATTTTGTTGAAATAACAAAAGACAAGATAACTGAAAAATTTGTTCTGGTAACAAATGAGTGTAGTTATAGCAACAAATCCATTAGTTGTATTAACAAAACGTTTTAAGTTGTACTAACAATTTGTTAATTCACAAAATCATTTTATTGCTGTCACAAAATGACTTTGTTGCTGTTACAAAATGATTTTGTTGCAATAACAAAACTACTTTGTTGCTAAAATATTTTCCAAATCAGCTATAGCTGATTAAAACATATTTTTAAATTATGTATTCTCTTAATTACTTTAACAAATTGTCTTTGTTACTCCAAAAATTCTCTTTGTTATTTTAATAGTATAATTTTGCTTTTTCAACAAAAAAATTTGTTATACCAACTAAAGTATTTTGTCGAATCAACTTAAAGATTTTGCTGTAGTAACAAAATTGTTCTGTTGTTATAACATATCAATAACTTTGTTATAATAAGCGTGCACTGATAGAAGGATTTATTTGTGTCAAAAAATATTTATTAATAGTTGACAAATCATTTATAAGAGACAACTTTTTAGTATTGAATAAATATTTCTCATTATTTAAAATGATTTGTTTGTATTTAATAAATCTGATATTCATTTATTAAATATTAATAAATCTTTTTAAATACTAAGAAATATTTGTTAAGGACTAAAAAGTGGTC
Source organism: Cotesia glomerata (assembly GCF_020080835.1). Taxonomy (NCBI): domain Eukaryota; kingdom Metazoa; phylum Arthropoda; class Insecta; order Hymenoptera; family Braconidae; genus Cotesia; species Cotesia glomerata. The sequence goes on from NC_058158.1 coordinate 8,017,362, forward strand.
TCTAATAAATGATTTGTTAAATGTTAATAAATATTTTTAACTATAAACAAATCCTTCTATCAGTGTGTTGATTTAAAAATGATTTATATTACCATAAAATTCTCTCCGTATTTCCGAGTATTGATAAACATCTAATAACCGCAAATTCCTCGATAAATTGATTATCATTGTTCCGGTTAAATATCATTATTAAATTACGATGACCGACTTATTGCTGTTTGCTCTAAAAAATCAACTCCAGTGAAGCTTCTAGTGAGATATAAAAGAAACTCGGGTGTTTTTTCCACCTATAGATAGCGTATTCCCGGCTCTATGTGCCATCGGCAGCCTCCAAGATGCGATTTCTCTGCTCGAAAGTAAACCTGAGGGTGGAAAAAGGATGCGGCGAAAAAAAAAATAAAAATAAGAACGAAACGACAGCATGAAAAATTCCCCCGAGGCTATCTCGTGAAGCAACGCGTTCCTGAAATTGGCAAGTACAACTCGAAAAGAGGCGCAGATGAGGGTCCTCAATGCAATTTCACCAACACTTTATTCCAACCCTCACCCCATACCAGCTACTTCTTTATTCTTTTCAATTCTTTTTCACCCTTTCGCCTTTTATCCCTTCCCCTTACAACACACACGTCACATGCACCCCGTAATTTTATTTCTGATTTGGACACAATTCCAGCGGATAGGAGTTTGTTACTAATTATTTAACTACCCTAAAAAAATTATCAATCATCAAAGTAATTGAGTAAGGGATGCGTAAAGTTGGCCAGGCTTGACAGATTCGATTGATCGGTTGGCTGCTTCCTACTGGCACTTAGTGGTATCGCGGGAACTGAGCAACAGATTCGGGGTGATAATCGAAAGGGGCTTACATCATGAACGGAGCTAAATGACAAACAATCGTATCCCAAAAGCCTATGCTTATGTTTGCGTACATACACACAACACGGTCACTCACCACTGCATATGTGCCTACATCCATATGCAGTCAAGTCTATAGCTTCATTGTACTTGACCTGGCATATTATGCAAGGTGTTTCCTCGTTAGATTCACTAATCTGATTGCATTGAATCTCACCGTAAACCATCCGACACTGGGCGAATGTTTACGGCTAAAGCTTACCAATCACCTCTCTACTGTTTAATCTTTGATAATTCTATCGGTGGTATATTCAGCTGCCGTCGTTAATTTACTTTACTAAAACAAATTCCATAAATTAAAATTATTTTATCCCTCTATCGCTCTATTCGTTTCGTTTCTATATTATATTTACCCTTTTAAATATTTTTTTTTATTTTATATTAAAATATCAGACACGCTTACTTTATCTCTTCCTTTCTCATACTCCATCTGCTTCGGATCCTGATAAAATAATATTTGACGATACTTAGATTTCATGCTAATATAACCATTTGTTGACTTTATAAATCAAAGATAAAAGTACTTGCAAATATTTGAAGTTGTGTCTGAGTAGGAATTATTTCAATTTACTTGAGCACCTGGAAAAAATAAAATATCATAACAATTTTTATTATTATTATTGAGAAAAAAATTAATACTCACCAGACTATTCATAAAATATTTATTTAAAAGCTTCCACTTGATAAATTGTCATTAAAAATTTTTTTTATGCAAAACTTAGAATCATTTCAATGAGTATAATAATAAATTGTACTGTACTTTTTTAACTATTGACATTTTTAAAGATATAAGCTCATCCTGATGTTACACTCATCAAAAGCTTTCATTTGAGTACCCACATGCATTTTCATATATTTTTCATATATACATATATATAATATATATAAATATGTGAAAAATTGATGTGGGTACTCAAATGAAAGGTCTCGATGAGTGTAACATCGGGATGAACTTATATCTTTAAAAATGTCAATAATTCACAAGATATCTGTTAAATTGTACTGTACTTTCTTAACTATTGAGGTTTTTAAAGATACAAGCTCATCCCGATGTTACACTTATCAAGAGCTTTCATTTGAGTACCCACATGCATTTTGATATATTTTTCATATATTCATATATTTAAATATATAAAATATATGAAAAATTGATGTGGGTATTCAAATGAAAGGTCTTGATGAGTGTAACATCGGGATGAACTTATATTTCAAAAAATGTCAATAGTTCACTAGATACAAGATCATTTCTTAATTTTGTATGTAGAGATAGAGCATTTTCGAATGCAGCCTAAATACTTATCATCATAATTGACTATTGGTGAGAATGATATAAAACCTTGAAAAGGTACAACTCCAGTTTAAGACCATTCTAATGATATCAAATTTAACCATGAAAACCCATTTTATCATATAAATACACTTGCCACAAAATTTTGCTTATTCTCTTAATTATATAGATGAATTTAAACGTTTCATATTTATTTTAAAGATATTTTCCGTGGAAATATGATTTTAAATTTATTTAAAGCTGTCAAAAAAAAAGCTCGTATCTCTTACTTTTAATTGTTGTTATCATTATTATTCTCCCTCGCTCTGCATCTGGGAGTATCTTTCTATGTAGTGCAAAAGCTCAAGGCTGGAGGTCAACGTATTATGGGTGAGTGCGCTTCAGGAGAAAGGAAGAACAATCCAGGCAGCACTTGAACGTGGAGGCAAACGAAGCGCAGCCAAGAGAAAATTGATGAGGATCTCCAGGCATAGTAGGCCGATGCCACCGGAAAGCTAAATCCTTCTGTTTAAAGTAAAGCCAGTTCTTGAGACTCCTCAGGCTAATTTCACCCTTGCCCTTTCATTCTTTCATTTCTTCTCCTTGTCCGGGCTGTCTCTGTTTTTCTCCATCTCCACTTAGCTCAGCGCTAGGAACCAAGCTCGAAGAAAAAAAAAACAAGAAATCTGGGGATGAGAGCTGAAACTGAAAGCAAAGAACCAGCAATTGAATTTCCCACTGAGAAAATTGCGGATTTGCCAGATTTGGCCGCTCAGACCTTGGCGATGAGTTCACTATTTGTGAATTTCAGACTGCCGCTGCATATCAGAAACGATTCAATCCGGTTTTATCGTCTTTACGTACTCGTATCACTTTACATTGAGATTATAAAACGCCCACTTTTTTAAATGAGTACGTATTATATAAATCAGCTTACTGATATATTTTTTTAAACCGATTACTTTTAGCTATTTTTAAGTAGATGCGTATGAATTTAAGTTTCGTATTAATTCTCGCGATACTTATCATCAAAAAAATTATATTAGTTTTTTTTTTTTTTCATCGAGTAAATTTAAACTGTTAACAACTTTCTACAAAAACTAAAGCAAAATAAAAAAAAAAAATAATTTTTTTGTGTAATTAGTTTTCAGGGAAAATTAGAATTTCGTAAAGTTTTCGAAAGCTCTATTTAAAATAAGACCAGATTGTAAGACGAAAAATTTGTTCAGTCGTCAAGTAACTTTAAAAAAGAAAACTTTAAAAAGAGAAGCAAAATTTTTGACGATACATCTCAATTGAAAAGAATAAAACTTGAATTTAAATAATTTTTCTATAAATCATCGGAACTCATCCATTGTTTCAAATAACACTTAGCCTTGAATAGCTGGTATTGTTCTCTCTCTTAAATGGTAATTCTGGGATACGTATGGTTTATCCAGTACTGTTGGTTGTATTGTTTTGAATTATTTATGTATGCTAACCAGGAACTGTTTCTCTTTACACACGTGTATACATATATTCGATTGGTGTTATTGTTGTTGCTGTTTCTGCCGTTGGAAGACTAAGCCATTATATATACGTATATAAATAAATGGATAAATCATATAAAAGAGAGAATGTGAACTGCTGAAGGATTTCACTTTTCAAATGGAATAAAGTATTACTGCAAAATTGTAAGATTTCTCTCTTTTGTACCACTCAAACGCTTCTCAATCCTCTTTTGTAGAATTTGAAAAGCTCCGTTTGGTAAATTTTTCCTTGAGTCATATCACTGTAGGTGTCTTAAAATACGCCGAAAATTCAAAGGAAAATTCTGAAAAATTTATTCGTCTTTGCAAATTTTTTCTCAATCATTTTTTGTGTTTGGGCATTAAAAAATTATTTAAAGTCTTTAAAAACTACGGATTTTTATGCAATCTCTATTTCTATTTCTTGTTTTTTTTTTTGCATATTTTTATTTTTAGCTTCTATATTTTTAACAAGAGGAATGAGATTTCGGATTCTAAGAGGTGTTTTGTACCTTGAGCACGTTAGTGTGAAGGAGGAAAACACCCCGGGGGATCCAGGAAATCGGATTATGAAATATCGTAACTTGTGAGCTTTAACAAAGTTTATTCGAGAGTGAAAAGCCGAGTAGGATTGTAGAACCCTGTTTTCTTATCCAACTGGACTCAACAACAGCCGGTGCCTTGACAATTTAACTACCGTCCTAACTCATTCTTCAAAGCGGCTGAAAATTTATGTAAATCCAACACAGTATTAACGTGTCATATTTACCGTTCTCCTGGGTACCAATAAATTCCAAATTATCCGAAACTCTCCATTTCAAATTCAAAATAATAAATGAAACAATATATCGCTGTTACAAATATTCAAAGCTTTTTACATATTTCCAATATGCAGAAAAACGCTGGAAGGTATTCGCGATCACTGGATAGCAAGCTCGCTATTCTCAATTGGCCTCTAAAAATATAAATTTTAAAAAATATATCTCCAACTGCCTTTTTTGGATCTGACAATATTGTTAATCCGTTTTTATTGACTCCCTTTTACCGAGAGTTACACGAGATAAAAAAGAATGAATGTTCAAAATATATAAACCATTGAGCGAGATAACAAATATCGTAAAAAATTTTCGTCATAAATGCAATATTTATGTAAAATAAATAGCAAACCAAATAACAAAGATCAATTGGTGCGTATGACCTACTTGATTTGATTTCATTATTTTTTGTCTGGTATTTTGATTCATATATATTTTACAAAACCTCTCTATCCGCGATGAATCGACAAAACTCGATATAGAGAAAAAGCTAAAGCTCGTCATCCATTATTGTACGTTCATTTCTATTTCTCTTGGGTAATAAACAAAATTCTCATAACTTGACATTTTCAGTATAAATATATATATATATATATATATATATATATAGCATATATATATATATATATATATATATATATATATATATATATATATATATATATATATTTAAATATTTATTTACTGGACGATAATTTTTTATTCTCTCCATTTGGAGGTCCTTTTTTCGTAATATTTTATTTTAAAATAAAATACGTCACGTACATGTACATTGTGCGCTCGTCACTGGCCACCGCTGTTATTTTCACAGGCGACGAGTTGGGGTACAAAAAATTTGTTCATGGTTATTGAGGCATACAAAACGAAATAATTATCCATAAAATAAATGCTACCCACGTATTTTATAGCTTCACTAAATATATTTACACAGTGTTACTCTCACATTAGGTAACTCGAGATGTCTGTATATAGATATATATTGTTTATAAATAAATACCGGTATATAATACACAGCATAGCACATTACAGCGCAGGAACTGTGCGTCAGAAACTCAAGGGATAGGAGAAACGTTGTGGAACGGCAAACGCCATAATTCAATTTATACCGTCTGAGTCTGCGGTAGGATTCAGCGACAGTGACTTTTAAAAACCCTGAGGATTTCTCGTGTCGTCGGCGCTCGCTGACATCCGCGCCAATTTTACTCCCGTCATTCTGCGACCACTTTTCACGGCAGCTACATCGTCATCTTCATTTTATACTCTACACTGAGTTTAACGTTTTAAAAAATAAAATTAAAACGAAATATAAAGTTTCATTCTAGCTACAATCTTCCCGACAGGATTGAATTAAAAGATTAACAGCACAAGTTAGTAACTTAATTAAAATTGAATAAATTACCGTGAAATAAAATTACTTTAATTATTGCTACTTAAAAAAAAGACATTAAATAAAGAGTAGTAAGATTTTGACCGAAAGTAAAGTTATTTTCAGAAGACGAATACTTTTACACAGAAAGAAAAATTTCTTGACTGGAGAACAAAATTCTTGGCTCAAGAAAATTTACTGGTATCTGAAGGAAGACCGCAGTTGTGTTGGCCGAAGTAAAAATTTTTTTGAAATTCTATTCTTGGTGGAAGTAATTTTTTCTTAATTCAAATGATCATAAATACTTGATACAATAAATTTTTATATTTGATCAAGATTTTTAGATACTTTAGGGAACCAGCGCCACTTACTTCAGCTGAGAAAAAATTTTTCTCACCTTGAGAAAATTTTTCTCTTGAATATTTGATACCTATTTTATATTATTTTAGCGTGCAATTATACATATTGAATGAAAAAAAATGATGAAATATTATTTGATCTTCCCATTTGACATGTTAATCAATAAAAATATGAATGAAAATTTATTTCTATCTTTATATTTAATTTTTGGAGCAAGAGAGAAATTTTGTCAAGACAAGAAAATTTACTTCTATCAAGAACTAAATTTTTTGGAGCTTTAAGGCTGAATTTTCTCAAAACAAAAAGATTTTCTTGACTTAAATAAATTTTCTTGGATCAAAATACGTATTTCTTAAAGCAAGAGAATTAATTTTGTTGGAATAAGTGAAATTTCTCTTCAAAAAATTTTTTTTTTCGCTCAAGAAAATAATAAGGAAGAAAAATATTGTCTTGGCTCAATTGAACTTTTTTTCTGTGTATGACTGAAAAATTTGCATGTGAAAGCACAACTATCCCTTTTAAAAAAAAATAAGCTTGAGCGAAGAAAATGACAGACCCGGTACGGCCAGGGACTGAGGTGTAGTGAGGTATTTTACTTTCGCTATAAATACCCTTTCGGGAATATAAGAAGGTAGATGAAACCTTGAAGTAACGGAAATGAGAGTGGATATAAGGGTGAAGAAGGTTTTTAACTCGGGATCGATTTGCTGTATAAGCTTGCCAGCTTTCACCGGCCTTTAGGATAAAGTGAAAAAGTAGAAAAGTTGATGGGACTGGTTCATATATGTTTACACATATGTATATATAGATGTATGTATAAATAGAAGTAGCAGCATGTCTACAACGACAGTATAAAATCTCCAGGGTCTGGAAAGGCGTTTCTTCGCTAGTGCTTTTTTGTTAGCCAGGTGAATTCTCAATTCAACCTACACGCGTTTAAGAATATAGAAAATTCAAAGTTTTTTACGGTGTTGTGCTATTTTAAAGTTTAAAAGTGGCTTTCTTAGCGACAGAAGAACAACAAAACTTGGATGAAGAACGAGTAAAAGTAAAAAAAAATGATGAATTTAAATAATGGCAGTAGAGGTAACTCAAGAGAAAGGGAAATTTTTTTTTAGCTAATTTAAAGTCTACTACTGAATTTTGGAGTGGCTAATGTAAGAAATAATTTAAAAGAAATAGCAATCTCAATCAGCTCCCCTAGAATTACATTATCTACATCAAAGGTAAACCAAAGGGGAACGAAAAAGACATCAAAGTTACCATCGAATTATCTTATATTGCCATTTATACAACCACAAAATGTAGGCTCGTAATCTTGGGAAAAGTTATTAAGTTAGTCACTTTATAATACCGTTTCTCCCTTCTGTTGTCAATACCAACAATGGATTATATCTAGATCAAAGGAAATATACTTTCAGTACGTGCGTTCAAGCACAAAAATAATAACAAGAAAAGTATGCCGGAATCAGAAACTGATTTTGGGTTTATATTGAGAAAAAAAAAATAAAATATATAAGTTAAATCAAATTGTCGTTTCCCCACTTGAGAAATCTGCCCTAACTACATTTAAAATCACAGAGGGCGTACAAGGGGCCGGAAAATTGAGTTTGCCGTACAAGAAAGCTGTATTTTTTTTTTATTTTCTTTTTATAACTTTCTCTTTGGCTATATTGACTTGGTAAGTCACTAAATCCAACGTTAAAACGTATTCCTCACTGTCAGCTGTTTTTTGTCAGTCCGAAAACACAGAAAATCTAGACAGCAAAAAATAATGCAATTTTCCTGAAATCTCGAGTTCACAAGCAGAAGATTCCTATGCGCTCTACTAAAAAGTAAATGCTGTTTGCATCTTCAAGAAGACCTACTCTACTCTACATACATCCATACGGTTCGCGAAATTCAACCCTAATTCGATAGTAGTAAAAGCGGTTTTATTATCGATCGACAACGATATTTTCTTATTTGTTTTTTGTCATTTATGATAACCTTTATGATATGTCACACATATCAAATGTGTCAGAGACATTTGTCTTTTCCACGAATATGAGCATAACAGACCGCCCTGGGGTATTATATAGTAGAACGATAAATAAAGCGACAAATCGTCGTTAGAACCCCCGACGTGTGTGACGCGAGTAAATGAAAAAAAGGAGCAAGAAGAAAAGTATAAAAGAAGAAAAAAAAATAAATGTATACATGTATAAATCCACAAACTGCCTCTCGTGGTTTACACTACACTGAATCGGTCTCACTGGAGTTTCTTATATTTAAAATGAGTGTCACGCCTTCGAATAAGGCAGTATCGTTGTAAAATATTGTGTATGTGCAAAATCGTTTTCTCCCGCGGGGACGAGTCGTAGGGTGAGATGATTCAACGCGACTGATCAGACTTATAAATCGATATTTCCTCACAGCTTTGACACACTCTAAGTATACAAGTATATACCTACGTACAAATATACAAACATATAAAATGTTCAGAGGTTCGCTAAGTCGTGTAAGCATTTCCGAGACACATATATCAACCACCCTTATAATTAAACCTTCAGCTTGACAGCTTTCTATCTATTTTATCGTTTGGATCCTGATAGATGTTCTTGTTTTGCTCCACTGAATGAACCGGAAAAAATTGATACGGTGGATATACTTTAACATATATTAGGACATATACAAGTTTGCACATTTTAGTTTCCTCCAACTGGAAATGTTCAGCCATTCTGAGATGTACCAAAAAGAAACTCAATAAAGTTTAAGGGTCCGCTTGTTTTCTTTCACCACAACCATTTTTATGTCCATGTTTATGGATATCTTCGGCTTTATATTTTTCTTCTCCTATTTACAAATTTTATCTTACAATATAATATCACTATCTTTTGGTTGTTAAATACTTTCGCGTAATTTATCCCCAACAAAGTCAGACAACAAAGTATTTGTCATTAAATTCCCTTTGAAGCAAAGCGCGTTTTAAATCCTTTGATATCTTTTCTCGTCTTAAAAACCGAGAACTGGCCACTTGAGACAGCAAAAATAAAGCTCAGCCCACTTCCAACGATGAATTCATCTCCGTCACAACGACTGCATTACAAGCTCAGACTCGGACTACTTATGAAAAATTTCCGCGGCAAATAAACCGTAAGACTTTAACAATTGTTAGAGCCTTTGAAGAAAAGCATAAACAAACTGGAAGTCTAACAAAACTCGGCAGTAATCTTGGTAACGAGCGAGCAGTACCCTGAATTTTGGGAACATTTCTCTCAATCTCTTGATCCTCCTTTAACTTCAGGAGCGTGACCGAGTCTGAAACTCCCAGGTTTCTCTGGATATCGGAGAGCTTGCGGTGAACCAGAGTTCGCTTTTCCAAGTGAACAATGAAAAGCATCAATCGGCCGTCCGAACACCAGCACGAAATTTCTCTGGTTGTTTCTATCGCATCTGGCTTTCCCTATCTAGCTCACTTCTTTCTAATCCACCCCGTTTGTTTCCGAAGCCATTTCTACTGGTTGCTCTCTGCTCTCTATACTCGGAATACTAGCACCATCGGTCTTACTTTCAATGTATACTTACTGGCAAGCCATACGTCTTTCTACCCCCGGGCTTGTGTATGGGTACATTTATCCAAGAAAACCGAAAGTCTGCTGGCGGATGGCAAAGCATTGGCGGCATTTAACCTTGCACTTGGCTATTACTTTAGAAGGGAGTGAAATAGCAAAGGGGGTGGCTTAACATTCCATTTAAAGTGAAACTGTTCTCGAGGGAGTGTATACTAACAGCTACTACTAAAAAACCCACGGGCATTTCTTTGTGTACTTTTTCCCTTCACTAACATTAGGATTATGTATGGCAGACATATGGCAGTAAACTTTACCTTTTTCATTTTCTTCCCTTCATTTTTTATGTTATTTTCATGTTTTTTCTTTAAAAATACGAAAAAAAATGTTAAAAGTTTGAATAGTTTGTAAAAATTTGAAAAACTTTTTTCGTCTTCAAATCCACTGGTGGAAAAAAAATAAAGAGATGCAAATGGCAGGAGGAAATCACCGGGATGTCCGCTAGAAGATTGTGCTCCTATCCGGTTTTCTGGCGTAGTAATGCAGTGGTTGCCCAAAAGCGTAGGTATATAAAATTTACGGTTATAGCCAATGTATTTCTATGTGACATTCTAATAATTGACAGGTTCGATATAAATTCTCATATAAATCCAGTTATTTCTCTTGCCATCTCTCTTTTTCTTGCTATCCATCTCTCTCTTCATCCCTTGTGCGCATTCTCTATCATTGGACTCTAGTTGCGAGTGCCCGACTTGTTACATATATCCGCTGTTCCAGCTACTAAGGGGCCATTTCTATTTCACGAGGGTGGTCTACAAATATATCTACTGATATATAGATATAAATTTATATTACGACAGATAGTAACCATAGCAATAGTGTCGCGTAAAGTGAATTGACGTATATTTGACACGATGATTGGAATTGATCAGAATTTAGGTCGGAAATAACAAGTTGAAATAGCGTTGGACTAACAGCCGATGCATATTCTATGTAACTGGAATTAAATTGAATCATTTTCATAATTTTATATTCAATTTATTCTCTGGTATTTTTTTTATAAATAAGTCCCAGAAAAATCTTGGGTTTAAGAATAAAAAATTAATCTTAAAAGTCAATGCCAATCCCTCAATCACTTTTATCAAAAATGATGATATACTGATTAAAAAATTAATTGACTAATAATAAATTCATTTATTTGGAAACAATTCTTTCATTTATTAAATATCAATAAATATTTTTTTAATAGTAAGTACATTTATTTACTATTAACAAATATTTATTAACAGACGATAAATATTCTTTAATATTAAATATTAAAGTTTATTTAAGGGGTTATATAAACTTGTAAGTCCGAAAAAATGTGTTTCTTTGCGAATTTTTTGTGAAGAGGCTTTTCATTAAATAAATACATAGATTAAATGTACATATAGCCAATTTAATTTATTTTAAGAATTCGCGATGTATTTATAAAAATATTAAGTTCCGTTAGTAGCTAAGCAAGGAGGGTTTGATCCCCGATAAGGTAGATTTCTGCAGTACCGACATTTGGGTTTCTGCCTTAGATTGCTGTTGGTGTTTCTGCGATATCGAAGGTCGTTTTTTTGTGTTCTTTTTTACCGGCTGTTGGGGAGTGGCATCGATTTGTTGATCGATTTTTACCGTTGGGGATTATCATCGATTTTTATCGACTGTTGAGGATTATCATCGATTTGGTGATCGATTGTTTGAGGTCAAATTGCTACCACCCAACAGCAGAGTTGATACCTTTGCCGGGTATCAGCTTTGGTGTTGATGTGATATGCACTTATTTGATGTGATGATGAATTTTGTATATATTTAAATGACTTGTAGTATATGCGAGAAAGTTCGATACTTACGCCGCTCTGGTGGGATGAAATGGAGGTGTAGGTATTGAAGTTTATTTATCGATTTGAGGTAAGTTTTTGTCGATAGTTTGATGTCAACTAGTGATCTATGTTATTGACTGCAGGGTATTGTTAACAGTCGGTTTGATACCGAATGATGTTCTGTTTTATCGATGTGGGGTAAGAGTTTTTTGAATTTTAACATTTTTTAGCCTCTCCTCTCTCGATTACATCATGTTTTTACGTCATCCGACAAGTTTGAACCTGTTTTTTAGCGTCGTCATCGTGAATTTTAACGTTTTTTAACCCCTCCTCTTTCGATTACATCATGTTTTTACGTCATCCGGCAAGTTTAAACCTGTTTTTGGCGTCGTCGTTGGGAGGGGATCTTTGGTGGGGGAGTTATACTTACTTGCCTCCAAATTTCAGTCCTCTGCTTGCAATCATTTGAATCAGTTGTATAATCCATGGATAAATTGACTGATATCGAACGCGACTGAAATTATGTGAAATTATATGAAATTATGTGAAATTATGTGCTATCCATACACATAATTTCAGTCGATTCGTTCAAGAGATAACTTCACATAACTTCACATAATTTCAGTCGCAGAAACACCAACAACAATCTTCGATAAGACAGAAACCCAAATATCGGTACTGCAGAAATCTATTTTATCGGGGGGTCAATCCCTCCTTGCTTAGCTACTTCCGTTGTTCCTGTAGTAGATCTCCTGAAGGACCTCCACAAAAAGGTGTCTGGCGGTGAGGAAGATATCTCTGATCCAAATTATCAGAAATAAAAAAAAAACAAAAGATTTATTTTGAGGATATATGAATACAGGCAATGATCGATGGAATAGTCAAAATTTTAATTTTTGACAAAATCGCGGCTTCCCAAAAAAAATGGTTTTTTTGAAGAAAATCTACAGTTTAAAGTAGCTTAAAAAATCGAAATTATTACCAGAAACCTTATTCCTTCGATCATTACCTGATACAAGTATTCAAGAAGATCGTGTGAAAATTTTAAGCTGATCGATCCAACCGTTACAGAGAAATTTTCTTTACCGACTTTGAAAATACCGTTTCGAGAAAAACACGTTTGAAGTTTTGGGAACCATTTAAACTAAGTAAAAAAATCTTTACAAATACGCTAATTCCTCCGAAATTATTTGCCAGATCAATGTGAAATTTTCGGACAATATTCTCAAATATATAATATATACATTCAAAATATGCTAAAAAAATTCGATTTTTTCAAAATTACAAGTGGATATAACCCGTTAATATTAACAAATTTCTCTATTAGTGTAACTTTCCAAAAATAAAAAATTTTATTTATAAAAAAATTAAATACATTTATTTTTGACTGTCGGTTCTGCAAAATTATTACTAATTTCATTTATCGAGGTACTATGCTATCTATACATCCACACTTTGAAATCATATTAGATATCTAAATTGATCGTATTGATATGCGAAAATAGTTTTATCGCGCTAGTACTGGGTGGTCGTTTACTCTTAATAACCCCGCGCTTGTTCGGAAGCTACGATAACAAAAGAGAGTGCGAATGAGGGCATACAATAGAGATTGAATTTAGAATTGCATACAGTGACATGATCAATAAACGACGTGCATGCGTGCTGAAATATTAATTCGTAAAAATTTCTTTTATTACTTACTGAGAATTCAGATGTTATAATAAATCTTTTTATTTTTATTTTCTTATTCTATGGCTGCCAGAAAAATTCCAATGACGAGAACGACGACTGGCAGAGAGACGAGGACCAAAAAAGTATATATAGGTATATATTTGAGAGTATATCGGTAGTAACGGCGGGCTTATAAGAGGTCGATAGTCGTTTACGGCGAGTGAGAAGAGAAATAGAGAAAAAGAAGTAGTCAGATAAGGGGATGAGGCTCAGAAATACCGGAGTCGTAGCAGAAGGGGATGAGGATAGGGATGGGGGGTTTAAATGGGAAGCCGTCGGATTATATGAAGTCCTGACGACATGCGGGCTTCCACGACGTGAGAATACCGAACGTGCCTTCTCCGCGGAATCCCGTCATATTCCCTCGGAAAATAAAAGTCTTGGGAAACTGCCTTGGTTGATCCTCGGAGAAAGGACGAATGACCATAAGAGAGCTTTTCCAAATACTTTTCGCGATCTCGCTTTTGCTATCTCTGCTCCTTTACTTTTTCACTGTTATATATGTATGTGTGTACACTTGCTTCATTCCATACCTTCTATAAAATTTTCCGTGTGTGTAAGTGTGAGAGCGTATCTGTTAACTCTTGAGACCGACCAGGGAAGAAGTACTCTGGGGGTTATTGAGATAAAACAGAGTCAAGTTGCCCAGGGATGAGTAAGAGAATAAAAGGGCGGGCCGGAGTCGAGATCATAGATGTAGATAGAAAATACTCCTATAGGAGTGGAAGTCACGTTAAATTTTATTTATAATACGTTGAATACCTTGAAATACGAAAATTCCAGTCCTTCGATTATCTCTATCTACTAATATACATTCCGTACATACTTTCATTCGCTAACGTTTTTTTTTGGCCCCTATTTATATTGATATTTATATTGATATTGATATTAATACGTTTATTTACTGCTTTAATATCAAATCGCTGAGGATAACTGATGGAATTCGATGAAAGATTAAAACACTGATAGAAGGATTTAGTTCTATTTAATAAAATTTAGTAACAGATACTAAATGATTTAGTAACAAACCTTTAATTACCAAATATTTAGTAACAGATACTAAATTATTTATTAAAGCCCATTTAGTTCCTCCAAATAAATATTTAGTAGTATTAAACAAATGATTTATTGCTACTGAATAAATCGTTTATTGGTATCAAAGAAATTAATTTTTTAACTAATTTTAGCGTGTAACTTAACTTTTTAACTTAAAATAAATTAAAATAAATAATTTTACGTAAAAATATAAGGTATTATAAAGAAAAGAATCTCATTAAATTCGATTTTTTTGTTTGAGACATTTATAAAATTTAAAATTAAATAAATTTTTAACATATCAATAATAGACAAATTAAAAATGTAAACTAAACTTCACTGAGAAAAGACATAAATAGAAGACATTTATTGGGGGTATGTGTGTTTTTAAAGGTTTGATAAATCCCCCAAAATCGAGCTGAATAAAATAATTTAAGTTAATGAATAGGTAATATATCGCATAAACATTGGAATTAGAGCATAGCTATCTACCGACAATACTTACCAGAGAAATATTTAGTACCTGTTACTAAATATTATTTGGTGGAAATAAATATTTATTTCCATGTAATAAGGCTTTGTTCATCTAAAGAAATCATTTATTAAACTGCAACAAATAATATTAATGGGTACAAAATATTTTGTTTCTCTCAAATAAATGAATAAAAATTTTGTTACTAAATCAGTTTAGTACTCCGTACTAAATCCTTCTATCAGTGTAGATATATTTCAGATTCTTGATATTAAAAATTCTATTGACTAAATTTTTTTTTCTCGCAAAAAATTTATAAACTTTTATATAGAAAATATATAACACAAAATATATATTTTATAAATAAAAAAATTTATAAATTGAAATTTAAACTTTTTTTATAAAATTTAAATCTCCCGAAATCGAGCTGAATAAAATAATTTAAGTCAGTGAATAGGTTATGTATCACATAAACATTGGAATTAAAGCACAGCCATGTACCGACAATATTTACCAAAGAAATATTTAGTACTTGTTACCAAATATTATTCGGTGGAAATAAATATTTATATCCATGTAAAAAAGCTTTGTTCATAAAAAGAAATCATTTATTACACTGTAACAAATAATATTAATGGGTACAAAATATTTGTTTCTCCCAAATAAATGAATAAAAATTTTGTTACTAAATCAGTTTAATACTCCGTACTAAATCCTTTTATTAGTGAATAAGGGCCGTTAGTTGACGATGACTTAAATACCAGTGGAAATAACTGTAAGCTTAAAGTTTAATAAAGCAAAGCAACGGTTCGATTACTTGAGAATATCGCTAACGCAAGCCAGAAATCCAAGGAAGTAATACGGGCGCGGTTGAGGTTTTACCCTCGAGTGCACGAAAATTTATATCCAGTTAGACTAGCCAAACGGCCTTTCCGGCTTCGTGAATTGGCTCACGGGCCAATGAAACTCTAGTAATTCTAAGAATATTTTCCGTATATGGAGTATGTATAAAAGACATAAGAAATAATGCATCCCATACTTTTACTATTTCTGCTGTTGCTGGTTATACTTTTAGCCATTTACTTTTTACGGTAAATTTCAGCTTTCAAATACAAATATTTATTTCTGTCTGTGATTCTTTGCATTGTGGGACGAAAGTAAAAAAATAAATAAATAAATTGAACCGAAATTTTAATTTTATTGCTTTGCATCATTTATTCAACAATGATAAAAAAAACAAAGTTCAGATTCATGAAATAAAAATAAAAGTCGTATTTGTAGATAAGCAATCAAGAAAATCGACTCGTTTTCGTTTATAGATACCCGCGTAAGTAAATAGGATCGAAAAGTTGAAATGAACTTCTTTTGCTCTTTTTCACGCTCGGTTTCGGGGTAAAGTCAACTAGGTTGACTCTACCCGGACAATTCTCCATATTCCCCTTCTCTCGGGCATGGAAAAAGGAAAAAAATCTAAAAAAGTCACCAGAAGAAAGCTGTGTATAAGACGTCCCGCGTATTTTTCTTGCAACCTCTACGTCGTAAAAGAAATTGATTTCGCTCCCCCTTAAGGCGTTGCCGCACAAGAATAACCCGTTTTTATTAGAATTTTTCAATCCCACAACGCAATACACGGCACTCTATTTGGTATACCTATATACTCATACATATATCTAAATATATAAGAAGATGGTTGATAAAAAAATATTTTTTCTTATATTTTACGTGGCGATGGCGTCTTTGTAAAAGGCCATGACGGAAAATAAGAGCGCAAAAAATAGAGTAGTTCCGGAAGTAAGAGCCCCGGTATAAGAATATTGTGAAGAACCAGAAAAGGTTTCTCTCTTGAGTTGTCTCTTCTTCTGTAACTGCTACTGCTACTATCTCTTTGCTTCTTTCCCGTCTTTCCTTTGCCCAACATCTTTTCTCTCGCTCACTGCACTCTTTAGCCGTATGTTTTTGTCCCCGTCAAGTCAAGAGATACTTCGAAGATTTCTCATCTGGAAAATAGTCCAGATTTTCAACGAATAATTTAACTCCCGTAGACACGGACGAATAGACGCAATATCCTTCTCACTTTTGCCGCTCTAATGTTTTGAGCCTTGAGATTTTTTATACAATAAAACCACCCTACTTTACGACCCATCGCAACCATGAAAAATAATTAAATAAATTCCAGATAATAAAATGTCAAATCTTTTTTTAAGCTATCATTTCGTAACAAATCTCCATGCAGAGGTAAAACTTTGAAAGTTTTGATATTAATCAAGAGTGCTTAGACGATAATTTACAAAAGATTGAGAGAAAACTGTATTTAATAAAAAAAAAAGACAGCAGATAAAAGTTCGAGAGTAATCAATCAATCATACGATTCTATCAATCAATTTTAATGTCAGTCACGGTCGTTGAATACTCGTCTATCTCAGAATAAAAAATTTTACGTCAACAAAATCACTTTTATGATTATTTTCTTAAGCCTAAACAGATTTTCTTTTAAATCTACTTGATTATTTTTTTTATAATCTATATTATTAAGCAAATAAGCAAAATTTTGTGGCCAGTGTGTTTATATGATAAAATAGGTTTTTATGGTTAAATTTGGTATCATTGCACAGAAAAAAAAATTAACTTGATTCAAGAGAAAAATTCTTGAACCAAGAATATAATTTTGAAGAGGGTAATTCTCTTGAATCAAGACAAAAAATTCTTGAATAAAGTAAAATTTCCATAAATCAAGAAAAATTTTCTTAAATAAAGAATTTTTCCACTCAAACCAAGAATATTGAGCTCTTCAAAAATATATTCTTGACTCACGAACATTTTTTTTTCTGTGTGGAAAAGTCTTGACTTGAATTTGTGCCTTTTCAAGGTTTCATATCATTCTCACCAATAGTCTATTTATGATAATAAGTATTTAGGCTGCATTCGAAAATGCTCTATCTCTGGATACATAATTAAAAAATGACCCGGTATCTCGTGAACTATTGACATTGTTAAAGATAGAAGGTCATCCCGATGTTACACTCATCAAGACCTTTCATTTAAGTACCCACATCAATTTTTCATATATTTATATATATATAATATATATGTATATATGAAAAATATATCGAAATGCATGTGGGTACTCAAATGAAAGCTCTTGATGAGATTAACATTAGGATGAGCTTATATCTTTAAAAACGTCAATAGTTAAAAAAGTACAGTGCAATTTAACAAAAGTCATTATTTAATAAAGCAAAATTTTATTTATTTATAGTTCACAAGTCACGGCAGTCACATAGTGACTGCAAGGTCGTTTAACATTGATTTAGTTATTGGACAATAATTAGAGGATTTAAAATTAATCAAAACTTTTATCCAATAATAAAATAAAAATTTAATTGAATAATTTATTAAATTTTACGAAAACTGATCTCAAATTATTCACTACAACGTTAGAGCAAGCTTATATAAGCTCGGAAATTTTTTATATTTTCTTATTAAAAAAAAAAAAAAATATAGATTAAAATAAAAATTGCAACGTTGAATTTTCGAGACTGATCAACACGTCACAATATCAAAAGTGCGAAGATAATCCGAATCGGAAACAAGGTAATGGAGCATATCAAGCCTGATCGCACTAGTCACGATGACAGGGTCGTGATGAATCGCAACTCTAATGGGCGTCCCATCCCTCCAATGCTGTGTCCCTCTTCAGACTGTCGGTGTTTCACAAGTGACATTTCTCATTCCCGACTGTGTTTTCTGCAACTCTGCGTCGTCGCGTCTGTTAATTTTTCATTTCCCCAATACTGTAGAGACACAACTCGACGTACGCTTCCGAATAAAACAAACTTCAATCTCGATAACAAAATATCCATTTATTACCAGTTTTAATAGAATTAAAGCTATTTTATTTTCATTTTTAACCCGTTTTTTCCAAAAAAAACTTTCTTCTTTATTCTTTTAAACCGAACAATCTGAATCTTTAATTAAACCATCAAGTTGTCGAAATTTAAAGACGTTTCTAGCTGGAAATAGTTAGTTATTGATGAAGAATCGGGTTTGCTCTCTTGGTGTACAAAGATAGAGAGGTTTCAGCAATCTCAAATCAGCCTGACGTTGACGGTGAAAATAGTGGTTACACCTTGACGTTGAAATCGTATCTCATTCACTTTCATTTATGTATGATATGTTACAAGTGTGCCTGCAATGCAAACCACTATCGATTGGTTCTCTGGCATATATAAATATATACCTTCGCCACTGCAAATTTCACAAACCCATCGATTCCCTCAGCCTTATTATTGTTTCAAGCTTCTCAATTTCCACCTATATCATCAAATAAGTTTCGTTACATAATCAGCTTTCCTGTTTATAGGTACCACATTTAACTATAAAATATACCAACTCTACACGGAGAAAAATTAATTATACTATTTACTATACAAAAATATTAACTCCTACTATCTGAAATGGTAATAAAATTAATTAGTCACAAATTAATAGGTGGTATTATTGACAATTGTAATAGTTACTATTAATAATGGTAACGATTCCTATCGAAAACTAGAATTGTCATTTTTAAAAATTATAACTGCTATAATCGAAGATGGTAACTGTAACCATCTCAGATTGTAAAAATTCTGAAAGAAAAAATAATATAAATTTATTTAATTAAATTCTTTATTTGCATCCATATTTTAGTTACGTACATTTTTTTTTAAATATTAAAACAAGTAATAACACAATCGTTTAAATCCATATATGATAAAAATTTCCAAATATTAGAGCTGTTATTGATTACTTTGAATGACACAATTTTTGAAAATTATGTTTATTAAAAATTTTTTGTAAGATTTAAAATTTTTTTTTTGAAATTTCAATTTTATTGAAAATTTTGATTTTTTTGGAAATTTCAAATTTTTTTTGAAAAATTTGGCGTTGAAACTTGTTTGAGACAAATATAAATTCAATCCGAATTAAATCCCGATTTTTTGTGCACTACACTGCGCTACAACTGCTTTTAGTTAATTCAAAAATGCATCCACGCTAACACAAGTTCTTTATTTTTTAAATATTTTTTACTAGCTTAGATAGTAACTATTATCATTACTAATGGTAACTGCAACCATCAGGTTATATTAGGAATTACGATTTTGATAATAGTAGTAACTAGTTAAAATTATAAAAGCTATTATTACTGATTACCATCATAATAGTAGTAGTTACCATCAGGATGGTAACTACTACAATTCAGATGGTTTACATAATTATTTAAATAATATTTACTACTTTCGAATTCAGTTAATAGATTTTACTATAACTAGATAATAAACTCTACTATAAAATTTTCTTTGTGTATTTCTTTCAATATAGATAATCAATTTCAATGAGCGTGTTCGAGCAATCAACAGTATGATTATCGGAAGATTTTGTATTCCAGTTGTTCATTAAATATTCACCCCTACTGAATCAGCTTATATTTTACCTTATAAAGCAGTTTAAATATTTAATCAAATTATTAATTAATAATGAAAGGCCGGAAATCAACGTAAATATTTTAAATTCTTTCGTCAATATGATTTTTGTAAACACGCATAGCTTAAAAAAAAATAGAACAGAATTTAGTTTTAAATTTATTTCACGAAACAGAATAAATAAAAAACTGGAGAGTTGATTTTGTTATTCAGACAGACCTAGGGTTTGCTTGGAATGTCCGTGAGGCATCGCGGAATAGCATTGTAGCCGTAAAACAGAATATCCGTAGGGTGAGAAAGTTAAAGGGTGAATTGTGAAATAAATGGTGCGATTCGTTTTGCTGGTAGGTATGGTCTAGACCAGCAGACTGACTGGTCAGCCTGACTCTCTCCAGCTCAATGGAGCATTTAAATGAATTAAACTCAGCGTACGGTCGTATGCATTATTCCACCGGCGACTCGTCCGAAAATTTTAAATAAAATATAGAATAAAAAAAAAAGAAACACTCACTCGCAACAGTCAGCATTTTACCAAGGGCACCGAATGTACGCGTCATCGAATGTACCTAGCGTATGAACTTTGGCGGAAAAATTTTTTTAAGGTTGAATTAAAATCAGTAAAGCAAGTTAATCCGATTATAAAATATTTAAAGTTTAATTTATTTGATGGCCACCAGTGGTAGCAATAAGAGGAAATCTATCGAGTCATAAATAGTTGGGATTAACCTTTCTACTTCTACGTGAGAAAGTACTGCTCGGATATTAAATGTCAGCGATAGTTGCAATTCAAAGCTACGCAACCACTCTATCGTGGAACAATCTGCCTCGACGATCAGACTATCATCGTGATGATGATGTCCCGCATACTAAGCACGGGATTTGACTCTCGTGCATATTAATTGCTTCTATATCTTCCCTTATCTGCTTTTCGTCGGCTTTGACACTTTATACTCTCTATCAAGTAACATCAAACGTAGTGTCTTTTCATTTGTTCCTAATCTCGTCACTGTTTTTCTAAATTCAATATTTACGTCTTTATTAATTTTAATGATCAATTTTCAATTTAAATTGCAATTAAAATAAAGCAGTATACAAAATTAAGAGCTAAATTTTTAGAATGTTGTTAATCGATATTCGATACTTTATTTATTTCTTAAAACTTTGATTTATCTTATCACAAAATTTTTTATTAATTTTCCAATATTTATTGTCCTTACACAAGTAAATAATTTTGAAGAACTTTATCTTCTTGATTTGAATGGAAAAATTCTTAAACTAGGAAATTTTTCTTGGTTTAAATAAATTTTACTTGATTCAAGAATTTTTTGTCTTGATTCAATTTAATTTTTTTTTCCTGTGTGTAATTAGAATCCTCAATTAATAAATTCAGTTATCAACAATTAGACTTGCAACCTTCGGGAAACTATAATCTTTCCCAATTGTTTCAAAGCCGACTTAACCATTGAAGGGACGTAATCTGCTTATATCGTTTCAAAATCCTCACTCTGCTGATTGGTCTATGCTTAATCAATCGAAATTGGATATATTTAATGTAGATAAGCGGTGTTGTTAAGAAAAATAGGTGGATTAAAGGAAAAAATTATTAATTTTTGAAGGATAAAGATCAATATAATCGTGAAAATACTATTTAAAAATTTTTAATTAATATAACAGCTCAAATGCAATCAAGAATAAACCTCAAAAAATTTTAATTTTAATTTTGTAGTAAACCCCCATGAAAAAAAATATAAAAAATATATTTTAAATATATGAAAAATCTATAAACAATATATAAATATATAAAAAATATGTATAGTAAATATATTTTTAATAACTACTTTTTAGCCGATTTTTATATATATTTTATATATTTTAAATATATTTTAGATATATTCTAAAATACATAGAAAATACATAGCTAAAGATATAAAAAAAAATATATTTTGAATATATCTAAAATATATTTGAAATATATAAAATATACATGAAAATCGGCCAAAAGTTAGTTATTAAAAATATATTTACTATACATAATTTATACATATTTATATATTTTTTATAGATTTTTAATATATTTAAAATATATATTTTTTTTTTCATGGGGAAATAAGATGTTTTATTTGATGATTTATAATACACTTTATAAAATAATCTAAAAAACTTTGAGTGATCTGATATACTAACACATATTTTTAGAGCGAAAAAATCTGTAGACCATAAACTATAAAGAGTTTTTTTAGGTCACAGGCATGTGA
The DNA here is from genome assembly GCF_020080835.1 of Cotesia glomerata. NCBI lineage: Eukaryota > Metazoa > Arthropoda > Insecta > Hymenoptera > Braconidae > Cotesia > Cotesia glomerata. The sequence goes on from NC_058158.1 coordinate 8,039,946, forward strand.
GCATTATTGCTTATCGATCGAGTTTTTCATAAATTGAAAAATGTAAAATGACATTGGATCGTCATGAAGAAAAGGGAAAAATTTTTTAGGCCACTGGGTATTTATTAGCCATTGTTAAACGTGAAACTGCTAAAAGTTCAGGCTATAACAAAAGTTTACGGTTCTTGCTTATTTTTTTTTCTTTAAAATTTTTTGCGTTTATGTTCAGTGAGATCTTCAATCACCAACGGACCACAAGTGGAAATAGAGGCGATAATAAAAAAATAAAAATAAAAAGCTCGGGTGTATTTTGAGTAACTGCATATGTTCTATACAACCGTGTGTCGAGAAATATGATTTAAGATCCTATTACGATAAAAATGGATTCGATGATCGGTATACCCGCGTCGTTATTATCATAAAGTAGCAATAAAAATTTATTGGCACGTTTCAGTATGGCGCGCGATCTAAGCCATTACCGTATGATAGACCATCAAGGTTGCAGTCATGAAAAACCGGGAAAATGTAGATTAACGTTAAAACCTCTATAATTCCTGCTGCACCCTGACTTGGAGAATACTTTCACTGAAAGAACTCTTTATTTTTATGCTACTTTTATTTCTAACCCATCCTCTTCGGAAACGTTAGTTTTTATATAAATGCCGTTTCCCACAATAGCATCCTAATAAAAAGATAAAATTTAAAAAAAATAAAAATAACTTATACTATTTCCAAAGAAAAATTGAGCCCCATAGTTTCGACTCGACGAAATAAGGCAATAATCACTCTCATCTCAACTATACTCGTTATACTCGTACAACAAACTTTTAACAAGTACTACAGACTCACCAGCTATTACGCAAAATACCTTTTATTTTATTTCTCTTCTCAATAACAACGATAACTACTATGCACTATTTTAAGAGAAAACTTAAGAAATATATATATAGATGATAATAACCTCTTCTCGATCGAGCTGGCTCTTCAACTATAAACTTCATTTTTATTGGCATTTTTTGAAAACAAATTTTATTTTAAAAAGTAAATAATATTTTTCCAAGTTTTTTTAAGCTAACTTAAACTAATACAAGTGTGATTATTTAATTTCAACCATTAAAACTACACAGAAAGAAAAATTTCTTGACTGGAGAACAAAATTCTTGGCTCAAGAAAATTTACTGGTATCTGAAGGAAGACCGCAGTTGTGTTGGCCGAAGTAAAAATTTTTTTTGAAATTCTATTCTTGGTGGAAGTCATTTTTTCTTAATTCAAATTATCATAATTACTTGATACAATTAATTTTTATATTTGATCAAAATTTTTAAATACTTTAGGGAAGCAGCGCCACCTACTTGAGAAAATTTTTCTCTTGAATATTTGATACCCATTTTATATTATTTTAGCGTGCAATTATACATATTGAATGAAAAAAAATGATTCAATATTATTTGATCTTCCCATTTGACATGTTAGTCAATAAAAATATTCATGAAAATTTTTTTCTATCTTTGTATTTAATTTTTTGGAGCTAGAGAGAAATTTTTTCAAGACAAGAAAATTTACTTCTATCAAGAACTAAATTTTTTGGAGCTTCAAGGTTGAATTTTCTCAAAACAACAAGATTTTCTTGGATCAAGATACGTATTTCTTAAAGCAAAAGAATAAATTTGTTGGAATAAGTGAAATTTCTTGTCAAAAAAAAATTTTTTTTCGCTCAAGAAAATAATTAGGAAGAAAAATATTTTCTTGGCTCAAATGAATCTTTTTTTCTGTGTATCTAAATTTAACCCATAATACTCTTGAATCAATAATAAGATGTCTCACTTTCGAGAATTTCCTTACTAAATTATTCACCGAGTCTATAAATATAAAATTCGAGTGGAAATCCGAGCAATCAAGTAAGCGTCTTAACTCAGCTCAATTGACTACTTATCAATGATTGTTGATATCAAATAATCTAAAATCAAATTTTATAAATTACACCATTACTCATTACTCGATTTAAATTTAATATCTGAATAAATCGTTGCCTCGAAAAGCTCTAAAGTACTTCCTCAAGAAACTATACTTTAGCGGAAACTCCTATAAAGTCTTACACGACAATATATTTTATCGAATCCGTCCAGTAGACAACAATACAGGTTTTTAGTTCCAATCAAATTCCTGGGGCTCCTTGAAAGCCGAGACAATATAGGGTGAATCAATTTGCGAAGCAAAAGCCTGGTAGTAACGTCTCAGGAGAATTTAGTGGGCTTCATCCCTCGGCTTGCCATCTATTCCCGCGTTCTAGGGCCCTCTGTATAATGACCATCAAGAGGGCTGTAGAAGCCACTGGCATCATCGCACTGCTATTCTCGTATACCAGACTCGAATTTCGATTGTCGCAAGGGCTATACCTGGATACTCCTCTGATATTCACGATCCCGCACTAAACTACATATCACACGGAAGAGAGTACACCAGAGTTTCAGTAGAGTGGAGCAGAGCAGAGTCGAAGGTTATCCATGTTCTGCGATGCGTACACGAGCTTAAGCTCAAACTGAATCCGGCAGTGTAGTTGATGTAGCCTTCCCTGAAGCCATCAGTAAAGTGGCACTACCATCACCGTGTATCCTCTTTCATTCTACTCAGCACCATTCACCCGTCCTGGCATCCAGGCATCCAACCACCTAACACCACGGGGAAAACTGGTTGACGTAGGATTCCGCGCATCCAACGCTTGCGACCCTTTTATCCCTAAATCCTTCGTCCCCTGACGTTTACGTATATAACGTAAATTCTCTCTCTCTCTCTCTCCCTCTTTCTCGTCAGCTCCTGTCGAGCGTTTTGTTGATGTACGATGACGGGCCAGCCAGTTCTATCCATCAGCTGTGATGTGCTCCCTACCGATACTATACGCTCTCGCTCCATTATTTAAGCTCACTCGTATTCATTTCAAAATTTTCTATATGCGTTTCTTCAAATAATAATTTAATCCCCAGATATAAGATAAATAAAGCAAACGGATAAAAAAATGTTATGTATGTCAAAAAGCTTTTTTTAAATCCTCTGAATACATTCAATATTATTCCGATGTGGTGTTTTTTTTTTTTTTTTTTTTTAATGAAACGAATAAATAAATAAATATAGGGAGTGAAAATAGGATTATAATTCCTACGAGATCTCTACAGGTCAACCGACCCGTAGTCTGACAAACGGGTATTTGATCCACGCTGAAAATCCCGAATGGCTCGATCCATCAGCACGCTTTACTCCGACCCGGGAGTAAGCTTTTATATGCTATCCGTCACTCGAGAATTACTCGGGTTCCGTCGATACTAACGAGGATCCTTGCCAGGATTTTCTTGCTACGTCAATAAACTGGTGACCTTTTTGTTAATTTTAATCTGTAAATTTTTAATCTTAAATCAATAAGAGTAAGACTTTTTATTTATATACAGAGAGAAAAATTTCTTGAGTCAAGAAAATTTTCGGGTGCCTGAAGGAAGACCGAAGTTGTGTTGGCTGAAGTAAAAATTTTTCGAGAAATTCTATTCTTGGTGGGAGTAATTTTTTCTTGATTCAAATTTTCATAAATACTTAATACAATTAATTTTTATATTTGATCAAGATTTTTAGATACTTTAGGGAAGCTGCGCCGCCTACTTCAGCTGAGAAAAAAATTTTCTCACCTTGAGAAAATTTTTCTCTTGAATATTTGATACCTATTTTATATTATTTTAGCGTGCAATTATACATATTGAATGAAAAAAAATGATTCAATATTATTTGATCTTCCCATTTTAGATGTTAATCAATAAAAATATTAATGAAAATTTACTTCTATCTTTATATTTAATTTTTTGAAGTAAGAGAGAAATTTTTTCAAGACAAGAAAATTTACTTCTATCAAGAACTAAATTTTTTGAAGCAAGAAGCTGAATTTTCTCAAAACAACGAGATTTTCTTGACAAATAAATTTTCTTGGATCAAGATACGTATTTTTTATAGCAAGAAAATTAATTTTGTTGGAATAAGTGAAATTTCTTGTCAAAAAAATATTTTTGCCTAAAGGAAGACCGAAGTTGTGTTGGCTAAAGTAAAAATTTTTCGAGAAATTCTATTCTTGGTGGAAGTAATTTTTTCTTGATTCAAATTATCATAAATACTGGATACAATTAATTTTTATATTTGATCAAGATTCTTAGATACTTTAGGGAAGCAGCGCCACCTACTGCAGCTGAGAAAAAAATTTTCTCACCTTGAGAAAATTTTTCTCTTGAATATTTCATACCCATTTTATATTATTTTAGCGTGCAATTATACATATTGAATGAAAAAAAATGATGAAATATTATTTGATCTTCCCATTTTAGATGTTAATCAATAAAAATATTAATGAAAATTTACTTCTATCTTTATATTTAATTTTTTGGAGCAAGAGAGAAATTTTCTAAAGACAAGAAAATTTACTTCTATCAAGAACAAAATTTTTTGGAGCAAGAGGCTGAATTTTCTCAAAACAACAAGATTTTGACTTAAATAAATTTTCTTGGATCAAGATACGTATTTTTTAAAGCAAGAAAATTAGTTTTGTTAGAATAAGTGAAATTTCTTATCAAAAAAAAATTTGTTTTTCGCTCAAGAAAATATTTAGGAAGAAAAATATTTTCTTGGCTCAAGTGAACCTTTTTTTCTATGTAAAATTGTAAAAGTCATAAAATGTATCGGTCTGAAAAAGTTGAAATAAACTGAAAGAGATACCGCGGTTTAATATTTAATCAAGTTAATGTGATAGTTTATTCAGAGAGCGAAGTTAAATTACCCAATGGTTTTCAAAAGCTATATATAAATACCGGAGTATGGGTATGAAATAGTTAAATGATTTGTTTCAATGCAATTAAATCTATTAAAGTTTAAATAATCCAAGGCCGTTATTAATGTCGCACAAAGTAACATTATCACACATGGTATAATGGCTAAGAGAAGTTATTCAAGCAGCAGTGGTGGCAGTAATGGCAGAGGCAGAGGTTGCAATGCCTGTGCCGGTAGTAGATTCCAGCACTCGACTCAACAGTCGTTTGTACGAGTCTGTGGCCCGTGTACAATGCGCGTGATTATCATTCGTGTTCACTGGGACGAAATACATTGTCCGCGCGTGCAGCCAAAGGTATCAGACCTAACCCGGCTGACTGAACCTACAGCTCAACTACTTTAGTCACAACGAGTCATAGTAGTGTAATCACTACGCGCCAGCCATTCCCCAACTCATTTTCAGCCTCCTCCTTCTTATTTCCCCTTTCCAGCTATCGAAACTCTCCTGGATGTTTGTAAATGCTAATAGTGCTCCATTTTGACAGTTAATTTTTTTTATTTTTCAATCGTAAAAAAAAATTGTTTTTTTCTTTCATTTAATAGAAAAACTTCATTTAAATTAGATTGAAATTTAAATAAAAAAACTTTAGATTAATGAATTTTTTAACAATAAAAAAGTTATGAAAGACGAGAGCTGCTTGAAATGTTATTAAAAATTATTAAAATTTACTTTTTATGAGAGATTATATTTTTATAGGGAGAAAGAAATCTCTTGACCTCCAGAAGGTTCTTTTTTTTTTCTTTTGTTGAAACGGATAGAAGCGTTAAAAAATAAAATCGATCCACTTTGTATATTACATCATTGGATGAACGACGTTTACTACGGCTGTGAGTACTGGCAAAGTAACTTTTGGAAAGTGTATAAAAAAAAGCGTCTTATCTTTATTCAGATGTCGATTTTTGAAGCGAAAAATTCTATACGGGATTTACTATTCAAGGAGAAGAAGAAATTCACGAAACTCGGGTTTTTATGCACACTTATATTTGCTTTCTATTGACTTTTATCTGAGAATAATTTTCTCTTTAGATATTCTTACATATTTTAAATAATAAAAGTAAAAAAAAAATTTATTCTTTCAATTCTGGGTCCAATATTCTGCTTTTCAGTGTCATCTAATATCAAATCTAAGATAAAATATTCGTAGATGTGAAAAAGTCCTTCAGGCTATTTCTCATTTCTATTTTTTTTTTTGAAAATGGAAACTCAAGATTTTTTTTTATGGATCTATTTCAGTGAAACGAGACATTTTCTCAGTGAGAAAATATTCACTTTACTTGCCTTTGTGTAAACAAAAGGATTACGATTTCGATATCAAAAAAATTCAAGATCTTAGAATGCACTGATAGAAAATTCATGTTGACTCAAGAGATATTTTCTTGATCTAAGAATTTATTTTGGAAGACAAATGATTATTTTGCTTTAAGAATTTCTTGTCTTGATTTAGATTTTCTTGGCTTAACAGCTATATTATCTTCAATCGATACATTTAAATTTTTCAATCAAAATAACGTTATCGTTTAAAAATTTTAAAATAATTCATCAAAGTATACTTCAAAAACTAAATAGTCTTTAATTGTTATATAAAAAAAAAAATTATTTCTTAGAAATAAGTAAATTAATGACTCAAAAAAAAACCATTCTTAACACAAGTTGATAACATCTTCAATCAATGTTGTCGCCTATCTTGAACCAAGAGACAAAAATTCTTGAAAGAAATATATCTTTATCTAGTTTCAAGAGTTCAAGTTTTGAAGAAAAAAAGTTTCTTGAATCAAAATTGTTTTTCTATCAGTGTGTAAATATTGAAAAGAGGATTTTAAAATATCATCTCGGATAATAATAAATTTAATTTTTTATTAAACATTAAAATTCATAAATAAATAAAATCTTTTAAGTAAAAATAAAAACAAACAATTTTGTTTTTATGAAAAAAATAAAACTAAAACTTCCGAGTATCCTATGATACAACTTTTGTTTGTTAAATGTAAAGACGAGATTCCTGAAAGAAAGAAAAGGACTCGCTGGAGACGTAGCCAGTGTTTCGAGATATCCACTTGACTTCTATCTGGTAAGAGTGGTAGTGTGACACAGCAACAAACTTTTCGAGCGCCTGTGCAGGATCTCGAGAACGCCAGTGGGAACAAACAACACAAGGCGGCTACGAGGAGACAAGTAGACAAGGCGTGTGTTTGGTTCTTCCTACTCTTGCTCGGTTTTATTTTTATTTTATATAATATAACAGCCAAGAGATTTCTGAGCGCTTCGGGTTATTGTGCCTCTGGGACTCCACTCAGGACATCCAAGGTGTCGAGACTCTAAATAAAAGGATTATATTCCGAGATTATAACGTGCTTGAGCTCATAAAAATTTATCAGGCATTTTGAATATTCTGTTGACTTCCATCAATACCGTTGCAATCAAATATTCCATTTATCAATCTATTTTAGTCCTTGCTTACATTATTGATACGCATACAGTTCATTCATTGCATTATTATAGATAGCAGTCGCATATTCCTTATTGATCTAATTAGTGATACGGGAACATCAATTACACTAATGGAATTCATGTAATTAATGTTTACATTATGTTAAATGTGCATGACATTCTCTGATTACACGGAAATAAACTCACTCATTTATGGTAAAAATAAATATTTATTGAATTAAAAGAAATATTTATCAAATAAATATTTTAAATATACTCGAAAAAATTATTTTGATTCTAAAGAACTTTTAAAGTTAATGAAACATTAATTTTAAATATTTACAAGTGGGGTCAATCCCATTTTGGGCCATAATTAGGTAAAAAATTAACATTTTTAATTTTTTTTTTCGATTCTGCTTATTTTTACGGCGCATTTATATGATAAAAAAAGATTTTTAAGAAAAAGAAAATTAAGATTTCAATAGCTTTTTTGCTTTCAAAAGTTGGAAAAAATTTTAGCTCTCATGTTTTTGGATAAAATTTATATTTTATCTATTTTTGATTTTTTTGATGTTTTTTTTTTAAAAGTACATGAAAAACGATTTGAAAAAAAAAAAAAAGAACTTGAATATCACAATTTTTTAAAAAATTTACACAGTAAAATATTTTGCGTCAAAAATCTTAGTGTTAAAAATTCTTGTCTTAAATATTTTACACTTTTATGTATAAATTTAACACTTATTCTGTTGAATCAACACAAAAAAATGTTAAATATTTAACATAAAAATTTTTAACACAAAATTTTTTGACGCAATGACGCAAAATTTTTTACTGTGTATAAATTTTTTTGAAAATTTGTTAAAATTGAGATAATCAACTTTTTTTTTTAAATTGTTCATTTTTTGATGTATTTTTCAAAAAAAAAAATCTTTCAATAAAATAAAAAAAAAATTTCGTTCAAAAAAATGAAAATAAAAATGGTTAACTCCACTTGTAAATATTTATCAGAATAATTTTCTTAAGCTCAGGAATTTTTTTCATAAAACGAGTTAATTTTTTTTCATCAATCGTATTCATCAAAGAACATTTGAACTGTAATTGTCTATCTCAACAGACATTTTTCTACTCGTAGACATAACATAACATCACTGAATGAAAAAAGTTAGCGAACAATTTGAAAAAGCAAATCTGCAGAACAGAAACCCAATTCAACTTTCGGTATGTGTGATTTAATGGTTCACGAAACATCGTCTCGCGCAATATTCGAACGTATACGGTAATCCAATACTCCCTCAACTCGTCTAGCTTTGATTGTCCTCTATATTACTATTCAGAACTAAACTATTAGACAACTACCACTCGGCCATACCGTACAGAGTGTAGTCGCATTACTCGAGAAAGTTAATCGCTTGGATCGATTACGCTTCCAATATTCTCTTTCTCTCCAATGTCTCTCTGTATTTTCTACCGATCGCGCTTATTATCCGCGGGCGTATCTCATAAGGCGGCGTCACGTATCACCAGTTGAGTACTCCGATGCATTTTAATACAACCCACATTAATCTGCCGTTTAAATACCACAAGCTCGAAGAATTCTAATAAATTTTTTTTTTTTTTACATTGAAAAACTTTATTTCAATTGATTTAACTTTTTTAATTATAAATTATTAAGTTGCAATGAAAAAAAATTTTTTTTTTCAATATTTGACAATCTGCGGAAAATTCACTAGGTAGAAAAAAATTTTAATTAAAAATAAATATCCGGTGTTATATGCGACGAAGTAATTTATTATTTATAAAATTTTAATTACAATATGTAATTACATCAGTATCAGCTTGAGTAAATATTAAATTTATACGTCGATGTATTATCGGGGAATTACACCCACGTAGCGAAATAGAAGGATTTAGTGCACCTGCACGTCTCCAATAATTTTATGCATCAAGGGATTTTCGCGAAACGTGTAGAATGTACAAGACTTGGCTAGTAACCCCTGATGTTGTATTACTGTAGTGTACGAGACACGATCAAGACACGGATAGCGAAAACAACCGCCTCGTAACAGAGCGCAGCACCGTCCAGGACTTTCACTCGGTGTAATGTAATGTAATGCAGTGCGAGGGGTAATGTAAGGGTTGATGTACCGTACAGTCTGCCAGCAGTTTGTCGCGACACATCAGTCCCTGTTTCGGACAGAATCCTCTGTACTGCCCATTCCCTAATTCCTGTGTTGTGTGCAGCGACCTTTAAGTGGTCGAGGGTTCTCCGATCGGTGTCAAGGGTTCCAACAGGAAATTGACTGTTGGTTGCAGTCGAAGACCCTTTGGCCAATTATCACTTCTACTTCCACCTAATTGCTTCACTTTACTTCACATCGTAAATCTTTCAGCTTTACTCGGGTTGTTAATACTCCAATTTATTTACCCTCCTACTTCCATCGACTTGAAAGTTCACTTCGGCTATAAAATCGATCAAATTTGTAGTTTTTCTAACTGAAGAATGATTTATAGCCTAATTCTCAAATTTTAAACGATTTGGAGAAAATTTAAGGGCTAGTTTTTCAATCCAAGATAAAATTTTATCTAATGATAAAATATATCTATATATTTCATATATATATAAATATACTGGCAATAATAATTTTATCCTGGATAAAATTTTATCTTGGATTGAAAATCTGGCCCTAAGTTTTGAAACTACACTGATAGAAGGATTTAGTTATATTTAATAAGATTTAGTAACAGATGCTAAATGATTTAGTAACAAACCTTTCATTACCAAATATTTAGTAATAGGTACTAAATCATTTATTAAAGCCCATTTAGTTTCACCAAATAAATATTTAGTCGTATTTAACAAATGATTTATTGCTACTCAATAAATCGTCTATTGGTATGAAAGAAATTAATTTTTTAACTAATTTTAGCGTGTAACCTAACTTTTTAACTAAAAATAAATCCAAATAATTAAAATAAATAATTTTAAGCAAAAATATGAGGTATTATAAAATATGAGACATTTATAAAATTTAAAATTAAACAAGTTTTTAACATATCAATAATAGACAAATTGAAAAATGCAAACTAAACTTCACTGAGAAAAGACATAAATAGAAGCCATTTATTGGGAGTATGTAGATTTGTAAAGGTTTGATAAATCTCCCAAAATCGAGCTGAATAAAATAATTTAAGTCAGTGAATAGGTTATGTATCATATATACATTGGAATTAAAGCATAGCCATCTACCGACAATACATACCAAAGAAATATTTAGTACCTGTTACTAAATATTATTTGGTGAAAATAAATATTTATTTCCATGTAATAAGGCTTTGCTCATATAAAGAAATCATTTATTAAACTGTAACATATAATATTGATGGGTACAAAATATTTGTTTCTCCCAAATAAATGAATAAAAATTTTGTTACTAAATCAGTTTAGTACTCCGTACTAAATCTTTCTATCAGTGCACTACGATCATACGTCATTTTATGAAATAATAAAATTAAATTGATAATAGGGGAACCTGGGGCACGACGGCCCCCCTCAAAAATTAGGGAGAAATTTTTTTTTAATTTTCCTCAAGTTACGACCTCTGTAATGTTTTTATGATATTTTGAGCCAATATGTGATACGTGGGGCATAATGGATCACTCGAAAAAAAATGAGAAATTTAAAGAATTCATTATTTTAGGCCTATTCAGGTCAATGAATCAGAATGAATTTAATTAAACTGAAAAATTTAATGAAAAGTTGATTTGTATAGCTTATAAAAAATTGTAAACACAAATTTTTGAAATTAAAATAGTAAGAATTATATTATTAATTATTGATCACGGTATCCTCTGCACCAGACAGAAACCTAATTTAAAAAATTTATTTGAATTTCTCCAAGGATGTCTTATTTTACGCAATTCATATTTCTAATTTTGACTTGACAAAAATATAAAAAAAAGGTCTGGTTCAAGATATTACGTATTTTAAAAGCTCAACCTGAAAACTCAACCTGTGATTTCAATCAATGTAAACTAATGTAACCAATTCATTTCTAAATAACATCTATATTTTTTCTTGTACGTGGGTTCAAAACCTCTGAGTGCAATAAAAGAAATTAATTATATTTTTAACTATTATCTATTTAAAACTAATTAACAGCTTAAAAATGAAATTTATAATAATTTTTTAAGACATTAACAAAAATTAAACTTTGAATCAAGCATGAAGTATAAATGTTCGATGATTAGGAAATCACATCGAGATATTTTAATGAATATACGATTATTCGTAACGATCACAGACATATTCGTCAGAATAATCTTCGCCAATACCTGCGCAAAAATCATAAGACCATTTATTACAATTTTTACATTGAATCCATGACTCTGAGGACTTGAGGAAAGTCCATAGCAATAAAGACAATGGCAATCATCATTTTTATATTTTAAATGTTTTTTTTTTTTTTTCAAATTTTTTGATTTTGATTTTGTTTTATTTTTTTTTTTTTTTTTTTTTTTTGTTTATTTAAAGTCTTTTTTTTTGCTTCATGTTGATTTTTTTTTCTGCGAGTTCTCGGTGATACTCGACTCGTAAGAATCGTGGTTTTCCCTCGACGCCGTTTTCTGGGAGAAGAATCTCTAGATTTTGATGGTAATAGCTTTAATAAAAAAAAAAATTTTTTATATGATTTTTTGGGTAGGGGGCCGTCGTGCCCCAGAAAAAAAAATTTTTTTTTTGATTTTTTGTGAAATTTCGACTGATTCGTTCGAAATAGATGGAAAATAAATAAATTTGATGGTTAAAAGCCACAAAAAGAAAAAATCAGCTTAAGGGGGCCGTCGTGCCCTAGACTCCCCTAAATAAAGTTTGGTAAATTTATCAAATTGATAAATAACAAATGGCATGATGATAAGTTAATAAGCTTTACTCGTTCCTTACTTGGAGGTAATAAGCAAAGGCTTTGATGTCAAAAGCAGAGGAGCAAATCATTCTTAATTGGGTTTTATGCGTGTCAGTGTGGGCATGTATTCGAAGGGAAACTCCAGTCAATTTAACCCTAAGAGTATCTCTAGGGTAGACGCAAAGCTTTGTCTATTTTCCCTTGGGCCCTTTACTTGTGTGTCGGACTTTGACGCCACAATCCGTCTTCCGAGTCCTTGCGAGATTTTTTGACCGATTGTATAGGTTTATATGTCTAAATCTGTGTACTTATAAACGCTGGGTATGTACGTGTGGCCGCATCGGCTGATAGTGTGGTGTGATACCATTTTAAAGGGGTTTATTTCATTAACGCGTGGGTTTTGAATTTATCGGCCCAGAGATATACAATGTTGCGCTCAAGCGAAACAGGAAATCCTGGCTTTTAAAAGGCACATTGTCAAACTGTAATATAGTTATTAATAAAATATAAAATTATTACCGTATTTGTTGTGGTCCATGCACAGCATAAATTCATTATAAATGTATAATGTATACTGTTATCATTATTACAATTATTGTTAACATAATTAATATGCATTTTAATAGTTCATTGTTATTTGCATTAATTTTGCTTCAAAAGGAGATTATATATTTTATTTGTAAATTCAAGTGCATTTTAGCTGAAAAAATTAATTATGAAAATAAAGTTAATCCTGATATTCAACATTGTGGTAGTTATAATTATGAATAATAGAATTATTTATTACAGGATTGCTGAAAGTAGTTGGGGTATGAAGTTTATTGCAGAGATTACATCAGTGTTATTCATTAACAACTAAATTATCTATTATTAACTATCATGTTTTAGTTCAGTGAATTTTCATCTTTAAAGCGAATTAAATACTTTAGTAATTAGTAATTTTAGTTAAAAGCACAGCAAAAAAGTTTTTTTATTATAAAGTGTTGATTTTTAAAAAGTAAATCCTCTATTTATTGATAAAAAATTCTTTTAAAATGTGTTTAAATATCACTGAGAGAATTTACTGCAATCAAATCGGTTTAGTTGATTGTTTTTTATACAAGGAAAAAATTTTTTTTTAATTCTGATATAGAAAATATGTGAAAATTTTTTAATTAGTATTGATAATTTATATATTAAGATTGATCCGATATAAAATTCAATTTATGAACGGAATATATGAAAAATTTATAAATTGAGTTTTATAGATCATTTATTTACTCACGGATATATACAGAGTGTCCCAGAAGTAACGGACGCCATTGTAGCATTTGATAAAAAAAATAATTCTGAGACGAAAAGTCCTTAGCCATTTTTTAATCAGACGCATAGATAATTAATTATTAATTAAAATAATTTAATTATTTATTTATTTATGCGTTAATAAATTTAAATTCGAAAGTTGTTTTGCGCATGCGCAGTACGCGCGCGCACCTACTCAAATTCAAACGTTGAGAAATAACTCCAAACTTTTTCAGTGAACTATATTTTTATTCAAAGAAAAAAATTAAATAGTTTTAAAATTTTTACATCAATAATTAAAAATTAATTAAGAAATTCTTATTTTTAATTTTATTAAGAAATATTTCACTCAATAAAGTTGATTTAAAAAAATTTATAATTTTTATAATTAAATGCTATACATTTTTTTAGTATAATTAAATTTTAAATAAATTAGAGCATGTATAGTATTTATTAATTTCAACAATTGGTTTATCACATTTACAATAAAAGCAGTAACAATAAAAAAATGCTAATTCAAAGGTACACTAAAATAAATTTAAATTTAAATTTCATCGTCAGAATTATCAAAACTTTCGTTGTTATCCAGAGTTTCGGGAAGATTTCGTAACTCTTCTTCTTCGTTTGTATCCGTGTTTTCAGTGTCCAAGCAATCATTATCAGAATCGTAGTCGTCTGCTCCTGATATAGAGATTGCTAAAGCTTCTGAATTCGTACATGATACTCCAGCACAACTTTTACAAGCGTGAGAACATTTTAAGCCTGACTTTCTGCAGTTACACGCGTTATTACTGCATCCTTTTTTACACCCGTAAGATATTAAATGAACGTGGTTTTGTTGCAGCCATAATAGTGTGAGCTATGCCTAGAACTTTCTTCTCAATTGAATTATTATCGTTATTTTTATCTCCAATGATGGTTGATAACAGTAATTTTAAAGATTTCGGAACATCTTTTTCTGCTTGTTTTATAAAATCTTCTCCACTGGGATAAATGTCTGGTTCATAGGGAGTCATCCTGATATCATCGCGAATAATGTTAGCAGCCATCTCGATGATTTCACTTCGTTTTTCTTCATCTGTTTTTGGAACACTTTCGTAAAAATGATCCAATAATACTCTTCTTTCACTTTCACTACGAAACGTAACAATCGTTTTTTTTGGTCCACAATTAGAAAAAATTATATCTTCACCATACTTTTTTACTAACTTATCTTTAATATACCGAATGGCTGGAATGTCTTGGTCATCCTGTATATTAAATTTAATAGAACAATAGGTTATAGCATCACGGACAAGGTCTTCAAAAATAAATTGATTGCCATCATAACTCTCAATATAAGTACAAATATGTTCGAAGACGTCTAAATAACCAGGATTTGATGGTCGTCCTACATTTTTAAATGTTGGTTTCTTGACTTTATATGATATATAGCATGGTGCATGATAAATAGCTTCTAACGAATCCAAATCAATATCTTCATGAAAAATACTTTTAATTTTTTCCGACTGAGGATCATCTCTTTTGTTCGCGATCTCTAATAAATTCTTTAAAACATTAGAGTTTGGTTTTACATGAGAGATTCTACGTCGTTTAGTTACTGTTTTTCGAATTTCATCAGCCTCTGAACAATGTTCTCCACATATGAAACAAAGTGATCTAAAATTAAAGTGCTGATTTGAAACCGAATCGTCCATTGAATTTTCACGATCACGACTTTCAATACTCCGTTTTCTCGCGGCACTTATACTTCTTACATTAGTATACGACTTACGACATTTTTCATGTAAGATAATTGATGGACAATTATTCCATTTATGCCACAGATTGTCATTTCGCTTTTGACTTGCTTCTGTCAATTTCAAAAGTCCCGTCGACACTGTAACAGTTTTAAAATCTTTCAAATTTTCACCACACAAAACACACGAATCTAAATATTCACGATCAACTTCCATTTTTTCCTCTCCACTTACTCTTGATTATGAATTTTAGTCACTTTAATTTTGAAAATTATCGATTTACGTCTGCTTACTACTGAAGTTCACGTAAGAATAAAACTTATTGCAGCAAGAACTGTTTATATACCCTCCTCAGAACAATACAAATTTTATATTCAACGTTAGGTTTTGTGTTACATTAGAGAAAAGGCATAGATTAGTATTCAATTAAGTAAGGAGCGTGACGGATTGAAAGGGATGATTCTACCTGGACAGAACAATTAAAAGGCACATAAAATTTGACAATTAACAAAGAGTCAGAAAATGACTTCGCAGAATTTCTGTAGCATTTGATTACAATAATTACAAGTAAAGTGTTTTGAAATTTATCTAACAATAGAAATATAATTTTTCAATTACATACAGCATAAGAATAGGACTCAGTAATTCAAAATCCATTGCTTTTAAATTTACACAGAATATAATTTTAAGGATTTTGAAACGAAAATTTGTCTGACAGTAAGTATACAATTTAACAATAACATTCAGTATAAGGATAGACAGAGCTGAAAAAAAATCATTATTTTCAACTCGTAAAGAAATTCATTTAATGCTAATATAGTATTTAAATTTTGTTAAATATGCGCAAAACAACTTTCGACGCCAAGCAATATGGCGGATCAACAAAAACATTACCTTACGGAGAAAATTAATTAACTTTTAGATAATTAAAGATTTATAGCACGTAGGAGTCTACTGATTGACTTATTTTATCCATTAGTTTTAACTACATACTACTACGAAGGATTTTTTCATCTGGGTACTACAGTTGATCATATA
Source organism: Cotesia glomerata (assembly GCF_020080835.1). Lineage (NCBI taxonomy): Eukaryota > Metazoa > Arthropoda > Insecta > Hymenoptera > Braconidae > Cotesia > Cotesia glomerata. Next base: position 8,056,166 of record NC_058158.1, read on the forward strand.
TTTGCTTAAAACAACAATTTTGACCGTTTTGTTATAAAAAAATAGACTCGCAACGCACTTTTTTGTTGGATTTTTTTGGATGTCGTAGTTTTAGCATATTTTGGATCATTCTGTGAAAGAAATTTCTTCTTAGCAATTTTTACCAAGTAAGGTCTTTATTTTGCCTCTTCTCAACTGGACTAGAGTACCAATGAATCATTTGTTAAATACTACTAAATATTTATTAGGTGGAACTCAATAGGCTTTAATAAATGAGGAGCTGATTTTCAAAAGGGTATCTTTTCATATTTTAAAAGACCAATTTTCTGAACTTTTAAATATCAATTACTTCGAGAATTATAAAGATTTATAAATGAAAATCGAATTGCAGCTTCATAACCGATAGCACTTTATAGCTAAATTAAAAAAAGTTCAATACAAATATTTATAATTGAAGATAACCAATTTTTTGTCTCGATTAATTAAAAATGAAAAGATACCCTTTTGAAACTTAGCTCCTCAAATGATTTAGTACCAATTACTAAATATTTGGTAATGAAAGGTTTGTTACTATAAATCATTTAATATCTGTTACTAAATCTTATTAAACAGAATGAAATACTTCTATCATTGTATAAATAAAAAAATAAAATCAACTGTCCGTACCAGCAGCTGGTTAAATTCTAGCCCGAGGATTTTTATTAAAATATTCTAATTAAAAAAAAATTTTATATAACTTGAAAAAGAAAAATATATTTCTTTTTTTAGACAGCCGACTTTTTAAGTTCAGTTTTTTCTCTTGATTCGCTGTTTGGACTTTCATGTTATTCTCTGCTCACGTCATTTTTACTCTTGTCCGCCGAGTTAAAGTCACAAAAAAAAAAAAAAATAAAAAGAAAAAGAGAAACTCTGAAAAAACAAATGCATACACGTGCTTTTTTTTTTTATTATAAACGGCAGCATTCGTAAGCAAACAGGTTTAAAAAAATTTAATAAAATGAAGGCAGGTAGATATCAATATCACAACATTAAGCTGCGTATGTGGGGCGCTGCGTAATGTTTACGTACAATATTTATCTTCAGTAGAAAAATACACGACAACTCGAACAGATAGTCAGTCTATCGGGTATTATTATGCTGAGCAAAAAAAAAATAAAATAAACGCACAAGTCTCGGGGTTGAGCTTTATTTCGTTTCAATGGTAGGAGTTTTAAAAAGTAAAATAAAAATATAAATGACAGATAAAACGAAGTGGAGGTAAATGAAGAATAAAATGAGATAAAAATTTAGTGAGGAAACATTTCAGTGGTGTATATTATATATATATAATATACTATTCTACTATAATATGAAGGCGAAATGCTTTCTTATGTGTAAACTGTATACACATAGGTATACGACAGTTTATGTTACAAAAGCAATTTAGTTTGTGCGATGAGACTATACTACTCAGATGTACCTTGGAATTCAGCCAAAAATACAACACGCAGATAATACCGCCTCGCGGATGTCAAATAGCTAAGATTATCACGCGAAATTAACTTGTATTATGTCTACTCGTGTATAGTTAAAATTGAAATACCCAACGTCAGAATATTTATTTAAAATAAATGCACTGCAGTTTATTTATTTTTTTTTCTGTCATCAAATCGGTAAATTATTTTTAAAATTGTTTAATAGTTTTTTTATTTGTTTGTCTTGATAATATTCTGGCTGCGTCGTCGCTGGAGAATCAAAATTCCCGAATCGTCGTTTTGCTGACCGAAAATTGTGTAAACATAAAAACGTGCTGAAAACTGGGTTGCTTGTTTTATATTTCAAACTCGTGCCCTAAAATCTCAAATGATCAATAAAATATTTTTATTTTTTCTATACACTGTTAGAAGGGTTTATTTATATTTAATAAACTTTATTAACTGTTAATAAATGATTTTTAACATCATAGGATTTAATGAATATTTATTAACAGTTAATAAATTATTTATTAAATACGATTTATTAAATGTTAATAAATATTTGTTAACAGTTAACAAATATTTATTAACAGTTAATATATAATTTATTAAGTACATTTTATTAACTGTTAATAAATATTTATTAATGGCTAATGAATATTTGTTAGCTGTTAACAAATATTTATTTAAAATAAAAAGCAAAAATAGCAATTTTCTTTTGACACTTTTTATAACCCTACAGCTAGAATATATGATAATTATTAAACTCACTAAATAAATTAACGTTTTTAATATTTAAAAATATAAAAGATAATTATGAGCTGTGATAGAATTTGGTATTTTACAATAAACGTTATTATAATGTAACATAATTAATGGAAATAATTTATAAAGATGATTTTTGTTTATAAGCAATCTTCATATCATATAACATTGCAAGCGAAACAAATTCACTCAACAAAATCTTTATTAACTGTTAATAAATATTTGTTAACTATTTATAAATACTTATTAACTATTAATAAATGTACTTTCCTCCCAAATAAGTATTTATTAAATGTTGAAAAATATTTATTAAAATTTAATAAATTAAATAATTGTCTTCAAATAAATTAAATTATTAATAGTTAATAAATCCTTCTATGAGTGTAAAATAAAAATCACACACTTAATGATCTTTAATATAAAAAAGATTACGAGTAGAATAATCTCGAGATATTTATTTATTGAGAATAATCAGAATAGCATTGTGGAGTATTGAGTAGGAGCGGTAAAGAAACAAGTAGACAAAGTGCGGTGTGTGAGGGTTGAATTCGAACGAGAAACTTGACTCGTTACCGGTCGCCTCGTTACCATGTCGAAAACCCCGTTAATAGGGCTCACAAATAATTTACAACTGAGTTCTCGAGTCTACTCTACTGTCCGACGTGGGTCATTCAAATTTTAGCCGAAACTCTCGAGTTCGAGCCTCTAAACTCACTTTGTCCTCTCTGTGTTTGTCTGGATAATAAATTTACAAACTATATAATAGTCCTTAGTTATTCATAAAAAAAACTACCCTGAAATTTTAATTCTATAGTTCGAACTACTGTCCTACCTCTCGAACAACCGCTTTAAAGTTTAAATATAATTTAACTTGTTCATCAAATTGTTATTAGTTTAGAATCGATTTTTTTTATCAATCTCTCTTAATTAAAAGAACTTTATTAAATATTATTCCAACGTCTTGTCAATTAATGGAAGCTCCTAACAACTTAAACTTTATAAAAATAAATAAAATTATCAAACTATAATGAAATTCATTGTTTACTTGTACTTTAAAAGGTTACGAGAATTAAAATAGTAAATTAATTAAGAGTTTTAATAAAATCAACTTACTATGTCATTATGACTCTACGAGAAAGCAATTATAACTCGTATTCTGTGATTTCATCCCTTAAGGATATTTACAAGGAAAACTATATACCCTCTTTACTACTCATTGCATAACCATCTCTATTTGCCCTTCGTCTTCTACTTCTTCTCCTTCTCATTCAACTTGTTCATCTAGATCTAGATCCCCTGCACCCTAAAATTGTCATCTCGACAGATAATTTCAATCGAGAGAAAAAGAGACAGAGTATATCTGCACCCCAAGTTCGCCATTCATGATCTTCAGCTTAAACTCAAGCTCAAGCTTTATTTCTTATTTAATCACTGTTAAATTCAAGACGAATTCAAATAAAAGCTCTTCTTGAATATATGCCTACACGGAAAAAAAAAATTTCGTTCTGGGAATGAAATTGTAGAGTTACCATAACTATAATAATACAATAATACAATAATACATAATACAATAATACAATATTAAGTACAATTTTAAGCGCCTAGGTATGGAATAGCGGGAAGTTGCAGGGATGGCCTTTAGGGTGAACCGTTTTTCTAATTTTCTTTTTCATATCAATGTATATATGTTATGTATTATATATATATATATATATATATATATATATATATATATATATACGTCAAAAGCTTACTTAAGTATTCCCACTTCGTGTCAATTTTCTATTTTCGTTTTTATATTTTCTTTTTTCCATCTTCAATATTTTTTTGCAGAAACTCTTACTCTCTTACCCTCTTATTTGGTGATCGATGGACAACTTGGTTATATTCTTAAGCAATCAACTTTGTATTATACAAGAAATCACGCAGGGAATTTTTTATTTTTTTCGTCAATATTTTTTCTCTGTTTATTTATTTCAGTCCATCAATTTTTCAAGACGATGACGGATGAAGGTGACTTGGCTAATGTATAAAAGCTGACTGTTGATAAAATAATTAATTTCCAGTCATCGAATTAATTCCGACAATAGAAACATTCTTCAGTGATTTATCTTGTCATTTTTATCGTATGCTTTAAAGCTATATTTGTTAACAAAGATCGATACTGCAATTAAGCAGTTAGCTGATAAATGATAAATGATGTTAAAAAAGGGGGAGACGGATTTTGTTTTCTATCCACCAGAAACGTAATTATCGACAAAAGCACTTAATAATCTTTCATGCTAATATTGTCATTGGCGTACCAAACTCACCCTTTATAACGCTATATTACCAGAAGCTCATTGTGCAAGCAGAGAGCCGTACCCCTGGCTCCAGGCGGGAGGATCGAGATAATGGAGTTTCGACTTATATACGGTTAGTCAAAACGCCAGAGGCCACCCACCAGACGGATCGATAACACATTACGATAAATAATTAATGGCCACCTGTGTATGGATCTAACGCGTTTCCGGAAGTGCCACGCGGCTTTGAACTTCCCTCTTTTATTTTTATTTCAGTCTGTAGCGTGTTTTTATTACACACCTCGTCGCTTTGATCGATGTCCTCGTAAATAAATAATAAAAAATAAAACACTAGTATTGAGTGCGTCGTAAAAGAGTATATAAAAAATAAAAGGGTGTCTGGCCTGTCGTCAATTAACTTGATGCGTTACCAACAGAGATAGAGATTCACTTAAAATAATTGTTATCAAATATTCCCCCGAGAAATCAACCAATAAAAAAATTTACTTCTTTATTTTATCCAGTAACTTAATAAAGATTAATTAATATATTTTACCAGCAACCTTGCAGTCACCATGTGACTGCCGTGACTTGTAAACTATAAAAAATTAAAATTTTGCTGGATTAAATAATGACTTTTGTTAAATTGCATTGTACTTTTTTAACTATTAACGTTTTTAAAGATATAAGCTCATCCCAATGTTACACTCATCGAGACCTTTCATTTGGGTACCCACATCATTTTTTCATATATTTATATATTATATATAAATGGGTACACAAATGAAAGCTCTTGATGAGTGTAACATAGAAATGAGCTTATATCTTTAAAAACATCAATAGTTAAAAAAGTACAGTGCAATTTAACAAAAGTCATTATTTAAGTATAATATATATATTTTAAAGATATAAGCTCTTCCCGATGTTACACTCATCAAGAGCTTTCATTTGAGTACCCACATGAATTTTGATATATTTTTCATATATACATATTACATATATATAAAATATATAAATATATGAAAAATTGATGTGGGTACTCAAATGAAAAATCTTGATGAGTGTAACATCGGGATAAGCTTATATCTTTAAAAATGTCGATAGTTTACGAGATACAAGGTCATTTCTTAATTATGTATCTAGAGATAGAGCATTTTCGAATGCAGCCTAAATACTTATCATAAATTGGCTATTGGTGAAAATGATATGAAATTATGAAAAGGCACAATTTCAGGTCAAGGCTTTTCCAACAATACCAAATTTAACCATAAAAACCATAAAAGCCATTTTATCATATAAATACACTGGCCAAAAAATTTTGCTTATTCTCTTAATAATATAGATTATTGAAAATTTATTTTTATTACAAGCTTCAATTGCGACAACGATAATGAAGATTTTTCCGTAGGTATTTTATTAAAAAAATTTTTCAATAATGAACTTGAGAATAAAGTTCAATAAATCTTTCATTTCCTCGAGCTTTATATTTTGATGGCAGTACAAAGACTACTGGCATACAAAGAAAAATATTTATTATTTCTTTCAATTCTGTTTTTATTTATTTATTTATTATTTACTTTGCCCCAGAAAAAAAATTTTCAAATCATTGGTACAAATATTATGGCGCAATTAGTTGATGAAACTAGTGTGGGTGAATAAAGTAGAAATGAATAATGAATTTTAAAAAAAATTCTAAGAGTGTAGAGGGCGTAAGCAAGCGTATTAAACAATAATGAGTGAGAATAATGCTGAGTAAGAATAAAGTTAACAAAGAGAATTGTGTATTTAACGAATAATTAGACGTAGACTTTGTATACGCAATGGGGTGGCTTAATGTGGTGGTAGCAAGGACCAAGGTTTGAAAGGATTTTCTCCTGTGAGTCTAGACACTTATACTCATACACTTTTTACGAACTTGCACACACACTCGCACACCTTTACTCAACTTAACTTTATTTTATAAATATACCTGTACTGAACTTTACTCACTTTCCCTTTGCTGCTCTGGAACTCTGGTCGCGAGCGTCTAGTCTGGACCCATCCCACTTGACTGTACCTCAGATCCCTACGAAGTGCTATACTGTACGATTTCTCGGTAACTTTCAACGCATACCAATTACCAAAGCACTAGAGGGCAGCTTCGCTTACGATACCCGGAAGGGTCCATTTCCTGTCGCCCTGGTTTATGAATCGCTTGCTATGCTGTAGAGAGGATCCGGAGACACGGGGGACGATGATAATCACTAGTTTTATGCTAAACAAATATCCCTGTATAGTATTACCTAACCGGTAAACGGCTATTTTATTTACAAGAGCTTTAAAAGGTAAAAAATTTAATAATACAAGGTACGGAGCGGTAGAATAAAAATTTAAGTGTATTTATTTTTAGTATTTATGTATAACAATGATGAAGTAAAATAAAAAAGTAAAATCTCGTTAAAAATTATGCCTCTAAGGCTTGAAGATATTTGCTAAATCCTCTTAGCAGCGAATGGTATTCCCGTTAAATTGGAAAGATAGAACCACGAGTGTTGGCTGTAGACTATAATCGATTCACCTCCCCGGTTATACACTCTACACCCCGAGACTCTGCAGAGAGACTTGAATTTTAATCTCCAGCCTTTTTGTTTTTTAACTCCTGCACTTTCAAACATGATTTACTTTTTTCGGATTTAATTAATAAATATCCGATCTGAATAATAATAAAAAAAACAAAAATTAAAATTGTTTTCTTTTAATTAAAAAAGTAGTTTAATTTTTATTTATTTATTTATTTAATTAGAGTGCGTGTATAAGTCACATAAAAAACTTTGATACACTGGCAGTGATTCGGTTTGTAAAATTAACAATTTTTACAATTTTTGACTATAAAAATTATGAAATATTTAAAATTAATAATAGACATTTCTTGGCTATACAAAATACAATAAGTTTTTTTTTTTTTTTTTTTTTTTTTTTTTATATATTTGTCGTGTGTTATGACGTTGTACTTATAATTTTTTAGAAGAAAATTATAAAATAATTCTTTAAATATTTTTAATCGATTTGTTCTTTTTATTTTTAATTTATAATTACTCTATCGTTTAGCTTATCATTGTTTTTATTATTATTATTGTGATTATTATTATTCACTGTTTGTCGCGAAAAAACCGGGAAAAGGCGACGGCAAACTTTCGACGACTTTCATCTCTTGTCGACAGCACCACGAGTCCAAATAAGACATGGCTGGTTTGGGGGAAGAAAAAATAAAGAAAATAAAAATCTTAAACAACGCGGAGTAGTCGGGCAGCACGGCGTCGTTACGGTTGAAGAAAAGTCGCGGGTCCGGACAGAAGGCAAAAAGGTTAGGTCGGAGTATCTGCTCCGGACGTGCTTGTGTTGTCAACAATTCCTTGGAGGAAAAAAAAATAAAGTTAAATGAGAGAGATGGACAAAAAGGAGTGCAGAGTTAAGAGGCAGACACGAGCGATTCAGTTTGAATAAGTAGTTACCGGCCTAATAGCAGCACCGGACTCTGACGGGAACTGAATACACAATTTTATTTAAACATCTCGACTAAAGAGGAGAAAATCTACCGTGGCAAAAAATATCCCTAAAATTAGGCAACCATGAACACCTTTAATACTACAGGAATTTTCACCAAACTATCAGACCGCTCAGATAAAATGATTTCACGAAACAACGCTTTTTCCCATTCCAATTTCCCGCTCGCGCGCTGACCCCTCTATGCTCTACAGAGGTTCAGGTCTGTTGTAGTTGAGTTAATTTCAGATTGTTTTTTTTTTATTTTTTTATTATCTACTTTCCGACTCGCAAAACTACGGGACGTACATCCTACCAAATAATTTATTACTAATCGATAAGCAAACTTTTCACGGTGGTCCTAACTTTTATCAGAGAGCAGAAAACGCCCGAGAACGATGTTTGATAGAAATTTTCACAGAATCCAACATCCCCGCCCACTTGTTTCCAATGAAGATGAATAGCCCGGAGCCCTTTTTCTGCAGTATCAAAATTCTCTTTAATCCTTTTTGTGTTTGCTCCCAACCCCGCTTATTTATATTTACTTATTTTCCGGATTTTTTATATCTGTTTACTTTGTTTTTATTTTAAAAGTTTCAATGCATAAATTCCGAGCGCGATATTGAGAGAACATACAAACGAAAAAAAATAAATAAAAAAAAATCGATTGAATAAATCCGCGATAATTCCCGGACGTCATTTCGCACCGCAAAGCATCATTTATCGAATCCATACCTCAGTTTCAATACTTTATGCTCTATTTTATAAAAATAACAATGTTGAAAAAAAAAGCAATAAAAAATTGGGGAAAAAAATGATTTTTATTACAAAAATAAACAACAGTCGATGTGTAAAAAATCTAAAATATAACGATGATTTTTTTTTTCACACAACAACCGTGTAAATATTGAAACCGTCTATCCATTTTCCTCTCGAAAAATCTTTCATACACTCAAGTGAGCTGAAAAATAAAACCGGGCCTGAAAAAGCGTGTATAATCTCTATTATTTAACCAACTACAACATAACTCAACCCTCCTAGTCCTCACAAAAAAGTAAAATTTGTTTTTCTTTCCCTAAACCTTCGTACCGCGATTAAACCTCAATATTTTACCTTTAAACCCTTACTCGTGCCTACAACCTCGTAATTACAAATATTTAATAAACCGACCCTGCAACATAATTAAATAAATTTCATCATAAAAATTGTTCCTCATAATTTACTCAATCCCCTTTTCTAACAACCACACGGAAAAAAAAATTTCGTTCTAGGAACGAAATTCTAGAGTTATCATAACTATATACAGTTTACTGTTTGCTATAGAGTTACAGTAACAAAATTTTATTTAGTTCGGATAACTCCATGTAGTTGAGCTCTCAGAGCTCAACGGGATAGTTCTGAGAGACCAACGGTATAGTTGGAAGAGCTTTACGTTGCATAGTAGTGGAGTGCGCTGATGTATTTCATAACCTTCCAAAATGACAAACATAATTATTTTGTTACTCATCCATATTATTAAAAATATATGAGGACAATTAAGTTTCCAGTTTATTTATTTAAGGAAATAGGTTTTTTTTTTTGTCAAATTGAATTTCGTTAAAACGGTTTTGTATTTATGGTTTTTCAAGGTTCATTTTCAGTGACTGTTAATTTAATTTATTAGTTTTATATATTGTGATTATGATAATTTTTCTTTGTAATATAAGTTCTATTATTATTTTATTTCTATTATAATACTATTCTTATTTGTCATAAACAATTATTATTAGCAATATAAACTCGTTCTGCTGCATTTATTTATTAAATTATCAATATTAAATCGCGCATTATAGATTTGTTTAAATTTTTTATAGTTTCAGAACGATCCTGTAGAGTTGTGAGAGGTAAATAACGTTTAGCTCTCAGAGCTCAACGACATAGAGTTATAGGAGCCAAACGGTATAGTTACCATAAAAATACGTTAACCTACTGGAACTTTTTACAACTAACTAACTACTATAGAGTTCCTGTAGCTAAATTTTTTTCTCCGTGCATAATAACAACAACCAACTTTCTCCCTACGTTCAATTTCATAACTAAAGTCTCATTATTAAACTTTGAAAGTAAAGCACAAAATTACTTTTGGTACGCATCGAGAGATTACAGGTCTACATGATATGCGTGCCCTGAGTAATCAACATCCTGAAGTTACCCGAATCCATCAACGTATAATCAGACACACATACATATTATATTACGCGGATATATATTAAGTGTGCGTTAGTAATTACCGATTTTGGTAAATTACACAGTGATTCAGCTATTCTAGGTGGCCGGCGATTAACCACATCTGCACCTTTACATGTATGTTCAAATAAGCTCTAACCTCGAATTTCGATCGCCGAAGGTTAATACACTGGCTCATCGGAGCTTTTCCGCTTCGAAAGCTTCACTTACTCCCTAACTCACAAGTCTTCACTTTATCAAACTTCTCTAGAGTCTAGTAGTCTAGTCTAGTCTGGTCTATCTAGTGCTGTAAACTACCATCAACTACTACAACTACTATACAACAACTACTCACTAACATACTCGTGTTTTCTCCTATTTGCCGTTAACTACCAGCTACTTTGCTGCACGATGCATAGCCTCATTGTATTTTAACTATAATACTAATAGCATACTAGACTAGACGGCAATGTTTCATTATTACAACTACAACTACGATTCCACATAAAAGTTCACACAAAACACGACTATGAGGCTTGTTTCGTGCAACTTAACACAAGTAAACGCTACATATACAAGACAACACGATAATAATAGCTCTGGACTTGTCATCAACACGTCTAACTTCACCCTCTTAAAAGGAAACATGTTGACTTATTACTATTTTTATAATTTCACCTTTACTCTTATTCTTGTTCTCATTTCCATCAACACACTGATAGAATTTAGTTCTATTTACTAAGATTGAGTAACGGACACTAAGTGATTTAGTAACAAACCTTTCATTACTAAATATTTAGTAATAGGTACTAAATCATTTATTAAAGCCCATTTAGTTCCATTAAATAAATATTTAATAGTATTTAACAAATGATTTATTCCTACTCAATAAATTGTTTATTGATATCGAAGAAATTAATTTTTTAACTAATTTTAGCGTGTAACCTAACTTTTTAACTTAAAATAAATAAAAATAATTAAAATAAATAATTTTAAGCAAAAATATGAGGTATTATAAAGAAAAGAATCTCATTAAATTATATTTTTTTGGTAGAGACATTTATAAAATTTAAAATTAAACAAGTTTTTAACTTATCAATAATAGACAAATTGAAAAATGTAAACTAAACTTCACGGAGAAAAGACATAAATAGAAGCCATTTATTGAGAGTATGTGTGTTTGTAAAGGTTTGATAAATCTCCGAAAATCGAGCTGAATAAAATAATTTGAGTCAGTGAATAGGTTATGTATCACATAAACATTGAAATTAGAGCATAGCCATCTACCGACAATACTTACCAAAGAAATATTTAGTACCTGTTACTAAATATTATTCGGTGGAAATAAATATTTATTTCCATGTAATAAGGCTTTGTTCATTTAAAGAAATCATTTGTTAAACTGTAACAAATAATATTGATGGGTACAAAATATTTGTTTTTCGCAAATAAATGACTAACAATTTTGTTACTACATCAGTTTAGTACTCCTTACTAAATCCTTCTATCAGTGTAGATATATTTCAGATTCTTGATATTAAAAATTCTATTGACTAAATATTTTTTTATAAAAAAAATTTTTATAAAATTTAAATCTCCCAAAATCGAGCTGAATAAAATAATTTAAGTCAGTGAATAGATTATGTATCACTTAAACATTGGAATTAAAGCATAGCCATCTACCGACAATACTTACCAAAGAAACACACTGATAGAAGGATTTCTTAGTGTTTAAAAAGATTTCTTTGTATTTAAGAAATCATTTCTTAAACATCATTTCTTAGTATTTAAGAAATATTTCTTAAATACAAAGAAATCTTCTTAAATGCTAAGAAATCCTTCTATAAGTGCATTTAGTACCTGTTACTAAATATTATTCGGTGGAAATAAATATTTATTTCCATGTAATAAGGCTTTATTCATATAAAGAAATCATTTATTAAACTGTAACAAATAATATTGATGGGTACAAAATATTTGTTTCTCCCAAATAAATGACTAAAAATTTTGTTACTAAATCAGTTTCTTTCTATCAGTGCTGAGTTTGTTACACTTGTCGTCGCTTTTACTTTTGATGCTGTTGTTGTTTTTATCATTATTATTGTTTTATTCCAGTAAAATACTTGCCACAGTGGTAATTCACTCGTTAAAATAAAGGAGAGTTGTAAAGAAAAAAAAAATATTTAAATCGCGAGAGATCCCTATCCGCTCGAAGAATAATATTTCATTCGCGTGTCACGTCAAAAAAACGACTACTATACTATTATTATTATTTCATTTTCATTTATATTTTCTGTGCGTGGCACACACTTTACCTGTAATTTTTTATCGGTTAATTTATACTTCACATTATTTAAATTTTTTTTTCTCTGTACTTTTAACAATATTAATACAAATATTATATAAAATAAATCACATTGCCGTGAGTCGTGATAACTACACCAGATACTTAAACGCAGCTTTATAATTATGAAATTAAAAAATAAACCGTACAATTAATTTTTTTCTTTTAATATTTACCTCCCACGCCGCGAATTTATTATATGGCTTATGATTAACGAGTTATAAAGTACGCTGAGAAACTAGCTAATTCTATGGACGACTTATGGATAATTAACTCAAGGTAAATTAGATACTACACCCGATACTAGGTGGAGCTTTTGCCAAGGATATTAAAGGATACCTTTGGTGGAGAAACTAGTCTCGTGTATCTCAAGCCTTGAGAATATATTTTATGTATTCCTCTCTGTCTCTCTTGTACATAGATGCAGATATATATAATATTAATCACGTATATAAGCTCACAGCGGATTCAGTGAAATCAGGGGTGGCACCTGGTTACATGGCGACGCTTATTACGGCAGTAATATCACCGTTGACTTGTGCTGCCAATCTCTGGTACAACTAAACTCTCGATACTTGCCCGACTGTAATTTAATCTGTAGCAAACGAGAGCTTGGGGCTTGCTCGAGGGGAATAATCATAATTATGAGATATTACTCGAGTAGCTTTCATTTCTCCCACTGTACTATTATACACGTTTCTCCTTAGCTTTATACACACAATTCTGGTTTTCGACTCGAGGTCTGTACACCGTCTTATATATCCCTACCTACCTTTAACTATATTACATACATCCTATAATTATTATATTTATAGTCTAATAATTGTAACTGTCTGCTTTCTGCTCCCCTTTATCATTATCTTATACGTTGGTATTCATTTATCTCAAATCCCAGTCCAATTTACTTATCATTAAATCACGCTATGTTCCTTCGAATTGTTTTCTCATTAAAATTAATTTATTTTATCGAAAAATATATTTAGCTTACTTTTTTTCTTATATATTATCGATGTGTCCGAAAAATAAAAACTGAATTAAAATAAAATTTTCAACTAAATTATTATTTTATTTTAAATCTACGTAATTATTAACGAGGTCATAATTCCGGAAGTAAACCGATTTTAAAAAACATATTTAGCTTACTTTTGTTCTTAAAATATATTATCGATGTGTCCGAAAAAAAAAACTGAATAAAAATACTTGAATTTAAAATAAAATTTTCAACTAAAAGATTATTTTATTCAAAATCACGTAATTATTAACGAGGTCATAATTGCGGAAGTAAAGTATTTAGCTTACTTTTATTTCTAAAACAAAAAATTCTTAGGGCCAGTTTTTCAATTCGGGATAAAATTTTATCCGAGATAAAAGTACTGCCAATGTAATAATAATAATAAAAATAAATAATTCAGCACAGTGATATTGCGTACGATTAGTTCTCCCTGAATTCAGTCACTTATTTTTAATTAAAATAAATAAATGTTAGCCGCATGTCACAGAAATATTAATCTCCAACTGTGACAACTTGCTAATTGTAAATAAATAAAATAAAAATTAGGAAAACGGATGACCCTGAAGGCCATCCCTGCAACTTCCCGCTAATTCCATATCTACGCGCTTGAAATTGCACTAGCTCAAAGCGGTCGCTGTTCTATACTTTTGAGCTCTTCGAGCTCAAATCTTGCGTTTGACATATCTATTATTAATCTATAATTGTGTTAATTAACTAATTTAAATGACATAACAGGAGGTTATTATTATTTTTGTGATATATTTATTTTTTATTTAAATAAATGACCAAATTCATGGAGAACTAACTGAGAGCAATATCACGTCGCTAAATTATTTATTTATTATTTTTTTTTAATATATTGACAGTACTTTTATCTCGGATAAAATTTTGAAAAACTGGCCCTTAAAATATATTATCGATGTGTCCGAAAAAAAAACTGAATAAAAATACTCGAATTTAAAATAAAATTTTCAACTAAAATATTATTTTAATTTAAAATTACGTGATTATTCACGAGCTAATAATTCCGGAAGTGAAGCGATTTTAAAAAATATATTTAACTTATTTTTGTTCTTCAGACAATAAATTCTTGAAATATATTATCGATAAAAGTCCGAAATAAAATACTCGAATTTAAAATTAAATTTTCAATTAAAGTATTATTTTATTTAAACTCTACATAATTATTCACGAACTCATAATTCCGGAAGCGAACGGATTTTAAATAAATTACTCAAAATAGACGTTAATAACTTCCTCAGTTAAATTCATCAATTATTTATATGGTTTTATCCAAAAACAATTAAAATAAACTGGCTTAATATAAAGTCAATTAATATGCAATTGAAATCAATATCCACAAACTCAAACGATCAAATATTCACCATAAATAAATTTTATTTATTTATTTTCAACATAAAAAGTTGATTATCTCGTCTCATAAATAATATTTAATCAATTAAACACGAGTTTTAGTTGTATGCATAAAAGCTCTCAACGCCGAGGTGCATTTTTACGGGGTAATAAATGTTAACGATAATAAAATCACTCATAAAATTAATTTCCCGGCTTAACACCAAGTGACAGTAACAAACAGTAATGTAATACCTCTAACAGACAATTAAAACAAAGTACTTACTTTTACAGTAATAAATAATGCTTTGAAAGAGACAAGAGACTGAATTTTACAATCGGATTAATGAAAATCAATGCGATACATTCAATTTGGGTAACTGTAGTGAAAAAAAGTTAATTTTTTTCGCAATGCGTAGTGTAAGCGTGTCATCGTCAATTGGTTTCCGCCTCTCAGCTTGGAGTCAATCCATTATAGACTACACAACTAAACTAGACACCCTACACTCACCCGGAACATAACAGCACAACTGCCGGTACAGATATATATATTTATTTTGTATCTGGAGCAATAGATAGAGCGAAATAGTGCAGACAGAGTATAGAGTAGTAAACGTACGTGTCACTTTTTTTGAGTATTCAAATAAATCTGGTGTCTTTTTAAAGCCCGTGAATACCCTGGGCAATGCGACGCTTTTCACATTGCACAAGGCTTTTCATTATTGCATCGGGCATAGACAACACGTCTGCAAAGCATCACTTTTATTTTTTAGTCATCCTTTTACTACACGCCAAACTCTTCAATCGTGGTCTTCATTCACTCTCCCACGGTACTCCCGCGTACTCTGTACCTATCCAACAACCTTTTCATCTTCTCCATCCAACTTCACACACTAAAACTACCATATACTTCTACTGGCTTTATCCATTCCCGTATTTGTAACGTATTCATCGTCTGATAGGTTTCAAACTTGCTTTAAAAGAGCCATTGTTCGTGCCAAAAGCTTCGCTCTCTAATACTCCAATAGCTTCTATCCATCTACTCTACACATATAGACACGCACTCATCTAAAGTTATATATTAGTTTGTAATATAATGCACTACAGATTTTGCTAAACTTAATGTAACCAATTAAATATCAAGTTAATTTCCCGTAATCCTGGCAAGAAATTTAATATCATTGCTATGTTAGTTGATCGTAATTTTCATTTTTGTAGTCGAATGTAAATAAGACTAGAAACCTTGCAATCACTATGTGACTGCCGTGATTCGTGAACTATAAATAAATAAAATTTTGCTTTATTAAATAGTGACTTTTGTTAAATTGCACTGTACTTTCTTAAATATTGACGTTTTTAAAGATATAAGCTCATCCCGATGTTACACTCATTAAGAGCTTTCATTTGAGTACCCACATGCATTTTTTACATATTTCTCATATATACATATATGTAATATATATAAATATATGAAAAATTGATGTGGGTACTCAAATGAAAGGTATCGATGAGTGTAAGATCGGGATGTGTTTATATCTTCGAAAATGTCAATAGTTCACGGGATACAAGGTCATTTCTTAATTATGTTAAATTGCATTGTACTTTCTTAAATATTGACGTTTTTAAAGATATAAGCTCATCCCGATGTTACACTCGTCAAGAGCTTTCATTTGAGTACCCACATGCATTTTTGATATATTTTTAATATATACATGTATATAATATATATAAATTTATGAAAAATTGATGTGGGTACTTAAATGAAAGGTCTTAATGAGTGTAACATCGGGATGACCTTATATCTTTAAAAATGTCAATAGTTCACGAGATACAAGGTCATTTTTTAATTATGTATCTAGAGATAGAGCATTTTCAAATGCAGCCTAAATACTTATCATCATAAATTGACTATTGGTGAGAATGATATGAAACCTTGAAAAGGCACAAATTTAAGTCGGCCTTTGCAATGAGACTAAATTTCACTAAAAAAAAAACTGATTTTATCATGTAACTATCCTGGACACAAAATTTGTCTTATTTTCTTAATAATATAGATTATTAAAGCTTTTGCGACTGATAAAAAATTTTATTTATTTATTTATAAGAAATTTTTTGTTACTGTTGCAGTTGAGGAGGAAGCTGAAAAACGGAACGAAGATATCGAGAGTTTTCTGAACAATGAGGGTGGTTAGTTTGTTTGCGATGTTGTTTACAAAAGTAGACATTGCTTGGATGCATTATTTTGCTAAGAAGATAGTATTGGTAATATTAGATGAGTAAATTGATGGTTTAATGTTACAGGAGAAATTGAAGATGAGGATGACGAAGAGAATGAAGAAGAAGACAATGTTGTCGAGTGGGAGGAAACTAACTTTGATTTCAAAGAATTCATTTACAGGTAATTATCTTGTTTTCTTAATTAACATTTTTATTACAGAGTTATAAATATTTTATAAATAACAATCATATAATTAAATTTGTAGTTTTTGTTTATTTAATTTAAGTCGATAGTCCTCAAATATTTCAACAATTTCCCAATATTTCCTGGCAAACTTTTCAAACTGTCGAGATAACTTTAAATTGAATTAATCTTGTAAATTATTCAAAATATTGATTTATCGAATTTATGTGGTTGTTAAATATAAATAAACTATATATTATTTATGATTATAGATTTGCAAATGTAAAAGTTGTCAAAGCACTGACAGAACTACTGAAAACTTTTGAAAAAAATACCATTGAAGTAAATCATTACATTCTCAAAATGTTTCATCGAATTTCATGGGACTGTAAAATGCCGGCGATGTTATTCCAAGCCTCAATATTTCGTGTGTTTCAACGTGTCCTGGAGTCGAAACGCCGTGAGCACAAGGTCAGACATATTTTTAAAAAACTAGAATTTACTTTTTTTGGAAAATTTGTTTATTTTTTCGAACATGAAAAAGTTTTAAATCCGAATGAGTACAAATATCTACAACTCGCCGCAAATACTTGTCGTTTTACTCATGAAATGTTACAGGAGTTGCAAAAGTTTGCCAGTTTCATAATTTGTCAGTTCGCGGAAGTGGCTCAAAAAAACCCGAAAGCGTACATGGAGCTTCTTTTCTGGAAGAATACTCGCGAGGCTACGGAGATAGTTGAAGGATACGATGTACAGCATGAAAATAAAAAGACAGGACGTGGCGTGTGGAGCGAAGCTGAAGAGGATGAACTGCGTACTTTATTTATGGAGCATCAAACTAAGAAGTATCCTCAAGGTAACAGATTAATTCATTCACTTTTTTTCACTCTTCAACTTTCGTATAATTAGACGGAGGAAAGAGATTAGATTAGCCGCCTCACTTTTTTAGATACAAAAAATTTCCAAGCATAAATAAGCTTGCTCTAACGTTGTAGTGAATAATTTGAGATCAGTTTTCATAAAATTTAATAAATAATTCAGTTAAATTTTTATTTTATTATTGGATAAGAGTTTTGAATAAATTTTAAATCTTCTGATTATCGTCTAATAACTTAATTAATGTTAAACTAGCGACCTTGCAGTCACTATGTGACTGCCATGACTTATGAACTATAAATAAATAAAATTTTGCTTTATTAAATAATAACTTTTGTTAAATTACACTGTACTTTCTTAAATATTGACGTTTTTAAAGATATAAATTCATCCCGATGTTACACTCATCAAGAGCTTTCATTTGAGTACCCGCATGCATTTTTGATATATTTTTTAAATATATAAGCTCATCCCGATGTTACACTCATCAAGAGCTTTCATTTGAGTACCCGAATGCATTTTTATTATATTTTTCATATATAAATATATATAATATATATAAATGTATAAAATATATGAAAAATTGATGTGGGTACTCAAATTAAAGGTCTTGATGAGTGTAATGTCCGAATGAGCTTATATCTTTAAAAATATCAATAGTTCACAAGATATCTGTTGAATTGCGCTGTACTTTCTTTACTATTGACGTTTTTAAAGATATAAGCTCATCCCGATGTTACACTCATCAAGAGCTTTCATTTGAGTACCCACATGCATTTTGATATATTTTTCATATATACATGCATATAATATATATATATATAGCAGTATATATATATATATATATATATATATATATATATATATATATATATATATAAATATATAAAATATATGAAAAAATGACGTGGGTACTCAAATGAAAGGCCTCGATAAAAGTAACATCGGAATGAGCTTATATCTTTAAAAATGTCAACAATTCACAAGATATCTGTTAAATTGCACTTTACTTTCTTAAATATTGACGTTTTTAAAGATATAAGCTTATCCCAGTGTTACACTCTTCAAGAGGTTTCATTTTAGTACCCACGTGCATTTTGATATATTTTTCATATATTCATATACATATATATAATATATATAAATATATGACAAATTGATGTGGGTACTCAAATGAAAGGTCTTGATGAGTGTAATATCGGGATGAGCTTATATATTTAAAAATGTCAATAGTTCACGAGATACAAGGTCATTTCTTAATTATGTATTTAGAGAGAGAATTTTCGAATGCAGCCTATTTATCATCATAAATTGACCACCGGTGAGAATGATATGAAACCTTGAAAAGGCACAAATCAAGGTCGAGACCTTTCTAATGATATCAAATTTAACTATAAAAACCCATTTTATCATATAAATACCCTGACCACAAAATTATTCTTATTCTCTTAATAATATAGATAATTAAATTTGTACAGATATCATCGATTGGATCTTGGAAAATATTATCAGCGACGATCGAACGCGCCGCGGTGTAATTAAAAAACTCAAGGAGATGCATTTGATTGTAAACTCTAAGGTAATTTTAATAAGAATTATCCATTTGTCAATTAAAGAGTTGAGACTAATTAGTTCATACAGTTGTTTGAAGTAATTAGAACTTTTTTTCCCGCAAGCAAGAGCGAGAAGCTAAAAAAATAAAGCAAAAAGTAACGTTCCCTTGGGAAAGCAATTTGAACTTATTCTTCTCTACAGTGCTAGTACGGACGAAAAAAAATTAAAAAGCGCGCTTTGTTTTAATCTTTCAGCAAACAACTATGAATTATCATTCTCTGTGGACAATAACGAGTACTATCAACGCGGAATACGGAAAAACATTTTGCGTTTTTTATCCTAGAGTTTAAAACGTGTCCTCGTATACAGTCCATCGGTAGACTATTTTTTCCAACCCTTACACTCTATCGTTTTATATATTTATTTTTTATCTTTTGTTTGCTTTCTCGCGCCCCTTTACTATTCATTTGTGTACTTTTTTTTAAGCAGTGATCGAGTATACGCGTAACCACTGTACGTACTTGTGGTAAACGCCCTCTTTAATTCTCTTCTGTACTATCTTGTGTACAGCAGCCATTTCTCGATGAGAAACAAGATCAATGATTTATGGCACCAGAGTTGAGAGTGAGAAGCAAGCTTCTGGTACTTACGCTGAAACATACGCAAACGTCAAGCGCTAAAATATATTTTTCACCTAAAATAAAATGAAAAAATAATAAATAAATAAGTTTTAAAAAATAAAAATAAAAATATTTAGACTGACTTAAGGAAATTGAAAATTCCGTAGAAGACAATTCCACGTGGAATTTCCTTCTTCTTCTTCCAAATTACTTTTTATTTCTATGTATAGAGTCATGTTGTACATTTTATTTTTATTATTATTATTATTATTATTATTAAAGAGCATTTTTTATTGTAAGCCAACTTTCCCGATCCAAATGATGGTAGACTTAATTCAATTTTCATTTAATAACTATTTTCACCACACTATTGGCAGTATGAGCACTCATACCATCTTCGGGTGAATATATATAATAATTAAAAATTTTCAACGACAATTTTCATATATAAGGTAAAAGCCCCAATATATGATTATGTACCAGTATATGATCATCTATTGGGGCTTTTACCTTAATGATGTTATTTTTTTTTTTTTTTTGGATCGGCAAAGTTGGCTTATTACAATAAAAAATGCTCTTTAATAAGTAAAATCACCGATCTCCGGAATATTGTTGAATTAATAATAATAAAAATCTGGAAAACGGTTGACCCTAAAGGCCATCCCTGCAACTTCTCGCTAATTCCATATCTAAGCGCTTAAAATTGCACTTATGACGTTTTTGAGCTCTTCGAGCTCAAAAATATAATTTGTATGTTATTTCGAGCTCAAAAGTCTGATAGAAGTTTAATAAAACAGTATTTTTTGAATTTTCAAACTGCAATAATTTCTAAATGAACTGATTTTCACGCGGTTGGCAGTATTCCACACAGTTTTTTCAATTCTATAATATACTTTTAAACACAAACTGATCGTACCCAAAATCTTAGAGAAATTTGAAAAATTCACTTTTTCCGAATTTTTTCAACAACGATAACTCACGAATCAATCAAGCGATTTTCACGTTCTTGGTGGCGATCGACGTGGTTTTTTGGGCTCTAATAATTATTCCATTTCATCATAAACGATTCAAAGATAAATGTCGAAGTTATGTGAAAAAAACACTTTTTTCAAAATTTTTCGTTTTCGATAACTCTTGAACGAATCAACCGATTTTAACGGGACTGGTGGCAATCGACATGGTTTTTCAAACTTAAGAGCGGATTAGTTTTTAGAGTTGATCGATAAAGCCGTTTAAAAGTTATTCCAAAAAAACGATTTTTTGAAAATTTTATTTTTGAGATTTCTCAAAATCTAGCGAACCGAATCAATTCAAATTTTTACGAAATTGAATGGCAATGATAGTCTTTGGATCGCCACCTATTTCGATCCGATCGGCCGAGCCGTTCAAAAGTTATATGAAGTTCACATACACACACACACACACACACACACACACACACACACACACACACACACACACACACACACACACACACACACACACACACACACATACATACATACATACATACATACATACATACATACATACAGCCGCACGGACACCATCGCGGGAAGAGGCAGGGAAGCTTCCTGTGACCTTAAAAACGTCGAGATCTGATGAAAACCCGATTTGGGCAAAACGGGGTAAAATCAATCACTTCCCGATTTTTGAAAATTGTCAATTTTCTTAGCGGGAAGTTAATAATAATAATAATAATAATAATAATAATAATAATAATAATAATAATTATTATTATTATTATTATCATTATTATTATTTTTTTTTTTTTTTTTTTTACCAAGTAATAATATGCATACTCTTTATACGACTATTGAAATGCACTCCGGTTAGAAGAAAATAATTCATCTCTACTTTAACACTTGATAATTTTTTTTTCATCAAACTTTAGTGTCCTACTTTTAAATTCGTAGCTACAGCTCAAAATAATACCGAGTAAAAATAAGATTGTTTGAATAATAACAAAAAAAAAAAAAATTAAAATTAAAAAGTTTATGAAATACTAGCAGGAACTGGGCCGAATTTTAATGCTACTTACAGTTTATGACTTTCTATAAGTTTTAATACTATTATTATCATTATTAAAGCAATCTAAAAAAAGAATTATTTGATTTTTTTTTCAACAGCAAGTCAGAAATGAAGTACAAAAACGGTTACCAAAAGAATGGGGCGAAGAAGAAGTAGCACAATTAACAGAAATGTGGGAGAATGTTAAAAATGATGACGGTAAAAAAGTTTTATTTTATTTTCTGTTTAATTGTTATCAGTAGAATATTTTACAACAATGAATTTATCTTTACTGAGCGTTAAAATTAGTTTGAGAAATTTAATTAACGGCACTTACAACGACACTCCTGATTCCAAAATAAAAAATAACTTACAACAATATTTAATTAAACAGATCCAGTTGATCTTATTTATGCTGGATTGAGGATAAAACGCCCGAAGCCGAAAATAAAGGAAAAGCTGCTGGAATTAGGGCTGGCGAAGGATCCTAAAGAATTACGGAAAAAACGTACCAAGAAGAGTAAGAGTAAGAGCGACGGCTGTAAGTACTTATTGTTTTATTTTATTTTATTTTCTCTCCGCCACTTTCTCTTTTCTATCCGAATACTTAGCTCGAAAACTAATTAAACAAATACTGAGATCAATTCAATCACTGCACTGAAAAAAAAGTATTTTGCTATTAAGAATATTTTTATTGATAATCAAAAAATTTGGTATTGTGTTACTAAGAAAACGTGATATTTTGATAATCACAATAAATTTACTGATTATCACAAAACCTATTATCAGTATATCAGTATAACAGACTATTAGATGTTTATAACCTCATTTTACTGGCACAAATCAATTTATTTATAAAACTAACAAAACAAATAATAAAAATAAAAATTGAAAGTGTAACAATAAATTTTTTTCAAGCTAACATCATGAATATTAGTTGAATTCTATTTTCACCAAGGCGTAAATCAAATGAACTGACTAACATTGTTAAGGAGGTACTACGGCAAATAAAAACACCAATAGGTTATGGCTATTGGTTTCTTTCTCACGCACTAGTCCTGCCTATATTTACAGACTATCGCTCACTTACTTTCACTCATGTAAAATATCGAAAGTCGCTAACTTCAAACATTTTTTTATAAAAAAATGAATATCTGTGCATTAGTCTCGCTGAAACTCAAAAACGACTGGACCAATTTCAACAATTTTCTTTTTGTTTTGTTCGCTATAGTTCAGGGATGGTTTCGAAAGTATAAAATTTTTGGAAAACCCGAAAGTTCAACTAAGGAAATCCACAGATTTAAAATTGATAATCGTCTATCTTCTGTATATATGGACAAAAAAAAAGTTCATAAATTCAGTGTTCATTTTTTGGGATCTTGATTTTCAGGCGATAATGATAAGCGAGTTTCATTTAATAACATGACAAAATTCTAACCGCACTTTATACAGCCAGTATTTATTCTTTATCAAAGTAGATTAGAGTTTAAGGATTGTTAATCGCTGATCGAAAGGTGTAATGAAATATATTGTAGGTGATACGAAGTTCACCGGGTCAGTTAGTTTTTGATAAAAAATACTTGTTATAACTTTAATTAAATATTCTCAGTTTTTCAAAAAAATTCTAAGAAAAGTATGGTTGTTATTTAATAAAATAATCACTCTAACTACGGTCAGGATAGGGAATCCTGCTAAATGTACTATTTGTTACCAAATACATGTTAGTATCGAATACATGTTAGATGTACGATTTTTAATTGCTAATATTTTGAAAATTAAGGACTATTAAAAAAAAATTAGGAAAACTGTTGACCCTAAAGGACATCCCTGCAACTTCCCGCTAATTCCGTTAATACCTGGGCGCTTAAAATTGCACCTACGAAGTTTTTGAGCTCTTCGAGCTCAAAAATACAATCTGATTGTTGTTTTGAGCTCTCCAAGCTCAAAAAGATACTTCTTCTATGTTTTTGAGCTCTTTAAGCTCAAAAGTCTGATAAAAGTTTCATAGAACACTATTTTTTGAATTTTCAAACCACAATAACTTTCGAATGTTAACTTACGCAGTTTTTTGAGCTTCATAAAGAATTCCTAAGTTTCAATTGGTCAAACCAGGAATTTTGGAGTAATTCCGAAAAAACACTTTTTTGCGTTTTCTTTCCTGCAGAATATCTCTCGAATAAATCAACCGATTTTGACCGGATTAGCGGCGATCGACGTGGTTTTTCAAGGTTAAGAGCTGATTAGTTTTTGGAGTTGATCTATAAAGCCGTTCGAAAGTTATTCCAAAAAAACCACTTTTGAAAAAAATTTTTTTTACAGTTTTTTTTAGATTTCTCGAAATCTATCGGTCCAAATTATATCCAAAATCTAAGTTCAGACAAGCCCTTTCGAATGGCGCCAACCGCGATCGAATCGGTCAAGCCATTCAAAAATTATGAGAGGTTTACATACTTACTTACACACACACACACACACACACACACACACACACACACACACACACACACGCGCGCGCGCGCGCGCGCGCGTACAGACATAGTGACACCCTCGCGGGGATAGTCAGGGAAGCTTCCTGTGACCTTCAAACGGGGATATCTGATGAAAACTCAATTTTTGTAAAACGGGGTAAAACCAATAACTTCCCGATTTTTGAAAATCTGAGATTTTCTTATCTCATGGCTATTTATTCGTATAGGGAATCCCGGAAAAAATAGACCTGGAAAAAATTTTTAAGTTATGAAAAATTCATATTATTTTACATTTGTTCAGATTTATTAAATTATTATTATTATTATTATTATTATTATTATTATTATTATTATTATTATTATTATTTTATTATTACTTATTTTATTATTATTATTATTATAATTTTTATTTTATAATAATTTTAATGAAATAATTTGAATTTTTTATAATTTTAAGATGAAATAATTAGTATAATAATTTTAAGATGAAATAATTAGTATAATAATTTTAATGAAATAATATGAATTTTTCATAATTTTAAGATTTTTTTCGGGTTTATTTTTTCCGATTACCAGAGGAGACTTAGAAGTACGCATATTCAAAAATTGAAGAATATTGTACGAAAAGTAATTTTGCACAGTACCTCCTTAAAACGTCGATGACAGTCTCAACGCATATATTATAGTATTACTGCGCAGAGTATAGGTCTTGAACTGACTTATATTTTGATAATCACAATACGTGGTATTTTTATAATCAGAATACCTGATATTCTGATTACTAAAATACTATTTTTTCAGTGTGCAATAAAATAGATGAAATAATTCCTCATTAAAATTTGCCAACCACCTTGCATCACTCGGACACTTAACAATAAAATGATAGCGAACTCCTCGAAAGCTCACGGTCTTGTCAAGTGTCTAAACACTCGTGCTTAGACCGTACCGCGCGACAGTTAACAGCAACACCTACCACTACACCTACTCTTCATACTTAAAGTTTCGTGTCACGCGGTGACATATTATAAATTATCTCCGGTATCTTTACCAGCGAACTTAACTATTAGACTGTATTAGCATCACATAGGAATTTTATCTGAACAATTTAATGTATTCCAACGGTTCAAAACACCAGATAATTATCATTATCACAAACAACCTCCACAGTAATTGGTTAATTTACGTCAGCCGGCATTCTGTCAGCGGATTAATGCTAAGTATATAGTAGCACAGAAGAGAAGAGTATAGTAGAATTAATGCATGCAATGAATGGCGCACAGCACAGTAGAATCAAATCGATAGATTATGAAGAGAATTCCTGGTGTATCAGCAATATCAGGATATCTATATGAGAACCTTGAATGCTTCAATATAAAGAACCATTCGAGCATATTTTTGCATCAACTATTCTACTCAATTCGACTCGGATGCTATTCCGTCGGATCGTTTTAAACTTTGTCAGTTTGTCGGATTTAATAAGACTTCCAAACTCAATTCACATTTATTCAACTGATATTTATTTTACCTTCACTTTGATAAAATCACCTTATTAACTACTACCGCGTTGTTCGCTAAATTCTCATTTATTATATCTTCCTTATCTACTTTTAACTTTTTTTTGTTAAAACTCTGACTTCAATTTTTTTATTTGTTCTCTATAAAGTTTTGCTTTTATTTTTATTTAGATTTTTTCCCCTCAACTTTCTTGTGTTGGTTCAAGCTACGAGAAATTTAAGATTCATGAAAAATATTGTTTTACTTGGAAAATCTTATTCGTATTCGATGCATTTCAATAGATTGACTTAACGAAGTTTTAAAGAAAGAACCGAAACAAAATAGTTTTACGGAATTTTAATTCTTCACTAGAATTATTGACTAAAGTTTACTTATTTACTCGTAAATATACTTCTACTTCGAGAAGAATTTTAATTTAATACTAATTTTAAATTACAAAATCATAACTTGTAGGTATTTATTTAACAAAGTTTTACTTTTATGAGTTAGAGTATTTTTTAACTTAAGCTGAAGCTTTAGGGGCGCGCGAGTCGCAAGTACCTAATACCTTACTTTAAATTTTCTTTGTTATGATCGGTCCGCTGGTTCTTGGTGGTTTTACATGAACCAATTAAGATTTAACAGGCAGGCTTAATGGAATGGTCCCATAAAAAAGGATCTCAATTTGAGAGGGAGCTTTATAGAATGGTTAATGATAAAAAAAATTTCTTACAATAATTTTTTAAAAATTATTTTCTAAAAAACTGAAATCGCAGTAAAGTATAAAGTAAAAAATTTTCTGTCATTGCGTCAAAAAACAGTGTTAAAAATTATCGTGTTAAATATTTAACACTTTTATGTGTAAATTTAATATTTATTCTGTTAAATTAACACAAAAAATTGTTAAATATTTAACATAAAAATTTTTAACACAAAATTTTGGGTTATTGCGTCAAAAAACTATGTAAAAAATTTTTGTGTTAAATATTAACATTTTTATGTGTAAATTTAATGTTTATTATGTTAAATTAACACATAAAAGTGTTAAATATTTACTTGAAAATTTTTAACACAAAATTTTGCGTCATTGCGTCAAAAAAATGTGTTATAAATTTTTGTGTTAAATATTTAATACTTTTATGTGTAAATTTAATATTTATTTTGTTAAATTAACACAAAAAATTGTTAAATATTTAACATAAAAATTTTTAACACAAAATTTTGGGTTATTGCGTCAAAAAACAATGTAAAAAATTGTTGTGTTGAATATTTAACACTTTTATGTGTAAATTTAATATTTATTCTGTTAAATTAACACAAAAAAGTGTTAAATATTTAACATAAAAATTTTAAACACAAAATTTTTTACTCTATAGATAAATTTTGTTTTTTTCTATTTAATATTGAAGTATAAAAATAAAAGTTCTTGAAAAAAATACAACTACAATATAAGTAATTTCAATAAAATAAATTTTATCGAGCATTAAATATTCAAAAGAAAGTTTCTGAATTTCCGATAACTCTTAAAATAAAGCTAATTAAAATGTTGAATTTAATTTAAAATTTATCGGTTCTTCACAACCGAATAACTTGCATTCATTAAATTATTCCCCTAAAAAAAAATAATAAATAAATAAATTATTAAATGTTTAGTATCGCTCGTAATTTCCGACCTAATAATTTAGCGACAAAACGAAACAAAACGTTTAATATATAATATAATACAATATCTGATCAATATATTGGTTTTATGATAGTACCTAAAGCCTCGTGGGAAACGCGGTCAGAGAGCGAACGATCTGCGTCAAGTAGCAATGAAGAAAACTCATCAGATTCGGAAGACACTGGGCGTCATCCGGGCCCGGCAAAGAGAGCCAACAAAAAAATAGTTAAGAAAAATAATAAAAAACGGCCGCCTACAATAACTTACACCGATGCGCAGCTATCGGGACTTCTGAAAGACGTTATCGATAATGGTGAGTTAATTAATGCAATAACGTGAAAATAGTTGTGATAAGTATTTTTTAATGACGGCGGTGGCAAAACTATACCGTAAGTTAATTTAAATGCACATTTAATTTACTGGGGAATGTTTGCGATCAGATATGAGGGAGTCTCTCGAGTGGATTAAGGAATCGCTCGAGGAGGCTTTAGAAGACCGAGATGAAGAAAGTGCCGATGGCATCCCACTAGTACCGATAACGGATTATTCATCAGCTGCAATGGATTCACCAACTTTTATGCGATTTCTTCGTGCTTGCGGTATTGAACCACCCTCGAATGAACAGGAAGCTTATTGGCGAATACCAGCCACAATGCTTTCATCCACAATACGTAAACGTTGCGATTTAATCGCAAAAGCCCTCGCTGGAGATTTTATCGAAGGTTTCATTTTTTTTTTTATTTTTTTAATGTGTTTTTATTTTAACGTTATTAGAAATGATATTTTATAAGGTAATTTTAATTTTATTTCATTTGTAATAAAAGTTTTTTAATTTTTCTTTACTCAGAATCAGTTACAACTGAAAAAGATATAGTAGATAGTCTCAGCGAATCAGACGATGAAGATACTCAGCGCGATATCGATAAAATAAAAAATATGTTTAAGCAGAAATCGAAATTACAAAATAAGAAACAGATTGTCAAAAGTAAAGTTTTCAACTCGAGCAGTGATGAAGATTCTGAAGAATCTTCATCTTTGATGAAAGAGAAATCTGTACTGGTTGATAAAGATAAAAAAATAGATAATGGTGGAAAGGAAGGAAGAGGACGTACAAATACATCAAAAGTACGGCAGGGAAAATTAAATTCAAGTCGAATTAAATCCATCGTAAATTCATCAGACTCGGAAATGGAAATTGAAACTACTAAAATTACTTCAGATAGTGGTAATTATAAATTTTAATTAAATTATGAATTATTATTATTATTTTTAATATTTATTTTTTCTAAAGACTGGTTTATAATACTTTATAGATATTTTCTGACGTAAGTCATTAAAATTTTCAGTTTATTGGCTATCCAATCTAATACAACAATTCTTTTCTCTAATTTTTCGTAATATTGTTAGCCTGTATTTCCCTCCAGACATAAACGATTTATTCTCAATTCATATCTAAATTTGTCATTAAAGATAAATTTGACTGAAAACATAATTCGGACGGCCCAGACCAGGACTCGAAACCTAGTAATTCTGGACAGTGTCTCGGATAGCTTAACAGGTAGAGCCTTTGACACGTATCCAAAAGATCCAGGTTCGAGTCCTGGTCTGGGCCGTCCGAATTATTTTTTGTTGGATTCTCTGAGCAAAAATAAATTCCAGTTACAAACTTTTAGTTTTATATTTTAGATATTTAGTTCTTAGAAATATTTATTTTAGAAAAATAACATATTTTCTTTTATTAGTTTTTAAATGTGAAAAACACAATTAAAGTACATTTGTGCAGCTAGAATAGGAAAGCCTGTATAGGCTTGATTTTATCACCTTAGGTACTTGAGTTGTACAAAGGACTCCTTATTTTACGTTGTACAGTACAACCAAATATTACGGTCTTAGTTAAGAAGAAAAACATGTGTTTTACTAAGGACAAAAAAATAGATTTAACATTATAGTTAGTCTGCGACTAAACTCTGTCAAGTAACGACACCTCTCGATACGATTCCTTTTTAAAATAAAGATTCTATTTGAATCGCTCTATGTGGATAATAATATTATTGTCTTTTCTCTTTATTTATTATTAATCCTATCCATAACTTCCAACAAAAAATTATTATATTAAACTGGATAGCCAATAAACTCAAAATTTAATGACTTACGTCAGAAAATATCTATAAATTATTATTATTATTAACTTTTTTTTTTTAGAAGAATCCAAAAGAATTAGATCAGAAAACTCAGATTCAGAAGCTCCGATATTAAAAAAGCGCCGAGTTATTGACAGTGAAGATGATGAAGATAAAAAAGAAGAAGAAAGTGATTTTGATAAACTTTTAAAGTCGAGTGAGTCAAAACAAAGCCGTATAATCATCAGTGATAATGAGAGTGATGCTGATGAAATAAATCAACCAAGTGAGTCCAAACAATCTAGGAAAATTTTCAGTGATGACGATGATGAGGATTAGATTAGTTCCATTCTATTTATCTTTATAATTATAGTTGTAATTAATTTTACCGATAGTATTTATAAATCGATAATTGAAATAATAATTATAGCTCGTTGAAGTGACATGAAAACAGAAATATAATTAAATGTCAGTTGAGTAAAAAAATTTATCTATAATCAGATAAATGTCCTGTTAAAAAATATGACACGTGTCCTTTTAAAAGAACGATATGTCACTCACAAAGCGCGACAATTTCCTCATTTCATTTAAACGTTAAAAATTAGTGCTTTTTTTACAGATTAAATATAATCGTACAGATTTAAACAACTCTTTTTTTTCTAGTTCATTTTTAATTAAAAACCTCTGACATTAATACTGACTTTTAAATTTATACCACGTTTTTAATAAAGATTGTATTAAACATTAATACCTACTTACACAAACTAGTACCTATTTACACAAAATCTGGCTTTAAACCGATAACCTACCAACTATCTCCTAATAGTCAATTATAATAACTAACTATTGAAATATTTAACCAAGAGCTCAACGATAAGTACTTACTACTCCGAATATAGTTTCAATTTTACCTCTTGCTAGTAAGTAATTCATTTTCTATACCAATCATTCATAGGTCATATACCTATTTATAATGAGGAGTTTATATAAAATTCTACATTATGGAGCTTGAATTTTTAATAAAATTTTTTTAATTTAGACAAAATATTTTATGTAATTTAAAAAAAAACCTGTCACATATTCTCAAGTTAAAAATAACTAGCAACATTATAAAATAAATAAAATTTTGCTTTATTAAATAATGACTTTTGTTAAATTGCACTGTAATTTTTTAACTATTGACGTTTTTAAAAATATAAGCTCATTCCGATGTTACACTCATCAATAGCTTTCATTTGAGTACCCACATGCATTTTGATATATTTTTCATTCATACATATATATATATATATATATATATATATATATATATATATATATATATATATATATATATATATATATATATATATATATAAAATATATGAAAAATTGATGTGAGTACTTAAATGAAAGGTCTTGATTAATGTAACATCGGGATGTGCTTATATCTTTAAAAATGTCAATATTTCACACGATACAAGGTCATTTCTTAATTATTGACGTTTTTTAAGATATAAGCTCATCTCGATGTTACACTCATCAAGAGCTTTCATTTGAGTACCCACATGCATTTTGATATATTTTTCATACATACATATATATAATATATATAAATATATGAAAAATTGATGTGGACACTTAAATGAAAGGTCTTGATTAGTGTAACATCAGGATGAACTTATATCTTTAAAAATTTCAATAGTTCACGAGATACAAGGTCATTTCTTAATTATATATCTAGAGATAACGCATTTTTTAATGCAGCCTAAATACTTATCATCATAAATTTACTATTGGTGAGAATGATATGAAATCATGAAAAGGCACAACTCAAGGTCAAAACTTTTCCAACGACACCAAATTTAACTATAAAAACCCTTTTTATTATATAAATACGCTGGCCACAAAATTTTGCTTATTCTCTTAATAATATAGAATACCTCAATAAAATAACTAGCCATTACTC
Source organism: Cotesia glomerata (assembly GCF_020080835.1). Classification (NCBI taxonomy): domain Eukaryota; kingdom Metazoa; phylum Arthropoda; class Insecta; order Hymenoptera; family Braconidae; genus Cotesia; species Cotesia glomerata. The sequence goes on from NC_058158.1 coordinate 8,088,236, forward strand.
ATTATTCACTGCAATTTAATTGTTTTTTTTTTTTTTTTTCATCTTTATTAAAATCCAATTGATTGTAATTTCATCCAAGTATTATATGAATTAAAAAATAATAACAGATCAATTAAATTCATTTTTATTTTTTTTTCTTCAAACATTTCGACGTTTTTATTACACGCTATCAAATAATTAAAGACAAAAAATCAAAAAAAAAAAAAAGTGTCATTAAATAATTATTGAGTCATAATATTCTTCATACATATGTTCATATACAAATAAAAAAATTTAATCTAATATCGTAGACAAACATTCGAATTAATTCATTAATTATCTACTCTGTCAAATAATTGATTTTATCATCATCATTATAGCGTGAATAAATTTAATTTAATGAATACACTAATTAATTAGTGAGCTCGTGTTTGTTGACGATTTCTTTAATTAAATTACCAACTTGGCATTGAGCGGTGCCACAGGCATCAGCTGACCGCCGTTTCCTAGTTCGTGTAATAAAATTAACCATATTGAATTTATCATCAAAGTGCTCTTCCTTCCTCTCCATTTTCTTATCAAAGCTGCGATCGATCGCATTGTCCATAGAGTTATCTATTTTATAAGGCCGGTCATCTTTTTTCTGCGGAGCCTCGACGGTTTTCGGGGTGACCAGTTGCCGATCGTGTTTTTCCGTGACTTGGTAATCCTCCTGCTCTGTCGACTGCTCAGGAAGATCGAAAGTTATTCTCACAGTCTTGATAACACCGTCGTACTCGACGGCCTCGACATTCAGTCCTTCGTCTCTGAAGTACTCGGCGAGCTCCTTGAGCGTGAACGGCTGATCCTCCGGATCCTTTATCGTCGCGTCGAGCTCTATTTCAAAAATAATATTATCTTTGTCTTGGGTTACTGTCATAATAATTCCTTCGGCTCGGAGAGCTCTCATCAGTTCCTCGATGTCTAATATTTCGTCGTAGTCTTCCCAGTCAGGGTCGAACTTAACTTCTATCACTGTTAATTCTTTTCCCTCATTCAATTTTTCTACCGTCGCTCCCCACTGTTCTATAAAGTCCCCGAAATCTTCGAGAGTGAATGGCTCATTACCTTCCGGGTCGGCTACCATAAATGTTCCTATCGAATCTACAATAAAATTTTTCATATAAATTACTTTATACATTAAAGAAAAAAAAATAAATTTTTTATTGATCAATTTTAACAATTTTTTTTTTTAGATAAATAAAATCAATTTTTAATAATCAATTTTAACAACTTTTTTTTTGATAAAAAAAAATCAATTATTTATTGATCAATTTAAAAAAATTTTTTATACAAATTTCCTTTTTTAGACAATAAAAAAATTAATTTTTTTAAGATCAATTTTAACAAATTTTTTTTTTCATGAAAAAAAATCAATTTTTTATTGATCAATTTTAACAATTTTTTTTTTTTGATAAAACAAAATCAATTTTTTAATGATTTATTTTAACAAATTTTTCATACAAATTTTTTTTTTAAATAAAAAAAAATCAATTTTTTATTGATCAATTAAAAAAATTTTTTCCTTAGATAAAAAAAAAAGAAATTTTTTATTGATAAATTTTCAAAAATTTTTTATACAAATTTCCTTTTTTAGATAATAAAAAAATCAATTTTTTAATGATCAATTTTAACAAATTTTTCATACAATTTTTTTTAAATAAAAAAAAATCAATTTTTGATTAATTAAAAAAATTTTTTCTTCAGATAAAAAAAAAACAATTTTTTATTGATTAATTTAAAACAATTTTTCATATAAATTATTTTATACACTAAAAAAATAAATCAATTTTTTATTGATTAATTAAAAAAATTTTTTCATACCAAATTTGGCAGATACTTTCTCCAGTGGTTTTTGATCAATCATTTTAGCTATTTCTTTTGTCTTCATATTTCTTACAGAATAAATATTGAATACATACACCACTTCTCCATTTTGATTGTCATCTACCAAAAAATAAATTTATTAATACCACTTAAAATTTTTTTAGACAGTACACACTTTATTTATTTTCAACTAAAATTGAAGTAATTTTTTTCACCCAAAAAAAAATTATTAACTATCGTTAAATTCTCATAATAATTTTTAATTAAAAAAAAAAATAGTCTTTATCATTTTTTGCCATCAAATTTCTCAAGGAAGTAATAAAAAGGTACCGTCTAAAAATATCCTTAATTGATAAAATAATTTACCCGAATTAATAGTCACTGGGGTTGCCCGTACGACGGAAATAACAAAGAGCAATCCTAATAAATAATTCGACTGAAACATAATGGTCGACAGAATAAAAAACGAATAAACGAGTTTTAATAAAGCAACTTTGAAATAGATACTGTACACGAGAGGTATTGTGTTTGGACTTTTATATCATCACGATCATCAGTATAGACTCACTTGGCTCAGTAATAATTTGTCCTGACAACGTGATCCTGCAGTGCTATTATATAATATCCGTTGTAATAATTTAACAATTGTTTCCAGCGATACATAGACATTATGTGTACAAAACAACTCACTCTTATTTAATAAATACACGTCTCGATATTTTTCGATTTACTCTTACTTACTGCAGACGATCTAAGCTCCGCGGTCTGCTGGTAAATTTTATTAAACGCCTACGATGATTCCGATTACTATTGCTCCGATATGATTAGTCTAAGTGCCGGAAATATCTGTGAAACACACGCAAACACTGAGTCATTTTACTAGGAGTAGTACTCCGTACCGTAGACAATGTACGCTTTGTTGCCGTACAAAAATATCTATTTAAATAATTACACAGTACTCTGTTTAGTTTTAATGTCCGCGTTCTTTTCCTTTCGTTTCTTCCTCTTTGTTTAGTTGTTTCGTCCCATCTACGAGTTTATGCAACTCGGACTCGGCTGTTTGTCGCTTAATTACATGACTAATATTGCATTTCAAGAGCAAGGTAAATTTGCTCCGTGATTCACTCGGTTACTATTTATTTACTCTATAATTTCAAATTTAAAAAGGATCATAGCTATTTTTTTTTATTATTTTTTATCAAGACATCTAAGTAAATTTTTATTTACTTTCAAATTTTTTTATTCAAAGATATAAATTTACAGTTCATTTTATTTACTGCGTAATTAATAAACTTAATTAATAAGTCATTTTTATTTATCTTCACTGGTTTGTTCACCAACTTTGGGATGAGGATTGAGCCGACGCTTGACTGTAAGACCCATGGTTTCTACAAAGAAAAAAAAATAAATAATAACTCAAATTTTAATTTATAGTATCACATTATTAAATTGATAATATAAGACAAAAAAAAATTTTTATCTTATCTTATGAGAAAAAAGTAAGCTTACCCGCCACCGCAGGTGTTGCATCCGTTATTTGGCTGTTGGTAATGCGGCTGAGGCTGGGGTCGGTACTGTGGCTGAGGCTGCGGTTGGTAATGCGGCTGTGGTTGATAATGCGGCTGAGGCGCCGGTTGATAATTCGGCTGTTGATAATGTTGTTGTGGTTGTTGTTGAACAATAACTAAAGGTATATAACCGACACCTGAAAATAAATCGTGTAAAAATAAATTAAAGAGTTTTTAAACGGAAAAAAAGGCCATTCGGCAGCTGAAATGGAAGTAGATTTCATAATGAATAGAAAAAAAACTACTGGGTTTGTATACAAAAAAAAATCCATTGAGAATAAGAATAATAAAAAAATATAAATAGATTTTTATGCACTGATAGAAGGATTTATTTGTATTAAATAAGATTTGTTAATAGTTAACAAATCATTTATTAGAGACCACTTTTTAGTATTAAATAAATATTTCTGAGTATTTAAAATGATTTGTTTGTATTTAATAAATCTGATATTCATTTATTGAATATTAATAAATCTTTTTAAATAATAAGAAATATTTGTTAAGGACTAACAAGTGGCTTCTAATAAATGATTTGTTAAATATTAACAAATCTTTTTAACTATAAACAAATCCTTCTATCAGTGTGAAATGCAAGAGTAAAATTTCATTAAAAACCTACAGATAAATAAATTATTTTAAGTTTAGGAGAATAAAATTCCATGAAAATTGAAGCTCGTTTAATATGCTTTAAATGCAATTTACAAAAATTCAAAAAGTTATTTTATTCGAAAGTTATTCCTGTTTAAAAATATTCATTGGAAAAAATTAAAAAACTTCGCTCTATGTAAATTATATATCTATAGATATATACTGAGAAATTGAAATTATTGGAAAAAATTCAAATGATAGCGAATTTTATTCAATGAATATTTTTAAACGGGGATACGCGAAAGAATCTGCCAAAATATGAATTTTGATAATTTTGATACTATGTAATTTCTGAACTACTTGACCGATTTAGTTCATCTTTGAACTTAGCCTTGATATTCGTTTAGAAATTGAGTTTGGAAAAGATCCATTATGAATTAGAGACACTATCGTTCGGATAAGCCGCGTTATAATCGTATATACACTGAAAAAAAAAAGTATAAGTCCTATCGCAATGCGTTTAAGCGTATAACTTATACCCATGTTAAATACGCCATTTGTATAAGTACGTACGTATCGATACTGCCATTCTAATACGTCGTATCCCACAAAATTTGACAAATTTACTTTTTTTGAAAAATGGAATCATAACAATATTATGCAAGTCATATAAAAATTTTAAAGGTCAAATAGTTTAATAACTATTTTTAAATAAATATTTTCATCTGTCAAATCCCATTTAATCAATGTTAAAAATGAATCGTTTTTACCGTCTGCTGTAAAATTTTCTAAATGTGGGATACGACGTATTAGAATGGCAGTATCGACATATAAACTTTTGAACTAATGGTATTTTCTGAACCAGCTTGACAAACTGAGTCAGAAAATAGCTAAATTTTTCAAAAATTGCGTCATAAGGATAAATGCAATAGTTAAATTTCTATGAAATCTACTAAATAATAATAATAATAATAATAATAATAATAAAATGGTTATACCTGTAGGTTGAGGTTGAGGTTGGTATCCACCATTGCAAACTTGGCAACTTTCACCACCCGAGTGTTTGTTTAACAACTTACTAAGAAGCCCACCCCCTTGACCTAAAGTGCGGCGCCTTCGGACTTTGCTAAGCTTTCCGGGTTTGATTAACTCCACGTCTTTATGATCTATCTCATCCATATCAATCTTTATCAATTGAGTTTCTCCATCACCGATCTTCTCAACTTTGAACCCTTCCGCCTCTAAGTCTTTGGCCAGCTCATCTAAGCTGACTGGCTTATCCTCGTCATCCTCTTCAACAACCAGCAACACTGTCGCTATTGGTTCTAGATTGACAAAATTAATCAGTCCCCTGGTTAATTTTCTTTGTGTTATTATCATTACACAGAAAAAAAAATGTTCTTGAATCAAGTATATAATTTTGAAGACCTCAATATTCTTGATTTGAGTAGAAAAATTCTTGATTTAAGAAAATTTTACTTGATTCAAGACCATTACCCTTTTCAAAATTATATTCTTGGTTCAAGAACTTTTCTCTTGAATCAAGTTAATTCTTTTTTTCTGCGTACTTACCTAAGATTGTAGGATTCTGTGCTGCGAATTCGTCAGTCAAAATTTCGTTAGTTTCCTCGCTAGTGGACGCGTTTTTTATTGCGAAGAGGTTTATGATATACACGGCTCCCGGGTGAAAGGGTTCCGCGTCTTCAGTGGGTGGTTCTAATTCCGTAGAGATGGTCGGTTCGACGGTATCAACCCCAAAATCCCCGATTTCCGCATCTTCATTCGGCGCTTCAAGCTCCGTTGAAAGTGTCGGGTTACTTTCGTCGATTATTTTCTCAGAATAACTTGCTGTTTCGGCATCAAGTCGTGGTGGTTGCAATTCTGTGGCTAGAGTTGGTAATGCATCATCAGTTCGTGGTGTTGACCTTCCTTTAAGTTTAAATAAATAATTAGATTGTATTTAATTGAAGATTAAAAATTATTGTTAGCTTTTTTTTTATTTAAATAAATTTTTCTTGGCTCAAAAATTTTTATTTATTTATTTAAGATTAATTTTTTTTTTTAATTATTTTTCCACGTTCAAAATTTTTTTTTATTTATTTAAGAACATCAACTTTTTTTTTTTTTAAATAATTTTTTATATTCAAAAATTTTTTTATTTAAATAAATTTTTCTTGGCTCAAAAATTTTTATTTATTTATTTAAGATTAATTTTTTTTTTTAATTATTTTTCCACGTTCAAAATTTTTTTTGAGTCAATTTTTTATCAGTGTAGATTGCAAAATTTTCAATTTATATAAAAATTTATAAATAAATTTTTAAAAATTACTTAATGATAGCATTTGATACTTCATCTGTATTTTAATTTAATATAAAATTATAATTTTTAATTAATATTTAAAATAAAACGAGACTATATTTAATTGATAAGAATTTTTTCTACAAATTTTGTACAAAAAAAAATGAAATAATTTTAAGAATAATTATCAATTTTTTGCAATATTTAATTATGAATTATTATTAAAAAAATATAATACCAAAATCAGCCTCAAGCGGCAAAGAACTTGATGTTGATAGTAAAACAAACAAAAATAACGACACGGACTTCCACATTTTAAAAACTAAATAACCAATATAATAAAATAGTTGATAATAAACAGCAAGATGTAGGCAGTATAGTATTACAGCCTCCGAATATCAAATAGCCGGAATAAACTGCATGAGAGCTCTTGGATCTTCCTTCTTTTATAGCTTGTTATAACACCAATACCACTCAAAGATGATCCTGTGATGATTGCATAAGAAAAGCAGTGAGTAATGCTGCATGGTGTCGCTATTTTTGCTTCGGTGTTTATGTTGATACTCTGGCTTTTCTCGGGGGATTTCCACGATTAGGATTCGGAAAATCCGCGAATCTCTGAATTTTCCAAGCTATTGTTTTTCTATTACAAAAAAACCACCGATAAACTTAAACCGCGGGAACTATGAAAAATAATTACGCGTTAACTATTCTTCAATATCAAAAACTGGAATAAATTAAAAAAAAACTAAAAATATTTTTAACATGAAAAATACAAAGTATGGCCTTGGTTAATGTGCTCGTTCAAGATTGTAGTTATTTACAGTGGCATTGAAAGAATGATGAGTTGATGAAAAAAACACTTCGGAACTAATATCTTTGATCATTATACAGCAATCATATACATATGTCCGTACATTATATTTATTTTAAATAATCGAGTCATAAATTTTAAAAAATTAATATTTATTTTTATTTTTCCGAAACTTATTAACATAAACGGAAGTGTGTCTGTAAAAAACATTTTTAAAATGAAAGTTCCTTAAGGAGGTTCGAGCGAATCTAATGTAAAAAATAATTTCCAACTTTGAGCTTTGAAATTAAGTATACGTATAAATAAATATGTCATTTATCTCATCCCAAAATTTACAAAAGATTCACCGTTTAGTTACTTAGATATTAAATTTTAAAAATCACATATTTTATCTCCTTATACACGGGCTCTTATGGCAGACAAACGTTTTATCGACACTTTAATTATTTTTTTCAATATTAACCTCCCAACTTTAACGGATAAAAAACTATACACAAGAAACTTGGATTATAGCAAAATATAAAAACAATTTAATAATAATACATTACCGATATAATTTTTGAAGTATTTAAAGTCAAATTTTATGTTTGCAACTCGTTTATCGTCAGCCATTTATTCGAATAAAGATTTGACAACATCGCGTCAACAGCTGAGAAAAAACAAAAGGATAGAAATATAGTTACAAAGAGAGAAATTTTTAATTTACACACTCATCCACGTCTCTGTAATGGGTATAATCAAACGCGCCATTGCCAAATCTGTTTATTTATTCCGGCAAGTAATAAATACCAAAGTCATTTTATTACTTTACTTTATTAAATAAGTAAAAATCATCAATTATTAAATTGTTTAAATTATTTCAAATTAAAATAAGGAATTTTGACAAATATTGGGAAGACTAAAATTAAAAAAAAAATTTTAACATTATTTTGACTCATTAATTACGCTCGAACTTCTTTAAAGATGTATCTTCTGAATTAAAAAAAAAAAAAATAAAAACGCAGTTATTAGCTGAGAAATAAATGAACAATTTAATATAAAAATTTTATTGATCTGAGTGTAAATGTACTTGAGAATTATAATTACCGTAAATTGATTCATCTACTTGATAAAAAAAACCCGACAAGTTTTATTGGCGTGTCTTTGTTTAAAGCTAACGCAGAACGCAATGGATTGTTTTCTGTACTATTATGGTGCCCGATTGAAGCCACGGCTTTCTCGTCTTTGTGCGAACGGATCAAGAATGTTAATTTACTGTTTTTAACCTTGACGATCAACATGGAATCTTATAATAACACTTAATATAACAATTATTATATTTTAAAATATAAAATTTACTTATTGGCGCCGGAAAATCTGTAAAAAAATGTTTCGCGAAAAAAAAAAATAGAAAATTCTCTGCGTAAATATTTATTTTATTATATTTCATCAGACGGAACTTAATAATAAATTATTAAAAGATATTTATATTTCTTGTCTGATATTGATAACAAATTACGGCGTAATAGCGATGAATTTTATAATCTCACACGCTCGTGTGTGACCTAATGACTTGTAAAACTAATGACGTTACTTATTATTAACCCCTGGGCTTTCCTAACTTTTAAAATTACTCGTTATTATGAATTAATCCGCTAAAAAACGGGTATGATAATTGATAAATAAATACACGGCAATTAGATACAATGATCATCAATTAATTTAGTCATTTATAATTTAAGACAGCGTGAATAAAAAATTCTCGATAAAAAATCATATTTATTAACTTTTTTCCTGTTTAATTAAGTGATTAGCATATAATTATTTATTCCGATCTTGACCATGGAGAATTTTAATGCAGAGACATCTGGAATTATTTCACTTAACTACTATCCAGGTGAACAAACTGCGAATCTACAGCGGGGATTTTTCTGAAGGTAAGTCTAATAAAGATTAAATTATACAAACTTGCAGTTAATGTAAGAGCAACCTCTTTGTTCTTCAGCTCATAACGAAGTAATACAAATTCATGATAATTTTCTTCAGTAACTTATCTACAGACCATATCACTGTAGATTTACGCGGACTTCGATAGATAATTAAATTATCGTTTATTTAAAGCGTTTTTTTGGAAAATTTTGATTTATTTATGCATAAAATGCTTTTTAAAATTTCATTTTTTGTACAAGTATGACAGAGATACTTCCGTTTGTCAAATAAAAGGCAAGAGAGAAAAAAGTATAAACTTTTTTTTTAATAAAGCTATTATTAAATTACTTTAAATCATTTTAAAACAGACTTAATTTAAAGATAGCATAATTTTCAACATAGTAATCAATTAATTATCTTTATTCTTTATAATATAACGACGGGAAATTGATAAAATATACAATAATAATTTTTGTTTTTCGTTCTAATAAAACTGAAACTTTATTTAATTTTTATTTTCATTCCGAAATCATGCTTTTTATTAACATAAAAATAGATCAACAGAAAATATCGACATCCGCTCGTATTAAAAGTTCTTAATTAAAGAACTATCATCTAAAAATTTAAGCTTCATTTTTACAAGAATAGAAATTTCAATTTTATTTTCGCTTTCCGGTTTTTCATAAATTAATTGACACAATTTCCTCTTCTGGAAAATGACTTGATTTTACAATTTTTAGAACAACAATCATTGTTCCAATGACACTGCAAATAGACCAAATAATGTAATAATTAATCTATTTTTTGCTTCTCAATTATAAAGTATACTTACTCCATAATCTAGCGCGGAACATTTAACGTAAGGCTTTTTTTCAGTTACTTCTGAAATGTGCGTAATTTTAACATCAGATCGAGGAAATTCAGCGCATATTTTTCTATTCCAATATGGAGAATAATTACAGAAATTTGAACAACATCGGTTATTTTTCCCACACTGTATAAATAGTAGAATAAAATATTTTATATTAATTATTTAATTTTATCAACTAATTTTTTTAAGACTCACAAATAAGTTATCTGATAAGCATGATGGATGAATGATTGAGTTTTTAACATTCTTTATACTCAATAATTGAATGCACACGAATAGAATGATGGTGTATTTAATCATGGTGCTTCAAGTTTAAAAAATGACTGAAAGCTAAGTGAATAAAATATGTACAATAATTCTCCGTTATATTAAGTTATTTATGTTTTAATTATCTAAAATTTATTATTGTGACGGTTGTAAAAAGGATCACCTTCCGGATATGTCATCATAAAAATTTATATTTCGATTCAGATAAGTATTAAATTTCTATTAATATTTTAATTACTGTCCTGTTAAATTTTTTTGATAAAACTTTTAGTATTAATGCAATCAAATTCTATGAATAGAAGAAATTTTGAAAAATTATTAGCGAGTCGTGTTGATAAAGTAAAAAATTTTGCTATTTATATCTTTTTTTAATATTTAGATAAGTATTTAAGGACCTATAAAACTGTCGAAAATTATTTTCGGCATAAAAACAGTTTAAATATCAAACAATTAAAACTTATTGTTCAAAATACATTTATTACATCATTAGTGACCATTTAAAATTTATTTTAAGAAATTTCAATATCAATAATTATTTTTAATCAGTCGACAAAGCACTTCTATAACATATGATTTATTTTTGGTAAAAAAGTCGTAGTTTTTTTTATCTATCCTATTGAATTTTGGTATTTTTCTTTATACAAACGCCCAGTAGCGGAAATGATGATGCCGGACAATTTTTGGAGCAACAATCTACATTGGTAATACACTAAAATAAAATCAACATATTATTAGTCGATTAAGTTGTGAATAATTAACTAATGTGCATACTATTTTTCCATTAGGAAAACATGCTTGATTCTCTCCTATCTCTGAAATGTGGACGACTTTAATATCTGATTTATTTAATTCTGGAGATTTTTTACAAATGTTAACTTCCCTATACGAAGAATAGTCGCAGAAACTCGAACAACATTGATTGTCTCTTTCACACCGCAATTGAAATATTAGTCAAAATTAATTGCTCTTTACTTTATATTGTTAATAATAAATGTATACATACGGAGAAATCGATTGACCTTCATGACGAGTGGATAAATGATCCTATTATTCCATTAATAATTAAAAATTGAATGTAAACTGATAGGAGTATATTCATTTTTATTGTATTTTTTTAATTTTTACTCAACAACACAATAAATATCCTTAATAATGCTTAATAGTTTTATAGTTTTGATAGCTCAAAACGAAGTGAAATAATTCTTAATAATACAGTATATAAAAACATTATCATAACTTTTTTAATTGTGATTTTATGACTTTAATTGCTATTATAAAAAATTATCAACTATCGATAGAAAAATTTTGGATCTATAATTGTTCTTACTGACGATTAGAGATGCGAGCGGTCCCGTCATTAACATTGTTTTTGGTTATCGGACGGTCATAGGACCGTCACATGACCGTTTGTTAAATGACGGACCAAGCAAGTGAAAATGCTGCCATCTAGTGAATTTCTAAGAACTTAAAGCAAAATAACAGTTTGTTATTGGGGGTGAATTTTGGAGTAATATAAGTATGGTAAATAATTTTTTTATAAATATTTAATTGTAAATTTGGTGTCATAACTTATTTTATGCAATGGTTTAAATAATTAAAATTAATACGAATATTCTCTGAAAGATACAAAATATTATTTAATTAAAAAAAAGATATCGTTATTAATTATAAGTATGAAGCTATATGTGAAATCTTAAAGATAAATGTATAATTATAACTATTAAATAAAGAAATTTTTGTGATGATAATAATAAAACATGATTTATGTTATTTCTTATTTATTGCATCATTTAATGGTTGAAAGTTATTTTAAATTGAAAGCCAATTTTAAAATGGTACATGAAAAATCATTTTTCTTGCTCTCCTAGCCGAAAGTACGCTCTTCCGGGACGCACTTTACTCCAGGAAGAGCAACTTTTATGGCCTACTCTAACGCATGCGCGCTACGCATATTTTCTGGCCGGCAGCACAGAACCTCGCTTTCTTTCGTATTTTCGTGGCGCGGCCGGCCTATACGGCGAGTTTCAACTGTATATATATATAACAGTCACAACATCGTCTGTATGTAACATGTCAACACTTAACCCTTCGTTGGTCGCGCTATGAGCGAGTCGCCGCCTAACAACTACTCAACCTATAGAGCCTCGCTATAGTGCGAGCGAGAAACTAAAAAAAGCGCGACCAACGAAGGGTTAAACTAACCAAAAAATGTCAAATAAATAAAAATAATTTCTAACTAGATTATTGTTAATGAACTATTTAATAATAATATTGCACAAATAATTTATATAAAAATTTTAGAAAATATAATATAAAAGTTTTGTAGATTTTATTTGCTTTCTTTTATATTTTGACAGCTAGTAAAGCAATGTTTATAAAACAATTCATGTACTCTACAAGCTTCTAATAATTTAATTTCAATCTTTCTTAGCCGTCTAATTAAAAACTAATTTTTAATAAACTTAAAAAAATTAATTCTGTTATTAAATCGGGTTTAAATATTTGTGACGAGTTCTGTGCATGTTATCTCTCTTAATCAGAACATTTGTTAGTAAACTAAATTAAATAAAGAAATAATAATTAAATTAAATAACTAAATTGGTGGTATCATTGACCTAAATTAAATAAATAAATAAATAATAATAATAATAAACTTTAAAATAACTTATTTTTTTTTATTTATTAATTTTTACTTTTTTATTATGCCTGCCCCGACCAGCAAAACCTCGGCTTCGCCTCGGCTTTGCAAAAGTCGGGCGGCGCCCCCCTCACCCCTGGCAAAACCTCGGTTTTGCAAAACCCCTTCCCCGGGGTTGCGTACTTTCGGCTGGAGAGCAAGAAAAATAGTATACAACCCATGACCAGAATTTTGGATGCCCTAACGTATGTGATATGATGCCAGGAAATCCAACTTTCTGGCCTTGGGTCGTAATATACTATTTATTCGACTTTAAAATGATTAGCTGTACAAGCTAAAACTGAAATATCTCGGTAAACTTCGGTAATACAATGATCGATTTATTTTATAGTTTTTATTTAAGAATAAAATATAACTAAAAATTTTCGTCACAAAAGCCTATATAGTTGCAAATGACCAAATTCATGACGGTTTTTAATGTGACCGTAAATTTTGCCTCAATTGTCTACAAATGCTTTATTAGAAAATTCTGTCAAAAACGTTTATATAGATGCAAATAATGAAATTTGTGACCGTTTGAAATGTGACGGTTATTTCAGAATTACAGAAATTTTTTTAAATTATGAGACGGTCATAGGACGATCTTATGACCGTGTCCTGACCAAAAATAAAAATGACGGTCATTCCGCATCTCTACTGACGATAACAAAAACCAGTGAAATAAAAAACTAGAAAGATAAATAGATCGTGACTTTATTTGTATCACTACACGGAGAAAAATTAATTATACTACCTACTATACAAAAATAGTAACTCCTACTATCTAAAATGGTAATAAAATAAATTAGTAACAAAATAATAGGTGGTATCATTGACAATTGTAATAGTTACTATTAATAATGGTAACGGTTACTATTGAAAATAATAATTGTAATTATTATAAATTATTACTGTTACAATCAAAGATGGTAACTGTAACCATCTCAGATTGTAAAAATTCTGAAAGAAAAAATAATTTAAATTTATTTAATTAAATCGTTTATTTACATCCATATTTTAGCTAATGTACATTTTTTTCTTTGAAATATTAAAATATTTTAAATTTCCTTCAAAATTTTTTTTTGAAAATTTGATTTTTTTTATTTAAAAATTTTTTTTTGAAATTTTAATTTGAATTTTATTGAAAATTTTGATTTTTTTGGAAATTTCAAATTCTTTTTGAAAAATTTGGCGTTGAAACTTGTTTTAGACAAATAAAAATTTATAAATATAATTTCAATCCGAATTTAATCCCGATTTTTTGTGCACTACACTGCACTACAGCTGCTTTTAGTTTATTCAGAAATGCATCTACGGTAACGCAGATTCTTAATTTTTTAAATATTTTTTACTAGCTTAAATAGTAGTTATTATTATTACTGATGGTAACTGCAACCATCAGGTTATATTAGGAATTACGATTTTGATAATAGTAGTAACTAATTAAAATAATAACAGTTTTATTATTACTGATTACCATCATAATAGTAGTAGTTACCATCAGGATGGTAAATACTACAATTCTGATAGTTTATTTAACTATTTAAATAATATTTACTACTATCGAATTCAGTTAAAAAATTTTAACGTAACTAGATAATAAACTCTACTATAAAATTTTCTCCGTATACATGCGTTTTATAAAGTTACTAGCTATTACTCGCCCGCTCCGCTGAGCGCTTTATAGAATTATATTTTTAGATCTAGACTTGAAATTTAATTAGAGTATTGTTTTGACTTGCACAGATTCCCAATTATATCGAATTGGCATGCACCTTTTATCCATGTAATTATTCTAGTTAATATTCATTGTAACTTTCAATGTGCAATCATTATAACATTCCCGTGTCTTTCTTACAAAAATGAATAATAATTAATTTGAAAAAAAAAATTTGTAATGAGCATTGAAAGTTTCAGTTAAAGAAATTACAGGTCTCATAAGTGAAGGAATTTGCCTAGTATATAAACATAACCAATAGAATTAAAAAATTTATTTTAAACAAATGACAATCGAATAGAATAAATTTAGTTACAATAAAAATTCATTATTTCTAAGTCAAAAAAATATAGGCTCCGGATAAGTAATCACCAACATATTATATACTAAAACCTTCTCCGAAACACGCTGCATCTTATGGTATAAGTATTATTCCGATCGGTTCGGTAGTTTTCGCAGTATAACCGGACAAAAAAACCGGCTCTCCATTTAATAGTATAGATGAGACATTTTAATAATATTATTATTGGTATTGGTTTAATAATTACTTTTATTTTTACTAGAAAGAGCCATCGATAAATTAAACTCATTGTCTTCTAAAATTTCAATTATTCTTTCATCACAACAGGAAATTTTTATTTTTATATTTATCTATGCTATAAAAAAAAACAATTAAATTTATTTAGCCTCAACAAAGTAAGTACGTAAATATAAATATAGATTTATTTTTGGAAAAATAAAAAAATAAATAAATTAAATATCAAACAAATCAACAACAGTGTCAGTAATATCTGTCAAAAATCTATCAACAGGATTTCTGCGCCTCATTTTCGGCCTTCGTCTCGATAATTGCCCACTATTACCATCAAACTTGCTGCCAATAAATTCCCTAGGGGTTGATGGATTATCGGGAAATTTAATAAGCGACACCGTTCCAGCGTTTGCGGTGCCGCGGATATCTGAATTGCCTGCAGACTGACCCGTAACTTCTCCGCGGTTGAACTGCCCCCGATTTTCCGAGAGCGAAGTTCCTCGTACGTGACCGTCTCCGACAGAGCTCGCAGAAATCGCGCCAGAGCTGAAACTTCCGTGAGCCTTGTCCGAAGTTTGTTGCACGGCCGCTGCATTTCCTTGAGCGAGACTTTGTGCATTTCCCGAGGACTCTGCGCGATTGTTGACCCACGAAGAGGGTTTTCCGTCGCTACCCCAGTTACTGCCGACCGAAGATTGTCCAAATGAGAACCCGTTCGATGAACTTGAGGCTGATGACGCCGCCGAAACTCCTGATACTTGCAACAATGGAGTTTTGTTATTTTCTTGGCGATTTTGGGACCACTTCTGATTTGAAGATGCCGGTAAATTTTGTTCCCATTTCTGGGGAAAGTTGTTCACTTGCTGTGGCCTGGTGTATGGATTATTCAGATCTGAAATAATAATTTAATTTTTACAATTCTTAATAATATAAAAAAATTTTTTTCTACAAACTTTATTGTTCAAATCTTTCAATTTATCACGAATAGCGATTTAGAAATTCGAAAAAAACGATTTTTTTGCATTATTTTCATAGTATAGCCTTCTAAGAATATGCCCCTAAAAGGATTTTTCGGAATTGAAATTAATTTCGGAGTATAACATGCCTTTCAACGACTCCGACTGTCGCGACTTGTCCTCAAATTTTAAGCGCGTTTTTTTTTTTAAATTACTTTTTTAAAAACGGTGTGCATGCACTGATAGAAGGATTTGTTTATAGTTAAAAATATTTGTTAATATTTAACAAATCAGTTATTAGAGACCACTTTTTAGTCCTTAACAAATATTTTTTAGTATTTAAAAATATTTATTAATATTTAAGAAATGAATATCAGATTTATTAAATACAAACAAATATTTTTTAATACAAATAAATCCTTCTATCATTGTGATATCTCAAGTTCTACACAACCGATTCACTTGAAATTTTACACAGAGTTTCTTTATTCATTATAGTATCGCACTACGAAGCGTTTTTAAATAAAAATTTTTTTTATATTTTTAAAAAATTCCGAACGGCAGAAAAACAGGAAATAAACAAAACATGTTTTTCAAACCGCGGCCATTTTGTAAAAAATTTTTTTTTCTTTAAAACGTCTCGTAGTGGGATAACTAAATCCTTCTTCTTTAAGGATTATTAGTTGTTTTCCATTTCTGCTCACTGGAAGGATTGATATCCTGCACATCAGGATGTGCCATTTTTTCATCAGTCCCTACTTTGCCGGTCTGCAGTTTTTTGAAATTTGATTTTTTTTTAATTTTATTAATGTTTTGTACTCTTTAAATATTAATATAAAAATATATAGTAAAAATATTTGTTGTTTTTTTTTTACGACCGAAAAAACACCTAAAATTTGGGCTTCTAAACCAGAATACCGCCTTAATAATATAAAAAAATTTTTTTCTACTAATTTTATAGTTTAAATCTTTCTATTCATCGCAAATAGCGATTTAAAAAGTTCTCTATTGAAAAGTTGTTAAATTGATGTTGAAAAAAGAAAAAAAAAGGATTCTTTGAAATATTATTACTGTAATCTTGGTAATTTGGACGATTGCTCCAAGACGAATGATCGGTATTGGCTGAAGTAGCAGCATTTGAAGCAGACGAAGCAAAATTTCCAGCACTTGAGGACGCACCCGACGAAACGGAATTGGATGATGAGCCAACGCTCGATTGAGCGCTTGTAATTGCCTGATTATTGACGACTTTTCCCGTAGATGAAGAACTTGCCTCACCCCAAGTGTAAGAGTTGCTGTTAGCAGAATTACCAGAATTTCCACCGAAAATCGGGTGGTTTAAATTAAATGCATTTGCGTCGGACGCTGAAATACCCGCGAGTCCTGCGGAAAATGAAGTTGATTGGCTTGCAGATATTCCCGGCCTGTTAGATTTGATAAAAAAAAATATTAATAATTAAATATTTTTCATTGAGGACATAACAACGTACAATTGTGATGTTATTTCAGGTGATTAGTTGAACAAAGAAAAAATAAATTAATTAATTCGGAGAAATGTTATATTTATTATGAATTATGTTTAATTATAGCCACCACATGCCGATAAATGGAAAGTTACAGTAAATAATTCGGTTAAAATAAAATGAGTCATTTTTTAATTCTGATGAATAAAATGTGAGTGCTCAGCAAAAAAAATAATTCCTTATCGTATTGATCTTTGTAAAAGCCCGAGGCTTCAATCAAACGATAAGATGAAATAAAAGTAAAAAAAAATATATACGTTTGAAAGTAATACAGCATTAATCACCTGGAATTTTCAAAGAGACTCGAGCTGCTACTTTGGCTTTGCGATAAACTAATTCCCTCATCAGAGCCTCCTACGCTCAAAGAATGAGCATTATTGGCGCCGGTATTCAAGGTAAAGCTTGCTGTGAACGGTAAAAATCTCGCTTGAGGACCGTCTGAATTATTTTCATTTTGATTTCTCGAGCTCCCAACTGGAATCAACTCCGGCGGCGTGTTCCATCTCCGTCCTTCCTCTTGAAAGTACACTCGGTCTATTAAAATCCGGTATTATATCGTAATAAATCTCATTATTGAAATTAAAATTAAAATAAATACATTATTTATTATAATTGGTACAAAGAATAAGATTAACAATTCATTGAATTTAAAAACTCTCTGAAATAAAATTTTCTTTCAGCGATTAATTGACCCTGAGTTGTAGAGTACCGTCATTAATAGCCACTGCTAATAGCCATGAGGCTAGTAAAAATGACCTCGTAATTTATACGATTAGATCCTCTCAGTGATATATTGTCTTCGTTATTTAATAATTAAATCTACAGAATTTTATACACAATTTATAAATATATTACATTACGTTGCACTGATAAAGTTTATTTAAAAATTAAATATTTTTTACTGTTATTAAAATTAACTGCAATTTTTTAATAAGTGGTTATTTATTATTATTATTAATAAATAAAATAATTACCTGCTAAAGCGACCGAAAGAACAGAAATCAAACAAAAAAATAGCAAGTATCTCGCCATCGCGACTTGTCAAAACGTTCTGACATGTTACCGCACTCTCTTGCCCTTTTTCAACAAGTGTAAATGGCCTTAGAATAACTATTAAGATGCACCATGCGTACTTAGACGCAACCTATTGGATTAACCCATTACACGCTTATGCGCTCATTCCAAACCGAGGTGTCAATGAAAATTTTTCGGAAGTTTTACTGAATTGTTTGCTGCCTTTACACAGTAATTCGCAAAAAAATTTATGGATATTTTCTTTATTACACGGAAAAATAGAAAAATTACATTATATAATGTAACGTGACGCTCAGTATAAAAAACTGAAAAAATTACAGTTTCACATTGTAATTATTACAGATTTTGTAAGATTTACACTGAGAAAAAAACAATTTTTGTCCAGAAAAAAATTTCTTGGCTTAAGAATCGTTTAAAATAAATTTTGGTTTTTTGACAAAAGAATATCAATCATGATAATAAAATATTGGCATTAATTTTGATAGATTAATACACACTGAAGAAAAAAATACTTTTGCTCAATTAACAATTTCTTGGCTCAAGAAATTCGCTAACGATCAAATATTATATTATTATTAATTATTAATTTCTGAAGAGAAGAACATCAATATTTATCATTGGATAATAGATAAACAATAGAATTGTTTTATTTAAATTAAGTAAAAATTATTTCAATCAATTTAACAATTTCTTGAGCTAAGAATATATATTCTTTAAAATTTTTAAGAACATAAATTCTTGTATCAAGAAAATTTTCTTTATAAAAGTATTTTTTTTTCTCACACTGAAAAAAAGTGTAAATTTTCTTGGCTCAAGAAAATATTAAGGAAGATTGAAAATTTCTTGAATGAAGTCAAAGTTTCTCGAGCCAAGAAAATTTTCTTGAGTCAAGAAAATTTTTTCTTGCTCCAAAATAATTTTCGTTTTCCTTAAAATTTTCTTGGCGCAAGAAATTTGTTTTTTGTGTGCAGTGCACGAGTAGGTTCACTTGAATTACACATAAAAACAGACAAAAAAATATATTCTTGAAAATTATCAAGAATATACATTCTTGTGACAAGACAATTTTCTCAAGAGTAATACTTTTTTTTCTCAGCGTACAATAGCGCTCAAAAGTATTTTGACAACATTATGCATTAGTTTTTTTCACTAATGTTAAAATACTTTGGAGCCACCATTTTCTTAATATTTTAAAAACTAAACTTTCTTTTGTTACGAACAACGACCACTTTGACACTATTTTGTAGATTATTCAAAAGCTGTTAAAAAAATAAATAAATGATTATTATTTTTCATATTTATGTTTAATTAAACCATTAAATAATTTTTTATTAAATACTTTTGAGCGCTACTGTACATTGTAAAATGTAAATATTACATTGAAAGCTCTGAAAATTAACATTCAAAATTTGAATTTAGGAAAATATTATTTTGAACTGCAATTTTTTTAGTTTTTTATACAAAGCGACGTTTATTACTATTTATAGTGTAATTTTTCTTTTTTCCGTGTATTTATTGAATATCTGTTTCAAAGCTTATTTATGATTAATAATAAAAATATTTCTTTCATTGATTTAGACTTAGATTTATTTAAAAATGATTTAGCTTGGTGATAAGTCGATTTAAAAATCAAGACCGAGGTCTTTGGAAAATTCCGTAGTTTATTTATTAGTTCGAGGTTAAAAAAATTTTTTTTCAATGGATTCATTTAATTTATTTCTTGGAACTGTGTTACAATTCGAACAATAAATTTTTTTGTGATCTTACAAAAAGAGAAATTTTTTTATAATTTTTAAAATCATTTAATTCAAAATTGAAAGATTTTTTTTTACAAATAAAACTTTATATTAAGCCGTAAAAAGTATTAAAAAAAAATATACTTGAACTCAGTCGTAGCAGCTCGAAATAAATTTTATTTGTTTTTAAATTTAATTTTATATCCGCGACAAGTGGCTCTGAATATTGAGTATTTTAATGAACTGCTAGTATAGACGTTAAATAATACTTTTATTTACATTCAGAATGTGTTGTCGATTGTAATAATACAATCTAGCTAATCAGATGTGCCTCGAATGTCACCAGTGGGTAATTTAAAATTACTTTCATTGTCTGTCGGTGAGACTTCTTTTAAGCTGGCATCTTGACATTGTCTATAAATTCACAGAGGAAAATAAATACTGTACAACATTTATTGCGCTTTTCAATCCAATCTTATCTCTTATCTCTTTAACTGTACGATTGCTCGAACTTATATTAAGTTTAATCTATTTAGTTTGATTCCACACTTGAGAGCGCTGTTTAAAACTTGGCATCTTCAATTGTCGAATCAATATTCGAAGTTGGTAACGAAAATGTCGAAGAGGGAGTAAAAGTAGTGGGAACTGAAGACGATGCAAATCCAACCGAAGACACTGAATCCAGAGTTGAAGTAAAAGTTGAAGAGGAAGTTGAGGAGGCCAAACTTTTCGAGATAATTGCCATAAGTTTATCGTCCTCTTTAATTTGTAAAGAAGACTGCGGTTGGATTCTTTTTTTTGTCTGACAATTATGCGATGAACAATTACCTGCATAATGTACAAAAAAAAAAAATATCCTCAATTAGTTAATTGATTTATTTTATCACAAATGGAATGAAATGTAAAGGCAAATAAAAAAAAAGATAAATTACTTGATACTTTTTTCAGCAATTCATAAATTTCACGCTGTGAACGCTCAATATTATCAATACGCTTTTTCATCAAAAGCAATTCATTTTTATCGTCGGAATCAACGTAACGTAAAAGCCGGCTCATCGAGGACGGCGACCACGAATTCTCCACTGGAGTCCAATTTTTATCTCTCATTTCCATCGATACTGTTTCAGGTGGTTTTAATTCGTTCATTATTGGATTTCCTGAAATTTATTATTGTGGTTTTAATTAACTTTTAAATTATCACTTTTCAATCTGATTGATTTTTTTTTTCATTTACACATTTTAGTTAATTAGTTGTCTTTATTATTACTATAGCAACCTTGCAATCACTATGTAACTGCCATGATATGTAAACTATAAATAAACAAAATTTTGGTTTATTAAGTAATGACTTTTGTAAAATTGCACTGTACTTTCTTAAATATTGACGTTCTTAAATATATAAGCTCATCCTGATGTTATCCTCATCAAGAGCTTTCATTTGAGTACCCACATGCATTTTGATATATTTTTCATATATACATATACATATAATATATATAAATATATAAATATATGAAAAATTGGTGTGGGTACTCAAATTAAAGGTCTCGATGAGTGTAGCATCGGGATGAGCTTATGTTTTCAAAAATATCATTAGTTGACAAGATAGCAAAGTCAGTTCTTAATTATTGACATTTTTATAGATATAAGCTCATCCCGATGTTGCACTCATCAAGAGCTTTCATTTGAGTACCCACATGCATTTTGATATATTTTTCATATATACATATATAAATAATATATAAATATATAAAAAATTAATGTGGGTACTTAAATGAAAGGTCTCGACGTGAGTAACATCGGAATGAGCTTATATCTTTAAAAATGTCAATAGTTTACGAAATATACATTAAATTGCACTGTACTTTCTTAACTATTGACGTTTTTAAAGATATAAGCTCATCTCGATGTTACACTCATCGAGAGCTTTCATTTGAGTACCCACATGCATTTTGATATATTTTTCATATATACATATATATAATATATATAAATATGTGAAAAATTGATGTAGGTACTCAAATGAAAGGTCTCGATGAGTGTAACATCGGGATGAGCTTATATCTTTAAAAATGTCAATAGTTCACGAGATACAAGGTCTTTTCTTTATTATGTATTTAGAGATAGAGCATTTACGAATGCAGCCTTAACACTTATCATCATAAATTGACTGTTGGTGAGAATGATATGAAACCTTGAAAAGGCAGAACTCCAGGTCGACTTTTCTAACGATATCAAATTTAACTATAAAAACCTATTTTATCATATAAATACACTGACCACAAAATTTTGCTTATTCTCTTAATAATATAGATTATTAATTAAAAAAAAAAAAAATATAATTGCGACGAAAAAAACAATTACCGTAGGCTTCACCGAAGCATAAAATTCCAGCGAGCAGAATAATCATTATTACTGCAGCTTATTATTGTGGTAGTTATTGTTGGGAAAGCCCACGAAAACCTCAAAATTTTCACGTTAGACTTCACCCAGTGGTTTATCCCGGACTGAGCTCCAGGTAACCGTGAACTGGTTTATATAGGGGCCAAATATATGGATCTATTTGTACCGGTCCTGTGCGCCTATTGGTGATGTGATGAACACTAGAAAAGCCATTAGGCTAACGAGCATCTCTATCTGTATATTTCCGCACTTTGTAATGCATAACATCCTCATAGCACCGGTCGACTCTCGATTCCAGATACAGAATCTCAACGTCTTGGTAATGCCATTGTTTCTCCATGCACTCTATTCTTCCTACTTTATCATTGCTTACAATATTTTCCGTCGAGTGCTCTGATAAAAACGATGAAAAAGCTTTTCTTTGTCTGTGCATGTACGCCTATTGTCATTGTTCATTATTCTAAATATATATGCCATTCGGAAGGAGTACTTTTATTGTACAATGTTAACTGACGAATGTTAATAGCGTTCTTAAAAAATGAGTCTACTTAGAAATATTGTTGACCCTCTTACGCTGAATTAAAAAATATAAAAGTAAAGAGGAATTTTACTTAATGTTTTATAAATGTATATTAGGTCTCCATAAAAAAAAAAACTTTATGCTCTTTCTTTTTTGTCTCTTTAAATTTTTAAATTCACAAATCTTCCGACTTTTGAAGAGAAAAATTATCTTTATCTGTTTTTGCTAAATAATTCAGGCCAGAACTTTGATAATCTATATTATTAAGAGAATAAGCAAAATTTTGTGCCCAGTGTATTTATATGATAAAATGGGTTTTTATGGTTAAATTGGGTATCATTGGAAAAGTCTTGACTTGAAGTTGTGTCATTTCATACTTTCATATCATTCTCACTAATAGTCAATTTATGATGATAAATATTCGGGCTGTATTTAAAAATGCTCTATCTCTAGATACATAATTGAGAAATGGCTTTGTATCTCGTGAACTATTGACATTTTTAAAGGTATAAGCTCACCCCGATGTTACTCTCATCAAGACCTTTCATTCAAGTACCCACATCAATTTTTCATATATTTATATATATTATATATATATATATATATATATATATATATATATATATATATATATATATATATATATGTATATATAAAAAATATATCAAACATGCATGTGGGTACTTAAATGAAAGCTCTTGATGAATGTAACATCGGGATGAGCTTATATTTTTAAAATATATATTATATATATGTATATATGAAAAATATATCAAAAATGCATGTGAGTACTCAAATGAAAGCTCTTGATGAGTGTAATATCGGGATGAGCTTATATCTTTAAAAATGTCAACAATTAAGAAATGACATTGTATCTTGTGAACTATTGATATTTTTAAAGATATAAGCTGATCTCGAAGTTACACTCATCAAGACCTTTCATTTGAGTACCCACATCAATTTTTCATATATTTATATATATTATATATATATATATATATATATATGAAAAATATATCAAAAATGCATGTGGGTACTCAAATGAAAACTTTCGATGAATGTAACATCAGGATGAGCTTATATCTTTAAAATATATCTATATTATTATTAAATATTCCTATCTATATAGTCACTTATCACGATATCTCGAGAACAATCAGAGCTAGATACTTGAAATTTGGTAGGAATATTACTTTTGTCATGTAGAGGTCAGCTAAGAACGGATTTTCAGAAATTCCTCCCCCAAAGGAGTTTGCGGGGGCGTTAACAATGAAAAATTCCCGTTTTTAAAATATAGCTTCTATCGACTCGAAATTTGATAGGAATCTTCTGTAAGAGATGTATAAATAGTTTATGAACGAATTTACGATAGATTACCCTAAAAAGGGGTTGTAGAGGTGGGCATTAACAATGAAAATTTTTATTTTTCAATCTATAGCTCCTACAGGAGCAAATTTAATAAGAATTTTCTATAAGAATCATTTATGAACGAATTTCACGATATTTCATTTCATCCCACAGGAGTTTGCGCGGGTGGGTATTAATAATGAAAATTTTTAATGAAAACTTAAAGTTTCACACTGTAGTTCCTACAGACTCCAAATTTGGTAGTAATTTTCTATAAGTGTTCAAAGAGTTCATTTATAATTTTCAACGTTAGATCCTTCTGCGTCTGAATTTGAGATCTTTGTCTCTGTGTGTCTGAATTTGAGCGAATTACGGCGAATCCTGATGAATTAGGTAATTAATTAAAAAATTTTTGTTAAATACCTGTGCGAAGCCGGGGCGACCTGCTAGGATTATATATATATATATATATATATATATATATATATATATATATATATATATATATATATATATATATGGGTGATTCTCTGTGAGGATGTTTTTTGCTGTCCCAGGCATTTTTTTTATTAGAAAAATTGTTATTTTGTTACTAAAAAAAATTTATTATGAAAGTAAAAAAAACATTTCTATTTGGAGCATTGAAAATTAAAATGAAATAAATTTTAGTTTTTTTGCTATAAATTCGTAAACCACCGAAATAACAGTCTCCTGGGCTGTTTCACTCCCAAAATTAAAACTTTAAGATTAAATTTTAAGTTATTCGTCCATAATATATAATTTGGTCCATAATGTTTATAAACTTAATTAGTTAACTAACAATCTTCTTCAATGAAAAGTACCGAAAATTAATTTGTTTCATTAAATTCATTAAACCAAAGTTTGTCCCAGGCATTTTAAGAACAGTCCCCTGCCAGAAGTTCAAAGCCAAAAAAAAAAAATCCAGCGTGTTATTTTACCTTTTGTAAGGTTTATAAGGACCTAACTAGCCTTGAGTTAATAACCATAGGGCTGTTAGCGCTTTATCGGCATTTTTAGTGTCAAAGCACCGTTTGTGCTGGAAATATGTGTCTGGGCCACTTTAAAACTCAGTCCCCTGGCAACTATTTTTATTTATAATTTATTTATAAAATTGGATCCATAAGTCTTAATATTATTCTAATTAATGTAAACATTCATTGAGAACTTGAAAAGTTGAATGTATTCAAATAGTTTGCTTGATTTTTCTCAATTTGATAAAAAAACAACAGTCCCCTGTAATGTTACATGGCAAAGATACACAAATATCGAAAAAGTAAAAACTAATTCGGCTGTTTATTTATTATGATTATATTAAGCTGATAGTTTTGTAACCCTTGTTATTTTTTTTTCTGATAAAATCAAAAATAATTTGGTCGGACAATTTTGTACAGATTTAAGACGTCCTTACAGAGAATCACCCATATGCATATATGAAAAATATATCAAAAATGCATGTTGATACTTAAATGAAAGCTCTTAATGAGTATAACATCGGGATGAGCTTATATCTTTAAAAACGCCAATAGTTTAAAATGTACAGTGCAATTTAACAAAAGTCATTATTTAATAAAAACAAAACTTTATTCATTTACAGTTCACAAGTCACGGCAGTTACATAGTGACTGCAAGGTTGTTAGTTTTATTTTATTTAAATAAAATGAGTAAATCTATTTATAAAATAAAAAAAAAATGATTAATTGTATCAATTGCCGAATACAATGTTGCGAAATTAAATAAATAATGGAAAGATAAAATTGAATTGAACTGAATGGGAATTAATTTTTAAATACTCAAGATACAATGAGTAATTTAAAAATACGCTGTTATTTTTTACAAGCATCAGAATTGATGATTACTAATTTAAGCTGAATATACCATAAGTAACAATTAACTACAGTTAATAATTAATCGTAATTATGCATCCTGGTTTAAAAGAGATAATCGATAACATTTAATTATTACTGGTCACTTGATATGACTCTTACTTCGTAAAAATATGTGAATAGTATATGCTTATTGCAAGTGTGAAATACGTAAGAGTATTTAAATAAATTATATGTTGTTTTTAGTAATAATTCTCAAAGATGTCTGCAGTCAGTGATCATGATTAGATAATTTATTTATTAGAATTGATTGATTGATTACGCAGAGTTATTTAGACGTGTTAAAATATTATAATCGCGTCATTGGGATTTCCTTTTCATTTTACTTTAATTTAACAAAAATTTTTTATTTTTTATTTTTATCTACGCATCGCACAATTCTGAGTAAGTATGGCGGGAATTTTATGAGGGTCTCAATAACTTTTTCTGTTGCTTCAGAAGTTTGAATATTAAAAAAATTCGAAGTTTTTTGTAAACTTTTTTAGTTCCAGTTGAAAAGAGACCTATGAAAAATTTATAATTAAATTATAAATACCAATTATTTAATATCAAAGCCTTCCCAATAAAAGTAAAAATACACTGAAAATTAAAAAAAAACTCTTTTTTAAAATTTTTTTTTTACTTCTCTTAGAACTGTAACTTTTAAAATGAAGAGTGTTTATGAATTGAAGTTTAAAGCGACAGTGAAATCACTTATCTATAATACAGAATACAGCAGATATTCATAATCCAAGTATACTAAACTACACGCAGCAGCTTAAACTTGTAATTGAATGAAACAATAATCAAATGTGAGTCATACATAGTAGATTGTAACGGTTGGTTTGAAGCTTTTGCTTCCAAAATTACATTACTTTGATAACTGTGTTATTTAATTAACAACTCTTCATTAAATTATTCCCCTTGTAGTTTGACATTGATTATCTCTAGTATGCATAATTTTATATGGATATATGCAATGTCGTAACTCGGTAAATTTTTTTAATTTTATTTATTTAATTTAGCCAAAAAATTTTTTCGATGAGAATACAAAATCTAAAATTAAATATAACTAGCAACCTTGCAGTCAATATGTGACTGTCGTGACTTTTGAACTGTAAATAAATAAAATTTTGCTGTATTAAATAATGAATTTTATTAAATTGTACTGTACTTTATTAACTATTGACGTTTTTAAAGATATAAGCAGATGTTACACTCATCAAGAGCTTTCATTTGAGTACCCACATGCATTTTTGATATATTTTTCATATATACATATATATAATATATATAAATATATGAAAAATTGATGTGGGTACTTAAATGAAAGGTCTTGATGAGTGTTACATCGGGGTGAGCTTATATCTTTAAAAATGTCAATCGTTCACAAGATATTTGTTAAATTGCACTGTACTTTCATAAATATTGACGTTTTTAAAGATATAAGCTCATCCCGATGTTATACTCATCAAGAGCTTTCATTTGAGTACCCACATGCATTTTTGAAATATTTTTCATATATACATATATATATAATATATATAAATATATGAAAAAATGATGTGGGTACTTAAATGAAAGGTCTTGATGAGTTACATCGGGGTGAGCTTATATCTTTAAAAATGTCAATAGTTCACGAGATACAAGGTCATTTCTTAATTATGTATCTAGAGATTTTTTGGAATGCAGCGTAAATACTTATCGTCATAAATTGACTATTGGTGAGAATGATATGAAACCTTGAAAAGGCACAACTTTAGGTCAAGACTTTTTTAATGATACCAAATTTAACCATAAAAACCGATTTTATCATATAAATACACTGGCTACAAAATTTTGCTTATTCTCTTAAGAATATAGATAAAATAATAACCTTAACCATGATCTATTGAGCATCAATAAATAAATAATGATAATAATAATCTTGATCTGTCTCATCGCATCGTAAGTTGTATTGATAACCTTTGATTTGAAACTAGCGTGAATTTCCCTGAACTATTTATAATGTTTAAATAAAATAATATTAAATGAGTTAATTTGTCCTCTAGTTATTTCGATAAAAAATCGCCGGAAATAATAATCTAAGTTAAAAAATATAACATAAATTTTAATCGCAAACATTTGTATTTATAATGAAGGGTCATTCTTATTTTTTTATGGTTTGATGATGCTCGTAATATCAAGACTAATAATTGTATTATTTACGCTATGAGAATTAGACAGATGTAAGAAAAAAATACCAGCGAATGAACGCGGACGCGATATAATGCGATGGATACTAAAAAATAAATTTCAAGGTCATTAACCGAAAATTGATCAATCATCTTGGGTGCTAATGTGTTCACCAATATTCGTCATTAAATATAAACAATTGGTAGAATAGAGACGACTTAAACAGCCGTCACGGAGAAACAACAAAGAGGCAACCTGATGTTGATGTTGACGATGACGATGATGATGATGGTGCTAAGCAATGCTATATAAGATGATCGTACGGCGTGCGAACTTAGTCATTCTCTTGGCAACTCCGACGATACAACTTAATTGATTGTGCATTGATTGGAATTATTTATATTTTCCGTACTCTTAAGAGTACTTGATTTCTTATTTTAAAAAGAGTACGTCCTTAAAGATTTTTTTTTTTACAATAATAATTTTAAATTCTGAGATCATTTTTATTTGTGTAGCAACCAACTGGGCAGGTAATGGATATCAAGGTCATTGCGTGTGTTGTTTTGATCCTCGTGAGTATGAGTGAAGGTATGTGTTTTCACTTTCTTTGTATTCACTTTTATCAGTAATAATTTTATTAATCATAGTTACAATTTATCAAAACATAATCATTAAGTATTTTTTTTAGCATATTCTTCGCAGTTTCATTTAATTAAAAAATTTTTTATCATTTTATAATCTTTTAATAATTTTTTTTTAACATTAAATTTATATTTTTATTTGTAAAAATCCTTTAGCAATTTTTTTTAATAACCCGCTTATTAATTTTTAAATAACTTGATCTTGAAAAGAAATGTTTTTTATAATTTTATATACACAAGTGTTAATAAATTTCAAGCGAATAAATTTAAATATTTATAAATATCTTTAAAAAAAATTTCTGCATTATTTTTTTATATAAAATAAATTAATAGTTGAAATTAAAAAAAAACATCTTTTAGGATTTTTAGGCCAGTCATTTCTTAATATAGAAATTATTAAAAGATTATTAAAATACAAAAGGATATAATTATAGATTGTTATCATATGAATAAACAATCTGTAAAAACAATAATAAAAATTTCCTTTAGCAACTCTTTACTGTAATTGGTACAATGATAAAAAACAAAATCTAAATGCTTATCTTAGTATGAAATTAATATTTGTACAGGTTTTTTATTTTTAAAGCCCGTGAAGGATTAATATTTATTCACCAATAATTTAATATGTATATATAGCTTTGTAAGTTTTATTTAATCAGCCTCTGCACAGCTCGGCACTAATTATAATCTTTCGATAAAATTATTTAATTTATCAGAAATTACTGTCATTAATCGTATAACATGCATCGTCAAAAATGTCATTATTAGTGAGAAAGAAAAGAAGTCGTGCTATTTGCATTTTGTCAAAAAGGTGATCTGGGCGTGCCATTGAGGGATCTTACCAACGGCAAGTTTCTCTATACTCACGAATCAAGGATACGGAAACGGGAAGCACTTGGTGGCGATGTTAATACAAAAAAAACTATTAAATCTAATGAAGCAATACCTGACTATGACTCTGCTTTGGATCCTATTGAACCCTCGCCGGATGCTGATGATAATTATGATCCTTATACCGATCCTCCTCCAGAACCTACCACTGCGAAACCTAAAACTAAACCACCTACTAAAAATCCGGTTAAGTCGCCGTCGAAACGACCTAGTCCTGGGGTCAAAAGTCCGCCAGCTAAACCTAAAAATCCTACGACACCCAAACCAGCTCCAACTCCTGATCCTGATACTATGAGTAATGAAGATAAGCCTGAAATACCGGAGGAGTCTCCTGATGAGCCTGAAAAACCGGTTGAAAAGCCGGAAGATCCGAATAAAGTGGATGAAAGTAAAGAGGAGCCTGTAAAGGGTAAAAAAAGTCCTAAAAATAAGAATCCTGTTGAGAAACCGGAGCATCCGAATAAGAAACAGGACAGTCAACCTGAACCTGAAGATGATAAAGAGCCTGAAACTCCTGAGGGGGAAAATGAAAATCCGGAAGAAGAACCTGAAAGTCCTAAGGAAGAAAATGAGAATCCGGAAGAAGAACCGGAAAATCCAGAGGGTGAAAACGAGAATCCTGAAAAAGAGCCCGAAAATCCTGAGGAAGAAGAACCTGAAAGTCCTGAGGGAGAAAATGAGAATCCTGAGGAAGAACCCGAAAATCCTGAAGAAAAACCAGAAGAAGAACCAGAAAATCCTGAGGGAGAAAATGAGAATCCAGAAGAAGAACCTGAAACTCCTGAGGAAGAAAATGAAAATCCGGAAGAAGAACCTGAAAGTCCAGATGACAATGAAAAACCTGAAGAAGAAAATGAACAGCCTGAAGAAGATAATGATTCACCAGACGAACCTGTTAACAATAAAAAAACTCCACAAAGTAGGAGTAAACCTGACAAACCTAAAAGTAACCCTAATAATGCTAAGGGAGCTAAAAATAAGCCCCAAAAGCCTAAAGATGATAATAAATCCGAAGAACCATCTGACAATGAAGAGAAACCTGAAGACAAACAACCAGATGAGCCTGTAAACAACACAAAACGCCCGAAAGATAATAAGAATAAACCTAAACCTCCTCGAAACAATAAAAATAAACCTCAAAAACCTGCTGAAGATGAAGATAAACCGGAAGAACCTACTGACAATAATGAAGACCCAACAGATGATGAAGGTAACTCTGAAAACCCAGAAGAACCAAATGATAATGATAATGAACCTGAAGATGAACAACCTGATGAGCCTAATGAGCCTACAAAGAATACCAAAAGTCCAAAAGACAATAAAACTAAACCCCAACCTTCTAAAACTAATAAAAATAAGCCAAAACAGCCTGAAGATGACGAAAAGCCAGAAGAATCTACTGATAGTGATAACGAGCCTGAAGAACCAACAGAAAGCGAACCCGAAGAACCAAATAACGAGGAAGAAGAACCTGAAGAGCCTGCAGAAGAGGAGGAGCCCACAGAAAAGCCTAAAACCAAAAAACCTCAAAAACCAAGAACTGATGTTAAATCTCGTCCTTCAAATAGACCAGCTACAAGACCTCCTCCGCCTTTTCCAACATCAGAACCCGATGATGAACCATCTCCTCCAACTCGTCTAACCACTAGACCACCTCCGCCGTTCTCCAGGCCAAAGCCAGCACCTAAACCCCAAAGACCAACGCGTAGAACACCTACCACCGAAAGTCCTGAAGTTGATGACGAAGATCAACCAGATCCTAACGAAGAAGACCAACCAAACGAAGACCCAGTCACTGAACCACCAGCCGTAAAAGGTCCAAAACGACCTGGCGTTAAAAATACTTCGAAACCCTCTCCAAGACCTACGCCACCGAGCCAAAGTCCTTCACCAACCAGACCAACCAAAAGGAAACCCAAAACCACTACCACTACCACTACTCCTGCTCCTGATGATGAAGACGATACTCCTGATACTGATACTGATCCAGAAGCTTCGGAACCAGAAGAAGACGAATATATCCGTACGACCACTCCTAAACCTAAACGACCTTCCGGAACTAAGCGACCAACCACTCGACGACCTCCTAAACGTCGCACCACTACTACACCTGCTCCTGAAGAGGAGGAGGAGGAGGAGCCAGAAGAAGAAGAGCAACCCGAGGAGCCTGAAAATCCTGAAGACCCCGATTCAAATCCGGCTCCAGACTTTTCTCCAAGGTTTGGTGAAGACCATGAAGAAGATCCCAGTTCTTCAAACCCTTCAAAGTCTCCATCACAGCCAGACAATTCAGCGTACCCACAAAATCCTTTCCTCAACCCAAACATGGGAGCTGGCAGTTTCGCGTCTGCTAGCGCAAGTGCAAGTGCAAATGCTAATGCTAATTCCAATGCTAATGCCAATGCCAATGCTAACGCATTCTCATCAGCAACAGCACAAGGTCCCTGGCCCGACTATGTGCTGAGAAAACTCCCTCCAAACCTGCGTCCCGACAATTTCAACCCCAACCTTCCCTACCCCATGCAACCGAGAAATAATTTCCCAAACAACCAAAACTTTGGCACAAAAGGTTCTCCCTCTATTTCTGCACCTCCTTCTCAATCTAATCCAAATTACACCCCAATCATCAGTATGTCCGGCACATTCGATTTAAATGATCCTTCTAAACGCAAAAATCCTTTCTTGCCCGATCGCAAAAGCAGTGGCCCTAACGGTTATGGTTCTCCGCTAAACTCAAACCCAAACAATAACAAAAACAACAATAATAACAATATTGACGGTAAAAAAAATTCAAACAACGGGAATAATCCGGCAGGAGCCGGTGCACAGAGTTACGCAAGTGCCAGCTCAAATGCCTATGGAGGGCCTGGACCTTTCGGCGGCTTCGGACCTTTCTCATCCCCGTTTATTAGCGGAAGATTCGGTGGAAATGATATCAACGGATTCCCGTCCTTAGGTATGATGAAAATAAAAACAAATTATCAATGGGGTAGTGGATCAAATCGACATCATTCTTTCTGTCACAGGATGAGGACATATTCTACTATATATTATATACAGAAAATGCATGAATTTAAAATCGATCTTTTTTTTATTAATTATTATTTTTTCACAGCATTTTACTAATTTTATATGATAAGTAATCACAAATTACACCTCTATAATATAATTGATCATTGCATGTGTAGGTAAAACAATAAATAATGCATTTTATTTTTTACTTGTGGAAGATTTTAATTTTCAAACAGGTTTTTATTCATAGTTAAAAGCATGTAAATGGTAATTATAATAATTATTGGTATCATATTAATTTAATATTAATTTTTCAGTCTTGCTCGGAAGTTCATTTATATTTTCATAAGGCGTACATTATTAATCAATATTACGGCTGCCCAGTTTCAAAACACAGTACACGGAAAGAACAAAATGACACTGGATATCATCCCAGATTATACTGATTGAAAAAAATTTCAGATAGTAGCTAGTATAATCTGAATTACAATGAGTATAATCCAGATATCATTGAGTATAATCTAGGATGATATCCAGTGTCATCTTGTTCTTTCCGTGTAACTAACATTTAGAAATTTTTAAAAATTTTTCTTATTAAAAAAAAAATTTTGCCTGCCAAATTGATGAAAAATTTGATTTAAGAATATAAAATACTTGAATATAAATATTTTTAAGAAAAAATACTTGAAATTAAGGTCTAAAAGTTATAAAAAATGCAGCAATATTAAAAAAAAATTAGGTATAAAAATTTTGTAGTTACTGTGTTTTAAAATTGGTCAGCCGATTATTCTTATTGACTTTTTCTTATCAGAAATATATATTGTTTGTGAATTATCTTCATTAACTTTGTAATTTAATATCAGGATACCAAAATGACTGGCTGGAAAAAGTTCAGCGTCAAAACAGAGAGTGGTTAGAAAAAGTTCAAGCCCAAAATGCGGCATTTAACCGTCAAGCCGCAAACAACCAGTAAGTGGAATATTAATTTGATTTTTAATTAAAATTAGTATAATATACATGTCGCTTCACTTTGGTGGTGGTTTATCTAATTAGCTTGTTATATTATCTGTACGTAAATAAGAGGTCCTGGCGCGTGGGCGATCGGTTCTGCTTCTATAACCGATTCTGCACCAATGCGTCCCGACACTAGAGTTTTCACGCGTACTCATGTTACGTATCCCTTGGTGATGGGTACACCTTTCCCCGGAGGCTACGAAGGTCTGCCGCAGTTTCCTTCTAGGTGATGGTTTTATCGTAATCATGATAATAATAATAATAATTACGCTTTTGTATGTTGGCTATTGTATTAATTTAAATTAATTTTGTTTTTTTTTTATTGTTTGTTAGCCATTAATTGTGGTAATTATTTTTTAAACTAGATTTGGGAACAATGGATTTAGCGGTGGATTCAGCTCTGGAGGCGGCTCTAGTAGCAGCTCCAGCAGCAGCAGCAGCTCTGATGGCACTCTTGGTGGTAATTTTGCTTCTAGCTCCGGTGGTGATTCCGGAGGAGCTTGGGCTTCGGGCATCGCCAGTTCTGGAACTCAAGGAAGTTATCAAGCTGGTGCTTTTGGACCCGTAAGTTATTTTTTAATTTATTATATTTTTTTTTTTTTGGTAATTTTTGATCAAAAATTAAAATTTTAATGTCAAAAATAATTTTTCTTCCCTCCGGGCGGAAAGCGTCAATTTTCCGCCCGCTGCGCTAAATGAAAATGCCGCTTTCCACCTCCGTCGAGGAGAAAAATAGTATTCTCACCACGGGCAGGAAATAAGAAAGCCTCAGATCACATGTTTGTCGACCTCGGCTTCGCCTCGGTCAACAATTACATGTAATTTGAGACATTTCTTATTTTCCTGCCCTAGATGTGTAATATACTAATATATATTTTATAAAAAAAATATAATTTATAAAAAATATAATTTATAAAAATATTATATTCAAGTATATAAAAAATAAAAGAAATTAAATAACTTACAAACAAAGCAGAGAAGAAATTAGCTCTTAATATTCTATCCTGTAAAAAAATTTATATATTATCTATATTATTAAGGAATTAAGCAAAATTTTGTGCCCAGCGTATTTATATGATAAAATGGGTTTTTATGGTTAAATTTGGTGTCGTTGGAAAAGTCTTGACCCGGAGTTGTGCCTTTTCATGGTTTCATATCATTCTTACCAATAATCAATTTATGATGATAAGTATTTAGGCTGCATTCGGAAATGCTCTATCTGTAGATACATAATTAAGAAATGACCTTTTATCTTGTGAAATATTGACATTTTTAAAGATATAAGCTCATCCCGATGTTATACTCATCAAGACCTTTCATTTGAGTACCCACATGCATTTTTGATATATTTTTCATATATACATATATATAATATATATAAATATATGAAAAATTGATGTGGGTACTCAAATGAAAGCTCTTGATGAGTGTAACATCGGGATGAGTTTATATCTTTAAAAAAGTCAATATTTCACAAGATACAAGGTCATTTCTTAATTATGTTAAGTTGCACTGTACTTTCTTCACTATTGATGTTTTTAAAGATATAAGCTCATCCCGATGTTACACTCATCAAGACCTTTCATTTGAGTATCCACGCCAATTTTTCATATATTTATATATTTATATATATATTATATACATGTATATATGAAAAATATATCAAAATGCATGTGGGTACTCAAATGAAAGCTCTTGATGAGTGTAACATCGGGATGAGCTTATATCTTTAAAAATATCAATAGTTAAGAAAGTACAGTGCAATTTAACAAAATTCATTATTTAATAAAGCAAAATTTTATTTACTTATAGTTCACAAGTCCTGGCAGTTACATAGTGACTGCAACGTTGCTAGTTATTTATTATTTATTATAATACAGTATCAGTTTTTTTATTTTTACTTTCATTAAAATATCAGCCAGCTTGAGTCCATAACATTTTAAATTGATTAAATATAAACAAATCAATAAAATAGTTGAAATTTACTTAGCATATTCTAATTACGTTTCAATCTAGTAAATTATTATGAAACTCGTAGAAGTTTTGATTAATGAAGAGCGAACTTTGCTAACTTACTGACACTATATTCAATATTTTACCTCTAATTTCCAACCAGCGTACTAAATATATACGCTTAACTAATTAGACAGCTAAAAATTAATGTTATGTCAAAATATCATTTTTTTATGTTAAATTATAAAATTATTAATTATAATAAAAATAAAAAAAAATTTTTTTATTCAATAGGCAAATCCCGATATAACATCGCGATTCGCTGATAACTTACAACCCACCGGTGGCCGTCCAGGTGGTGATTCACACAGCTCTTTCTCAAGTTCAAGTTCAAGTCAACGCAGGGGACCTGACGGTAAACTCGTCTCTTATAAAGAAGTAATTACTGGAACTGATGACAACGGAAAGAAGGTCGTCCATGCAATCCACAGTTAATAAACATATTTTGTTTGTTAATTTAAAAAAATTCAATAAGAATTTTTTTTTAAGTATTTCAATTAATTTTTTAAAAAAAGTTTTATGTATTTTATTACTTGTTGATATACTTATTACTTATTAAACGTTGAGAATATAATTATTCAGCTGATTTATTTATTTAAAACTGGTAAATTGTATCAATTTTATTTATTCTTTAATAAATAAAGTTCTCTTGATCTTTTTTTAATTTTATTATTTATTGAGGATATAATAATTATTTATAGATTGTCTGAGCCTTTTTATTTAATGTTAAATAAATAGTACTAAATAATAGAGAAAATACAGATCCATATTTATAGCAGTATTTAAATAATAAATAAAAAATTAAAATAAAATTTTACTGCTGGTCATTCATCGAAGTTTTACTCAGCGGTGGTTCGATTTTATCATCAATCGCATCTCTACTAGTCATCCAAGGTTTCCGTCTGTAAGATTCTCCTCGATACATTCGACTGATACCCACGTCATCGTTATTATTATTATTATTCTTGTTATTGTAATAATAAAAGTCCGCTTGCGGTCGGGAAAAATAATTCTTCGGAACACCGAGTGAAGGTTGAAAATTATTCGTGTTGTATCGCTGGTGAATCTTTGAGTAAATAATAAAATACACTATTATCAATTTTGTAATCAAACACAAGAGAAATATAAATAATGTCAGGAAAAATAAAATAAATATTTTTAATTTTTTTATGTAACTCTTACGTAATATTACAAATATGCGGAATAAAATTTTAAAAGATTAAATTTATTTTCGTTGAATTAAATAATTACATACCTGTGGATTTATTGGATCAGGTGCATGATTATTATTATTATTATTATTATCATTATCAATATTAATAAGACCACGGAATCCATTAATGATCGGTACATCATTTACCTTTACTTTATTAATTTTTGTTACCAATTTAAATTTGACTGTCGTTATTAAATTTCCAAATTGATCTTTTTTTGACTTTACAGTTAAATCACAAATTTTATTATTTATTTGACTTTCATCTCGGTTTATTAATAAACCGCTGTCTACTATGTCTAGCTGAATTTCGTTGATGATTGTTAATGGATCCTGCAAAAATAATTTTTTATATGTAAAATAAAACAAATTTTTTATCAATTTATAAAAAAATAAAAAACATGAAATATGTGAGTAAAAGTTTTATGAATTATTTAAAATTGTAAATTTAGTTGGTGGAAAAAATTTTATCTCGAAATTCACTTATGAGACAGGTCGTTTCGTTCTGTTTTTTATTTCAGCGAGCGATTATGCGGTGCAATAAATTTTTTTAACATCGCACGGGTACTTAACGATCTGCCTTGTCTAAAATTTGAATGATATATTTTTGTGTCCCACACATGGTCCTAAATAAAATACATTTTAAATACTGCACTAGTCATAAACTCAAAAATTATACTTGAAATAAATATTAATATTACGTTTAAAAAAAAAAATAAATTTTTTTAAAGGAGCGATATAATTTTTTATCTTTTAATAAGTTTTTTTTCCCATCTGCTATTTTTTAAAATATTTTTTACGAAGTAAAATTAAAAAAATATCAATCAAATGCTCTAATGATGGCATTTTAATATTTATCAACCATCAGAAGCCATAATAATAAAAAATTACTTTAATTGCTCCATGATTAAACAAAAAAATTATTCCAAGAATAATTCCTAAAATTTTTATTATTTCTAATGAAGCTTAGCAAAAACAGACTCTTAATTTACCCAAAACTTAATTAAAATAAATAATAAACAAATTTTCTATTTAAAAAAAAAAAAAAAACCCCTAGACTTACTTTAAAGCATAAAATTTTTTTATGACAACCCGCGGCCTCGTTTATTCTCGGATCAACAGCTCCAGAGCCCTGGTCAAAATTAACAAAGTTATTCGCATTAAATCGATCATTATTCGCATTCAAGTCTATTTTATCCGACACTTTAACAGCCTCAACTATCACGAGCAAAAATCCAATCATTAAAACCTTCTTAGCCATCTTAAATCACCTAAATATGTCAGTTGTAAAACAAATTACTTAGTAGACTGAATTATTTAACTAAAATAATATTATAAATAACTCCAAGATCTTTGTTTCTGAACTCAAGAAGGGATAATTATTTTCGGATGTACGATAAAGCGAATTCTTCATAATTATTGTTACAATAGCAAATCTTAAGAACAAAAAAAATTACTATATGGGTGATTCTCTGTAAGGATATCTTTTGCTGTCCCAGGCACTTTTTTTACTAGAAAAATTGTTATTTTGTTACTAAAAAAAATTTATTACGAAAGTAAAAAACATTTCTATTTGGAGCATTGAAAACTAAAATGAAATAAATTTTGGTTTTTTTTGCTATAAATTCGTAAACCACCGAAATAACAGTCCCCTGGGCTGTCCCATTCCCAAAATTAAAACTTTAAGATTAAATTTTAAGTTATTCGTCCATAATATATAATTTGGTCCATAATGTTTATAAACTTAATTAGTTAACTAACAATCTTCTTCAATAAAAAGTACCGAAAGTTAATTTGTTTCATTAAATTCATTAAACCAAAGTTTGTCCCAGGCATTTTAAGAACAGTCCCCTGCCAGAAGTTCAAAGCCAAAAAAAAAATCCAGCGTGTTATTTCACCTTTTGTAAGGTTTATAAGGATCTAACTAGCCTTGAGTTAATAACCATAGGGCTGTTAGCGCTTTATCGGCATTTTTAGTGTCAAAGCACCGTTTGTGCTGGAAATATGTGTCTGGGCAACTTCAAAACTCAGTCCCCTGGCAACTATTTTTATTTATAATTTATTTATAAAATTGGATCCATAAGTCTTAATATTATTCTACACTGTAAAAAAAGCGGTGTTAAAATGGACTCATTTTAACACCACTATGTAACACCTGTGTATTAACACTGGTGTAGCGGTGCTCTTTTGCGGTATTAAAAATATGGTGTAATACCGGTGTAACAGTAGAATAAATTTACACCGTATCGGAGTATGAATATTACATGATCCATAAAACACAATTAATATTCAATATTTATCAAAATGAGATAAGTAACATTTATTTAAGAATTTTCAATTTATAAAATTACGCAGAAATCGATTTAATGAATGTTATACAACAAGTTAAATAGTATTTACAATATTAAATGTTTAGGAACAATATAATAATTATTTTTATTGTGACCATGATGTTTCTCATAATATAATGGATGTTTTAAACATGACAAATCTACAGATGTGCAAAAATACATTATCTATATGAAAATCATTTAAAAAACGTTCAAAATTGTCGTAAAATTGTTTTAAAAATGTTTCAAATTTGTTGTAAAAACACTCTAAAACTGTCCAAAAAATGTTCCAAAATTGTCTCAAAAATATCCGAAAAATGTCTCAAATGTACTCAAAATTTGTTCTCCAATAGTTAATTATAGCAAAAAAAACCAAAATTTATTTCATTTTAGTTTTCAATGCTCCAAATAGAAATGTTTTTTACTTTCGTAATAAATTTTTTTTAGTAACAAAATAACAATTTTTCTAGTAAAAAAAGTGCCTGGGACAGCAAAAGATATCCTTACAGAGAATCACCCATATAGTAATTAACAAAAAAATGTTTTAAGATTATTCAAAAAAGGTTCCACATAAGATTTAAGGACAAAATTTCAACTAAATTGCTTCAAATAAAATGCATTGATTCTAAAATTATCTTAGAAGTATTCCGAAAATCTTAAAAAAAATAGTTAAAAGTTATGAAATAATTACTAAAATGCACTATTTTAGAGTTTCCGATTATCTATATGATGTCCCAAAATTGTCCTTTAATAATTGTGTTAAAGTAACACGGATCGAAAATTTACACCGAGAGAATTTCACACCATTATTTCACACTACACGGCCATGTAAAGTGCTCTGGGTCCATTTTTACAACGAAATTTTTTACAGTGTATTTATTTTAATCAAAAACTTTTATCTACTTAATATTTTATTATTTTAAACTTTCTAAATTAAATATTAACTTTTTTTTTATTATTTATCTTTAATTATTAAACATAAAAAGTTTAATTATAAAAATTGTGTTACTTAAAATATTATCAACACCGGAAAATTTATAACACCGATTTAAGTGTTACTGCTACACCGATTCCGGTGTTGAATTTAACACCGGAATTTTTAACACCGTACACCGCATGGACTCACACCGGTTTTTTTTTACAGTGTATGGCAAAAGATACCCAAATATCGAAAAAGCAAAAATTAAAACGGCTGTTTATTTATTATGATTAAGCTGATAGTTTTGTAGTCCTTGTTAATTTTTTTTTTAATAAAATCAAAAATAATTTGGTCGGACAATTTTGTACAGATTTAAGACGTCCTTACAGAGAATCACCCATATATTTTTAAAAATAGTTCTTGAAGATAACTTCCTCGTAATAAATTAAAACTGCTGATTGGCAATATTTTTACCTCATTAATTAGCTTGATTTTTCTACTTCATAAATTACATCCGGGACATCCAGCACAAGCATCCCTCGAGGGAGCGCAGTCTTTTCACATAATATTGTACATAAGGCGACTTGTGAAGCTAAAGACATAAAAGAGGTTGATGTGATTCTGGAAGGAGAATTGGCTGGTGGTAAATGGCCCGTTGACTTGTCGTGTGTAGAAGGGCGATCGTGAATGACATTATTGTGTCGCTCGTTAATACAATATACGCAGTGTAGACTATCCGAGCTGAAACTTGTAGACTGTTGGGTGCATGTGTGGAATATAATACTATGCCAAGAGCAGAGAGCGCAGAGTGCAGACAAGAACGAGCACTAAAGCCCAGTGTGAAAGACAAGAGACGCGTGTGAGGGTAACACGGTCTTACAGGCAAAGGCAAAATGCACCCTCCGGACACTCGTGATTGCACTGAGTGTAGTTAAGTTAGCGATAAAGCAATTTTAGATACTGCGTCTGGTCCCTGGCTCTTAATGTTTGACTAAGGCTA
Source organism: Cotesia glomerata (assembly GCF_020080835.1). Lineage (NCBI taxonomy): Eukaryota > Metazoa > Arthropoda > Insecta > Hymenoptera > Braconidae > Cotesia > Cotesia glomerata. The sequence goes on from NC_058158.1 coordinate 8,129,933, forward strand.
ATGCAAACAAAGGGTTACATCGCTCCGCTGTTCCACCCCCGCTTCAGCCCACTTCCTACCCGGCGCTCATTTAAGTCCATCGGAATTCATTAGCCGGACACTTTTCACAGTAATTTTGTCTCTCTTGCTCTCTTTTATCCGATAAAATGGTTAATTTTTTATGTTAAATATTTTTTCTCTAAAATTGTTTTTTATTTTAAAAATTTTACCGAAAAAACTTAATTATTATTATTAGTAACCTGAAGTCACTGAGCTACTACCGAGATTTACGAATTATGAATAAGAAAAATTTGGCTTTATGATTTTTTATATTTATAATCACAGTGTACATAGTTTTGGTACTTTTTAAATAAATTTTGAAAATAATAATGCTATCGCAGAATCAATTACAAATAATTTAATGGACTAATGTGGCCGAACAAATTTATAAAACCAAAAAACTATTAAAAACTCCTCCAAAAACTTGACAAAAAAATTGATTATTAAAAAATATATAAAACCAAAAGGCACTAATTCTTATCAAGACTTTTTTGATACCAAATTTAACTATAAAAATTTCCTTACACTAATAATAGAAGAATTTGTTAATAATTAAAAATATTTGTTAATAGTTAACAAATCATTTATTAGAGATCACTTTTTAGTATTAAACAAATATTTCTTAGTATTTAAAATAATTTGTTTGTATTTAATAAATCTGACATTCATTTATTTAATATTAATAAATCTTTTTAAGTACTAAGAAATATTTGTTAAGGACTAAAAAGTGGTCTCTAATGAATGATTTGTTAAATATTAACAAATATTTTTAATTATAAACAAATTTTTCTATCAGTGTAGAAATAATAATATGCTTGTCACAAAATTTTTTTTTCTATCTCTAAATTATTTAAATCATATAAATAACTATCGCTAAAAAATATCAAAACCAATTTACGATAAAGATATACCCGTTAAAAATTTTTCTTAGTCCCTTAATTATATAACTTAATTTTTGCCATTTAACCATATTCACTTGTACAAATAGTATATTAACAAACAAATTTGTTCCAAAAAAGTATTCATAAAAAATTGCATTTTTTATTTTATAAAATTCCTACATGTCAATTTAAAAAAAAATTTTTTTTGTCATTATTTGTTATAAAAATTATTAAAATTATCAAATTTCTGGTATATTAATTTTCATCACAATTAAATAGCTCAATATTAATTAATTATTTTTATTTTCGTTAAAAATATGAACTTTGTAATGTCAACCTCACTTCTTTAATATTGACAGTTAGATTGTGTGTGTTTTTTTTTTTTTTGTTATTTATTTTAATTTTAGCAGTTTTTACAGCCAATTGCGTGCGACAAGTTTACTTGTCGCACTCAAATAACAGTTTTATTTATGAAAAAACTCACACGTAATTTTAAAATGGGCAAACAGCTCTTTTTCAACCGCAACAGCGAGTGCCAAGATACTACTTTTCCCGCATGAGTAATAAAAACAAAATAAATAAATAAACAAATTTTGTTTATCGCTAAATTCGAATCTATTCATAACTACTTCGAAAACTTATCATAATAAATAAACTATTATAGAAATGTATATGAAACATTGAAAAAGCACAACTTCAGATCAAAACCTTTGCAACGATACCAAATTTAACCATAAAAATCCATTTTCTCGTATAAATGCTCTAGTCACAAATTTTCTCTTATTCTCTTGATAATATAGATGATATTAATCTGATCTTAAATGTACATTTATTTATTACGATGAAGAAGCAAGTGTGCAATTAGGAGGCGAGTGAACGCGTGCTATATAGCTACATTGCAATACCCAAGCTGTATATCTCAATGTCATTACGTAAAATGAAAAAAACAAAACAAACGATAGGATAGAAAGAGAGAAAAAGATGTTGGATAAAAAAAGAGGAACTCGCGAGTTGAGCAGTGAATAAATGATCCGCCCAGCAGGTTTACAAGCCAGCAGTTTATATTGTTAGTATTCTTACATACACATTTACTTTGTTTACACCTCGTTATAAATTATTTTATTCAGCGAAAATAATTATGATATTAAATAATAAATTTTTTTTAATTAAACACCCTCGCTGGAACAAAGTGTGTATGGTGTTTATATTTTATTAAAACCCTGAATTTATTACAACACGCTGGAGGAGAGTTAAATATACAATCTTTTATTATCGTTTTATTTTATTCTATAGTTGTTGTGTATTACTGATGCTTTAATTGCGTCCAATTATTTTTTATTTCTTAGTTCCTCTATACTATTTTGTTTCATTGTTTTTTATTATTTCCCTCGACCTCAACGATTTCTTGTCTTAATTTTTTTATTAATTATTAATTATATAATTAACTAGCCGTGGATTTATAAATTAAAGATTTGAAAGTCTATTTAGTATCGGAAGCCATTAAATTAGTATCGTAGATGAAAGAAGAGACACAAGAGCTAATGCACCGTGACTAAAATCGATGAGCTCTATTGGGAATTCCAGGATACAATTACGAATTGGACATACATGTGTGTAGAGTTTACGTGTGTACTTGTACATATAAGTACTCACTCAAGTATCACCAGCAGACCGTACCCAAGATAGATTATCCATCCCTACAATCACAAATACCCTTATGCTACATACTACATACTACATACTACATACTACATACTACATACCAGTACTGATACTATTCATGTGTATGGGAATGTGACGATGAAGAGCCTGTGAACTCGTATCAACCGGAAAATGACAGAGATCCGTTTCCTCGATACGATGCATCACTCCACTTAAATACTACAACACTCTCTAATATATTATCGGGCTATATAGGTGTATTTATGGACTGTGCTGGTATTATAGAGTAGGCATAAAATCGATCCTGGCCCGTAGTACTTGTCATTAAAATTGAAGCAGATTGGGTGAGGCAAATCGAACCTAGGTCGTCGAACTATAATTAGTATTCCAACGTTTGAGTTTGTCATTTAAACTACCTACAATAAATATTTCATCTAAATTGCGATCTGAACATTCGTGATATCTAGACGGTGGATTCTCCAATACGATTCTTGAATTCTTAACTCCGCAAAACTACACGGTGGAATTCTCGATTTCTGGTTGATAATTTTCGATGAATGTGCTACGAGAATACCTTCGCGCAGTAATGAAAAAATAATTTGGAAAGTTCTGCAGAACCATAATGGCGTATAAAAAATTTTTTTTTGCTCCAATCGATGTAAAAATATTGAAAACATTAACATCTATGGAAAAAACGAAAAAAAAAAAATTTTTTTTTGTGATACGCCCTTATGGTTTTAAGAAAACATTTTTCTAAAACCATAAGGGCATATCCTGTTTTTTCGGTTTATTACCAATTATAGGTCGGACCAAGAAAAAAAATTGCAAAGGTGATAGAAATTATCACTTCACAACTTAATTTATATCAACAAATATTTATTTGAGTGAAAAAACGAATGAAAAATTAAGAAAAAATAAATTTATAACTGCTTGAGAACAATCGGTATGTCTTCAAGTTAATAAAATTAGCCTCAAAGTTTTTCAAAATTGATTTTTTTTTACTTCAGATCTATTTACAATTAACAAAAGAGTTTTGTAAGCCATTTAGAACTGTAATTTTAAAAAAGTCATTCAAAAAGAACTTTGTTCTTGAGAATTGTTATGATTCTTCAATACTAATATCTTGAAGCAAGTTTGATGATCTAAATCATTTTTGTACATCAGGCACTGTCCCACAAAATATCATCGGTACTATCAAAGTTTAATTTTCAGCCATGGTCATAGTTTATAAATTTTTTTGTCATTATCTAGTTAAAAAAAAAAAATTAAAAAATCTTTTTTTTTACTTTTATAATCTTAGACACAGATGATCCTGACGATGGAGATGGCATTAGAGTAATATTCTGATGAATTTATTTTTCCTTAATTTTTTATTAGTTTTCTCACTTAAATAATTATTTGTTGACATAAATCAAGTTGTGGAGTGATATTCTATTACCTTTGCAATTTTTTTTTTTCACTCTAAAACCCATAATTGATAATAAACCGAAAAAACAGGATTCGCCCTTATGGTTTTAGAAAAACGTTTTCTTAAAACCATAAGGGCGTATCACAAAAAAAATTTTTTTTTTCGTTTTTTCCATAGATGCTAATATTTTCAACATTTTTACATTGATTGGAGCAAAAAAAATTTTTTCATACGCCCTTATGGTTCTGCGGAACCATAAGGGCATATATTTTGAGATACGCCCTTACGGTTATAGTAACGCGACATATAATACATTTTATTGCAATAATAATTTGACTTACTGATGATAGTAGGATAAATTTAGATTAGTTAACATAATAGTGTAGTGATATTTAATAAATCACACTAAATTATCTATGTAGATTCCAGAGATTAATCCAGATTTATCTGAGACTTGCCATTTTACCATTAATTTTTAATTTAATGAAAAATTCAAAGGCTTTAGTTTTAAATGTTTCTAAACTATAAGATTCGATGATTTCAATTGGTAGTTCTCTCCAAAGCCGTATCGCAGATACAACAAATGAATGCTTGTATGATTTTATTATTAATATATTTTTTTTTTAAATACATAAAAAAATGAACAATTAAAAAAAAAAAAGTTGATTATTATAATTTTAACAAATTTTCAAAAAAATTTATAAATTTTTTAGAAAATTGCAATATTCAACTTTTTTTTTTTAATTGATCGTTTTCTTATATACATTTCAAAAAAAAAATATCAAAAAAGATAAAATAGCAATTTTATCCAAAAACATAAGAGCCAAAATTTTTTCCAATTTTTTATAGCAAAAAAGCGATCAAAATCTTTATTTTTTTTCTTTCCTGACATTTTTTATCAAAAATCCGCCGTAAAAACAAGCAGAATTAAAAAAAAATATAAAAATGTTAAATAATTACCAAAAATAATTTTTATTGTTTTATTGTATTTAATAATAGTTTTTATTGCAACTATAAATAGTTTTTCTTGTATTTATAAAAAAAAAACATTTATTGAGAAGATAAAAAGCTCATTAATTTAAAATCAAATTTATGATAAGTAAAATCAATAATTAAAATAATCGACAGTGAAGAAATCAATGGAAGAAAATCGAGTTAATTGATGTGGAAGATAAAGATGAATTAATTGGAGCAAATAATAAGCATCTAGGTCTATTGGATACACGAGTGGATGTAGAAGCTATTTTTACACACCTTAGGAATCAATAAAATAAGTGGCGATGCCCCACCGGGTCGACACAAAAAGAAATTTAATTTTGTTCGGGATTTTCTCGAACGAATTTACGGATTTTAATTAAACTTGTAACTTGGACTAGTTTATCGGCGATAATTTGACTAGATTTTTTAAATAACCGAGTAATTACTTCCCAATTATCGGAAAAAAAATTTTAATTTGTATTTATTGGTTTAAGTAGTCTATAAATTTATTTCTCAGTGGATTATTTTGTTTTTAGAAAATTCAATTAGACAAAAACATAAATTGAGTATTTTGGATGATAAATTTAAATATTGTAACCATAAAAGTGTCACATTTTAGAGAAAATTAAATGCTTACAGAAATCAGAGGACATTATTGATCATTAATCATTAGTAATTTGGAGTTACGCGTTTAAATCGTTTGATAAATTGTTTCTACGAGGATTACACAGTCCGAAAGATATTTTGAACATATAAATAAGATAAAACAGAGATGAATAACCAATAAAGGCCGGAAATAGCTCGTTCCTGGTGACTTGGCCTTTCCAAACGAAGATGTACAAAATCATTGAGATTTATGTCTTCCACAAGTTCATTTTCGTCTTTTACATGAAGAAATATGTCAGCCTTAAAATATATTAAAGGGAAAAAAAGGTAATAAAAATAAAAAAGAGGATGAATAAATTACATTGCGATTTTTATTTCGCTTTTATTACATTTTTAATATATTTATATTTTATTTTGTATTTATATATTTATATACTTTTAAATCTGTTCAATATTTACAGTCTTTCGGTTTTATTACGTCTACTTATAGGTATTATTAAACATATAATTATTTTATTTATTTATTTATAAGTATTTACAAAAATACAAAAAATTGGCACGTTAATAAACAGCAGTAGCGATTTTTTTTTTTTTTTATCTATCACATGGTATCTACAACTAATTTTTGTCATTAATTTTATTTATGCGTACATCCATAAATATTTATTTTTCGCGAGGTTCATTAGTTTGTTGGCATTATATTTTATTTAATATATTATAAATATGAAAATTCATCAGCACTATTATAAATTCGTCTTTATTTTTAGAATTTAAATTTTTGAAAGCGGAATTATTTATTTTTTATTTCAATTAAATATTTAAATCTATTTAATAATTGAACACTGAATTGGCATTTAAAATTTTTTAAAAATACTAAATCATGCATTAAAAGACCAAGTAATTTTTTTTTCTTCGTAATAATTATCAATATTTAATATAATGAATTTCCTATAAAAGCGAAACAACAAGGAGAAAAATATACATCCGCATAAGTACTAATAAAAATATATACATAAGTATAATAATTTTTTTTTATACTTTTGGTATAAAAAATTATTATAGCAAGCACATTGGGGACACTTTCAATAACAGTCTTTCTATACAACAATTATTAATAATAATAATTTATAATAATATAGTTTAATAATTAGCAGTTGGTAATTAATTGTAGCTCTAAGGGAACTTTGTTAGTTTTAGACGTATCTGGTCAGCTGAGTATGGAACTCTTGGAGGCAAACAATTAGCTGGCTGACGGTCGGTCGCTCGTCTGATGACATCGCCCAACAATACGCCATCACCGCGAATAATTCATCTGGACAGTTTATTGGTTGCGCGAGTCTATAACCGTCTCGCAGGTATGCGGCCATATCGAACGGATCAACTTCTAGGTACGGCTGTTGTGCTCGTGTTGTTAATTCCCATAACAAGACACCAAACGCCCACTAAAAAATCATTTTTTTCAATTAATTATATTTAATATTATTCTAAAGAAAACAATAATTTTGTTCAAAAATTATTATTAACATTATTTTTAAGAAAAGAAATTTTAATAATTACTTAAGTTCAAATTTTGAACATTTTTTTACTTATCAAAAATTTGTTGCAATAAAAAAATTTAATCATTCACAAAATCTTTGAATTTAAAAATTTTTATCAAAAATTATTATTAAAATATTTGTTAACATTATTCTTAAGAAAAAAAATTTTATTAATTACTAAAATTCAAATTTTAAATATTTTTTCACTTATCAAAAATTTATTGCAATAAAAAAAATTAATCATTCACAAAATCTTTAAATTTAAAAATTTTTGTCAATAATTATTATTAAAATTATTCTTAAGAAAAAAAAATTATTAATTACTTAAATTCAAATTTTGAACATTTTTTTATTTATCAAAATTTTTTGCAATAAAAAAAATTTAATCATTCACAAAATCTTTTAATTTAAAAATTTTTGTCAATAATTATTATTAAAATTTTTTATTAATATTATTTTGAAGAAAAAAAAATTTTATTAATTATTAAAGTTCAAATTTTGAACATTTTTTTACTTATCAAAAATTTATTGCAATAAAAAAATTTTATCATTCACTAAATCGTTGAATTTAAAAATTTTTGTCAATAATTATTATTAAAATTTTTTATTAAGATTATTCTAAAGAAAAAAAATAACAATTAATTACTAGATCAAATTTTTAATATTTTTTTAATTATCAAAAATTTATTGCAATAAAAAAAGATTTAATCATTCACAAAATCTTTGAATTTAAAAATTTTTATCAATAATTTTTGTTCGACTTAAAAAAAAATTGATAATTAATGCCTCAGCAATAAAAAAAAAATTATGTCATCAATAATCGATATCTTAATGTCAATTGAAATTATAAATATCTTAAAAAAAAAATTGATGAATACCCGAGTTGTTATAAAATAATGAAACTAAATATTTAATCATTCATAATATCTTTGAATTTAAAAATTTTTATCAATAATTTTTGTGTCGACTTAAAAAAAAATTGATAATTTATGCCTCAGTAATGAAAAAAGAAATTATGTCATCAATAATCGATATCTTAATGTCACTTGAAATTAAAAATAGCTCAGTAAAAAAAAAAAAAATGATGAATACCCGAGTTGTTACAAAATAATAAAACTAAATAATTAAAAACTTACAACGTCAGACGCAGTAGTGAATGATTTAGTAAGAAGACTTTCAATAGCCATCCACTTAATCGGCCTGTTTTCGTTATCACCAAGACAGTGATAGTCTTGTGGGAAAAGATCTCTCGCCAATGCGTTGTCTGTTATTTGAACTCTCAGGTCATCGTCCACCCTGTAATTAATTATTAAAAAGATCTATTAATTAATTTCATTATCCGATACTCGAGGCTATAAATAAATAATTAAATAAATAAGATGATAATAATAATAAATAAAAATAAAAATGTAAATGCAAGTGAAGGGTTCCATTAAAATCCGTACAATACGATTTAATCGTTAGAGGATGATTGGTTGAGTTGTTGAATAAATAAACAACAGGTTGAGGAATTGAGGAGTTGAGAGAATTGCCGTGCAGGATGTTTTTGTCTGTACAGACCCTCTAATTACTGAGTTACGGAATCCCCGAGGCGTGTTCTGTGCTCTCAGTGCAACGATTCCGTGCAAAAGCTCCATTTAAACGCGGAGAGGAATTGAATCGATAACAACCAGGCAATGACTTTACTTTCCGAGTTTTGGCTTTTTTATTTTTATTTTTATTTTTATTTATTTTCCCAAGGAATTTTTTTCGCTGCCCGGTTTATTGGCTTCAAGAATACTTACACGCAGTTTCGCGCCGCGAGGTCTCGGTGCACTAGACGCTTGCGGTGCAAGTATTGGACACCTTTAGCTGCCTGCAGCGCCATTTCAACAACTTCCTGGGTCGTCAGAGCTCTCGGAGGACCCTCGCTGCTTACTTTGCATCTTCCCGTTGGTCCCAAAAATTTTTTCATATTTCTGTAACCTGTCCGGGGGTACAGCAGGAACGGAGCGCTTCTGTCCTCGATTGAGACGCCAAGAACTGTCAGCAGCGCTGGGTGGCTCAGACCGTACAGAGCTAAGCCTTCTCTTAGTAGCATTGCAACCTTTAAATAAAATAAAAATAAAAATAAAAAATCTAATAAAAAAAAGTTTAAAATTTTTTTAAGGGAGGAAGTCCATGTAAAAATTTCAAAAAATCAATTTTTTTTTAATAATCTGAAAATATAGTATGTTGAGCGTGTACTAACGAGAGGGAAAAATAAAATCTCGAGTATTGACGAATTTATAGCTAATATAATAGAGTGGGCCTGAGTGCGTACTATAAGTTTAAGGAGGGAGGTTCGAGCGAATCTAATGTAAAAAATAATTTCCAATTTTGAGCTTTGAAATTAAGTATACGTATAAATAAATACGTAATTTATTTAATCCCAAAATTTTAGAAAGATTCACAGTTTAATTACTTAGATATTAAATTTAAAAAATCACATATTTTATCTCCTTATACACGGGCTCTTATGGCGGACAAACTTTTGTCGAGACTTTAATTATTTTTTTCAATATTAACCTCCCAACTTTAACGGATAAAAAACTATACACAAGAAACTTGGATTATTGCAAAATATAAAAACAATTTAATAATAATACATTACCGATATAATTTTTGAAATATTTAAAGTCAAATTTTATGTTTGTAACTCGTTTATCGTTAGCTATTTATTCGAATAAAGATTTGACAACATCGCGTCAACAGCTGAGAAAAAAGAAAAGGATAGAAATATAGTTACAAAGAAAGAAATTTTTAATTCACACACTCATCCACGTCTCTGTAATGGGTATAATCAAACGCGCCATTGCCAAATCTGTTTATTTATTCCGGCAAGTAATAAATACCAAAGTCATTTTATTACTCTACTTTATTAAGTAAGTAAAAATCATCAATTATTAAATTGTTTAAATTATTTGAAATTTAAATAAAGAATTTTAACGAATATTGGGAAGACTAAAATTTAAAAAAAATTTTTACATTATTTTGACTCATTAGTTACGCTCGAACTTCCTTAAACGCGATTATTTCGAAACTGTATTTTTAAAAACTGCTCGTGTTGTAACTCAAAAAGTTATTAATCGATTTATTTGAAATTTGGTGAGGCCTTTCTCTTTATTACTACTGGAAGGATAAACCTAAAATTTCAGATATTTTGCGTTGATAAAATACTTTTTTGAGGTCAAAAATCTCAAAAAAATAGCTTCAAATTCTGATTATTTTTCAGAGGATTATTTTATATTGAAATCAATGGTTAATGAGTGATAAATAGAGTAGTTTGGGACCTTGCGTCGGATTTTTTGCAGCAAACAAAGAATTATCTTGAAACGAAAAAAAATTACTTTTGTACTCTAGAAAGGTTCAATAAAGTTGTGTTAAAGTTTAAAAACAATAAAATTATTTTTTCATCTTTAATAATATTTTTAAAAAATGAACGATTTTGAGGCTTTTACATGGACTTCCTTCCTTAAATTCCCGATAAAATTTTTTTATTCAAGTCAATAAATAAAAGATGCAATAAATTACTTACTTGAGACTGTGAAGCATGTTCGGCTGCTGTCTTAACCAGAACGTCTCTCGGGGCAGTAGCTCCTTCCTCATGATAACTTCCTCGATAGACCCGCCCAAAGGTGCCCTCCAGTTCTATGCTCAGCAGTCTTACCCTGCATCTATAAATATACAGCGAAAAAAATCGTCGAAATTAGTTAAAAATTTTCCCACAAATTAAAATTTCCATCAATCTTAATTAGTCAACCCTGATAAACTTCTCTGAAATGAAGTTATAGATATAAATATCCCGGAACAGTATTTCCAATCTAAATCCAAATATACCTTCACGGAGTTTACACAAAAAGGGCGTGTTCAAGTTAATAATGTATCAACACATTTGTCACGACTGTACCAACTTCTCATTTTAATGTACAATTGCTCGCTGCTAATTTATACCAGTTCCGCCAAAGTATATTTATCCAGTATAAATTTATAATAGAATAGCCAAACTGTCAAGCTTAAATAAAAATTTAATACTTCGTCTTTATCTTTACACTTACTGAATTTGCATATTATATATACACAGAAAAAAATTTTACTCCACGGAAAAAAGAAAATTCGAAAAATTAAAGTATATAATGCAACGTGGCGCTTCGTGATGAAAACTGGAAAAATCATAGTTTCAAATGTAATTATTACAGATTTTATAAGAATTACATTGTAGAAAGTAATATTTATATTGAAAGCTCTGAATATTAAATTAAAACATTGAATTTAGAAAAATGTTGTTTCAAACTGTAATTTTTCTAGTTTTGATTACGACGGGACCGATTTTACATTTTATACTGTAATTTTTCGAGTTTTTTTTTTCCGTGTTGAATCAAGTAAATAAATATGAAGAATTTCATCTTCTTGATTTGACTAAAAACATTTTTAAAATAAGAAATTTTTCTTGGTTTATGGAGGGATTGTGGCAAGAAAAAGACACCAACAGGTTATGGCTATTGGTTTCTTACTCACGCACTAATGCTGCCTCTCTTTACAGAATATCGCTCACTTACTTCCACTCACGTGAAATATCAAAAGTCACTAACTTCAAACATTTTTTATAAAAAAATGAATACCGCTCGTTTGTGTTATTTTTGATAAAAAATACTTGTTATAACTTCAATTAAATATTCTCAGTTTTTCAAAAAAATCCTAAGAAAAGTATGGTTGTTATTCAATAAAATATTCACTCTAACTACGTTTAGGATAGGGAATAAATGTTAAATGTACGATTTTTAATTGGTAATATTTCGAAAATTACCACTGCAAGGACTATTAAAAAAAATTTATCCGTATAGAGGACACTTAAAAGTACGCGTATTTAAACATTGAAGAATATTGTTAGAAAAGTGATTTTGCACAATACCTCCTTAAGTAAATTTTACTTGATTCAAGACATGAAACTCTTCAAAATTATTTTCTTGGCTCAAGAATTTTTGTCTTGATTTAAGTTAATTTTTTTTCTGTGTACTATTGATCATACAAATTACAATATATGTATAAAAATTAAATCTATTATATTAAATACCATTAACAACAGATTTAGTTCGAACACTTGAGCACGTTGAACGATCGATTTTGCGATAAAATCCAGACCGAGTGGCACATACAAAAATACACTGTGTGCTTATACGACACAAGCTCCGTACGTGACTTCTTGACTATCACTTAGATTCTCCGGTTTGCCGTATCAGTTAAAAATAATTTCCAGAAACTATCGTCCACTCGACCTACAATCTATTATTACCACAGTACACAATACAATCCACGACACAGAGCGTACGGCACTCAAGATCAAAGTTCACGTTATTTATTGTTATTACTGTTATTGTTTTATATTTTCTTAAGAGCGCTTTGAAGTATTTAAAAAAAAGTGTTGCAAAAGAATTTTTATTTATTGCACAGAGGAGGATATAATAATGAAAATTGAATAAAAACTAACAATAAATGGATGTATGTCAAGTGGAGGAACAATTATTGTCATTATTCTTTAGTAATATTAAATTTTCAATGTTATTGATATCTTTTTTTTACCTTTGAACAGTAATTTCCTGGATTCTTTCATGTAATTCCCGACTAGGCCGGTCGTCAAGTCGACGATAACTTGAGGCGGAAACACTTGAGGGTGGCGGTGGAGTTTCCGGTGACAAAAATGTTTGAGCTGGTCCAATTCCCGTTCCTCTTTCTACGCTGCAAGCTGAGCTGAGACCGCGCGACTCCCTAGGGTAAGAAGAAAGAAAGAACAAGATAAAAAAAAGAGTAATTAGTGTTTTTTGTTGGCATAGAGATTGAGATTGAGGGACTTAAAGATTAAAAGACGTAGTTTTTAGTTTGTAAAGTGAAACATTTAATTGTTTATCTTGGAGAGTTATGAGTTTACACGATGTACTGTCTTGGACGGGGATTTCAATTAGCCAGAGCAAATTTACTTACTGCAGTGGATCACGGTGACGTCGCGCCTTCTTATCGCGGACATAATAAGCGCCGACGAGGACAAAAATAGCAGCGATAAAAGCGCAAGCACATCCAATCGCCGCGTAGAATATTTGCCCGCCTGAGGTCGAACCGGAAGCTGCCACAAGAACCTCCTCGGGAGCCGGGTACCCGCTCTTGTCTTTCAGGCAAATCTTCTTGCGGCGAACTTCCAGGGTGGTGGTGTTTCGCCGGTTCTGGGCGACGCTTATGCGTAGAGACAAATCCACCTCTGCGTCATATGGACCGCAGTGAAGTGCCAGCGCCCACGTCTGCAATCCTCCCACGGGGATCTCACCCGCTTGTGAAATATTTAAAGAACTACTCAAGGCTGAGGGATTACTGATGTCTACTACCATCGTGTACGGCAGCTGGAAAAAAAAAAAAATTATACGTGTTATAAATAAAGTATACATCTTATGCTAATTATAATCCCGGAATATGCTAATTTATTGTAATTTTTTATGCAGCTTATTAATATTTATAATTGTTATTAATACTATAGTCTTCAGTTATTTAATAACTATTATTAATATTTATTATTTTTCTTAAAATTAAATTACTCGTTTTTATTTAATTTTTTATGTCTAAAATTAAATTGACGATTTTTTATGTTTTCTATACGATTTATTATCTCGCTTTTGGTTTAATTTTAATTTTATAAATGGACTTTTTGATAATTTTATACGAGTTTTATATAAAGTTAGACTTTTATTCGCTTGAATAAAATTTAAAACTATTTTTGAATTCGTAATAAAATACCTCGTGTGCAAAAATATCATTCAACAATTTTGAAGTTGGTTGGATAAAATTTTATTTTATCAACTAAAAATCTCTATTTACACTGATAGAAGGATTTTTTTATTCAATAAGCTTTATTCACTGTTAATAAATGATTTCTTAACATCATAGGATTTAAAAAAGATTTATTAACAGTTAATAAATTATTTATTAAATACAATTTATTAAATGATACTAAATATTTGTTAAGGGTAAACAAATACTTATTAACAGATAATAAGTAATTTATTAAGTAAAATTTATTAACTGTTAATAAATATTTATTAATGGTTAATGAATATTTATTAACTGCTAACAAATATTTATTTAAAATGAAGAGCAAAAATAGTAATTGTCTTTTGATACTTTTTATAACCCTATAGCTGGAATACATGATAATAATTAAATTCACTAAATAAATTAACGTTTTTAATATTTAAAAATATAAAAAATAATTATGAGCTGTGATAGAATATGGTATTTTACAATAAACGTTATTATAATGTAATATAATTAATGCAAATAATTTATAAAGATGATTTTTATTTATAAGCAATCTTCATATCATATAACATTGCAAGCCAAACAAATTCACTCAACAAAATATTTATTAACTGTTAATAAATATTTGTTAACTATTAATAAATACTTCGCGTTACTAAACCCATAAGGGCGTATCTCAAAATATACGCCCTTATGGTTCTGCAGAACCATAAGGGTGTATAAAAAAATTTTTTTTGTTCCAATCAATGTAAAAATGTTGAAAATATTAACATCTATGGAAAAAATGAAAAAAAAAATTTTTTTTGTGATACGCCCTTATGGTTTTAAGGGAACATTTTTCTAAAACCATAAGGGTGTATCCTGTTTTTTCGGTTTATTATCAATTATGGGTTTTAGAGTGAGAAAAAAAATTGCAAAGGTAATAGAATATCACTCCACAACTTGATTTATGTCAACAAATAATTATTTAAGTGAGAAAACTAATAAAAAATTAAGGAAAAATAAATTCATCAGAGTATTACTCCAATTTCATCTCCATCGTCAGGATCATCTGTGTCTAATATTTTAAAAGTAAAAAAAAAGATTTCTTAATTTTTTTTTTAACTAGATAATCACAAAAAAATTTACAAACTATGACCATGGCTGAAAATTAAACTTTGATAATACCGATGATATTTTCTGGGACAGTGTCTGATGTACAAAGATGATTTAGATCATCAAACTTGCTTCAAGATATTGGTATTGAAGAATCATAACAATTTTCAAGAACAAAGTTCTTTTTGAATGACTTTTTTAAAATTACAGTTCTAAATGGCTTCCAAAACTCTTTTGTTAATTGTAAATAGATCTGAAGTAAAAAAAATCAATTTTGAAAAACTTTGAGGCTAATTTTATTAACTTGAAGACATACCGATTGTTCTCAAGCAGTTATAAATTTATTTTTTCTTAATTTTTCATTCGTTTTTTCACTCAAATAAATATTTGTTGATATAAATTAAGTTGTGGAGTGATAAGTTCTATCACCTTTGCAATTTTTTTTCTTACTCCGACCTATAATTGATAATAAACCGAAAAAACAGGATACGCCCTTATGGTTTTAGAAAAATGTTTTCTTAAAACCATGAGGACGTATCACAAAAAAGAATTTTTTTTTTCGTTTTTTCCATAGATGTTAATGTTTTCAATATTTTTACATTAATTGGAGCAAAAAAAATTTTTTTATACGCCCTTATGGTTTTAGTAACGTGACTTATTAACTATTAATAAATGGTCTGTCCTTTCAAATAAATATTAATTGAATGTTAAAAAATATTTATTAAAATTTAATAAATTAAATAATTGTCCGAATAAATTAAATTATTAATAGTTAATAAATCCTTCTATCAGTGTATATTTTTGGCATGTGAATTAAAGTTTTAAATAGAAAAAATAGCTTGCAAGCTCTACAGTCAATAAAAATATCAAAAACTCTGATAAAATTTTAGATACAAGAAGCGTAAATAGTCTATTTGTATATCCTCTGATGGATAAATTTCTAAAAATAATTCCAATCTTTTTTACTCTGCAGAAAAATTGTGATAATTATTATACTAAAAGTATAATAATAAACATGTAGGGCGTCTTGCTACTCATAAAATAAATAGTTAATTTATTTTTCCCTGTATCTCATTATATAAAAAGTATAAAGCAAGAGATTTCTCGAAGATTACAAAGCCTGTGGTTAAGAAAAATATAAAAAGATTCACAGTCGATCAACACTGGTTGATACTTTGTAACTGGCAGTAATATAATCAGCCTCGAGCACATTACTATCGACATTCCAGTCCCGTGATGATGCTTAACATTACTCTACTCTCCGTACAACTATCATCATCCTTGCAATCTATATAATATAATACTTCCACCGTCTATACAGCCACAAGTATACAATATATATGATTATCAATTTATATAAAAAAATCCTAAAGCAATATTTTGCTTCGATACTCTCATATTTATTTATTTAATTTCCTTCTAGATTGCTCCTTTATCACGCGATAATCTAATAACAAAACTACCGATTAATCTAATAATAATTACCCGATGATTTATTTTTACTCTGTTTATAAATGCATTCTAACCTTTCATTGCTTATTGATTACACTCTCAACTAGTTAAATATAATTTATTAATCCTATTATGGTATCAATTTCCACTAAATTGCTCACGAGAAAAGTCGATCGAAATAGTTTTATCAAAAATTTTTTTATTAACCTACTTTATTTAATGGATTGACCTGAATTTATTTTCCCCATAAATTATTTTCTTCTTAAAGGAGATAATGATTAAAGATACAATTATAATGGTACAAAAATTAAAGTGAATAAATCATTCTCTGGCTCACTAAAGCTTATTAATAATTTAAATATTACCCGAGTTGAAAAAATTAACTTAAATGAACTTAACTATTATACTAAAATAATTGATGTAAGCTCATGTAAGTTCATTTTTTCGACTCGGGTACTTCTTTAAATTTGACAGAAAATTTTACAATGAAGGCAATTAATTTAATTAAAAAAAAAATCATCTTTTTTCTAAGACATCTTCTGAATTAATAAATATTTAAAGTATTTTTGATCATTAATCATTGCATAACAAAGTTCATTGTTAATTTTAGTACATTAAATGGTAGACAGTAATAATTATCAATTTGCATGTCACCTTACGATAAAATTTTAATAAGCCATGTAAAAATAGAAATGAAATGTCTTCTAAGATTTTAATTAAGTATGTATTTAATTTATAGGTGCACAGAAAGAAAAATTTCTTGACTGGAAAACAAAATTCTTGGCTCAAGAAAATTTTCGGGTGCCTTAAGGAAGACCGAAGTTGTGTTGGTCGAAGTAAACATTTTTTGAGAAATTCTATTCTTGGTGGAAGTCATTTTTTCTTAATTCAAATTATCATAAATACTTGATGCAATAAATTTTTATATTTGATCCAGATTTTTAGATACTTTAGGGAAGCAGCGCCACCTACTTCAGCTGAGAAAAAAATTTTCTTACCTTGAGAAAATTTTTCGCTTCAATATTTGATACCCATTTTATATTATTTTAGCGTGTAATTATACATATTGAATGAAAAAAAATGATTCAATATTATTTGATTTTCCCATTTGACATGTTAATCAATAAAAATATTAATGAAAATCTACTTTTATCTTTATATTTAATTTTTTGGAACAAGAGAGAAATTTTCTCAAGACAAGAAAATTTACTTCTATTAAGAACTAAATATTTTGGAGCAAGAGGCTGAATTTTCTCAAAACAACAAGATTTTCTTGACTTAAATAAATTTTCTTGGATCAAGATACGTATTTTTTAAAGCAAGAGAATTAATTTTGTTGGAATAAGTGAAATTTCTTGTGTCAAAAAGATTTTTTTTTCGCTCAAGAAAATAATTAGAAAGAAAAATATTTTCTTGGCTCAAGTGAATCTTTTTTTATATGTATGTAAAAAACTTAAATATAGTTTTTAATATCAAGAATCTGAAATATATCTACACTGATAGAAAAGGATTTAGTACGGAGTACTAAACTGATTTAGTAACAAAATTTTTAGTCATTTATTCGGGAGAAACAAATATTTTGTACCCATCAATATTATTTGTTACAGTTTAACAAATGATTTCTTTGAATGAACAAAGCCTTATTACATGGAAATAAATATTTATTTCCACCGAATAATATTTAGTAACAGGTACTAAATATTTCTTTGGTAAGTATTGTCGGTAGATGGCTATGCTCTAATTTCAATGTTTATGTGATACATAACCTATTCACTGACTCAAATTATTTTGTTCAGCTCGATTTTCGTAGATTTATCAAACCTTTACAAACACACATATTCCCAATAAATGGCTTCTATTTATGTCTTTTCTCAGTGAAGTTTAGTTTACATTTTTCAATTCGTTTATTATTGATATGTTAAAAACTTGTTTAATTTTAAATTTTATAAATGTTTCAAACAAAAAAATATAATTTAATGAGATTTTTTTCTTTATAATACCTTATATTTTTACTTAAAATTATTTATTTTAATTATTTTGATTTATTTTAAGTTAAAAAGTAAGGTTACACGCTAAAATTAGTTAAAAAATTAATTTCTTTGATACCAATAAACGATTTATTGAGTACCAATAAATCATTTGT
This sequence comes from Cotesia glomerata, assembly GCF_020080835.1. NCBI lineage: Eukaryota > Metazoa > Arthropoda > Insecta > Hymenoptera > Braconidae > Cotesia > Cotesia glomerata. The sequence goes on from NC_058158.1 coordinate 8,148,554, forward strand.
TAAATACTACTAAATATTTATTTGGTAGGACTAAATGGGCTTTAATAAATGATTTAGTACCTATTACTAAATATTTGGTAATGAAAGGTTTGTTACTAAATTATTTAGTATCTATTACTAAATCTTATTAAATAGAACTAAATCCTTCTATCAATGTTAATCATTGTTTCTTCAAAAAGAATAAAATTTGAGTAATTTGTCAATCTAAAATCAGAAAGCAGAATAGTTTTTGTCACGAAGGGAGTGTTTTTATTCATGTCATTGAATTGATGTACAAAAGTGATCCGGTGGATGTATAAACAAGATCAAACGTCATCCCCCGGGAAAGACTAGGAGGAGGATACACTGACAAACAAGATTAAGAATAAGAAAGAAGGAGGACAAGAGGAATAAAAAGGCTTGGTCCAGTTTGACAGACAGGTCGATTCGTTTAAACCGACTTGGGACTGACTGGGTTTTGTCGCGAGGTGACGGATGTCGCGGCACGGGCCGTCACTCTTTCTTCAGTCTTCAGTCTTTAGTCTTCAGACAGGCATCCTTGTATCGTATCCTCGTCTTTATTCCTTTTCCTGTCTCCCTCTGCTGCTTGATTCGACAGCAACCGGCGGCCAGCAGCCAGTACCCGGTACTCCCATCTCACTACTCCTCGTCCGAGTCAAGTTCGCGCGCTGAGAAAATCCGAGGAGACACACACGAGACAAGAGACAAGAGACCGTGAGTGCATCAACTAAAGACGACAACAAGAACAAGTATAAGTATTATATAGCGTAGTGGAGTATAAGAAGAGAGGCAAGAGCAAGAAGGAGCAGAAGAAGAAGAGGAAGAAATAAGTAAGTAAGTAAGAAGTGGTTTGGGCACTTTGTCGTACTCACAAACCCTCGCGTTTCTTCACGCGTTGATAGTCCTTCCCTCCCAACACATCAGACGAGTCAATCTGACACACTCCACATGTCACATACTTACCATTCTCATGTGTGTTATGTTTACTAAACATATACATTTACTGGTCACTTTAAATTATGTTAAATTAGCATCACTTTTGCTGTCTCTTTTATTTATTTTTTTTTAATTATCTATATAAGTCAGGAGTTTTAAAGAAAGGAGATAAGAGTACAAATTTTTTAGTGTTGATATAATGGATATATTTTATTTATTTTTAATAATTTACTGGCAGCCTTGCAGTCACTATGGGACTGCTGTGATTTTTGAACTATAAATAAATAAAATTTTGCTTTATTAAATAATGAATTTTGTTAAATTGCACTGTAAATTCTAAACTATTGATGTTTTTAAAGATATAATCTCATCCCGATGTTACACTCATCAAGAGCTCTCATTTGAGTACCCACATGCATTTTTGATATATTTTTCATATATACATATATATAATATATATAAATATACGAAAAATTGATGTGGGTACTTAAATGAAAGGTCTTGATGAGTGTAATGTCGGGATGAGCTTATATCTTTAAAAATGTCAATAATTCATAAGATATCTGTTAAATTGCACTGTACTTTCTTAACTATTGACATTTTTAAAGATATAAGCTCATCCCGATGTCACACTCATCAAAAGCTTTCATTTGAGCACCCACATGCATTTTCATATATTTTTTATATATACATACATATATATATATATATATATATATATATATATATATATATATATATATATATATATATATATATATATATAAATGGAAAATTGATGTGGGTACTCAAATGAAAGGTCTCGATGAGTGTAATGTCGGGGTGAGCTTATATCTTTAAAAATGTCAATAGTTCTCAAGATACAAGGTCATTTCTTTATTATGTATCTAAAGATAGAGAATTTTTGAATGCAGTTTAAATACTTATCATAATAAATTAACTATCTAATAAATATAGATTAATAAAATTTTTTTCAATTTTAAATCTCACAATTAAATACCGAAAAAATATTTTTTTTTAAATGATATTTAATTATGAGATTTAATATTGAGTATCAGTAAATACGAATTTAATGTATTTATTCGAAAGCATGTAAACGTCTTTTGAAATATATAAGTACATATTTTGTTAAGTTAAAGAGTCTTAAGAAAGAGTCTTAAGAAAATAAGTCAATTCGAAGAAGTAGAGAGAGTTGAGAGAGGTGATGCATTTTCAAGCGTATTGAATAAAAGATTACTTTAAAACTCATAAATTATTTATTATTTATTTCATGATTAATACTTAAGTAAAACTGTCGAAACAATTTCGAGTTGTACTCTTAAATATTAAATATTGTATTTTTGTATGGATACTTTTATTCGTACTATAATTTTTATTTTTCAAGAATATTTTTGCCCAAATGTCGATAGTAAAATTTTAAAGTATAATATTTCAATGTTTAAAAAAATTTTAAACAAAAATTCTGGGTCACATAAAATCCCTTTCTCCCATTAAATAAAAATATGTTATTTCTTAGTCTCTGGACGACATTAAAAAAACTAGAGATAAATATTTATATATTCAACGAAAATTTATGGCAATTTAAATCCGACTGGTATTGTAGTGAATAAATGTGCGCGTATAGTACTACTGAGAATAAAACCAAAAGGAGTAAATGTGAAGTGATGGCTATGGTACGGTATTAAAGGATATGCTTGACTGGTTGTGCTGGTTAATGTAATGTAAAAGCTAATATAACTATAACTATAACTGCAACTACAACTACAGCCGTGAATGATGAACAGAGAAATCGAATTGTAACAAGAGAAGAGTGTTAAGGTGTATGTATGTATATATTTATGTATCGAATAACGACGAGCGACCAGTCAACCGAAGCTTTTAATATCACTGCTATATACAGCAGACTATGTGCTACATAACATACTTTACATACATATTACTGTAGCGTACGCTGTATAGTACGGGGTTTTATTTTGAGGCATCAAAAGGTATGGTATCCAGGCAAGTGGAACGATTGCTTCGGACTCAATTCGCATGTCAACCCTTCATTTGCAATTACAGCCATGTCAGTTCGTTTATTCACTGCTTATTATATTATTTATTATTTATCGATAATTATCATCCTACTGACTCAATTAAAGTCCGTATTGCACGCCTCATAAGCGAAGCGTTGAGGTAGTGCTCTACTCTCGACATTTCAAAAAAAGCAGTTTTCTTGAAACTGAAATTGATGTTTTTTTATTTATATCGCACTACAGGTTAATCTGAGTGTACTAATATCAAGTCAAATAATTTGTCAAGAACATAAAATATGTTTCAATAACAATTATTTTGTTTAACTTAGTAGATAATAACATTAAAAATAATCTTTTCTGGATGTCCGTGTGTCTGTGCTTATGGATTGGTGTATTTGGTAGGGAAATTGCTCGAAAAAATGATCGTACCGGAATAATTTTTTTTTTATTATCTAAAGTAACACACTTGAAACTTTTTTAATTAATATGAGCGTTCAATTCACTGTCGTTAAATTATTATTTATAAAAATCTAATACATGACTGAATTTTTTTGTAACTCTATCTATTAGGGTGGCGCAAAAAAATCAACTATTTTTTTTTTTGAGTCTCGAGTGAAAAAATGTTAGTTTTTGATGTTTCAAGAGCTCTCTCCAAAGGACAGCTGAAAAAAAAATTTTTAAGAGGTCGCTCCAAATTTTTTTAAATTTCAAAAATTGAATTTTTTTTTTAAATTTTTTTCTCGTTACGTCATAATTTTATCGACAAAAAAAAAGGTTTTCTTGAAAGTTTCAGTTCAAAATGTGAATTTTAAAAAGTCGCTCATAATTTGTTTTTAAATTTATTAGTGACTATTTAATTGGATTAGCATTTTTTGACTCTGAAATTTAAAAAAAATTATGAGTGACCTTTCAAAATTTAAATTTTGAATTGAAACTTTCAGGAACTTATTATTTTTTGGTCTATAAAATTATGACGTAACGAGAAAAAAAATAAAAAAAAAAAAATTTCGATTTTTGACGGCTTTTGAAATTTAAAAAAATTTGGAGCGACCTCTTAAAAATGTTTTTTTAAGCTGTTCTTTGGAGAGGGCTCTTAAAACATCAAAAACTGACATTTTTTCACTCGAGACTCGAAAAAAAAAATTAGTTGGTTTTTTTGCGCCACCCTATTATTTATACATTTTATTATAGTATTTTTTTCCTCATCTTAGTTATGGCGCCACTAAACCATAGCAGATTTTTCTGTTTTTTATTATTTTTCTTTTTATATTTTATTTTAATCAATTTTATTATGAAAAATGAGATTATGAGGCGTGCACTTTTGGATTTTCCAAACTTCCAAACTAGTACACATAATGATGTAATTAACGAATAAAAAATAACAAACTATTTCTGGAGCTAAATGGCTCTGAGATTGTTTCCGAGTAAAGATTTTAACTTAAAAGTTTATCGTAAATAAACTTGTTTAGTACTTAAGTAAAAAATAATAAAACTTACTGGTCTCCCGGCAAGATTCTCCCACGTAAAGTGAAGCTTGTGAACCTGCGCTGGCACGGGAACGACAAACTTAATGGCATACTCATTTATTACTCCCTCTCTTACGTAAAATAACTCTGCTTGGAGCCCTGTAACACAAAATGACAAAAAATTCTTAAAACCTTTATACTTTATCTTATAGTATTCACTTTACAAAAATATAAATATATAATACATATATTTATCTACAATAATAGCAAGCGATATATTTTGTCTAGAATAGGATCTACTGTCATTATATCTGACATTTTATTTATACTAACAAATAACAGAGAATGTAAAATATAAAAACGCCTAGTGTATTGTACACAGCCGGCGATTATTTCTGTTGAGTAACAAAACAAGCGATCAACTTTATTTTTTATCGTCATCCTGACATTTTTTCTGTCAAAAACACCTAACCAGTGTGTTATGTCTGGACACACGACACTTTTTAAACATCAATGTGTAAAGTAGTGTTACAGTCGACGCTCTCTGTATTGGACCTCTCTGTATTTGACCGCTCTCTGTATTTGACGATTTTACACAGCTCTTATGGACAAGGACGAGTCAAATACAGAGAATGGTCCTGTACGGGCGAGTAAAATACAGAGAGCGTTGACTGTATTATATTTGTAAAAGCAAGCTTACTTGTAGTAAACTACAAACTTAGACTGGTTGGCATGTTTTGTGTGGGACCGTGATTACGATAGCCGGGTTAGGTGTGAAAGAATAAAATAAAATAAAATGAAGATAAAAACAGCGATATTATAATTGAAAGGCTCGATTACTCGGTCCACATTCTGTCTAGTTATTTCTGACGGGTACGGGTGTTATGTTATATTATGTGTAGCTCCGTCAAATGGATAGTGGAGGCGATTGAGGTGCGAAGTGAGAACCAGCTTGATAGGAGAATAAAAACAAAGATGGAAATATAAAATAAAATAAAACATACAATAGGAAGTAAAGGATTCGTGACTGGCGGGTATTGTTGGTAGATATACATCACGCGTAGCTGCTTCTGATTCTGATGAAGGGTTTCGAGGAGGATCTAAATAAACAAAGGGTCTTATTCTCAGTCTTGCTCTTGTTCTGGAGATCTAGCTGATGCTCTTCTCTTCTTATACTCTCAACTAGACTCAGGTGTGTTTATCCAGCGAAGCTAAAGGGCTGCACGATACTGCAAGATGTGAAATGTGTAGGAAGAACAGTAGATATAGAGTATGGACTATGGAGTATTGAGTGCAATACATGGACACGAAGATGAGAGCTTGTAGCTTACAACTCAGCCACTTGGAAATTGTTCTGGGTACACTACCAACTGGTAACTGCTAACCGGTAACTGGTTTTCGGTATCGCCGTATCGGATATCGCTCGTATCGCACATGCGGAGGCGAGCGTGACTCACTTTTATCCAGTCTGTCTTTTTATTTTTATTTGTATTATATTGTGCATGTGCACACTCTACTCTTTTTAATGCTAGATCCTGTATACTGCTTCACTTGCTTCCATTGTCCTTACCCCGATCAAGCAATCTTGAATCACGATTCAACATTTACATTCGATTAAAAATATTTTATCTATAAGCTTTAAATTATTTAACAAAATTCAGTCGACTGGAAATAGTTTAATAAAAAACTAGCGCTATGTGACTTGTGGAATATAAATAAATAAAATTTTGGTTTATTAAATAATGACTTTTGTTAAATTGCACTGTAATTTTTTAACTATTGATGTTTTTAAAGATATAAGCTCATTCTGATGTTACACTTATTAAGAACTTTTATTTGAGTACCCACATGCATTTTGATATATTTTTCATATATACATATATATAATATATATAAATATATGAAAAAATGATGTGGGTGCTCAAATAGAAGATCTTGATGAGTGTAACATCGAGGTGAGCTTATATCTTTAAAAATGTCAATAATTCACAAGATACCTGTTAAATTGCACTGTAATTTTTTAACTATTGATGTTTTTAAAGATATAAGTTCATTCTGATGTTACGCTCATCAAGAGCTTTCATTTGAGTATCCACATGCATTTTTATATATTTTTCATATATACATATATATATAATATATTTAAATATATGAAAAATTGATGTGGGTACTTAAATGAAAGGTCTTGATGAGTGTAACATCGGCATGAGCTTATATCTTTAAAAATGTCAATAGTTCACAAGAAACAAGGTAATTTCTTAATAATGTATCTAGAGATATAGAGCATTTTCGAATGCAGCCTAAATACTTATCAATGATACTTGTCAATTTATGATGATAAGTTATCATCATAAATTGACTACTGGTGAGAATGATATGAAACCATGAAAAGGCAACTCCAAGTCAAGATTTTTTCCAACGATACCAAATTTAACCATAAAAACCTATTTTATCATATAAATACACTGGCCACAAAATTCTGCTTATTCTCTTAACAATATAGATAAAAAATAAATAAAGTGAGACGGGATATTATTTTCGAGTTTGAAAAGTTGAATAGAAAATTTAAACGTTGAAAATTTTATTATTTACCACTCGGTACAGTGTGACAATAGTTTATTGTCTCTAAAAGTACTCGATATAAACTTTCGGAATTGAAAATAAAGGCACAGAGATGCGGAGAGAAGAAGAGTAGATATATAGTTCGGAAATTTAGCGGGAAACCGCGGGATCCAGCCCTTGCGGTCGGAGCACGGTTGGCGTAGACTATACGCGGCAAACTTGGATCGGTAGTATCGATAATAACGTGCAAACTCGCGGAGGATATTTTACAGAGAGAAAGAGGAAAGGGAGCAGAGCTGAGCGAGTCCATTGTCGGCGGCGCGGGGCTTTGTTCATTGTTCACGTGCGCGGGTGCACGTCGAGGCCTTTTCGCTTCTTCCCTCTCACCCGCACCCTCACCCTCTCTTGCTCTCACTCTTTTTGGTCTCAAAGTTAAATTGAGTTTGCGCTACAGATCGCTCTTGAGTTTACTCTTACCTCAGCTCACATCCACCTTTCTTGCCATTACATACATTTATTATGTACTTCTCTGGGTGAATATGTCATCTTTTTATAGATTTTTATTATAGAACCGGAGGGAAACCAGTAACCAGCACCGGTATGGTATAAGAAAAAAAAATCTATGAAGAGTATGAAAGGAAGTACATATTATATTCGTGGTATGAAAAGCGATACGGTCGGTTGGATCAAAAGCGAATAAAACGGCTCGGTTTTTTATTTTTATTAATAAAAAAATATTTTTGTACGTACTTTATATTACCTGTATATACACAGAAAGAAAAATTTCTTGACTGGAGAACAAAATTCTTGGGTCAAGAAAATTTTCGGATGCCTGAAGGAAGACTGAAGTTGTGTTGGCCGAAGTAAAAATTTTTCGAGAAATTCTATTCTTGGTGAAAGTCATTTTTTCTTAATTTAAATTATCGTAAATACTTGATACAATAAATTTTTATGTTTGATCAAGATTTTTAGATAATTTAGGGAAGCAGCGCCACCTACTTTAGCTGAGAAAAAAATTTTCTCAGCTTGAGAAAATTTTTCTCTTGAATATTTGATACCCATATTTTATATTATTTTAGCGTGCAATTATACATATTGAATGAAAAAAAAATGATGAAATATTATTTGATTTTCCCATTTGACATGTTAATCAATAAAAATATTAATGAAAATTTACTTCTATCTTTATATTTAATTTTTTGGAGCAAGAGAGAAATTTTCTCAAGACAAAAAAATTTACTTCTATCAAGAACTAAATTTTTTGGAGCAAGAGGCTGAATTTTTTCAAAACAAGATTTAGTAAAGAATAAGTAAAATTTCTTGTCAAAAAAAATTTTTTTTTAACTCAAGAAAATAATTAGGAAGAAAAATATTTTCCTGGCTCCAGTGAACCTTTTTTTTTGTGTAATATTTTTAGCGCCAAGTAATAATATTTATTTTCATTTAACACAAGCGTAATGTTCCGTGAGCGATCACGGAAAATAGAGGGCTTTGAATTTAGTTGGTAGGACGGAATAAAAGCTGGACCACGTGTTTGACAGGTGTGTTGTTCGACACGAAGACTCATGAGACTTTAAAACGTGAAATACAGCTGAGCATCTTACATCTTGGGACTTAACTTGGGTCTTGGGAATACATATATCCGATGGATCGGGTACCAAAACTTGGGTTTTATTTTTTACTTTTTCTATAGTTTTATTTACTTTTTTTTTTTTTTTATTTTATTCACTTGTATCCCTCGGTACTCTCCCAGGAGTCCCTGGAGCAGGTATAGGTAAAAATAAAAATAAAAGTTAAATAAATAAAAAAGAATCCACGATTGGCTACTACCCACCAGCTCATGACCGGCAACACTGCACCGATACGATGTCGTTAAATATTTCTTTTACTGCCGGTTATAAAATCAATAGTTTATGATTTTTAAATATTCCCCCTTGGTATTTTTTTTTTATTTTTCACTCTCCTGAGAGGGGACAAGAAACTTTTTATTACAATAAAATAACATCATTTTTTTTTTTTATTTAAATAAACTGTTTGCTAATTAAAATTTTATCGAATAAAAAAAAAAAAATAATAATTTATTATTTTTTATTTTTAGTGCGATAAAATCTCAGTATCGAGGATAATAAATATGAGCCCTTAAGTATGCCCAAACATTTAAGGCTCTCATCGCCTTGTGATTCTTTATACGGCGATAGGATCTTGCATGGTACTATACACTCTGCCAATAAGTCTCTCTCTCGTTGTAGTGTGTATGCATGGTATGGCGAAAGCTGGTGGTCGAGAGTACCCGAGAACTGTTCGGGAGCCGTAGATCCTGGGAGGGCAAAAAGGACACTAAAAAAACCAACAAAAGTCTCTCACGTAAAAAGTTTAACCAGGTAAAGGTAAAGGCAAAGCCAAAGCTAAAGGCAAAAGTAAACCCACAAGAAGATAATACAAAGACAAAGACGGAGACAACAACAAAGAGGTTAAAAGTAAAATAAAGTAAAAAGGCAGGGCCAAGGGGCAGAATAAATGCCCAGTGGTCTTCTGCACGTGTAACTCGAAAGTTGGCTGGCTTGTTCCGGCTGCAAGCAACTAAACAGTCGCTGACTATCGGCCTCGGGATCCGATAGTCCGGATAGTAAGGTTAACGAGCCACGAGAAGATTTTTAAATCACTCCCATCCGAGTTAACGCTGAAACAATACCCCAAGACCGGGACCAGAGTACCAAAGATCTCCAACATTACATCCACTTTATACTGTTAACTCAATACAAGGGTTCTCCCGTCCTCCGTGTCGCTTTGTAACCTTTACCTTTGCCTTTAGCTCCTTTTGATCTGGCTTTGCTTAACTTTGCTCATGTATTTTATTTATTTATTTATTCCCGGCGTTGCATCCTGGGCCTCTGTTCGTTCATCAGATACTGCATATACCGAGCTCACACGACCTATTGACTCACCCAAGCCCATATTGGTTTATACAAACTAAGCTATTATTTATTTACAGCAACTTGACATTTTGCATTTATTAAAATTTATGAATAAATAATTCAACAAGTGGTTTTTTGTTTACACAGAAAAAAAAGGTTCACGTAAGCCAAGAAAATATTTTTCTTAATTGTTTTCTTGAGCGAAAAAAGAAATTTTTTTTGACACAAGAAATTTCACTTATTCCAACAAAATTAATTCTCTTGCTTTAAGAAATACGTATCTTGATCCAAGAAAATTTATTTAAGTCAAGAAAATCTTGTTGTTTTGAGAAAATTCAGCCTTGAAGCTCCAAAAAATTTAGTTCTTGATAGAAGTAAATTTTCTTGTCTTGAGAAAATTTCTCTCTTACTTCAAAAAATTCATTATAAAGATAGAAGTAAATTTTCATTAATATTTTTATTGATTAACATGTCAAATGGGAAGATTGATATTGAATCATTTTTTTTCATTCAATATGTATAATTGCACGCTAAAATATTAGATAATAATTTATTGTATCAAGTATTTATGATAATTTGAATTAAGAAAAAATTACTTCTACCAAAAATAGAATTTCAAGAAAATTTTGTTGTTTTGAGAAAATTCAGCCTCGAAGCGCCAAAAAATTTAGTTCTTGATAGAAGTAAATTTTCTTGTCTTGAGAAAATTTCTCTCTTGCTCCAAAAAATTACATATAACGATAAAAGTAAATTTTCATTAATATTTTTATTGATTAACATGTCAAATGGGAAGATCAAGTAATATTTCATCATTTTTTTTTATTCAATATCGACGGTCTAATTAGCAAATTGTCTAACTCCATTTTAGAAAATCTTCCATTTTTGCGAAAAAACAATCAATTCAAAATTTATTATCACTTTAAAAAACCTATTGTAAATTTACAGAATAAATTGATAAATAAAATGAAAATAGAAAATGAAATGTTAGTACCTTTAAAAATCAACCAGTTTTTTGTTGTGAATGCGCTTACTTATTATTTTACAGATTGTAAATTAATGCACTCTGGGAGGTTTATAAATACACGTAATAGACAAATAACTTTACCAAAAATTAATAAAACATTAAGTACCAAAAATGCGTTTTTTGTGGCAATAAAATATTTCAATCTACTTCCCAATAATCTAAAAGCTCTTGAATGCAAAAAGAACTTATTAAGCCAGAATTTTGGGAGGTGGATTAGATCTATTGAATTATAAATTAAGATAGTATATTAGTTAGCAAAATATTGTATAATTATTTGTAAGAAAACTTATACTTTGTACATTGCATTAGCTAATGAATTTCTAAATTTGATGTATATATAATTAAATATTATTGTATTTTTCTGGTGTTTATGCACAGGTGTCGTGCACCTCTATAGAATATATATCAGAAGTAAAAATAAATAAATAAATTATAAACAATTTAATATCTAATAGAGGTACAATATTTTCGTTTAGATCATTTAAATAATTTATAATTGGACTGTTGTTACTTCAAAATGTTAAAAAATCACCTTCTAAAAAATACCGAGTTAGATCCAATTGCTAATTAGACCGTCGATATATATAATTGCACGCTAAAATATTATAAAATGGGTATCAAATATTCAAGAGAAAAATTTTCTCAAGGTGAGAAAATTTTTTTCTCAGCTGATGTAGGCAGCGCTGCTTCCCTAAAGTATCCAAAAATCTTGATCAAATATAACAATTTATTGTATCAAGTATTTATGATAATTTGAATTAAAAAAAAATGACCACCAAGAATAGAATTTCTCGAAAAATTTTTACTTCAGCCAACACAACTTCGGTCTTCCTGCAGGCACCCGAAAATTTTCTTGAGCCAAGAATTTTGTTCTCCAGTCAAGAAATTTTTCTTTCTGTGTATAAATATCTGTGCTGTATTTAAATGTCTTTTGAAGGGATAATTTTATTCATAAAAAAGTAGCGTAGTAATGGAAGAAAAGGGAAATCTCAGAGTTTACTTAAAAAGCGGTATTTAGATGGTGGAAAACCGACCGCGAATCTCAGCTCACATTAAATTAAATTAATTATTTCTATAAAAAGTTTTTTGTTCATTGGTGTTATGCATTACTTTAACTATTACTAAAGTCTCAAGTCGAGTTTCGTTTGTAGAATGGTACTAAGCCGCCCAGCCGGAGATTCTGACCTCGTTACCAGTTTTACTCGACACTCTACATCATATACTCTCTTATATAATAACTCTGTGCTCTTGACTGCTTAAGCATATCTCGAGTTGATGGAAAAGAGATCCACCGCGTGCATATAACACTACAAGTACAACTACTGGCTGTCGTCTCTTTGACTTTTCCCTTTTGTGCAATTATGAAAGAGTGTGCCGGTGCACTTAGTAGTGAGTGATAGACCCAAGGAAGTGTGTGCTTTAGACTTGAGAGTAGTAACAGCAGAGCAAAGACTTTTTTTCCTTTATTTCCAAGGTAAGAACTTGTGTGGAAAAAATATTCGGTCTCTTGACCATGGCTCTGCTGTGTGACACTCCAAAGGTTTAAAGTCAAATGAAAATAAGTTCAGGGAAGGTACAAATGCAAACTCACCCGGGTAGAATGTTAACTGGGAGGAAAAAAATGAGACTGTAATGTAAATGGATGACTAGGAGCAAAGAGGCTCTACCTACCATACTCACAGAGTGAGAGTGAAACAGAGAGTGAGGAAGAGGAAAAGGAAAGAGTTTTAAGGTGCAACTACCTACAGCAGACGAAGAAAGAGTTTAAGAAAAATCCTTTGATGTCTGGGTACGAAGGTGAAACAGCCCTTTCAGCGGAGGCGTCGACCCTTGAGAACCGGTGCCAGACACAATTGTCATGAGGGCCTGAGGTACTTTGAGGTGAGGGCCTTTTTCACGTTTTGTTTTGTCTTCGTGGGCCTGCTGCGCTAAGTCGCATATTCCGGAGTTAAGTGTTATGTGCGCGTAACTCCGAGTTAGATAAAGCCGCGGTGTCTTTAACCACCCTACACACTGATAGAAGAATTTATTACGGAGCACTAAACTGATTTAGTAACAAAATTTTTAGTCATTTATTTGGAGAAACAAATATTTTGTACCCATTAAGGAAGTTCGAGCGTAAATAATGAGTCGAAATAGTGTTAATTTTTTTTAAATTTTATTTTTCCCAGTATTCGTCAAAATTCTTTATTTTAATTTAAAATAATTTAAACAATTTACTAATTGATGATTTTTACTTATTTAATAAAGTAGAGTAATAAAATGACTTTGGTATTTATTACTTGCCGGAATAAATAAACAGATTTGGCAATAGCGCGCTTGATTATACCCATAACAGAGACGTGGATGAGTGTGTGAGTTAAACATTTCTCTCTCTGTAATTATATTTCTATTCTTTTCTTTTTTCTCAGCTGTTGACGCGATGTTGTCAAATCTTTCTTCGAATAAATGGCTGACGATAAACGAGTTACAAACATAAAATTTGACTTTAAATATTTCAAAAATTATATCGGTAATATATTATTATTAAATTGTTTTTATATTTTGCAATAATCCAAGTTTCTTGTGTATAGTTTTTTATCCGTTAAAGTTGGGAGGTTAATATTGAAAAAAATAATTAAAGTCTCGACAAAACGTTTGTCCGCCATAAGAGCCCGTGTATAAGGAGATAAAATATGTGATTTTTAAAATTTAATATCTAAGTAACTAAACGGTGAATCTTTTTTGCTCAAAGTTGGAAATTATTTTTTACATTAGATTCGCTTGAACCTTCTTAATATTATTTGTTACAGACCTCCTTTTAACTTTCTTGCATTTAATTACGTCACTCCCGTCAGTGACATTTATTTTTATCTCGCAACCCTTTTCTATTCAAGTACCCAAGACTCACTCGAGATGTAACACTCTGATTAAAATGGAAAAATTAATTTAATTAAATATTTCAATTCGATGTTGGAGAAAAAATAACGGAGAATTGAATATTAATTAAATTTAATTGATGTGTATGTGTTTAATAAAAAAAAAATACAAGAGATCGGTTTGAATATTTTATTTCTCACGTGACGTATTTAAATAATTGAATAGTAAAAGAATTATGAAATAAAACAACCACGCGTGTCTTTTTGCTCAGGCGTGAAACACCCGGCAAAATTTCGCAGGCCGGCGTGTCGCCTGGCTGTCAAAATACAGCATTGAATTCAACTGACGAGAATAGCGAGAATAGACCGGGCTGTAGAAATGTGAAAGACCGGATGAAAGAGTCTCGGGGGGCTGAGGACGCCCGGGGAGATCACGACCGATGGAGTACTGGTTAAAGAAGAGACGACCAACAAACTAATGGTACGACATACTGTGCCGCCATACCAAGAGCCAGAGGGACCAAGGGCCAGAGAGCACGCTGTATGTGTCTACTATACAGGGATAAAGGGGCATCGCTGAATTCTTAGGACTTCTAAGATGTAAAAAGCCCGGACAGGGGGACAAAGTGACGTGAGTTACCCACGACCCATGTTATGCTAAGAATTGTCGACTGTTTTTGGGTCTCGATCTTGGAACTCGACACTGACCTGAAGATGAAAATAATACAATAAAAAATAAAATCCAGGACTGCGACAATACCAATAGTCATAGTTCATAGTCTAGTCTTGCCTGGACTCTGCTGCCCAACGGGAAGAGGAAGGGAACAATAAAAGAGATAAAATAAAAAAAAAGTAAAATCCTTGGGCCATAGACGCTCAGCATTGGGACTGTTGGGACAATGGAAAGGCGCTAAACCAAGGAAGCTCACACAACAACGACAATATTGCATTTGTACGAATGAACGCCCGTTTATAATGCTCCTATTCTTGTATTCAGCTTACAGTTCCCTTACAATATGTATTTTTTTATTTGATAATAAATAATAATACGCGTATAAGGAATAAAATACGAGTACAGTGTAAATATGAGTATTGAGTATGTACCATCAATTTAAGGGGGGAAATATGTGTAGAAGACCGTTTTCATGCTGATTTTCATTAATTTTTTTAAGGTACAAAAAATTAATATTATTTATCGAAACTATCAGGTTATTTTATACATATATTTATGAGTATTTTTTCGTATTAAACAATAATACACGGAGAAAAATTAATTATACTACCTACTATACAAAAATAGTAACTCCTACTATCTAAAATGGTAATAAAATTAATTAGTAACAAAATAATAGGTGGTATCATTGACAATTGTAATAGTTACTATTACTAATGATAACGATTACTATCGAAAATAATAATTGTAATTATTATAAATTATAACTGTTACAATCAAAGATGGTAACTGTTACCATCTCAGATTATAAAAATTCTAAAAGAAAAAATAATATAAATTTACTTAATTAAATTCTTTATTTAAATCCATATTTCAGCTAATGTACATTTTTTTCTTTGAAATATTAAAATATTCTAAATTCCTTTCAAAATTTTTTTTTTGAAAATTTGATTTTTTTTATTAAAATTTTTTTTTTGAAATTTTAATTTTTTTTTTAATTTGAATTTTATTGAAAATTTTGATTTTTTTGGAAATTTCAAATTCTTTTTGAAAAATTTGGCGTTAAAACTTGTTTTAGATAAATAAAAATTTATAAATATAATTTCAATCCGAATTTAATCCCAATTTTTTGTGCACTACACTGCACTACAGCTGCTTTTAGTTTATTCAGAAATGCATCTACGGTAACGCAGATTCTTAATTTTTTAAATATTTTTTACTAGCTTAAATAGTAGTTATTATTATTACTGATGGTAACTGCAACCATCAGGTTATATTAGGAATTACGATTTTGATAATAGTAGTAACTAATGAAAATAATAACAGTTATTATTACTGATTACCATCATAATAGTAGTAGTTACCATCAGGATGGTAAATACTACAATTCAGATGATTTATTTAACTATTTAAATAATATTTACTACTATCGAATTCAGTTAATAGATTTTAACATAACTAGATAATAAACTCTACTATAAAACTTTCTCCGTGTATAATTTAACAAATAGCGGAAATATCAGCTGATACACATCGTAAGTTGTCATCTGACTTAGCAGTCTGTGTGCAGTATAGAAACCACAATTTTTATTTGAAATCAATGGCACAGAAAAATTACTTCATTTATATGTGTATCTTCCATATGAACCTCAATTTTGAAAAAAAAGTAAAAATTTGGATTTTTTAGAGAGCTGTGAAATTAAGTCGTGATTTTTTACCACTTTTTCACACATTATTTATTAAAAAAAAAAATAGTTTAAATAAAAATATCGCTTTCGATTGAGATTCATATTCAAAGTAATTGTATAAAAAAAATTATAAGCCATATCGCTAGATGATTGGTTTAAAACTCTTTGAGCTAGAATGCACACAGTTTTGGAAAAACTCGTTTCGAGGAAAACGCGTTTGAAATAAAAGTTAATGTAAAATAGTATTAAAGTAATTACTAAATCGTTTATAACTTTTGAACAAATAGGAATTTTGACTTGAAATTTTAAATCTATATTTTTGAATAGTTTTACAAGCAATTTATAAAAAAAATATGAATTTTTTTAAGCCTGTACACGTATTTCCTCCCTTAAGGAATAATAAAGCCGAGGTTCGTATCGGAGAGAATAAATTTAGAAGTAAATAAACACCGCTAAGGGATGCTGATATGACCGACATCGCACCTTACCTACTTTACTGTACGTATCCCAGACTTGTGTACGTCTAGTCCTCACTCCTCGGGCGATGAAAAATTTCTGCTTATATCACGCGCACATTAGTTCCCGCTTCCGGGCACACCCCAACAATATGCTGCTGTTAGTGCTACTGCTCAAGTTGAGTGAGCGTGTGTATATGTTATGTGTGTATATATTTTATCAGTGTCTTTAGATGTGTGTGCATGCGAGAACAGAAGGTGATATGAGTAAAATGAAGCAAGTCCTCCCTTTTTCCTCGCCTCATTCGTCACTAATGTACAATGCATACGTCAGGCTCTCACTTCATACCATGTATTATGAATTTATGTACCGGGTAGCATGTACCAGACGTTATCATTTTATTCCGTAGATGAGAATACTTTATCTCGAGAGAATATTTATATTTTATAGATACCTGCTCAGTCAATTATTTTAATTTTCTGTACCGACCGTTTTAATTTTATTTAATGACATTATCTTTATTACACGTAGTTGAATAATCCTCGCAATGTGTCTGAGAGGGAAAATTTGCGAATTTTTTTTTAGAGGAATTAAAGAATTATCTGGGGATTAAAGTGTTGAAGAATTTTTACATTAATATTTTATTTTATTTTGTTGTATCGGATAAAATACTTGATTAATTATAACTATAGCAACCTCGAAGTCACTGACTGCCGTGACTTGTGAAATATAAATAAATAAAATATCGCTGTATTAAATAATGACTTTTGTTAAATTGCACTGTAATTTTTTAACTATTGACGTTTTTGAAGATATAAGGTCATTTCGATGTTACACTCATCAAGAGCTTTCATTTGAGTACCCACATGCATTTTGATATATTTTTTATATATACATAAATATAATATATATAAATATATGAAAAAATTGATGTGGGTACTTAAATGAAAGGTTTTGATGTGTGGAACATCGGGATGAGCTTATATCTTTAAAAATGTCAATAGTTCACAAGATACAAGGTCATTTCTTAATCATGTTAAATTGCACTGTACTTTTTTAAATATTGAGGTTTTTAAAGATATAAGCTCATCCCGATGTTACACTCATTAAGAGCTTTCATTTGAGTACCCACATGCATTTTGATATATTTTTCACATATACATAAATATAATATATAGAATATATATAAATATATGGAAAAATTGATGTGGGTATTCAAATGAAAGATCTTGATGAGTATAATATCGGGATGAGCTTATTTCTTTACAAATGTCAATAATTCACAAGATATCTGTTAAATTGCACTGTACTTTTTTAACTATTGACGTTTTTAAAGATATAAGCTCATTCCGATGCTAGACTCATCAAGAGCTTTCATTTGAGTACCCACATGCATTTTGATATATTTTCCATATATACAAATATATAATATATCAAAATATATGAAAAATTGATGTGGGTACTCAAATGAAAGGTCTCGATGAGTGTAACATCGGGATGAGCTTATATTTTTAAAAATGTCAATAGTTCACGAGATACAAGGTCATTTCCTAATTATGAATCTAGAGATAGAGCATTTCCGAATGCAGCCTAAATACTTATCATCATAAATTGACTATTGGTTAGAATGATATAAAACCATGAAAAGGCTCAACTCCAGGTCAAGAATTTTCCAACGATATCAAATTTAACCATAAAAACCCATTTTATCATATAAATACTGGCCGCAAAATTTTTCTTAAAGCGTGAAATAAAATAGACAGACAATTTATAAAATAATATTTTAAATTCCGATGACTCGTTAACATTCTTCTATCTTGAGACATGCATTAAAAGTATGCATAAACATATGTCTGTAGGTAAAAGTCATTGAAGCATGCTCTTGCGTACTATACAGAGGGAGGAGTAAGTGGAATTGTGCAGTGAGTCTCGTATAGGTATGTACAGCGAAGATAGCCAAGTGAATAGAGAAGAGGCTTCCCGGGAACTGTTGTTGTTTCCCTGTCAACCCTATGCTCTACTAGCAGAGCTTACCTCCAGCTCTAACTTAGCACTTTACCTTCGCTTTAACTTTACGCTGCACAGAACCTCAAGGGTAACTTTATGGCGTCGTAGACTAGACTAGACATCCTTCTCTTCACTATTCTCACCGCAGGATTACTTCACAACTTGTAGTAGCTGCAAGGACAATAAACGAAAATGCGTCTAAGCCCGTTACGCCGGATTACTTTATTTTTATTGCATCCGTTCCGGCAATCCGGTTTGTAGAAATATTTTTTTTTTCCTTTTTGATTCGAAAATTCTTCACTCTGATTCATTTTCGTGTCATAAATATACTTGTGCTGCCTACCCTTGCACTATACTATAGAGTAGACACTTCTATTGCTAGAAAAGCTGGAGAATAGCCTCGAGTATTGCTGCTACATCAATTTAACTTGGGTCTGCTAAACGCCAGTGGCATTTTCTTAGTTGGAAAATTTTCCGAGAAATCGTCTGAGCCAATTTAAGAGTTCTGAGTTTAAAAGTAATGTTAAGAGAGTAGAGTACAGCTAACCCAGCAGTGCCAGTCGAAGGAACAGAAAACTAAACGAGAACGAGAAAAATAAAATAAAGGGGAGCGAGGCAATTTGTCTCGTAGAATGATGGAGAAAAGTAATTGCTTCTATATTTAAGTTTCAACAATTTATTTCTGCTATATATATTTTTATACATCCACCTATGTGTGTACCTTATACTTATAGATGTTTTATGTGGCTTTTTATTCGAGAAATTACGTCATACTGATTTGAGTAAAAATATTAAATTGTATTCGCGTTATCGGATAAATAATTAAGACTTTTATTATTCTTGTAATTCAGTAGCAGATCCTATAAAATTATAATTTTATAGAAATAGTTATTGAGATAAATAAAAAAAAACTAAAGAGTGTTTTTAAAAATAGTTTATCGCTTGTTGCATTAACTTCAACGCATAAAATAATTTGTTGTATGTGAGTGTTATAAGAGGTAACCGGTTTGGGATAAAAACGCGTGAAAAAGCGATAACCAATTTGTCTTAAGGCTAAATAAATGGACGTAAGAAAGTAATACCTTAACGAGAATCACGAGTAGGTAGATGTACATGTGTGATCATAAAATATAAATCGCGTCGTGAAACTGTATCGCGTTTCACGTGGGTGCAGAATCAAGCCACGGGGAATATAGTACTATACATGTTTCTTTTTTTTCGATTGGTTTAATTTATTTATACACACATGCGTCGTGTATTTATTTATGCATATATATTAATATTTGTGTGCATATATAAGAAGGCAGCTCGTAAAAGTTTGTGTGCGACCGAAGCGGTTTAAACGGGAGGCTCAAATTATACAGGTAAATAAACTCAAGTGCCGGGTACAAGTGTTCTTAAAAACAAAACAAAAGTCTCTTTGCATTTGTTAAAAAATAGTCAATATTTTCTTTGTCCTCAAATATTTGTTTTTTTTTTACCCAATAATTTTAAAATACACTGCTGTGTATAACTTTTTTTTCCAAAAAAAAAAAAAATAAAACATCGAGGGGAACTGAAGTGTGAAAAATGATCTCCATTAAATCGCTGAGAGATTTATGAACACGGATAAAATAAATATAAATTAACAAAAAATTAGTAGTAAGTTTAGTTTGTCTGAAGGTAGACTTTTATTTTTTGTTTTTTTACTTTTTAAGGACAAGTGTTATTTGATATTCTTCACGTGGCCTAGCACACAGTGGGAGATTTCATAAAACATCCGCTACACTAGGAAAAAATTCTAATGCACACGAAGACGGATTTATTTGACGTCGAGGGGTGAAACATGAACTCATAAGTAGAGTAAATTTAAACAAGTGAGATAGAGGAAAAGATTTTTGGGGAGCGATGCTCAGATAATATTGTCTATGGTCACCCTAAATGTATGAATCTCTCATCTCTGTATATATACATGTGTAGATTTGTATATATGTATGTACATATATGGAGTGGTGATTGTCTCTCGTATTGTCAATTTTGGTCTGGGGATTGAGACAGATGGAAGCCTGATTGAGCCATCGCGTGGTTGGTTGTCGTGCCATGTGTTGCTTACCCGCAAGGCATCAAGCGTTTGTGTTATGCTCAACTAAAAATTCATCGGCACTCGCCGGGATTACATCAGCTTACAAATCAGAATTGAAGACTATACTAATAATATAAGTGAAAGGACAGAAAGAGTGTGATTTGGATCGAATCGAGGGCTGATTTTTATAGAAAATGTCCCCGAATTATTTGGGATTTGTCACGCTTATAAAAGGGCTTTTGCGATACAATTATTTCCTCTTTCTTGGTACAGTCTACAGTAGTAACACAAAACGCTTTGTGTCAAACTTTATTCACAGTTGGAAGCGAATCCTGATGGTTCGCGCCTTTGGTCCCCATTCTTGCATTATACTACTAATAAATGGTACAGATTGGGATGCAGGATGCTGAGGACCAAGATGAGAATCTTCTGGAAGAAGAAAATCTTTCTTTTCAGTCGGAGAAGAAGCTTTACGCCCCAACGCGTGTGTCTTAATCCGGACAAATCCTCACTGAGACATTTTTCCCCGTTCAGAGCAGAGGCAAGTTAATCCGCCAGAAGACGTACACTTCTTTATTATAATATTGTTCAACTTATGGTTTCCTTTTTTATATAAAAGACGACCGAGTAAATCTTTATCTAAATTACATTGAATTGGTGTAAAGGGAAAAAAAATAATTGTTATTATAATATATACACGGAAAAAAGTAAAATATTCACTTGGATTCCGGTTAATTTTTATAATTTCAAACAGTAAAGCGGACATCGGGGTCGCAAAAATATAAATATTACAGAACTTAATGTAGAAAGTATAAAAGCCACAATTTATAATTTAATGTCTAAAATAAGTGATTAGTAGCTGTCACTATAGTAAATAACGACTCTGATCTTAAAAAATTACAGTTTCAAACAGTAAAAATTGCCGTTTAAATATATAGTCTATACTATGAAGAGAAGAGGAAGGTTTCACACTCGGAGAATTTAACAATTGAAACAGTAAAAATTCTACTCTTAAAATATATATTTTACCAGTCCAAGCAAATCAATAATTATACAATCTAGTCTCGATAATTTGAAAAATTTTTCCGGTCCCTTGAAAAATACTCGATAAATTGAATAAAATCAATGATAATTGGTCCCTTCGGTAATTTGAAGTTGAAGGAATATTATCTTGCTCGCCAACATGTGATAATTTAAAATCCGGGCTTCCCTACTCTTTATAATTTGAAGCGTTTATCATGGACATACCTGTCATTTGTTAACATACATGTAAAGACCTGTCAATTGTTTACATAAATGAGATATGAGTAAGTTCGCATTCCCTAATGACGATTACTTCGCAGCTCTCACCACTATCGAAAATTCTTTGGACAATGATAAACTGAAGTCACTCACTCAAAAAAAGATTACAGACTTCTTTTTTAAATGAAAATTTGTGAATAATTGTATTATTGAATTTAATTGTTAATACATAATAATAATATAGAAATAACAAATGACGAATTTTGATCAAATTCTTATTTCCTTCAGTCCCTCCTCCTCTTCGTGGTTATTTAAACACTTGTTATTTTGAACTCTTGATAATTTTAAATTTATCTCTGGTCCCTTGAATTTCAAACTATCGAGAGTCGACTGTAGTTTGATTTTTAGCGTTGCGTTTAAAATTTACCATTTTAATTAGTAAATATTGACGTTGCTTGTATTAGAAATTTACTAACTTTATTTTATATTTTTTACATATCATACGATCATTTTTTAGGAACGAAATAATAAATATCAAAGTCAAAATTCTTAATTATTATACTTTAACATTTAGGACTTTGACATAGCGAATATTACTGTTTGAAATAGTATTTTCTTCCATGTAAATAATAAATTGAAGCATTTAAATAATAAATATTATAAAGTGATTATTAAAATCACGATTTTACTGTTTGAAATGGTAATTTTTTCCAATCGATCATTACTTATTATAAATCAACTATTATTTATTACAGTTTACTTTTTTCCGTGTATTATAATATATAATAGTTACTTTTGTTGGTTTTTATTATAATATTATAGAAGTGAGAATAAAATTAGTAAGTTTACTTTATTGTCAAATGGAAATTTCACGGAACGGGAACAAACAAAAACAGCAAGAGATGATAAAATAAAAATAAAAATATCTAAAAGTTTGATTTAAAGTACCTCACATGAAGCCGGAGTAAATTCGTAAGCGTGGTTCTGGGAATAGCATTTGGTGGCCTGAAAATACGTCAAGTTGAGAGACAAGATATAATATCTCTGGTTATGGAAGAACGGGATAGAAAACGAGGAGAATAAATGAAGGTTAAATGAATTGAAACCCCGTAGCGACTTCAGGACGGAACGTCGCGAACGATTTATCACCAAAGTCGTTATTTTGGGTCCTCTGTCCCGTTCTCCTGCCCCATGGAATACGGTTACCAGCTAAGAGAGAGAGTGCAACATCACCATCAGGCCCCACGGGGTCATCCAGTGACTCTAAAGCGACCACAGAAAACCTAACATGGCCCCCTATCGTGAGAGAAACTACACCAAGATCCCCGAAGCTGATCCAGACACTCGGCATCTTGATATTTTATATTTTATTCTTTCTTTCTTGTTTTTCATTTCGTTTAGTTTCTATTCGTTTTATCTTATTTTCTTTGCTTTACATTACCATCGGGCTGATGGCGTTGGCGCCGATCCCATGATAAGCCCAGAGCCCGGAGACACTCGTGTTATTCGTAAGATTTTGAAATCTTTTACAGGAAAACGAATCCCGTAGAATATAAGTTCTTCAAAATGTCCTCAGGGCTGAGAAGACACTAGCGCCTTTCCGTGATCTTGAACGACGTCGAGGGACTAGACACGATAAGCTCTTTCGTTTTCTTTTTTTTTTTTACTGATCATCTCTACGGTTTATTTGGAAAAGGGAGAAGAAAAAAGTTATCATGGGTATAGTTACTTGGTGGAAGTAATTTTTTCTTAATTTAAATTATCATAAATACTTGATACAATTAATTTTTATATTTGATTAAGATTTTTAGATACTTTAGGGAAGCAGCGCCATCTACTTCAGCTGAGAAAAAAATTTTCTCACCTTGAGAAAATTTTTCTCGAGAATATTTGATACCCATTTTATATTATTTTAGCGTGCAATTATACAGATTGAATGAAAAAAAATGATGAAATATTATTTGATCTTCCCATTTGACATGTTAATCAATAAAAATATTAATGAAAATTTACTTTTATCTTTATATTTAATTTTTTGGAGCAAGAGAGAAATTTTCTCAAGACAAGAAAATTTACTTCTATCAAGAACTAAATTTTTTGGAGCAAGAGGCTGAATTTTCTCAAAACAAGATTTTCTTGACTTAAATAAATTTTATTAGATCAAGGTACGTATTTCTTAAAGCTAGAGAATCAATTTTGTTGAGATGAGTGAAATTTCTTCTCAAAAAAAAATTTTTTTTTCACTCAAGAAAATAATTAGGAAGAAAAATATTTTCTTGGCCGAAGTGAACCTTTTTTTTTGTGTAGTTACTTTGAACTTAAGCTTCAAGTTTAAGTCAAAGTCATGCCATCGAATTATAAATTTATTGATAAATATGCTATTTAAATATTTTTGGACTTGGGTTGTTATGAAAGTCAACATGCTCGAACCAGCTCAAGCTTTTACATATATATTTATATTGAATTTTCAAAGTCCTTTACTTTGGTAGAATCTATTTAGAAAAAAAAAAATGTTATTTTAACTACATATAATGCCTAGTCATCGTTTAAAATTATAAATTGATGGTTAAATAAATATTTTCAGGTTACAAGTGATGTTACTATAACAACATGTCAGAGGTACCTCAAAGTCTTTATTTAAACTAATACAAAAAATAAAAATTTAAGGTTGTGCAGTACAAGTGTCTCGTGAGCAAACGAAAATCTAAATAAATTAAATATCTTGAAAAGGCATTTAATTTTTAAAAGATAGAATAACATTGAGAGGTGTTTATGGTTAAAATATATATGTATGATGCAGGACTATCATATGAATCTGTATAGGGGTCTTAAAAATAAAAGAGAAGAACAAAAAGAGCAGATGCTCGTTAAGAAGCTGTCACTCAAAATAAAAGACGGCAGGTAAAATGTTGGTACGCTCAGGAGGATTAAAAGATTTCCAGGTGGATAGGAACGCTCGAAAATTGATGAATAACGTCAGTTGCCTTTCGACTGATGCATCGACCACTAAAATATATATATAAAATATAAATATAATATATATTTATGAATATATGTTGTCCACTCCATACCATTCAGACAACAATAATATTTTTTCTCCGTCATTTATTTTGGTGAGAACGAAATTACTGGGGCTTTTTACCCGTATTGTCCTTTTTTGTATTGTGTTGTATTATACACATTATATTGGAATCCGAAATAAAAATAAACTACGGATTTGGTGGAGACTTTTGGACAAATCGAAACTCCTGGAGCTGGATAACACGGACGATTGTCTCATTTCGAGTGGTTGTACTCTGAGGGCAGCCCTCGGGGATTTTACGGAGAAGAAAATCCTAAAGTCAATTCTATTATATTCCCTCTTGTCTACTGTGTACTTTAATGTACTTTTGGTGAACTAAACAATTCGATTTATGGAATAAAATACGAGTCGGAGCTATTGCCGGAAAATTGTCTTCTCGTATTTCCGTACACTTTACTTGAGAAGGGTCAGTGAGCCACAAAAATATAAAAAAATCCTACTAAAAATTACCAAACTCGTTCTAACCTCCACTTCCAATGCAAGTCTCGTCTCTGGGATATATTGGAGTTATAAGAGTGTATGTGGGGTATTCTCAAATTTTCTAAAATAAAAAATTTTTTTTTTTAAGCTAAAAAATGTTATGAATAAAAAGGCCTTAAAAATGATTTACTACGCTTTATTTGAAAGTATTGTAACGTATGGTATTATTGCTTGGGGGGGGGGGGGGGTTGTTATAAAAATATAATGAAAGTGCTAATGAACACTCAAAATAAACTTATCCGATTTTTACATGATAAAGATGATAAAAAGCCGATACTGGGAATTAAAAATAAGTTTATTGCAGAGTCTTTATGTTATCATTATTCTTACTGTAAAGAAAAATATGATGATTATAAGGGTAAAACTAGAGCTAAATCCTCGCAATTACCAAAGATTAATAAAAATATTTCGCGTAAAAATTCTAAATATATAGCAATTAAGTATTTTAATAAACTACCTCAGACTTTAAAGTCTTAAAATATAAAAAATAAGCTTAATAAAAAAAAAAATATTTCAGTGGATAGCATCAATTGATATCTAATTTATGTTTACATCTTTTGTTATCATAATATGTAATACTCTTTTGTATTTTCATTTTAAAATGATACTTTATGATTTAATATTAAGTTTTTTTTTTTTTTATAAGTTTTTGCTTCTCCAGGTCTATGTACAGGTGTACAGTCGACGCTCTCTGTATTGGACCTCTCTGTATTTGACCGCTCTCTGTATTTGACCACATTCTTCCTCTTTATTTGACGATTTTACACAGCTCTTATGAACAAGGACGAGTCAAATACAGAGAATGGTCCTATGTACGGGTGAGTCAAATACAGAAAGCGTTGACTGTATTTGTAACACCTCTATAGGTGCATATTTTTGTATGTATATACTATTTTTGTATCCTGGTAATGAATAAAATAAAAAAAATAAAAAAAAAAAAGCCTTATCGACTCGATTTCTGTGAAATTGTAAATAGTAAAAAAATGATGTCATAAAGAAGTTTCACTTCTTACCTATGTACTCTGGTACACACACATATTTTTTTTTATTCACTAACTTTTAATCGTATGTGTGATTTATTTTTTATACGAACATTTATTTATATACATATACGTAGTGTGATATTTCAGTCGGCGGATCGGATGTTGGGACGTTTGCGCCGCTGCTACCATCAATCTCTGGCTCCTCGTTAAGAAGCGCGTGTTATGTTTTTCGCTGGTGTGAGTCAGGCATCACAAGCACGCGTACACTCGAATTTGTAGTATATAAATGTGTCTTTTTATGTCTGTTATAAAATAGTCGGCTCTGTTATGTGTATGTGTGTTGAACGAGCTGACTTTGGACATTTACATCAACCAAAAGAAGCAGTACGCGGGATACAAGTTAACCCCCGTGGATCTTGTTGTAAAAACACCCGTGAATTCTTACAGACTTTACTTGGCATATTGTTCCAAGGTGATCCCTTCGTAAATTACCATAAATAAACTCACTAATAAAAAACATCTAAAATAAATTTTAAATTAAAATGAGTCTCCATGTCTATCATTGCTACATAATTTTTTATCTACACATTGTGTTGTTACTTTTTTATTCAATTAATTTGTTTGTTCTTTTTACAAACACACACATTTACAATTCAAATGGATATTTTGACAATAAAAAGTCGTCAAATATAATTAGTCGAATATAATTTTTTGTCGCGTTCATAAAAAAAAATTAAATCGAGCGTTAAAAAATACACAAACAAGTTAGAGTAACTACAAAAGCCAAAGAATAAATATTACTAATTTATCAGACATGTGGACAATAAATTTGTTTACCGAATGACGTACATTTGTGGAGGTGTCACATTTTACAACTAAACCCGTGAAAAATTCAATACTCTCGTGACAAAAATTCTCCGGGCTTGAGATGAGAAGTTTAAACTTTTTATACATATATATACATATACACCTTTTATACTTTTTACACATGGGGTATTCCATGCCAAATCGAGCACTTTTGAACCCGACCCCTTTAGATTTAGCTGAAACTTTTCTATTCTTTTCTACACAGAAAAAAAATGATCTTGAATCAAGTATATATTTTTGAAGAGCTCAATATTCCTGGTTTGAGTAGAAAAATTTTTGATTCAAGAAAATTTTTCTTGATTTAAGGAAATTTTACTTTTCAAGAATTTTTCGTCTTGATTCAAGATAATTACCCTCTTCAAAATTATATTCTTGGTTCAAGAATTTTTCTCTTGAATCAAGTTAATTTTTCTTTCTGTGTACCCTTTGAAAGACATTTTTGAGAATTTTTTCAAATTTTTTATCCAACCCAAAAAAAGTTATGAATTTTCCAAAAAAGTGGCTTTTTTATTTTCAAATAGCCATAACTTTTTTAGACATTGACCTTTGGGTACCTTTCTTTTTTTTTAAATTTATGTTTTTGAATAAACTTTTTGAAAAAATACACAAAACAAATTAAATATGATCAATTCTATAAAATAATCGGTTTTTTTTGAGCAAAATCGTTATTTTTTCAAAGTTTGTCACTTTTTTTTTTCATTTTTTTTTCTCAAATAAAACTTCAATCAATTTGACAATTATTCCCGCTCATCCCGGACAAGGGCCTATTTTGTTTTTATATTTTTTTTTATTAACCCATTGACGACACACGGGGTCCAGTGGACCCCAGGCGAACTTTGAGGCAATTTTAAATTTAGAAGGAAATTTATAAATGAGACTTAGTCTATGATCTGTTGTCGGTTGAAATCTATGCAATAAGTTGTGATACGCCACAAAGGTCTCTATACTGTTAGGCTCATTTTAAGCGACTGACCGAAATTCGTAACTTCAAACTTCAGGATAAATATATTTTTTTCTAACTTCACCAAATGTTGATTTTTTTCCTTAAAATATATTGTTTTCCGAGTAACATGGCGTCAGTTTTTTTTCGATATCGTAAAAATCGAAATTTCTGCGACTTTTTTTAAAAGTAAAGTTCAGTTTTTTTTTCTAAACGATTTTTCAATATTTTTAAATTATTAGAAATTAAAAATAACTATCAAGATATTCAGCGGGAATGTTATATTAAAGTTTGGTTCCAATTATAAGTCAATAAATCATATAGGAAAGAAATAAGAACTATTTTGCTGAGTGGGGTCTACTGGACCCCGTGTGTCCACAACGTAATTTTTTCGAAGTGTGTCCTCAACGGGTTAATTGAAAAAAAAAATTTTTTTTCCGTATTAAATTAAAGCAATTTTAGTATTATAGACATACATACAAATAATGTGAGTAATTCATTTTATTATTGCTCTTATTATAATTATTGTATTTCATCAATTATGATCGCATCGAAATTACCATTGTTGTCATCATTTAGACTCTGCCATTATTTAATCTAAAAATTAGTTAATCAGTGTACAAAAATTATATAACGAACTTTAATATTCATATTTCATGTCATGACTTAGTAAAAATAATTCAAAGCAGACATTTAAATCATTTACTGAATTACACAAGTTATGAGGGAATAATTGGTATTATCTGTTTAAAGAAATACAATTATATGATGACAGTTAATCTTGTAGATATGCCATGATTTTATAGAATTAAAAATGAATAAATAAATCATTATAAACAAATAATTAAAAAAGATGTACATATACATATTTTTATTTTTTAATTGTATTTTATTTTATTTTTAAATTATTATTTAATTCGTTTTTAGAATTAATAATAATTATTAGATTTATTCTTTACGTCGCTATACTGAACTTTGATGAAAAAAAACATGGCGCGTAACCAAAAATCGTGACGATTTTTTTTTACATTGCTATAAAATTTCTCTTATACGTCGATAAAGAAGTTTCACTTCAAAAATCCTCGCTCGACCTGTACATACTAAATTCCCTTTGCGTTTTATAGTTGATGGAAATATATACACACCAGAGAAATAAAACGTTTACCTCGGGCTTTATTTTTTGGAGCTGCTAAATAAAATTTGAGGTCTTTTATTCATCAACATAAACCGCTCTTGAACACCTACACTCTACTGCATACATTTCTATACCTACTTGAGCATATAAATTTTTTCCTGACTCTCATCTGCACCCCTCGTACCTCGAAAAGCTTTTTATTCATCACGTTTCTAGTAGCAGTAGTGCAGTGGCTAAAGTTTCTCCATCTATATATCAGTACAAAGTGTAGTTAGCGAACGACGCGACGACTGAGAAATGCTTGATTGTCAACACGGAATCTCCACAGGCACTCATTTACTGGTCTTGCTTTAAAAGACTTTGGCACGTGCATGATATGCATATTTATTGATCCCACGGGCTCTCTTCTACCTTCTCATCCTCTGACTCCTGTTAAGAGTTGAGGGCAATGCTTCTATTTCGTATTCTATAACGTGACACACTGCACTTTTCATGCTTCGTCCGCGGTTGCTTCTCTTATTCAAATTGAGTTTTTTGTGTCACGAAGATTAAAGAGTTCTATGCAAAAATATTCACTCCTCTTACTATTATATATAGATACATATGATATACAACTACTTCACCTCTTACTCTGCAATTCGTTTGACTCGACGAAAAAAAAAAAAAAATAAAACCATTTTAATTACTTTTTCCCATTAGCAATTTGTTATATTCTATTCTCGCGTTGCATTTCAATGACTATTCAAATAGAATAAAATCTTTTTCAATCAATTTTAAATTACAAGTCGATAAAAATTCAATCCGCAATTATCGGGCTTAAAATAAAGTCCCAAAAAATTATTTTTTTACCATCGTGTACTGATAGAAGGATTTATTAACTATTAATAATTTAATTTATTAAATTTTAATAAATATTTTTTATTCAATAAATATTTATTTGGGAGAAAAATAAATTTATTAATAGTTAATAAGTATTTATTAATAGTTAACAAATATTTATTAACAGTTAATAAATATTTTGTTGAGTGAATTTGTTTCGCTTGCAATGTCATATGATATGAAGATTGCTTATAAATAAAAATCATCTTTATAAATTATTTGCATTAATTATATTACATTATAATAACGTTTATTTTAAAATACCATATTCTATCACAGCTCATAATTATCTTTTATATTTTTAAATATTAAAAACGTTAATTTATTTAGTGAATTTAATTATTATCATATATTCCAGCTATCGGGTTATAAAAAGTGTCAAAAGAAAATTGCTATTTTTACTTTTTATTTTAAATAAATATTTGTTAACAGTGAACAAATATTCATTAACCATTAATAAATATTTATTAACAGTTAATAAATTGTACTTAATAAATTACTTATTAACTGTTAACAAATATTTATTAACATTTAATAAATCGTATTTAATAAATAATTTATTAACTGTTAATAAATATTTATTAAATCATATGATGTTAAAAAATCATTTATTAACAGTTAATAACGTTTATTTTAAAATACCAAATTTTGTCACAGCTCATAATTATCTTTTATATTTTTAAATATTATAAACGTTAATTTATTTAGTGAATTTAATTATTATCATATATTCCAGCTATCGGGTTATAAAAAGTGTCAAAAGAAAATTGCTATTTTTGCTTTTTATTTTAATTAAATAAATATTTGTTAGCAGTTAACAAATATTCATTAACCATTAATAAATATTTGTTAACATTTAATAAATCGTATTTACACGGAAAAAAAAAACTAGAAAAATTACATTATATAATGTAACGTGGCGCTCCATAATGAAAACTGGAAAAATTACAGTTTCAAATTGTAATTATTACAGATTTTGTAAGAATTACATTGTAAAATGTAAATATTACATTGAAAGCTCTGAAAATTAACATTCAAAGTTTGAATTTAGAAAAATGTTATTTCGAACTATAATTTTTCTAGTTTTTAATACGAAGGGACACTTATTACACAGTAAAAATTTTTTCATCATTTTGTAGAGTGTTAAAATTTGTGTGTTGAATATTACACTCTAGTGTGTAGAATTTAACATTCTCATGTGTTGATTTAATGATTTAACACACTAGAATGTTAAATTCTACATACTAGAGTGTAATATTCAACATACAAATTTTAACACTCTACAAAATGACGAAAAATTTTTTACTGTGTACTATTATAAGTTTTTTTCTACGTGTAATAAATTACTCATTAATTATTAATAAATATTCATTAAATCATATGATGTTAAAAAATTATTTATGAACAGTTACACTGATAGACGGATTTGTTTATTGTTAAAAATATTTGTTAATATTTAACAAACAATTTATTAGAGATTACTTTTTAGTATTAAATAAATATTTCTTAGTATTTAAAATGATTTGTTTGTGCTTAATAAATCTGATATTCATTTATTAAATATTAATCAATCTTTTTAAATACTAAGAAATATTTGTTAAGGACTAAAAAGTGGTCTTGTTAAATATTAACAAATATTTTTAACTAATAAACAAATCCTTTTATCAGTGTAATAAAGCTTATTAAGTATGAAAAAAAATCGTTCTATCACTGCGTAAAAAAAAGTCATCACCATGACAAGTTGTTAAAATGTGTTGATAAACAATGTGTTGAAGTATTAAATGTATATATTTATGGATGAATATTCAGCATATAATAACAAGACATATATATTGTAAGCAGTGAAAATAAGTGGAGAAAATTGATTGGATCCCGTTATAACCTCATGGGCAACAAGAGTAATAATGAAAAAAAAAAAAAAAAAAAAAAACTCTAAGAAAAAAAAGAATAAAAAGAACGAGAATATGGCAGCGAGTGGGGCCCACTGGAGCCTACACCACTGTAGTCCCTGAATAAAACGTTTTCACGGGGTCCCGTCGGGTTCTTTGAGCCGACCCCGCTGTATAGAAGCCACCACTGTGGAGCAGAGAGAGAAAGCGAATAAGAAAGAGAGAGAGAAAGGATGGGGCCTGTCAGGCTCTAACTAGGTAGAAATGTAAGTAAGGTAGGGCTGGAACACTGGGCCCAGGAACACTTGGCCGGAGCGGGTGGAAAGGAGAACGGGGCCTTAACAACGCGAAGCCTGGTTTACACCGTGGAATCAAGTGATGAAGCTCAAGCCAGTAACTAGCAGCAAGTGGGATTTTTGGTGTTTTGACACGGACTCGTGACAGCTGATGTCCGTTTCTTTAGTGGTTGCTCGTGTTACTCTCTTCGTAATTGTACTTGTATTGAGCATGGCCGGTTTGACGGCCCTAAATTGGATACTATATTAATTTTTGCTCACCCGTATTATAAACGATGCAATGATATACACAAACGCTCACTCTTATTACGAGTAGTCAAGGTAGTTCACAAGTTTGCGCATCACTTAATTTATAATCCTCTTTAATCACGAGTTTTATTGATTCAAAAAATAAATACGTACATAAATGATCAAGTCAAGGTTTTATTTATGGCATGTATGTACTTATAGTGTGTGTATGTGTGTATTACACTCAATTCAAAGGGTCACAGATTAAAATAAACTGTGACTTGCTGACCTTTCGTAAGTTTGAGAAACGATTGTCGTTAAATTGACATTTATTTTTATTTTTACGAGTTTCAAGCGCCGACTTTTGAATTTTTTATGTATGCTATAAATTTCCATTTTTAAAAAATTTTTAAGAGTATTTATTAAAATTATCTATTCAATTTAATATTTTTTTCCGTGAAATTCTAGAGGGAACTCCGATTTATAAGTGTATTAAATATTGTTGGCGTAAGCAAAAACTGAATAGAGGTTTAGCGTAATAATATGATGATTCAAAAAAAAAGCTGCTGAGTTGTAAAAATAATTATTATGATAAAATAAAATCTAAAAGAAGTTAAATTAAATAGTTATCTTATCCTGTTG
Source organism: Cotesia glomerata (assembly GCF_020080835.1). NCBI lineage: Eukaryota > Metazoa > Arthropoda > Insecta > Hymenoptera > Braconidae > Cotesia > Cotesia glomerata. The sequence continues at coordinate 8,181,879 of NC_058158.1, forward strand.
GTGTCGATTATACATGTCGAGAAGCGCTTATATGAGAGTCCTTTGAGATAAAAGTGTGTTCAGAAAGAATATTATTCGAATAAAAAGAGATAGAGAACACGATGAGTTGAGGCAGAGACCCAAAGACGACCTGTCTCGACAACCTCCTAATGGACGTGACTTCTCATTCTTTAAAATTGATTTTACGCTCTCTTCAACTTATAATTTTCATGAATTATCCCTTGTTAGGTGGCGCATTTAGATATTTCAACATTACTAAATTTATAGTTTTATCATCCGCTGTTGCTACTCATTTTTAAAAAGTCAATTTACGTCACAGCAATTTTATTTTATTAATAAATCAACAATCATAATTATTATTAATAATAATTGCTGTCATGGATAAAATTAAATTGTTATCAAAAATAAAATTGAGTAAATATTATTATATTATTAAATATCAATTGTCAAGCTTTCATTTAAATTAATAAATTCAATTTAATGAAAGCTGAAAAATAGACAAGATTATTTTTATTATTATGATATCAGGATCACGGGTAATTGGAAAAAATAATGTTAATCAATTTAAACAATCATTGATTTGCAACGTTTCGTTTTTATTTTTAAGACTTTATTAAACTCTGGAAAAATAATATAACAATTAACAAAATATTTTTGAATTTAATAAACATGACAAATATACAATACTAATACGGCTGCCCAATTTCAAAACATAGTAACTAACATTTAATAATTTTATTCAATTTTTCTTATTAAAAAAAAGTTTGCCCACCAAATTGATGACAAATTTGATTTATGAATAGATAATACTTAAATATAAATTAAAAAAAAAATACTTGAAATTAAGGTCTAAAAGTTATAAAAAATGCAAAAAATCAGGTATAAAAATTTTGCAGTTACTATGTTTTAAAATTGGGCAGCCGAATATTCCAATGACTAAACTCAACAATGTCTAAATAGTCGTCAAATTGAAACAAGTACATACACGATCTTTTTTCAATATAATTATCATTGTAATTACCAATTGATAATTAGATAAACACAACAATATTTATAACAAAATATAAACGATTGATCATATAAATATATAAACGACTAATATATTTGACGAATATTTAAACATTGTTGAGGTTAGTCATTGGAATATTAGTATTGTATATTTGTCATGTTTATTAAATTCAAAAATATTTTGTTAATTGTTATATTATTTTTCCAGAGCTTGATAAAGTCTTAAGAATAAAGACGAAACGTTACAAATCAATAATTGTTTAAATTTATTAACATTATTTTTTCCAATTACCCGTGATCCTGATCATATTATTACACGGAAAAAAATAAACTGTAATAAATAACAGTCGATTTATAATAAGTTATGATCAACTGCTAAAAATTACCATTTCAAACAGTAAAATCGTGATTTTACTATTCACGTTATAATATATACCATGTAAACGTTACAATTTACTCTTTACACGGAAGAAAATACTATTTCAAACAGTAATATTCGCTATGTGAATGTCTAAAATGTTAAAGTATAATAATTAAGAATTCAGACTTTGATATTTATCATTTTGTACCTAAAAAATGATCTTATGATATGTAAAAAGTATAAAATAAAGTTAGTAAATTTCTAATACAAGCAACGTCAATATTTAAAAAGTAAAATGGTAAATTTTAAACGCAACGCTGAAAATCAAACTGTAATTATTAACTTGCTTGGACTGGTAAAATGTATATTTTAAAAGTATAATTTTTACTGTTTCAAATATTAAATTCTCCCAGAGTGAGACCCCCTTCTCTTTATCTAAGTTCCCCTTCTCCTCATAATATGGACTAAATATTGAAATGGCAATTTTTAGTGTTTGAAACTGTAATTTTTTAAGATGAGAGAGTCGTTATTTACTATAGTGACAGCTACAGCCATATGAAAGCAAATTTTAAGGGAGTTAGGAAAGAACGGATAGGGGAAAGGGGGGACCTACTCAGTGGGAATTTTTCCGTAATTGAAAAAATAATCAGACAGCCCAGACTGGGAATCGAATCCAGATATCTCGGTTACGCGCCAAGGGCTCTATATGGTTTTAGGGGGTAGGGGGGAACTAATCACTTATTTTGGATATTAAATTATAAATTGTGGCTTTTATACTTTCTACATTAAGTTCTGTAATATTTATATTTTTGCCACCCCGATGTCCGCTTTACTGTTTGAAACTATAAAAATTAACCGGAATCCGAGTAAATATTACAGTTTACTTTTTTCCGTGTATTTATTAAACTGGAAGTGAATCGTATCCAAAAAATGAATTATTTTTATTATTACATATTACTAAATATTAAAGTAGCCGTTCAAATAAGTATATTTTAAAATTTATCCGTGTATAAATTTGATATTCTTGCAAACTTCCAGCCAACTACTATCAGTATTAAGTTCAGAAGGACAGAGTGAGTGCGTGAGCCAGGATCGTAAACTATCTGAAGTCTACAGGGAAGTTTAAGTTTTATTAGCTTGTCCTATAGATACTATCCTATCCCGACATACTTTCCCGTACAAAAAGTACGTGGATTGCATGGAAATTACATAAATTTTATATTTACTTTGTCACTGGAATTTTTATAACGAGATTCAGAAACTCCGGGAACAAAAACAAGTTTAAACTTATAGCTTGAGCCGGAAAAAAAAAAATCTAAAAAGTATCGATCCCGCGACTAAACATCGATCCATCAAGCACAGTCATCGATCATCTGAGAATATATTTTATTTATTATATATACATATGTAAGATGTATATATTCACAAGCACATCTCGAAGTTTAACTAATACAAGACGATCGAGTCACACCGGGAGACCGTGGCTTGGGATTCGTTTGAATTTATGGATGAATAAATAATAATGTAAATTGCCGAGAACGACAATGGACTGCCAATCGTTTCATTTATATATATATTGTGTTACAGCTCTCGCCCTTGAGTCTCCATACATAAATTTATAAAAAATAAAAATCATAATAATCGTGTGGTGAGTAATATTATAAATGTAACATGAGACTAAAAGTCGTGTAACATAAGAATGAGAAATAAAAAATCCACTCTTATACAGCAGATCGATTTCTCGAGTCGATTGCCCGTAGAGTTCAGTTTAGGACGAAAGGAACATTGCCCAGGAAATCCTCCCGGTAGTTGTGTTGGTAGTAGTAGTAGTAGTAAATAAAAATATAAAGAGCCGCGAAATTTTATACCATGGTTATTTTTCGCGTCTTCGCACGCATAAAAAAGATTTTGTTGAAATAGTAAAAGACAGGATAACTGAAAAATATGTTGTGGTAACAAATGAGTATAGTTATAGCAACAAATCTATTAGTTGTATTAACAAAATGTTTCGTTGTACTAACAAACCAGTTTGTTAAATCACAATATCTTTTTGTTGCCCTAACAAAATTATTTTTTTTGCTATCACAAATGACTTTATTGCTGTTACAAAGTGATTTTGTTGCAATAACAAAACTAATTTGTTGCTTTTTAAATGTATTCTTATAAAATTTACTGTAACACATTTATTTGTTATTCCAACAAATTCTCATTGTTATTCTTACAAATTCTCTTTATTACTCAACAAATTGTCTTTGTTACTCCAACAAATTCTTTTTGTTATTTTAATAGAATAGTTTTGCTGTTTCAACAAAAAAATTTTTTTTACACGGAAAAAAGTAAACTGTAATAAATAACAGTCGATTTATAATAAGTAACGATCAACTGCTAAAAATTACCATTTCAAACAGTAAAATCGTGATTTTACTATTCACTTTATAATATTTACCATTTAAACGTTACAATTTACTCTTTACATGGAAGAAAATACTATTTCAAACAGTAATATTCGCTATCTGAATATCTAAAGTGTTAAAGTATAATAATTAAGAATTCAGACTTTGATATTTATCATTTCGTACCTAAAAAATGATCTTATGATATGTAAAAAGTATAAAATAAAGTTAGTAAATTTCTAATACAAGCAACGTCAATTTTTACAAAGTAAAATGGTAAATTTTAAACGCAACGCTAAAAATCAAACTGTAATTATTAACTTGCTTGGACTGGTAAAATGTATATTTTAAAAGTATAATTTTTACTGTTTCAAATATTAAATTCTCCCAGAGTGAGACCCCCTTCTCTTTCATCTGAGTTCCCCTTCTCCTCATAATATGGATTATATATTGAAATGGCAATTTTTACTATTCGAAACTGTAATTTTTTAAGATGGAAGAGTCCGTATTTACTATAGTGACAGCTACTAATCACTTATTTTGGATATTAAATTATAAATTGTGGCTTTTATACTTTCTACATTAAGTTCTGTAATATTTATATTTTTGCCACCCCGATGTCCGCTTTACTGTTTGAAACTATAAAAATTAACCCGAATCCGAGTGAATATTACAGTTTACTTTTTTCCGTGTACCAACTAAAGTATTTTGTCGAATCAACTAAAAGATTTTGATATAATAACAAAACTGTTTTGTTGTTATAATAAATCAATAACTTGTTATAATCTAAATTTTCTTATTTTAACATATAATTTGTTATTCCTATATTAGCAAATTCATTTATTACCACAACATATCTTAGGTTATCTGAACAAAATTTTTTTCTTCGTGCAACCAATAACATTTGGAGTTCGTATGTATGTTATAAGGAGGTACACATATTACATATCTATATCTATATCTGTACGCGTATGTATTATTACATTGGTCCATATGGTTCTCGGAGCCCGTAGAATGGTATCGTTAAGACCGATCTACAGTTTCCTTGTATTGGAACGAAACCGTGGCTGTACTGGTCAAGATTCTTCGCTCTTTATTTAATATTATATTATATTGTAAGCCCGAGACAAGAGCGAGAGCAAGAGCAAGGCACGTCGAAGAAACACGACGAAATAAAAGTAAGGTTGCGGGTTGCGAGCGGCGATGCGGAGCCCGATGAGGCCCCAGCACCACACAGCTCTCTACTCGGAGTAGAGGCGTCGAGTGGAATATAGGATGTGTGTACCGAAATAAAAGGTACGAAGATAGGAGATAAAGAGTAAGAGCGAGAGGACCAGAGAGAATAAAGGAGGAACGCACACGATTATTCGGTGTCTAAACAAACTAGAAAGCCGGTCCTGGCGGGGCCCGCGGCACCCAGAGACGCTTAACAAGGACCTCGTTATCATATTTTATTACCGTGTCTCGTACAGCCAAACCACCACTGCTAAACCCGAGTCTGTTTATATATTTATTCATATGTGTGGTGTATATTCAGTGAGTAAGAATAGAAGTAATTTACTAACGTGTACACAAAGAATCTAATTGATTTATCTTGATGTACGGTATTGTTTAAAAATACTGTCTATTTGTTTCAAATTTAAATTACGGATACGCTTAAATATTTGATAGTTTATTAGATACTTTTTTATGCAGGAAAAGAAGAAGAAGAAGGAGGAGGAGGAGGAGGAGGTGGAGGAGGGAAAGCTCGTTTCAATTATCTACTATCACCGTCTGCACGTCGTTATGTACATTGAGCATGGTTAAATACAAACACAGACTGAAAGTACAGGCTGTAGGTATCGAGAAATGTGTATGTGTATTTATATGTGTAAGTGTATCCATGCACGCATGCAAGATACAAATATACAAGATGATATTCACGTGCATAAACACACGTACGTACGTAGGTGGTGGCGAGGCAGGCCGCGAGAACTCGAGAGTAATGGGTCGTAAATTTTTTGAACCAGCATCAGCCGAGCCTTCTTAGTAGCCTTCTGTAGTTATGTATGTAGTGAGAATGTAATATAAGTGAGAGAAAGAAACGACCAACGCGGTTCCTGACCTGCTCTGCATCAACCGCGAGCCCTCGAACGAATCCTATACGCGGGGTCTAGTCCTGTTCTTTGCTGAGTTAAGTCTAGTTTGTTGTGCAGTGTCGATGAATATATAGACTCTTTTGTTGTTATCTGTGTACGGGTGTATTCACACAGAGCTTTGTAACACTGAGACAATTTAGACGAGAATATAACAGATCCAGATACTCTGTAAATCTGATCATATGTGCGTTAAAAATGAATCTAAATAAACGGTTTATAAATAAAAATCACCTACATTTGTATTTATTTTGATTTTATTCTATTTGGGGATGTTACTCTGACTCTGTACACGCAGAAAAAAATTTTAAGATAACCTTACACAGAAAAAAAGGTTGACTTGAGCCAAGAAAATATTTTTCTTCTTAATTATTTTCTTGAGCAAAAAAAATTTTTTTTTGAGAAGAAATTTCACTTATTCCAACAAAATTGATTCTCTTGCTTTAAGAAATACGTATCTTGATTCAAGAAAATTTATTTAAGTCAAGAAAATCTTGTTGTTTTGAGAAAATTCAGCCTCGAAGCTCCAAAAAATTTAGTTCTTGATAAAAGTAAATTTTCTTGTCTTGAAAAAATTTCTCTCTTGCTCCAAAAAATTAAATATAAAGATAGAAGTAAATTGTCATTTATATTTTTATTGATTAATATGTCAAATGGGAAGATCAAATAATATTTCATCATTTTTTTTCATTCAATACGTATAATTGCACGCTAAAAATAATATAAAATTCACGGAAAAAAGAAAACTCGAAAAATTACAGTATATAATGCAACGTGGCGCTTCGTGATACAAACTGGAAAAATTACAGTTTCTAATGTAATTATTACAGATTTTATAAGAATTACATTGTAAAATGTAATATTTACATTGAAAGCTCTGAATATTAAATTAAAAAATCGAATTTAGAAACATGTTATTTCAAACTGTAATTTTTCTAGTTTTGATTACGACGGGATCGATTTTACATTTTATACTGTAATTTTTCGAGTTTTCTTTTTTCCGTGTGGGTATCAAATATTCAAGAGAAAAATTTTCTCAAGGTGAGAAAATTTTTTTCTCAGCTGAAGTAGGTGGCGCTGCTTCCCTAAAGTATCTAAAAATCTTGATCAAATATAAAAATTTATTGTATCAAATATTTATGATAATTTGAATTAAGAAAAAATTACCACCAAGAATAAAATTTTTCAAAAAATTTTTACTTCGGCCAACACAACTTCGGTCTTCCTTCAGGCACCCGACAAATTTTCTAGAGCCAAGAATTTTGTTCTCCAGTAAAGAAATCTTTCTTTTTGTGTAAAAACCACCTACATTTGTATTTATTTATTTTGGTTTTATTTGTGTATGACTCTGACTCTGTACTTGCTCGCTGTTTTGTATAACGTTTCAGTAAATTGAATTAAATTTATTTATTTTAAAAAGTTACTTGGAATCCTATATCCCGTCAGCAGATTAATAGCACAATTTTATAAATGGAATTTTTTGGCAGACGATTATGAAGGACGGGGAAATGGAGTGAGAAAATAATAAATAAAAAATAATATCTTTTATTCTGTCAAATGCTCGTCATACTGAAATTCCATAAAGCGTATGTTATACAAGGCTCGCTCGGCTTCCCAGATATTTCTATTAATATTTCCGTGAAATTCGCGAGCGAACGAACCGAGAAACGGAAGAGAAGGGCTGACGGAGGGAGAGTCGAGACGCGGATGTGTATGACGGTGGATAGAGAACTTCAGGCGACACATAGAATATAATACAACAGAAAACCATATCTGTATATGTACATATGTGTACACACGTCCTATATCTTTGTGGCAGGCACAAATATCTGTATTATTGCGTATGCCAGTAAGTGAGTCTACACGTGGTCCAACACGTACTATATGCCATGTGTGTACTTGTGACGGATAAGACACATGTATGGTCTATACCAGAGAGCTACCGAGTTAGTGCTAATGTAACGTGGATGGCAAAATAGAGGAATGGAAGCATATTACTCCTATTATCTATATAGTATACAATATAAAGATAAATACTGGTGTGAGTTGTCCACGTGTGTGGCGAATTGAGGGCGGGACGGTGTGAGGGTAAAAACCACGGGCTAATTCGAGTGTTCAAGTGTCGTTGCGCGCAATTGCAGGCCAGCGAGCCGGACATTTTTCGCGGTCCAACGAGCCGCTAACAAATTATTTCCACTCGCGAAAGTCAACCAGTTTAAAATGATGAACAAACGTCGACAAGTTTCGCGTCCTATCGCGGGTATTGTGTTCTCTTATGTATATATATCGGTTGTGATGTCGTATCGTATGATGTGATGTATTTTCACGCCACCACCTGCCATCACGCCCATTTATCGACTTTCAATCTGATACATACGATAATCAGTTCCTCGATTTATGAGTTTCTCAGTAAATACATCCTATCATTTTCTTCACTCAATATATTATATTATATTTTATATTTTTTGTCTCTTTAATGACTCAAGACTTTCTATTTAATTACACTTGTATTAAAGCTTGTTTATATATTAAAAAAAAAAAAAAAAAAAAAAATACAGCTCTTTTTTACACTGAGAGACAATTTTATTTAATAGTAATAAAAAAGTTAATTTGGACTTGAAAAAAAAAACTTAGTTAATATTAATAAAATTATATTTTATATAAATAAAATTTTATTAATATTTAATAAAATTTTATTAAATACTAATAAAATTTTTTTAAATACTAATATATGTTTATTAAAATAACCACGAGCATCGCTTTCGTTAGCTGTCATTAATTTGCGTAATTTGTACTTGTTCCAAAAATTTGACGGTGAGCAAATAATCTCAAAAAAAAAAATTAATATTGATCAATTTAATTTATTAAGATATATAAACATATAAAAGTTAAATGTACTTAATTACAATACATAATTCATGTTTCATAACATAACATAAATTTTTATTAATTATAATTTAGTCAAATATATTTTCACAGTAATATCTTTTGATAAATAATATTAAGATTTTTCAACGAGACATTCTAACCTAACCTATTTGTTTACTTCCGACTTTTATGTTGTCTTTATGACAAACAACGTCTTTTACATACTAAGAAAAATTTATTAGTATTTAATGAAACATATATTAGTATTTAAGAAAATTTTTATTAGTATTTAAGGAAATTTTATTAATATTTAATAAATTTTTATTTGGGATTAGCCAAATAAACGTTTTATTAAATAGTAATAAAATTTCATTACTATTAAATAGAATTGTCTCTCAGTATAGATTATTAAAAACTTCTCGATTTTTTTATGGGAAATTCCAGTTAGGATTTTTATTTTATGTATGAGTTAGGTAGTTTAATCTTGTACACTTTTCCGAGTCAATAAATGAAAGATAAGTAGAAGATATTTCTCAAAAATGACAGATAGCTCAGGTAACCTTTACTTTTTCTACTGTCCAAAGTCGTGAGTAATAAACAAAAATTTTTTAGATTCTTCTGCCTCTATCTTGGAGCCTAAAAAGTATTCAAACTAATTGAAAGTATCTAACTTTATCGAGGAAGATTTTATAACTTTTTGGAGCTACTACAAGTTCTACTTTAGCTTCCTTGAAGAATATTAGACACGCGATGGCTCGATAAATTAAAATATTTTAGGTCTTTAAACCTTCGCTAAACGATATCAGTGAATTTCAAATAAATTAACGTCCTAGATAATAAATTATGTTGAATCTTTGAATTCAATCAAGTATTTAAAGCTAAGTGAATATTAAAATAATTGTTCTGAAACTATTGAACCGATTTGGTTCATTTAGAAATTATTGAATTATTTAAATATTAAAAGCCATTCCATTGAGAGCAAAGTGATTGTACTGAAAAACTATCAGCTCTTTTATTGTTGTAGAGTTATATTATCGTTTCAATTGATGAATCACTACAGAATTTTCTGTATGGTCTACAATGGATTTGTAATTGTAAGTGAATTCAATTGGATTAAAAAATCATGAAATAATAATTTTCAATAAAATTTTACAATTAAAAGTATTACACGAAAAAGAAAAATAGAAAAATTACATTATACACTGATAGGATTTGTTTGTAGTTAAAAATATTTGTTAATATTTAATAAATCAATTATTAGAGACCACTTTTTAATATTAAACAAATATTTCTTAAATGATTTAGGGTAGAAGTACCGTTTGTGGCCACTGTACCGTTTATGGCCATTTATTGTTCAAATAAACGATAGAAATGAATTTACATTAATAAACCATTACAAATTCAATTTGTTTTAATATAAGTTTTTTAAAATTCAACAAAAATATGGTTATAATATTAAAATTTTTTATAAATTAATTCAAATGTTAACTGGGCAAAAACGGTGCTAAAGTGGCCAAAAACGGTACTTCTACCCTATTTGTATTTAATAAATCTGATATTCATTTATTGAATGTTAATAAATCTTTTTAAACTCTAAGAAATATTTGTTAAGGACTAAAAAGTGGTCTCTAATAAATGATTTGTTAAATATTAACAAATATTTTTAACTATAAACAAATCCTGGATGAAAACTGGAAAAATTACAGTTTCAACTTGTAATTATTACAGATTTTGTAAGAATTAAATTGTAAAATTAGCATTGAAAACTCTGAAAATTAACATTCAAAATTTGAATTTAGAAAAATCTTATTTTTAACTGTAATTTTTTTAGTTTTGAATACGATGAAACACTTATTATTATTACTATTTATAATTTTTTTTTTTTTTATTACATCGAAAACAAAAAAATAGAATGTGTTCTCAGATAAACAATTTTTTCTCATTATTTGCTTGACTACTTTCATGTACTAGTTATGGTAAGATTTTATAATTGTTTATAATAATTTTAATAGAGCAAAATAGAATTAAAATTGTATTTATGAATTTATATATGTATTTTTCAGAGCCTGATGAAGATTCAATAGATTCGTAACGTCATAATAATAACAATAACATGATTGTTTTTTTTGTTATTATTAATTCCAACTACCTGTAAATTTTTGTACTATTTATAATGTAATTTTTCAAGTTTTCTTTTTTCCGTACAAATATATAAAATCAATAATGAAAATTCCATTTCATCTCCAAGCTATTGTTGATTGAATTATTGATAAGCTTTAAATATTTCAAGTAAGAAGCTTTATCATAATTAATTCACTTACAAATGTCATTGCAATTATTGAAATAAAATTATATATCAAACTATCAGAAATAATAATTTTTTTTTAATAAAAAAAAAGGAATTAACTTTCGAGATTAATAATTTTTCAGCCTCACTGATTATCAGTATCCTATCAATAAAACTAATAAATGATTAATTGACAACATAGCCAGCACATGTATAAAAAAATTACTATGCAGAGAAAGTGTTACATACTTAGCAATCTACAAGCATGTATTCGCGATTAAAATTAATCCGCAGTGATAAAAGCCGACTGGATAACGGACAATCAGCAAACATTAATAGCAAAAAAAATCACTTCATATTAATAGAGCAACAATAATTGCTTTCCGTTATATCACTTGAAATATAAATTCTCGGCATAGCTCATCTCATAAATAAGGTTATTTGAAAATAATGACACAACAGCAGGAATAATAAACGATGTAGTTGTAAAACGCAAGAATGATAAAAAAAAAAAAAAAATAAAACTTACCCATTAATTTTCTAACTTCAGCCTGACTGAGAAAGAGATTGAAGTGCCCGTGTCCTGGCCTCACCACGATAAACAACATCGCTAATCTCACCACCAGCATCAGCAACATGATTATGATGAGGTTGCTTACAACTCTCCTCCTATTCGCAACAAAACTCACCTCGGTCTTAAAAACCACGTGTTCGCTTAAAGCCGCGTTTGAGCGACTGAGTCCGCTGATGATAACCAGACGTTGACACGACGAAGACGGCAATTACTTCGCGCCCGCGCACACTCCCTCTACTTTGTTATTGCTAAATTTGAATATTTATTTCCTAAATATCAAACTACAATTATTTGCTCCAATTTTTGACTCACTATTATCGAGTCACCTCATTTTTAATTGTTTATTTATTTACTTTTCAGAGCTGGATCTATTTGGAGCGATGATTTTAAAACAGCGCGAATATTTTAAATAAAATAATAAAAATACAAATATCTTCTCGTTTTAAATTTTCGCGTTACTTTTTAACGAATAAGGCAACAAGAAACACTAACTGTACACAGTAACGTATAAAATAAAATACACAAGAATTTTGACAGCTTGTTTGGAGTAACACGTGCGAATAAATCAGTTTATTTGATTATTTTTTTAAATTTTATTAATTATCTCATCACTGGGTTTATTAATTTAAGTATTTTTCCAATAAAAATACCCTTTTACCGAAAGATTTTAAACTTATTTAATATTTTGCCGAGCTAACTGTGGATTGGACTATGTTGCCGCGTGAAAGCCACAACCAGTTCTGCTACAGCCGCCATCAGTCGTCCAGGGTCGACGCAGTTGCTTGGACTACCGAGAAGGTACGAGTAGAATCGGAAATCCACGAAGTTCTACGGTTTACTGTTTACTATAGTGCTTTTGCCTTATACTCGGTTCGGTTGGGTTGGTTTAGTGCCATACAGTGTGTGACGATGGTGGACTATAGGTATACCATACCTGCTTAAGGACAAGGGTACAGATTGTATGGGGGTTGCTTCTCTGTGTAGGTAAGAATGAGAATGAGATGAGAATTCACGGATACGAGAATAAAATAAAACGAGAAGGAGATAAAACGGACGGAGTGCCATCGAGAATTTCAAAGGAGGAGACTCCCAACTGTGATCGATGATCTTTGGATAAAAAAAATTTTTCGAATCTTCACACAAATGTTTTTCTGTTTTTTTAACCGATTGAACTATCCATCAAACATAAATTTTTTTTTGTTGCTATTTTATTTTTTTTTTTTTTTTTTAAAGTTAAACTGTTGGTGATAAGCGTCGTTAAATTTTAGGAGGTACTCTCGGGATATTTATGTCGATTGGTACTTTTATTGCATAAGGTAAAAGCCCCAATATATGATCATGTACCAGTATATGATCACTCCATGTATTTGTATACCTATATTTGTGAATATAGATATACAAATATATGGAGTGATCATATACTGGTACGTGATCATCTATTGGGGCTTTTACCTTATATAATAATATTAAAAGTCAATTTGGTTATTTTGAATTTTCTACTGTAAATAATTTTTATTACTAATAAAAATAAAAAAAGCCATTCGGCAGCCGAAATGGAAGTAAATTTTATAATGAATAGAAAAAAAATCTCCTTGGATTATATACAAAAAAAAAAAAAAAAAAAAAAAAATGAATTTTTAAGATTTTGAAAATTTTGAAATCCCGGAATTTCTAAATTACTTGACCGATCAAGCTCATCTTCGAACTTGACTTCGGTATTTATCTGTAGAATAAGTATGTTGAGTTAGGTGGAGATCCGTTGCTAATTGTAGACACTATCGTCCTGACAAATCGCGTTATATTTATTTATTTATTTATTTAACTTAGACCCAACAGCCTACAGGCCAATAATAGGGTCATTTACAATCATCATAAACTTATAAACAATGGAGACAATAAAATATTATAATGTTTTCATAAGTATAGATACCACTTGATATAATTTGTACTTAAATTACGCAGTCTCACGAAAATTGCAAGTTCATAAAGAACAAATGAAAAGAAAAACAATAATAATAAAACTAAAAGTCAAAATTACTTAATATAATTAACACTTAGATTAAACAGTCTTTTAAAGGTGACGCGTTCATAAAAATAAAAAAAAAAAATTTCAATTATATTTAGGGGTAATGTATGACTGTCATATGAAATGGAACAAGCATGTAACAGAGCTGATTAAAAAAGTCAAGTATTTCACTTTTTTATTCTATAAATTAAGTAATTGGCTACACCCATCTATACTGAAAACAATATATCATGGTCTTTTCGAAAGTGTTATAAACTATGGAATCATTGCTTGGGGTGGTGCATATGATAATACGTTGAAACATATTGTAAATTTACAGAATAAATTGATAAATAAAATGAAAATAGAAAATGAAATGTTAGTACCTTTAAAAATCAACCAGTTTTTTGTTGTGAATGCGCTTACTTATTATTTTACAGATTGTAAATTAATGCACTCTGGGAGGTTTATAAATACACGTAATAGACAGATAACTTTACCAAAAATTAATAAAACTTTAAGTACCAAAAATGCGTTTTTTGTGGCAATAAAATATTTCAATCTACTTCCCAATAATCTAAAAGCTCTTGAATGCAAAAAGAACTTATTAAGCCAGAATTTTGGGAGGTGGATTAGATCTATTGAATTATAAATTAAGATAGTATATTAGTTAGCAAAATATTGTATAATTAGTTGTAAGAAAACTTATACTTTGTACATTGCATTAGCTAATGAATTTCTTAATTCAATGTATATATAATTAAATATTATTGTATTTTTCTGGTGTCTATGCACAGGTGTCATGCACCTCTGTAGAATGTATATCAGAAGTAAAAATAAATAAATTACATGACATAACATATAGCTAAGCATATATATAAACATATATGAACTTTTGAACCATATAGCAAAATTTTTCAAAAGTTCTGTCATAAGGACCAATGCAATAGTTAGATTTTCTATGAAATCTACTAAAAAAGTGAGTTTCCTTTTTATTTTTTTGAAAAAATAATATTTTAGAAATTTATTCCCTAAATTAGTTGAGTCACTGTAAACAAGAAAATCAACCGGTAAATGAGACATTTCGTAAATGTTTAGCCAATTAGAAACACCGTGAAATTTTTGAAATGTCCAAGGCAAAATAAGACAACATTCTTAAAAAGGGAAAACTATTTTGTTGGAATACAAAATTTACAGATGCTTCTGCTTTATTTGACCTCGAAATTTCTTGTATTTTAAAATACAATGCATGTAATGTAAATCCATGAATAATGAATGTAAATTCCAGAATTGTGAAAAATGTAAGAGGAGTAAAATAGATATTTTTATAGTAAAATTATACAATCTACTTTACAAAAGACAATTTTAAAATAAAATTGATAAATAAAACCGAGTATGTAACTTTAAAAGTATTTAATAATAAACATTCAAAAAGTCTGACAGTTTAGAGTTAAATTTAACTAATAAAAGTATGCAAGTAACTTTTGTTTAAAAAAATTTGTTGTGTTTGAAATAAAACAAGGGCAATTTTCTTGTAACATAATCTTGTTCGCGGAAATTAGTTCTGCTTGAAGAAAGTTTTCAGTGTAACAGGTAGTTCGTTTGACTTTAGCTATTGTATATATCTTTAAACCTTCGTACTCGTTCTACCCGATCTCAGCTTTCCAGTTTTCTTACTTTCAACCTAACCACTTTTGGAATCTTTTCCGTATTCTTCTTTTTGTCCAATACGACATTTTCTACAGTATAAGTAAAGCCTGTACTGCATCTGCTTGTCTACTTATTTTACTCAGAACATATTTTAAACAATTAAACGAGTCTATATAAATTTTCACTTAAGCAACTCTGAAAAATAAAAGTGAAAGGATAAAAAATACATACACAATACACTGGATATTGAATTTTTCATCGTATCCCAAAAAAGTTATCTTAATAAATACATATAAAAGTAATTTACACGGCAGGTGTTATATATAAATATTCTGAGTCACTTGTGAGTAAAAGCATCAGCACTCAGGAGTAAGCGAAAAAATTTTCCATATAACGTATTATCGATTTTTACGAGCCCCATCAAGCTCTACAAACTCAATATACCTATCACACAGCGTCGATCAAATTTCATCCTCCCTCTTCATTCCTCTTATCTCTCTCGCTTCTGTTCATCAGTGATATCACACACTTTTACACATGCTCTTACACTCGCGTATACTGACATTTAATATCGGAATATTGACAGATTGGCTGCGTAAAATTCCTACCTCGAAAATCACAAGATCGACTCGATGATAATATCAACGAGATCCCCCAAAAGTATCTACAAATTTTATATCAACATTTACTTAAGTATCGAAAATCATTTAATGGAATAAAAAAAGTTTCAAACCTTCACCCTTATATTAAAAATGGTAAAAAAATTAATTTGATCTAAGAAAAAAATTCTTGAACTTAAAAATTTAATTTGATTCAAAAATTTTCGTCAAGAATTAAAAACAATTTTTTACACTTTGAAAAATTGGAAATAATTTTTTAATATTAAATTAACTCTTAAAAATCCCAGAATTTTAAATGAATTAATTTAAATTAATAAATAGAGAATTAAACGACTCATGAAGCATCAGAGAGTACTTTACGATCGAAAAATTTGTTTTGCCTCGATCTAGCAATTATTTAATTAATTACACGACTGGTAATCCACGTAGGCCAATTAATTTGCGCATCAATCGATGGATAATTTAATGGAGATTAATTCTGTCACTTGTAAAAATTAATTTAAGATTTATTTATTTATTTTGCAGAGAAATTAAACATAAGAGATAGACAGAAATGTAAAACTAGTAATTTTGTGTAGTATAAAAATTATTATTTGTTATAAAAGCTGTAAAGAGTGTGATATTTTAGATTAAATTAAAGATAACTAAATTAAGAGGATGCAATAAAATAAAGTGTAGTATAAAGAGTGGTGTGTACTTATAAGAATGTAAGAGTGTACCAAAGAAAAAGGTTAAAAAATGATTATTATAAATGTGATAATCGGAAAAAATAGACCCGAAAAAAATTTTTAAATTATGAAAAATTCATATTGTTTCATTAAAATTATTATAAAATAAAAATTATAATCATAATAGAAATTTAATAAATCTGAAATAATATGAATTTTTCATGACTTTAAAATTTTTTCCAGATCTATTTTTTTCCGGGATTTCTATAAATGTATAAAATGTATAATGGTAACAGTTTTGTAAAACACTAAATGGTGATACAAATAAAATTATATTCTATTCTATTTATTTCGTAGATTATCATTAAAGATGGTTATCTTATTTATTATTGTTTAATTGTTATCAATGAAAAACAAAAATAAGTGAAAAAAATACGCGTGATCAGTTTAAAACACCGTACGATATTTAAAATGAAAAAATAAAAAAAAGAAAATCAACAAAAAATCGTAAATTGCAAAAGCAATATTTAAATAAAATAAAAAAATATATTTTTTCAGAACATTAATTATTTTTTTTTTAATTTTTCGAATTAATGAGCATTATGAGTCGTGCACTTTTAAATTTGCAAAACATTTTTTTTTAATTATTAGGAAATAATAAAGATTTAATAAAGTTATAATAAATATTGATTAAAAATTTCATACCTAATTTTTGATAATTGGAAAGCAAATTAAGTTTATTAAATATTTTACCTCTAGTGAACGATATTTCGATGCAGTCAAAAGTACCTTTGCATAGCACGGGCTTTGTAAATTATTTATAATACAATTGTACACCATAATTTGTGGTTCAGTGAGTTTATATTGTAATGACATAAATAAAAGCATTAAAATCAACTACACTGAGAGACAATTTTATTTAATAGTAATAAAAAAGTTTATTTGGACTTGAAAAGAAAACTTAGTTAATAGTAATAAAATTATATTCCATATGAATAAAATTTTATTAGTATTTAATAAAATTTTCTTAAATACTAATATGTGTTTTTAATACGAATATTAAGTCATTAAAACAAATAATTTCAAAAAAAAAATTAATATTCATCAATTAATTATAATATATTCAAATATATTTTCACAGTAAAATCTTTTAATAAATAAATAGTATAAGGATGTTCCAACGAGACATCCTAACCTAACCTACTTGTTTATTTCCCCTTCCCCTTTATTAGCTAAATAAACGTTTTATTAAATAGTAATAAAATTTTATTACTATTAAATAAAATTGTCTCTCAGTGTAATTATTCGCACTTGAATTAATTCAAAAATAATTAAAAAATCTTCTACTCTCTAATGAATAAACGATTAGTCCATAAATTTTTCACAGCTGTACAAAGAAGTACGTGCAAAGAAATAAATAATAAACGCATAAAAAAATAATTTGAATCATAAGGTTACAATGGCAAAATCACGAGGGTGTAACGCCTACGTCGTTTCACTGAATCTTGTTTCTTTCAACCGGACGTGTCTGATTATACCAAAGACAGTCATTACTTCGTCGACGGTAACAAGAGTGTAAAAGACAGCGAAAATATCCTTCATACCTTTAAAGTGGGAAACGAGTACGTATGTAATGCATTCATGGGTTTGAATAAAAAAGTCCGGAGAGCGAAAAAACGAGGAAGAAAAGGAGAGTGAAAAAAAAAATAAACAAACGCTGTGTAAATGCAGGACGAGTGATCACTCGAGATTCGTTTTGCGAATTCGCAGCTGATTGAAAAGCTCACGAAAAAAAAAATAACTATAATAATAATAATAACCGTAGTAGCATGAAGTGATTACTTTTTCATGGAAACGGTCGTTTGTAGAAAAGTTAATCGTTTGCATATCGATTTTCGCTCGTAATCTCGCGATTTATGGAGTGCGCGTTTTTTCTTTAAATTCTCACTCATGTAATGCCTGGAGTGTACTGAGGATGCAAAGAGTCAAGTAGGTAGTTCTCTATAGAGTATAAAACATCGCATGCATGAGAAATTAATTCATCAACATCTCATTTACTACAACATTTACTGACGGACTCAATTACGATCGTTATTATCCAGAGAATCATATTGGATGGTGAATTTAATGACTAGCTTTACTTTCAGAGTTTAGTATTATAGAGTTTACTGTGTGTATGTGTGTGTGTGCGTGTGTATAGTTCAATTGGATGCGATAGGATGTGATGAGAGTGGATAGCAGTAGAGGTTCGATTTGAATGAAAGGCTTTTAGTTTTTATTTACCGATCACTATACTGAAGACACAACTCAATCTCTATAGAAGTAAATAGACATGAAAGCCATTCTTGGTTTATTTATTTACTTGCAAAATAACATTGTCTCATTCTCTCACTTAATGTGAATTTAAAAAAAAAAGGTTATTTTGAGCCAAGAGAATATTTTTCTTTCTAATTATTTTCTTGAGCAAAAAAAAATTTTTTTTGAGAAGAAATTTCACTTATTCCAACAAAATTAATTCTCTTGGTTTAAGAAATATGTATCTTGATCTAAGAAAATTTATTTAAGTCAAGAAAATCTTGTTGTTTTGAGAAAATTCAGACTCGAAGCTCCAAAAAATTTAGTTCTTGATAGAAGTAAATTTTCTTGTCTTGAGAAAATTTCTTTCTTGCTCCAAAAAATTAAATATAAAGATAGAAGTAAATTTTCATTAATATTTTTATTGATTAACATGTCAAATGGAAGATCAAATAATATTTCATCATTTTTTTCATTCAATATGTATAATTACACGCTAAAATAATATAAAATAGGTATCAAATATTCAAGAGAAAAATTTTCTCAAGGTGAGAAAATTTTTTTCTCAGCTGAAGTAGGTGGCGCTGCTAACTCTAAAGTATCTAAAAATCTTGATCAAATATAAAAATTAATTGTATCAAGTATTTATGATAATTTGAATTAAGAAAAAATGACCACCAAGAATAGAATTTCTCGAAAAATTTTTACTTCAGCCAACACAACTTCGGTCTTCCTTCAGGCAAAAATATTTTTTTGACACAAGAAATTTCACTTATTCCAACAAAATTAATTCTCTTGCTTCAAGAAATACGTATCTTGATCCAAGAAAATTTTTTTAAGTCAAGAAAATCTTGTTGTTTTGAGAAAATTCAGCCTCGAAGCTCCAAAAAATTTAGTTCTTGATAGAAGTAAATTTTCTTGTCTTGAGAAAATTTCTCTCTTGCTCCAAAAAATTAAATATAAAGATAGAAGTAAATTTTCATTAATATTTTTATTGATTAACATGTCAAATGGAAGATCAAATAATATTTCATCATTTTTTTCATTCAATATGTATAATTACACGCTAAAATAATATAAAATAGATATCAAATATTCAAGAGAAAAATTTTCTCAAAGTGAGAAAATTTTTTTCTTAGCTGAAGTAGGTGGCGCTGCTAACTCTAAAGTATCTAAAAATCTTGATCAAATATAAAAATTAATTGTATCAAGTATTTATGATAATTTGAATTAAGAAAAAATTACCACCAAGAATAGAATTTCTCGAAAAATTTTTACTTCGGCCAACACAACATTGGTCTTCCTTCAAGCACCCGAAAATTTTCTTTAGCCAAGAATTTTGTTCTCCAGTCAAGAAACTTTTATTTCTGTGTACTAAAAATTTTTGAGCAAGCTCAAAAATTAAAACTTTATTTTTTATGAATTTTTTTTCATAAAAAAAAATGTTACTACTGAATCTGTCACAACTGGAAGCTAACAATTTCATAATCTAGAGCAAATAAGTACCGAGTACGAACGGTTGAGTCTACTTAACATCGTACACAAAAGTACATAGGATACTCTGGAGAATAAGTATATAAGTCGGGTATATAGTGTACATATATAAGAATGCTTCTCTTTGTCGGATCTAATCTGGACAAACAGTCGTATATCAGTACTGAGCGTTCATTCGCGACTGGCTGACACGTCTCTGTACTTTCTCCGCTGTGTATACATTATATTGCATGCATATATAATATTATATATATTATACATACATGCCGTGTTGTTTGAGCTAATACCTTCTATACCGGCGTAGCTCTGAAAAGCAGTAGCTCTTGACGCGACTTAAAAAGATCATACAACGTAATCCTTTAAGTCATGATACTTTAGTAGTAGTTTCAAAAGCATTTTTTTGGTAACGCCAGAAATTTACTTTATATATTTTATTTATTAGTAATCTTCTTAGAATACTCGCTATTCATTCTTATAACTCATAAATAATTCATTTTAATACTCTATAAATTTTTATCCTTCAGTTCTTTTAACTTTAAATCCATAAAAATTTTTTTATTAATCAACCGCTTATTTACTCTGTTAATAGAACCGGGATTGCTTTAATTTAAATGGAATTCTAATTACGCATTTACAAAGTTCTGTAATTAATTTCCGCGAACGTTTGGGTAAGTTCAGGTGAACTTCTAAAGGGAGTTTGACATTATTAAAAACAATTTAATTAGATAATTTTAGACTTAATAATTTTTGATTTCAGTTTTTTAAAAAAAACTTTGTCTAAAATCTTTTGACAGTTTATATGATGCAAGTTTTGCTTTTAAAATTTTATAAAAAAGCCGTCGGATGTTTGAAAAGCTCGCTTTAGGTAAAAACTCAAAGTAAAGTCTTTTTCTTTGGTATGTATGCATACACCGAGGCATACCTTTAGGAAATTTTTTTTATGCAAAGTTAATCCTTAAAAAAATAATAGGCGGGAGTAAAGCAAAGCTCGTAACGAGAGCAGAGTTGTTATGTATATTATATGACTTGGCTGTATATATTCTTAATCAAGTGGAGATATTGTTTGGCCTGGAAAATATAAATACGGCTGTGTCAAAGAAACCGGCGCCCAGCTTTCGGAGTAATTCTTTACACGATCGTGAGGCCTCCCTCCAATTAATGGTTATGCCGCATGCCAGTGAGTCTCCCCGCCCTATCAAAAGATACCGCCACCTCAAAAATATATTAATGCTACTGTGTCATCTTCAGCTTGTTTGCTACCTCTTTTACGCTAAGAATTTAAATCTAACGTTCCATTTTTAACATACACAACAACCCCGTAGCTCCGTAATACACCCATGAGAGACAATTTTATTTAATAGTAATTAAAAAAAGAAATTAATTGAAAAAAAAACTTAGTTAAGGAAGTTCGAGCGTAACTAATGATTCAAAATAATGTTAAAATTTTTTTTTAATTTTAGTCTTCTCAATATTCGTCAAAATTCTTTATTTTAATTTAAAATAATTTAAACAATTTAATAATTTATGATTTTTACTTATTTAATAAAGTAAAGTAATAAAATGACTCTGGTATTTATTACTTGCCGGAATAAATAAACAGATTTGGCAATAGCGCGCTTGATTATACCCATAACAGAGACGTGGATGAGTGTGTAAGTTAAACATTTCTCTCTCTGTAATTATATTTCTACCCTTTTGTTTTTTCTCAGCTGTTGACGCGATGTTGTCAAATCTTTATTTGAATAAATGGCTGACGATAAACGAGTTACAAACATAAAATTTGACTTTAAATATTTCAAAAATTATATCGGTAATGTATTATTATTAAATTGTTTTTATATATTGCAATAATCCAAGTTTCTTGTGTATAGTTTTTTATCCGCTAAAGTTGGGAAGTTAATATTGAAATAAATAATTAAAGTCTCGACAAAAGTTTGTCCGCCATAAGAGACCGTGTACAAGGAGATAAAATATGTGATTTTTAAAATTTAATATCTAAGTAACTAAACGGTGAATCTTTTTTAAATTTTGGGATTAGATAAATGACGTATTTATTTATACGTATACTTAATTTTAAAGCTCAAAATTGGAAATTATTTTTTACATTAAATTCGCTCGAACCTCCTTAATATTAATAAAATTATATTTCATATAAATAAAATTTTATTAAATACTAATAAAATTTTCTTTAATATTAATATGTGTTTATTAAAATAACCACGAGCATCGCTTTCGTTAGCTGTCATTAATTCACGTAGTTTGTACTTGTTCCAAAAGTTTGACGGTGAGCAAATAATCTCAAAAAAAAAATTAATATTGATCAATTTAATTTATTAAGATATATAAACATATAAAAGTTAAATGTGCTTTATTACAATACATAATTCATGTTTCATAACATAACATAAATTTGTATTAATTATAATTTAGTCAAATATATTTTCACAGTAATATCTTTTGATAAATAATATTAAGATTTTTCAACGAGACATCTTAACCTAACCTATTTGTTTACTTCCGACTTTTATGTTGTCTTTATGACAGACATCTTTTACATACTAAGAAAAATTTATTAGTATTTAATACAACATATATTATTATTTAAGAAAACTTTTATTAGTATTTAAGGAAATTTTATTAATATTTAATAAATTTTTATTGGGGATTAGCCAAATAAATGTTTACTAAATAGTAACAAAATTTCATTACTATTAAATAAAATTGTTTCTCAGTGCACCAATGACAGATCTATCCAAGTTAAATTTATTATAAACTCAAAAATTTATTACAAAAAAATGTATTTTTAAAAATTCAATTAAAAAATTCTTGAATAAATTAGAAATTTTTATTCTACTGGAAAGTTAACTAGAATTTGAATCCCAATTAAAATTATTTATGCTCACAAAACTTTTATGACTTAAATAAACTTTTTAATTAAATTCTCTGGTTTAAAAAAAAAATAAATGGAAAATTTATTTAAAGAAAAATAAATAAATAAATATAAGCTTAGTGTTTATTCAAAAAGTTTTCTGTTTACTTGACTTTTGAATTTGAATCACAAACACCTTAAGTTTATTTAATTACTACTCGTCTGTGTAGATTTTTCTCTCAAACAAAGTTTACGTCGAGTTGGCAAAAGACAAGTTTTTCAGCTGGCTAGGGCGTGAGAGAGTGCCAAGTACTCTATAACCTTGCCTCATCTCGTCTAGAATTGTCGACGTATACACGAGAGTGCAAACTAAAAACTCAAACTAAACGAAATCCCCAAAAGAAGTAAAGAGCAAGTAGCTACCTCTTTCCTTCTCTCTTCTCTCCTTATTCTAGAGTACATATATAGCTGCAGATTTCTCTCTGAAGATCTTAACTCACGCGGAAAATTTTTATCTTACTTTACACTCTGGTACTCTTCACTTTTCTATGTACTTTTGCTGATCTTCGACCCGGTACTTTTTCGATACTGAGGGTGCCTGACTGTGCAGAGACTTAAACAAGAGGGTGGATACGCTGATGAGATGACGCTGAGCTGAGGACATCTTGAATAATACCTTAAAGAGACTATAAAGGATGGAGCTCAAAACTCAAGGGTGTAAAAAGTTGGATTAAAGAACAAAATAAAATGTCTGGAGTAAGGAGAAATACATAATACTTGTGTAGATATAAAAGAGCTGACTGTACTTGGCCTAACAAGACTCAGGGACTCACAGGCTATTATCATAATTGTGGGCTGTAGGCAACGGTTGTACCCACAAACCAGAATACTTCTCATCATCAACCTTCTATATGTATACGTACCTACACTGTATAATACCTTACTCATATCTTTTTACTTGTAAGAACAAAAAATGAAAATAAAAAAAATGTTTTTATTCTTTTACATTGTCATTTATCTTTTTTCATCTCCTTACACACTTTATTCACATAATATCCTCAGACCTTCGTCTTCATGACGTTCCTCTTATTTCAACAAGCAGTTGGATGGTACCGTATGTGATTTTTTCTGTACATTACATTAGTTTTTCTCCACGTAAAAAAGTAAACAAAATTCACTCGGATTCCGGTTAATTTTTATAGTTTCAAACAGTAAAGCGCACATCGGGGTGGCAAAAATGTGAATATTACAGAACTTAATGTAGAAAGTGTAAAAGCCACACAGAAAGAAAAATTTCTTGACTGGAGAACAAAATTCTTGGCTCAAGAAAATTTTCGGGTGCCTGAAGGAAGGCCGAAGTTGTGTTGGCCAAAGTAAAAATTTTTCGAGAAATTCTATTCTTGGTGGAGTCATTTTTTTTTAATTAAAATTATCATAAATATTTGATACAATAAATTTTTATATTTGATCAAGATTTTTAGATACTTTAGGGAAGCAGCGCCACCTACTTCAGCTGAGAAAAAAATTTTCTCACCTTGAGAAAATTTTTCTCGAGAATATTTGATACCTATTTTATATTATTTTAGCGTGCAATTTATATTAATTATACATATTGAATGAAAAAAAAAATGATGAAATATTATTTGATATTCCCATTTGACATGTTAATCAATAAAAATATTTATAAAAATTTACTTCTATCTTTATATTTAATTTTTTGGAGCAAGAGAGAAATTTTCTCAAGACAAGAAAATTTACTTTTATCAAGAACTAAATTTTTTGGAGCAAGAGGCTGAATTTTCTCAAAGCAACAAGATTTTCTTGACTTAAATAAAATTTCTTGGATCAAGATACGTACTTCTTAAAGCAAGAGAATTAATTCTGTTGGAATAAGTGAAATTTCTTGTGTCAAAAAAAAATTTTTTTTTTGCTCAAGAAAATAATTAGGAAGAAAAATATTTTCTTGACCAAAGTGAACCTTTTTTTCTGTGAGTGATTAGTAGCTCTAACTATAGTAAATAATTATATTTTCATTTTTAGCGTTACGTTTAAAATTTACCATTTTACTTTGTAAATATTGACGTTGCTCGTATTAAAAATTTAGTAACTGTATTTTATACTTTTTACATATCATGCGATCACTTTTTAAGTACGAAATGATAAATATCAAAGTCAAAATTCTTAATTATCATACTTTAACATTTTAGAGATTCACATAGCGAATATTATTGTTTGAAATAGTATTTTCTTCCATGTAAAGAATAAATTGTAGCATTTAAATGATAAATATTACGTAGTGATTATTAAAATCATGATTTTACTATTTGAAATGGTAATTTTTAGTTAATTATTACTTATTATAAATATTTATATAAATATAAATATAAATCGACTATTATAAATATATTATAATTATAAATCGACTATTTTTTATTACAGTTTACTTTTTTCCTCGCCAAAGTGTCTCGTTCCATCTGTACGATGTTTAGTTAATAAAAACTTCTTTCTATCCACGATATGTTAGTGCGTGTGTACTTGAATGTTTTCGCTCCTATGTACGCAGTATAGTGCGTAGTGTATGTACTTATATAAAGTAAAAATAAAATAAATTTGTATGAAGAGGCATGGCGTACTACGTACTGTACGATCGCGTGTATATAGATGGTTGTACACTCGTTTTCGCCTTGTTCAGAGAGACCAGTTGTGAACAATGCACGTGCAGTTGTATCCTTGCCAACCAGTATAGTATAGTAGTACACGCGTGTGTGTTTTATAACGGGTCACGTTGTCGTCACTCGGCAGACGTGCTCGCTTTTGACGATTGACGATGATGACCTTTTTGCTCGTATTACTTTTTTCGTCTTTGTTGCTACTGCTGCTGCTATTTTTGTTGTTATTATTATTATAGTTTTCACTATGTGCCATTTTTGTTGAATTTCTGGCTCGATGGGTTTTCACATCGTGGTATAATATTGAATGTATGGTATAGATGGCTGTAGCGAAATGGATTGCTTTGAATTCTTAGAACAAAGGGAGTGTTTTCTTTTTTTCACAACTTATTTTCGAAAGGTGTGAAGAAATCTACGCTCTTACAGACGTTGCGTTTCTTTAGAATATTAATAAAAAAAAATTTTAATATTTTAGATTTAATTTCATCGAAGAGCGTAGAATAAAATAAAAAAATAGAAAAAAAATCTCTTCTCTGCAAATGAAACCGATAAAAGTGATTTAAAAAATGTGTAAATTCAGCGTTTCATATTCTCATCCTCTAAGTTTTATTTCTCTGGAAATAAAATTTAAAATTATAATTTTTCAATTTTATCTAACTCTCTTGTTTTCTGACGTGACAATTTTTAATCAACTCCCCTTATCTTATACCTTATACCTTGGATCAGAGTGAAATGTAAATAAAACAATTTAAACTTTTTATTTTATACTCTATCATTAAATAATAAAAAGTTACACAGAAAAAAAAGTTCACTTGAGCCAAGAAAATATTTTTCTTCCTAATTATTTTCTTGAGCGAAAAAAAAAATTTTTTTTTGAGAAGAAATTTCACTTATTCCAACAAAATTGATTCTTTTGCTTTAAAAAATACGTATCTTGATCCAAGAAAATTTATTTAAGTCAAGAAAATCTTGTCTTGAGAAAATTCAGCCTCGAAGCTCCAAAAAATTTAGTTCTTGATAGAAGTAAATTTTCTTGTCTTGAGAAAATTTCTCTCTTGCTCCAAAAAATTAAATATAAAGATAGAAGTAAATTTTTATTGATTAACATTTCAAATGGGAAGATCAAATAATATTTCAGTATTTTTTTTCATTTAATATGTATAATTGCACGCTAAAATAATATAAAATGGGTATCAAATATTCTCGAGAAAAATTTTCTCAAGGTGAGAAAATTTTTCTCTCAGCTGAAGTAGGTGGCGCTGCTTCCCTAAAGTATCTAAAAATCTTGATTAAATATAAAAATTTATTGTGTCAAATATTTATGATAATTTGAACTAAGAAAAAATGGCTTCCACCAAAAATAGAATTTCAAGAAAAATTTTTACTTCCGCCAACACAACTTCAGTCTTCTTTCAGGCAAAAATATTTTTTTGACTCAAGAAATTTCACTTATTCCAACAAAATTAATTTTCTTATTTAAGAAATACGTATCTTGGTCCAAGAAAATTTATTTAAATATTTTTATTGATTCACAAGTCAAATGGGAAGATCAAATAATATTTCATCATTTTTTTTCATTCAGTATGTATAATTGCACGCTAAAATAATATAAAATGGGTATCAAATATTCTCGAGAAAAATTTTCTCAAGGTGAGAAATTTTTTTTCTCACCTGAAGTAGGTGGTGCTGCTTCCCTAAAGTATCTAAAAATCTTGATCAAATATAAAAATTTATTGTATCAAGTATTTATGATAATTTGAATTAAGAAAAAATTACCACCAAGAATACAATTCCTCGAAAAATTTTTACTTCGGCCAACACAACTTCGGTCTTCCTTCAGACACCCGAAAATTTTCTTGAGCCAAGAATTTTGTTCTCCAGTCAAGAAATATTTCTTTCTGTGTAAAATAAGAATCACTGAATCATTTAATCAAAAAATAAATAAATAAACTCACATACATAACTGGAACGCAAACATTAAACAATTACCCTCACGCACACAAAACTTCTAATAGAGCCTTGTTTAATTTATTTTTTCAGTGGATGCCGCGGAGTAATTGACAAGTAATAAAAAATCCTAAAAAAGCTTAAAAAAGAAAGAGAAGTAAACTGAGAAAAGCATAAAAAAGAATATGAACTGGTGAACCGCAGAGGAATGGACGTTTTTGCATGGGTCTCTTCGAATATCTGAGCCCGTATTTCTTAACTCTTTTTAATCGTTCTGGTTCTCTCTTCTGGTTCCATTCGCCGTATTGCACTCTAGCTTCTCTGTCTTGGAAGCAGAACACTCCCTCAAGGTCGGTGATTAAGTTCAAACGTAGTTGGGTTGCATCTCGACAGAGTAGAGAGACCACCCTGAACGAAATCACGCTCGTTGCGCTTACACGCTCCCATCTTTCAGTCTCTCACCCTTCCTTGGCTTCTCTGCATACATCCGTACACTTATTTATACACATACAAATCCATAGAACGAACGGCACTCGACAGAGCTCCACATTTACTCTTTTATTATTTTTAATCCACTACTATATCGTCTCTCTTCACGACTAGTTAATTTTGTAACGAGTCATGTTGATGCAGAATCAGCTACCGACTTTTGTACGCTCATATGAACACATGTTCACTTAAAATCTCACACGGACTAGCAATTTAGCTTTTCAGTAGTCCATTCAGATTATTTCCCCCTATTTTATCCCTTATTTTTTTCACAAATCTTTTTATTTCATTTTTTCAGTCTTTTATTCTTATTTTAACTTTTTTCACTTTCAATGATTATTCTGCGAATGAGAAGGGTTCTGAGGACTTATATTTCAAGTTTCACGCCTTGTGCATCATTTCTACGCACACGTGTCTTTACACAATTACCAGGACCTCCCTCAGACTCTTTTTATCGATTTAATTCAGCTCTGCAATATCGAGTTGATTAAAATTTTAGACAATCAATTTTAATCCCGACTTAAAGCATTCCACTGTTGTAAGAAACTAAAAAAAATTTTAATTGCAAAAAATAACGAAATCGGATCAATAGAATAGAAAAAAAAAAGTAATGACCATTGAAAACTCAAGGAAAAAAATCACAAGCCAAAATTCCAATTATTTTTATATCCCCGATTATTTTCTTACATTGAGAGACAATTTTATTTAATAGTAATGAAATTTTATTTGGCTAATCCCAAAGAAAAATTTATTAAATGGACGTTCTAATTAGCAAATTGTCTAACTCCATTTTAGAGAGTCTTCTATTTGTATGAAAAAAACAATTAGTTCAAAAATTATTATCACTTTAAAAACCCATTTAATATCATTAATATCTAATAAATGTATAATATTTTGGTTTGAATAATACAAATAATTTATAATTGGACTATTGCTACATCAAAATGTTAAAAAATCACCCTCTAAAAAATAAGGAGTTAGACAAATTAGACCGTCGAAATATTAATAAAATTTCCTTAAATACTAATAAAATTTTATTAAATACTAATAAAATTTTATTAAATACTAACAAATTTTTCTTAGTTTGTAAAAGACGTCGTCTGTCATAAAGACAACATAAAAGTCAGAAGTAAACAAATAGGTTAGGTTAGGGTGTCTCGTTGAAAAATCTTAATATTATTTATCAAAAGATATTACTGTGAAAATATATTTGACTAAATTATAATTAATACAAATTTATGTTATGTTATGAAACATGAATTATGTATTGTAATTAAGCACATTTAACTTTTATATGTTTATATATCTTAATAAATTAAATTGATCAATATTAATTTTTTTTTGAGATTATTTGCTCACCGTCAAACTTTTGGAACAAGTACAAACTACGCGAATTTTGAATATTAAATACTAATAAAATTTTATTTATATGAAATATAATTTTATTAATGTTACCTAAGTTTTTTTTTTTCAAGTCCTAATAAACTTTTTTATTACTATTAAATAAAATTGTCTCTCAGTATAGTAATCCACCTCTAATCAAGTAATTTAATACTTTTCTCCAATTTCAATAACAGCAAAAATAAAACAGAAAAAAATCTTATATACAAACAAACAATTTAGCGTTTGTATTACGGTCAAATAACAAGCTCGTGAAATTATTGCGCTACGGATTTAATGTGGTACCAGTATAGTAATACAAGGATGCCGGAATTGTTTCATAATTATATTTGAGTTGTTTATTTTTTCCATATGATCTTAGGGTCTTCACTTACTACCAGAGGTAGAAACAAAAGTAAAGAATAAAAAAAAAAATAAATGAGAAGAGGATGAAGGTAATGTAATGCAAGAAATAATTCTCGTTTGCGACTTGAATCTCAAAATGTTGATCTATCCCGAGGCAGACCAGACTTGCAAGTCGTCAAGTTAAGTTGACTCCATGTATGTGTACATAATGTTGCTTTACTCAGATCAACACTCGAGTAAATTACGAGTAAAAGAGTCCATATCTACAGACAGTTTACTGTATACAGTAAGTCCGTTACGTGATTATCCTTCATGTCAAGTCTAACAGTATAAGTATTAAACCTCACACACATGTGTATTATAATATATAATACCTACAAGGAAAGTATTATATGGATTTTGTTACCTTCCTTAACTTGAATCATAATTTAACATCCTTCTTTCTTATTCTCGACTTAAACTCCTCAGCAGATCTTCTTCTTATCTGGTTATTTTGTAAACTTAAATTTTTTTTATTTTTATCCATAATACCTCCAGCGAGACATGCCATGGGCGTGTATGTTTGTTTAGCCTGGTCTTACCCTGTTATTAGGTACCATGTCCGCTTCTCCCCGCGCCTCGTATCGCTGGAGATCGAAAAGCCGTAGCCTCAGACTCTTACTCTTACTCTGGCTCTGTAGTATAGTACTACGGGTATTATATTATATCGTCAAGTGTAGACGCGTGAGGAGAACAACCGAGAGGAGATAGGATACACGATGTGCTGCCAAAACTCCGAGGAACAGATTTACTCTGTTATGTACTGGAGAAGACCAGATGACTGGAGCGTTTTGGTGTAGCCAGCTCCGATATAATATAATACACCTGATGGTTAAGCTAGTACATGCTGCTGGTATTGTGTGTGTACACAAGCCACGTAAAACCTAGTGCACCTTGTTTAAATTATGGATACCAAAAGTTAAACGAGTAAAAAGTTTAGTCAGGCGATTCTGAATATAGACTGCGATGGTTTAAGCTTTAATTTTTTTTTAGCGGAACGCGTCACGTGTTTTTTGTTGTTTTTAAAAGACGAGATGCGATTAAGATTCCTCACACGATTTATTGGCGTGCCAGTCATCCAGACAATTTTTGTCTTAGTAAATAATTGGTGAATTTACTTGAATTAATATTCCGAACCTTTATATTTATTTATTTATTTATTTGTTGATTTTAAAAGATTTCTTTTCTTTGGAAATATATAAGGCCTTTTATCAGATACAATCTTTATGGTGATTTAGAGAAATCGTTGGTACTAAATTTCTTGGATATGTCTTGAATATATTAACTTTAATACCTGCAATATTTCACAAGTAATGAGGCTTAGAGTGAAAACAAATTTTTATTATTGCTAACAAATATAACCGTTTAAATATTTAATATCATTAGTGTTGACTGTAATCGAAGATTTGTACGATGATTCAAATTTATTTTTAAAGAAAAAATAAATTTTTTATTTTAATTTAGTGTTTTTGTTTATCTAAACATAATGAAAACACGATTAAATTTATTAGATTTTTAATTTGGAATTTTTTTGAAATAATTTTTTGAAAAATTAATTATTAATTAGCAATCTTGCACTCACTATTATGTGACTGCCGTGATTTGTGAACTATAAAAAATTAAAATTTTGCTTTATTAAATAATGACTTTTATTAAATTGCACTGTACTTTCTTAAATATTGATGACACTGAAGTTGACCGACATTAGAAATTTTTTTAGAATTTTTTAGCAACAAAATTATTATGAAAAAAATTCAATAAAAAAATTCCACATGTGAAAATTAAAAAAACATTTTGGTGATAATTTTTAGAAGCATTTTTTTATTGTTATTGATTTGTAATAAAAATGAAAAAAATTGACAACTGTCAGCTAACTTCAGTATCATAAATATTGACGTTTTTGAAGATATAAGCTCATCCTGATGTTACACTCATGAAGAGCTTTCATTTGAGTACCCACATGCAATTTGATATATTTTTCATATATTCATATATATAAATATATAAAATATATGAAAAATTGATGTGGGTACTCAAATGAAAGGTCTCGATGAGTGTAATGTAGGGGTGAGCTTATATCTTCAAAAATGTCAATCATGCACAAGATACAAGGTCATTTCTTAATTATTGATATTTTTAAAGATGTAAGCTCTTCTTGATGTTACATTCATCAAGAGCTTTCATTTGAGTACCCACATGCATTTTGATATATTTTTCATATATACATATATATATATAATATATATAAATATATGAAAAATTGATGTGGGTACTCAAATGAAAGGTCTCGATGAGTGTAACATCGAGATGAGCTTATATCTTTAAAAATGTCAATGTTTCACAAGATAAAATGTCATTTTTTGATTATGTATCAAGAGATAGAACATTTTCAAATGCAGCCTAAATACTTATCATAATAAATTGACTATCGGTGAGAATGAAATAAAACCTTGAAAAGGCACAAATTCAAGTCAAGACCTTTGTAATCACACTAAATTTCCGTAAAAAAAATCGATTTTATTACATGACTATCCTGAAAACAAAATTTTTCTTATTCTCATAATAATATAGGTCATATTAGATTAAAAAAAAATATTCAAAACCAGGTGTACATATGTATTTTATATATTATCTCATACTTAACGACTTCTTTATTTAGCTGCTTTTATATAAACAGTATTTATAATTTTTCCGGTCTCATAAATTAAAGTAACAATACCGTCTCATCAGGGGTATATTATAATACTTCCGCACATAATTTATAAAGCACCCCGAGTAAATGGACCGGTTAAAGTCAATGACACGGAAACGAAATAAATAAGAATAAAAATAACAATAATAGACCCACATACCAGCAAAAAAGTAAATATATGATATTGACAGTAAGTAACAAAAAATTTATAGCTTTTTTCCAATTCAAGGTACATCAAGAATTATTATTTATTTATTTTTTGTGCCTTTATTTATCTTTTTGATCCACTGGGTCGTGCTGGCGGATGAGGGGAAACCGGTAGTATATTGTCCCGCCGTCTCACGATCCTCTTCATCGGTTGACAATGCTCCACTGATGATACAACTGGTATGTAGTGTGATTTTACGTTTAGTTCTGTGTACGTGGATTATAACCCGCGGGCTTACCAATTGAATGGGCTGAGGGTTGAGGGCTGGGGTGTCTGTTTACACGATATGCGAGGATGACACGCGACGAGAGCAAGTTCGCACGCGGTAAACTACTCTATTCCCGTTATATTAACCATTCCTTTATTTGTTCAATTTAACCGGTATTGTCAGCTATATTTACGCTCGTCTCCAGTCTTTTTGCTCACCCTCTCGCCCTCTCGGATGCTAAAAAATAACATTAAGTGCATTCATTCATTTTTAAAGAGTAAAGCCCTAGGGAGTAAAGTCGCGTGTTAAAAAACAACGACATCAATAATCACAAGAGGGTTCTAACCGAAATGTTTTTATTTATCATTTAATTAATTCTTCGCCGCAATCACTCCGTTTGTACATAATGTACTTACTCCGTAAGTACATTATGTAATCATCTGTAATTCCGCAGGGATTAGATAATGTCCCACGATCTTTTATGTACTTTACACTGGACTTTTATCGTCCGTCCCCTTTTTAATAATTCTCATGTGAAAATTAACAGAAGTGATTTATTTGGGGGAAAGTACCTACCATGTCAATTCTATTGTATATTACCACTTTAGGGACGCGCTTAAGGGGTTTTATGGTAATCGTAAATTATTAACAAGCAAAACTGTGATATTACATCAATTAATATTTTAATAAAATTCTTCTTATGGTAAAAATTAATTTTAAACTGAATAATTAGTAGTGATATCTGGTGATTCTTTTGAAATGCTGATAAAATAAATGTCTGGCTTTACGTACTGATGGTATGCAGTGAAGAGTTATCAGAAGGTCGTACTTTCCTTGATCTATACTGCCATCTTTTGGTATGATAGAGACACTGAAAGCTTTATTATTTTCTGACGTCGATAAATTTGAGTCTAATTTTTATTTTCCATAAAATTTTGTTGAATACAATTTCACTTTATGCTGATTTAAATTATTGATTGAATTAATAATTGGTATAGTGATTTACATAATTTATTGTCTACTTCCCTGATATCCTATTTATTATGGTAAATCATGGACACAACAACTCATAATAAAATTATTGATTGAATTTTAGTAATTTTTATGCCTTATCTGGTCTAAAAAGACGGGAGAAATTATAGAAGCTTTAAATAATAATGTAATATAATTATCCTTTCAATGGGCAATTATTTTGATTCGTATCTGTCATTGGTATATCATCTATGCCATTTATTTTCAAAATACGCATCGCCGCCTTGACAACTGACGCCGCGGGATGTTCTTCTTTTCCCAAAATCCAGACGTATTGAAAACTAAAATAAATGGAATATTTGAAGTATTTTTAATAATACTAAGCAAGGTATAAGTACCGTTTGTGGCCACTATGCCGTTTATGGCCATTTATTATTCAAATAAACGATAGAAATGAATTTATATTAATAAATCATTACAAACTCAATTTTTTTTAATATAAATTTTTTAAAACTCAGCAAAAATATGGTTATACTATTATAAATTATTATAAATTATTTCAACCCTGTTTAAAAATATTCAACGAAAAAATTCACTGTCATGAGATTTGAATTTTTTTCAATAATTCCAATTGATTTCAATTTTTCAGGACATATGTCTATTAGGTGGCGCAAAAAACCGATTATTTTATTTTTGAGTCTCGAGTGAAAAATGTTAGTATTTGATGTTTTAAGAGCCCCTCACCAAAGGACAGCTTAAAAAAAATTTTAAGAGGTCACTCCAAATTTTTAAAATTTCAAAATCGTCAAAATCGAATTTTTTAATTTTTTTTTTTCTCGTTACGGTATAATTTTATAGACTAAAAAATAAGTTTCTGAAAGTTTTCAGTTCAAAATTTAAATTTTGAAAGGTCGCTCATAATTTTTTTTTTTTTTTCTTTAATTAGTCATATCGCCGACTTTAAGTGTTGGGAGTGGTACGTTGGGGTCTTTTGGTTTGAAAAATCTTAACCTACGCGGTAAGGTCAAATTTCAACCAAGTTGGTTTCTAAGACCAGCTTGGGATTCGAACCCACGCCTGGCAGTTGATTAAAATAAAAATTATTAAATTAAAAAAAAAAAATTATATTTTCTATGTTGTGCTTGATTTTAGTTCATCTCGTGATGTATTTTTATCGATTATTGTACTAAATAAAAAAAATGCATGGAATTTTAATTTGAATAGTAAAAAAGTCGCTCGAAAAAAAAATCTAAACTAATGCACTAATAAATTGAAAAATTATGAGCGACTTTTCAAAATTCAAATTTTGAACTGAAATTTTCAGAAACTTGTTTTTTTTTTTAGTCTATAAAATTGTCCCGTAACGAGAAAAAAAAAAAAAAAAAAATTCGATTTTTGACGATTTTTGAAATTTAAAAAAATTTGGAGCGATATTTAAAAAAATTTTTTTTAAGCTGTCCTCTGGAGAGAGCTCTTAAAACATCAAAAACTAACATTTTTTAACTCGAGACTAAAAAAAAAAAAATAGTCGGTTTTTTTGCGCCACCCTAATGTCTATAGATATATAATTTGCATAGAGCGAATTTTTTTGATTTTTTTCAATGAATATTTTTAAACAGAGAAATGTTGACTGAAAAAAAAATGTTCTTGAATCAAGTATATAATTTTAAAGAGCTCAATATTCTTGGTTTGAGTAGAAAAATTCTTGATTTAAGAAAATTTTTCTTGATTTAAGGAAATTTTACTTAATTCAAGAATTTTTCGTCTTGATTCAAGTCAATTACCCTCTTCAGAATTATATACTTGGTTGAAGAATTTTTCTCTTGAATCAAGTTAATTTTTTTCTCTGTGTGCTAAGTTGGCCAAAAACGGTACCTCTACCCTATTTTACACGCTTTATTTTTATAATAAATTTATCTTACTGATACGAGTCATATTCTAAACAGCTCCAAATAGTCGCGAAACTACTGTAATCAGTACCGAGTACCCAATAAGGACTGATAACTTTATCAGCGTAAGCCGACGGAAATGCCATTTTAAGTTTACCACATTTTGATCCCTTTTCGCAATTTGCTGTATCAATAGTCGCATTACCTATCATCTGTTGATGAAATCGATTTCTGAGGTGACAAGATAATATTTAAATACAAATTTGGAAAGATATTAATATTAATAATAACATAATTAAATTAAAAAACAAATATACACTTACAATTCTGAATACATTTCATTAGTAGAAATCAAAAACCCGAATTCGTCTAACTTGTAGTTGACTCTGGTACATTTTCCATATAATTCGTAAATATTTGGAATGCTATGTCGCAATTCAAACCAATCCCCTTGATACTGACAAAGAAAATAAATTCAAATAAATAAATAAAATTTATTTGAAAAAAAATGAATATATATTTTTTTGAAAAAAATACGACTTACTCTTTTGAGGTCAAAATTTGATTTAACTTTTGGCTGAGGGCATTTTCCTATACCGGGTGTTTGCGACAAGACTCCACTGAGGAAACAGATGATTACGCATAAGCGCAACATATTTATAGAAGCAAAATTTTAGTATGTACTTTTTATTAAACCGAATATTTTTTTTATTTATCAGTATTTTTTTTTTAATAAGAAGTCTATTTAGTCGATTGTATGCAAACTGAAGTAAAGAAACTCATACGTAACAAACAATTATCAGTATGCTATCACGGAGAGCCTTTAGTTCTATAATTGCAGGGCTGATAAGCAATATAATTGCTTTGTAAATAATATTTTAAAATATACTCGTGAACTTATGTGTTTAATTACTTAC
Source organism: Cotesia glomerata (assembly GCF_020080835.1). Classification (NCBI taxonomy): domain Eukaryota; kingdom Metazoa; phylum Arthropoda; class Insecta; order Hymenoptera; family Braconidae; genus Cotesia; species Cotesia glomerata. The sequence goes on from NC_058158.1 coordinate 8,218,882, forward strand.
AGAGGAATACAGTAGGATTGAAAAACAAAATAATTATTCATTAATTAAAATGAAAAAAGTATATTATTGATAGAAAAATTTATTTTATTAAATATTCCAAATATTTGGACAATTATTTTGGTCAATTTTCACCGTAGGCCTCAATGGAAGGCTGTATTTATTGTAAACTTCTTCGGCGATTTGTTCGACATTTATTTTTGGTATTTTTTCTCTGGTAAATACGTAAGAGCCTGTTACGCTGAAATTTAATGAAAATAAATATTGAAAACGGGGAAAAAAAAATTCTAAAAATAATTAGATCTATAAATTTTTATGAGCTATATTTAAAAATAATAATTTATTATAAATACACTCACTAAAATGATCCACGATTTTCACAAGTCCAACAAATACAATAATTTTCGTAATCCGTTTCGAGAATCCAATATTCACGATACATTAATCCCAAAACAGGAAAATGAAAAGTTATTCCTAAGTTATGATCGTTAGTAAATGCTTTACCGATAAGTGTTGAATTATCTCCACCACTGAAATTTTGATGTAATAAATTTAATTTGGATAAAATTTTACACATAAGAAATTAATAAAAAAAATCATTCGTAATTGATTACACTGATAGAAAAAAACTGCAGTAATACCCACACTTACTTTAATACCTTATATTTTTACTTAGAATTATTTATTTTTATTTATTTTAAGTAAAAAAGTTAGGTTACACGCTAAAATTAGTTAGTGAGTAGCAATAAATCACTTGTTAAATACTACTAAATATTTATTTGGCGGAACTTAATGGACTTTAATAAATGATTTAGTATCTATTACTAAATATTTGGTAATGAAAGGTTTGTTACTAAATCATTTAGTATCTGTTACTAAATCTTATTAAATAGAACTAAATCCTTCTATCAGTATAAGAATAATTTCTTAACTCAAGAAAATCATTTTCTTTAAAATGGTATTCTTGGTTCAAGATTTTTGCTTTTAAGTAAAGTTAATTTTTTTATCAGTTTAGAGAAGCTTACATTGTAGGCAGGCCTGTGATGTACATTGTAGCTACTCCGTTTTGATCAGGTTTTTCAAAAAAAGATGTACTACATCTCACGTCATTGCTCCACAAATTTTCACTTCGACTGTATTCACGCCATTCTCCAGCATACTGAAATATATTTTTAAATGTTGAGAGAAAAAAAATATTGTGAAAACTGTATAGTTATTTAAATATTGTTACTCGTTCTAGATCAAGTCGTTGAATTTTTGGCGTCGGACAGTGAGAGAAATAAGTAAACACTCCGGAAATTAAACAAAATATAATAGAACTTAACAACATTTTAACTTTAATTACGCTTTAAATACACTTGAAGAATTAACGTCAGTGACTGAGTTTTAATGATTTAGAGAACTTTTTATTCGCTCGTAAATATGAGCTGATATGTTCAATAATATGCGAGATTGAAATGAGTATTATTGATAATTTGTCTAATCTAAAATATTTTATCTGAAGTCCGAATAATTTAATTGGACACACACACACACACATACACACATATATATATATATATATATATATATATATATATATATATATATATATATATATATATATATATAGACATAGTGACAACATCGCGGGGGTAGTCCGGGAAGCTTCCTATGACCTTAAAACGTCGAGATCTGATGAAAACTCGATTTTTGCGAAACGGGGTGAAAACAATAACTTCCCAATTTTTGAAAATCTTCGATTTTCTTAGCCGGAAGTTAAAAATACTTTGCGATATTTATTAATAAATATTAATAATTTTCGTACTGTTGTCATTAACAGCATCATTAATTTCTGCAAATGTTTTACGCGCTATTTTGTCTGGGTAGAAAAAACAATTTAAATTCGATGGAAAAGAATAAATTTTTCTTTCAAGAATTTATTAAGTTTATCATTGGAAGATTAATTGATGCTTCATAATTTCACGAATTGATATAACTTGAAAAGAATCACTTGTTAAATTTCACAATTTACATTTATATAAGCAAATAATTCAACATATTTGATTTAATTGTATGTACAAAATTAGTTAAATAAGTTTTAATTTGATAACATAATTTTATTTTAAGAATTCTTTCGAAATATCATCCCCGAATCTTAAATTTTATATTAAACTGTAATGCAAGAGTGCATAATTTAAAAAAAATTTATTAATTAAACAAATTTTAGGTCGGACTTTGGAGCATTAAGAATTTTAATTATTATATTTAAAAAAAAAATTGGAATATTTTTTTTTTATTGTAAATAAAGATCGTATTATTTATTTAATAATTTATTACAATAAAAAAATGAATCTTAAAATATTTTTAGTAATTTTAAAATGATTTTAAGGGCTATAAAAATAAAAATTCCATTAATTTGAGTGTTGAAAATATTTATTTATATAAATAATAAAAATTCATAGATTATTATATAGAATTATTTATTAATTCCAAAAAAACATAAGCTGTTAAAAATTTACTCGCAAAAATTGTAGTTAGCGAAGGCTTCGCAGCAGCTTGAAAGATCATGCTTTACCATATCCGGCACCGTAAGATTGTATTTAGCATAAGCCCTTTGTTTTATTTTTTCAATATCACAACTTGGCTTTTGCTTCCGTGAAAATGCCCAACCAAATTCATAGCTACGGAAGTTTATTTGGTAATTATAAATTTTCTTTTACAATATTAAAAAAATATATTAATAAATCTGCAAGCTTACTGTTTCTTTCCGTGCATTTCACAGCTATAAACTATCGCATAGTTCTTATAATCGGTGTCAAGAATTAAGTGCTCTTTAAAAATACTTCCCAAAGTTGGCAACCGATAAGTAAAGCCAGTTCCTTGATCGTTCGAATGTACCGTAGATATCATTGTGTTAGTAGCATGTTTTCTAAGCCATAAAAAAATTTTATTTTTTTTTATTTTTGAAAAAAGCTGGCAAAAATACATATCCATGTACGTCGCACATATAAAATATATACGCCACATTAGAGTGTGCCAAATTTAAACCTCAGTGATGGACCTCTTAAAATTGGAATTTTGAGTTCTATTTTTAACAGGAGTTGTGTTTGGGCATTTCCTGAGATATTTTGAGCGTAAGGGATTCATTTGATTTTCATATAATTTTTTAAGGAGGTTTGAGCGAATCTAATGTAAAAAATAATTTCTAACTTTGAGCTTTGAAATTAAGTATACGTATAAATAAATACGTCATTTATCTAATCCCAAAATTTAAAAAAGATTCACCGTTTAGTTACTTAGATATTAAATTTTAAAAATCACATATTTTATCTCCTTATACACGGGCTCTTATGGCGGACAAACTTTTGTCGAGACTTTAATTATTTATTTCAATATTAACTTCCCAACTTTAGCGGATAAAAAACTATACACAAGAAACTTGGATTATTGCAATATATAAAAACAATTTAATAATAATACATTACCGATATAATTTTTGAAATATTTAAAGTCAAATTTTATGTTTGTAACTCGTTTATCGTCAGCCATTTATTCGAATAAAGATTTGACAACATCGCGTCAACAGCTGAGAAAAAACCAAAGGATAGAAATATAGTTACAGAGAGAAAAATGTTTAACTCACACACTTATCCACGTCTCTGTAATGGGTATAATCAAACGCACTATTGCCAAATCTGTTTATTTATTCCGGCAAGTAATAAATACCAGAGTCATTTTATTGCTTTACTTTATTAAATAAGTAAAAATCATAAATTATTAAATTGTTTAAATTATTTTAAATTAAAATAAAGAATTTTGACGAATATTAAGAAGCCTCTCTTACGGGCTATTGCTCACTTACTTCCGCGCATGACTTTATTTGTTTACTTTACTAGTTTATCAATGATTTCTCAAAAACTATGTTGTACGGAATTCCAAAATTTCCCGAGTCAGAATAATGAATCTACATAAGTCTACATGAACCTACATGAGCCTACAGGACAATTTTTAATTGTTTTAATCGATATTTTTATCTTTAATTGTTTTGATTGATCAATATAACCTCACAGAATATACTCATACCAATATTAAATAGTACAATACAAATGAATTTAAATAGTAACTAAAAAATTATTGACAAAAAAACTTAAAAATTCAATTTATAAATTGGATAATATCGATCAAAACAGTCGAAAATTATCCTGTAGGCTCATATAGATTCATGTAGGCTCATATAGGTTCATTATTCTGACTCGGGTTTGTAGGGTAATTATACATCTATTAATCTAAGTAATATTAGTTTTTCGTGAAATTCTTAAAATTTATTCTTCAATACAAAAATAATAAAACTTCGCGGTTTTCTCTCTCTTTTCCCATACCGCCTGTGTAAAAATGTCATTTTCAATTGCAATTATCTTCGGTTAGACGTGGTAAATCGTCTCTAAATTTCAACAGCGTGTGTATTATGTATTTAAATACTTCTGTACGGAGTTAGGAAAATTTCTTGAATTTTTGCTTTTTGGGCCCAACTACTTTAACAGGACTTTTGTTTGGCCAAATTTTAAAATTTTAAAATTTCACCAAAACTGCCTAAACAAAACTTCTGTTAAATAATTTTATGATAATCAAATAAATCCCTTACGCTCAAAATATCATAGGAAATGCCCAAACACAACTGCTGTTAAAAGCGGAACTCAAAATTCCAATTTTAAGAGGTCCATCACTGAAGTTTAAATTTGACACACCCTACTCAGTAAAAAATTTTGACGCAAAATTTTTTACTGTGTACGCCACATACTTTTTTTTTGTCCCCGTATATGCGACATATTTTTTTTCAGTACGGAAGATGTTATTAAATAATGAAAAATAAATGCAAGATATAATTACATGTTCGATCGACTTTTGTATGTTAGTGTGGAGTGATTACCGTAGGGCTTGCTCCAGGTCAATTTATAACATCTATCAGAATTATCGTAATTGTTTTTGCTTCGTTGAATTTCATACCATGATCCGGACATCTAAAAAAAATTTTTTTTTAAATTATTATTACTATAAATAATTAATTAATATAAACGATGACGTAATTTATATTTATTCAATTAAAAATACTCAAACTCACTTTGTGGAAGTCAATTGGGTTCACCTTTATGCAAGGACAAGGACCGCAATCTGGATGTTTAGGTTTCACGTGAGACGATGACTGAGCGTGGGAAGAAGCCGACGCTGACGAAGAAGCTCCTGCTGATGAAGAACCTCCGCTTGAGGGTGAACCATTGTAATTAGTGGCCAATGCACCAGCAATCAACCACAACAGAATCGGAGCAGTCAACATTTTGGAAATAATCATCTCTTCAGTAATTTCAACGAGTGATTATTTGATATTAACTGATGTACTTAATATTTATACTTAATTAACGTCCATCCGCTCGGTTAAAAATTATATTTATTCAATGATATCAATACGAGCGGAACGTTACACTGAAGTATATGGTAATGTATTAATTATTAAAGTAAATGTTGCATGTTTTAAACAATAAACTATTGAAAAGATAATTTATATGGCATCAGCGGCTCATAATCGATTTTAAATCGCGTCAAATATTATGCATACATGAAAAAACAAATTATACATTGTTGCAGTCCTGTTTGAACTAATTTCCAAACAAGATATGGTTTTCGAAATATACTCAGTTTATTATTTCAGAACTGCTTTAATTATTATTATTATACAGTATAATTTTTATTAATATTAGTTATAAATGCGATAAGAAAATATAAATTTAGCATCGGAATATTTCGTAATTCTGATATTTAGTGTGAGTAATGATGGCCAAAAAGAAATTAAATTTATGATAACTTATTAAGAAATAAAAATCTGTAATTGGATTTTAAAATTTGCTTAATAAAGTATATCATCAGGACTGAGAAGCAAAAACCTTCTTAAGTAAGCAATGTTTATACTTAACAGATTTTAATTTATAAAAATAGCTGCAAAACTACTTTTTATATTTTTTTTTTTTAGAAATTTTTTTGACGGTGACGATTAAGGAACATAACAATTTTTTTTTTAATTTGTTTAAAGTCGCATAAACTATTAAGGTCATGAGCGACTACGGTAGGGGGTAAACTTTTTGAGATTTGAACTCGTCTTTATTTTTTGGGCTGAGCAGAATAATACACTTAAATATTGAAAATGTTCATTGGTGTACGCCGGACTCGAACGCGGTCCAATGCTTTGGTAAGCAAGGGCCGGATCCGATAGGGCTACTGCGCGCCTCTCATAACAATTTTTTTTTTTTTTTTTTTTTATTTAATTTAATATAGATTACATAAAGTTTTACCAGAAAATATTTAACATTAAAAAAGCTATCAGTTTTGGTTAAAAAATTTCTTCCTTGACGATCGCATCGATTTCTCTTATACCAATCTATCAAATCTTGGATCTATCTTATATGATAGTTTTTCTTCATTATCTCGAATGCTATCCTTAATTTTTTCAACTTTTTAATCAACCCGTTGGTTATCAATAAAATTACTGTAATTCAGAAATTTATGTTTTACACTTTACTTATTTTAAACAATAAAGTATTATATTACCAGAAGACAAATTAACTATAGATAGGCATTCTATAGATAGTTAAATAATTGAAATTTTTTGTTCGAAGTTATATAAATTTTATTGTTATATACACGGTAAAAAATTTTGCGTCAATGCGTCAAAAAATTTTGTGTTAAAAATTTTTATGTTAAATATTTAACACTTGTTTGTGTTAATTTAACAAAATAAATGTTAAATTTACGTATAAAAGTGTTAAATAAGTAACACAAAAATTTAACACAAAATTTTTTGACGCAATGACGCAAAATTTTTTACTGTGTAGCAAATGAAAAAATTGAATTTCAAAAATAAATTATTTCATTACGGATAAATATATTAAGTGATGGGTTTGAAATAATAAAGTTTTTTCCAGTTAATATTAATAATAATATTTATTTAATAGGAATGCTCATTACCAAAAAATATATTTGCCTTACATTTGAAAATTAAATAGGACGATTATTTTAATTCGTGAAAAAAAAACCTTGTTGAATTCAGATCTCACAGATTTTTCATGACTTTTTTACGTAGAAATAATCACTCCTAATATAATATTCGGTGAATAAAATTATTAACAGTTTTTGTTGTCGAGTCTGCTCATTGTTGGGTATGGGATGTTGTAATTGTTGAATGCTTCTTGAACCTTGGGCCAGACAGCAAATAAGGGCTCAGGTGATTTTGTGAGGACACGGGTGAATGACATTCTGAAAAACGAAAAAAGTCCAGTAAAGAATGGGAACAATAATGACAATATTACTCAAATTTTCATTAATATTAATTCAACTTACGGTCCATTTGGTCCATCAATACACGTGTATATGACCAGGTAGCTGACGTAGTCACCTCCAATAATGTCACGGTCTAGGGTGACTCTTCCCAAAATTGGCACATGGTATTCGTCACGCAATTTGTTTGTCTCCGTGACGGATACGTTCTCGATGATTTCTACGGTCTCGTTGAGTCTAAATTATAAAATAGAAATAAAATAATTTTTTACTACAATAAAGTATAGCTATAACTATAAATTAGTAATAAATAATTTAAATTATTACTGGGTTGACTGAGCAGTGAAGACAGCATAGGGTCGGGGTACATTGGAGTTAGTGTACCATAAACTCAAGTAACATTTCAGAGTTTCATCTAAAACTGCATCATCTTGGGCGAACACATACCACAAACCATCAATCTAAACATAAAAGTTTATTATCGAATAATTATATATTATTTATAGCATAAAAAATTGAAAAAAATACAAGATAATACATACTTTCTCCAATTCAATTGGTTCTTGACGGTATATTGCGGGACAACTTCCAGAGCCATAAGTGTAACCACTGTTAGAGCCAAAATAGAAACCAGGAGAAGTTCCGGGTGCAGAAGTGGCGCCATAACCGGAGTTAGAACCGTAGTTAGGAGAGGAGTTGGAGCCATAAGAGGAATTTGAGTCGGGACCGGAGTAATAAGCGTCACTAGGATAGTAACCAGAATTGGCGTCAGAATAGGAATTAGAATTGGAACTGGAGCCAGAACTGGAACCAGAATCGGTGTTATAGAAACCAGGGTAGTAACCGTAATTGGCGCCAGAATAGGAATCAGAATTAGAACCAGAATAGGCACTAGATTCAGAATTGGAGCCAGAGCCAGAACCAGAACCGGAATTTGAACCAGAACCAGAAGAGGAACTGGAGCCAGAATTGGAACCAGAATTGGCGTTATAGAAACCAGGGTAGTAACCGTAATTGGCGCCAGAATAGGAATCAGAATTAGAACCAGAATAGGCACTAGATCCAGAATTGGAGCCAGAGCCAGAACCAGAACCAGAATTTGAACCAGAACCAGAAGAGGAACTGGAGCCAGAATTGGAACCAGAATTGGCGTTATAGAAACCAGGGTAGTAACCGTAATCGGCGCCAGAATAGGAATTAGAATTAGAACCAGAAGAGGCACTAGATCCAGAATTGGAGCCAGAGCCAGAACCAGAGCCGGAATTGGAACCAGAACCAGAAGAGGAACTGGAGCCAGAGTTGGAATCAGAATTGTCGTTATAGAAACCAGGGTAGTAACCATAATCGGCGCCAGAATAAGAATTAGAATTAGAACCAGAAGAGGCACTAGATCCAGAATTGGAGCCAGAGCCAGAACCAGAACCGGAATTGGAACCAGAACCAGAAGAGGAACTGGAGCCAGAATTGGAATCAGAATTGGCGTTATAGAAACCAGGGTAGTAACCATAATCGGCGCCAGAATAAGAATTAGAATTAGAACCAGAATAGGCACTAGATCCAGAATTGGAGCCAGAGCCAGAACCAGAACCGGAATTAGAACCAGAACCAGAAGAGGATCTGGAGCCAGAATTGGAATCAGAATTGGCGTTATAGAAACCAGGGTAGTAACCATAATCGGCGCCAGAATAAGAATTAGAATTAGAACCAGAATAGGCACTAGATCCAGAATTGGAGCCAGAGCTAGAACCAGGACCGGAATTGGAACCAGAACCAGAAGAGGAACTGGAGCCAGAATTGGAATCAGAATTGGCGTTATAGAAACCAGGGTAGTAACCATAATCGGCGCCAGAATAAGAATTAGAATTAGAACCAGAAGAGGCACTAGATCCAGAATTAGAGCCAGAGCCAGAACCAGAACCGGAACCAGAAAAGGAACCGGAGTCAGAATAGGAATTAGCACCAGAACCAGAATTGGAACTAGATCCAGAATTGGAGTTTGAGCCAGAGTAAGAAGAACTCTGAGCAAAAGCTCCTGCTATCAGCAGAAATAGGATTAATGATGGATACATTGTCTTTCGAATAATGTAATCGGGGGGTTTTTTTTTAAATAACCTACCGTTGTCCAGTTTTCAAACCTTATATATTCGTAATAATTCACTTGTTCAAATATATTCATATAATATCAAATTTAATATTCTACATAATATGACGTTGTATGTCAATAATAAAAATTCAATATTGCATATCTTGCATTTGAACTAATAAAAGATAATATTTGGATTGAGAATTTTATTCATTTCACAGTGATTTCGAAATTCATACCCAAACATTTTTTATATATCGATAAACATTAGGTTTCACGTGATATTAAAAATATGCTATTTCATCACGTGTGAATTCATACGAAAAAATCTGCTTAAATCTATTCATTTATTTCTATTTGGTTATAATTATCTGTTAACTCATGCAAGAAAAATTTTAATGCAATTCAGATTTTAGATCCTTACATAACATGTTTTTTTATAAAATTGAATATACTTACATGTTAAAAATATAATTAGCTATCTGAAATTATTGATATTGCCGCTTTGAGGTTCAATATTTGATAAAAAAATATTCACGTGGAAAAATTTAAAATAAAATTCCCAGTAATGTTTAATCTATTAGAAAAATCAAATTTTATGGCGCTTAAATCAATGAACTATTATGAGTAATGTTTTTTTCTTTTTTATTTAAATATTTAAATACAAATAAAACATTATTATTATCGTGATAGTAGTCAAAATTTTTTTAAGTACTAATTAAATTTATCACATGATAATATTTTATGAAGAAGAAGTTAAAAACAGTTTTGGTTATTGATTATAGTGAAATGTGGTACTTCCAAACCATTTCTGTAGAAAGCACGTTCTAATATCATTTTAATATTAAATGAAGGGTTTGGCTCTCGTGTTAATATCCAAACTTTTTCGTGACTAAAAAAATGAATTTAAAAGATAGATGATAAATAGTATAAAATTATAAGAATTTTAAAAATTTTACTGTACTGATCATCTCCAACAATCCGCAATAGTAAGATACAGCATGGCTTTGATAATCTATATCGAGAACTGTGTGTGTTTCGTATATTTTTCCCAAAAATGGTAAATCGAAATAAAAACTCAATCCGTTATCACTGAGTATACGAACTTCACCCACAGTTCTTGAAAGTATGTTCGTCCTAGAAAATTGATATGCACTGATAGAAGGATTTCTTAGTATTTATAGTATTTCTTACTATTTAAGAAATGATTTCTTAAATACAAAGAAATCTTCTTAAATGCTAAGAAATCTTTCTATCAGTGTGATATAAAGAATGCAAAATAATACACGGAAAAAAAGATGATTTAAAAATTGCATCACTAATTATGTAAAAATCCGATTGTACGAGTGGCGTTAGTTTTGGTTTGAGGTGATACAAATATTGTATCACCGTGATGTAGATTCCACATCACAGTGAAGTAAATTATGAGTGCGCTGCACGCATGCGCCTGAATATTGTATAGGTTATATTTGTTGTTGATGTTTTGTATCGTCTGTATTTTTTTATTTATTAAAAACTTGTTATAAAAGAAAACGTGAAAATAACATGGGCGATGACTTTGTATGTTCAATGCTAAAAGAATATTGTCTTGAAAAATTTATTTCAAGGTTTGAGGGTACGAATATTACCGTCAAGTTAGTCCCATTTAAAATACATTAGATACAAAAAAAGTTTGGAAAATCCAAAAGTGCATGCCTCATAACGCTCAATCATTTTTTAAGAAAAAAATTAATTGTATAATTAAGTAAAAAAAAAAAAATTATAATTAAGTAATTTCTTACAGAGTATTTTTTATTTTTTTTTTAAATATTGGCGCCCTTTTTTCTTGTCATTTGCGCACGCAGTCTAAAAAAATCTAGCTTGATCAAGTGGCGCCAAAGTTTTCACATGACAAATAAGAAAAGTTCGTTTGGCTTTGTACGGTTGTATCCGTGAATTTTAATAAAAATTCAATTTAAAAAAAAAATACATAAGCTAGGCCACTGATATGAAATACGGACCCAGTTCATCGAATTCTTTAACTAATAAAAAATGTCCGGTTTTGAAATATCAATTTGTTCGGGAGTAATCGTTGGTACATCCAAAATGGGGTGACATCCCGACGTCCACGTAAAATTTTTTTCAAAACGTTTTTTTTTTTCAAAATAGCAACATGAAATGATTTTAGAAAGTAAAAGATGGTTTAATTTAGGTGTTTTCTCCGTGTATATCTACTTATATTATTGAATAAGTGTAATATGGTTGTGATAGAGGCATTTAAAGATCACAAAATTGCTTGATCTTGACGAGTCGAGTATAAAGCACAACCTCACGCGCTTCGCGCTATGAGGCGTGCAATTGTATCACCGGGTGGCGTAAATTTAGCATCATCTCTGTTGACTTCACAGGTATATACCAGTATGACGTCGGACAGATTCCAAAATGAAATATGTTGTTGTGACTTTGTTGATAATCACGCCATTCGCTAACATACTAAAAGATAATTTTTCAATTTTTCTGTATATATATATATATATATATATATATATATATATATATATATATATATATATATATATATATCAATGTAATTTTTAAGTTTCTGTAATACTATAAGTAATATTTTATAATTACTCTATATAAGTCAACTTCTCCTCCTCCACGCGGGACTGGGCAATCTGAAGAGTCTTGTGCATATAAAAAGTTTGTAGCAATTAAACAAAAAATAATAAGCGTACTTAAAATTTTCATTATTAACCTTAATTAATTAAAAAAAATTTTTCTAAAGCCAGTACCACCATAATGAAGTTCAATCTGACATGTGAACCATTGGAAGGTGGTATATATGTTGATGGCTTTAAATAAATAATGAAACATAAATACCATAAATTATGATTTTATTTACGATGAAAATAATCTGTAGCAAAAGAATTCTTAGAAATTATTGTTGTGGATTTTTAAATAAACACATAAAGTGAGTCATACTATTATTGTTGTAAAATAATCTCATTGCATTGCTAGTTGATTTTTATTTAAAAATATTATTTATGTTTGTGAATAATTTTAATAAATATATTTTTTTCCTTGTTATTAGTGCGTCAAATGAGACACACCAGCACCGAAATTTACAAGTTTATCGACCTGGAGTGTAATTACTGATTACGTTAGCCATCCAGTAAATTAACTCATTACTGTAAAGTTCAATTAACATCCATCGGAATTGACGTGTTTTTATTACCACCATAAATACAACGATCCATAATAGAATTTTTAAGACAGAGATTGTGTAAATTAAAATAATTTGCCAACGTCATAATTAAATATTTAATCGAATTAATTAAATTACACACTTATTCATATGTAAAAATTCAGATAATTTATTACTGTTTCTATACATTTTATTACTCATTAGTTATTCATTTTAATAAAGAAAGTTTATATTTAACATCGGTAAGTATTAATATTTCAAGAATATTACATATTGACTTTTTATGTTTTAATGAACTTTATAAAAAAAAATTTTAAAAACAATTTTCTTGTTCGACTTTAATCATAGCTGGCATTTCTATTTTTTGAAAATTGTACACATTTTGAGCTATTGCAGTCATGTTTAAATCAATCTGTCGGGTTCGGGTGTAAATAACTCCTTCAATTACCCTAAAAATCATACAAAAGGGTTTATTATAATTATTTTCTTACATATCTATTAAAAATCATAATTTAAAAACTTACGGTTTGTCTCTATCGACTTTGCAAGAATAAACTATTGAATAAGTATCATAATCTGTAGCAAGAATCCAAAACTCTAATTGAACTGTACCTACCGCCGGTACATAAATTTTGTTGATTATTTTATTATCTTCGATGTATGCTTTCGATGTAACTTCTGAAAGACTGAAACTTCTAAAATAAAAAAATTTTTTCAAATTAGTTTTGTTGCTAAATTAAATATGAATAAATTTGTTTTATCGATTTATGATAAAGTTGATTTTACATTTCTGAAAATTCGCTTATTATTACTGTTGAGTTCCCGTTTTGATCAGGCTTGCTCCAACTGGCTCTTGAGCATTTAGTCAAGTTCATACAGTCACTGCAGCTTCGCTCATAAGTGTACCATGTTCCAGCGTACTAAATAAATTACACGTAAAAAAGAAAACTCGAAAAATTACAGTATAAAATGTAAAATCAGTCCCGTCGTAATCAAAACTAGAAAAATTACAGTTTGAAATAACATTTTTCTAAATTCAATTTTTTAATAATTACAATCTGAAACTGTAATTTTTCCAGTTTTCATCACGAAGAGCCACGTTGCATTATATGCTGTAATTTTTCGAGTTTTCTTTTTTCTGTGTATAATTAACTTTTATTCGTAAAAACTATCTATTAAAATTGATAATTAAATATTAAAAATTTTTTTTTATAATTTTACCCGATCTAAATCAAGTAATTCTACTTGTGGCTTTTGGCAGTCAACAGCTTCGGCCATAAGAATTTGGATTTCAAAAATTAGAAAAAAAATAATTTTATTTCTAAATTCTAACATTATGTATAAATAAATTTGTCTGTATAGTAGTTAAGAATTCATTAAAATTTATTCTTTTTATACATTTTTTCTTTTTTTAAGATAAAAAAAATGTATAAATATTTAAATTTACAAAATAAATGAAATTTTAAAAATACATTTTAGAGATAAATTTTTAAAAAATACATTAAACATAAAGTCTGTTTACCTTTTAAAAATATTTTAGCAGAAATGATTTATTTTATAATAAATATTTCTTTTTTTAATTTTTTAAATGTATTGGCTTACTCCAACAAAACTGATTGAAAATTAAGTAATATAAAGTAAATTTATGATTAAATTTTGATATAAAAGAAAGGATAATAATAAAAATTAATAATATTAACTATTTAATTTATTAATTTTTTATACAAGAACATTAATAAGTTATTTTTTTTGTGATAATTAAACAAACTAACAACAATAATAAACAAAAGGGAATTTTTTTAGTAAAGATAATATTTTTCCTTTTTTAAATTTTAAATTTTTAGATTTACAGGATAACAATTTCTATTTTTTTTTATTAATCAAAGATTTATGGGCAATTTGTAGTGTCAACAGCTTCCATTTCCAAATAAGGGATATTTTTTTCTCTTAGAGCATTTTGAAATATTTCGTTGTAATAATTAAAACCAAGGGTGTCGTTCAATTGTCGAAACTTGAGCCAACCGTAACTGGTACTGAAAAGCAAGAACCGGCCGATTAGTAATTTATTGTAGTTATTATATTTGTCAGTATTAAAAAAGTTACCATTTAGATCCTTCACATTCACAGCCGTATAGTACTAAATAAAGTTCATTAACAGACTTGATAACGTAAACACTTGTTGAATTCAGTCCGAAAATAGGTAGATGATTCGTTGTGTTAAAAAAATTTCCATTTATCTTACCCTTTCCCCATATTGAATAGTATTCGTTATCCCTAAGTAGGAAAATATCAGTAAGTTAAATTGTAAGTAACTTATAAAGTTTTTTTTCATTCCTTTTATGCATTAACCCCATAATTACACAGTAAAAAATTTTGCGTCAAAAAATTTTGTGTTAAAAATTTTTATATTAAATGTTTAAGACTTTTTTGTGTTGATTTAACAGAATAAGTGTTAAATTTACACATAAAAGCGTTAAATATTTAATACAAAAATTATAATGTAAAATATATTGATATATAATGTATTATTTTTAACTGACTAATTGTTACAAAATGATGTAACGAATAAATCAAATTATTACAATTAAATCGAAACGATTTTTTTCCTAAAAAGTACAAGATTAATGCAAAAAGACGACACAGAAATGTAAAAAAATAATCTAGATGTAAATAAATTTATCTAGTACTCTGTAGATCGTGCCGAGTAAATAATTTTATATTCTTCCGGAGCAGTTAACGTAAAATTCACTTCCTGACATTTCATTTCCTTGTCCGAAATAGTTTTACTTATCAAAACATCGCGCCAACGCCCCATAAGCTGTAAAATAAATTTTTTTTCTGACAAATTAAACTGTAATTATAATTATAATTTTAACAAAACATTTGACTTGTAAAAATAATACTTACCTTTTCATTATCAAAATTCTCGGAAGGGATTTCAATACAAAATCCATTGCCAGAAGATTGAGCAAAAGCTCCACCAACGAAGCAAAGAAAAATAAAAATATTCAACATATTACTAAAGAATTTTTTTTTGGTTTCTTTTGAGCGCCTAAGAAGTGTAACTGACAGAATCGGGTAAAGTATTTTTCGTTTTTATTCGCTTCGGTTTAATATATTCAAAATTTTATGAAGCGTAAAATATTGTTAAAAAAAAATATGTGTGTGTGTGTATCAGAGTACACAGGTAAGAAGTGGAACTTTTTTATGACATATCATTTTTTTACAATTTACAACTTCACAGAAATTGGGTAGATGAGACTTAAGAAAAAAAAATTTTTCCGAATTAAATTAAAGCTATTTTAGTATTATAGACATGCATACAAATAATATAAGTAATTCATTTTATCATTGTTCTTATCTGTATTATTAACCCCCACGGAAATAATATATATTTTTGATATATTAAAAATATATGTCATTTTATATTTTGAATATAAATAAAATATATTTATTTTATACGTGAAATATATAAAAATATATTTCACGTATATTTCAAATGTATTCTAATTACAGTACTTTTGGCCGTTTTTTGTGTATAAAAATATATTTCTGATATAAGAAAAATATACGCAAAATATATTTTTTTTGTATGATAAATATAAATGTCGAATATATAAAAAATATACTCAGAATGTATTTTAAGTATAAGCAGCTTTATATAATAAAAATATTTTCCTGACTATATTTTTTATATATTTTAAATATAATTAAAATATACGTAAAATATACTTGAAGTCTATACGACAAAATTGACAGTCCGAGATTTTGAACTGTACAAGAAACTGGCCTAGTTTAAAGTTTTCCGGAACAAACATTGTAACCATGCACTTGCAAATGTTCTCAAGTTAACGAAATCCAAAATCTCGGGCTGTCAATTTTGTTCTATAGACTTTAAGTATATTTAAAATATATAAAAAACATAGTCTGGAAAATATTTTCATTATATAAAGCTGCTCATATTTAAAATACATTCTGAGTATATTTTTTATATATTCGACATTTATATTTATCATACAAAAAAAATATATTTTGCGTATATTTTTCTTATATCAGAAATATATTTTTTATATACAAAAAACGGCCAAAAGTACTGTAATTAGAATATATTTGAAATATATTTTTATATATTTCACGTATATAATAAATATATTTTATTTGTATTCAAAATATAAAATGACATATATTTTTAATATATCCAAAATATATATTATTTCCATGGGGGAAGAGAATAAGCGAAATTTCGTGGCCAGTGCCATATTTATATGATAAAATAGGTTATTATGGTTAAATTTGGTATCGTTGGAAAAGTTTTGACCTGGAGTTGTGCCTTTTTAAGGTCTCATATCATTTTCACCAATAGTTAATTTATGATGATAAGTATTTAAAAAATCGATAATGCGTATAACGTCGAATTCAGTAGGACCTGATAAGTTTTCAATTAAATCATATAAATGTACATTGTCATTCCTACTGCCGCTAATTACAGAATTATTTAATAAGTCTTTGTCTACGGGAGTGTTTCCGATAGAATGGAAGTTGTCACATATCATACCCATTCCAAAGAAACCTAATGCCTCTGATTGTACTGATTATCGACCTATATCATTATTATCTAATTTGTCAAAAGCATTAGAACGGTGTGTGCATGATCAAATTGTGAGATACATTAATGACAATGATTATTTGGATAAATATCAGACCGGCTTTCGAGAAGGTTTAAACACTCAGACTGCGGTAATAAAATTTTGTGATGATGTACGACTAGCGATGAATGAATCTAATATAACCATAGCTGTACTCTTTGATTTAAGTAAAGCGTTTGACTCGGTAAACCACAAAAGGTTATTGCATAAATTACAATTTATGAACTTCTCTGATTCATCAATAGATTGGATTAACTCTTACTTAACTCAAAGAAGACAGTCGGTCTATTTCAATGGTGATGAGTCATCTTGGAAGGATATTATAAATGGCGTACCTCAGGGTAGTGTGCTTGGACCCTTACTCTTTTCTTTATATATTTCTGATCTTGCGAAACGGTTAAAATGTAAATATTTATTTTATGCAGACGATCTAATTATATATGCTTCATGTTGCCCATCGCAAATTAATGAATATGTTGCTATGTTGAATAATGAGATAGAAAAAATTGTTGATTGGTGCAATTTAAATTGCTTGAAATTGAATGCTACAAAAACTAGTGCTATTATACTAGGAAGTAGGCAGAGAGTTAGCAGTAATTTTTGTAAAAGTGCCCAAAATATAATTGTCAGTAATCATGTGATTCCATATGTACAATCAGTTAAATACTTGGGTTTGATAATTGATAATACTCTATCGTGGGAGAATCAAGTTGTAAGCGTATGTATTCGTGCGATGAAAACGCTAGCGCAACTAAAAATTAATAATGAAATTTTTAATGAACAGTTACGCATAAAATTGGTTACGACCTTGATTTTTCCCATCTTCGATTACTGCTGTGCTGCTTATACAAACATCTCAGGCAAATTACAGCATAGATTGCAGCGTAAAATAAACTCATGTATAAGATATATTTTTAAAATTTCGAGATTTGAGCACACTACTCCGTATTATAAAAAATTAGGCTGGTTAAAACTTGATGTTAGAAGAGATTATTTCATAGCTTGTTTATTTTACAAAGAAATTAAGTTAAATTACTGTCAATTATTTAAATCGAATTTAGAATTTCTGCCGATTGTGCTAAGGAGAGGTGACGTCAGGAATGATTATCTACGTCTGCCAAAAAGTAATTGTGCAATTTATGAAAACTCTTTCCTAATTCATGGTATAAAAGTTTGGAACTCGTTACCGGCCGAAATTACATTAATTGACAATTTCGAACAATTTCAGCAGGCTTGCTATGACTTCTTCTTACAATAAATGTTAATGTTATTATTTCTCTGTTAATATGTTATTATTTTAAGAATTAATATGTTCTTACTTTTAATAATTTAATATCAAATATTTAAATTGTATTAAAAACACTGTATCAAATGTATACATGTAAATGATAAAATTTATGTATTGTTGATGGTCCTGAAGGAGCTTAGAACTCTAGGATCAAATAAATTTTTCTATCTATCTATCTATCTATTTAGGCTAAATTTGAAAATGCTCTATCTCTAGATACATAGTTAAGAAATGACCCTGTATTGACCCTAGTGAACTATTGACGTTGTTAAAGATATAAGCTCATCCCGATGATACACTCATCAAGACCTTTAATTTAAGTACCCACAACAATTTTTCATATATTTATATGTATTATATATATGTATAGATGAAAAATATATGAAAATGCATGTGGGTACTCACATGGAAGCTCTTGATGAGTGTAACATCGAAATGAGCTTATATTTTTAAAAATATCAATAGATAAAAAAGTACAGTGCAATTTAACAAAAGTCATTATTTAATAAAGCAAAATTTTATTTAATTATAGTTCACAAGTCACGGCAGTCACATAGTGACTGCAAGGTTGCTAGATATAATTATTGTAATTCATTAATTATGATCTTATCGTCATTACCATTGTTGTCATTTTTTAGATTCTGCCATTATTTAATCTAAAAATTAATTAATCAGTTTACAAAAATTATATAAAGAACTTTAATATTCATATTTCATGCCATAACTTAGTAAAAATAATTCAAAGCAGATATTTAATAACTTACTCAATTACACAAGTTATGAGTAAATAATTGGAATTATCTATTCAAAGTAATACAATTATTTGATGACAGTTAATCTTGTAGACATGCAATGATTTTATAGAATCCAACATGAATATATAAATCATTAGAAACGAATAATTAAAAAATATGTACATTAATAATGCTTACTTGATTTACTCTTTACGGCGCTATACTGAACTTTGATAAAAAAAAACAACATGGCGCGTATAACATGCAGTACTGCACGGAAAAAAATTTCGTTCTGATAACCTAACTGTAGAGTTACCACAACTATACACAGTTTACTATTCGTTGTAGAGTTACAGTAACATAATGTTATTTAGTTCTGATAACTCAATGTTGTTGAGCTCTCAGAGCTCTACGTGAGCCAAACGGTATAGTTGGGAGCGCTCTACGTTGAACAGTTTTACTAAATTTTTATTAAATTTCGTTAGAACAGTTTTGTATTTATGGTTTTTCAAGGTTCATTTGCAGTGACTGTTAATTTAATTTATTAGTTGAATATATTGTGATAAGTAATAAGTTATCGGAATACATTAAAAAGACCTCATTTAACACAAAATAAAATTTGTTTTCGTTTATTTATCTTTTCTTGTGCATATACGGTAGTGATTTTATGTCCAATATTTATTGATATAATTAAGAAAATAAGATAATTTTGTGACGACCATATTTTTATTTTACAAATAATTTTTATTTGTAATATAAGTTCTATTATTATTTTATTTCTATTATAATACTATTCTTATTTGTCATATACAATTATTGTTGGCAATATAAATTCGTTCTGCCGAATTTATTTATTAAATTATCAATGCTAAATTGTAAAAAAAAAATTACTAAGCAGACTGCCAAAAATTTGTTATAGTCTCAGAACGATCCTGTAGAGTTGTGAGAGGTAAATAACGTTTAGCTCTCAGAGCTCAACGATGTAGAGTTGCAGGAGCCAAACGGTATTGTTACCATAAGAATACGTTAACCTACTGGAACTTTTTACAACTAACTAACTACTATAGAGTTCCTATAGCTAAATTTTTTCCTCCATGTGTATTTAATGCCGAAAATTTTAAATTTTATAATCTCATAAAAAGTTTTATAATTAAATAAATAAAAAGTAAAATAATTAGAAAGCATGTGTTTATTCAACATAATTTATTGCAATCATATTAATTAATTGTTTAACATCTTTAGTTTAACAAAATTATTTATCAGTAAAATTTTTTATTTTTGCAAGCAAATTTTTCGATTGACTTTATCCAGCGGTAAAACTGGAAGACCTCTTCTTCTGTATGCATTCTGGATAATATTGTCTAAGTTCTTGTTTGTTTGCAGACTTCGCGTTACAACCCACTCATTGGAAATGCTATACACATTACAAAGTTATAACAACAAACTATCATGGTTAATTAATTATTATTGATTTTATACTCACTGATGAGGTCCTTGCTCTACACATTCGTATACTATTTCGTAATTGTCATAATCTGTCTCAACAATGTAATGATGCTTTCTTTCGACTTCTAAAACCGGAATGTGCGCCCTCAAAAATAGTGAATTACTAACGACATTTACATCAGCGACTATTGTCGAATTATCATTGATTCTAAATAATAAAATGATATAATTAATGTTAACAAGGTTTCTGATAACTAATCTAATAATTAATATATGAAATTTTTAAAATACAATGCTGAAATGTCAGAGAAAACGAATAGCGTTCGGCCGTCATCGGTTTGAATCCAATTAAATATAGGACATCTTTCAGCTTCATCTTTATTATTACTGCTACGTGCGTAACCATACCATTTTCCAGCCATCTAAGATAACGAGTTTTATTAAATGAAGCTTTTGAGAAAGAAGATTAGATTATTTATTTATTTATTTATTTATGCCAAAGCCTAATGGCCAAATGGCAAAGTAAAAATAAAAATACAATTAATTACAAATTTAAAAAATATTAATAACAACAATTTTACGATTCGAGGGTTTTTTAAAGCAACCACGTATCTCGATTTTTGAAGATGAAAGGGTTCAACTGAAAAATTAATAATCTATACTAATAAATGGAGAGCCGGTTTTTTTGTCCAGTTATACTGCGAAAACTACTAAACCGATCGAAATAATACTTATACCATATGATGCAGCGTGTTTCGGAGAAGGTTTTAGTATATGATATGTTGGTGATTACTTATGGGCGATTCCACGGGAGACGATTTTTGACATAAATTTTTAAATCACAGTATTTGTTACTTTTTTTTATACCAATTTTTTTCAATTTGAGGAGGGTAAGAGCATTTGTGTTGCACGAACGTCGAAGTTTAATTTGAAAAGCAAATTAGTTTTGATAACTGCTACTAAAAAAAAACGTAGAAAAGTTGCAAAAAAAGTTACGCAAAAGTTACGCATTTCTGATGTTTACAGCGATTCTGAAGATGAACCTTAAGTCTGATAAATCGCCGACCATTCCAAACAAATAATTTATTTTAGTTACATAGGAAAGTGCTAATTAGTGATACAGTATCTATGATCTCATATCTTTAATTTAAAGTTACATGGAAATGTTTATATTTACTACAGTGAGACGTGTTGCACCCGCGATAGTTTTACGTTGCACCCGCGACTGGATAAAAAGTGAATAATTTATAACATTTATTTCTTTTAATAATTTTATTTAAATTAATAATTAGTTTGTTTTGTATTCTTTTAAAGAATGTAAAAATAATTTAATAAATATTCCATAATTAACAGACTTTTTTCATTCTAGCTTCATGACCTTTAATGGTGGGCCGATTTCGTTGCACCCGCGATAGCACTTTGAACCTCTCCTGTGTCTATTTAGACATTTTATTAAATGTTTTTTATATTAATTTTTGTAAAACAGATTACAATGTAATCCTGCGACCAGTCATTTTTTCAAAAAGAGTTTTTATTTTCTTAGTAAGAAGCCTTGATGAGTGAGTCTAAATGTTGCACCCGCGAGTACGGAATCGCCCTTATCTGTAACCTATATTTTTTTGACTTAGAAATAATGAATTTTTATCGTAACTACACGGAAAAAAGTAAACTGTAATATTCACTCGGATTCCGGTTAATTTTTATAGTTTCAAACAGTAAAGCGGACATCGGGGTGGCAAAATTATAAATATTACAGAACTTAATGTAGAAAGTATAAAAGCCACAATTTATAATTTAATATCCAAAATGAGTGATTAGTAGCTGTCACTATAGTAAATAACGACTCTTTCATCTTTAAAAATTACAGTTTCAAATAGTAAAAATTGCCATTTCAATATATAGTCCATATTATGAGGAGAAGGGGAACTCAGATGAAAGAGAAGGGGGTCTCACTCTGGGAGAATTTAATATTTGAAACAGTAAAAATTATACTTTTAAAATATACATTTTACCAGTCCAAGCAAGTCAATAATTACAGTTTGATTTTTAGCGTTGCGTTTAAAATTTACCATTTTACTTTGCAAATATTGACGTTGCTTGTATTAGAAATTTACTAACTTTATTTTATACTTTTTACATATCATAACATCATTTTTTAGGTACGAAATGATAAATATCAAAGTCTGAATTCTTAATTATTATACTTTAACATTTTAGACATTTACATATCGAATACTACTGTTTGAAATAGTATTTTCTTCCATGTAAAGAGTAAATTGTAATGTTTAAATGGTAAATATTATAAAGTGAATAGTAAAATCACGATTTTACTGTTTGAAATGGTAATTTTTAGCAGTTGATCATCACTTATTATAAATCGACTGTTATTTATTACAGTTTACTTTTTTCCGTGTAAATTTATTCTATTCGATTGTCATTTGTTTAAAATAAATTTTTTAATTTTATTGGTTATTTTTATATACTAGGCAGGTTTCTTCACTTATGAGACTTGCAATTTCTTTAACTGAAACTTTCAATGCTCATTACAAATTTTTTTTTTCATATCAATTATTATTCATTTTTGTAAGAAAGACACGGGAATGTTATAATGATTGCACATTGAAAGTTACAATGAATATTAGCTAGAATAATTACATGGATAAAAAGTGGATGCCAATTCGATAGAATTGGGAATCTGTGCAAGTCAAAACAATACTCTAATTAAATTTCGAGTCTAGATCTACAAATGCAATTCTATAAAGTGCCCAGAGGAGCGGGTGAGTAACAGCTAGTTAATTATAAACGCGTTACTGAAAAAAAATTTTAACCAGTAATAATAAATACAATAGTATTTTTAAAAAATACAATTAATAAATATTGTTTTTAGATGAATATTAATTGTTTATAGGCTATTTTTCACCTCTCTCTATTTTTCATCTCTAAAATTGTCATTTTTGAGATACGAGATTGCGTCAGAAAACCATCGAATTATTATAAGCACTCTGATTGCAATTATATAAAATAATTATGATATAAAGAAAGATTCTACATTTAATAAATAATTTTCTTTTAAGGAAATAGACTCACCCTATTTACATCCACGTATTCAGTAGGGACTCGAGGACAAGGGCCGTAATCCGGATGAGCAAAAGCTCCGACTATTAGACAAAAAACTATCAAAGTACGTATCATTGTAATTGGAAATTATTCTGCGCTTTCAGACAAGCAACGTTATTTTCGACCGTTTTAACTGATGTAATAAAATTGCTTTTAATCCATTTTTTCAACGATATTTAAAACGTTAATAACTTTAGTCAGCTGAAACGATATTTTTAAAACAATAAAAAAAAACAACTGAAATGATTGCAATCGATAACAATATTTGTTTACGATTGGAAAAAAATAAAATAATACGATTATGATTGTTTTATTAATTTAAAATATTTACGGAAATAAATTTTCTTTAAAAATTACCGTTGAATTCAATATAATACGGGCCTTGATTTATTAGCAAGTAAATTTATAATTTATTCTGTTAAATTAATGCAAAAAAGTGTTAAATATTTAACATAAAAATTTTTAACACAAAATTTTTTTACGCAATCACGCAAAATTGTTTACTGTGCATCTTTTAAACAAAAATTATTAAAAAAATTTATTTATTTTATGGTATAAATACAATTTTTAGAAAAATTTACGGTAAAACTTGTTGAAAAAAAACTTAAAAAAAATATTGCTCATAAAAAAATGATAAATAAATTTAAAGGTAATTTTCAAATAAAATTTCTTTCATTTTGTTTATAATTAATGCCATTTATTAACAACAACAAAAGTGGCTATTAAATGTTTCTAATTCATGAAAATTAATCCTAATATTCACATTAAAAAAAAGATTGTACGATGAAAAAAAAAAAAAATTTGATATCTATTAATAAAAAAATAAATAAAAAATATGTTCATAAAAGTAATCACCTTTCAACGATTTTTTAAAAATTTTATTTCAAATTTATAAAATTAACAAATCTCTTATAAATATTTTTTTTTAATTCCTAAAAATTAAGCTAGAAATTGATCACAGAAAAACATAATATTTTAAAATCACGCGTAATAAATCTATTAAAAAAAAAAAAAAAAAATTTATAACTATAATTAATAAACTTTGTTAGCAATCATCGAGATTAACTTTAGACATTGCTGGTATTTCAATACAATGTTTCGCAAATGTTATCCTGGCTATTTTGTCAATATCTATGGTTGGGCGTCTCTTTCTACTAAGAATCCAGGCATTTCTCTTGCTGAAAAAAAAAGTCATACACTGAAAAAAAAATTAACTTGATTCAAGAGGAAAATTCTTAAAACAAGAATATAATTTTAAAGAAGATAATTGTCCTGAATCAAGACGAAATATTCTTGAATCAAGTAAAATTTCCTTAAATCACGAAAAATTTCCTTAAATCAAGGATTTTTCTACTCAAATCAAAAATATCAAGTTCTTCAAAATTATATACTTGATTCAAAAACTTTTTTTTTCTGTGTAGCAATATATAATTGTACACGGAGAAAAATTAATAATAGTATTTACTATACGAAAATATTAACTCCTACTATCTGGAATGGTAATAAAATTAATTAGTCCCAAAATAATAGGTGTTATCATTGACAATTGTACTAGTTACTATTAATAATAGTAACGATTACTATCGAAAATGATAATTGTAATTATTAAAAATTATAACTGCTATAATCGAAGATGGTAACTGTAACCATCTCAGATTGTAAAAATTCTAAAAGAAAAAATAATATAAATTTATTTAAATTAATTCTTTATTTGCATCCATATTTTAGCTATGAACATTTTTTCCTTTAAAATATTAAAACAAATAATAACACAATCGTTTAAATCCATACTATATGATAAAAATTTCCAAATATTAGAGCTGTTATTGATTATTTTTAATGATTGACTATGATTATCAAAATAGCAATCATCCAAGATTTGGGTTACTAAAAAAGTCTTATTATTATCAATTATTAATATTTTTTCACAAAATAAAATAATGAAATCTCATTTAATGGTTCCATAATAATTAAATTAATTGTAATCCTATCATCTATATAATTAAGAGAATATCATTAAGAGAAAATACTCTATCTCTAGATTCATAATTAATAAATGACCTTATATCTTGTGAATTATTGACATTTTTACAGATATAAGCTCACTCCGACATTATACTCATTGAGACCTTTCATTTGAGTACCCACATCAATTTTTCATATATTTATATATATTATATATATGTATATATGAAAAATATATAAAAATTCATGTGGGTACTCAAATAAAAGCTCTTGATAAGTGTAACATCGGAATGAGCTTATATCTTTAAAAATGTCAATAGTTAAGAAATGACATTGTAAACCATTGACATTTTTAAAGATATGAGCTCACCCCGACATTACACTCATCGAGACCTTTCATTTGAGTACCCACTTGCATTTTTGATATATTTTTCATATATACATATATATATTATATATATGTATATATATGTATATATGAAAAATATATCAAAAATGCAAGTGGGGACTCAAATGAAAGCTCGTTATGATTGTAATATCGAAATGAGCTTATATCTTCATAAATGTCAATAGTTAAGAAAGTAAAGTACACTTTAACGAAAATCATTATACAATTAAGCAAAATTTTATTTATTATAGTTGCTAGTTTTGAAAATTTGTGTCAATTTAATTATTTAATTTAATTCAATGCAGAAGAAAAATTACATGTAGTCAAGCTGGTTCGGTGCATTTCAAAATACGATACCATCAACTGGAGCAAAGAGTATGCTCTCTTTAATTGAAATTATTAAAGGGAAAATTTTAATTTAAATAATTAGATAATTATGATTAATAATTAGTTTAAAGCTTCATTGTATTCAAAATTTTTTTTTAATCTTAGATTTTTTGAAAATTATGTTTTTTAAAAATTTTTTGTAAGATAAAAATTTTTTTTTTAAATTTTTTTTAAATTTTAATTTTATTGAAAATTTTGATTTCTTTGGGAATTCCAAATTTTTTTTGAAAAATTTGGCGTTGAAACTTGTTTTAGACAAATAAAAATTTAAATATACATTCAATCCGAATTTAATCCCGATTTTTTGTGTACTAAACTGCGCTAAAACTGCTTTTAGTTCATTCAGAAATGCATCCACGCTAATGCAAATTTTTAATTTTTTTAATATTTTTTACTAGCTTAGATACTAGCTATTATTATTACTGATGGTAACTGTAACCATCAGGTTATATTAGGAATTACGATTTTGATAATAGTAGTAACTAGTTAAAATAATAATAGCTATTATTACTGATTACCATCATAATAGTAGTAGTTACCATCAGGATGGTAACTATTACAATTCAGATGGTTTACATAATTATTTAAATAATATTTACTACTATCGAATTCAGTTAATAGATTTTACCATAACTAGATAGTAAACTCTACTATAAAATTTTCTCCGTGTAGGATTCAAATTTACTTACTGTCCAGTTCCTTTGTTCACGCAACTCCAAACAATCGAATAGTTTTCGTTGTCCGTTTCAAGAATATAATACTCGCTATAACCCAGGCCTAAAATGGCTTGGTAATTAGTCACTCCAATTTTACTATTGCCAATGAGCGATACATCGGAAAATGTTGTTGAATGGGAGCCAGTATAACCAGGTCTAAAGTATAAAAATTTTTTAATAAACATTCAAGCGATTTTTATACTTGATATATATTTTTTTTTATTTATTCGTTAATCATCCCTTCATAAATAATAAATAATTCAGTGAAAACCGTTTATAATGACATTGAAGGGACCTCCTGTTAATGGTCGTTAAAATATATTATACAATATATTGCAAATGAGTGATGAATATATGGCGGCAAAATTGTCTATATTGAAAAGTATAATTTTATTCTATATATGGAACCATGTATTTCAAATAATATATTCATTATTATATGGTGATCCATACATCGCTTAGTATATATTATCTGCTATATTACCGAATATATAAAAATCATATTTAATATATCATGTACTGTATATGAAGAATATATGTGATACCATATATTTATCGATACATTATTTTAAGTATAAGGTATCAATATGTAAAAAGTTGTACCGATACACATATGGATCGTGCATACATGAAGCAAATATATTGATGAATATATGATTTATACATGAGAATGATATATTTATTTACAATATATTTTTTTATATTATTGTGGCAAAATTATAGATATGATTTTATATATCGTTCCATATATCACATTATAATATTAATATATTTAATCATATATTTTGGAACATATAAACCTTTTCCAAGCGGGAGCCGACAGTCGTTATAAGTAAAAATTAGCAATGCATGGAATATATTTGAAATTAAAAAATGCACGGATTAAATTAAAAAACAATACTTGATGAAAGTTTATTTAACATTTATTAAACTACACATAAATAAATTTATTAAACATTTTAATAAAATGGTTTTTAATAAAACGACGTATAAATTTCAATACTACATTTAATAATATAGATTTAATAACATAATTATTTTTGAAAATAATCAGTTACTTTAATGTAATTTAATTTATTATATATCAAACTAATAAAGCTAGTAAATTGAAAACTCTTGATAAAGATAGAAATTTATTTTTTAAGCGGATTTAATTCCAAGTTTTTAAATACACACGCAAAAAATTTATCATTAATAATTACTGATTGATAGTCGGTACTACCGACTCATTGAGGTAACGGTTACCTGCTTCATCGGTCGCGGAATCAATATCAAGCGACGATCGCTACTGTTATTATGGCAAATATCAGGTGGCGCTAATGAGAAGCGATAACATAATATTTAGCGAGCACAAATTTTCGTTATTTTTTAAACCAAAATAAAAAATCCAGTAATGAAAAAATAAAAACAATTACACTAATGAAATCCCTGCAAATATGACCGTCCATCGGTTTCCAATTTTTTTGTATGTCATTGATGTACATTTCTCCGTATTACTCCAAATATTAGTGCTTCTTTTGTACTCATGCCACTGTCCTTGATACTAAAAACCGATTATCTGATTTTGATCTCTTGTTTTATTGTAAAATAATTTGTTTTTTAATATATAAAAATACTAACCTTCAATAAATTTAACTTAGTATCTAACATTATATGTGGACAACGACCAGGACTAATTTCTTCAGCGTAAGCAAATAAAGTAACACAAAAAATCACTATTGTATGTAACATAATATATTTTTTTTATTTAATAATTTTTATAGCATAATAAATAATCTCACTTAATTAAAAAAAAGTTCTTTAAGCAATACAACACTTTTATCACCACAGTGTCAAATTTTTATCTGAAAAATTTTGTTTTTTCTTTCATCAATTCATTTATTTATTATCTTTGAATCAAGTGCGTTAAAATTTAATCAAGCGTACGTAAGAAAATATTTTTATATATAACATATTGATAACAATATAAATATTATAAATAATCAGGGGCAAAAAAATTATTAATTTTAATTCATTTTTATTTCAGAAAAATCTTATAAATATTAAAAGAAATATATATAAAAATTTAAGTGATTAAAAACGTAATGCAGTTTGAATTTGTGCAGAAAAATCTCGGTTAATATAAGATTTTTTTACAAGTGTCCATCCGTATGCAACGCTGTAATTAATAATTAATAATTAATAATTGATTAATAATACATTTTAAGCTAAAACTTTGAATATAAAAAAAATTACTGTATGAATCCGTAGTCAGTGCAGGCCCAAAGAACTGCGAAGGTATCGTGATCAGTGTCTATTACCCAGATATCTCTAGTTTTATCACCTACGATAGGAATATGGTATTGCACATTTAATTTTGTTCCATTTACTGTTGCTCTACCAATAAGTCCTGATTCCATTTTAGTTCTAAAGAATATCAGTTTTAAAATAATTATTAAAGATTTAAAAATGTGTCTTCAAAATAAATCAAATTAAAACCTCACATTTCTGAAATATCGCAATGGATAACTTGTATTTCGTTGTCTGCACAGTAAAAAAATTTTCGTCAAATTTAACATAAATATTTGTGTTACGGACTATTTTTACACAAACTTATGTTAATTCTACATTCTAGTGTGTTAAATCAACACATGAGAATGTAAAATTCTACACATTAGAGTTTATTATTCTACACAATAATTTTTACACTTCACACAATGACGAAAAATTTTTTACTGTGTGGTAGTTGTAGATAATGAGATGTCGGACACTTGCCACTGACTTCCCAAAGATTGAAGCTTCTTTCAATTTCATAGTATTTATCAGCAAACTATAAACATTTAATTAACTGACTGTAATCCCACATGAAAAAGCTATATATCCTTCATCATATACAAAAAATTATATTTTACATATATAAAAATATATGTGATTATATAAGGACCCATATGCAAAATTTTGCCGTTTCATATATACAATAATGATATACGTAGTATTATGTATTGATGTTATACTCATAACATATATTTCAATTATATTTTCAGCTACATATGATTAAATATATCGTACATATTATAATCAATACTATATTATAAATAGAATAAGAACAATGTATTTTTCAGTATAATTTAAAATATACTTTAAATTATATATTCAATATAATTTTAATATTAGCATTGGTACCAAAATTACAATAGAATGCTGAGGCCAAATAATTCTCTGAAAAAAAGTTATAAAAAAAAAGAAAATGTTTTGTGATGTGTTACTAATTTATTGAAATTCAGATTTGCTTCGACCGTTGATCGAAGTGTTGAACTCGAAGTTGAACTCGATTGATCAAGTTGCTCTTGAAACTTAAGATATACGACAAACTATTAATTTTTTTTTTTTTTTATTAATCTTTCCGTTTTGACCTATTTCGACATATCATAAATATCTGGTATTATGTATGGTATTTGATAATAAAATAATATATATTGCCATATAATTGAAATTTTATAAATGAAAGTATACAGTAATAATCTATCTCAACATATATTTTACAAAAAATATATTCATCTATTATATAGTTTTCTATATAAGTAATTTTTATATAATAATAGTATATTTTATAACATATACTAAGTAATATACGGCATTTATATATTTAAACTTATATTGAATCAAATATATCTTCATTATATTAACAAAACATTTATTATTTCATATATATAATTTTGCCGCTATATATGATCACATATTCCCCATATAACTTTCCATACACTGATAGAAGGATTTATTTGTATTAAAAAATATTTGTTAATATTTAACAAATCATTTATTAGAGACCATTTTTTAGTATTAAACAAATATTTCTTAGTATTTAAAATCATTCGTTTGTATTTAATAAATCTGATATTCATTTATTAAATATTAATAAATCTTTTTAAATACTAAAAAATATTTGTTAAGGACTAAAAAGTGGTCTCTAATAAATGATTTGTTAAATATTAACAAATATTTTTAACTATAAACAAATCCTTCTATCAGTGTATATGTACAGCCATATATAGTTTTTTCATGCGGGATGCTGCAGCAAATAATAGTTAAACCAAACATCATTCTAATTAGTTGGTTCTTTGATTATTTTTAATAAAACAACCTCGTAGAACTGTACAGAAATTAGAAAATGATCCTTTTTATTCTATTTTTTTGGGTTCATAATCCAGATACGTTCTTAAATTCTATTCGCTAATAAGCAATTAAATTTAAAAAGTTTCTATTTTGAGCTTTAATTTAATTAGATAAAATTACAGTCAACGCTCTCTGTATTTGACTCGCCCGTACAGGACCATTCTCTGTATTTGACTCGTCCTTGTCCATAAGAGCTGTGTAAAATCGTCTAATACAGAGGAAGAATGTGGTCAAAGACAGAGAGCGGTCAAATACAGAGAGGTCCAATACAGAGAGCGTCGACTGTATGCCTGTTGACATAAAATTTAATATCGTCTTTAATCATTTGCCACATAGATGTAAAACTATTTTTATGAACTTTTTTAAAAATAGCAAAATATCATTTAGGTCATTCATACATCCGGCGACTTTGAAAGTCATTTAAATTTATCAGTTATTGTTATTAGCATTTAATCTTTACGTTTGATCTACAATGTAAGTCATTGAATAATAAAAATAAAAGCAACTTATTTTCTTAATGATTATTTTAATAGTCATTTTCAAAATAATCTTTCAAAAATGAAAAATCATCAATACTCCTCGTGATTGAGTTTAATCGCTGTAATTATTAAATAATTGGTATTATTAAACTCGGAAAAATCATAAACTTTTAAAAATAGTATTAGAAATTTTTTTATTTTTAGGTAAAACTCCAAAACAAATCAAAAACATTTATTAACTATTTAATAAATATGGATAAATTTTATATTGAAATTTTAATTTTAATTTTGTATTGAAATTAAAAATTTTTTTAATTTTTGTACTGAAATTAAATTTTAATAATATTTACATGCATTAAGTAAGAAGAGAAATAGACATGTATGACTCAACTAATGACAAACATTGTTAATAATTAACAACAGTTATTAAATTTCCTTAGACTTTGTAAGCAATTAGTTGATAACTTGCTACCGCTTGGTCATAAAAGTTGCAATTACTTGTTACATATTGTCTCATTCCAAAAACATTGAAATGCTTCTTTACAAAGCAAGAAGTCTAAAATTATAGTAAAATATTAAATTGGATATTAATAAGAAGAACTTTTTGTATTTTATCGAAAAAAAAAGTTTGATTATTTGTCTTTAACAAATGCATAAACTCCTGATAAATAAAAAATAAAAATTCTAAAGAATATTGCAGTCAATTTTTTTTTTGTACCATATGTTTCAACAATATATTTGCAAAAAACTAAAAGTAATCAACTCATAATAATCCTGAGTAATTAAAAACAACAATCTGGTTTCCTAATCTTGTAAAGAAAATTTTTTATCTAGAATAAATATATAAAAAATAATTATTTCTACAGCACTAACGACGTAATATCCGATAAAAATTGTTATTATTCTGCAAATAATAGATTCAACCATGTAATTGAATGAAGTATCATAATAATCTATTGCTGTTATTATCATCGATAGATATTTGATAAATTCCATTTTTTTTGCTACAAAAATTATCATCTCTTATCATTTACTAGCTGTTACTCGCCGGCGCTTTATAGAATTGCATTTTTAGATTTAGACTTGAAATTTAATTAGAGTATTGTTTTGAGTTGCACAGATTCCTAATTCTATCGAATTGGCATCCACCTTTTATCCATGTAATTATTCTAGCTAATATTCATTGTAACTTTCAATGTGCAATCATTATAACATTCCCGTGTTTTTCTTACAAAAATAAATAATAATTGATATGAAAAAAAAAATTTGTAATGAGCATTGAAAGTTTCAGTTAAAGAAATTCCAGGTCTCATAAGTGAAGAAATCTGCCTAGTATATAAACATAACCAATAGAATTAAAAAATTTATTTTAAACAAATGACAATCGAATAAAATAAATTTAGTTACAATAAAAATTCATTATTTCTAAATCAAAAAAATATAGATTCCGGATAAGTAATCACCAACATATCATATACAAAAACCTTTTCCGAAACACGTTGTATCTTATTGTATAAGTATTATTCTTATCGGTTTAGTAGTTTTCGCAGTAAAACCGGACAAAAAAACCGGTTTTCCATTTATTAGTACACTGAAAAAAAAATTTTTTTCCACCTAGAATACTAAATTTTTTACTCGAGTTTTCTTGATTTAAAAAAAACCCTGGCGGTTTCGGCAACGCGGTGAAAGCACGGTTGATTGTATGTAATCTGATTAATTTTTTATGATTTTACTTTGAAATAAAAAAAATTACAATAATTTAATTTTTTTTTTCAAATTTTTCATCTCGAGTATTTACTGAAAATTCTCATTTGCCTATCTTTTTATTTACTTTGAGAATTTTTAATGAAATAAAAAAAAAAAAACATAGTCAGCACTTTCTTATCGTTGACTTGTGAAAATTTCTAACTTACCGACATTACACGCTCGTTTCACTTACAGACCACTGTGCATCCACCACCGAGTTACGGTTTTTTGACAATTTATATCTTTTCGAATGACTGTCAAATGACCGACGATCGATTGATGATCTACGATTTTTGCTTAGATAAAAAATCGGGGTAACCAAGTAAAAATTTTGTTTTTCGACGAGTGAAGTATAATAACTATACAGAATAAAAATCTTAAAGTAACAGTGAAAAATTTTCACAACGATACTCGTCAGGCACTGTCAAACGACGGTCGTTCGATAGTCAAGCGACGATCATTTATCAACACTGTGAATTTACGGTGCATTCACCGTCGTTTGACGATCATTTTATCGTGACCACGAATCCGCCAGGGAACTGGTATTCTTAACCTTAAAATACCACGTTTTATTGTAAGACTAGTTTTTTGACAGTGAAAAAACTGTATTCTTATAGTTAAAAAACTTTCGTACACTGATAGAAGGATTTAGTTATATTTAATAAGATTTAGTAACAGATACTAAATAATTTAGTAAAAAACCTTTCATTACCAAATATTTAGTAATAGGTACTAAATCATTTATTAAAGCTTATTTAGTTCCACCAAATAAATATTTAGTAGTATTTAACCAATGATTTATTGGTACTGAATAAATCGTTTATTGGTATCAAAGAAATTATTATATACGTGACTGAATAAAGTAGTCAGTACTTGTCTCGGATAGCTTAACTGGTAGAGCCCTTGGCGCGTAACCGAGAGATCTGGGTTCGATTCCCAGTCTGGGCTGTCTGATTATTTTTTCAATTACGGAAAAATTCCCACTGAGTAGGTCCCCCCCCCCTTCCCCTATCCGTTCTTTCCCAACTCCCTTAAAAAAAAAAATTTGCTTTAATATGGCATTTGGAATTTTTTAATATGGCATAATATGGAATTTTTTAATTAATTTTAGCGTGTAACTTAACTTTTTAACTTAAAATAAATAATTTTAAGTAAAAATATAAGGTATTATAAAGAAAAGAATCTCATTAAATTATATTTTTTTGTTTGAGACATTTATAAAATTTAAAATAAAACAAGTTTTTAACACATCAATAATAGACAAATTAAAAAATGTAAACTAAACTCCACTGAGGAAAGACATAAATAGAAGCCATTTATTGAGAGTATGTGTGTTTCTAAAGGTTTAATAAATCTCCCAAAATCGAGCTGAATAAAATAATATAAGTTAGTGAATAGGTTATGTATCACATAAACATTGGAATTAAAGCATAGCCATCTACCGACAATACTTGCCAAAGAAATATTTAGTACCTGTTACTAAATATTATTTGGTGGTACTAAATATTTATTTCCATGTAATAAGGCTTTGTTCATAAAAAGAAATCATTTATTAAACTGTAACAAATAATATTGATGGGTAGAAAATATTTGTTTCTCCCAAATAAATGAATAAAAATTTTGTTACTAAATCAGTTTAGTATTCTCTACTAAATCCTTCTATCAGTGTATTTTAATCATAAGAATACCAATTTCTTATCGATAAGGAAACATTTCTTTGGTAGAAAAAAACTTTTTTTTCAGTGTATAGATATGAGTAATTTCCTTAATAATTATAATGATTAAATAGAAATTTAAATAAATTCGTAAAAATATTCAATTCAATAAGATTTATTATTCTACATTAAAGATTTTATTTGTATAATTATTGCGATAAAATAATTTGTATAATCAATATTAGAACTCGAAAAAACTATGAACAGTTTTCTTGATCGGTTTTCGTCATGAAAATATACTCGGGGTTGTTGTTTTCGTAGAGACTCGTTGCTTGCTTTACAACAGCCTCTGAAGGGTTTCGATCCCTGGTTAAAACCCAAGCGAAAGATGTACTGAAAATAATTATTGATAGTAATTTTTTTTTTTTTACAAATAATTTAATAAATAATTAATAAAATGAATAAAAAAATAACTCACTGAACAGCTTTAGAGTCAGTGCAACTCCATACAACAGAATAAGTTGTATAGTCTGTTTCAAGAACCCAGTAAGTTCCATCGACTTCTCCAATCACTGGCATTGGAAATGTCACTATTAACTTACCACAGGTCGTATTATTGCATGCTTCGTCATTAATACGAGCTGTGCCGGTTATTGAAGATTCCGAACCAGTTCTGTAATGTAATCAATTTTTTCTAATTCATAAAAACTAGCTATAAAATTATACTACTTAACGGCAAAAAATATGTTTGATGCAAAATGATAATTATTATTTATTCAATATTGCAACAAAGTTGCAGAGTTTTAAAATAAAATTATTTTCAAAGACTTACATCGATGAAATTTGACTATTGACAACTTTTACTGTTCCGTCGCTATTGCCACTGTAATTGGCGGTAACACATCTACCACCAAGTTCAAAAATCATCGGAAAACTACGTTCGTATTCATACCAAAGTCCTGAGTACTGAAAAAATAAAAAATTTTGTTTAAAATTTTTTTGAATAAATTTTATTAGCTTAAAAAAAATAACTCACTTTTTCAATATCCAAATTTTCAACTGTCTTTACTTTTGGACATGGACCTAAATTCAATGACTGAGCTAAAGCTCCATTAATTACAACTGAAGTAAATGTAAGTACAAATAGAGTCTTCATTGTAAAGATTAAGTAAAATATTGTGGAGCAATAAATAAAAGAAGTGCAACTATTCACGGCGAATACGCGAGTAAAACTGATGACATAGCTTAACAAACAGCGCGTTTTTATTATCTCGTGGGTATCATTCAAGGTAAAAATAGCATGACATATACATGTATATTACTATTCAATATCTACAAAGAATAGCTTGTCACTTCGGTAATGTTAGTTATCGACTTACACGTGTGGCAAAAACTAAATAAAATTCTTGGAAGTTCTTTTTATTTTACCGCGTTTATCTGGACTTATTATCAACTTCAATTCAATAATAACAAGACAAGTCGGTTGAATATGTTCAATTTATTCATAAATAAATAAACAAATATTTATGCAAGTACTTCATTGTACCGTTAAGAATATAAAGTTAATAAGCAAATAAATAAATTCATTTATTTATTTATTTCTACCAATCTTCCGGGCAATTTGGGTGCCTGTTGTATACTAGTCTATTTGTCGGGATGCCATTGGCTCTCAGGGCTCGTTCACCACGCAAAATGTATTTTCGTTCAAGGGTACGTTTTCTTCCTATCAGCCAAGCATTTGGAAGACTGTCGAATAAAATTGAGTAATTTATTTATTTACATAAGTTATAAGTATACGGAAAAAGTTTGGAAAATCTAAAAATGCATGCCTCATAACGCTCATTCATTTTTTAAGAAAAAAATTAATTGTGTAATTGATTAAAAAAAAAAATTATAACTAAGCAATTTCTTACAGAGTATTTTTTATTTTTTTTTTAAATATCGGCGCCTTTTTTTCTTGTCATATGCGCACGCAGTCTATAAAAATCTAGCTTGATCAAGTGGCGCCATAGTTCTCACGTGACAAACAAGAAAAGTTCGTTTGGCTTTGTACGGTTGAATCGTAGTGAATTTTAATAAAAATTCAATTAAAAAAAAAAAATACGTCAGCTAGGCCACTGATATGAAATACGGACCCAGTTTATCGAATTCTTAAACTAATAAAAAAGATCCGGTCTTGAAATATCAATTTGTTCGGGAGTAATCGTTGGTACATTCAAAATGGGGTGACATCCGGACGTCCACGTAAAATTTTTTTCAAAACGTTTTTTTTTTTTTTCAAAATAGCAATATGAAATGATTTTAGAAAGTAAAAGATGGTTTAATTTAAGTGTTTTTTCGGTGTACATCTTTATATTAATGTATAAGTGTAATATGGTTGTGATAGAGGCATTTAAAGATCACAAAATTACTTGACCTTGACGAGTCGAGTATAAAGCACAACCTCACGCGCTTCGCGCTATGAGGCGTGCAAAAAGAAAACTCGAAAAATTACAGTATATAATGCAACGTGACGCTTCGTGATGAAAACTGGAAAAATTACAGTTTCAGATTGTAATTATTACAGATTTTATAAGAATTACATTGTAGAATGTAATATTTACATTGAAAGCTCTGAATATTAAATAAAAATATTGAATTTAGAGAAATGTTATTTCAAACTGTAATTTTTATAGTTTTGATTACGACGGGACTGATTTTACATTTTATACTGTAATTATTCCTGTTTTTTTTTTTTTTTTTTTTTTTTTTTCGTCTAATTACGCCTAACTTCTTAACTACTACTTTTGAACATTCCTTCGTAGTTTCTGTGATCCGAATTTGGAGGAAATTATCATTTGAAATCACAAATTCACTTAGTTTAAATTCTTTTAAAATTAGTACTTTCGAATTCTTCATGAAACGTGAACGAGATAATGAATCTTAATTTCAAACTTTTAAAGGAGACAATGAATCCTAATTTTCAAACCTTTGATATTCATTTACACATTTCTGTTACACGAGTTTATCGTTCTAGATCATCTCAGATTATCATCTTCTATAATTTGTATAATTTGTACCACTGAGTTTAACTCTTAAATTTTTAATGCTCAATTTTTATACTCAAATTTATTTTTTTTTCTTGTATTTGTCATAATTGCATTCCAAAGTAAAGTAAAGAAAAACGATCAATTCTTAAAATCTAATATTTTTGAAATTTTATATTTTCATTAGTCATACGTGTACTTTTATTGTAACTCTTTTTGTATACTTTTGCCATCTGGCTATACTGCCTTGGCATTGAAATTAAATAATAAATAATTATTTATTACCTAGGCTCAGTTGCAGAACACTGTATAGCAGCTCCGTAATTTTCATAATCAGTATCAACAATAATGAAGTTTATCGGTACTGGTAATGCGAATGGTGGCAAGTAAATTAACATTGATGCAGGATTATCATTATTTATTTTAGTGATACCATCACATTGATGCCTCAATCTTGTGCTAAAATTAGGTGACAATTATTTTTAATGAAGTCAAAAAAATTATTTTCAATATCTATTCATAAGTATTAATTATTCATACTTAATGTTCAAAGTTCGTCCCCGGATTTCTAGCGTATTATTATTTGCATCGTACTGATACAGAAAGGCAGTGCAGGACTCATGAGTTTGCCATGGATTTAGAGTGTATTCTATTTCATACCACCTTCCTGTGTACTGATTTTAAAAAATTAGACATTTATTTAATAATATTAATTTATAAGAACATTGTTGCGTATTTTTTTGGGTTTTAAAATTATTTATTACACTGAAAAAAATTAATTCAAGAGAAAAATTCTTGGCCCAGGAAAATTATTTTGAATAATTTTATTGTCTTTAAAATTTTGAAAAATTTATTAGTTAAAAAATTTTTCTCTTTTTCAAATAAATTTATTAATTAGAGACATGTCATATTACATTTTGTACTTGAAAACCGGCCATTGGTGTTACGGAAGAGCAATTAATGAGATCTGATGATTGGGCAAAAGAATTAGTGACCAATGAAAATAAAATAAGACTCAACATGGTTACTATTAGTAAAGTTTACTTGACCGAAAAGTAATAAGTGAAATACTTGGACTGAAATAAATCAAGTGTTTTCTGTTTTATATAGACGACTGTAATATATATTCAAAAATTCATAGAACTAATCACTGACAGCTGTCAATCAAAAAATAAAATACTAACTAGTAGCTAATATAAAAATAACTTTGATATTAATCTTCTTAATCAAACTTTGGCGTATTCTTCGCCAAAAATTTTACTAATTAAAGCTTTAACTTTTTATTGAAAAGAAATTTAAAGAGGGTAAGGTAAAAGGCCCAGTTATTGACACTGGCCTAGTTGTGACACTTGCAATTTTATTTTAGCTAAAAGAATAAAAATGGTCTCAAAAAACCAACTATTCTAAAATTTATAATTCAAAAATTATATTTATTAATTTATTAGAGTTAATTTTTTTTTTTTTAATTAAAATAAAATTGCAAGTGTCAATAACTGGGCTTTTTACTTTTAATTGAATTAAAATATTATTTTTCACATTTACTTGTGAAATCATTAATATAAAAATAATAATTTGATTTTTTTCGCAAGAAAATTGTTAATGCTTCAAATAAAAAAATTATCTTAAATTTTTAATGACTTTATTTGAATCACAAAAAAATTTGGGTCATATGCTCAATAATATTTATTCATAAATTGTCAATTATTTATACAAGTGTTCCTTTACGCTTATAAGCATAAAAAGTTAAAATACCAATGAAAATTTATACTATTTTAGCAGCCGCAGTAATAAAATTCATATGGAATTTTCCTTTAATTTTGGCAGTTTCGTTGGTCGTTAGTAATCAGCGTAAACATCGAGACCCCATTTTCTCTGAGTATTTGTTCCCCTCGCGAAATGTATCGTTGATCAAGGTTTCGCCTTCGTGACAGTAGCCAGCCATTAGGGGGACTGTTGAATAAAACTCGATTGTTTATCCACAGCAAATATAAAATTATCAATCAACTAGGATTATTACCTGAGTCCTCTGGTAACACACTGGACTGCAACTAAGTAATTTCTGTAGTCTGTATCAACAATAATGTAATTTGCCATTTCTACTTGTGCAAGCGGTGGCAACTGAACTACCATCGATGCTGGATTATTGGGATCTACCAAACCGACACCGTCCCAATGTTGCCTCGCTCCCGTCCTAGGATTAAATTAATTGTTGTTCTTTACTGCGTTAGTAGAAATATTAATTTTATTATTTAGTATTTTTTATACTCAGTATTAATAACATGACCGTGGATGTCTAGTGTATTATTATTTCTGTTAAAGACGTAATCGATAGTAGTGCAGCTTTCAAAAAGTTGCCATGAATTATCTGTACGTTCGATTTCATACCACCTTCCTGTAAACTAAGTTATTAATTATTTATTTAATCTATATTATTAAGAAAATAAGCAAAATTTTGTGACCAGTGTATTTATATGATAAAATGAGTTTTTATGGTTAAATTTGGTATCGTTGGAAACGTCTTGACCTAAGGTTGTGCCTTTTCATGATTTTATATCATTCTCACAAATAGTCAATTTATGATGATAAATATTTATACTGCATTCGAAAATGCTCTATCTCTAGATACATAATTGAGAAATGACCTTGTATCTTGTGAACTATTGACATTTTTAAAGATATAAGCTCATCCCGATGTTATACTCATCGAGACCTTTCATTTGAATACCCACATCAATTTTTCATATATTTATATATATTATATATATATGTATAAATGAAAAATATATCAAAATGCATGTGAGTACTCAAATGAAAGCTCTTGATGAGTGTAACATCGGGATAAGCTTATATCTTTAAAAACGTCAATAGTTAAAAAAGTACAGTGCAATTTAACATAATTAAGAAACTACCTTGTATTTTGTGAACTACTGATATTTTTAAAGATATAAGCTCATTCCGATGTTACACTTATCAAGACCTTTCATTTGAGTACCCACATCAATTTTTCATATATTTATATATATTATATATATGTATATATGAAAAATATATCAAAATGCATGTGGGTACTCAAATGAAAGCTTTTGATGAGTGTAACATTAGGATGAGCTTATATCTTTAAAAACGTCAATATTTAAAAAAGTACAGTGCAATTTAACAAAATTCATTATTTAATAAAGTAAAATTTTATTTATTTATAGTTCACGAGTCACGGCATTATAAATTAAATAATTTAAAAAAACTTTCAATTTTTAAAAAGGATTTAAAAGAAATCTTAATATCAAAAATTAAAAAATAAATAAGACAGTAAATTGTTCCAAGTTATTTAAAAAAAAATAAATATATAAAAAATTACATTGTTTATTTGAAAATTTGGCATTGGTTGTATAAAAGCACAGTTAGTAACTCCTAAAAATTGGGCTACTGAACTAGTAATTAAAGAAAAAAAAAGTAAAACCAACATGATGACTTTTAATTTTATTAAACTTTATTTTTTAATTTTATAGTATTGATATAAATGCAATACTCAAACTAAAATAAATCGTGTGCTCTCTGTTATATATAGACGACCGTAATATATTCAAAAATTCATAGAGGTAATCACTGACACCTGTCAGTCTTACAATAGTAATATTTATCTAAAATTATTATTATTGCATTCATTATTCATTCGAAACTAATTTTCACATTACAGAGTCATTTTTGTAGAAAAAATAATAATTTAATCTGAGACAGGGCAGTTCCTCTGACGAACGCCGCGCATAACTCCTATTGGCAGGCGGTTCGAGAACGCATCCCACCAGCGCCTTCTCCAACTTCTGACGCTGAGTCTCCTGTCACGTGACAGCAACCAGAGATTAATCAAGCTGTAAATAATTAGTTAAATAGTTAATAAATTGAAAAATAAATAAATTTGGTTTGTATTTTATTTAATTATTAAATTACTGAATCTCGTTGACTTGACGACACATGTAAAGCATTGTGAATCCGGTGTAATCGGTATCCAGGATAGTTACTACAGAATTATTCGCGATTGCTTGATCTGATACATTGACTCTGTATTGTGGGACTGAGATGTTACCTATTGGAGTTCCTGTCACCGACCAATCTGATACAGCCCCCGAACTAGAATTTCA
The DNA here is from genome assembly GCF_020080835.1 of Cotesia glomerata. NCBI lineage: Eukaryota > Metazoa > Arthropoda > Insecta > Hymenoptera > Braconidae > Cotesia > Cotesia glomerata. Next base: position 8,261,335 of record NC_058158.1, read on the forward strand.
AGCAGCATTTCACAAAACTGGACATTCAGATTCTTATAAAAATTAAGACAATGAGAGAAAATAACATCTAAATTATATTTAATTACAATCAGTATGGTTTCAGAGAATATGAGAATATTTGTTAATAAAAAACATTCAAAATTTATCTCTGTCTCTCGTTCTCCAACGCGATTTAGTATAAGGAAATCTACTACTAACATCTTATTTGTGAAATAACTACTTTTATACTAAATAGAATTTCTACCCCCTGGGGATTTTCTGAAAGTACAGTTTCTGAAGAACAGAAACGTACTACAGAAGTAGATTTACAAGCTTGTTTGCACAAAAATCACATGCTTGTAAATGTGGACCATTTCGTGAACTCCGCCGTCCATCTTACGGCAAGCATTTTACAAATATAAATAATGCTGTGAAGCGGGAAAGAATAGGAGCTACGGTAATTATTACGTGAAGCGTTCCACATTCACGTAACAGGATATTGGTAGGAAAGGATTGAGAAAGGAATGTAGAGAGGATCATCTTAATGTGAGTTTATAGAATATGCGAGAAAAAATTATTAGATAGCTCGGACTGGGATTCGAACCCAGAACCTTCCGAAGATATGTCGGCTACTTTACCATTTGAGCTATCCGGTCTATACTAAATTTCCTTTCGCTTATTCTATATACATTAAGCCACACCGTCCATCTTACGGTAAGCAATTTTTACAAATATAAATAATGCTGTGAAGCATTAATCAAATAAGGTTTTGAGATTTGACTCTTGTGGTAACGGTAATACTACCTTAAGTATGATTTTAAGTAAAAAATAATAACTTACAGGCCATTAATGGAACGTGTCGTTAATGTCAATGTGTTACCTGGTCCTGCGGTCACATTGAGACGAGTACACACGTGATTAAGTTCGTACAAGTTATTATATCGTCTTACCTCATACCACGTCCCTGTAATCTAATAAAAAAAATTCAAAGTTCATTTATCTGCACGGAAAGAACAAAATGACACTGAATATTATTCCAGATTATACTCAGTGATATCTGTGATGAAAAAAAATTTCAGATAGTAGCTAAAAAAATCCCGATTATTATAATCCGGGTTATACTCATTATCTGAATTATACTAGCTTTTTTTTCACTCAGTATAATCTAAGATGATATCCAGTGTAATCTTGTTCTTTCTGTGTGCACACTGAAAAAAAAAAATTCTTGAATGGAGTGTAAATTTTCTTTACTCAAGAAAATATTAAGGAAAATTAAAAATTTTTTGAATGAAATCAAAATAGAAAATTTCTTCTTACTCCAAAATAACTTATGTCTTCCTTAAAATTTTCTTAGTGCAAGAAATATGTTTTTTCTGTGCAGGTTATAAATCGACGTTCTAATTAGCAAATTGTCTAACTCCATTGTAGAGAATCTTCTATTTATACAAAAAAAAAAAAAAAAAAACAATTAGTTCTAAATTTATTATCACTTTAAAAAACCATTTAATATCATTAATATCTAATAAAGATATAATATTTAGATTTGAATAATTCAAATAATTTATAATTGGATTATTGCTACATCAAAATGTTAAAAAATAACCCTCTAAAAAATAAGAAGTTAGACAAATAGCTAATTAGACCGTCGAAATAAATAATAAATTTACATTTTGAGGCTGAAAATTTTGAACCGGTTGTACAGATGGACAAGGTCCTAATCGTGCTATCTGAGCAAATGTACCAGCAATAAATAATACACTAAAGTAAAATAATCCAAGCATTTTTTGAGTTTATTTAAATTAATAGACGTATCGATTGAATACTTGAGTTTAAATTGTGAGTTCTCAGCTTATAATTTCGGGTTTTATACTCGTGGACATGCAGCTTATCATTTAGAATTGTAATTAGAATTACAATAAGTAATTAGTTATAAAATAATAACTTGAAATACAAGATAGCGATGATTGACAGACAGGTAGATTTCTTTGGACAAAAATAGAAGTTTTTGCATATTTATAAATATCTAAGTGAATATTAAATTAAATCGAAAATAATTGAATAAATGTCATTTATTTTAATAAATATGTTGCAAGGACTTGGATATAATAATTCAACTGAAGCTTTATGGATCGGAAAAAGATAAATGTCTTTTTATTATGAGTCGAAGCTTTGTTTTTAATGTTTAGTGAAGTATAATACAACAATGAAAATAAAGAGTAACTGTTTACGATGAATACGTGGGTGAACTGATGACAGCTCAGCGAACCGCGTGGTTTTGTTATCTCCTGGATGCGTTTCAAGGTTAAAAATGATATATTACCTTTCAATGTCAACTACTATGTTGTCGAATTGAATTATTGTCGCGGAAGCTTGATCAGTTTTTAACAAGATCTAGTTTCTATTATTTATTATAGTGAAACATCACATCTTAAACGCTATTAGAATGAATACTTCAATGTACAATTGAAATATTTGCTCAAGTGTAATAATATGCTGTCTAGAATTAAATGATGCAATTGCAGTTTTTTTAAATAATTTTTAATTATTTCTTACATCTGTTTAGAATAAAATTAATGATATCTCGTTTTACGATAACAGAAAGAAATTATATGAAAAAAAAAATAAATAAATAGAATGTAGACGAGTTTTAATTATATTTAAAAAATTTAAGTATTAAATTAAAGTATTTCTTAAATAGTATGTAGAATAATTTAGTGTCATTTTTGATAATCATAATTCAATTGAATTATTTAATTTAATGTTTATTATAACATAAGTAGAAATTAATAATTATTTTTGTTAAGAAATTAGAAATTTTTAAATATTTACTTCAATAAATTTTTGAACCAAGAAATTTTTGCCGGCGTAATTATTTTTCTTTTTTTTATTGTACAAAAAATTTGAGCTTCAATAAGCATAAACATTTTGAAACTATTATCTAAATAATATTAAAATTTAAATCAATTATTTTTTAAATTAAATTAAATTAAATTAATAATTAATTTAAATTTTTAATTAAAATTAAAAATTTGTATATTATTAATTATTGACAATCGTCAATTAAGGAATAATAAATAATTTTATTAACAAAAAATAAATTGCATTGATATTTATTCAAAACTAATTTTCACATTACAATTTTATTGATATGGATCAAATAATCATTTTATATATCATGCTGGACAATTAAGCTGACCAACGGTACGCAGTTCACCGATTGGCAAGTTGTTGGCAGCCTCAACTCTCAAACGTCTTCCCAATGTGTTGAGACCAAGAGTACTTTGACGTGATATTATCCAAAGGTAAACCAGGCTAAAAAAATATCGTTTTATTTATCAATTAGTGTCATAAAAAATTGATGATCTGATGTAAAAATTACCGAGTGTTAGCGAAGTCTTGACACATGTAAAATATTGCGAAGCTGGTGTAGTCAGTATCCAAGAGAGTCACGAGAGAAGTCTGTCTTGAGAACACAGATAGTCTGACTCTGTATTGAGCCTGTGCTCTATTTACTGGAGTTAAAGTTAGATTCGTTGTTATCGGTTCTCCAGAGCTATTAATTTTGGTATTATTAATATTATATTAAATTATTCGAAAAGAAAAACTACGGAAAAATTTTTTTTAACAATTATAATTACTTACAGAGTGTTGACTGAGCGTTCACTTATTCTCAATCTATTACCCAACCCGATAGTGAGATTGACACGATTGCATCTTTCATTAATGTCGTAAAAATTGTCGTAGCGTCTAACTTGATACCACATTCCTGAAAGCTGACGTAAAAAATGTTTAATTCATTAGAATTTCAGTAATTATATATGTATAATAATAAGTAATAACAGTAAAATAATAAAATTATAAAATAAAACAATATAAATAAATAAAATAAACAATATAAAATAAAACAATAGAAATAAATAATAAAATAAAACAAAAAATAAAAATTACGTTTTGTGGCTGGAAATTCTGAACCGGTTGTACGGCTGGACATGATCCAAGTTGTGAAATTTGGGCGAAACTCCCACCGACCAAACAGAAAAATAATATGCAGCAGTTAAATAATGCGGACATTTTTTTTTTTTTAACTTATGTCGGCGGTGAAATAAGAATGGATTGTAAGCTCAGAAATTCGGGTTTTATATTCTTGACCGCGGAAGAGAACTTATCATTTTTATCTTAATTATTTATAAAAAAGCGGCTTTAAATAACATATAGGTAGCGATAATTGACAGGCGGAAACAGAAATAGATATCTTTGCATAGTTATCGATTTTTTAATAAATATAAAGTCGTAAATAATCCAATAAATATACTTTATTTTTAATAAATAGCTGACAATAAATAATTAAATAAATAAGACATTAAAAATATAACAAGAATAAAATCACACTAATTTGTTACTGTTGGACAATTTTTCTGGTCAGTGCGCGAAAAGTAAGCACGGCTAATTTGATTTTTATCTAAAATCTTGTACGCTTGCTCGAGAACTGGAACCGGTGGCTGTCTTTCTCGTGTCAAAATCCAAGCGCTCCGCATGCTAAAAATCAAAAAAAAATTTTACATTCTTACTTTACCAATTTATATCAGAATTATTGAAATTTTCTCATCGTGCACTGATAGAAGGATTTAGTTCTATTTAATATGATTTAGTAACAAACCTTTCATTACCAAATATTTAGTAATAGCTACTAAATCATTTATTAAAGCCCATTTAGTTCCACTAAATAAATATTTAGTAATATTTAACAAGCGATTTATTGGTACTCAATAAATCGTTTATCGGTAACAAAGAAATTAATTTTTTAACTAATTTTAGCGTGTAACCGGACTTTTTAACTTGAAATAAATCAAAATAATTAAAATAAATAATTTTAAGTAAAAATATAAGGTATTATAAAGAACAGAATCTCATTCATTTAAATTGTATTTTTTTGTTTAAGACATTTATAAAATTAAAAATTAAACAAGTTTTTAACAAATCAATAATAGAAAAATTGAAGAATGTAAACTAAACTCCACTGAAAAAGACATAAATAGAAGCCATTTATTGGGAGTATGTGTGTTTTTAAAAGTTTGATAAATCTCCGAAAATCGAGCTGAATAAAATAATCTGAGTTAGTGAATAAGTTATGTATCTCATAAACATTGGAATCAAAGCATAGCCATCTACACGGAAAGTACAATAACCAACTGCACATACTCGTATAGTATACTCCGTGATATCTATAGTGAAAAAAAATTTCAGACTATAGTCAATATCCTTCAAAGTATACTAAATTATTTTTGGACTGTACTCAGTGAAGTCTTCGATTTAATCGATTAATTTTTCTGGTTATATCGCGTAAAATTTCACGGGATATAATCTGAAAAATTATTTCGTGTAAATTAAATTATACTCGGTTGAAATTTGGATTATGCCCACGGTGACTCCGCCATTTTTTTTTCTAGCGCCTGCACGTAAAGTGCTGTTTATAATTTGTGAGTTATAGTCAATCAGCATATTGGACATTAATTAAAATATAATCAGTGAATTATATGAGTGTGTGACTATTTGTATATTTTGATATGTAAAAATATTTTTTTCTTATCCTAACATTTTTAAGTTCGAAGAGTCTAAGAAAAGAAAAAAAAAATTTTTAACCCCAAATTATCGGAAAAATTGTGCATTAATGCTCCTTAAATGTTTTTAATGTATGTAATAATTACTTAAAACAATATTTGACTAACCTAATATTTAAAATACATAATAGATATGATAATGCTAAGTGCGCAGGCGCTAGAAAAAAAATTGGCGGAGTCACCGTGGGCATAATCCAAATTTCAACCGAGTATAATTTAATTTACATGAAATAATTTTTCAGATTATATCCCGTGAAATTTTACGCGATATAACCAGAAAAATTAATCGATTAAATCGGAGACTTCACTGAGTACAGTCCAAAAATAATTTAGTATATTTTGAAGGATATTGACTATAGTCTGAAATTTGTTTTCACTATAGATATCACGGAGTATACTATACGAGTATGTGCAGTTGGTTATTGTTCTTTCCGTGTACCGACAATACTTGCCAAAGAAATATTTAGTACCTACCTGTTACTAAATATTATTTGGTGGAACTAAATATTTATTTTCATGTAATAAGGCTTTGTTCATATAAAGAAATCATTTATTAAACTGTAACAAATAATATTGATGTGTACAAAATATTTGTTTCTCCCAAATAAATGAATAAAAATTTTATTACTAAATAAGTTTAGTACTCTGTACTAAATCCTTCTATCAGTGTGTCAATTGATTTCATTTATTTACCTGAAAATACCGACATTACTGCAACTCCACAGCACAGCGTAAGTGTCATAATCAGTCCCCAGAACCCAATGAGGCATGGGGTATTGGATCGGTAGCGATGGGTATGATACAGTAAATTTAGGATCGTCGGCTCTTTCTATCGGTCTTGCGCGTCCCACTATTGACGACTCTACACCCGTTCTGCGAAGGAAAATTAATTGTAAATTTTATGAAATTGTGTTCTAAGCACAATTTAGTTTAATATCACAGAATTATAAAGAGATTCAACGTACAGTGAGGATATTTGTGAACTTAATAGTTTTAACGACCCATTTTCTTCTTTACTGTAATTGAAAGTTCCACATTTAGCTCCAAAATCACTTATTGAAAAGTAACGCTCAGCTTCGTACCATTTACCTAAATACTAAAGGATAAATTGTTAGTTATTTAATAAATTGAAATATTAAAAGAAAAACTATAAAAAATAAATAAATAAAACAATGAGAATAAAAAAAGAAAATTATTTGACTAATTAATAATAAGACATACCATAGTAACATTAAGTTTTTCAATTGTCTTAACATCAGGGCAGGCTCCAAATGTCGGCAACAATGCATTAATACTGCCCACCATCAAACACAACGTCAAAGGAACCCAGAAAAAAAACATGACTAACCTTTTGTGAATTCTGTAATTAATTATGCAGAGTTTAAATTATCAACAATAAAAATACAAACACTTAACAGCACAGTGTTCGCCAAAAACAAAAATAAAAACCTCATAAATGAATAAGCAATTAAATTATTTAAATAAACAGTCAATAACCTGTGGTATAATAAAATGATTCTGCGTCTGAATAAACCTTGACCGATTATTCGCGGGGTTTTGATCGTTGTTTTATAAATAAGCGTTAGTTTTTAATGAAATATTTAACAACTCTTACGTACTTCTCGGATGAACTTGTATCTCAAACTGGCCTTGGAGACCAACGACCAACAAACTCCGCTGGTAGATGTTTTGTCAGTGAGTAGGTCAGTAACGGTAATGTCGACGGGGTTCAATAAACACCGACAGACGTACCGCAAATTTTAAATCTTCCAATCATCCATAACATTTATTATTTATTATTTATTATTTAACCTCATACTGCTTTCAATTTAAAAGTATTTTGTTCTTTTATTTATTGTTTTACTATGCAAAATATTGGCCACGCTCATTATTTATCAATCGTAAAAAATTCTTTTTTTTTAGCTTGATTTAGTACTCAAACATTTTTAATAATAGAAAAAAAATAATAATAGTAATTTAAAATTCTCAACAGTAAGTAGAGTTTTTATTTATGAACACGGAAGAAATTTATTGCAAATTTTGTGGTAATTTTCACTGCCACATTGGCTGCAAGTAATTTATTTTAGATTTTTTATGATGTGTTAATTTAATAACACATTTTTTCATTATTTTCAGAGCAAAAAAATATATGTATTATTTATGTAAGTACTAAATAAATCAATGAGCAATATAAAGTCTCTAAAATTTTTAAAAATATGTTTGGATAGAAATAAAAAATCATTATTTAAATAAATAATTTTTATGTAACAATTTATTCACATTTTTTTCTTTTTTTTTTTGTACATTTTTTAACATTAATTTTTTTAAAACATTTTTTATTTTTTATTTTTTATTTCAACTCTTTCTCTCCATCATTCAGTCTACACAAACTAAATACGTAATCTAAGAAAGTAACATTGAACTTGACAACCGACCGGTTTTATAATCTCATACCGCTAGTGAGAACAGTTAATCAATGATTAAACATTACTTATACTTTAAAATTCGTGCTTAAAAATAAAATTAAAAATAACCAATCAATCAAACTTTGTTCTCATTTTTGAGTTCCTCTTTTGGCGTATCCGCTTGAGAATTGGGGGCTTGTTCTTCGGGCTTTGAATCAGGTGTCTCGGCAACAGGTTCCAATTTCGGTATTTCGGCAGCAATTGCCTCCGCTTTCTCCGTGTTGTTTTCTTCTTTTTCAATTATTTTTTCTTCTTTCTCTTTCTCTTCATTTTTCTCCGCGCTTTTTTTGTAAATCACCTCCGGAACTTTAACCGGAGTAATTTTATCCTCAGACTCCTTATCAGTGGGCTCGTCTTTAACCTCTTTAATAACAATAGCTTCTTTCTTATCGGCAATTATTTTTTTTTCCTCATCTTCTTTTCCTTCCTCAATTTTTTCCGGAGCGTCAGTTTTTACAGCTTTTACATTAACAGTAGGCTCTATTTTTTCAACAGGCTCCTCTACTTTTTTTTCCGTGTCTTTGATTTTATTGACATGCGTCTTATCAGGCGTAATAGCTGACCTCAACTGTTGAGGAGCTTCTTCTACGGGGATGTCTGATTGTGGAGGTGCTATTGGCTTTTCAGTTGATCCCAGAGAGTCTAAAAACGCACAATCTTCTTGATCAGTTTTTACGAAGAAAGTTTTTGATATTTTATATTTGTCCAATACTCCGTAAGCCTTTAAAAAAAAATAATAATAATAATAATTATTATTATAATAATAAAATTAATAAAAAAAATTGATTTTTATTAATATAATATAAATACTAATAATGTATAACTTAATTCATGAATTGAAAACAACCCCCACGAAAAAAAAAATATAAAAAATATGTATAGTAAATATATTTTTAATAACTAACTTTTGGCCGATTTTCATATATATTTTAAATATATTTTAGATATATTCAAAATATATCTTAAAAGACATAAAAAAAACATAGCTAAAAATATATTTTGAATATATCTAAAATATATTTGAAATATATGAAATATATATGAAAATCGGCCAAAGGTTAGTTATTAAAAATATATTTACGATACATATTTTATAGATTTTCAATATATTTTTTATGTATTTCGAAATAGATTTTTTTTATATTTTTTTTTCATGGGGTAAAATTCAATAATAAATTTAAAACTATTTAGAACAAATTTTGTAAAAAAAATAATCTTGTGAAGAAAAAGTTTCTCAAATATTTACCAAACAATTGTAAAGATTGTAAGATTTGAATTATAAATGTCCAAATTTTAAGTAACTGCTCAGGATCAATAATTTCCAAGTTAATCAGAATTTTGAAACCGGCAAAAATTTTAATTGAAGAAAACAATATTTAGAACTAATTTGCGACATATTATTTACTGACGACCTACCCGAAAACATTACACGAAAGACTGATCAATATCGTAATTATTGAATTTACATCATAATTAAGCTATGATGCAGACAATAATTCTAAAACGGCTGCAACAGTAAAACTGTTTCATTAAACGAACTCTAAAAAGAGTAATATTGAGGTTATTACCACTTCTGAGTGACAATTGAAGCTTATTAAAAGAGCTTTACGATGCATTTTACCGAATTTTAATATTTCGTCTAGTTCAGTAATTATACCAAATTAAAGTAGTAAAAATATCAATTTTTACGATTTTCAAAATTTCAAAATCCTGTTATTTTCAAATTAATATAAATTACCTGTTGTAAAACGTCGCCAGGAGGAATACGCGCTCGTGTCATAATCCAGGCGTTTTGTGTATGAAAAGGACCAATACCATTGCAATTCCATAAAACAGCAAAATTCTTGTAATCAGTTTCTAAGATTACATAATTTGTTTCCGGTGTTAGTGGCACAGTTGTGTATCTAATATGTAGTTTTCCTTCCTCAGCTTTAGAAGCCGCTGGTTTTATCTCACCCTCGAGAACACGTTTTATTCCGGTACTAAACACAAACACAGATGAATAAATTTATGAGCTGTTTAATTATAAATTATAAATTATTTTACTAAGTGTGTATAATTATGATATGATAATATCTTATTAATAAAAGATGAAGTTGTTATAAAAGTGATAAGTTAGATTAAACAACGATTAATGTTTCATTTTAATGGCTTATGACTTAAATAATAAATTAAGCAATTACTTACAATCTGTTGGTAACTTCATTGCTCACACGCAATTTATTATCATGACCGCGGGAGTAATTAGCCATCACGCAACGTGACACTACTTCTGAGAGTTGAAAATATCTTTCGGCTTCGTACCACGTTCCTAGAAACTGTAATAATAATTTAATGAATTATAAATAAGATTATTCCAATAAAAATACGGCGATAATGAAGAGTAAATATAATTATAAATACCTTTCCGATATCAAAATTAGCCATAGGTACGTAATCAGGACACCATCCTAAGCTAGGTACCTGAGCCCTGACCGCAGTCAGGGCAAACGCAACAAGGAGTATCTTCTTCAGCATATTTTGTTGATCTGGTGTAAGGATGCTCAATCCCCGTGGCTTTTATATATTATCCAAAGAAGGCGGGGTGCGTTGACCGGACACTTTATTCCCCCATACCTTCTTCTCGTCCTTTCTATACATATACAGACATTTATATACAGATATATAAAATATACTAACAAGCTAACTACCAGGTTGGGCTCCAGGTTAAGCCAAGTCCCATCGACATTACCGCAGTCTTAGGTTACGGTACCGGTCTTGAGTCAATCGGCCAGCAAATCCTTCATGCACGCTGCACTTCACTTCACTGTCTTCTCAATTATCAGACAGTAAACAATCCGAGCTACGGATAGATCCTAAGCAACAGCATACTCATCTCAGTCTCGAGGCTTCATTGTTTTAAGAGAATAGAGAATTTTTTTTTAGATAATATTTCCATATGATTAGTTGTGCTTATTGTAGTACAAGAGAATGGCAATGTCAAGAAGATAAAGTAAATATACTTAATAAGTGGAGCTCCGCTTATTTTAGCTAGAAGTTTTTTTTTAATAATAAAATTTATTTGTTAAATTAAGATCTAAAAAAAATTTTTTTTCTAATCTTTATTATTAAGAGAATAAGCAAAATTTTGTGGACAGTGTATTTATATAATAAAATGGGTTTTTATGGTTAAATTTGGTATCGTTGGAAAAGTCTTGACCTGGAGTTGTGCCTTTTCAAGGTTTTATATCATTCTCACCAATAGTCAATTTATGATGATAAGTATTTAGGCTGCATTTGAAAATGCTCTATCTCTAGATACATAATTGAGAAATGACCTTGTATCTCGTGAACTATTGACATTTTTAAAGATATAAGCTCATCCCGATGTTACACTCCTCAAGACCTTTCATTTAAGTACCCACATCAATTTTTCATATATTTATATATATTATATATATGTATATATCAAAAATATATCAAAAATGCATGTGGGTACTCAAATGAAAGCTCTTGATGAGCGTAACATCGGGATGTATAAACACTGAAAAAAAAATTAACTTGAATCAAGAGAAAAATTCTTGAACTAAGAAAATAATTTTAAAGAGCTTCATTGTCTTGAATCGAGACGAAAAATTCTTGAATTGAATAAAATTTACTTAAACCAAGAAAAATTTTTTAGTTTAAGAATTTTCCTACTTAAATCAAGAAGATGAAATTCTTCAAAATTATTTACTTGATTCAAGTAAATAATTTTTTCTGTGTATCTTTAAAAACGTCAATAGTTAAAAAAGTACAGTGCAATTTAACAAAGGTTATTATTTAATAAAGTAAAATTTTATTTATCCATAGTTCACAAATCTCGGCAGTCACATAGTGACTGCAAGGTTGCTAGTAAGTAATTAATTTAATTGTGTTTTTAAATGATAAATTTAGCAGCTACTTACTTGTTTATATTCACAAAATTAATCATAAATGGTATTTCCTCGAGTAAATAATCTACTTCTACTATAATCATTTAAATAATTTTCTCGGCGTTCACGTGCCCTTTTTAATAGCCTCTATTGCTCAATAGTCCAATGACCTCTGTAAATAAAGTTAATTATCAGCTGAAGATCTTAACATCTCTACCGGTTATTTGAGAATATTATCATAATTACAAGGACACATGACGCGTTATTTATCTATCGAATTAACGGATTTAAAAAAAAAAAAAAAACGTACGTTTATTACATTCTAATAGTTTTGGAGAGGTTCTAGCCCGTTAATTTGGGAAAGCTACGCGGCAACTTTTCTTTTTACTATTACGGATGTCCAATTTCAAAACACAGTAACTGACAATTTTAGGATTCTTTTTTATTTTTCTTATTAAAAAAAAGTTTGCGCGCCAAATTGATATAAAATTTGATTTATGAATAGAATATACTTGAATATAAATATTTCTAAGAAAAATTACTTGAAATTAAGGTCTAAGAGTTATTTTATTTTATTTTATTTAAATAAACAAACCCAACGGCCTAGGGCCATTAACAGGGTTAATAATACAACAGTTAGTATATAAAAAAATTTTTTTTGATTTATAACAAGATGACTTATAGCTAGCATAGTGATTTCATATTTAATAGAATATTAATATTAGTATTAATTATAAATATTAATTATAAATATCAATATTGATTATAAATTTAATAGATAGATTGCTAAATGAGTAGACCATTGATTTGTTAGCAATTGCAAACCATAACAAAAAATAATAGTAATTGATAAAATTGAAAAGAAAAAATAATAATATTAATAATAAGAATAATTTACTATTTTTTCCGAAGATCGGTGTTTTTACTAATTAAAGAGTTCTATATTTTCAAAGCCATTAGCCCCGATCCAAATTGATGTTAGACTAATTTTAAATTTTACATTAAATTTTTATTTATTAAATTCTTTAAATTTTAATTTTTACTTATTATTTATTTTCACCACATTATTGTCGGTATGAGCACTCATACCAACCTTGGGTGAATATATCTAACAATTAAAAATCTTTATTTTAATTTAAGATTAAGCAAATTAATTAATAATAATTAATTAATAAGAATAATAATAATAATTATAAAAGTTGTAGCAATTGCACATAATTAACACTATTAAGTTGATATTTTGCCAAGTGATGCTGTTATACAGCCACTAAGTTAGTTTGACAGCACCAGGTGTAAATAATTATTTGATAATTAGTAACAAGATTATTTTGTTCAAATTAAAGCAAATTATAAAAGTAATTTAAGAGCGCAAATCTTGTATCATGTAATATACGGGCCTAATATCACTCAAACTCTCAAATAACAGTATTATTATGCAACAATACTGAAAAAAATCGTGAGTGTGAATTTAACAGACACCTGATAATTTTTTAATAATTTATAAACAATTTAATTGGTAGAGAAGTTTTTTCTATGCAATTTTTTAGATTTTTTTTTACAATTATTAAGTTAAAATAAATCTACAAATTCTCAAAAATTAGCTGTCTGCTGAATTCACCTTCATAAGAAATCAGGTATAAAAATTTTCCACACAGTAAAAAATTTTGCGTCAATGCGTCAAAAAATTTTTATGTTAAATATTTAACACTTTTTTGTATTAATTTATGACAGTAAATGTTAAATTTACACATAAAAGTGTTAAATATTGAATACAAAATTTTTTGACGCACACTGATAGAAGGATTTGTTTATATTTAATAAGATTTGTTAGCTGTTAATAAATGATTTTTTAACATCATAGAATTTAATAAATATTTATTAACAGTTAATAAATTATTTATTAAATATGATTGATTAAATGTTAATAAATATTTATTAACAGTTAACAAATATTTATTAACAGTTAATAAGTAATTTATTAAGTACAATTTATTAACTGTTAATAAATATTTATTAATGGTTAATGAATATTTGTTAACTGTTAACAAATATTTATTTAAAATAAAAAGCTAAAATAGCAATTTTCTTTTGACTCTTTTTATAACCCTACAGCTGGAATACATAATAATAATTAAATTCACTGAATAAATTACCGTTTTTAATATTTAAAAATATAAAAAATAATTATGAGCTGTGATAGAATTTGGTATTATACAATAAACGTTATTATAATGTAATATAATTAATGCAAATAATTTATAAAGATGATTTTCATTTACAAGCAATCTTCATATCATATGACATTGCAAGCGAAATAAATTCACTCAACAAAATATTTAATAGCTATTAATAAATATTTGTTAACTATTAATAAATACTTATTAACTATTAATAAATGTACTTTCCTCCTAAATAAATATTTATTGAATGTTAAAAAATATTTATTAAAATTTAATAAATGAAATAATTATCTTCAAATAAATTAAATTATTAATAGTTAATAAATCCTTCTATCAGTGCAATGACGCAAAATTTTTTACTGTGCAGTTACTGTGTTATAAAATTGGGCAGCCGACTAAAGAACCGATACAATAGTTGTTTGATACTTTGGAGTGATGGAATTTTTCCGCAAAAAATCCCCGAAGATTATACGGCTCTTAATATGTTGTTTGTTTACCTTGAATATACTTTTACTTATTTTTTTTTTATTTAAGAGGTTAAGATCGCGTGTCGTGAAGAAGAAACGCATGGTGATAAAAAATTACCAGTCCTGGAGAGTATATTGAACTTTTGCGGACAACCTGGTACGCTGGTCAAAGCCCTCTTGTCTCTTCTCTTCGCTTCTTGTCTTGTCTTGCTCTTCAAGTTTAACTTTATGAGTGTGTGTAAATTATCATCCATATAAGACAACTAAGCATCCGTCTTTGTAAAATTATGGCTTTAATTTTTAAATTTATAAATTATTTTTCTCTTAAGGAAGCCTGAGTTAAACTTTAGCGCATAAAATCGTTGGATTGAAATAATTATCAGTGAAAAGAAACGAAGGACAGCGAGTTTCTTGGAATAAAAGTTCTAATAATACCCCACTGGGGTGTGCGATATTTAATTCAGCAGTATTGCAAATAGAATTGCACTTGTTGATTCGTGGGATGTACCAGTAGTTCCATAAATAGCTGAGATTTATACAGGACCGACTGGAGCTCGAATAGCATAATAGAGTACAGGTGGCCGGTGCTCTTGCCCTTCTAAGTGGGAGAGATACAACAGGAAATCAACAATATACAATGTACACACTAGTGTCAGTGTCTGTGACTGCTAGCTCGTGGGACATTAATTATTTATCGTGGAATCGTTACTTGCATAAAATTCTCCTCTCAATACCGATCCAAGTTTCGTGTAGTGTGCTTTGCATACACTTCTATGCTTCGCTGGAGTTGAGCCCGCTGTTAACGGTCTCTACTTTTTTTTCTTCCGACAGCGAGATTAACTATTCTTAACCGTTAGACAGACGAGCACTAAATTAATCAATTCATCATAATCACTTGCAATTGACTAATTTTTATTTGTTCATATGTGAGCTTACAATTTTTTAGATCCTTAATTGCACTATTAGAATTTTTTGGGTTTAAAATTAGGATTTAAACGCTGATAAAAAATTTAATTTATTCAAGAAAAAATCTTTTTAGTTTATTTAGAAAAAAAAAATATTTATATTATTAAGAGAATAAGAAAAATATTGTTTCCGGGATAGTCATATGATAGAATCAATTTTTTAGTGAAATTTAGTGTCATTGCAAAGGTCTTGACTTGAATTTGTGCCTTTTAAGGTTTCATTTCATTCTCACCGAAAGTCAATTTATTATGATAAGTATTTAGGCTGCATTTAAAAATATTCTACTTCTAGATACATAATTAAGAAATGACCTTTTATCTTGTGAAATATTGACATTTTTAAAGAAATAACCTCATTCCGATGTTATACTTATCAAAAGCTTTCATTTGAGTACCCACATCAATTTTTCATATATTTATATATATTACATATATGTATATATGAAAAATATATCAAAATTCATGTGGGTATTCAAATGAAAGCTTTTGATGAGTATAACATCGGAATGAGAGCTTATATCTTTAAAAACGTCAATATTTAAGAAAGTACAGTGCAATTTAACATAATTAAGAAATGACCTTGTATCTTGTGAAATATTGACATTTTGAAAGATATAAGCTCATCCCGATGATACACTTATCAAGACCTTTCATTTGAGTACCCACATCAATTTTTCATATATTTATAAATATTACATATATGTATATATGAAAAATATATCAAAATTCATGTGGGTACTCAAATGAAAGCTTTTGATGAGTATAACATCGGAATGAGCTTATATCTTTAAAAACGTCAATATAAGAAAGTACAGTGCAATTTAACAAAAATCATTATTTAATAAAGCAAATTTCTTATAATTATAGTTAAAAAGTCACGAAAGGTTAGAAGGAAAATAAAATCGGTTTTTTTAGTGAAATTTAATATCATTGCAAAGGTCTTGACTTGAATTTGTGCCTTTTTAATGTTTCATCTCATTATCACCGATTGTCAATTTATTATGATAAGTATTTAGGCTGCATTTAAAAATACTCAATCTCTAGATACATAATTAAGAAATGACCTTTTATCTTGTGAAATATTGACATTTTTAAAGATATAAGCTCATCCCGATGTTACACTCATCAAAACCTTTCATTTAAGTACTCACATCATTTTTTGATATATTTATATATATTATATATATGTATATATAAAAAATATATCAAAATGCATGTGGGTACTCAAATGAAAGCTTTTGATGAGCGTAACACTGGGATGAGCTTATATTTTTAAAAACGTCAATATTTAAGAAAGTACAGTGCAATTTAATAAAAGTCATTAATTAATAAAGCAAAATTTTAATTTTTTATAGTTCACAAGTCTCATAGTGACTGCAAGGTTGATGGTCTTTCATAAAAAGGAAAAATTATTAAATTAAAAAATATGATTAAAGAATTTTTCTAACTTAATTAAAAACAATTTAATCCTTCAATTCAAAATTTTTCTCTTGAATCAAGTAAGTTTTTTCATCAGTATACAATTTTCTTTAAGTAAATTATTTGACAAAAATATAAAGAAATCATTTTTAAAATTAAATATTTTAGTTAATAATTTATCACTAGAGTAAGCAAAAAACTTTTTAAAAGGTCAATAAATAAAATAAAACGATTGTTTTTTTAATTAATTTATTTTATTATAAATCTATGAATACTAAGACAACATACGAAGATAACTTCGCTTGTAAAATACTTAACAACTACATTACTTTTACCCAGATGTTCTTAATTATAAATAAATCAATAAAATAAAATTTTGAATTCATCCCCTTCTTTCCACAGTTGAAATAAAATAAATTTCGGCAATTATTAAAATGAATCCTTTAAAAATAAATGTTAGAAAAATTAAAATGAATATCTGGGTAAAATAAATTTTTAATAATAATATTTATATTTATATATATACAGTAGTTATGTCGTTAATCGACACTGTGAATATCTCTACATAGTAGGTACAATCTAAAATTGTTTAGGTTCAAAAGAATCCTAGACTCAAAAAAATACAAACAAAAGAAAAAACCACTTTTAAGAGCTATAACTGCGTGTTAACGTGCCTGCGAATAAGATTACAAATCTCGCGTACTTCTAAAACAATAATAATTTATTTATTTATTATTTACTATCACATTGTGTTTATTGTGCGAATATTTAACCTGCTCTGTTATCATACACTTCGGATCAATTTAATTCTTCACATCAAAATAAAATCATACTGAAATAAAACCAATTTAGACATTTAATTCTTTTAATTAATAGATCAAACGAGAATGCATAACAAAAAAGTATTACAAAGTTTTAGAAAATTTTATTAATCATCAATTTATTTTTCCTTTAATTTATATATATTAAATATGTGTACAACGATCTGTCGTAGGCATCGTATGTAAAAATCCACAAGATTTAACTCAGGTCTCGTCGCTTTTTTTTATCAAATTTCATCTTCCAAATAGCATTTTTCGTTTACAGTTAAAACAAACTCAAAATAACTTACTTATCCCTCGAAACGGTCCTACGAACATATCTTTGGTGTACTGCTTCGGAAGATAAAATTATTATTAATATTATTATTACATATAATTATTTATTATGTGCACTATTGATTATGCATTCTGCGGGGGTATTTCGCGGCACGATACGTTTTTTTATTCAAAATTCTTGTACATTTTGCCTCTATTAATTTTTTTTTTTATTAATTTAATCATTTTTTTACGGCCAATTTTTTTGTACAGAAAATCTTATAAAATACAATTTTTTTCTTACCAAACAAAATTTGTAATTTCAAAAGTAATAAAAAATTTTTAAATATCAAGAAAAAAATAAAGACACCATTTTTAAAAAAATTTAATATTTAATTTTCTTGAATTAAAAAAACAAGACCTCAAAAAAAAATTTTTGATTTAAAAAAATTTTTGAAATATATTTACGGAAAGAACAAGATAATACTGGATATCATCCAGATTATATTGAGTGAAAAAAAATTTCAGATAGTAGCTAGTATAATCTAGATTACAATGAGTGTAATCCAGATAACAATCAGTATAATCCAGATATCACGCAGTATAATCTGGCTTTTTTTTAGCTATTACAGTGATAAAAAAATTAACTTAACTCAAGAGTCAAAATCTTGAACTAAAAATGCCATTTTGAAGAAAATGATTTTTTTGAGTCAAGAAAATAAATTTTTGAGACAAAAAAAAATAACTTAAATCAAGAATAATTTCTTGACTCAAGAATTTATTTTTTTGATTCAAAAAAATTATTTCCTTCAAAATAATATTTTTGGTTCAAAATTTTGGTTCTTGAGTCAAATTAATTTTTTTATCAGTGTATCTGAAATTTTTTTTCACCACAGATATCACTGAGTATAATCTGGGATGATATCCAGTGTCATTTTGTTCTTTCCGTGTTGTACACTGATAGAAGAATTTCTTAGCATTAAAGAAAATTTCTTTGTATTTAAAAAATATTTCTTAGTATTTAAGAAATATTTCTTAGTATTTATATTTCTTAGTATTTAAAAAATATTTCTTAAATACTAAGAAATATTTTTTAAATACTAAGAAATGATGTTTAAGAAATGATTTCTTAGTATTTCTATATTTCTTAGTATTTATATTTCTTAGTATTTAAGAAATTTTTCTTAAATATGAAGAAATATTTTTTAAATATTAAGAAATGATATATAAGAAATGATTGCTTAAATACAAAGAAATTTTTTTAAATACTAAAAAATCCTTCTATCAGTTTAAAGGAAAAAAATTTTTTTTTTCATAAAATTTGTGTCTTATTTAATTCAAAACACTTAAAAATTTTTCAAAACTTTCGCTCCGATTTTTACATTAAATTAGTAAGACATTCTTCACAAAAAACACGAGGCAAAAGGGACATGTTGACAAATAGAAAGAGAAAAGGCCAATTAATTGAAGGCACCTGAAGATTTATAAAAAAAACTGACGTCCTGCGTCAAAGTTATGTCACCGTAACAATTAATTATTCGGGCTTACTGCTAATAATTTATACACATATACATACATAAATAAATGTCTATATATGTATATAGATGCCTATTGAACTCTACGTTTACTTAACAGCTAATAAATTAATTAATTACTAAATTAACCTGCCTATTTAATGAACGTAATTATTAAAGTGGGCATACTTTCGTACACACTTAAGCCTATGAACACATGAAATCACTGCCCAATCGACCTAATTTGGACCTAACAAGGCACGTATGTCGCATGCAGGTCACAAAGTTTTACAATAATCTAATTGAATTTATTAAAAATAAAATTATTATTTAAATGAAAATGATTTATTGATTAAATAATAATTAGCAACAGCTTTATTATTTTTATCATAATGTGAGGTTGTGAATTCGGTGGTTATCATTTACTAATCTGTTATTATTATTTTCATTATAAATTTGTTAATAAAAATAATAATAACAATAACAAAAAAAGACTCGTTTTAAAAATTAAAAGCTCACTACTGTTTTAAAATGAGACGATAGGCAGGAATAATTACTAACTACTTAAGACGAAAAAATCGGTGGAAAGTCGGTTGGTCCCTTTGTATAATCATTATTATAAATAAATAATTAATAATGTCCATTTATTTTTGTTTTATCTAAAATTATGTAACATTATTTACAAGAGAATCTTTACAATATTTAAACATCTACAATTTAAATGTTTAAATATATCAATAATTATTATTATTATTAATTATTATCTCTATTTTTTATTATTTATAAAACTAATTATCTCATAAATTAATTGCTCAAACAAGTCATATATCCTTCGGAGATTTATAATTAAATCTGTTGGTAAATGAATTTAATTATTTATTTACCATCTATTAATCTATTCAATACTTTGTTTTTTTTTTTTTAATTTATTAAATTATTACTCTTATTAAATTCCACTTTCGCGTGATTAATTGTTTGCTCAATCTCAGATAAATATAAATTTTAAAATAAATTCATTAATACAATGAATTATATTATATTAATCTGAGGTAATTAATTAATATCTCGCAATAAATAATATTTGAGTTTCAATTTTATTGTCAATGTTTATTTAAATAATTAAAGATCTTACCGGTAATATTTATTTTATCAATTAAAAATAAAAATAAATACTCATCCGTACGTTTAATACGTAGGAATTACGAGGGTTAATTTTCTTTTTTTTTTCGTACCGAAAAATAATTATTAATTAAAAGTACCGGTAGATCTTTAGTACTGTCGTTAGTCGTGAAGGTTTTTACTGAGAAGAAGATTGTTGTGCGGTCCGGAGAGATGTCGTATGAGTTCTTGGAGGCTGTCGAAGCTGAGGGAGCAGAAGCAACAGGTGAAGGTATTATCCGGGGCAGCTATAACGCCTCTGTGTACAGAGCAAAGGTGCTTCAGGAGGTGAGCTTTTTGCTTGAACATGGCGACACAGAGGCGACAGGCGAATGGTTTCTCGCCGGTGTGAACTCTCAGGTGAGTCTTTAAGTTCCAGGACATTCCGAACTGCTTGCCGCAGTAGGTACATCGGTACTCGCGAACTGGCGTGCATTTCGGCGGGTCCTCGGCCGAGGGAGGTGGCGGGGCTCGCGCTGGAGGAAGAGTCCAAGCACCCCATGGTGGCTCCAGGCCCGCCGCCGACGCTGGGTCTGCGCTGGGCGGCCTGTGAGACGCTCCTGGAGGCGTTACTGACCTGTCCTGCTAAAAAAACAAATTTTTTTATTAACTGACTATTTTTTTGTCAATTAAAGAGATCCAAGCGAGGTAGTAAAATTTTTAAAACTTCCTGAAAATTTTTAAATTCAATCTACGTAGCCTAATAATTAGTAAAAAAATTAAAAAACAGTAAGCTTCCGGGATATTTAATTAATGAAATAATTAGGTTTGAAAATTGTAATTTGTACATGTAAAATGGAGATTCCGCCAGCCGTGTATTTGGTTAAGAATTTAATACAATTAATGATTTAAAAAAAAATTTATTTTCATTGAATTTGATTGAAAAAATAATAAGCATTAAAATTAAATAATTAAATAAAAAAAAATTTTTTTTAATTAATTTTAAGATGCACAACAAAAGTATTTCTACGTATTATTTTTTATAGACATTTTTTACACTAGCAGGGTACTTGGATCTCTTTAATAAATAAAAAAAAAAAAAAAATTACCAGGTAGGGTGGAGCGGAAACACTGAGTGGATGTGGGGCAGCGAGTCTCCTCGGTGTCTCAAATCCCGGATTGAACGGCACGAATGCCGGGTTTTGTGCAGGTGCATTATGGAATCCCGGTCTACGTTTGCGATGAGGTGTTACGACATACGCCTCCGCTGGCGGCAGAGGTATCTCCTCGGGTTTTCTTTTTCCCGGCTCTAATCCGAGAGATAGTCGCGCTGCTAATTGTCTTCGTCTTTCTTCCGCCTCTTCTAGCGACTCTCTCCTCTCTAGCAGCATCTTGTCCGACCTGAAGATATCAACCGATCGGTAATTATAAACCTTAAATTCTGTTTCGATAAATGTCATTGAATAATTGCGCACGGAAAAAAGAAAACTCGAAAAATTACAGTATATAATACAACATAGCGCTTCGAGATGAAAACTGGAAAAATTACAGTTTCAAATGTAATTATTACAGATCCTTTATTAAAGAGTTAATGTGATGTTTTCATTGTTGTCGCTTTTCGTTGCTATGGTGATCACTATGGCAACGGTTACTATGACAACGGTTACCATAGCAACGATTACCATAGCAACGATTACCATAGCAACAGTTGCTATGGCCTGTTACCATAACTACGGTTACCATGGCAACGGTTAAATATTTATCCTTTATTAAAAAGTTGATGTGACGTTTTCATTGTTGTCGCTTTTCGTTGCTATGGTAACCACTATGGCAGCGGTTACCATGTCAACGGTTACTATGGCAACATTTATTATGGCAACGATTATCATAGCAACGGTTACTATGGAAACTGTTACCATAGCAACGGTTACCATGGCAACGGTTATCATAGCAACGCTTACTATGGAAACTCTTACCATAGCAACGGTTAAATATCAATAAGTAAAATTTATAAAAATATTTAATAATTTAACTGTCGATAATAAGCATTTTGACAGAAGCGCGCAAAGTGAGCTCGATTTTCTAGTTTTATAAAAATTAAATTGTAGAATGTAATATTTACATTGAAAGCTCTGAATATTAAATTAAAAAATTGAATTTAGAAAAATATTATTTCAAACTGTAATTCTTCTAGTTTTGATTACGACGGGAGTTTTACATTTTATACTGTAACTTTTCGAGTTTTTTTTTTTTCGTGCGTGTATAATTTTATTGAAAAATTGAGTGCCTACCGCAAGTGGGAAAGTTCATGGGACCCATCACTTTTAGTCGAGGTACCGGAATTTAGACTAAGGTTTACTGGATCCGAGCTATCCCTCCTTCTTGGTGGCTCGATACTGCTCTCACCATTGTCTGTCAATATTGCGTCACCTTCAACGCCCTCAACATCGACATCCTGCTCTGGATCATCATCACAGCCTTCACTTTTTATTAGCACGGAACAGCAGTCCGCTGGATTATTCGATTGCCTATTTGAATAATTTTATTTATTAATAAATAAATTATTTTTATTGAGTTTTATTTGGATGTAAAAATAAAAATATCTTTATCAATTGGTAATACTAACGACCTGCTGTCATACTGAGACTCATAACTAGAACTCTCTTGACTTTCAGAAGGTTGTGGTGTTGGTATCCTTAATGAATCAGAATCTGTTGACGTTTGTGGTTGGTTTGGATCAAATGATTCTGATTTTATTTGTAAGAGTTCAAATAATTCTCTCAGAGGCGTTAATTCTGACGACTGAAATCATAAATAGATACTCATATTTAATAAGTTCTCAGAAATTGAATTTTACATAGAAAAAAATGTTTTTGAATCAAGTCGACTTTCTAATTAGCAAATTGTCTAACTCCATTTTAGAAAATCTTCCATTTGTACGAAAATACAATTAGTTCGAAATTCATTATCACTTTAAAAAACCATTTAATATTTAATAGAGGTATAATATTTTGGTTAGAATCATTCAAATAAATTATAATCGAACTATTACTACATCAAAATATCAAAAAATCACCCTCTAAAAAATAAGGAGTTAGACCAATTGCCAATTAGACCGTCGAAGTATATAATTTTGAAGAAAATATTCTTAATTTGAGTAGAAAAATTCTAGATTTAAGGAAATTTTTCTTGATTCAAGACAATTACCCTCTTCAAAATTATATTCTTGCTTCCAAAATTTTTCTCTTGAATAAAATTAATTTTTTTTTCAGTCTACGATTAAAAAGCGAAATTAAAAAATTATTAAAAAATACATACGGGTATGAGAGCTTCTCCATTGTAAAGAAACTCAAGTAGGTGAGTAAGCTGTGTTCTCCTGACACCAGACAGATGGACAACGTGGTCCAGCGCCGGGTTGCGAAGAAGACTAGCCAAAAAGGGACTAGCTGCGGCCAATACGACCCTATGAGCCCTGACGACGGAGCCGTCGTCGCAGGCCAGGGTCACGTCGACATGACGATCCCCACTGTACCATGCCCCGACCTCTGCAGCCAAGGTTGCGGGATGTTTCCCATAATGGAGAGTTAGTAGACCGTCCGTATACATCTTCTGCAACCGATAACCATTATTGTTAAAATGGATTTTTTAATTACTTTTTTTTCCATTGCATTATTAATTATTATCGTTAAGCAAAAGCTATTTAAAATTTTATAGAACAGGTAACAAATTATATTAATAACGGATTTTTGGATAGTATTATCATTAGATAACAACCAAATTTTATTTGAGAAAATTATAGTTTAAGTTTTTATAAGAATATTTATTACTTATATTTATATGTAAAATGTTAAACCTTGAAAATAAAGATTTTTTATAAAACCAAAAAAAATCCGTAACCGATAATGGCAATTTAATGTAGCTATGGTTTTTTTATTATTGTAAATTTTTTCATTGCGCCAAATATACAACTACCAAATTAAATAATTTAACTAAAAGATGTGAAGAAAAAATTAACAATATTTAAGAAAAATTTTACATTATTTTTCAATTAGAGTAAATTGATAAACACATCATTAATGATAATTCAAACTAAAAATATTATAGATTGTTTTTTTATTTAAGGGTATTATTACTTATTGATGTACGACTGTAAAAAAATCTGTAACCAATTATTAATTTTTTTATCGCATTAGAAAATTCCTAACACCTCATTCCGGTCCTCAATTTTATCTTTTAAGATCTATCGATCAAGTTTTTTATTTCTTTTACCTGCTACTTAAAAATTTGTTTTTGTTATTAATTTATCTTCTAATTGAGGAGTTGTGCAATCGAGGAATTTGATGTATTATATATAATTATTTTATGATACCACGATCAATGATAGATGATGAACAGCGAGGAATGTTATTCAAGAAAGCTTAAATAAAAAATAGATAGAATTTGTTGTTTATTTCTTTTTTTTTTTTTTTTTTATTACCGAGTGATGTCAGAAACTAAAACAGAAAATGAATTATTCTGGCGCCTGTCACTTATGATCTTCATTCAAAACACATACTTCTATTATATTCTTTCAACATCATAATAAAATTGTTCTACGTTTCATCAAGGACGATTATATAATCACCGGAATATTTTTCTAATAATTATTATTTCATAATTATCAACTCATAAATGATTACATAACATTCGAATAAATTATATCAATTTATAAGCCTGCAAGTAAATATTCTACTAGAAAATTTTGTTCCTTTGTTATAAATTTTTATAAATTTATAACAAAAAAATTGTTATAAATTTTTTTAAATTAATAATAAAAAAATCTTACTTCTAGTACAGTAGTTGAAGAAAATTTTAAAAAAATAGCTGACGCGATAAAAATGCACCTGCTTGTTGAATAACCAGAAGGAAAGAGAGAAGATAACGCAAAAGGAAAAAAAGAATAATAATAGAAGAAAAACTCGGCGCTCAATATGAAAAGTTTAATTCTCAGCGCTTCAGACAACGAGGACGACCTTCGATCAGATTGGAAAGGGGAGACCTTGGGTAAGAGTCACGAAGCGGCGTCACACTCTTGTAGATATGCAGTTTCATGATAGTTTCTGATGCCCGCATACACATACCGTCCATCTCCAACAAATAACTATTACATCGGCATCACCGATCCGGGAAACTCAACTATGAATAGAACTCTAACTTGTTGTCGTTGTTTAAACACTCCAACGCAACTAATTTAAATTCAACCGATACTTTTAAAACATCAGCAGAAAAAAAATCCAAACACGTCGTGAATTAAGTGAGAACCTTCCTACACACAATTTTTCATCAAGGTGAGCTGAGGGATCCAGTCATGCTACGCTGAAACGGGAAGTCCGGGTAATGAGGACTTACTACTACGTTTTAAATTAAATCCCCTGATTTGATGTCTAATTGATTCAACAAATGCTTCATTTATAGCTAAATCTTTTCAAAGTTATTTTGATGTATTAATAAATTAATTATTTAAACCTCTAAAAAACATTTTTCATTAATTCAATTTGTCAAAAAATTTTGCTTAGATTTTTTTAGAAAATTCAAAAGTCTACGAAAAAAAAAACTTGAAAAATTACATCAAATAGTAATAAGTTTCCCTTATTCAAAAGTAGAAAAATTACAGTTCGAAATAACATTTTTCTTAATTCAAACTTTGAATGTTAATTTTCAGAGCTTTCAATGCAATATTTACATTTTACAATTTAATTCTTACAAAATCTGTAATAATTACAATCTGAAATATTTATATTTTTCTTTCTTCCGTACATAAAAAAAATTTTATTCAAACTTTTTAATGATAAATATGAATAATTGTATTATACAAAATGAAAACCTTCATTATTAAATTAATAAATTAATTATTTAAACCTTTAAAAAATTTTTTTATTAATTCAATTTGTCAAAAAATTTTGCTTAGATTTTTTTAGAAAATTCAAAAGTCTACAAAAAAAAAAACTTGAAAAATTACATAAAATAGTAATAAGTTTCCCTTATTCAAAAGTAGAAAAATTACAGTTCGAAATAACATTTTTCTAAATTCAAATTTTAAATGTTAACTTTCAGAGCTTTCAATATAATATTTACATTTTATAATTTAATTCTTACAAAATCTGTAATAATTACAATCTGAAATCTTTATATTTTTCTTTTTTCCGTACATAAAAAAAATTTTATTTAAACTTTTCAATAATAAATATAAATAATTATACTATACAAAATGAAAACCTTCAACAAGTAGAGATTTTTCTGAGAAATAACGAACAAAAAATAAACAACAATAGATAAATCAACATTAATCATCATCAATTTAACAGAGCAAAATTATAGAAAGGAATGATATTATAGCTCAACTGGCTGTTGCTCTTGAAGATACATTAAAAGAAAAGTCCTTGAGTAAGAGTTACAGCTAAAATGATCATGATCACACACACATAGATAAATGAAATATATTATTTATAAAGACAACTATAGACTACATGAATACGTAATGATAGAGAGGAAATCGCTGAATAAGGAAATTGTTGGTACAGAGTAGAGTTAAAACGTATATAAAGTGTTGTTTATTGTAAGTGTGTTTAAGTAAACCCATTATATATAAATATATAAATATATAACCAATACGGTGACTTGACTTGAAGTTCAGGGTCATGCGGATGGAAATTACGTCGTTCGGTTCTGCAATCTCTTTCTTTTATTCGGGCCTTGACGTTCTATTCCCGCGTGCGTGTTAGATCATGCGCGTGGTACGCAACCACTAGTGCTAGTGGGGGGCAGAGCTCGCGGATTGGCTGCCCCTCTCCGTGACTTTCATCGATCCCATCTCTGACTAGCGCGTTTTTATAAATAAAGCCACTTTTACCAAGATAAACAGGTGCTGCACTCTACGGTGGCATTGGTCGCTCTGCAGGTGCACACTCAACTCAACTGTTGGTAACCATATAAATTACTCCTGGCCTTATCTGCCCGACTAGACTTAACTCCTCTCTTCTTTATTAAACACAAGCACACTTGATGATGAAAGATAAAATACTTATATTTATGCAAACGCGAGCGATAAAATATCGATACCGTAATTTCATTTCGCGACACAAGAGGGCAATTTAAGTAACTATCAATACCACACAATAGACATGTATGTAATCTATACACTGATAGAACGATTTGTTTATAATTAAAAATATTTTTTAATATTTAACAAATCATTTATTAGAGACCACTTTTTTGTCTTTAACGAATATTTCTTAGCATTCAAAAAGATTTATTAATATTTAATAAATGAATATGGTAAAAGCCCCAATTATTGACGGGGGTCTAAATATTGACACCCTAAATTATTTTTAAATATATTAAATTATCTGTAATAAGAATAACGATCAAATAAATTTTTATTAAATTCTAATTAATTAAAAAATTGAAAAAAATCACTTTCAGTTCAAAATATTAAATATTAATTATTAAAAAAAAATAAAGTTAGCACCAGTTCATCAAATCAGCTCACGAGCGTCTATTTTCTTAACAACTTTGGTTAGAAAAGCATTTTTTTTAATTGCCGAGTTTAAATTAATTTTTTCATGTAATTATATGATCTATTTTTTTTTTTAATTAACAATATATGAAATATTTAGAAAATTAAATAATTTAAATTAATTGTATGCTTTATAATATTTAAATAATGGAAGTCAATAACTATAGTTCATAATTTTTATGGTGAATCCCATATTGACAGCCAGTCAACAGCGCTATGATGCCTTTTTTTTTAAGTATAAAATACGTTACGCGATTATACACAAGGCTTTTAACTGTCAAATAACTCGCCGTGTTTTGGTGTTAAATAAGTTTTTGAATAAATTGTTATATTTTTAATAATAATTAATCATTCATGGAAATTATTATTAATTAACTTTAATAATATTGATTACTTTATATCAAGTTTTGATAAATAAGAATATAACCAAATGATTCGACGCATGCGCAGCAGGGGCGTCAATAATTGGGGTTACGGTACTTCAATATTTAGATCAATCAGTTTTTTAACCCGTCAATAATTGGTGTATCCATATCATCTATTTAATTATTTAAAATTAATTAGTAAATATTACTGATTATCATTTTAAAAAAAGAAATTGATTAGTTAAAACATTACTTAAGATATTACCACAAACAAAATTCAACGATATTTATATTTGATTGCTTAAAAAAAAAATGAAATCATAACTTCGTCTCTTATAGCGTCAATAATTGGGGCTTTTACCTTATTAGATTTATTAAATACAAACAAATCATTTTAAATACTAAGAAATATTTGTTTTTAATAAGGAAAAGTGGTCTCTAATAAATGATTTGTTAACTATTAACAAATATTTTTTAATACAAACAAATCCTTCTATCAGTGTATTAATAAATGGAGAGCCGGTTTTTTAGCCCGGTTATACTGCGAAAACTACTGAACCGATCGGAATAATACTTATACCATAAGATGCAGCGTGTTTCGGAGAAGGTTTTAGTATATGATATGGTGGTGATTACTTATCCGGAACTTATATTTTTTTGACTTAGAAATAATGAATTTTTATTGTAACTAAATTTATTCTATTCAATTGTCATTTGTTTAAAATAAATTTTTTAATTCTATTGGTTATGTTTATGGGTGATTCTCTGTAAGGATGTTTTTTGCTGTCCCAGGCATTTTTTTATTAGAAAAATTGCTATTTTGTTACTAAAAAAAATTTATTACCAAAGTAAAAAAACATTTCTATTTGGAGCATTGAAAACTAAAATGAAATAAATTTTGGTTTTTTTGCTATAAATTCGTAAACCACAGAAATAACAGCCCCCTGGGCTGTCCCATTCCCAAAATTAAAACTTTAAGATTAAATTTTAAGTTATTCGTCCATAATATATAATTTGGTCCATAATGTTTATAAACTTAATTAGTTAACTAACAATCTTCTTCAATGAAAAGTACCGAAAATTAATTTGTTTCATTAAATTCATTAAACCAAAGTTTGTCCCAGGCATTTTAAGAACAGTCCCCTGCCAAAGCCAAAAAAAAAAAAATCCAGCGTGTTATTTTACCTTTTGTAAGGTTTATTAGGATCTAACTAGCCTTGAGTTAATAACCATAGGGCTGATAGCGCTTTATCGGCATTTTATTTAGTGTCAAAGCACCGTTTGTGCTGGAAATATGTGTCTCGGCCACTTCAAAACTCAGTCCCCTGGCAACTATTTTTATTTATAATTTATTTATAAAATTGGATCCATAAGTCTTAATATTATTCTAATTAATGTAAACATTCATTGAGAACTTGAAAAGTTGAATGCATTGAAATAGTTTACTTGATTTTTCTCAATTTGATAAAAAAAAAACAGTCCCCTGGCAAACAGTCCCCTGTCATTTTATATGGCAAAAGATACACAAATATCGAAAAAGCAAAAATTAAATCGGCTGTTTATTTATTATGATTAAGCTGATAGTTTTGTAGCCCTTGTTAATTTTTTTTTTTAATAAAATCAAAAAAAATTTGGTCGGACAATTTTGTACAAATTAAAGACGTCCTTACAAATAATCATCCTTATATACTAGGCAGATTTCTTCACTTATAAGACCTGCAATTTCTTTAACTGAAACTTTCAATGCTCATTACAAATTTTTTTTTTTATATCAATTATTATTAATTTTTGTAAGAAAGACACGGGAATGTTATAATGATTGCACATTGAAAGTTACAATTAATATTAGCTAGAATAATTACATGGATAAAAGGTGCATGTCAATTTGATAGAATTGGGAATCTGTGCAAGTCAAAACAATACTCTAATTAAATTTCAAGTCTAAATCTAAAAATGCAATTCTATAAAGCGCCGGCGAGTAACAGCTAGTAAACAATATAAGTATGTAAATTTAAAATAACCGATTGCTGTAATTCGTAGTATAATAATAATGGATATTATCTATCGCAGTTCACTGTAATTTAATATAATGTCTATATAGATTGTTTTACCTTTACATAAACCATTATTGTTTCTATTGAGATTTAATATACGATTTTTCAACGAACTAATATTTCACCATGCCAACAAATGTAAATTGATTACCGCGAAAATGATAAACGTTTGACATTAAATTACATTTGAGATAAACATATTTGTGGCGTAATAATAAATGACAATCCCTCGAGGAGTATCGGCCTTTCGTTTTTTGTTTTTCTTTTTTTTTTCTTTTGTTTAGTTATTAATATTCAGATATATCTTACTTTGTTTCTATTTGCTTGATTATTATTTTCTTATGCATAAATATGTGTATATATATCAACTCTCACGTGTCCGTGGGCGCATGAGTAGTAACTACACGAGCAAAAACAGCCACCTGTTGATTAAACGAAGCTATTACGAGCAAATCTCGTCCCTCGTCTCTAGTTATAGCCGTATATCCGCATAAGGACGATGGGCGCGATTTATTAAAATTATTGCGCTCGTATAATGTCATGACAAACATTTTAAATGAATTATACATATACATATACATATATAATATATACGATTCAAGATAATCTTTCTAACGTATATAATACCGAGCATGACAATCTATCGATCACTGTTAATCTTTTTATAAATATATGCATGGAAGAGACTGTCGTCGGGTCGAATCTAGGTCTGTCAGTATATATTTTATTTAAGATATCTCGTGATAACGAAATAGAGAGAAAGTCTATGAATTCTAATAAATATTTAAATTCTTGATCGTTTATTTATCTGTTTATTTATTTATTTACTTATTCAACAATTTCGGCAACAATAGCGTATTAGTTCGCCCGTACTTTAATTTTATTTACTTGCCGTTTAGCTTAAAAGTGTGTACCTAATGTTGTATGTGTACGAAGACTCTCTCAGCGCATTATAATCTCTGTCGCTCGTCGCTCAGCGGACGTTACGATCTATACCATTGAATCGAACAATGGTGAAACTGGGTTACGCAAATGTCGAGGCTGAAAAAAATTAAAATGCGTCGCTCGGGCCGGCCTTACCACTTATATGTATGAATGCTCATGCTTACGTACATTTTGCCACGCGTACATCACTAACAATGTGTACTTACACATTAAATACCATCCATTTTTTCTATTATCGATTGCTTCCATTTTTCACTCGTAATTCATAAATTAACTCTATTTAATAAATCCAGTACTCGTGGAATTTTTTTCTTCACCCTAATTACAATCTCTACACAGAAAGAAAAATTTATTGACTGGAGAACAAAATTCTTGGCTCAAGAAAATTTTCGGATGCCTGAAGGAAGACCGAAGTAAAAATTTTTCTTGAAATTCTATTCTTGGTGGAAGTCATTTTTTCTTAATTCAGATTATCATAAATACTTGATACAATAAATTTTTATATTTGATCAAGATTTTTAGATACTTTAGGGAAGCAGCGCCACCTACTTTAGCTGAGAAAAAAATTTTCTCACCATGAGAAAATTTTTCTCTTGAATATTTGATACCCATTTTATATTATTTTAGCGTGTAATTATACATATTGAATGAAAAAAAAATGATGAAATATTATTTGATCTTCCCATTTGACATGTTAATCAATAAAAATATTAATGAAAATTTACTTCTATTTTTATATTTAATTTTTTGGAGCAAGAGAGAAATTTTCTCAAGACAAGAAAATTTATTTCTATCAAGAACTAAATTTTTTGGAGCTTCGAGGCTGAATTTTGTCAAAACAACAAGATTTTCTTGACTTAAATAAATTTTCTTGGATCAAGATACGTATTTATTAAAGCAAGAGAATTAATTTTGTTGGAAAAAGTAAAATTTCTTGTGTCAAAAAAAAATTTTCGGGTGCCTGAAGGAAGACTGAAGTTGTGTTGGCTGAAGTAAAAATTTTTCGAGAAATTCTATTCTTGGTGGAAGTCATTTTTTCTTAATTCAAATTATCATAAATACTTGATACGATAAATTTTTATATTTGATCAAGATTTTTAGATACTTTAGGGGAGCAGCGCCACCTACTTCAGCTGAGAAAAAAATTTTCTAACCTTGAAAAAATTTTTCTCTTGAATATTTGATACCCATTTTATATTATTTTAGCGTGCAATTATACATATTGAATGAAAAAAATTATTCAATATTATTTGATCTTCCTATTTGACATGTTAATCAATAAAAATATTAATGAAAATTTACTTCTATCTTTATATATAATTTTTTGGAGCAAAAGAGATATTTTCTCAAGACAAGAAAATTAACTTCTATCAAGAACTAAATTTTTTGGAGCAAGAGGCTGAATTTTCTCAAAACAAGGTTTTCTTGACTTAAATAAATTTTCTTGGATCAAGATACATATTTCTTAAAGCAAGAGAATTAATTTTGTTGGAATAAGTGAAATTTCATGTCAGAAAAAAATTTTTTTTTCGCTCAATAAAATAAATAAGAAAAATATTTTCTTGGCTTTTGAATAATTAATAATTACTAATTGCATGACAAATAGCGCTTTGTTAAAGAACTCAGAGGTGCCGCAAATCCGAGTTTTGATTAAGGCGAGGCTCATGGCCGCGGACTAGCTCACTACACATTTTATTATGCCATCACAGATATAATACATACAATATATGTATATATGTGAGATTGAGCAACCACAAGCTCGTTACGCGGGAGGCACTCGGGCCTGGCGTTTCCGCTCTATTTTTTGTCTACTCCAAATTGTGTTGGGACTGAATCAAGGAACATTAGTTCTCACAAATCCACTTAGCGTGCTCTACTTTTTATTTCTTTTCTACGATAAAAAAAAAGTTTATCTAAAATAAAAAAAACAGAAAATTTCTTCACACATCTAATCGGGGCTTCTTTTTTTAAACAACAACCCACTAACTTATGAATTAACGCGTCAAGTATGATTTTATCTACACACTTACTGCATAAAAAATTTTTTATCTCCTTCTAATAGTTTTATATTATTTATATCACCCTCACGACGTGTCACTGGGTCACTGCAGCTTTAAAAAATAACTTCCCGAGCATTTATCTTATTACTAAAACTACGACTATACTTCAATACTAACACCAGCATTTCCCTGTTAGTAGTGTAGTAAGTATAGCTAGTGATCGCGATTGGGTCGTGCCATTCTCACAGTAACAATATTTATCTCTTTTCCCCTTTCTCTCTCACCCTGCTCCCTCATTCACATCACCAGCTAATATAAGCCGGCATTCCCTCAACTTATCCGTCATAAATATATACTTATATATTTATGTATAAATAAAAATATCCAGTTTCCCATTACCGAATACCGAGCTTCAAATCCACGCTACTGCACGGAGAAAAATTAATTGTACTATTTCCTATACAAAAATATTAACTCCTACTATCTGAAATGGTAATAAAATTAATTAATCACAATTAAATAGGTGGTATAATTGACAATTGTAATAGTTACTATTAATAATGGTAATGATTACTATCGAAAATGATAATTGTAATTATTAAAAATTATAACTGCTATAATCGAAGATGGTAACTGTAACCATATTAAATTTTAAAAATTCTGAAAGAAAAAATAATATAAATTTATTTAATTAAATTCTTTATTTGCATCTATATTTTAGTTATGTACATTTTTTCCTTTAAAATATTAAAACAAGTAATAACACAATCGTTTAAATCCATAGATGATAAAAATTTCCAAATATTAGAGCTGTTATTGATTACTTTAAATGACATAATTTTTGAAAATTATGTTTATTGAAAATTTTTTGTAAGATTTAAAATTTTTTTTTTTGAAATTAAAAATTTTTTTTGAAAAATTTGGCGTTGAAACTTGTTTTAGACAAATAAAAATTTAAATATAAATTCAATCCGAATTTAATCCCGATTTTTTGTGGACTACACTGCGCTACAACTGCTTTTAGTTAATTCAGAAATGCATCCACGCTAACACAGATTTTAAATTTTTTTAATATTTTTTACTAGCTTAGATAGTAACTATTATTATTACTGATGGTAACTGCAACTATTAAGTTATATTAGGAATTATGATTTTGATAATAGTAGTAACTAATTAAAATAATAAAAGCGATGATAACTGATTACCATCATAATAGTAGTAGTTACCATCAGGATGATAACTACTACAATTCAGATGGCTTACATAATTATTTAAATAATATTTACTATTATCGAATTCAGTTAATAGATTTTACCATAACTAGATAATAAACTTTACTATAAAATTTTCTCCGTGTATATGATAAAAATTTCCAAATAATAGAGCTGTTATTGATTATTTTGAATGACATAATTTTTGAAAATTATGTTTTTTAAAAATTTTTTGTAAGATTAAAAATATTTTTTGAAAAATTTGGCGTTGAAACTTGTTTTAGACAAATAAAAATTTAAATATAAATTCAATCCGAATTTAATCCCGATTTTTTGTGGACTACACTGCGCTACAACTGCTTTTAGTTAATTCAGAAATGCATCCACGCTAACACATATTTTTAATTTCTTAAATATTTTTTACTAGCTTAGATAGTAACTATTATTATTACTGATGGTAACTGCAACTATTAAGTTATATTAGGAATTACGATTTTGATAATAGTAGTAACTAATTAAAATAATAAAAGCGATGATTACTGATTACCATCATAATAGTAGTAGTTACCATCAGGATGGTAACTACTACAATTCAGATGGTTTACATAATTATTTAAATAATATTTACTACTATGGAATTCAGCTAATAGATTTTACCATAACTAGATAATAAATTCTGCTATAAAATTTTCTCGGTGTACTTTTAAAAAAAAAATTCTAAAGAATTCTACTTAAACTAAAATAATTAAATAATTACTTGCAGCCGAGATATGCGTGTAAAGATGTTCTCATTTAATTTTCCACGAGCAGTCTTGTCGTGCCACCGGATACATTTCGTTCAAGGCCAGAAGTAAAAAGCCTTTTCAGGCGTACTCATACTTACACACAGTGCTCATAACTCACGCTCTCAACTACTTGTACTTTGAAGCTATTGTATAGAAGCCCATATGTATATATAAGAAACATATTCAAAGCAACTTTATATCATCGCATTATATAGAATGTACACCCTCAAACTATTGAGCACGTGCACTAATACACAAGTGCATAGTGCACACTAGTCATTTTACTTGATAGTAAGTGATCGTTACACTTACGCGTGTGTGGGCGTCTCCGCGATCCGCGACGAGCCGACACAATACAGACAAGACGAGTACAGGGGAGTAATGAAACTAATACCAATAGATAATATTTTTATTTGTCTACACATGTGATTTTTGTTTCATTATGATCTGTGATTATTACAACAGAAAAATTTAGAGTAAACAGAAAAAAAAATTTAATTGAATCAAATAAATAATTTTAAAGAATCACTTCTTGATTTTGATAGCTTTTTTGCCTTCAAAAGTTAGAAAAAATTTTGGATAAAATTTCTATTATACCTTTTTTTTGGTATTTTTTATGACAATCCCCCATGAAAAAAAAAATATAAAAAAAATAAGTCGGAATATATAAAAAATATATTAAAAATCTATAAAACATATAAGAAATATATATAGTAAATATATTTTTAATATCTAACTTTTGGCCAATTTTCATATATATTTTATATATTTCAAATATATTTTAAATATATTCAAAATTTATTTTTTTTTTATATTTTTAGCTATGTATTATTTATAGATTTTTAATATATTTAAAATATATTTTTTACATATTTCGACATATATTTTTCTTTTCATGGGGGATCTTCTAAAAAATATATAAATTTTTTTGAAAGTTTTTAAAATTTATTAAAATTGTGGTAATCAACTTTTTTTTTATTGTTTATTTTTTTCTATGTATTTAAAAAAAAATATATCAATTAAATCATATAGAAATTTCATTCAAAAAAATGAAAATTAAATTAGTTGACTCCACTCGTAAATATTTACCAAAAATTTTAAAATTTAGGAATTTTACTTGATTCAAAAATTGTCCGTCTTAATTCAAGACAATTAAACTTTCAAAAATTATTTTCTTGGTTCAAGAATTTTTCTCTTGATTCAATTCAATTTTTTTCTTTCGTATAATTATTCAGACACTGCTAGAATTAGTGTTTAGTAAAATTAATGCGGATCTGAAGGGCACATATATATTTTTCACCGTACTAATAAACACAAATACTCTGACTGACACATTATACATTGCAACAAAGATGAAGC
Organism: Cotesia glomerata; assembly: GCF_020080835.1. Classification (NCBI taxonomy): domain Eukaryota; kingdom Metazoa; phylum Arthropoda; class Insecta; order Hymenoptera; family Braconidae; genus Cotesia; species Cotesia glomerata. Next base: position 8,298,283 of record NC_058158.1, read on the forward strand.
TGTCTAATATAATACATATATATAATACACTAAACGCTTTATATTTACTCAAAGTCACTGTAAAGTATCGCCTTGACGCCTTCTGCGACGCTTCCGTAATCGTACTGTCTATTTTTCTCCTCTATGTTTTATTTCTCAATAGTCTGCTGTTAATTTCTATTCCTAAGATATTTAATTCATTATATTTTCACACTTTTCTTTAATTATTTATACAAAAAAAATCTTAGTTATTTTTGCCTATTGTCAAATTAAAACATTACATTGTTGAAAGATTTATTAATCAATTAAACTTTCTATTTATATTACAGAAAATACGTACTTATATCCAGCAATAAATAATAAGTAATAATAATTACACAGTTTTATTATAATAAATTTTAAACATAAAAAATCTATTTTTAATTAACGATAAATCCTCTTAGTTATGATGTGAAGTATAATAATTTATACGTTATATATGATTAAATAATTATAAAATAAAAAAATGAATGACAGAAATAAAATGAAATCGTGATTAACCGCGCGAAAACCCATCAAATCGATATCTATCGCTTGTTAACCTAATGATTATAATATTATTAGTTACGTAAAAGTTATGGATGCACTCTTACTCTCGATGCATCCGCAATTCCGACATGATAAATACACGTGTGTGTGATATATAGATACAATATGTAAGTGTATAATAGAGTGTACAAATGAAGGGCACACGGACGAGCGAATAATCTCAAACACTTGAATCGAACAATCACCACGTCATTCAATCATAGACCGTCCGTCGAAAGGTGACTGCTATGCACTAGCACTAGCATCAGATCCTCTCTCTGTAAGCCACCAACCGGTCTTCTATTCATATCTATCTCTATCTATATGTTTATAAATATATAATAGGTATGTGTATACATTATTATACAAACTCATCGTATTAACCCGTTTCTCTCTTTTTTCCCTACATATCTCCCTCCGACATTTCATTATGCAGGCCACCTTGAAAGCAACTGGTAATCGCGATTACGCATCTCATATACAGATACTTATGTACATATGAATAGGTATAGATATATATGTCTAAATATATTATATATTTATACTACTTGTGTGTAAAAGACAATAGATTATATATGAGCTGCCAGACGGTGACTAAACCGGAAGCCGATGACTTTTTTCAAAGTAGATGAATAGTAGCAAAAAATAGATTTTTTGGAATAATTACACGACTTATGATGCGAAGTATCAGAGAGTGCTTTACGATCGAAAAATTTTTTTCGCCTCATTTTGGCAATTATTTTTATTATTATAGTCTTGTTAGTTCACGGAATCAAGATATTTTGCATACTAGTGTCAAGATAATTTAATGGAGATTAATTAGACACTTTTTAAAAATTGATTTAGTGCAATAGAAATGGAAAAAAAACATCTAAGTAGATCAAAAAATTTTCCTGTCCTTAAACCAAGAAAATATCTTTTTCCTAATTATTTTCTTGAGCGAAAAAAAATTTTTTTTGACACAAGAAATTTCAGTTATTACAACAAAATTAATTCTCTTGCTATAAGAAATACGTATCTTGATCCAAGAAAATTTATTTAAGTCCAGAAAATCTTGTTGTTTTGAGAAAATTCAGCCTCGAAGCTCCAAAAAATTTAGTTCTTGATAGAAGTAAATTTTCTTGTCTTGAGAAAGTTTCTCTATTGCTCCAAAAAATTAAATATAAAGATAGACGTAAATTTTCGTTAATATTTTTATTGATTAACATGTCAAATGGGAAGATCAAATAATATTTCATCATTTTTTTTCATTCAATATGTATAATTGCACGCTAAAATAATATAAAATGGGTATCAAATATTCAAGAGAAAAATTTTCTCAAGGTGAGAAAATTTTCTTCTCAGCTGAAGTAAGTGGCGCTGCTTCCCTAAAGTATCTAGAAATCTTGATCAAATATAAAAATTTATTGTATCAAGTATTTATGATAATTTGAATTAAGAAAAAATGACTTCCACCAAGAATAGAATTTCTCGAAAAATTTTTACTTCGACCAACACAACTTCGGTCTTCCTCCAGGCAGCCGAAAATTTTCTTGAGCCAAGAATTTTGTTCTTCAGTCAAGAAATTTTTCTTTCTGTGCATGTATGAAACTCCGGAAACACTGTAACTTGCTCAAAAATCCATTAATTGAGTTAAATATTTTTTTTTTTTAATTCTTTGGAAGAATTGTAGGTCACCGAATTCGAATGGCTAAGTAATTCAGTGTCGTTTATGTACAATTAATAATATAAAAAAAAAACCAGAAGACTGTATATATATATATATATATATATATATATATATATATATATATATATTGTGTACATTTATCCCACTAGAAACGTGTACGCATTATCGTGCTATTTTAGCCGTTTTATATATTTTTTTCACATTCTATTTTATTATTTCATAATTAAATGAGCATTATGAGTCGTGCACTTCTGAATTTTTCAAACTTTTTTTCTTTTACACTGATTAATAATTAATAGGGCACGGAAGTTGGCCTATTTTCAATTGTTCAAATTTAAGGTTAAACATATAAACAGTCATTTGAACCGTGGCGAAATTCCGGGCCCTAAATTATTAATTAATAATACAATTGTATTAGTTATATATATAGAATTGAAGTATCATAGATTTTTTCCTCGCCCACACTTAAGTATAAGGAGCGTCTCAGCGTACACCTTACGTAAGAAAATGATCGTGCCGCACGATACATAATAATGACAAGGAGAATAAGAATAAGAAGAACTATATAAGATAAAAAAAAAAAAAAAAAAAAAAAAAAAAGAAAAAAACTAAATAAAGACGAAAGGAATTATGGATATATAAAATCTCGCGATCCCCATTGTATTCCTTTCACTTTCCGTCGTTTTATTCCCACGTCTCCTTGTACACCACACCGCAAAGTCCGAATATTATACATCGGCTCTATACTTTTCTGCGGACATACAAATTTAAAGAACCAAACTAACAAACAGACGGACGTACAGGGTAACACACTGAATAAGAATAAGAATATATAGATATCAAGAAGCGGATGGTCATCGTCTTACCGCAACATTTGTCCTTGATACGATATTTTTCTTATCCTGTTTTTTTTCTCTTTTATATTACTTGCGTCTGTCAAACTTGACGACAAATCGGTTACGTTAAGCAAAACGTAAAAACTCTTGCTGGGTACATGAAATACTTTATGGTCATGATTATTGTTTGATAAATGTAATTTTAAGTGAAAGTTTGCGGTCACCAGCATAGCACGCTATTCATTTTATTATATTTTGTTTATTTATTATTTATTTTTTTAAATATAATAATAGTTAAGGGAGAAATATTAATGTACAATGTGCTTCCGGCTGATGGGAAACGAAGCAATGAAACTCCTAGCCGTATTATACTTATCAACGACTGAAATCGTTTGACTATTGTCTAGCTTATCGGATTTGTAAAAGTTTATAATTCCGTAGTGATATTTCTCTACATAATATATACCGTTTATATATTTATATATTTATATGCTGATAATAAAATTGTGAAATAAATATTATTTAATCACTGGTTTTGTTTACAGTCATATAATACCCACGACTCTCTTTAAATAATTAATATAACTATTTTAGTAATTACTTTGTTGGATTTTTAATTAAACTTCAGTAATTAATTAATTATGCATTTGTTAAAAAGCTACTGATCTTTATGCGAATAATTAAAACAAATGGAGTTAACAAATGTTTAATTGCAAGATTATTTAAATAATAAATAATTTTATTCAATGCTATTATTGTAATTAATTTAATGACTAAAAGTTTTAGGAGTGCCGCGTCAAGTGCATTACGACCGGTTAGCTATTATGTGGAGAGTTTGTTACATAATGAGTGATCTCATATATTTATATATTTATATATAATAACAATGAAAAAAGAGTAAATAATAATTGTAATAAATAATGTCTAGGGAATAATTTAAATCCACTGTTATTAATTATTATATTGACATCCTGTCATAGACTATATGTCTTAATTTTGTTTTTCGAAAGTCACGCATGTGCTAATATATAAATACTCGTATTTTATCTTCTTTTTTTTTTCTCAAGTACGATAACCTTGAAATCGCTAGTGTTTATATAAGCTGACGTTTAAAAAATAAATAACAAGTATTACTTTTTAATATCTAGAAAATTTTAATTTATAAATATGATATATGTGGTACAATTTAACCTACGAAAGATAGCACTGAAAATATTTACTCAGTCTATCTATAATTTATAGTTTAGAAATTAATATTTACTCTTTTATATTTAACCGTAATTTTTTCCTATTGTAATTCAAATTATTATAATGGTTTGTTAGGTAATTTTATTTTTCAAAAATTTCTCTAGAGTCTCGAAGTATTTCTAATTGTTTGTTTGCACTTCGAGGTTCTAAAAAAAAATTTGACCTAAAAAAAATTTATCACAGAAAAAAAGGTCCACTTGAGCCAAGAAAATATTTTTCTTCCTAATTATTTTCTTGAGAGAAAAAAAAAATTTTTTTTGACAAGAAAGTTCACTTATTCCAACAAAATTAATTCTCTTGCTTTAAAAAATACGTATCTTGATCCAAGAAAATTTATTTAAGTCCAGAAAATCTTGTTGTTTTGAGAAAATTCAGCCTCGAAGCTCCAAAAAATTTAGTTCTTGATAGAAGTAAATTTTCTTCTCTTGAGAAAATTTTTCTCTTGCTCCAAAAAATTAAATATAAAGATAGAAGTAAATTTTCATTAATATTTTTATTGATTAAAATATCAAATGGAAAGATCAAATAATATTTCATCATTTTTTTTCATTCAATATGTATAATTGCACGCTAGAATAATATAAAATGGGTATCAAATGTTCAAGAGAAAAATTTTCTCAAGGTGAGAAAATTTTTTTCTCAGCTGTAGTAGGTGGCACTGCTTCCCTAAAGTATCTAAAAATCTTGATCAAGTATAAAAATCTATTCTATTAAGTATTTATGATAAAATTAACAAAAAATAACTCCCACTAAGAATAGAATTTCTCGAAAAATTTTTACTTCGGCCAACACATCTTCGGTCCTCTTTCAGGCAGCCGACAAATTTTCTCGACCCAAGAATCTTATCCTCCAGTCAAGAAATTTTCTTTCTGTGTAATAAAACCTCATTTATTACCTCGAGTTTTCTTATTATGTGCAATATAAAGTGGATAGGCTTATCTGCTAATAATTATTGCGTGACTTACGATCGGAGTGAAGATGCTCAATTAGATCGTCATTATGATACGTGGATCTTTTAAATGAAATTCCCTCTCGATTTCGCGCTCCACTTACAACCGTACACCTCATCAACTCGTGTATCATATCATACGTATGTAACATACATTATAAAACATAATAATATTATTTCGATCTATGTACATTGTACATATATACTCACACTCACACATGAACTATTAAATTATCCGGTCTTATGATACACATCTCTATATATCTATAGATATATATATATATTGTATAGATACAAGATGTAACATGAAATTTTTTTGGTATTTGGGTCGTACGCTCAGCAGAACGACGAATGGAAGCGGGCGCCGAGGATGATTAGCGTGTCATGATGATGTGAGCCGGACGATTGCGAGAGTTGATTCACGTCGTGAGTTTGTAACAATGAAGAGGTCGGGCCACCGGTAATTTTATTTTTTAATCTTGTATATGCGTTTACTATTTTTTTTTTTTTTTTTTTTTTTTTTTAATATTATTTGGTAATAATAATAAAATAAGCAACCTTTTATTAACAAAAATAACAACTTGGTAAATACTTAGTACCAAGGTCGATAATTTATAATTCCCTAATTACACACCCGTACTGAAAAAAAATATATGCCGCATATACGGGGGCAAAAAAAAAGTATGTGGCGTATATATTTTATATGTGCGACGTATATGTATTTTTGTCAGCATATATGCACATATATATTTTTTCAGTGTGGGCACCTCGATGTAAGTTTTAGATATAATACGTCCGTGATACATATGTTCATAATAGAGACAAAGAATTATGAGACATTTTTTTATTGAATGGTGTAATTTAATTGACAACTTCATTTGTCACGATATCCGGTCGTAAAAGAGATTAGATATTAAACAATAGATATTTTTTAAGTGTTTGTTAATAGATCGTAGAAGAAAAACAATTTTTTAATTTTATATAAATTTATTATTGGTAGTAGTGAGTGCTTTATTTGTAGTTGGTCTATTGAAACAACGGTGACCGTGAAGATATAAAAATTTTTTTTTTGTTTGTAGATGTATTAGAACTCGAGAAGTAGGGAAGAATCGTTACACTTGAGAAAGGTCATTAAACAAGTAAAGCCCGATAGCGCTTATCAAATGTGGCGCGATGTTAAAAAAAGTAATATCAAAAAATAGTTGATGGCCTAATACGATTCTAATAAATAATAAAAATTATGACATATATTATATGATTCTATGGCAATGCTTTAAATAACTATTTTACTTTTTTTTAGTTGTAATTTATCAGCTTACAATTATATTTAATTATTTAATTGTTTTTATGTAAACTTATCATGTTACTCAATTCTCGGTAATAAAATTTACTGTTTATTATAAAATTGTTACTTTGTAATAAAAAAGCTCTTAATATAGTTCTCAATGAAATAACAATACGTAATAATTATTTTGGCAAATAAATTTAATATCAAAATAGATTATTTATTTTTTTAAGCTACTAATAATAATTTTAATAAATTTAATAGGCCTGTTTTTACTCTTGAGAAATATAATTACTTAATTTTTTTATTTAGAATTATTATTTTTATTTTTTTGGAGATAACAAATCAAATTAAAAATTTTTAAAAAGCAATTAGTAAGTAAATTATATAACGGGAATAAAATGTGGGTTCAATAGAAAATTCCTATGATTTCAGTTCAATTTTTCTTATTTCGTTTTTTTTTTTTAACATTATCAAATAAAAATTTTTTTAATCCATGAATTTTACTACACAAAAACAAAAATTAACTTGATTCAAGAGAAAAATTCTTAAGAATATAATTTTGAAGAGGGTAATTGTCTTGAATCAAGACAAAAAATTCTTGAATCAAGTAAAATTTTCTTAAATTAAGAATTTTTCTCCTCAAATCAAGAATATTAAGTTTTTCAAAATTACACAGAAAGAAATATTTCTTAACTGAAGAACAAAATTCTTGGCTCAAGAAAATTTGTCGGGTGCCTGAAGGAAGACCGAAGTTGTGTTGGCTGAAGTAAAAATTTTTTGAGAAATTCTATTCTTGGTAGAAGTCATTTTTTCTTAATTCAAATTATCATAAATACTTGATACAATAAATTTTTATATTTGATCAAGATTTTTAGATACTTTAGGGAAGCAACGCCACCTACTTCAGCTGAGAAAAAAATTTTCTCACCTTGAGAAAATTTTTCTCTTGAATATTTAATATCCTTTTTATATTATTTTAGCGTGCAATTACACATATTGAATGAAAAAAAATGATGAAATATTATTTGATCTTCCTATTTGACATGTTAATCAATAAAAATATTAATGAAAATTTACTTCTATCTTTATATTTAATTTTTTGGAGCAAGAGGAAATTTTCTCAAGACAAGAAAATTTACTTCTATCAAGAACTAAATTTTTTGGAGCTTCGAGGTTGAATTTTCTCAAAACAACATTTTCTTGACAATTAAATTTTTTAGATCAAGATACGTATTTCTCAAAGCAAGAGAATTAATTTTGTTGGAATAAGTGAAATGTCTTCTCAAAATAAAATTTTTTTTTCGCTCAACAAAATAATTAGAAAGAAAAATATTTTCTCGGCTTTTGAACCTTTCTTTCTGTGTATATTTGTGATTCAAGAAAATTTTCTTTTCTGTGTAGATAAATTTCCTTATTTGACACAATAAAATATTAAATATATAAAGCGTGAAATATATAAGGTAATAACTAAAATAATGTTGAACGATATAATAATATAAGCTCGGTCAGGAAATAACTAAAGATGTTGATCAGTCAAACTTTCACAACGCTCGGTTTCCTCTTTATAATCCCTTGACTTGCCCTTGCTCGCATATCCATTTAAGTATCCATACATACATATATACTTATATGTATAACATCTTTCTAGTAATAATTTATCCCACGTTCTCTGAGGCTATACCGACTCACAGCTCATCGTTTCATTACAGTGCTCGTTACACCGTAGCCATCTGTACATTTACAATGCTGAGCGCATTTGAAGATTACTTTATAAGCAATAAGATATAAAGCACACGCAAGGTGAATCCATCTCTTCATATATGTAGAGAGAAAACTGAGAAAATGGTTGTGATAGAGATGAGAAATATTGCAGCCGAGGGATAAAACAGGCGGAAATTTTTTATATAAAAGAATAAGGTGTAGATTTGATAGGAGTATGATCAGCGGGACTGACGGACTGATCACTCGCGAGTTTTATTATATTATATACTGTATAATGTACGTTATAAAGGCTGTGATATGAGAGAATAATTCCAGGCGGTTAGATGTAAATATTTGTATGAGTATCAAGTTTATCATCTGTGTATATATAAATGAGTGGGTATGAGGGTACGAATACTAAGTAAGAAAATTGGAGGAGTAGAGTGTAGTGAGTAGAGACAGAGATGGTAAAGGTGTATGTGAAGATAACAAGCGCGATAGATGAAAGTGAAAGGAAGAGGTAGAAAGGGTATTTTACGCGGTCTTTTCTCCTTTTTTATTTTGTTATTATACTGCTCGTCCTCGTCTTTCATTTTCTCTATGAGTTTACACTGCGTTTTATTTAATATTTGCTGGCGACCTCGACGTCAACGTCAACTCGGTAACAATTTACTGGAAATGACAATTTTTTTTTACACGAAAAAATTACCTGGAAATTTTTGTAAATTAAAAAAATCATTTATTTAATTATAAATTATTATAATCAACTAAATAATTATATACGATAATAATAATAATCAAATAATTATAACTAATAATAATTAATAGTTAAATAATAAAATCATAATAATAATAATAATGAAATAATGATAATAATTAAATATTATTAATTATAAATAATAATAATTAAATTAAATTACAAAGGAGTGGGTGAAAGATATGAGCTCCACAATAATAATTTTTTTTTTTTTCATTAAAAAAAATAGTAATTTTTACTCATATTATTCTGTTGATTTCTCTTCAATAATAAAATGAAAAAAAAATTTTTTATAGTATTTTAAATTTACTTTGTCATCACACATACTTATTTAATTTTTTCGTGGGTAAATATTTGAAATATTGAAAAAAAAAAAAAAGACAAAATTCATTCAAAAATGCATAATACCACTTTTACTTTAAATACTTTTGTACTAAGCAAATATGAAAAGTCGAGAGAAAGTTATTACACAAAGACCTAAAGCAAGAATAAAGAGAGATAGACAGGAGTAAGTACTGTCGATTCAAGATAACCCTAAGTAGGGTCGAAGGGCGGGCTTTGAGTTATAGGTAATCCATTAAACGTAAATTTAAAACTCAAAATCCTTTACTGGAGCGTAACGAGCAGGTATAGAGTTTTGAGTCGAAAAATTCATTTGGCACGGGTTACACATTTACAAAGTGACTCAGCCGGGGGACATGAATTATTTAGCCAACCCTTGCAGATGTAAATATCCCTCAACTCGTGCAACAGGTAATCTCGATTTATACAGACTTAAAGTTAGACGCATAACTCACCCACTTGGAGCTAACCAGACTATGTTAAAAGTGTATTACTTTCAGTATAAAGCAAAGAGAATTTAAATTTTCATACCTGCCCCTCGAGGCCTTTAATTTTGAACTTACTTTTGTGCAATAAATATTTCAGATATTTTTTCGCCCATTATTATTCTTACATATCGACGTTCTAATTAGCAAATTGTCTAACTCCATTTAAGAAAATCAATTCAAATAATTTATAATTGAACTATTGCTACATCAAAATGTTAAAAAATCACCCTCAAAAAATAAGGAGTTAAATTGCTAATTAGACCGTCGATATGCAATTGTCGCTAATTAAAAAAAAAAATAAAAATACCTAGAGCCATTCACTAGAGTAATTTTTCATTTTTATGTAACGCAAAATCATCAATGAAAATAATTTAACAATTACAGACTAAAGTAAATTTTATTTTGCTCGAATCATTTATTTCTCAATTACATTTAATGATCTTTTTATATCTTTTCATTAACTTGATTTTTTTGGCTAGATAAAAAACCCATTCAAGAATTTTTTCATCATTTTTTTTTTTTTTTTTTTTTTTTTATAGACACGATTGATAAATTAAAAATGTTTTTTTTTAATTTTAAAATTGCACTTAATAAATATTTCTGAAAAAAAAAAAATTATTCCCGTACGAACAAATCAACGTAACTAGTTTAATCTGCTGATAATAAAGTTAATTACTTTGAAACTGAAGTTGAGTGTGTCAGGGAGGCTTATTAAAGCCCCCTCGTTCGTCAGTAAGTTGTAAGCATAAGATCTGGGAGGCAGAAAAGGGCAGAGCTGACTGCAAAAGTAAGGGAAAAAGCCGCTGGAGATAAAGGAAATGCAATATACACACAACGTTCGGCAAAGCAACACCGATATAACTTGACGTTGTAACTGCAATTAAAGAACTACAAGTAAAGAGTTGATTTTACTTTACTCTTGTAATATACACACACGTATACATACATACACGTGTATTTGTATCTATACACTCAGTATTACAAAGTACATGGTGGTTATTCTCAAAGCCCTGGGATTCGCCAGAGCGTACCTCCGCTTCTGATTAGCTTCCTCTTTTCCCACATCGTCTCGCCAACTCGTCTTGCTCTTCATCTTTTTATTTTTTATTATTATTATGTATTCTCTTATACTTTATTTTATATTTTTTTTGCGCCTTTATATATCATGTCTCGTGTATTCTATTCACCTCTTCTCCTTTTACTTGTGGTTCATTCCCCTTTCTTTCCCTTTTACTTTTCTACTTTGCCTTTGGCTGCAACGCTGCCTCCATTATTATTACTTTTATTTATTTTTTTTATATAATATTTGTCGAGAATATATAAATAAATTTTATAATCTAAAAAAACTACACGGAGAAAATTTTATAGTGGAATTTATTATCTAGTTATGGTAAAATCTATTAACTGGATTCGATAGTAGTAAATATTATTTAAATAATTATCCATCCTGATGGTAACTACTACTATTATGATGGTAATCAGTAATAATAAAACTGTTATTATTTTAATTAGTTACTACTATTATCAAAATCGTAATTCCTAATATAACCTGATGGTTGCAGTTACCATCAGTAATAATAATAGTTACTATCTAAGCTAGTAAAAAATATTTAAAAAATTAAAAATCTGTGTTAGCGTGGATGCATTTCTGAATTAACTAAAAGCAGTTGTAGCGCAGTGTAGTCCACAAAAAATCGGGATTGAATTTATATTTAAATTTTTATTTGTCTAAAACTAGTTTCAACGCCAAATTTTTCAAGAAAAATTTGAAATTTCAAAAAAAAAAATTTTAAATCTTACAAAAAATTTAAAAAAAACATAATTTTCAAAAATTATGTCATTCAAAGTAATCAATAACAGCTCTAATATTTGGAAATTTTTATCATCTATGGATTTAAACGATTGTGTTATTACTTGTTTTAATATTTTAAAGGAAAAAATGTACATAACTAAAATATTGATGCAAATAAAGAATTTAATTAAATAAATTTATATTATTTTTTCTTTCAGAATTTTTACAATCTGAGATGGTTACAGTAACCATCTTTTATTATAGCAGTTATAATTTTTAATAATTACAATTATTATTTTCGATATTAATCGTTACCATTATTAATAGTAACTATTACAATTGTCAATTATACCACCTATTAATTTGTGACTAATTAATTTTATTACCATTTCAGATAGTAGGAGTTAATACTTTTGTACCGTAAATAGTACAATTAATTTTTCTCCGTGTAAAATCGAAGTAAGATTTATAGATAATTTTTCTTTATTAAATATTAATTAACAGAGATTATAATTTTTTTCATTCATTCCATTGAATAGATATTTATCATAATATATTTACGGTGACATTTATATAAATAAACACTAAACAAACAAGTTTTATGGTATTCATATTATTATAATTTATTTATAAGTAAGCGTGGGAATATGCACGCAAATTTAATTTTTCTCGTGATTTTATTTTATATTATTCCACATTCCGCACAGTATTATTAATTACTCCGATAATGCGTAGATAAATTTATCAAGTTACAACTTATAACTTGTATTTGTGCTTATAGACAAAAAATTTTGTTTTAATTATATATTGAAGGTAGTACTGCATCCAGGAAATAAAAATATGAGATAAGAAAGTAAAAAATTATCGAGAATTGCGATATTCAATAGTTCTGTCTCGCGGTATAAATGACGCTAATTAAGTGCCCGAGCGTTAATTAATCGCGGATGTAGACACCCTAAGCTCCGACAATCGATTCCCGGCTCACTGATTCATTAATTAGTAAATCACCTTAAGAGAATTGCAGTCGTGACCAGAAGACCTCAGGCTCTACATGCTCTTCCTTCTTTTTCTTCTCTCCCGCGCTTTATTTTAAACCCAGCTTGCCAATTCATTCAGTCCAACTATATTATAATATACCCATCGACTACTTCAATTTATTGAAGCAATAGTTATAAATTATAATTTATAGTATATTTTTTTTTTTTTAATTAAATGCAAATTGAAGCATCAAAAAATTTAATAAAAAATTTTCTTAGCTTATTTTTTTGTTAACAATAAAATTATTAAAATTAAAAATACTTCTAACCAAATAAAAGCATCTAAAAATTTAATAAAAAATTTCTTAGCTTACTTTTTTTTTAACAATAAAATTATTAAAATTAAAAATACTTCTAACCAAATAAAAGCATCTAAAAATTTAATAATAAATTTTCTTAGCTTATTTTTTTGTTAACAATAAAATTATTGTTAAACATTATAAAAATCAAAAATACTTCTAACAAAATCGAAGCATCCAAAAATTTAATAGAAAATTTTCTTAGCTTATTTTTTTGTTAACAATAAAATTATTAAAATTAAAAATACTTCTAACCAAATAAAAGCATCTAAAAATTTAATAAAAAATTTTCTTAGCTTATTTTTTTGTTAATAATAAAATTATTGTTAAACATTATAAAAATTAAAAATACTTCTAACCAAATCGAAGCATCCAAAAATTTAATAAAAAATTTTCTTAGCTTATTTTTTTGTTAATAAAATTATTAAAATTAAAAATACTTCTAACCAATCCTTAATGTACTTACACATAAATTGTCTAAAAATATACAATGTCTATGCATATTAAAAGAAAAAAAATATTGACAGCTTTGCTTTGCTTGCGCAAAGATATTATGACACGTGTTACAACTGAATCTTTAATTTAAGTATCTTTCTATTCTCTAGAGACTACCTAGCATTCTAAAATAATTTTAACACTTTTAACTAATTTTGAATTAATTTAAAACTGACCATACTGAGAAAAATATTCGTCATGCATCCACATCACGCAATCCATAAAAAAAATACCAGCCTGGGAAAGTAATAAAATTGAGAAGGAAAATAAAAATATATTTAAGCTAAAATTTCTCAATCTCGCGTGTCGCATTAATAATAAATTATAAAATTAAATATGTAGGATTGATTACGATAAAATTAGTCACATTAGCAAGAATAAATCGTAAATAATAACTACTGGTAATTATAAATATTTTAGAAAGAAGTGATGTCGACAAATTGCTCATTACTTCCCGCTACTCTTACGTTATAACATCGCCGACCTTGACGACAGATCACTTTTCCTCTCGAATCGGTTGCGTAACCCTCGATCATCAATTAAATTATATTTATTTCATTCATAAACGACCTATCTGTACACGTATAAATAATAAATAAATACATTGAGATATCTAATCTGTTAACCAACAAATTTCCCTTTTTAATTACTTGTAATCTCGCGATGTTGTAACAGACAGGTGATCTTCAGTCACTTCATCAGTAACTGATTTATCAGATGTTAATTTACTCATTTTAATAGTAATTGCTTATTACAGTGATAGAAAATTCTTATCTTTGAAACTTTCTCTTCAAATCTGACATTATCGATCTTTTAAACTGTTAAATAATACCGATAATTTTTGTGTATATATTTACAAATTTTTCTCCAAGTGCAGGCTATTTATTTTTAATCTGCGCAATTTATTTAATACACAATAAAAAATTTTGCGTCAAAAAATTTAGTGTTAAAAATTTTTGTGTTGAATATTAAACATTAAAATTTTTAACACAAAATTTTTTACTGTGCGGAAAAAAAATCAAAAAATTTTCTAATCATATCACAAATATATCATTATTTAATGTAAGACGTAAATTGATGATCTAATTACACTTACTTAAAAATTATATATATAAATATATCAAGTAACAATTAATAAAGCAGCTCAAAAATGTATTATAACTAAAAATGATTTATAAATGGCGTCAATTGTCCATTTTTACGCATTTGCTATCATCATTTTTTTCCACGTTAAATTTTTAGTAATTAAAAAAAAAAAAAAAAAAAAAAAAAGTTTATCTACTTAATACCGATAATGTGTTACAATTAAAAGTACTTAATATAAAGTTGGCTAATAAAAAAAAAAGTACTCACCTCAATAAATCCTCCGTCAATTATGGAGCGTTATTTATGAAGATTTAAATCCAATCGTCAAAAAACAAAAAAATATTCCAAAATTGTTAAGACTCTCTCGAAGTGTTTCTCGTCATCTCCAATCCAGGATTTAAATAATAATTACAACAATAATAATAACCAAATCGATGATAATTGTTAAAATCCAAATAAACTGACCACGGGACTTTGTGATCCGAGATCGTGCATTGCCAGCAGCAGCACGTGACGTACATTGAAGTGTGTATGTATAGTAATTTTTATAAATTATTTATATTAAATATTAATAACTCCTTTATTAAATTCGTACTATTAAAACGTTATCACTTTTTTTCGAGATCACTCAACACTTAATATTTTATTAAACTTACATTTAAATAATAAAATAATAACGGAGCAATTATTATCATTATTATTATTATAAAACATCACCTTGCACTTTATTCACTGGCATATAGTAATAAAATTAATATACTTTGTAATCAATAAAATCAACAGAACAACGTGTATCCATATTTATCGAGTATTTCACTTAAAATCTCACAGAAGTTGTCTCTGATTTTTTGGCGTGTCGGCATCCAATCCGTGATCCAGTACGTCACTGTCTGGTTTTAACCATCAGACATAAATAAATTGTGTATTAATAAATTAATGTGAACGTTGTTTTTTTCCTCCTTTGGAGCTTAAACTTCTCACCGTTCTCGCTGGTACCAATAACAGCAGTAGTAATTACAGCAATAATAATAATAATAATAATAATAATAAAAGACCCTCAGTGATGTGTGAGTTGTCCAGGGTCAGCCGGCTGGCTCCATCAGCATCGGCAGCAATAGCTAACAGCAACAACAAGAGCAATAGCAGCGAGCAGCAGCACTTTTACCCGTTGGGTACTCTCAAGGACTTCGAAGGCTCTTATTCCTTTCTCTTATCCTTTCGCGCGACTTTTTTTTATCCCGCTAACCTTTTTAAGCGGACTTTTAATTCCTTAACAACGCGCTTATTGCAATCGCGCACGCGTACACTATTTTTAAATAAATTTACTCATCAACAGCTACAACTTTAATTGGAGTCGTATTTAAACTTTTCTTCCCTTGGACTACTCCAACCACAACAACAACAACAACAATAACAGCAACTTATTTGGATTTTCTTTCTTCTTTTCTACCGGCACTTGATTCCACTTCTACTTTTTTATTGAAACCAATCAGCTCTCCTAAACTTTAAAGCCCCCACTTAATCCATTCAAGCAGCCCTAAACTTGCTCAACTTGTTCGTTAAAAGTTTGTTGATTAATAAACTAACTAAAAACTCCAAAATAAGTTGGCCCTCTCTGTTATTATGTTATTACGAAAAAAAATCCAATGGTAAAGATTTGAGGCTCTCTCATGTGTTCATGCATACATTTAATTAAACAAACATTTAAATAAAAAAATCCACTCACACAGAACGCACAAATAAACACACAGACAGAGACAGCGACAAAGTATAGAGTGTGCCGCAACGTAGACTTTCCCTCGTAGGCTTCACTCTTTTTTCCTTTCCCCGTTCTCTCTCCAAGTGTCCCTCGACGATTTTGTAATCCTTTTACGAAACGTTACTGCAGCCAGCTCAAACTTTAAAAACTCAAACTTCCATTATTTAAAACCGAAATTAATTTTATTCTAGTCCCAGTTGCACTTTTTTAATTAAAACAAAAATTTTTAAATTATATTTATTTATTTATTTATTATTGATAAATAAATAAATAAGCCAGCTAGTGTCCTTAAGAAGGCAATGTTGACGGTAGTGAGCCGACGACGACGACGACGACGACGGACGGTGAGAGACCGACTGGCAACACGACAACTGCGGGAGAGAGAGAAGCGCGCTATCACTCTCGGCTAGGTGTAGCGGCGCTCAAAGCTCTCCTCCTTCTCCTCTACTCGGACTCCGACTGAACGAGCTCTCCTCTTCCCACTCTTCCGGCGGTACGCACGGCACTAGCACCAACGACTTCCGGATCTTCCTCCTGTCTTGGGCGTGGGAGCAACAAGAGCTACCGAGAAAGAGACAAGAGGTGCTTATTCTTCTTTAAATCTCCTCCTCCTCCTCCTCCTTCTTCTTCTTCTTACAATACCCGACTTACTTATTCCCTACACCCCTTTTTGCTCTCGACTAGTATGCTGGCTTTTGCTCTCTTCCCTTCAGAGCCCCCACTTTTATCGCTTCCGGCTGTTTCCTACCGCAACAACATCGGCAAATCCACGTGATGACACTGTCCCACCACAACAGTCACTAAATTGTAATTCATCATTTTAAAAATTTTTTTTAATTCAATTTTTAACTCGACCTACTGTACTGATTTTTACGAATATTTTTACGAAGCGCCACTGCTTCCGTCAATGTATCACCATCAATCACGTTATCATGAGAGTAATTCGCGAGTTAATAAGTAGGCCGAACAGATCATTTAGTGAATGATGATGGCAAACTACAAATGAAAACCGAGCAAACTAAAGTTATGTTAAAGCTTATCATACTGTCTCTTTATTTTTCCCCGTCCACTTGTCGTCGTCCTCGACTACTACTACGTCTGATACAGAACCACTTCTACTACTATTACTATTACTATCACTAACACTATAACCAGCAACACACAAGAGCATTCATTACTACAACAATAACTAACAAACTAATACTTAAACAACAAGTAATATTAATGTAGACAGTCTCTCTTCTCTCTTTCTCGTTGCGTTGGCTCGTCGTTGTTACGTTCCGGTTACGCAATACTGAGTAGAGCATGTACGAACTATTCCCTCCCACTTGTTTTATTATTTCTCTTTATACTACTTAACTTTATTTAAACACTAATCTCAATCTAAAATAATAGATTTTCCTCTGAATTGTTAACTTTTTAATTTAAACTCTTGCTGGTTATTATTAGTAATAAATACTATTGATAGTATTGTGGCTGAAGACGGATTAGAGGATTCTCAATAGAGCTTTCTTCGTCTCAAGGACAGCCGGGAATTAATAAATAAAATTTGTAATTTTTTTTTTTTTTTTTTTTTTTTTTTTTTTTTTTAAATAAACTACCGATACTGTTAAGGGGTAAGAGAAACAAGATAAGAAACACGAGAAACGACGAAAGTTCGGGCAAGCGAAAGTGACTAAATGGGAAGGGATATTTGGCCGGTCTTGGGTCGGATTTTAACGCGCTCACGCGGTCGCCGAAGTCGGCGGTTTCAACTTTTACTTTCAGCTCTTACACAACTCGCTCTGTTGCTGCTACCACAGGTACATAATAATAATAGTAATAATAATACTATACTACAATTCACGATGTACAGATTCAGCTATAAATCCAATAATAAAAAACACTAGTGACGATACCAGCAATTACTCAATTCTCCAGCTCGTAAATTTTAAAATCTTCAGAAAAAAAAATATAATTTTTTTTAATTTTATCTGATAGATTCAGCTCATCAATTTTCATCACAGGTTTACGAAAACTGTTAATTTCAAATGTCTATTACTTCCTTTCACTTAAAAATGTCACTCTCGCTTTCTACTAACAGCGCATGCGTGTCCGGCTGGTCGCATGCGCAACTAGAACCCGCTAAATTTAAATCAACAAGCACAGCAGCAATAAATTTATTTTCCACATTAAATTTTAATTTTAATTTAATTTAAAGTCTGCACACCACTGGACACTTACTACTTAATTAACTGATAATTGTTATAAATAATAAAAATAACACGGAGGTTTAATAAATAAATAAACTCTTAGAGGGTTCTCTTCCGGTCTCCGCGGTGTGTATCACTGGCTCCTAGCTCGGTATTACTTTTGCGCAAACCGAATAGGCCCTCTTTCGCTTGGCTGCTCTTTGCTCTCACTCTCTTTCTCCCTCTTGCTACTTAAATTTTTCCCTGTCTCTGTCTCGCTTGTTGCATATTCCCTTGGACTTGTGTTTTGTATTTTATTATATTTATTTATACATACATAAATAATAAATAATAATACAAGCATAAGTCCCAGTAATTCTGGTAGCGCGTAGGTGAGCAACGCGTGGAATAGAGACAACTGCCGCTTCGCCGTAAAATACAATAATAAATAGAGACGGAGATAAAAGTAGAATGGATTGTGCATGCTAGGAGAATTTAAGTGGTGGTAATCGCAAGCCTATCAGAAACGCGGAATACAAAAAAAAAACTAATTATTATTTTCCTTTACTTAGAAAAAAAATTTAATTGAATCAAACTAATTTTGGAGAAAATTTTCTTAATTTGAGTGATAAAATTGTCAAATAAAGAAATTTTTTTTTCGTTTATGCAAAAAATAAAGATTTTTTTTAATAAAATTTCTATTTTATTTTTTTTTTGATGATTTTTATCACAATTTTCTTAAAAATTTATAAATTTTTTAGAAAATTTGTTAAAATTGTGATAATCAATTTTTTTTTTAATTATTCATTTTTTTATGTATTTTTCAAAAAAAAATATATCAATAAAATCAAATAAAATTTTTCTTGGTTTAAGTAAATTTTTCTTGATTCAAGAATTCTTCGTCTTAATTCAGAACAATTAAACTCTTCAAAATTATTTTCTTTGTTCAAAAATTTTTCTCTTGATTTGAGTTAATTTTTTTTTTCTGTGTACTATTCATTTTCATTATATATTATACTAATTGTATTTTTTAGTGAACTGGATAAGAATAATTTGGCGAATAATAAACAAAATTTAATTTAATTGAATCAAGTCACTAATTTTGGAGAAAATTTTCTTTCGTTTGTGTAAAAAATAAACATTTCGATAGCTTTTTTGCCTTCAAAAGTTGCAAAAAAATTTTAGCCCTCACGTTTTTGGATAAAATTTCTATTTCATTTTTTTTTTTATGTTTTTCATCACAATTTTCTAAAAAATTTATTAATTTTTTTGAAAGTTTGTAAAATTTGTTAAAATTGTGATAATCAACTTTTTTTTTAAATTGCTCATTTTTTTTATGTATTTAAAAAAAATATATATCAATAAAATCAAATAGAAATTTTTCTAGGTTTAAGTAAATTTTTCTAATTCAAAAATTCTTCGTCTTGATTCAAGACAATTAAAGTTTTGAAAATTATTTTCTTGGTTCAAGAATCTGAGTTAATTTTTTTTTTCTGTGTACTATTCATTTTCATTATACATTATACTAATTGTATTTTTTGGAGAACCGGATAGGATTAGTTTGGCGAGTAATAGACAGCCCAAAGTTCTGCGGTTAATCCATTGTATTTAGGATCTCGGGACCAACTATTAATGACGTGGGACCATCAATTCATTACTATCTATTTAAATTACCATGGGAAAGTGGTTAAATTTCAGAAACTCCAATTCAAATGTCGAGTACAAAGCCGCCAGATGGTTGAGTATTAGTAAATGCTTACACTAGACACAAATTATTTTATTTATTGTATTATTTTTCATCTGAAATAAAATCAACGAAAGGGTTTAACACAACACAGAACACGTGGTAGATGTGTTGAAGACTAAATTATCTAGTCGTGTATACTTAGCGTCTCATTCGCCTCATCCACATCTGGATCTGCATCATATGGTCACACTGACCTAGTGTGCAGCGTGTGTAGTTCCCGTGATCTCGATTTACGAGGTGTGTTACATTAACTTGTATAATAGTTAAGTGGAGTTACAGTTAGCAGTGTGAGTGTGGACCGCGCGACCCACTGATTTTTCTCCGTACCCTTTATCCCTCTGTTCTTTTATCTCTACTACTGCACACCTCTGTAGTAGTACAACCATACTATACTTCATTGGTGTACAAATTTATCCACACACTCTTTACTTACTTACTTACACACTCTCGCGGGCTAGTTGAAATTGCATTAGTGAGACTCCTTCTCTATGAGCACGCCCACCACTGCTCTATTGCTAGCTCCCACTTCAGCATAATTCTCGGTTCTCAGTGTGCTCTGTACACTCTCCCTTTCTCCTCACAACTCACCAAGCTCTCACTATTACATTACAAATAGCTCTCTTGGCCTAACTAAACTCTGTGTGCCTAAACCCTCGGTTTTGCTTGGCTTAACTATTATCACGCTCCCTTTTCAAATGTTAATGTAAATATAAATGTATTTTTAGATAAATTAGTTGTAGAACTTTTTTTTTAGATTATCTGTATTATTAAGAGAATAAGAAAAATGTTGTGGCCAGTGTATTTATATGATAAAATGGGTTTTTATGGTTAAATTTGGTATCATTGGAAAAGTCTTGACTTGAATTTGTGTCTTTTCAAGATTTCATATCATTCTTACCAATAGTCAATTTACGGTAATAAGTATTTAGGCTGCATTTAAAAATTCTCTATCTCTAGATACATAATTAAGAAATGACCTTGTATCTTGTGAACTATTGATATTTTTAAAGATATAAGCTCATCCCGATGTTACACTCAACAAGACCTTTCATTTAAATACCCACATCAATTTTTCATATATTTTATATAATATATATATATTTATATACAGGGTGTCCCAAAAGTCACGGACGCCATTGTAGCATCTGATGAAAAAAATAATTCTGAGACGAAAAGTCCTTAGCCATTTTTCAATTAACCGTATAGATAATTAATTATTAATTAAAAATAACGTCTCTTTATTTGTTAGAGAGAGAGCGCCAGTGTCCAGTAAAGTATGTGCCAAACAAAGACACAACTAACTGTATGACTAACTGGTTTCTATAGCTAACGTAGTCACACATATTTACTTACACATTCACACGTGCAAGCGTCTTCGTTGGAACGCACTTGACTTGACACTAGTGCTCTCTCTCTAACGCATAAAGGACGTTATTTTAATTAATAATTAATTATCTATGCGTCTGATTAAAAAATGGCTAAGGACTTTTCGTCTCAGAATTATTTTGTTTATCAGATGCTACAATGGCGTCCGTTACTTCTGGGACACTCTGTATATCTATATATATCTATATATATATCTATATATATATATATATATATATATATATATATATATATATCTATATATATATATATATATATATATATATATATATATAAAATTGCATGTGGGTACTCAAATTAAAGCATTTGATGAGTGTTACATCGGGATGAGCTTATATCTTTAAAAACCTCAATAGTTAAGAAAGTACAGAGCAATTTTAAGAAATGTCCTTGTATCTTGTGAATTATTAACATTTTTAAAGATATAAGCTCATCCTGATGTTACACTCATCAAGACCTTTCATTTAAGTACCCACATCATTTTTTCATATATTTATATGTATTATATATATGTATATATGAAAAATATATCAAAATGCATGTGGGTACTCAAATGAAAGCTCTTGATGAGTGTAAAATCGGGATAAGCTTTTATCTTTAAAAACCTCAATAGTTAAGAAAGTACAGAGCAATTTTAAGAAATGACCTTGGATCTTGTGAACTATTAACATTTTTAAAGATTTAAGCTCATTCTGATGTTACATTCATCAAGACTTTTCATTTAAGTACCCACATCATTTTTTCATATATTTATATATATTATATATATGTATATATGAAAAATATATCAAAATTCATGTGGGTACTCAAATGAAAGCTCTTGATGAGTGTAAAATCGGGATGAGCTTATATCTTTAAAAATATCAATAATTAAGAAATTACCTAGTATCTTGTGAACGATTGACATTTTTTAAGATATAAGCTCACCCCGACATTACACTCATGGAGAACTTTTATTTGAGTACCCACATCAATTTTTCATATATTATTATTATTATTATTATTATTATTATTATTATTATTATTATTATTATTATTATTATTATTATTATTATTATTATTTCTTTATTTATTTATCGACCATGAAGTCAAAACTTCTTGCGGCCGTCCATACAAAAATAATACATAGTATAGCATTTTATGAAAACAATCAGAAGAAAAATAGATGTAAAATAAAGTATAGAAAATTTAAATATGTTATTAAAGTCCGAATTATATTTGAACAGTTCAATCAACGTAAATCGCTCAACCACATTGCAAATTGCATTTAACATAATATATATTTATATATATTATAAATGTGTATATCTGAAAAATATATCAAAAATGCAAGTAGATACTTAAATGAAAGCTCTTGATGAGTATAACATTGAGATGAGCTTATATTTTTGAAATATATATTATATATAGGTATATATGAAAAATATATCAAAAATGCCTATGAGTACTCAAAGTAAAGCTCTTAATGAGTGTAACATCAGGATGAGCTTATATCTTAAAAAACGTCAATAGTTAAAAAAGTACAGTGCAATTTAACAAAATTTATTATTTAATAAAGCAAAATTTTATTTATAATTCACAAGTCACGGCAGTCACATAGTGACTGCAAGAGGTTGCTAGTAATTTTTTATTATCTGTAAAATTTATCATTTTTGTCAACAAATATATTTCAAAGAAATTTTTAACTTCATTACGAAATTTTTACTAATGAATAATTTCATATCTCAGAGATAAAATTGAAGTTGAAGTAGATAAAAAAAAATTTGATATTTAAAAATAAATATTGATAAGCTTATAACATAAATACGGAAATAAATTCGTCATCGACCTTCAATTTATCATAATCATTATTTATATAAATATAAATTTTTTTTTTTCATTAGTGTGTATTGTGTGGCTACAGCTAGGTTACATCTAGTGTAACTGATAAAGTCAAGAGTAAAATGTCGATTACTATCTTCTGTGCTGATTAATGGCATGTGAGAAATATAATAACTCTAGATATAATGTAATTAATGCACACATATGTGTACTGTACTGATATATCATGGTATTTAAATTGCAACTATGATCATATTATATTATGATGGAGTAAAAGCCAATGGTAATTAAATTATCTATTGAATTATTCGCAGAAAGTCTTTCTCGTGCATTAGTGTTACAACAATTATTTTAAAAATATTTGCTGATGAATCAACAGATAGTATATTAGTACCACAGTAATTCAAGCGTAAAGAGTAAATTGTAAATAAGACTACATAATATATATGATATATATATGGATGAATGTATAGCATACATCTGAGTACTTACTGCATAATAGTCATATCAGTGTAGATAATAATTTAATAACAATTAATTACAGCAATGATTCTTGTGAAATGTCTTTTCTTATTACTTATTACTTTCAACCTTTCATTAAGTCATTTAATCATTATTACACTTACCGTAATGATTATTATTATTTACCAGAATTAAAGTTATTTTAAATTGTAATATAAAAATAATTGCCTTGCTTTACCAATAAAATAATTAAATTTATTTATCAAGGATTTTTTTTAAATAAATAAAATATTAAAAGTGAGTAAAATTAAAATAAAACCGATACACTGATAGAAGAATTTATTAACTATTAATAATTTAATTTATTTAATGACAATTATTTAATTTATTAAATTTTAATAAATATTTTTTAACATTCAATAAATATTTATTTGGGAGAAAAGTACATTTATTAATAGTTAATAAGTATTTATTAATAGTTAACAAATATTTTTTTAACAGTTAATAAATATTTTGTTGAGTGAATTTGTTTCGTTTGCAATGTCATATGATACGAAGATTGCTTATAAATAAAAATCATCTTTATAAATTATTTGCATTAATTGTATTACATTATAATAACGTTTATTGTAAAATACCAAATTCTATCAAGATCAGAATTATCTTTTATATTTTTAAATATTAAAAACGTTAATTTATTTAGTGAATTTAATTATTATCATGAATTCCAGCTATAGGGTTATAAAAAGTTTCAAAAGAAAATTGCTATTTTTGCTTTTTATTTTAAATAAATATTTGTTAACAGTTAACAAATATTCATTAACCATTAATAAATATTTATTAACAGTTAATAAATTGCACTTAATAAATTACTTATTAACTGTTAACAAATATTTATTAACATTTAATAAATCGTATTTAATAAATAATTTATTAACTGTTAATAAATAATTATTAAATTCTATACGTAGAAAAATTAATTGTACTATTTACTATACAAAAATATTAACTCCTAATATCTGAAATGGTAATAAAATTAATTAGTCACAAATTAATAGGTGAATTCATAGTTACTATTAATAATGGTAATGATTACTATAGAAAATGATAATTGTAATTATTAAAAATTATAACTGCTATAATCGAAGATGGTAACTGTAATCATCTCAGATTGTAAAAATTCTGAAAGAAAAAATAATATAAATTTATTTAATTAAATTCTTTATTTGCATCCATATTTTAGTTATGTACATTTTTTCCTTTAAAATATTAAAACAAGTAATAACACAATCGTTTAAATCCATAGATGATAAAAATTTCCAAATATTAGAGCTGTTATTGATTACTTTGAATGACATAATTTTTGAAAATTATGTTTTTTTTTTATTTTTTGTAAGATTTAAAATTTTTTTTTTGAAATTTCAAATTTTTCTTGAAAAATTTGGCGTTGAAACTTGTTTTAGACAAATAAAAATTTAAATATTAATTCAATCCCGATTTTAGTGGACTACACTGCGCTACAACTGCTTTTAATTAATTAAGAAATGCATCCACGCTAACACAGATTTTTAATTTTTTAAATATTTTTTACTAGCTTAGATAGTAACTATTATTATTACTGATGGTAACTGCAACCATCAAGTTACATTAGGAATTACGATTTTGATAATAGTAGTAACTAGTTAAAATAATAAAAGCTATGATTACTGATTACCATCATAATAGTAGTAGTTACCATCAGGATGGTAACTGCTACAATTCAGAAGGTTTACATAATTATTTAAATAATATTTACTACTATTGAATTCAGTTAATAGATTTTACCTTAGATAATAAATTCTACTATAAAATTTTCTCCGTGTACGATATTAAAAAATCATTTATTAACAGTTAATAAAACTTATTAAAAAAAAATCCTTCCATCAGTGCATATAATTGATTCTCTAACGACATAAGTAATCACAATATTTATTGATTTATCAGTATATTCAATAAATACACACTTACTTTACAACCACCTGTCGTTGATCCTGTCAAAATTGAGTTACAAAATGTAAGCTTTCACCTTACTATCTCCTATATTAAATCGTCTTACAGCACAATACACATATCACCACATACATTACCAATTTTAAACTTACTCATCTTCACACACTCACTATCCACATTCTTCATTTCTCAGCTCATTAGTATTTTTTTATATCAAACAAAACTCCGTTTACCAACAATCATAATTAGAAAGTATTTTTTCGTCCAAGCTGACCATTAACGACAAGGCTCATTATATTAATCCATAGACAACTAGTACATATGCACTAGTATATACCTGCCTACACACACAAATATATAACTACGTCCATATATTTTTTGTATAGTTTCTTTGTTTGCCCTTTTCACCTGACTTCCGTTTCCTCTAACCACGCGTCTTTAACTTCCTTTTCTCACATACCTCCTTCTTCTCTACATATATATTTTCTCACAATTCCATTCGTTCATACACGATTACATATCTCCATACACCTAATAAAAAAAAGGTACACAACTCTCCGTACAATAATTTAACAACAAGTATTCTTATTGAACAAGTCTTTTTGAGTCTCTAAGCCACGCATCCCCTTTTCGTGTCTCAAAAAATTTCCCTTTCACTCATGCATTCTCATTCGTATATATATTTATAAAAATTTATGTATATAAAGCTTGAGATCCAGTTTGACGGAGGTAAAGTTGTTTGCATGGTTGTCTATAGGTACTCTCTTTATTTTCCCTTTCGTTATTTTTCCCTCTACCTTTATTGCGAATCCGGTTTTTGCAATTCACTAAGTAAAGTACTCCTCTCTGGTTCATACTATTACTCTCAGCAGGATGAGGACCAAATAAAAAATATGTAACACGCATATGTAATCCGCCCAGTAGCGGTTGTGGATAAATATATACATATATACCGAGGAAAATAAATAAAAATAAAAATAATTCCTTGTAAACGAGAGCAAGAGTAAGGTAAGAGTCCAAATAAAAATAAAAATAAAAATAAAAATGTTAGCCTTCTCTTTTTATAAATAATTTAAAGATTTTTTTTTTGTAACAACAAAACAGGGTATGAAGATCCTCGGAAACACTTAAATGCATGAGAGAGTAATACGTGAGAGAGCAAAGTTATAAGCTGAGATAATATAAGTCGAGTCTAGAGTGTGGAGTGTGCAAGGAGGTGACGAGAGCCAAGCTGAGAAGGTGGAGACGGTGGTCAGTTTCAAGGTTGCCTACTCGCGTATTGCAACCGCGCACTGTCACGCGTATTACGTGCAGTACGATCTACTACACTGTCTGTACTGTCTGTATATATACCACACTAAGTTGCATTGCATATTACACTAGATATCCACACTCACGGTCGTACCAAGTAGTCTTACCCAGTCTGCAGACTTTTCTTAGCTTTTTTGCAGCCTTTATTGCTTATTTCTGTTCATTTTTTTTTTTTCTACTGCACTACATGTCTCTTACATTGCCTTTGCTTCCGATCGGGTGGATTGTGGACAAAGCGAGAAAGAGTGAGGTAAAAAGTAAATGTAGATCAGTACAGAGTAAAGCCAGAGCATAGCAGGATAAGGAGAAGAATGAGGAAAGAGGGGCCCAAGCTGGAATAGTTAAGGAGGAGTGAGCGAAAGGCAATCGAGCGAGACGTGATTGCGATCCAATCTGAATTGCTTGTCGAATGTGCGCACATTATTTTCAGCAATTAGCTTTCAATGACTACGATAATATCGTACTATTTTCAATTTGCTTGTTATTAAATAGAGTCAAGTGTATGAGACATGTTATGTATTTTGTATTATAATGTAATCTATGTAATGAGTATCATTATGATTATCGAGGTTTATTTTAAATTGTATCGATTGATGGGAAATATTAATAAAAAAATTGTTTTTTATTTTATTGTGCTTATTATTGGCACACTGATAAGAGGATTTATTAACTATTGATAATTTTATTTATTTGAAGAAAATTATTAAATATATTTTAACATTCAATAAATATTTATTTGGGAGGAAAGTATACTTATTAATAGTTAATAAGTATTTATTAATAGTTAACAAATATTTATTAACAGTTAATAAATATTTTGTTGAGTGAATTTGTTTTGCTTGCAATGTCATATAATACGAAGATTGCTTATAAATAAAAATCATCTTTATAAATTATTTGCATTTATTGTATTACATTATAATAACGTTTATTGTAAAATACCAAATTCTATCAAGATCAGAATTATCTTTTATATTTTTAAATATTAAAAACATTAATTTATTTATTGAATTTAATTATTATCATAAATTATAGCTATAGGGTTATAAAAAGTGTCAAAAGAAAATTGCTATTTTTGCTTTTTATTTTAAATAAATATTTGTTAACTGTTAACAAATATTCATTAACCATCAATAAATATTTATTGACAGTTAATAAACTGTACTTAATATATTACTTATTAACTGTTAATAAATATTTATAACATTTAATGAATCGTATTCAATAAATAATTTATTAACTACTGGAAAATCGAACGCGCTTTGCGCGCTTCTGTCAAAATATTTATTATCGACAATTTAATTAATCATGATTTTTACAAATTTTACTCATTAATATTTAACCGTTGCCATGGTAACCGTTGTCATAGTAACGGTTGCTATGGTAACCGTTGCCATAGTAGACGTTGCTATGGTAACCGTTGCTATGGTAACTGTTGCCATGGTAACCGTTGCCAAAGTGATCACCATAGCAACGGAAAGCGACGACAACGAAAACGTCACATCAACTTTTTAATAAAGGATTAATAATTTTATTTATTTGAAAACAATTATTTAATTTATTAAATTTTAATAAATATTCTTTAAGATTCAATAAATATTTATTTGGGAGGAAAGTACATTTATTAATAGTTAATAAGTATTTATTACTAGTTAAAAAATATTTATTAACAGTTAATAAATATTTTGTTGAGTGAATTTGTTTCGTTTGCAATGTCATATGATATGAAGATTGCTTATAAATAAAAATCATCATAATAAATTATTTGCATTAATTATATTACATTATAATAATGTTTATTGTAAAATACCAAATTCTATCAAGCTCATAATTATCTTTTATATTTTTAAATATTAAAAACGTTAATTTATTTAGTGAATTTAATTATTATCATGAATTCCAGCTATAGGGTTATAAAAAGTGTCAAAAGAAAATTGCAATTTTTGCTTTTCATTTTAAAAAAATATTTCTTAGCAGTTAACAAATATTCATCAACCATTAATAAATATTTATTAACAGTTAATGAATTGTACTTAATAAATTACTTATTAACTGTTAATAAATATTTGTTAACTGTTGACAAATATTTATTAACATTTAATAAATCGTATTTAAAAAATAATTTATTAACAATTATTAAAGCTTATTAATTATAAACAAATCCTTCTATCAGTGCACTAACTTACATCTAGTGTAGTTAGAATTGAGTTTACTTTTGATTGATATAATTTATAGTCGCTTCACGATTTGACCATCGATAAATCGATCGTATTCTCTTATTCTGGAGCGAGCGACCGAGCGCTGACGTATCTCGAGTGAATAGCATGTAATGAGTGTAAGTAAAGGTGGAAGAAGCGTTTAAGTTGAGGAGCTAGTTTGTAGTAAGCCCAAGTAAACTGTCGTACGACTTGACAATGTTAAACTACTTTTTATCAATAGTGTGTGGAGGTTCTCGGAATATGAACCCACGGCAAACGTGAAGCTCTTTACTTGCCTGCTGGCGCCTGTCAGTGATTTCTATGAAAAACTTTATGCTCTTGCAGAATTACCGTGGATATCTTTAATAGGCGTGGCTTCACTTATACTTGGAACCAATTCTTCAAGTTTTTTTATCTGTAGTTAAATCTGACAAAAAAAACTTTTTATCTGACAAAAAAAAATACACTTTTTTAATTATTATTTTACAGAAGCTTAAAGTCAATTAATCTTTGTACCCTCCTATATAATACGTTTCTTTTTGTGCCTAACTATAAAATGATAAAATTATTTTTAAAAGGCAATTAAATTAATCGTAAATTTATAACTCCGCCTATTGACTATAATAAAAAGCGATTTGTTTTTTTTCATTAATGGTTTCTTTTTTTAGTGGATAAAAAATTAATTTAGGTACAATTTTTGTACGCTGATATTTAATATAAATAATTTTCTTTATCAAGCCAATTATTTTTAAAAATTATTTTATTTTTTATTTAAATAAATAAAATTTAATAGTAAAATTTGGTAATTATTTACAAGTGGGGTCAATCCCATTTTGAGCCGGTAATCGGAAAAAATAGACCCTTAAAAAATTTTAATTATGAAAAATTCATATTATTTCATTTAAATTATTATAAAATAAGAATTATAATATCCAGCCCCACAATTTTTCTGAAAAACAAGCACCTCCAGAATGATCGCTTCATTTTTTGTTAAAAAAAAAAAAAAAAGGTTATTATGATTATTATTATTATAATTTTTATTTTATAATAATTTTAATGAAATAATCTGAATTTTTCAAAACTTTAAAATTTTTTCCGGGTCTATTTTTTTCGGGATTCTTTTGAGCCATAAGCTAGGTGAAAAATTAACATTTTCAAATTTTTTTTTTGATTCTGCTTGTTATTATGGCGCATTTATGATAAGAATGTCGTGAAAGAAAAAAATAGATTTTAATAGCTTTTTTGCCTTGGAAAAAATTTTGACTTAATATTTCTATTTTATCTTTTTTTGATGTTTCTTATAAATATTTTTTTTTTTAAGTATATAAAAAAACGAACGATTTGAAAAAAAAAGTTGAATATCACAACTTTTTAAAAAATTTATAAATTTTTTAAAATTTGTTAAAATTGTAATAATCAACTTTTTTTTTTAATTTTTTATGTATTTAAAAAAAAATATATCAATAAAATCAAGTAAAAATTTCATTCAAAAAAATAAAAATTAAAATGATTTACCCCACTTGTAAATATTCACTTAAATTTTTTTTTAAACAATATAAAAATAAAATTTTCTTCAATTAATAAAAAAAAAAAAAGTATCTTATGACTTTGTGACTCAATATTTTAATGATTTCTATTGAATGTATACATGATTCTCATTACAAATAAATTATTGAGTAATACACGTCCATAAAAAATGAAAGAGAGAGGAATATTATTATTTCTGTAATTCCACATAAACAATTATTTAAATCCATATTTAAAAAAAAAAATATAATATTATTTAAAATTTACTCTATATTTAAACTTTTAATGTCAATGTTCTCACAATAAAATTCGTTCTATCAGACATTAACAAAGCAACAATAAACTTAGGTATATTTGTTATAGATGTAATGATACTCTATCATTATATTATTACTCGGCATATTTAATATATATATATATATATATATATATATATATATATATATATATATATATATATATATATATATATATATATATATATATCTTCTCTTACGCAATAAAAGAGCATAATAACATTATGCGAACATTTTATATATTCGATGTCTCGCACTATTGCAATTTCAAGGTCTCGGCATTGTTGTTTGTGCATCTAGTTAGCATCGTCGTCGTTGGCGTTGTCTTCGTCAACATATCATAGACTACATACTCATATATTTGCAGCTATTGCAATATTCCAGGGACACTGAGTGCACATGTCAGTACACATACATATAAAATACAAAGGCTTATAAAAATACGTATCAATGCATACATAGATATTTATTATTATTATTATTATTATTATTATCGAGAGAGCCTTCTCCATCGCCCCGATATTACAGCTACACTAACATCAGAGCAGGGAAGACTCGGGACTAGTCTGAAGAAAGTCCGAGGACATATGATAATTTATTTATCGCATGTTAACGTAATCAAATATATGTATCATTTTATTATCTTTTGACGTCCTTTTTATTTTATAGAGAAACAAACACTAGGAGTAAACCAATGCCGGCTCCCAGATTATAGATCATGATTATATATTTTATAATAAATAAATTATCAGCCTTGTCGACAAGAGTCAAGAGTCGTCGCGTTAATCCGTGACGGATAAAACTTTTTGTCGGATTTATATAGATGTATTATCATTTTTTTACCCTCGTTTAAATTAATAAATCCAAACAATGAACCTTCATGCCTGGTGAACAGACAGATATGTCAATAAACCGGTGAAAGCGAGTCATTGCGCGAACACGAAAGTTTCAAGGTAATTTTAAAAACCTTTCGCTTTCGATAACACTGCATTAACATTAATTTTATATATTCTAATAATATTATTTCGGTACATTTATTTTAATTTTGTAAATAAATATTTTTTTGAAAATTAGCAATGCAAGGACTATTAACAAAAATTTATTCCTATAGAGAATAGAATGCGTCAAAATTTATTCTTCGAAAGCAACCTTTTAAAAAAGTTTGGAAAATCCAAATGAGCATGCCTTAAGCGCTCATGTCATACATAAATTATTTAGATCATAACAAAAATTATTTGTTTTTAATTTGAATTTTCCCGCGAGTATTATTATCCCCTCTGTAGGTCGAGCTAAAGAAAAATTTTAACAGATGATAAAACAGTTAGTAATTATACCATCATGTATGTATAGTTTTTGCTTCTTTATAGTTATTTCAATTCTGTTTATGAAAAACAATATATATGGCTGCCAAAATCGCAGAAAAAGTCACCGAACTGACAATCGAAAAAAATTAACTGTATCGAAACGGAATTATTTTGACACGCAATTTTCACAAGGGTTTTGATAAACTTCCTCAGGAATAAAACAAAAAAAAATTAAATCGTGAAAGTTATTTTTGACAAAGTTGTGGTGTTATCAAGCCCAGTGCTCCCGTGAATGCCACGCTCTTATTCATTTAATTTATCAGAAAAACGAGTTTTTTCTGAGAAATCTTATTTAATCGATAAGAAAATTTTTTTTAACGTGTTCTGTAGTTACTATTATTTATTTCAATATGCTTTTTATCCATAATTTTTTTCGTTTAAATTATGAAAATCACGTTTTAATCGAAATTACGATTTTTAGGCGAGAGTAGAGCATACCTGCGCGCTTCGCGCTTAACGTAGTTCCAGCGTGGTATAGTATAGTCAGAGCATTTACTATGGACAAAAATTTAAAAGCCTCGGCACGCAGACGTTCACACATACAATTACATATTGTTAGTCTAGTGATCTGGCAACGTTGCTCTTGAAAACCGTGAAAGATTTGAATTTCCCGCTTTTTATGCTACACTATTTCAGGGAGCGTTGCGTACGGCGTTGCCGAATCGCTATAAATTGTTCAATGAGCAGGTTAGAAATGGATCGAAAATTATTTCTTTTAATTATTATATCTCGATAACAAAACGGTGAGGTGCTATTTTTATTTTCTTAACTTATTCTAAAAACATTTTTCAACACTCTCCTAATTTTTTTCCAATTCTGTCGAGAGAATTTTTTAATATAATAAAAAATAGTTGTAGAGACCAGACATTTTATATACTTTAAATGGAACATGACCCTCAAAATCGCCAACTTTGACTTTAAATATCTCGCGATCTAAACGGTCAAAAATTATGAAATTTTAGGAATTTATAAATAAAGCTATTCTGAACCCGTAAAAAAAATTTCAGCCGAATCTGTCGAAAAGTGATTTCATGCTGGAACTACCTTAAGGCATGCAATTGGAATTTTGAGTTTCGCTTTTAACAGGAGCTGCATTTGGGTATTTACTAATATATTTTGGTGTGTCACGATTTATTTGATATATCAAATAAATCCTGACACATCAAAATATCTCAGGAAATACTTAAACCTAACCCCTGCTAAAGGCGGAACTCAAAAATTCAATTTTAAAATGTTGCTTTTAGAGATTAAATTTTGACGCACCCTGATAGAGAATACTTAAAAGTACGAGTATTCAAAAATTGAAGAATATTTTGTAAGAAAATTGATTTTTCACGATACCTCCTTAAGCACAAATTTCTCAATTTAAGAACTTAGGTATTAATAAAAAAATTATTTTGAAATTCAATGTTAATTTACGGGCTCCGTGTCTTTATTAATCCGTAATAATTTCTTGAGACAAAAATTTCTCATGCAAAACATTAGACATTCAATATTAGACCAACACATACACTGAAAAAAAATTAACTTGATTCAAAATAAAAATTCTTGAACCAAGAATATACAGTAGCGCTCAAAAGTATTCTGCCAAATATATTTAGTGGTTTGATTAAAAATAAATATGAAACACAATAATCATTTATTTATTTTTTTAACAGCTTTTGAATAATCAACAGAATTTTAAACAGAATTTTAAAAAGAAAGTTTAATTTTTAAAATATTAGGAAAATGGTTGCTCAAAAGTATTTTGACATTGTTTAAAAAAACTAACGCATAATGTTGTCAAAATACTTTTGAGCGCTACTGTAATTTTGAAGAGGGTAATTGTCTTCAATCAAGACGAAAAATTCTTGAATCAAGTAAAATTTTCTTAAACCAAGAATTTTTCTCCTCAAATCAAGAATATTAAGGGGCCATGAAAGAAGATTTAATAACATTTTTATGGGATGATTTTTGTTGCATTGTTTTGAGCTAAATTTTGGACAGTTTTTAATCAAATTTAAACCACATATAAAAATATAATAATAAAAGCAGGGAACTAATTTATATATGAAATTTTTACAAAAAAAAAAATTAATTCATAAGAAAAATCGCAACTTTATACAGCCTACAGAAATCTACGTCAAAATAATGAATTTTTGTTTATTTTATGGAAACAATGATTATAAAAAAGAGTTCCCTGCATTCTTTGTCACTACTAAGTTATAAAAAATTTATAAACCCGATTATTTATAATCACAATTATTAATAATAATGCACCGAATGTAATTATCAATAAACAAGTGGATATTATTCTTATGAATTAATTTTTTTTTTGTAAAAATTTCATATATAAATTAGTTCCCTGCTTTTATTATTATATTTTTTATATGTGGTTTAAATTTGATTAAAAACTGTCCAAAATTTAGCTCAAAACAATGCACCAAAAATCATCTCATAAAAATTTTATCAAATCTTCTTTCATGGCCCCTTAAGTTCTTCAAAATTATATACTTGATTCAAGAACATTTTTTTTCTGTGTAAGCTTGTTACCGTATTGTGCCCTTTTATTATAAGGGCACATTTATTATATTATGCCCCAACTTATAAGCTATAAATATTTAAAATTTTTCTATAAGAAAATAATACCAAATAAATTTTGACACTTAGAAATAAAGCCTTTAAAAAATATTGTACAAGAAATTATTGCTGAGAATTTTTGTCACGAGAAATTTTTGCATGAAAAAAAAGAGACGGTCATTGAATTTACGATTAACTCACTCGAGAGTTAATGAACTTAATTTAATTAAAAATTGTTTAAATTAAAGCAAACTTGGATTTATTAAAAATGAAAATATATAACTGAGTATTACAAGAGTTGTCTGGAAAGAATGATGAGATGAAGGGTTAAAAAGACTCGATGTGAAGAAAGGAGCAGAAAAGGCTTAGGTGTCGAGTGGTTTCTGAAAACCCTCGACGTGGAACGCACGAGCCCTCTCGCCTAAACACGTCACACAAGCTCAAACACAGGACACAAATATATAGAAGACAAGAATAAGAATGAAGAGAAAGAAAGAAGCCGAGAGGAATGCTTTCTTTCATCTTTGACGTTTAAAAAAAGAGCGAAAAAGATGCGCCGGTGAATGAGGTAAAAAAAAGATCGAGTGGTTTTACAAATCCTCAGCTCTTATTCACGCGAAGCTTTACAAATTCGTGTACGCGTGGGAAGAGCTCTCTTCGGGATCATACGAGCACATATCAATGTGAAAGTATTCTATATATTTTATATATGTATATAAGTCTATTGATATGAGCATGGGTGTCATAAAAGCGAGCAACTATAAGCCTATGTGTATATACGAATATTATAACGCATGTATATACATTGCTCTTGCTCTCTGATAAGGCCTTATCGTGTGAAAGCACCGTGGCCTACTTACTTCAATGCATATATACAACATCTATGAATTTATATGTACGTATGTATCATACTCTATGTGTATTTTATCCGTTTCTCTTTTTATGCCGGCTTAAAGTTATATTACACGACACGTGCGTCTTTGTGCCTTTAAGTTACACTACAGTAGTTTTTTATTTTTCATTGTATTTTTCTATATCAAACACATCAAGGTGTTATATACTTTGCTCAGTTTATATTATGTACCAGCACGTAATTTTTCTTTCTTCAGCTTTGCGGCTCCTTGATGCAACTGCAAAAATATAAACTATTATTACAAGACAACATGCTTCTCTTTCTCGCATTGTGTACACTATTTTTTTTTTTTTTTTTTTTATTTTTTAGTACCAGGCTTACGGCATTTCACGAGCAGATAGGACGCTCTTTATCTCCAAGTTTGTATTGGAAATATTTTTTTATAGTAAAAATATTAATCAATACACAGCTAGAAAAAAAAAATTTTTTTTTCATTACTAAAACTCGAATTGCATAATTAGTTTCTATTTGCTCGAAAGATGATAAAATTAATAGAAAGATAAATTAAATTGAAACAAAATATTGAAAAAATAATATAAATCATCAGAGATAAATTAATTTAGCTTGTTTTTATATATATTTTTTTTTTTTTTTACTTAAAAATAATTTTTATTGTGTCCGAAAGATTCGGTTCGGCGATTGAGATAATAGAGCATAACAAGTGTTTTCTATTACACGATAACATTGATCGTTCCATAAAGGTATTATATGGACATTATAAGTACACTGAAAAATCTACAGTATATTTACGAGTGTATTTATGTAGGTGGAGACCTCGAGGCATTTTTCTATGACGCTTACTGTCGAATCGACTGTCGCGATAAGAAATCACTGAAAAATGTTCCACTTTTAAATAACAATACAATAGTAATGTAACCAGCACTAAAAATATAGAGCTTTCCATAAAACTGATGGATAATGTCGTCATATTTATTCCTGCATTGCACACATATGTAAAAAAAAAATCATTTTTTCTATTGTGTATTTTTTGGTAAAAGATAGCTCGATGTTTATGATAGATATCTATCTATAAACACTACACGGAAAAAAATTTCTGGGAAAATTTACGATGCAACTATTGTAAAACTGGACTAGACTTTCATTATTATTAATTGTGAAATATTTTAGAAGAAAATTTACTAAATTTAAAGGACGTTGATAGTAGTTTACGCTCGGATAGCGTAAAGAGAGAATCTCTGGCTACCAACTACACTGAGAGACAATTTTATTTAATAGTAATAAAATAGTATATTTCTTACCTAGGGCAGGAAAATAAGAAATGTAAAAAATAAGAAAATAAGAAATGTAATTGTTGACCGAGGCGAAGC
Source organism: Cotesia glomerata (assembly GCF_020080835.1). NCBI lineage: Eukaryota > Metazoa > Arthropoda > Insecta > Hymenoptera > Braconidae > Cotesia > Cotesia glomerata. The sequence continues at coordinate 8,335,647 of NC_058158.1, forward strand.
CGAGGTCGACAAACATGTGATCTGAGGCTTTCTTATTTCCTGCCCGTGGTGAGAATACTATTTTTCTCTTCGACGGAGACGGAAAGCGGCATTTTCATTTAGCGCAGCGGGCGGAAAATTGACGCTTTCTGCCCGGAGGAGAGAAAAAGTTTATTTGGACTTAAAAACAAAACTTAGTTAATATTAATAAAATTATATTTTATATGAATAAAATTTTATTAATATTTAATAAAATTTTCTCAAATACTAATATATTTTTATTAAAATAGCCACGAGCGTCGCTTTCATTTGCTATCATTAATACGAATATTAAGTCATTGAAACAAATCTAATCTCAAAAAAAAATTAATACTCATCAATTAATTATAAAATAGTCAAATATTTTTTCACAGTAAAATCTTTTAATAAATATCTCAATAAATAAATAGTATAAAGATTTTACAACGAGACATTCTAACATAACCTATTTGTTTACTTCCCCTTCCCCTTTATTATTCGAATAAACGTTTTATTAAATAAGAATAAAATTTTATTACTATTAAATAAAATTGTCTCTTAGTGTAAGAGTTCTGGGTTCGATTCCCGGATAGGACGAAAGTTCCGAATTCTTTTTTCGCTTACTGCAAAGGTACCAATTAGTCCAACCTTCTATCTCTCTCTCTCCCTAAAATTTCTTTTAAAAAAACCAACTGTCAATTTTTACGATAGTTGGACTGTAAAGTTAACTAACTCATCTTGTATAATTTGCTCTATAGTAATCGACTTTTTAAGTCTCTTGCTGGTCTTGTTTGTTAGATAAAATTTACAATAGTGGATCATAATAATTATTTAATAAGAATTATAGTATACCGTTATACAGAAAAAAAGGTTTACTTAAGCCAAGAAAATATTTTTCTTCCTAATTATTTTCTTGAGCGAAAAAAAATGTTTTTGACACAAGAAATTTCACTTATTCCAACAAAATTAATTCTTTTGCTATAAGAAATACGTATCTTGATCCAAGAAAATTTATTCGTCAAGAAAATCTTGTTGTTTTGAAAAAATTCAGCCTCTTGCTCCAAAAAATTTAGTTCTTGATAGAAGTAAATTTTCTTGTCTTGAGAAAATTTCTCTCTTCCTCCAAAAAATTAAATATAAAGATAGAAGTAAATTTTCATTAACATTTTTATTGATTAACATGTCAAATGGGAAGATCAAATAATATTTCATCATTTTTTTTCATTCAATATGTATAATTGCACGCTAAAATAATATAAAATGGGTATCAAATATTCAAGAGAAAAATTTTCTCAAGGTGAGAAATTTTTTTTCTCAGCTGAAGTAGGTGGCGCTGCTTTCCTAAAGTATCTAAAAATCTTGATCAAATATAAAATTTTATTGTATCAAGTATTTATAATAATTTGAATCAAGAAAAAATGACCTCCACTAAGAATAGAATTTCTCGAAAAATTTTTACTTCGGCCAATACAACTTCGCTCTTCCTTCAGGCACCCGAAAATTTTCTTGAGCCAAGAATTTTGTTCTCCAGTCAAAAAATTTTTTTTTCTGTGTACTATTTTATTTAATAAAAATTACGATAATAAAATAGTAAAAATTGCCTCAATCTTCTTTCCGTGTAGATATCAATAAACACTAATAAATAGCCTTGAATTTTTGTTTGCTTTATATTTCATTGAAAATATTAATCACATTATTTGATAGTGAAGCAATATTTATATTTTATCAGCATGAACATCAACTTGTACTACGTACAAACTTAAATCACACACATTTAATATTATTTATTATATTTATTGTTATGTTGAGATAATTTAAGCTTACATTATCGCCTAGACTTTTGTCACAGTCTCAATAGTACATAAAGAGAGAAATTACCCAACTGGTTTTATGCAAACAACGAACAATAATGTATATAATAGCCACCATTGCTCAATGTTAGGTATTATTAACTTTTGAATACACTTTTCATTAGTTAGTCTATGAATTTTCCACGCATTTGTAATATCTAATATTCCGGCCTATTCTAAACTTTTCATTTAACAACAGAACGAATCATTAAACAATTTTAACCTAAAAATTAAAATGGTAAGACACATTAATGCAAGAGTTTTTTTTTATTTCACATTGTTTTATTTGTTAATTGTTATTAGGTAGATTTCTTTAGAAATTTATCTATTGTAGGAGGTTTCATATCGTAATTTTTAGAAAATTTTGTCATAATATGTTTGATTTAATCGAGTAATGTCGAAAAATGGCCTTGGCTCAAAAGTTTATATATGTATTTATGTATATATGTGATAAGTAACGCGCCATGTTAGCAGGATTGCGCCCACAATTCTCTACCGATCATGAAATTTTGTGAGCTTATTCTGTGGATCAGTACCAAGATCAAGTTCGAAGATGAGCAAAATCGGCCGGTTAGTTTACGAGTTGTGGATATTTAAAAATTTTTTTCATTTTCAAAAAATTTTGAATTTTGTAGATTTTATGAAAATAATTTTCCAGATGTAAAAGATAGATAAAATCTATCAAATTTATCTTAAATTTCATTTAATTACCTTCAATATAAACTATCATTTGTCTAGTTTTAATGATTTTTTAAATTAATTTCGTGATTTTAAAAATTTTCAAAAATTTTTCAATGAACATATTTCGGCCCTTTTTCTTCAAATAATTTTTAGGCCGTAAAAGATAGCTTAAATCTATCAAATTTATGTTAAAATTTACATAATTATCTTCAATTTGAGCTATTATTCGTAGTTGGGAAAATTAAGAAAAATCTAGAATAAATAAATTTTTAGCTTTTATCATCAAATGACTTTTATCTGTTACAAATCCTATTTTTTAGGTAGATGTCTTTGAATATCTATTTGTTGTAGTCGGTCTCGTATCGTTATTTGCACAAATATAATAAAAAATACATTTTAGGACACTATTGCCTTTTAATAACGTGTTTTTTTTAATATTCAAACGAAAAATCTACCTATCCATGTCGGATATGGCCGAATGGCGCTTTTTTTTTAAACGTAATTAAATTATGAAACAATAAGTGGGCTGGAATTAAATTGACATAGATTTAAAGTTTGTTTTAGTTATTTTAAAAGTTTATCTTGTTTTAGTTAATCAAACAATTGATAGTTAAATGAAATTTGATGTAATGTATGTAATGCGTAGTTCAGGTTAATGATAAAAAAAAACTTTTCAATAGATATACGTACATATCATTTTAAAAGTCGGGTTTTCGGTCAAGGTATCCACATCATTTAGGAGTTATTCCATATTCTAGTCGGAAAAATACTCAATGTTAAGTCAATAAAGAACACTCATTAATCATTAATGTGTTTACTATTTTAGATTTAAAAATCTAATGTTATCTAAATTAGTTTATTCAATTAAACCAAATAAATGTATTTCAAGGCCATTAAATAGAGAATTATTTCAAGTGAAAGTTAAATATTTGGCTAAAAAATCCTAATTTTAAAAAAAATAACAAGTAAATACTTTGGGACCGTAACCTGTCGCAATACTTTTGAGATTAAGTCAATATCTTACGTCAAAACTTTTATTCTTTATGTCTATGTATAAGTTACAAGTATACATAAGAAATTATGCAATTTAAAGGCACTAGTATTCAAAAGGAAGAATTTTTTGTCGACAGTTAATCGAAAGATCTTTATGTCTATAAACTATCTACGCATAAAACTCACACAATAATGTTAATGTGTATGAATACATATATCGGAGTCTATCAAAACTATAATTCATCCTTTCGACACAACTTGACCTATCGATGAATCACTAAGCAATCAATAAATTCAGAAGGAATAAAAAAGTTCTTTTTTTTTAGTTTTTTTTATTTAAAACAAACAAAAAGTAGCGACAAAGTTAAGAAATAAAAAAATTGTGATGTGTAGATAGTACTCTGAGTTGATAGATATAAATCTCGTAAAATGTACATAGCCTCGGCCAACTTAAATGCAGCTATGCCATAAAAGACGCTTAGCTGGTAAGATATAGAAGCCGTGAATAGAAGAAAAACGAATAGAATTAATAACAGTTTAGTATTAGAATAGTGTGTTTATCTCAACATGTACAGTACAGTTGTTAAGAGAAATTTAAGTGGGGATTAGATGTTAAGAAGAGTAGTAATGCTTATGTAATCGACTCAATAAAATTAAATGCAGATGCAAAGATCAAGAGGAAGCATTCTTGAATTTGCAATTCATCTTCTCTATCCATTAACAGCATTACATTTTTTATTTTAAACTGCATTTTTTTTTCTAGTATGTCAGCTGTAACATTATACCGCTCGGAGGTAATTAAAACAATTATAATTAAATGTATATTATAATTACTGAATTCCCGATAATTTATTGGTTTTATTTACATAAAACAATCAAATAATGAATCAATCTTTTAAAATTAATCGGAAAAAACAATTATTTAAGTTTTACCGTAGATTTATAATTAAAATAATTACTTGTTAATTTTTATCCATGAAAACGTTATTTATTGCTTGGGAATAAATATTTTTTTTATTAACAGCAAAAGCTGTAATTAAGACATTTTTCCACAAAAAAATTCTTTTACCCGCCATAAATTACACTGAGAGACAATTATATTTAATAGTAATGAAATTTTATTACTATTTAATAAAACGTTTATTTGGCTAATCCCAAATAAAAATTTATCAAATATTAATAAAATTTCCTTAAATACTAATAAAAATTTTCTTAAATACTAATATATGTTTTATTAAATACTAATAAATTTTTCTTAGTATGTAAAAGACGTCGTCTGTTATAAAGACAACATAAAAGTCGGAAGTAAACAAATAGGTTAGGTTAGAATGTCTCGTTAAAAAATCTTAATATCATTTATCAAAAGATATTACTGTAAAAATATATTTGACTAAATTATAATTAATACAAATTTATGTTATGTTATGAAACATGAATTATGTATTGTAATTAAGCACATTTAACTTTTATATGTTTATATATATCTCAATGAATTAAATTGATCAATATTAATTTTTTTTTTGAGATTATTTGCTCACCGTCAAATTTTTGGAACAAGTACAAACTACGCGAATTAATGACAGCTAACGAAAGCGACGCTCGTGGTTATTTTAATAAACACATATTAGTATTTAATAAAATTTTATTAAATACTAATAAAATTTTATTTATATAAAATATAATTTTACTAATATTAACTAAGTTTTTTTTTTCAAGTCCAAATAAACTTTTTTATAACTATTAAATAAAATTGTCTCTCAGTGTAGAGCCAGAGTAAAATTTAAAAATAAAATTACAAAAAAAAAAACAAGTGGAACAGTGAAGTAAAATCTGGTTTTTAGATTTATTACTATATAACACAGTGTTACGGAAGTTATCCTTAAGGAGGTCTCCAGAGGCTCGTAAAACGTCGAAAAACATTGTCGGTGTACTTTGATTGCTTTATATACATCCATGTGTATTAAACCATATCTGTATTCAGGAGCATTATGTTTTATCCAAAAAAAAAAAACGTTATATTTTTCAGAGAAAAGAGAATAACTAACCAGCTCCACAAAATAACACGATGGATATGATTTGCCGCTGTTTAGATGCTTCGTCGAATACCGGAAAACCTCTTTTTTTTTCCTGCTCTCTACCAACATACTGACATACCACAGTTTTCATTTCTCGAGGTCACGGTGTCTCAAATAAAATGTAAGCTGTTCTTTGGGAGCCACACGGCATTATGACTTTATGGAGGCTCGTGAAAATAATATTTTTTGTTCTTCCCTCGGCTCTGTCCTCAGCCTCGACGACAATGAGAGATTATCACGATTTCTTTTTTCATTTCTTCTCTTAACTACGCACCAAATTTACTACCTACCTTGTATTGCGTTCTATTTGTGTCGAGAATTCCCTCTTAATTCTTAATACAAAACAACCTCTATACTCTAGACTCACTTTGTAGTTTATCTGTACACCTGAAAATAACCCAGACGAAGGTAGGTACTTTATACCTTATACCTTACCGACCTTCTATTCGAAAATGGGATTAAGTTTTTTTTTGCATCACCAACAGTACAGCTTAAACCCTTTTCAAGCCAACCCGAGTGAGGTGCACATATTTATTTTTTTTGATATTTTTTTCGCACCATCTATATACCCTTGCGTTACCCAAGATATTTTTTTTTCCCGTAGTTTCACCGACTAACCAAGGACCGACGTCGTTTCTCTATCCTTGAGCAGCCAAGGATTAGAAATTGGCCTTCAACATACTTTTATAATACTACTTCCATATTCGTCTGGTTGGCATAAATAGGAATAGAATACAAGTTTAAGAAGCTGAGAAATATATTCGGGGCTGCAAATGTCTTTAAGTGACAAACTTATTCTACCTCTACTCTTCTTTTTAAATATAAATATATTTTATTTTTTATTTTTCTTACAACTCTAAAAATTTTTAAGTTTCAAACAAGAGATAAAGATTAAACTAGATATTTTTTTTTTCTATTTTATTTCTGAATAACATTTTTATTCTTAGCGAACATAAGGGATGTTGAGGATGTCCTTAAATATTTCTGATGGACTAATAAATATTTTATGGCCTTTTAACAAATAAAAATTTTTCAATGTAGTGCTCGTAAATCACTGTAATTTAAAAAAAAAATTATTCTTAAAAAATATCTCTGAAAAATTAAATACTCAGTAAATAATTTTGTGTCATTGAGTCAAAAAATTTTTGTGTTAAATATTTAATACTTTTAGGTGTAAATTTAAGGGGCACAATTAGTGTGACAGCTTTAAAAAAGGTGATTTTTGTGAATTAAAATAAAAAAAACTCCTGTATGAATTGTTATAAAATTTTAAGGGTATATTAATACATATTTTAAGAATATAAAGTAAAATTTGTGAAGAAAAAAATTAAATATTTTCCGAGTTACACGCAATTTACAGTGATTCCGGCCTTCTTCATGAATTAAACATAAAAAAAAAATTCTCGTTCAATTAGAAGATATTGTTCGTACAATGACCCTCGGTCGAAAAAAAATATCAAAAATTGACAAAATGGCGGAGTTATTAAAAAAAAAAAGTTGAATTTTACCCAAAATTTTGGTCGTTTTTGGCCGGCCAAAATTCGATTTTTGATCAGATCAACAAACTGGAGGGTCATTGTATGGATAACTATATACAGAACATACAGAAAAAATTTGGTAGTGATCGGATCATTTTGGCTGCCCAATTTCAAAACACAGTGATTAACATTTAGAAATTTTTTTAAATTTTTGTTATTAAAAAAAAGTTTGCCTGCCAAATTGATGAAAAATTTGATTTATGAATAGAAAATATTTCAATATAAATATTTTTAAGAAAAAATACTTTAAATTAAGGTCTAAAAGTTATAAAAAAAATGCAGCGATATTAAAATTAGGTATAAAAATTTTGCATCTACTGTGTTTTAAAATTAAACAGCCGATTTGTCTTCGAGTAATCACTGCAGCAACGCGTTTAAGGATAAAATAATCCTATTCTTACACAGTAAAAAATTTTGCGTCATTGCGTCAAAAAATTTTGTTTTAAAAATTTTTATGTTAAATATTTAACACTTTTTTGTGATAATTTAACATTTTTCTGTGATAATTTAACACAATAAATGTTAAATTTACACAAAGAAGTGTTAAATATTTAACACAAAAATTTTTAACACAAAATTTTTTGACGCAATGACGCAAAATTTTTTACTGTGTACTGCCGAGCGGCTACTTTTCGAACGGCTGTAACTCAAAAACTATTTGAGATATCGATTATAAATTTTAATATGTTATTTTTAAAAGTAGAACCTATCGAAATATGAAAAAAAATCGATTTTTTGAAAATTTTACACTAGTTGTGCTCCTTAACACTTATTCTGTTAAGTCAACACAAAAAAGTGTTAAATATTAGACATAAAAATTTTTAACACAAAATTTTTTGACGCAAAATTTTTTTACTGTGTAGAAATGTAGTCCGAGAAAATAAAAAAAATTATATAACAATTTATTACACGGAGAAAAAAATATTGTTAGAATAAGCATACGTATCGTTATTCTGACTGTACGCCGTATAGTCATTTTATCTTAGAGATATACGCTGTATAGCCAATTCAGCTATACAGCGGATCATCAAAATGACGATCCATATCATTATTTTATCGTTACATTTAGTTAATTCAACTATACAGATCCTCACGTTAATGAAACAGTTGCCTGTTTTGACGAAACTACATATATTTTCAAGAGCTATTCTCTGTATGCTTTTAAGGGGTTATATCCACTTGTAATTTTGAAAAAATCGAAATTTTTTTTTGCACATTTTGAATGTATATATATTCGAGAATATTGTCTGTAAATTTCAAAGTAATCCGGTAAATAGTTTCAGAGTAATGAGCGTATTTGTAAAGACGTCTCCGAGCGTTTGAAGGTAGTTTAAATAATAGCCAAAACTTTAAATGCGTTTTTCTCGAAACGATGTTTTCAAAGTCGGTGAGGAATATTTCTCCGAAACCGCTTGACCGATTGACTTGAAATTTTCACAGGATCTTTTTAGATACTTTTGTCAGGTAATGATCGAAGGAATAAAGTTTCTGATAAAAATTTCGATTTTTTAAGTCACTTTAAAGTGTAAATTTTCGTGCAAAAAAAGATTTTTTTTTGTTGGGAAGCCGCCATTTTGTCTAAAATCAAAATTTTGACTATTTCTTCGATCATTACTTGTATTTATCTATCTTAAAAGTAGTCCTTTTGGTTTCTTTAATTTCTGATAATTTGGATCAGAGATATCTTCCTCACCGCCAGACACCTTTTTGTGGAGGACCTTCAGGAGATCTTCTACAGGAACGACGGAACCCAATGTTTTTATTAATAAAATATGAATTCTTAGAATACGTTAAATTTGCTAAATGTTCATATATTTTATGTATATATTCAATAAAAAGCTTCTCCAGAAAAAATTAACAAAAAAACACATTTTTTCGAACTTACAAGTGGATATAACCCCTTAAGTGAAACAAATGAATCCATCATTTGAGGATACGTTGGATAGTCATTTTAACAATATTTTTTTTTCCGTGTACTTAATAAATAGTTTGATATTTTCTCGTAAGCACGCAAATACATAAAAACAGTGATGTAATGTATAAGCGAGCTATAAAATCGTTAATTGGCATGTTAGAGTTAAAAGAGAAGAGAATAAAACTCTCAGGGACATCCTGATTGTTCTACTATCATTATAAATGCTCTTTTTTTAACCATTTTTCTTCAATTCTCTTTATTTTTTCCTCAAGCCTTCTATCTGCACTGACTGCATGCTTCATTTTATTATGCTTGATGCCACGCGACGTCCGAACCACTGCCACACACGTGCATTGCCTACAGAGACATACATTAAATCCGACAATAACAACAACAATGTATAATATGTACAACCTCTTTCCGATTATCGTTAAATAGACGCTCTTGCTCGATAGTCGCATAGTTAAGTGTTGTAAACCGCTTTCGAGGACATACGGTGTAAACGTAAGAGATTAGGTAATACTAACACAATAGACCATCCGAAGGACAGGTTCAGAAAATTCTTCAAACAAAATTCCTAATATTTTCCGCAAACTACGACTAGTCACTTCCTCTTTAGATAGAAACAATTTTAAACCCTTTCTTCATATTTACACTCTTGTAAATTAGCTAATCCGGCTTATCTTAATCCTTATATTTTACTTTCAAATTTTCTCGATTGCCCAACTTCTGAAAATATTTTCTTATGCCTAAACTCTTGCGATGGTTATCTTCTTTAAATATTTAAAAGTATTTTAAATCTAATCCTTGTCCTTCCGAGAAAGTAAAGACACTAAAGTTCAAGTCATTCCTTATTATTATTACTGATAAGCTAATTAACAAAATTGAGAATTTTAATATATAATTAATTGCATAAAAATAAAGTTTAAACAGTCGTGTACTAAATTTAAGTGCGGAAGTGGCCCTCGTAAAAAAAACCTTGAAACTGTTTTAGTTGAAAATAATGTTTCCGTTCAGCTTGTGAATAACTTTCTACTTGGCATACTCAAAATTCATCTATATATACCCACATAAATTAAATATACGGATTAATGTATAAGTAATGTTCCATTATGTGTACATGATTATCACAAGGAGGAAGCTATAGGATGTTCATATTGCCGAAATAAAGTACCATTGAATATTCATTTCGCTTTTGTTGAGCTTAAAAGGTATTTTAAAAAGTCGGCAAGTTTTAATTTTGGCACTGGTTGTATTTGTATTGTCTGTCTGAGTGTGTGTGGATTATAAATAAAAAAAGTTTGGAAAATTCAAAAGTGCACGACTCATAATGCTCATTTAATTATGAAATATTAATAAAATAAAGAATGTGCCCCATGAAAAAAAAATATAAAAAAAAATACATAATTTAATGTCGAAATACATAAAAAGTATATTAAAAATCTATAAAAAATTTATAGATATATATAAAATATCTATGGTAAATATATTTTTAATAACTAACTTTTGGCTGATTTTCATATATATTTTATAAATTTCAAATATATTTAGATATATTCAAAATATATTTTAGATATATTTTTAGCTATGTATTTTTTATATATTTGAAGATATATTTTGAATATATCTAAAATATATTTAAAGTATATAAAATATATATGAAAATCGGCCATAAGTTAGTTATTAAAAATATATTTTTTATATATTTCAACATATATTTTTTTAAAATTTTTTTTTCATGGGGTTGAAAAAAAATATATATAGCAGCTAAAATAGCACGATAATACACAAGTGCTTCTAGTGGGATAAATGTACACAGTATACATAAATATAGTCTTCTGATTTTTGTTTTATTTTATTAATTGTACATAAACTTCATGATTTAAAACTTCAGCGAGCAGTAAATTCTTCCATCAGATTTATTTTCAATATCAAAAAAGATGAGCATATTAGTCCTCACCCTAAAGAGCTAGGGTGGCTTACAATTAAATATCGTAGATTGTATTATGCGATTTGCTACTTGTACAAATTACTCGAGAATGGAAAGCCAGAGTACTTGCGCGATTTATTCGTTGAGGAAGCTGATGTTCGACGTTCAAATCGATTGGCTGCAAAAAAGCACACCTCCTTCAAACTACCTCTTTTTACTACAAGCTACTTATAGAGAAATCTTTTTTGGTAACTGTAATAAAGCTTTGGGAAGAACTCCCACGCGAAATTGTAAATTCGAGTAGCTTACAAGTATTCAAAAAAGAAGTATTAAATCTTGATAATTAAAACAAATTCTAATAAATAACAAATTTAAATTAATACATTAAAAATTAAAGATTAAAATAAGGATGAAGAAATTGCAATTCGTAAAATTATTATGCTGAGTTATCACCTGATCTGGTGACATTAAAATTCTATATTTTAAAATTATTTTCTTTTATATATTAAGTTTCAAGTTTAATATGATTTTCTTTTTTACCTTGTTTTCATATAGATGAATTTAATTAATTATTGTGCAATATTATATTATATTATGTACTCACAGAAACTGCTTTCTTGTAAAAACTGTATTTACTATGTAATTGAAATTGCCATTTGGCCTGTACCTTGGCATTAAATAAACAAAAATCTAAAAAATCTAAAATCTAAACGACACTGAATTATCTAGCCATTCGCATTCGGTGACCTAAAATTCTTTCAAAGAATTAAAAAAAAAAAATTTACTCAAATAATATATTTTTTCGTAAGTTAAAGTGTTTTCAGAGTTTCATACATGACGAACAGGAAAATTTTTTGACCTATTTTGATGTTTTTTTCCGTTTCAAATTGCACTAAATAAATTTTTGAAAAGTGTCAAAATCTCCATTAAATTATCTTGACAATATTATTCAAAATATTTTGATTCCGTGAACTAGCAAGACTATAATAATAAAAATAAATGCCGAAATAGGGTGAAAAAAATTTTTCGATCGCAAAGCACTCTCTGATGCTTCGCAATAAAAATTAAGTCGTGCAATAAAAAAGTCTGCGGTAATAAAGAGAGTTTGCTAATAAACGAAATATATTATTCGGTGCCAAAAAAGCGTCAGCAAAAGCCCTTTCACACTTCTAGTCGAACGGGAAGCCAGAGGCCGCCTGTTAATCCGAGTAGGAGCTCTCAAGCACGCCGGACCAAAATGCTACGACCAAAGTCGACGTGAGGTAGTCACATTCTATTTGTAAATCTCGCCTCGAAGAGAGAAATGGGAGCAAGGTCCGGAGAGTTAGGAAGAGTCTGCTAAGGTGCAATACATGGCTGTTGGCCAACGGTTAGTAGAGTTATGTGACTTAAGTAGGAAAATAGAGCATCGTTTTTTTTTCTCAATGCAAACAAGTCGCCGTTCAATCAAATTTCAAAATTCAAACTAATTGACTGAGAAAAAATATTTAAAAAGAAATGGAAGAAAATTTAGACACGTGTCATCGTTGATGGCTGATGATTGCATTATTTCCTGCATGAATTGGAGTTGACTAACAATTTTAACTCTTCTTAAGTACGTTAAGACGTACTTTCAATTTTATTTCGTCGACAGAGCAATGAAAGAGAGCTGAGAGTGTCTAAATCCTAAAACTTGTCTATTATATTGTCTATTAACCGTACTTTGCTTCTTTATCTTGTACAGAGTGGAGCAGAGCATACAGCTTGCCGGTAAGAGTTCTTGTGCTGGTGCTTGCGCGTGCTTATAGGGAGAGAGGTGAATAAGTAAGCAACCGAGTAAACTAAGAGTAAAAGATACTTACGTAAGTACAAGTATAAGCCGAGTCGCCGGCACCACCGTTCGTACTCTACAAGCGACCCGACCGTCGAGAGTTTAATCGTGTCGAAATAATGGCCACTCTTTATTATATTATGTACTTACCTTGCATTGCAGTTGGCACCGCCTCGTCTACTTTACTCAGCTCTGATCTACCTACTCTTTTATCACTCTTTGTATTTGTGGCAGTCCTTATCCTCTGCCGGGACATAATGAGAGATGCAGCGACTTAAATGCAGTACTGTAATGCCTTCTTGTTATTCTGCATAGCTTTCTTTATTTTTATCCCACGATTCTCAATGTAGGCGCTTACCTTCCTTGTGTGGTCCTAATTTGTAACAATGAAAATTACGAAAATTTCTGTCGACAAATAGGAGTGAAATTTATTTTGTATAATTAAAGGCCCATTAAAAACATTATTTTTAATTAAAGAAGAAGGTTAAAATTATGATTTAAAATGAGCCAAGAAAATATATTTCTCCCTAATTATTTTCTTGAGCAAAAAAAATTTTTTTGACACAAGAAATTTCACTTATTCCAACAAAATTAATTCTCTTGCTTTAAGAAATAAGTATCTTGATCCAAGAAAATTTATTTGTCAAGAAAATCTTGTTGTTTTGAGAAAATTCAGCCTCTTGCTCCAAAAAATTTAGTTCTTGATAGAAGTAAATTTTCTTGTCTTGAGAAAATTTCTCTCTTGCTCCAAAAAATTAAATATAAAGATAGAAGTAAATTTTCATGAATATTTTTATTGATTAACATGTCAAATGGGAAGATCAAATAATTTTTCATCATTTTTTTTCATTCAATATGTATAATTGCACGCTAAAATAATATAAAATGGGTATCAAATATTCAAAAGAAAAATTTTCTCAAGGTGAGAAAATTTTTTTCTTAGCTGAAGTAGGTGGCGCTGCTTCCCTAAAGTATCTAACAATCTTGATCAAATATAAAAATTTATTGTATCAAGTATTTATGATAATTTGAATTAAGAAAAAATGACTTCCACCAAGAATAGAATTTCAAGAAAAATTTTCACTTCACCCAACACAACTTCGGTCTTCTTTCAGGCACCCGAAAATTTTCTTGAGCCAAGAATTTTATTCTCCAGTTAAGAAATTTTTCTTTCTGTGTATCTTGATCCAAAAAATTTATTTAAGTTAAAAAAATTTTGTTATTTTGAGAAAATTCAGCTTCTTGCTCCAAAAAATTTAGTTCTTAATAGAAGTAAATTTTCATTAATATTTTTATTGATTAACATGTCAAATGGAAAGATCAAATAATATTTCATCATTTTTTTTTCATTCAATATGTATAATTGCACGCTAAAATAATATAAAATGGGTATCAAATATTCAAGAGAAAAATTTTCTCAAGGTGAGAAAATTTTTTTCTCAGCTGAAGTAGGTGGCGCTGCTTCCCTAAAGTATCTAAAAATCTTGATCAAATATAAAAATTTATTGTATCAAGTATTTATGATAAGAATTAAGAAAAAATGACCCACCTAGAATAGAATTTCTCGAAAAATTTTTACTTCGGCCAACACAACTTCGGTCTTCCTTCAGGCACTCGAAAATTTTCTTGAGCCAAGAATTTTGTTCTCCACACTGAAAAAAAAGTTTTTTTCTACCCAGAAAATTTTTCCTTATGGTTAAAAAATTGGTATTCTTATGATTATAATACAGACGTTTTTTAACTATAAGAATAAAGTTTTCTGACTGTCAAAAAACCAGCCTTACAATAAAACGTGTATTTTAAAGTTAAGAAAACCAGTTTTTTTAAATCAAGAAAACTCGAGTGAAAAATTTAGTATTCAAGGTGGAAAAAAATTTTCAGTGCAGTCAAGAAATTTTTCTTTCTGTGTAGTAATAACCCTGAATGTAGATTTAGATTAAACCAACGTTTTTTATTTCTGTATCTATTGATCAACTTCCGCACAAAAGTAGATATTTAAAAATAAATATGTAATTTAATAACGAAATCTCTAAACTATACATGATAAATAGATTTAAAATCTCAATATGTATATTACATCCTTTATTTAAATAACAATAAAGTAATGAACTAGATAAAAAAGATTTATCAGATTATTATCAATAAATATTGGATGGTAGGATTAAAATAAACAATGATCACGATTTGAAAGCATTGCGTAAGAATTACAGACTCTGAAATAAATAAAACGCTAGTATGCCATCACACATGTCGATAATAATCTATTTGTTAGAAATCGATATGCCCCACACTATGCTACAGAAATCCACTAGTGTTCCTAATAAATATAAATATTATTATGATTATTATTACAGACAGTAAATAGTATATATATTCTTTAAGAAAGAAGATTTTAACCCGATTGGTGAATTATTGCGTTATATTTTTTCATCCATCTCAACGATCTCTTAAACTTTATTTCTTGGTAGAGAAATTCGTTACACCAGGTATTGTGTTTACCCGTGATAAATCGAGCGGCTCTCGATACCCCGGCGTGTATTATTCTATGTACTTGATTCGATACAATCCACCGGCAAGTGAACTCTATCTAATCATTTAAATCTAACGATTCGCGAATACAAGTCACTCCATTATACACACTCACACTTGTACTTGCTCTCGAATCCAGCATTGACTCAACAGCATCTAAATCCGAAACTCTTTCTCCAGCTCAACATCTATCGAGAGTACTCTCTACTTTTTATTTTTATTTCGTTAAGCTTTATTCGCCGATGCCGGTTTTCGTAACTCGTAAACTCTAATCTCTTTGCGCTCTATTACCGCGTTCTCTATTTTATTCCGTACATTGCATTACATCCATCGGCGCTGTACTTAAATACTAATGCATTAAACATCATTAATGGAGAGTAAATAGATTACAGATTATGCGGGCCCTTGCCTCTGCTCTCAATTTATTTTATTTTTATATTAACTCACAATCAGACTTTGCTTGTAAGTACAATGTACATAATCCATACACATATGCTCTGTAATGTTTTACCCAAACAAAAATAATCGGCGCACCTCTTGATATATAAATACAAATATAAATATAAATATAAATGTTCTTACATTGTTACCATCGATAGTTATCGATCCCAATCGATTGTTTTCCTATGATAAATTTCCGAGATCGTTTAATGTCCTTTAACGACTTATTCTTCTATTGAAATAACTCTATTTTTTTTAAATTTCATTTATCAAGTGATTTTAGTCATCGCAATTGTAACCATAAATCCAAGAGGCTCGGCCTTTACTTAACTCCATTTTATTTAAGCTATTGTCGCTCTTTTTTAAAAAAGAAATACAAATAAATTTAGGCGAGGCATAAATATAAGCCCCTGCTCGTCAATTGTAGGCCAACTTACATATTTCATTGTTATATTATCTTGGGAAATATAAAACAACAAAGTGAATCGTCGCATTTAAATAAATAATACCTTACTGATATGATCTATATTATTAAGAGAATAAAAAAAAATGTTGTGTCCAGGATATTCATATGATAAAATCGGTTTTTTTTAATGAAATTTAGTGTCATTGCAAAGGTCTTGAATTTGTGCTTTTTCAAGATTTTGTATCATTCGCATCAATAATTAATTTATGATGATGTATTGAGGTTGCATTCGAAAATGCTCTATCTCTAGATAGATAATTAAGAAATTACCCTGTATCTTGTGAACTATTGACATTTTTAAAGATATAAGCTCATCTTGGTGTTACACTCGTCAAGACCTTTCATTTAAGTACCCACATCAATTTTTCATATATTTTATATATTTATACATATGAATATATGAAAAATATATCAAAATGCATGTGGGTACTTAAATGAAAGCTCTTGATGAGTGTAACATTGGGATGAGTTTATTTCTTTAAAAACGTCAATACTTAAGGGGTTACATGGGTTTCGTAGGGGAAAAAAGGCCTATTTTCAATAATTTTTTTTCTATATAAAAAATTATTTATTTAATTCAAACTTTTTTCTGTCTTAAAGATACACATTTAAAGAATAATTTCTGAGATTAAAAAAAAAAAAATGAAAACTCCGCCATTGTGACGTCATTTCCGGTGACCCCTCGAAAGAAAGGTGCGTCCGCGTTGTCAGCATAACTCCTGACAGGATCATCTAAAATGAAAAAACAAAAATACGTGTTTTAGTTAAGACCATAAACTCGTGCTTGAATGGAGAAAAAAAAAAAAAGTAAAAATTGGAATTTTGGCAGACCTTTTTCCGAAAAAATGAAAATTTCGGTCAAATTTGCTCGACATTTTTTTTTTTTTTAAATAGTTGTAATTGAAAAAAAAAAAAATTCTCCATACAAGCACGAGTAAATTGTATCTCGAACACCTGTGTGAAATTTCGTCAAGATGGGTTGAGTAGTTTTCGAGAACATTTGACAACCGAATTTGAAAACACAGTTCCGAGAAATGACGTCACAATGGCGGAGTTTTTATTTTTTTTTTTTGAAAATTTCAGAAAATATTCTTTAAATGTGTATCTTTAAGACAGAAAAAAGTTTGAATTAAATAAATAATTTTTTATATAGAAAAAAAATTATTGAAAATAGGCCTTTTTTTACCCGACGAAACCCATGTAACCTCTTAAGAAAATACAGTGCAATTTCACATAATTAAGAAATGACCTTTTATCTTATGAAATATTGATATTTTTAAAGATATAAGCTCATCCTGACGTTACACTCATCAAGACCTTTCATTTGAGTACCCACATCAATTTTTCATATATTTATATATATTATATATATGTATATATGAAAAATATATCAAAAATACATGTGGGTACTTAAATGAAAGCTCTTGATGAGTGTAACATCGGGAAGAGCTTATATCTTTAAAAACATCAATAATTAAGAAAGTACAGTGCAATTTAACAAAAGTCATTATTTAATAAAGCAAAATTTTATTTATTTATATTTCACAAGTCACATAGTGACTGCAAGGTTGCTAGTTTTTATTATTATAGAATAATATAACATACAGGAGACACACAAATAAAGAATAAGATCGTCATCTTATTATCGAGAAAGTAGAATTTAGTCTCTCTCTATAATTTTTCTCTCTCTTTTTTACTTGTCGTAACAAAGAGTCCAATTGTTGCGGCGTCGTTCCTCAGGGCCGTATCAACGACATGGTCAGACTAGAAAGTCAAAAAAAAGCGGTTAAGTATGAGTGTGAGAAATGAAAAAAATAAAAAAGAAACCGAAAGTATTTCTTTCATTGTAATTTTTAGTGACTGAGGTCAATGGAGTTAGACGACGGCAATGATGATGATGATGATGATGATGATAGGGAATGAGAGAGCAGAGAATAAGAGACTCCTCCCACGTGTGTATTCGCGTCTTTCTGACGTTTGTGTCGCAATACCATGCGGTCTCGTCGGCTGTTGCAACTGTGCTGCTTAACCCAAGCACGCCGGGCCCTGGCCCTCTGTGTAAGTGCGTGAGTGCATGGCACACACTTCTTGTGGTGTTTGTTTATTAATTTAGTTTAGCTGCCTGTAATGTCGACGTTTAAGACGCAAATTACGAGCGAGAGTGAGCATCAACTAGTGTGCGTATTTATATTGTATGTATATGTGGATGCGGGTTTTTTATTTATAGAGAGCACCGAGAAAGGAAGAAGGCCACGAAGAAAGCCCATCGGCCCAATTTTTTTTTCCCCAAGTACTTGCTTGTATTTTATTATGTTATGTTACTTTACTTTGCTTCTCTTTCTCTTGTTAATTTACTCCCTCGTCAGATGACCTGTTTCTTTTATTTATGATTATTTGCAATTCTTGATATCGAGTTATAAGAGATCTCTGTTACGTGTGTATTTTTGTTCATTCAGTCCCACGGCATTCGTTCATACTTTTACTCAATAACATTTTAATGGTTTGTTTAAAATAAAATTAATTAAAGAGTCACGTGTACTTAGAAGAGTTTAATAAATTGTTGATAAATTTTTAAGAACATGTAGGACAGAGAATATTCAATTTTTGGACAAAATACTGAGACGCTTTTTGACTAAGTAATTTTTGAACAAAAAATCATTAAACTTGGCAGGTGTATGTTAATAATAGTCCTTCGTAAATTGATTCTTCTATTTTTAAATTTGATCATTGAAAAAAAATAACAAAATGATAAATAAATAGGTAGAGTTCGCGCGTAAAACTGCTTTATCTCCGGGTCCATCATATATTCAAGTAAATAAACTTTACTATAATGAAATTACTCATAAACTTACAAAAAAAAAATATATATATATTTTCAGTGCACAGAAAAAAAATTAACTTGAATCAAGTAAATAATTTTAAAGGATTTTATCTTCTTGATTTGAGTAAAAAAATTCTTAAACTAAAAAATTTTTCTTGGTTTAAGGGGTTAGGTGGGTTTCAGAGGCTCAAAAAAGGGTATTTTTTATTTTTTTTTTTTTTTTGGTATATACATATATACCATATATTTTATTTAAACATACCAGCATATCAAAGATACATATTTTGTGAAATTTTTATTTAAAAATTCTGAAAACTCAGCCGTTGGTACCTTGACGTCTCAAAAAAAAAAAAATGCTTTTGTCATGGACAGCATAACTCATTATTGGTTCATCTAAAATCAAAGAACCAAACATATTTCATTGTATATGGATAAATATCGTTATTGGATAAAGAAGAAAAAAAAAATTAAAATTTGAAATTTTTTACAGACTTTGAACAGAAAAAACACATTTTTTGGTCAAATTTTCGCCATATATTTGGCGAAAAAAATAGTTCTAATAATAAAAAAAAAAATCCTTTTTTAAATAATTTCACAAAATACTGTTCAAATATGTATCTTTGATAGGCTGAATAAGGTGCGTCAAAATTTAATCTTCGAAAGCAACCTTTTAAAATTGAAATTTTGAGTTTCGCTTTTAACAGGAGCTGTATTTGGGCATTTCCTGATATATTTTAGTGTGTCACAATTTATTTGATATTCACAGAATTTTTTAACAGGAGTTTCGTTTGGCCAAATTTTGAAATTTTTAAATTCCAGAAAAATTGCTTAAACAAAACTCCTGTTAAAAAATTATCTGAATATCAAACAAATTCTGACACATCAAAATATCTCAGGAAATGCCCACACTGATAGAAGGATTTATTTGTATTAAATAATATTTGTTAATAGTTAACAAATCATTTATTAGAGACCACTTCTTAGTATTAAACAAATATTTCTTAGTATTTAAAATGATTTGTTTGTATTTAATAAATCTGATATTCATTTATTAAATATTAATAAATCTTTTTAAATACTAAGAAATATTTGTTAAGAGCTAACAAATGGCTTCTAATAGATGATTTGTTAAATATTAATAAATCTTTTTAACTATAAACAAATCCTTCTATCAGTGCAAACCTAACTCCTGCTAAAAGCGGAACTCAAAATTCAAATTTTAAAAGGTTGCTTTTAGAGATTAAATTTTGACGCACCCTAATGCTTAATTGTTTAAATAAAATATATGATTGTATATACTAAAAAAAAAAAAAAATAGTGAAAATACCCTTTTTTTGAACCTCTGAAACCCACCTAACCCCTTAAGTAAATTTTACTTCATTGAAAAATTTTCCGTCTTGATCCAAGACAATGAAACTCTTCAAAATTATTTTTTTGCTTCAACAATTTTTCTCTTGATTCAAATAAATTTTTTTTCTGTATAGAATAAAAATTGGAGTTACCAAAAATTAGCAGTCTATTTTTTCCGTGTAAAAATAGTCAGAATTGAATCAAACAGAAATTTACAGCGTAGAAAAAAAGAGATTTTGTTGCCCGTCCCAGTAGTAGAGTTTAAGTTCTGTCTATTTAAAATGGGCTGTTGAAAACATCAGCGGTAAATAACACACGTCGTCAATCGTCTTCACACTAGTCATCCGTTATTTTTAGACGGAGCCAGAAGGTCACGAAGAAAGTGCCAGGGTCCGTGTTTTTCTTCACCATTCAATTTTATTATTTTTATGTGCTATTATTATCATGCTAAACACTTTTGTGTCGAAATAAACAAAATATATATGATGTTGAGTTGACTTTTTAGCCGTGACTCTTGACCTGTTTCTATTGAATCGACCTGATTTTTATTTTACCGAAAGAAAATTGAGAAAAATGTGACCTTGTAAAATCACGTCTTCAATTCACAATAAAACGTGCGGAGATTTTTACAGAGGAGATCAAAGACCCGACGGACTTTTTATTGTAGCAACTTTCACGGGCACAAAAGTTGAGCTGAATTTCCACAAGGGTTAAGATAATTGTCGGGTCCGTACCAGCAACAATGGGCTTCAATGACAGTAATAAATTAGCAAGCTTTAATATTTCATCTCAAATTGTTGTTGTTGTTTGTAAAAGTTGCAGTGTATATCTATACGATGCACTGCATGTAAAACTAGTGACCTTGTTTTTGAAGCGGCGGATAGGACTGACTGAAGGGATACCTGAATAGAAGTGGCCTGGTGATTTAACCGATTGTGTTGTGAGCAACAACTGTAACTAGGGTTAAAGTCAATTTAAAAGTCAAACTTGTCGGGAAAATTGCATTTAAATGGTCAAGAAAGAATAGATAGAAGAGTAGCAGAAAATAAAAGGAAAGTTCTGGGCATTGAAATATGCCTGTATGCAAATTGTACATAGAAAAGCCTCCAACTCGGAGATAAAACGGTTAACTTTTGAATGATGTACTTTCCCGTAAAGTTGGGTTAAAGTTGTAAATCAAGAGCGCGTGGCTTTTAAGTATTTTCTTAAATATATTATACTCGGCTTGACGTTTCATTTTAACACCGTACCGTGCTACAAATGCATTTCTATCGAGTTTTGCTTAACGTTTACTTGCGCCCTAGGGGGTTAATTGTGTTTTGTCGACACAGGTAAATACGAGGAACTCGGGAGCTCAATTTAAATGCAATAGTTAAAATAACTATTTAAAAAAAAATTTTTAAGCTGTTTTAATTTTCAGAAATTTGAATTAATTTTTTTTAATAATTATTCCGTCAAAAATTAAAATTAAGTCCACTGAAATAAATTTAACAATAATTTGATTAATTATTTATATATTCATATATCAAAGACTTAAAATTGATTATAATTAATTTTTTTTTTAATAATTATTCCGTCAAAACTTGAAATTAAGTCCACGGAAATAAATTTAAGGATAATTTTATTAATTATTTATTTATTTATTAGAAAATTTTTGAATTAGACTTAAAAAAATTTTAATTAATTTTTTTTTAATAATTATTCCGTCAAAATTTGAAATTAAATCTACGGAAATATATTTAAAAAAAATTTTATTAATTATTTATTTATTTATTAGAAAATTTTTGAATCAAAGACATAAAAAATTTTAATTAATTTTTGTTTTAATAATTATTTCGTCAATAATTAAAATTAAGTACACGGAAATAAATTTAAAAATAATTTTATTAACTATTTATTTATTTATTTAAAAATTTTTGAATCAAAGAATCAAAAAAAATTTGAATTAATTTTTTTAAAATTAATTATTCCGTCAAAATTTTAAATTAAGTCCACGGAAATAAATTTAAAAAAAATTTTATTAATTATTTATTTATTTATTAGGAAATTTTTGACTTAAAAACTTATAAAAAATTTTAATTAATTTTTTTTTTAATAATTATTCCGTCAAAGCTTGAAATTAAGTCTGAAATAAATTTAAGAATAATTTTATTAATTATTTATTTATTTATTAGAAAATTTTTGAATCAAAGACTTTTATAAAAAATTTTAATTAATTTTTTTAAAAATAATTATTCTGTTAAAAATTAAAATTAAGTCCACGGAAATGAATTTAAAAATAATTTTATTAATTATTTATTTATTAGAAAATTTTTGAATCAAAATTTTCTTACCATATTTATAAATTAAATTCTCCCAAAAATTAAATTTAAATCTCAAAAAAAAATAATAATAATAATAATAACGACACCTTAATTCAAAAATAAAAATGAACAAATCCATGTCATGTTATACGTATTAATGATAATAAGATGTTAATTATGAAATAATAAGAGGCATTAATGTCAATATTCGGTCTTACACATAACCAGGCGGCGTAAAAAATACTCTCTCTCCGTTTTGGTCGTCTCAAAGCCATGTAATATATATAATGTATGTAATGTAAACATATACACACATATGTTATGTCCGCATGCATAAAAAGGTATAAGCATAAGCATCTACGTAAATAAAGCACACAATATTACATATACACAGTATATGGTTAATAATAAAAAGTAGTAGTAGCAGTAGTAGTAGCAGCCACGATAACCGGGAAAGTGATGGTGGCTGTAGCAGCCCGGGAGACTGGGCCGTTTATTTATAAAGTTTAAAGACGTCTTTGGTCTGGTTATAGCCTTCGAATAAGACCGTCGCTCCTGGTATAGGTGGTGTACATGCACGTGAGTTTGTGTGGGTAATAATAACACACCGACACACATTTGTGTAGTCAAGAGTCTCGATTCTTGAGCTAAGCCTTTTAGTTGAGTCTTGCACAGTCTACAGAGACTCGCTTGTTCTACGAGTTGCTCTGTTCGTCTTGTACCTGGTGAAGTAAATTTCCCAGGCAGCTTGAGTAAAGACAGCCGTACCTAACCTAACCAGCGGCATTATACACTGTACGGCATTACAGTACAGAGTACAGAGTAGATGTAATATAGAGTAGAGAGAGAGTACTATACTGCAGCGTGGCATGGCAGAGCCGGCAGCTTTCTTCTGACATAACCGCATGAAGGCGCGGGTTGCGCTTATGCAATTTGAAAGTGCCCGCCTTACTTTTCTCGAGTGTATATCTATATAGATGTATAAATAAATACATACACAACATAACTAAAGATACTCGAGTCATATTTTTTACAAGTAAATTTATTTTAGTATATTTTATGTCTAATGTCTAATGTCTAATGCACTCGGGAGTTGTTTATTTTTTATAATAACTATTTGCTACTTGACTGGTGATTTAGAGTTAGTTGATTTATTTAATGGCTTTTAATAATTTATTCATTATTTATTTAAATATTTAGTAATTTTTTTCTAAACTGCCCCATGAAAAAAAAAATATATTAAAATTCTATAAAAATGGGCGATTCTCTGTAAGGACGTCTTAAATCTGTACAAAATTGTCCGACCAAATTATTTTTGATTTTATTAGAAAAAAAATCAACAAGGGCTACAAAACTATCAGCTTAATCATAATAAATAAACAGCCGATTTAATTTTTGCTTTTTCGATATTTGTGTATCTTTTGCCATATAGCATGACAGGGGACTGTTTGCCAGGGGACTGTTTTTTTTTTATCATATTGAGAAAAATCAAGTAAACTATTTCAATGCATTCAACTTTTCAAGTTCTCAATGAATGTTTACATTAATTAGAATAATATTAAGACTGATGGATCCAATTTTATAAATAAATTATAAATAAAAATAGTTGCCAAGGGACTGAGTTTTGAAGTGGCCCAGACACATATTTCCAGCACAAATGGTGCTTTGACACTAAATAAAATGCCGATAAAGCGCTAACAGCCCTATGGTTATTAACTCAAGGCTAGTTAGATCCTTATAAACCTTACAAAAGGTAAAATAACACGCAGGATTTTTTTTTGGCTTTGAACATCTGGCAGGGGACTGTTCTTAAAATGCCAGGGACAAACTTTGGTTTAATGAATTTAATGAAACAAATTAATTTTCGGTACTTTTTATTGAAGAAGATTGTTAGTTAACTAATTAAGTTTATAAACATTATGAACTAAATTATATATTATGAACGAATAACTTAAAATTTAATCTTAAAGTTTTAATTTTGGGAATGGGACAGCCCAGGGGACTGTTATTTCGGTGGTTTACGAATTTATAGCAAAAAAACCAAAATTTATTTCATTTTAGTTTTCAATGCTCCAAATAGAAATGTTTTTTTACTTTGGTAATAAATTTTTTTTAGTAACAAAATAACAATTTTTCTAATAAAAAAATACCTGGGACAGCAAAAAACATCCTTACAGAGAATTACCCATATAAAAAATATATATCGTAAATATATTTTTAATTACTAACTTTTGGCCGATTTTCATATATATTTTAGATATATAAATAAATAAAAAGATATAGAAATAAATAAAAAAAACATAGCTGAAAATATAAAAAAAATATATTTTGAATATATCTAAAATATATTTGTAATATATAAAAATCGGCCAAAAGTTAGTTATTAAAAATATATTTACTATACATAATTTATATATATTTATAGATTTTTAATATATTTAAAATATCTTTTTTATGTATTTCGAAATATATTTTTTTTTCACGGGGGTGATATTTAAAATTATCGGCATGTACGAAAGGGAGAAGAAGGAGAGGGAGTCAAAGGCCTAGCGATCGAGTGTCAGGAAAGTCGTGCTGAGGCTATTATACAGGGCACTCCCTTTGCATTTGTCGAAGGCAAAGATTAAGGCCCTACTCTTTACTTTAATACTTATAAATCCCAGTACAGTGTACCGAGAACTTACGTCTTACATTTATAGTACTTACACTGGATGTATTGATGTGGAGTATAGGTGTGTAGATGTGAGGAGAAAAAAGCCACCTTCAAGCTCGAGTTTAATCTTGTGGTATTAAATATATATGTACCGAGAACATACTGCAAATTGTAAGTAAAGGTACGTTGCAGATCGTAGAGAGCACTGGGCACTCGATAGTTATGAGAATCGCGAGCACGCACTTATTCGATACCTAGGCGACAAGGAATGGATGGCATTCAACGAGTCATTTCACGATTCAAATATTACTTTGTTTTTTGCTCAAGCTTTATGCTTGATTTTTTTCCAAGATCTTTTATATTTTTTGTCGAGTATTATACAATATATGTAGTATATTTTAATAGTTTAGAGTATTTTCATGACGATTTTACACTTTGTTTTGGTTTTAAATGCTGCTCCAATAGACGAATAAATGGGTGATTTAATTGTGGTCGGTAACTATTTAGTGTTTAATATTTTTTCGAGACCCCTGAGAGTTATTTGACGATAAATTTATTTTTATTACTCGTAAGGTAGGCGATGAAGGTCAAAATATTATTAGTAGAAAATAAATGCTTTATTTTTAATTGTAGAATTTATTTATGATTTTTTATTGCTGATAAAAAATATGCTAAAAATAATATAATCGTTCGATGACTTTTCTGTGTTATTGCATTTTTTTGGAAATTTAATTACGCAAGAGTAATAAAAAAGTTTAGATTAAATTTTTTTTAAATGCCATCATTAAATTATTACTATTACTATAAAAATAAAATATTATTTTTAGTAAAGAATTTAAAGTTTAAAAATTGAATTTTTAAATAATTTTTAATTGATCAAAAATTAAATAAATTTTTAATTTAAGTAAATTTATTTAAATAAATAAATTTTTAATGTTTAATTGATCAAAAATTAAATAAATTTTTAATATAAGTAAATTGATTTAAATAAATAAATAAAAATTTATTTAAATAAATAAATTTTTAATTTTTAATTGATCAAAAATTAAATAAAAAATCAAATTTTTTAAATTTTGAAATTATACACTTAAAAAAATTAAATAAATAATTTTCTAAAATTAAATTAATCAAAAAATTAAACGTGAGTGTTGCCAGTGGTTAAATAAATCAAAGTTTGCACGTGGACATAATTTAAACAATGTAAGTAGTATAAGGTACAAGAATGAGTATAAGTAGTAAATACTGGCAAGTATAATACAGTTACATTGGTATAAAGGACCCACTGGGGCCGTAAGAAGTCGAGTACAGTAATAGAGTTTAAGAAACGGTGAAAGTGAATGTATAATACCGACTAAAAACTGCTTTCCCCGCGTACCGAGTGCGCTCGCGCTTTAGCCCCGCTGGTCTCTTTTAAACGTATACATTACGCCGTCGTTATGTCATAACCAACACACTGATGACTCACAATCACTCACATCACCAAGAAGTTAAATGCATACAAGCAGCTTTGGCCAAACGTGCTTGGTTCCCCTAACACACATCGACATAAACATCGACATGCAGACACATCACTTACACATAATATTAAATAACACGATACGAGACTCTTGGTACTTTCACATGCCTAAAGACTTTCTTGGTTGACCGTCAACGTGACGAGGCGCAATCTACAATTTATACATATATATACAAGTTATGTAAAAACCAGAATCACTTATACATATTATGAAAATATTCATTTATGCCGCGTTTGTTAATTTATCACACAATTATACATTTTTTTTCTCATCTTGTACTTAAATATAAGCCGAAATTTGATTGTTAATTACAAAAATAATTCAGTGAATCAAAATTTAATTATTATTTTTACTGATATCAATATCATGTCTCAATTACTCGGTATTAAAATTACGAGAAATAATTATTGTTAAAATTAAACTTTAAATTAGTGATTGTCTAATTAATTATCCATGATTAAAACACTGTTAAAAATTTTTGTAAAATTACAAATTCTAGATTTTTTATTATTAAAATACTCAACTCAAATTTTGGCTAAATATTTTATGTATCATTTTTCAAAAAAGTTTGGAAAATCTAAAAGTGCACGCCTCATAGTCTCATTTTCTATAATAAAATTGATTAAAATAAAATACAAATACTTTTAAATCTTTCGCGCCATTTTCCACCCAGAAAAAAAAGGTACTGCGCATGTATTGTAAACGAACCTTATTTACATACATACATTTGACAGCTGGACGTCCACGGAATAATTTTTTTAAACACTTTTTTTATTTATTTAAAAAGCAAAATGTCTTTTAAAAATGTCATGTGATGAAACTAGTGTTTTTCCATTACATTAATGTGTAAATATTGTTCTATAAGTGCGATAGAAAATAAATAGAGACAATTTTAGTTCAAGAAATCTTGATTTTTGTACGGCGAGTGTAGAGCACAACCTCATCCGCTTCGCTTATGAGGCGTGCAATATTGTTTTTTAAAATTATCATGAAAATTTTTAACAGTATGACAAATGAGGAAGAAGAGAGTAAAATGTTTGTTTCGCAAGCCCTAAATTTTAAATGTAATATCTGTATCCAAGTTTCTTACAGGCTCTTTTAGTTCGCAGTAAAATCGGAGTCTTGTGACACTCTAAAATCTTAGAAAGTAAAATATTTATTGCCAAAAACAAAAAATTGAAAATATCTATTAGAATTATGGATAATAAAAATGTATATGCAATAAATAATAGCGAGTTATGCTATAAAATAAAACCAGAGAGTAATAAAATATTTTATTGTTATAAATAATATTATGGCGTATAAAATATAATTCATAGAATTATAAAATGTCAGCGATGGCGAAGAATTAAGAAAATGCTGTTTGTAGAGTATCGACACGTGTACCATTATGATAACTTGCAGGCGCATAAGTGCGCTAGTTTTTACATCTCGGTCATGCACCTGCACTCTGAGAGTCAGCTTTTAGTTAAGTTGCATTGGGTCTACGTATTACACATACGTAGACGTAAGTAACAGTGATACCAAAACAAACTAGCAATGAGGGAACGCATGAGTCCACTCCTGGGTTTAACTGCTATGCTGCTGAATAAAGAGAGTTGAGAATAATAATGCTCTTGTACGCGTGTACTGCACTACTCTACGGTAGCAAAAATAACAACAACATCAACATCAGCAGCAAGAACGTTTACAGCGTGTGTGGTATAGATATATAGGATCAAATAGGTAAAAAAGAAAAAGTAAACGAGCAAGTAAATAGGTATGTGTATAAGTAGAAGTATTCTGATAAAAATCCTCGAGTATTTATGAGTATGAGAAGTGGATAACGAGCGCAACGTGTAGTAGGCCTCTACACTCCTCTCTTTTACTCAGGACCCTGGTTGATGCTTCTGGCCACGAAAAAAGTTATAGCAAGATGATAATACGCCCTTCAGCGTGCGTGGCGCAGCCATAAATCCTCGACAAGTGTCGGAGACACCGTCGGAGACAAGTCTCACTGAGTGTGAGAGACTCCTTATACTATTCATGGGGATTATTATGGGAAAAAAAGATAATAATTGTTAATGGCTTATGGGTAATTAAATAAATGACTAATCAGTAATGACGTTTACTAATTTTACGATAAACATTTTCTCGTTTAATTGTTTTATGTCTTGGATTAATTATTTATTATTTATAGAGTTTAAAGCCGAAAAAATTAATGCTGAAGGACGGCGACTTTGCCGTAATTGGAGCTTTGAATTAAATGGAGATGTTTCATATAGGAATAATTGCAGTTTTATTTTTATCGAAATTGAACTCATGATTAAAAATAAGTTTTTAGTGAAATTAATCTTGGGAGTTATTGTAATTAACAATTATAGCGAAATTTCAATCAATGCTGAGGGTAATTATTCTCTTTTTTGTAAATTTTTTAACTAATTATTTAAATTGACACCCGAGTACAGTCACAGTATCTAAAAGTAATTATTAGCGTAAGTAATAATAGTTATTGTAATCAAGTTAATTACTACTGACTAAAATTGGCATTATGAAAATTTAATATGATCCATTTTTTAATTAACCAAATACGGATCTTAAAATTTTTAAGTTGATTGAAATTTATTTGCTTCTTTGTCAAATTATTAATTCAAAATTTTAATTTTACAAAATATTAAATTATTTATTTATTTATGCTGAAGCCTGATGGCCAAATGGCAAAGTAAAAATAAAAATACATTTAATTACAAATTTTAAAATATTAATAAAAACAATTTTACAATTATTATAAGCACTCTGATTGCAATCCTTTAGTAAAAAGTTGATGTGACGTTTTTATTGTTGTCGCTTTTCGTTGCCATGGTAATCGTTGCTATGGTAACCGTTGCTATGGTAACGGTTGCTATGGCGAGTTTTTTCCATGAAAATAACCATAACTTTTATTAAAAAGTTGATGTGACGTTTTCATTGTTGTCACTTTTCGTCGCCATAGTAACCGTTGCTATGGTAACCGTCGCCATAGTAACTGTTGCTATGGAAACAGTTGCTATGGTAACCGTTGCTATGGTAACGGTTGCTATGGCGAGTTTTTTCCATGAAAATAATCATCTTTTATTAAAAAGTTGATGTGACGTTTTCATTGTTGTCGCTATTCGTTGCTATGGTGACCTTTTTAGGCAATGGTTATCATAGCAACGACTACCATGGCAACGGTTAAATATTAATGAGTAAAATTTGTAACGATATTGATTAATTAAATTTTCGATAATAAACATTTTGACAGAAGCGCGCAAAACGCGTTTGATTTTCTAGTTATATAAAATAATTATGATTATGATTTCTTTTACAATTTCATAGACATTTCGACGGTCTAATTAGCAATTGGTCTAACTCCTTATTTTTTAGAGGGTGATTTTTTAACATTTTGATGTAGCAATAGTCCAATTATAAATTATTTCAATGATCCAAACAAAAATATTACCTCTATTAGATATTAATGATATTAAATAGTTTTTTAAAGTGATCATAAATTCTGACCTAATTGTTTTTTCGTTTAAATGGAAGATCCTATAAAATGGAGTTAGACAATTTGCTAATTATAACGTCGATTTATAAACTCTATTTATTCATCTAGATTTAACAAATAGTCAAAAATTTTATTCTCAAAAATATGAGAAAGGATTAAAACTAAAGATTTTTCACCATACCACTTAAAATTAAATATTTAGAGTTGATTTCTCAATTTAGCCAAAAATTAAAACCTTGAAGACATTACTGTACTCAACATTACGTCCTACTCTTATTAGAACCTTCTTTTTTCTATGACTATTCTTTTTCGGGTGTCAAAAATTACACACACTCATTGTGTCTTACATAATCTACTCTTTTGTTTAGTTTTATTTTTTAAATAAAAGCTCGATAAAAATTTTGGAATAAAAAATTTTGTGAATTTTTTTTAATAATAATTCCAAAAAATATAAATAGAATAGGTGTACTTATTATAATAAAAAGCAAATAATGTATAAATTATTTTCCCCACGTTCTTGGCGCATGTGTTATCTGAAATCTCATCCTTGTCCCCTCCAGCGGCCATCAGCTATTATCCGTGAATCAAAAGATCGCGTAGAACAATAAAATCGAAAGCCAGCACCGCGGTCCGGCCGGCGATAAAAGTATCTTTCTATAGTACTTGAATAAGTAACATAACACATAAGCATGGCATTAATATTGGGCAATCTAACGCGTCCAAGGCTAACCAAGCCTTGAGCCACCTTTCCAAGCTAAAGTGTTTCACTTTGTACAATAATACACATCTACATCTATAAACTACAAACCTGGTGTTGTACTACTAAGCCACACACTTACACTTCTCTACTCTGCCGTATCATAATTCCCAAACCGTTTACTTAAGTGTGAAGATGCTTACTGTAGACTATAAATACACTGTACTACTATCTACGGTCTATTTTTTTAATGACTAAAATTAGGGGAAAAGTGATAGGCCCGAAAAATCAAAATTTCTTGTCACAATTGAATAATTGAGTTTTTTTTTTTTAATTTTAGATCTTATCAATCATATCCAATTTTATTATTTGTAATTTAATAAAGTTAAAATTTTTATTTTTTTCTTGAAAATAATTTTTTAAAAAATTTCAATTTTTTTTTATGCAAAAAAATAAATTAAAAACTTGTTTACTTGACTTTAAAATTATATTATTTGTAATTTAATAAAATTTAGATTTTAATTTTTTTAAAAAATAATTTTTCAAGAAATTTTATTGTTTTTTTTTTTTTATAAAAAAAAATCAATTAAAAACTTGTTTGATAATCGGCTTATCATTTCACTTGACTTTACAATTATATTTGTAATTTAATAAAGTTTTGATTTTTATTTTTTTTAAAATAATTTTTCAAAAAATTCCATCATTTTTTTTTTATTAAAAAAAAAAATCAAAAACTTATCAAAAATTAAAAACTTGTTTGATAATCGGCTTATCATTTCACTTGACTTCAAAATTATATTATTTGTAATTTAATAAAGTTTAGATTTTTATTTTTTTTTAAAATAATTTTTCAAAAAATTTCATTGTTTTTTCTTTTATAAAAAAAAATCAATTAAAAACTTGTTTGATAATCGGCTTATTATTTCACTTTATAAAATTATAATAAAAATGAGGTGACCCAATTTGATACTTAAAAAAGTTTATCCGTCCAAATAAAATAGTAAAATATTAAAAATAAAATGAGTTCATGCAAACATAACTAAAAAATATCTATAAGTACATACAACAATACAATAGCATTACATCGAGAATTAAAATAAAGAAAAATTTAAAAGAATACCACACTCAATAAAAGTCTACGCATTTATTGTAAAATATACATCCATTCCCCAAGTGTACATACATTCATTTGTCCTTATTTTCCATGTGTACATACATAAATACACACAAATATCCAAACACATTCAAACACAAAAACTACATTATGCGATTTTATTTACTGACACCAGTAGTCTGTCCTTGAGTTTGAAATACACACAAGTAAGTGTTTTTTATTCCACTTAAATATAATCTTTCTTACTCTTTCTTATTATCTTCTTTAATAGTCGTCCACACATTTGTTCCACTGTGTGTGCACAGTAGTAGTGATGTGTAAA
The DNA here is from genome assembly GCF_020080835.1 of Cotesia glomerata. Lineage (NCBI taxonomy): Eukaryota > Metazoa > Arthropoda > Insecta > Hymenoptera > Braconidae > Cotesia > Cotesia glomerata. Next base: position 8,368,154 of record NC_058158.1, read on the forward strand.
TGTGATAAAAGTATTAACTACACACACACATAACAATGTCTAAAGTAATAAAAATAGTAGTATTATATCAAATATACATATATGAGTCTTGTAATACTCGTACACGCAGCAAAGACCAACCCATTTAGTAAAGTAGTTAAGTTGCAATTTCATCTCCACATACCGCTCTGCACTCTCCGATCGCAATAACGATCGCCGATGAGAGTGTGGCTGGCAATAAAAAAGGAGAGGGCATTTTTTATACTTTTTTTTTTCCTTCATTATTATATCGCGGATTGAGAATGTGTGCTGGTTTATATTTATATTTATACTATGATCATGATGTATGTTACAGTATGTTAATGGTGAGTAACAGAGTACGAGTAGAGTGCCTAGTCGCCAAACCCATCGAGTTACGTAGTACCTGGGTAGGCTATTCATATGGGCACGTCTATTAACAACTATTATCGTGACATTCGATTGTTAATGTATCTTAATTGGGAACAAATTTTTTTATATTATTTTATAACAGATACACGGTTGATTATAATGTTATCATTAATTTTTAATGTCATTACACTCTATATTATAAATTTTATCTTTTAAATGTTAACATAAAACACAGCTCGACACTACATTAATTAATATTGTTTAATTGTATCGATAATACCAGCAATAATAATTAAAATAAAAAGTGCAAAATGCACTTGATACCTTTTAGAAAAATTTTTTTATATTTTGATCTTTTAATTTAATGAAAAATTTTCTAAATTTTTTTTCTTCACTGATAAAATTCTTTTTAGTTAATTAAAAAGAATTTTTTTTTTATTTATACAAGGTAATAATTTTGTTGAGATTGAAAAAATTTTTAGTAATTATGTACAAGTGATTCAAACCCCATTTTGGGCCATAATTAGAGAAAAAATTAACATTTAAAAATTTTTTTAGATTCTACTTATTTTTACGGCGCATTTATGATAAAAAAAAAGGAAAAAAAATAAAGAATTCGATAGCATTTTTGCTTTCAAAGGTTGGAAAAAATTTTGGCTCTCATGTTTTTGGATAAAATTTCTATTTTATCTTTTTTTGATATATTTTTTTTGAAAAATACATAAAAAATAAACAATTAAAAAAAAAAAAAGTTAAATATCACAATTTTCTAAAAAATTTATAAAGTTTTTTGTAAAATTTGTTCAAATTTTGATAATCAACTTTTTTTTTTTAATTGTTCATTTTTTTATGTATTTTAAAAAAAAAAATATATCAATAAAATTAAATAGAAATTTCGTTCAAAAAATGAAAATTAAAATGGTCCTCCCTTGTAAATATTTACCAATTTTTTTTAAAACAAACAGATTAATTAATATTGTTCAATTGTATCGATAATAATTAAAATAAAATAAAATAAAAAGTGCAAAATGCACTTGATACCTTGTACATTGTTTTGTTACATATTACATGCTATATGTTATATTGTTTCATACATCTGATACCAAAACAGCGGTAACATAAATAAAGGCACAATTAAATCTTTTTACGTCTTGTGTCTCATATATTACGTCAAGTATGTTCTGTATGGCATGTATATATATGTATGTATATATTGATATGGTCTGCTGTATGCAGGATTATATGGATAGTAATTGTTGGTCGAGGACGGACGTATAGTCTTAGTCTCTAGTTGTAGTCTCAGACATTATACGAATATTATGTAACATACTTTCGTCGACGCCTCTCCCGTTTCTCGACCATGTGCTCACCAAGTGATGCTCACAGCCACATTATTATACTAATATATTAATATACTGGGTAATAAATGGAGCTTCATGATCATGACCATCATCGCTCATCGCTAAATTATTATTATTTATATATTTATTTAATTATTGCGATTTTACGGTGAAAATTTACGCGTTAACTTAAAGAGTTTCTTTCAATAATTATTTTATTTATTGTTAGGATTATTATTTTTTAAGTAAATAATGAGTAGGATGAACTTTAGATGATATTATAAATTATTAAATTTAATTTAAACTTTAGATTTTTAAATATTAAATTATTTAACGCTGGCATTTTCAAGACGAAAAAAGAGGAGAGAGAGAAAGACCTTTTCATGATGCCTTATCATTAAATTTATCCGCACTTATTTTCATAGTTGGGAGATATTAATCAAGAGACATACTATTGGCTGAAAGTATCTTATTAATAACATTATTATTATGTTCAGAATTTTTGCCTTAATTTCAAAATAATAATTAATAATTAATGATGTGAAATTTTTGAAATTAAGGCAATAATATTCAACATTTAATTTTATAAAAAAAATGTCATAATTTTTTTTTAGGACCAATAAGAAAGCCGTAATTTTAATATTAAGATTTTTTTTAATTAGAAAAAATTTGAATCATTAATTATGAATCTTAATTTTGGAATTATTGCTTTCTTATTGGTCGTAAAAAAAATTGACATTTTTTTCTTATAAATTAAATCCTGAATAATTTTAATTCAAAAAAAATTTTTTTACGACTAATATTTTTGCCTTAATATAAAAAATTTGACACCATTTATTTTGAAATTATGGAATTGAGAAATTTAGTTAGTCTTTCGTTAAATTTATATCCGATTTGGCTGATATGATGGATCAACAGGTTTGTAATAGATCGTGAGAAATAAAAATGACATTTATGTATATAGTTACGAGAATAGCTATATAAATATATAAATATATATAGTGTAAAAGAATAAGATATTGAATCAATATTGTAAATGAGAAAAGGTGAAAGTTCTAGGTGGATGTTGCTTTATTTTTATTGTAGTATTATAATGTACTTTAACGGCTTTATTCATCGGTGAAATGGGGAAATGTTTAATTTAAATATGCTAAATGATAACGTCACTTTTAAATTCATTGGGAATACAAAACAGTGTGTGTATGTAGAGCCCATAGGATATTTGCTGTATACGTTTGGGTATTACATATCAGCATTATGTTAAAGAGAAATTTCAGCATTGTCTTTGACGAACAAAAGACCCACTGTACGATCACTTTGATTAGGCTATCAATACCATGAAAACTGAGCGAGTCAAGGAATTCATTTACTTTCTTACATTAGATCTAGTTATAATTATTATTTAAAATTTTACACATAAATTTTTCAGTATTTTGATTCTTCAATTTAATGAAAATTTTTTAAAATTTTTTTATTCACTGATAAAATTCTTTTTAATTGATTAAAAATTTTTTTTTTTATTAAAATACAAGGTAATAATTTTGCTGAGATTGAAAAAATTTTTGGTAATTGTTTACATTAAAAATCATTATTATTATTAAAAATTAACATTTTCAATTTTTTTCTGTTCTGCTCGTTTTTACAGCGCATTTATTATAAAAAATGTCGTGAAAGAAAAAAATAAAGATTTCAATAGCTTTTTTGATTTCAAAAGTGATAAAAAATTTTGGCTCTCATGTTTTTGGATAAAATTTCTATTTTATCTTTTTTTGATATATTTTTTCGAAAAGTACAAAAAAAATAATTAACAATTTAAAAAAAATAATTAGATATCACAATTTTCAAAAAAATTTTTATTTTTTTCTTAAATTTGTTACAATTGTACAAAGGAAAAAAATTTTGGCTCTCATGTTTTTGAATAAAATTTTTATTTTATCTTTTTTTATTGTTTTCGATATATTTTTTTTAAAGTACGTAAAAAAACTAACAATTTAAGAAAAAAAAGTTAAATATCGCAATTTTCTAAAAAATTTATAGTTTTTTTGCAAATTTGTTAAAATTGTACAAAGGAAAAAATTTTGGCTCTCATGTTTTTGGATAAAATTTCTATTTTATCTTTTTTTGATATATTTTTTTTAAAAAGTACAAAAAAAATTAACAATTAAAAAAAAAAGTTGAATATCATAATATTCTAAAAAAAAATTTCAAATTTTTAATTTATAAATTTAAAATTTATAAATTTTTTTGAAAATTTGTTAAAATTGTGATAATTAACTTTTTTTTTAAATTGTTCATTTTTTTATGTATTTAAAAAAAATATATTAATAAAATCAAATAAAAATTTCATTCAAAAGAATGAAAATTAAAATGGTCCTCACTTGTAAATATTTACCAAAATTTTCATTAAAACAAACAGAAAAATTAAAATAATATTTGATTTGTTATAACGTCGTATTTTACGCTTCGTAACAATGTTCAACTTTCCCCGTTACTTTCGTTTTCGTTTGGTTACTCAGTACTCAGTACTTGGTGGGCCGGGTGTCTCTCATCGATATAAAATATATTTTATGTTTTATACTATTTAATAATAAATTTATTACTAAACATAAAACATTTCCCTTTTAGTAAGATTAGGAAATTTGGTATATTTGTGCTTACTACGGCAAAGTTAACATTAAAACAACTTATAACTTAATATAACTAAAGTTATCCTTTCTTGAGCAATGTACACCAAGACCTACGACTGCTATAGAACGGTAGCGGCAGATACAATTTTAGAAAGGGCTACTTATCTTTCTACAGTTCTTTCTTTGTAATATAACTGAACGCTACGCAGAGCCAGTCAATTTAACAGTGTTACAGATATTTTATATAAAAAAAAAAAAAAAAAAATAAATTATATGTAATACCAAGTAACCACTTGAAAAATTACAATGTATAATTTTAAGGATCATTATTTAATCTTCTTATTTTATTCAGCTGCTGTTTTATTTGTACCGTTGAGATTTGATGACGAGATAATCAGGGAAGTGGTGAAATTTTATTTAAGACTTTGAAAGTAGTTCATAGTTGACCGTATTAAATTAATCTTAACTCTTACATCTTTTTTTTAAGTTCATGTTACATGTTATATATACTCTTTAGCACCTCTAACACCTTTTACTATTTGATAAAACTTTCTAATGTAATTCAGAAAATAATTGTATTATTTTTTTACTTCAAGTAAAAAGGCTTTTTAATTTTTTTTTTTCAATTTATTTTATTGTAGTGATGATTTTTAAAATTAAAAAAATTAATTGTTTTGATAGAAAAAAGTATAGTGAAAAAGTTATTCAATTAAATTAATGATAAATTTTTTTGAATTAATAAAAATTTGTATCTTTTTATTTATATCATTAAGAGCATAAGCAAAATTTTGTGGCCGGTGTATTTATATGATAAAATGGATTTTTATGATTAAATTTGGTATTGTTGGAAAAGTCTTGACCTGGAGTTGTGCCTTTTCATGGTTTCATATCATTCTCACCAATAGTCAATTTATGATTATAAGTATTTTGGCTGCATTCATAAATGCTGTATCTCTAGATACATAATTAAGAAATGACCTTGTATCTCGTGAACTATTGACATTTTTTAAGATATAAGCTCATCCCGATGTTACACTCATCGAGACCTTTCATTTAAGTACCCACATCAATTTTTCATATATTTATATATGTTTTATATATGTATATATGAAAAATATATCAAAATGCACGTGGGTACTCAAATGAAAGCTCTTGATGAGTGTTATATAGGGATGAATTTATATCTTTAAAAATGTCAATAGTTAAGAAAGTATAGTGCAATTTAACAGATATCTTGTGAACTATTGACATTTTTAAAGATATAAGCTCATCCCGATGTTACACTCATCAAGACCTTTCATTTAAGTACCCACATCAATTTTTCATATATTTATATATGTTTTATATATGTATATATGAAAAATATATCAAAATGCACGTGGGTACTCAAATGAAAGCTCTTGATGAGTGTAACATCGGGATGAGCTTATATCTTTAAAAACGTCAATAGTTAAGAAAGTATAGTGCAATTTAACAGATAACTTGTGAACTATTGACATTTTTAAAGATATAAGCTCATCCCGATGTTACACTCATCAAGACCTTTCATTTAAGTACCAACATCAATTTTTCATATATTTATATATATTATATATATGTATATATGAAAAATATATCAAAATGCATGTGGATACTCAAATGAAAGCTCTTGATGAGTGTAACATCGGAATGAGCTTATATCTTTAAAAACGTCAATAGTTAAAAAAGTACAGTGCAATTTAACAAAATTCATTATTTAATCAAACAAAATTTTTTTAATTTATATTTCACAAGTCACAGCAGTCACATAGTGACTGCAAGGTTGCTAGTATATCTGAAGTATTCAGAGGATTTTATAACTGCAATTAGTGCAATATATCTATCTTCAGGAAATAATATTTTTAAGTTTAATAAAAGATCATAAAATTTATGAAATTCAACGAGCAAAATATTTTTAGTTAAAATCAAAAGTTTAATTAAAAATAATTTTAAATCTAAATTTTAACTAAAAAAAAATAATAATAAAAATTATTTTTAACACGTATATTTTATTTTCCATTAAAAAATAATGCCATACATACATATTATTATGATATAATACATATAAATATATTTAATTAAGAAATAATAGAATCTGCACAAATCAACTTATTATTTTTATTTCATTTCGGCGCATATCACTTATTCGCCATTAGGTATTTACAGTGTACGTGGAACAGTCTTTTTTACATATACAATACAATATTACATAATTTTAATAATAATAATAATAAAAAATGGAAATAAAAAATTTATTAAAAAAAATTGTAGATTTAAAATCGATTGAGAAATGGAGGAAGAAAAAATCGGTTACATCCTTTTCTCATCGATTTTGCTTTGTTATCTCTCGTGGGATCCCAAGGTCAAGCGGCGAATAATATATTACATTATATATGTCGAATATATAACATATAACATAATAAAATAACGAAATGAAAATAAAAGAAGGGAAACATGCGGTTTCCACGTGTACAAAGGTGTATAGCGAAAAAAGTGTGCAGCTCTAACCTACCCTGTTCCTCCATAAAAACATTCACGAATGTAATAATAATAATAATAAATAATAATAATCATAATAATCACTTATAAAATACTTAGTTATAGTTTTAACTTTTTTTTATTTATTTATATATATATATATATTTATATATTTATCATTTTTTCCTTCAATTCTCACCTCATACTAGTGATTATACTTTACAATTATTTTTTTACTCAGCTACTGAAGATAAATTTGCAAGTAGGTGGCGCGGAGGATTTAATTGCATGGCTTAGCACCAAATATAATAAATAAGAATAAAAATATTTATTTTAATTTACTTAGTTGTCTTACCAAAAGAATTTTATAATTTCAATTCTGTTATTAATTTAACTATTATGTTCGCAATCAAACAAAACGTAGAAAAAATGTCAAGTATTTTTTCTGACTATAACACTGAAGGTCGATAATTTTATTTTTTTATTAAATATATATTAAGTGTAACAAAGGATTGAGATATCAAAAGTACGTTTTATCAAAAAAATAAGAAAGAAAAACATCTTATATCCTTGAATTCATGTCTAATAGAGATAACGAAACAAAAACGCAAATAGAAAAATAATAGAGAAAACCTTGGTTAAATGTCGCCACACCAAAGAGCAACCAAGCATGTACACAACGAGTCTTTGTTGTTAAACTTATAAATTTTTAATTTATGATGATTTTATAGCTCATTTTTTTTTATTTTTTTCAATAGGCAGTGTTATATTTTATTATTATATTGTTAAACATGGAACAATTTTTGTTTAATTGCTTTTTATCGGCAGTGTTTGATTTTTTTTATTATTGAAAACCTGAGAAATTTTAGTCGCATTGCTTTTTAATTATACACGAAAAAATTTTTAAATTATTTATCAAAATTTGGTAAATTTTTTTTCGGACTTTTTCCTAATTTGTAAATTTGGTAATTATTTACAAATAGGGTCAACCTCATTTTGGGTCATAACTAGGTGAGAAATTAAAATTTAAAAAAAATTTTTTTACGGCGTATTTATGATAAAAAATGTCGTGAAAAAAAATCAAGATTTTGATAGCTTTTTTTGTCTTCAAAAGTTGAAAAAAATTTTGGCTCTCATTTTTTTGGATAAAATTTATATTTTATTTTTTTTTATAAATTTTTTTTTGAAAAATACATAAAAAAATGAACAATTAAAAAAAAAATTGAACATCACAAATTTCTAAAAATCTTATAAATTTTTTTGAAAATTTGTTAAAATTGTGATTATTAATCTTGTTTTTTTTTTAATTGTTTATTTTTTTATGTATTTTTCAAAAAAAAAATATATCCATAAAATAAAATAGAAATTTCGGTCATAAAAATGAAAATTAAAATAGTTGACCCCACACGGAAAGAACAAGATGACACTGGATATTATCCCAGATTATACTCAGTAATATCTGTGGTGAAAAAAAATTTCATAGAGTAGCTGAAAAAATCCAGATTATACTGTGTGATATCTGGATTATACTCATTGTTATTTGGATTATACTCATTGTAATCTGAATAATACTAGCTACTATCTGAAATTTTTTTTCTCTCAATATAATCTAGGATGATATCCAGTGTCATCATGTTCTTTGCGTGCACTCATGAATATTTACCGTAAATTTTGATAGTAAAATTTTTAATGTCAGTATTTTTCAATTTTTCTGTCTAAATCTTCGATTTTATCGCAATTTTAAATAAAAAAAATACAAAAAAAAAGCCTTAACAATATTTTCGCACATGACAAAGTACTTTCACCCAATTATCAAAACCTTACAAATATTTATACGGGTAACTATATAAATCCTTAATTAAAAAGTAGTTTGCGCAATTTTTCATAATATTAAATTCCTATTACGGTATTTATATTTATTATTCGTATTTAAATAAATAAATATATATAAATATTTATATAATCGAAGGTCAAATACGACAATGGGATTTACAAAGTATTTTCCGAGTCGGAGGAGCTTAATCGTGTTAACTTTAAACGCAAATAACTAATACGTACATTTATATTCATATATATATATATATATATATATATATATATATATATATATATATATATATATATATATATATATAATATCGGATAGGAGTAAGTCTGTTAGATACCTCCAGTAAATCTATCTCTCCAGTTGGTCGCCATCATTGTCGTACAGAGTACAGAGCAGTATTGAATGCTTGCAAATATCCGAGTTTCGTAATTGAGGACAGGCGCTTCGATGGAAAGAAAGATTTACGTGAGTCAAGAGCGATCGAGTTTCGCATTTATTGGCCTCGTTCCCTCTACGGAAATCAACAAGTCGTTTAACAACAACTATTCGCTGATTCCACTCTAAGTGATTTTATCAATTGTCTTTCATTCTTACCCACTAGAAGAGATTTATCTTTACTTATAACTTACTCACTTTGAATAATATATATATTTATTTATTATTTTATTTACTTATATTTATTTATACAAGTCATTCATGTCATATCAATTTCTTCAGTGGCGTTTAAGCTAATAACAAACATTTTTTATGATCTGAACGCTCATTATTACTACTTCAAATATGCACATAACATAAATAGTATTTATTAAATACATTCATATATATGTATAAATGTTTGCGCAAACGCACGGAGAAACTTTCATTAGTAGTTTATTCAATATTAATACCTATATATTTTTGTCGGAATCGAGAATAAAAATTAGATAATTTTACTTTTTATATTCTGATACACTCAAGATAATTTATTCAGTACCTTCTATAAATTCATCTTCCGATAAATCGACTGTTAAATTATAAATGATCATTACGCAAACAAATAGTAATAAAATAAAGAGTTATTCTATTAATTTTCAATTCCAAGATATATATATATATATATATATATATATATATTCGATTTATGTTGTTATTCTTATTTTAAATTTATGAATCTCTTTTAATCTCGTTTAATCATCAGACTTATTGAGATACGGTTTGATTAAAGCAGCTCGCGGTTGAGCGTCAATTATAAATAGCACAACTTTTACTTTCAGCGTTTGGAAAATACCACCCGGATTGGGTCAAATAGTTGTTGCTGTTGTTAATAATATTATTATTCCTATAATATTTAAGTTAGATAAAATTTAAACATCCTTTACATCATATCAATATTCCACGTGGATCATATCAACTCTTCGTGCCCAAGACATTTCACCCCGACGTCTTCGGCAGCTAGAAAGAAGTTAAGAGTCGCTAGCTCTTTCTCAACTTTAACTATAAATTATGCACTGATAAAAAAATCAATTTGACTCAAGAGCGAAATCTTGAACCAAGAGTACTATTTTGAAGAAAATAACTTTCTTGAGTTAAGAGAATAAATTCTTGAGCCAAGAAATTATTCTTGATTTAAGTAAATTTTTCTTGTCTCAACAAGATTTCTTTGTATTTAAGAAATCATTTTTTAAACATCATTTCTTAGTATTTAAAAAATATTTCTTAGTATTAAAGAAATATTTCTTAGCATTTAAGAAATATATATCGCGTTACTAAAACCATAAGGGCGTATCTCAAAATATACGCCCTTATGGTTCTACAGAACCTTATACGCCCTTATGGTTCTGTAGAACCATAAGGGCGTATAAAAAAATTTTTTTTGCTCCAATCAATGTAAAAATATTGAAAACATTAACATCTATGGAAAAAACGAAAAAAAAATTTTTTTTTGAGATACGCCTTTATGGTCAGGATCATCTGTGTCTAAGATAATAAAAGTAAAAAAAAAGATTTCTTAATTTTTTTTTTAACTAGATAATGACGAAAAAATTTATAAACTATGACCATGGCTGAAAATTAAACTTTAATAATACCGATGATATTTTGTGGGACAGTGCCTGATGTACAAAAATGATTTAGATCATCAAACTTGATCCAAGATATTGGTATTGAAGAATCATAACAATTCTCAAGAATAAAGTTCTTTTTGAATATCTTTTTTAAAATTACAGTTCTAAATGGCTTACAAAACTCTTTTGTTAATTGTAAATAGATCTGAAGTAAAAAAAAATCAATTTTGAAAAACTTTGAGGGTAATTTTATTAACTTGAAGACATACCGATTGTTCTCAAGTTGTTATGAATTTATTTTTTCTTAATTTTTTATTCGTTTTTTCACTCAAATAAATATTTGTTGATATAAATTAAGTTGTGGAGTGATAATTTCTATCACCTTTGCAATTTTTTTTCTTACTCCGACCTATAATTGATAATAAACCGAAAAAACAGGATACGCCCTTATGGTTTTAGAAAAATGTTTTCTTAAAACCATAAGGGCGTATCACAAAAAAAATTTTTTTTTTCGTTTTTTCCATAGATGTTAATATTTCCAACATTTTTACATTGATTGGAGCAAAAAAAAATTTTTTACGCCCTTATGATTCTAGTAACGCGATATATTTCTTAGTATATTTTTTAAATACTATAAAAAATAAGAAATATTTTTTAAATACTAAGAAATAATATTCAAGAAATGATTTCTTAAATACAAAAATTAGGGGTGTGCGAATAGTGTTCGAATCGAATCGAATCGAATAGTACTATTCGATTCGAAATTCGAATCGAATATTCGAATAGTTTGAATAATTCGAATAGTTCGAATAATTCGAATAGTTTGAATGATTCGAATAGTTCGAATAATTCGAATAGTTCGAATAATTCGAATAGTTCGAATAATTCGAATAGTTCGAATATTTTAAATAATTGAAACAGTCGTTTTCTGTCGATAAACCAACTAATTTTTATGTAAAAATTAATTCGTTTGATTTTATTTGACTAAAGGAGTATTCATAATTATTTGATAGTAAAGGCTGCTTATTATATTTGTAATAAATATTTCTTGGTGAATTCGGACCCCCTGTTTCGGGGCACCTCGTCATTTTGACATTTCTCCGGGAAAATTCGATTTTATTTTAAATAAGATCTACGACACGATGGTTCAGACATTGAAAGAAGAGTGTAAAGGTAGCAATGAAAAGCGACAACAATGAATACGTCGCATAAGCTTTTTAATAAAAGATTTTATAGATATGATATTTACACAGTAAAAATTTTGCGTCATTGCGTCAAAAATTTTGTGTTAAAAATTTTATGTTAAATATTTACACTTTTGTGTTAATTTAACATTTTTCTGTGTTAATTTAACACAATTAATGTTAAATTTACACATAAAAGTGTTAAATATTTAACACAAAATTTTAACACATAATTTTTTGACGCAATGACGCAAAATTTTTTACTGTGTATCATATTTGTGAAATATATAAAATATATAAAAATTCGTGTGGGTATTTAAATGATAGATCTCGATAAGTGTAACTCGAGGATGAGCTTGTATCGTTCGTTAAACATATCATCAGTAGACAAAATACAAAGTCATTCTTCAATTCTTGACATTTTTAAGACATAAGCTCATCCTGATGTTACGCTCATCGAGACCTTTCATTTGAGTACGCACACGATTTTTTTCATATATTTTATAAACCTATATGATATTTCCCATATTTGTGGAATATATAAAATTCATAAAAATTCATGTGGGCTATGTAAAATATTACTATAATGTAATATAGCTATAGACGTAATTTATTTCAGTTAAGAGAAAAATAAATTAATTTAAATAATCTTAGCTAGAGATAAAGCTATAGAATTTCCATAGTCTATATTTACACTTTTTCAATGTCTGATCTATCGTGCCTGTAGATCTCATTTATTAAAGAAATCGAATTTTTCCGGAAAAATGTCAAAATAGCGAGGTGCCCCGAGGCGGGGAGTCCGAATACACCAAGAGATATTTATTACAAATAATAAGCAGACTTTACTATCGAATAATTATGAAGACTTTATTTAGTCAAATAAAATAAAACAAATTAATTTTTACACAAAAATTAATCAGTTTATTAACAGAAAACGACTGTTTGAATTATTTGAGCTATTCGAACGATTCGAATTATTCGAACGATTCGAATTATTCGAACTATTCGAATTATTCGAACGATTCATTCGAACGATTCGAGTATTCGAATATTCGATTCGAAATTCGAATCGAATAATTCGATTCGAATTCGAGGCGAATTATTCGTAAACTCGAATATTCGCACACGCCTAAAAATCTTCTTAAATGCTAAGAAATCCTTCTATCAGTGCAAGAAAATCATTTTCTTCAAAATGGTATTCTTGGTTCAACATTTTGACTCTTGAGTCAAGTTAATTTTTTTCTCAATGTACATTTTTCTTGTCTCAAGAATTTTTTCATCAGTGTGTTAAAAATTAAGATTTTCAATTTTAATTGCCATCAGATTAATTTTTGTTTTGTTATTTGTTGATTTTCGTGAACCTTACCACCAAAGTGGCACTCTCGAGTTGCAATTTGTAACTCACCCTATTTCACCATCGTCCTTTTCCTCTCACTTCTGGCTAGTTGCCGGCGACGTGAGCAAAAAAAAAATAATACTCTGTGCTCGATGTGGCGAATTGTCTTTAATAAAAAATAGTCCTTTTTTGTTTCTCCTGCGCCCGCTTTTCCGACTTCTACTCCACTCATTGCTCTGATAAAAGTAAAAAAAAAAATAAAATAGACAGCGATAGTTATCTTACGACTTATTGCCCTCTTAATTAATGTCTCTGGAGCTTTAATGGCGTATAAAAATAAATACGTATCATTATACAATAAGAAGAATAATTGTACAGAAAAACTTGAAAGATTATCCTTAATCACGGAACCGAAAAACGCTTATCAAAGTTTCTCTGACAAAACTATTTTTAATTTAAAAATTTTATAAAAAATTGACACTATAAAAATAAAAAAAAAAAAGTGTTACAGGTTCTATGTTTAATTTTGGGCACGGAACAATCCACGTGATTATTTGTCACCATACTATACGTATATATAAATATAATACATCATTAAAATTTATAATAATTTATCTTACCCCCTAAAAAACTAAAAAAAAATATTCGACCCTGAAAGTTAACATTCCTGGCTTCAAAATATCAGTACATAAAATGTAATTAAAAATTTTTAATTGTCCATATCAATCTTGAGCTGACTAGATATCTCCAGTCCCAACTCATATCTATATCTCTGATTTACTAGCATCTATTATTCAGCAAACACCTCAGATAAATCCACCGAGCGCGTCGTAGAACTCCTGAAGATAGGCAAGAAGCTGGGGCATAGTTGGCCTGTCCCGAGCCATTCCCAGCCAACAGACTGCCATCACGGCAAAAAGCTCATCTGGACAAGGGCGGGGTTGAACAAGTCGGTAGCCGTCTCTCAGACAGGCCATCATTTCGAAGGGATCCACCTCTACGTAGGGCTGCCCGCCCATTGTTGCCAATTCCCACAGGAACACGCCAAAAGACCACTGAAAAATATATTTCCCATTGCATTCATTTGCTCCCCATTCAATTGCAATATAAGTAAAGTGCACTTTTTTAAAAGTTGACAGTTGTTTTTAAAACCAGTAATTAATTTTATACTGTAGGCTAATTGTACAGAGCTTAATGCTAAGTTGAGTCTCGAGGGGATGGTAAGACGGTAATTGCAATAACTTACAACATCGGTAGCCGTACTGTATTGATTATGCTCGAGACTTTCCAAAGCCATCCATCTAATTGGTCGGTTTTCATTGTCACCAAGACAATGATAGTCCTGGGGGAACAGGTCTCGGGCCAATGCTGCGTCTGCTAAACGAACTCGGAAGTTATTCGGCTCTATTAAGCAGTTTCTTGTTGCAATGTCCCTGTTGTTTAGTAAAATATTTCATTTTATTTTATTTATAATTAGCAATTTTTAACTTGTTTACTGATAGAAGGATTTAGTACGGAGTACTACTAGTCATTAATTTGGGAGAAACAAATATTTTGTACCCATCAATTTTATTTGTTACAGTTTAAAAAATGATTTCTTTAGATGAACAAAGCCTTATTACATGGAAATAGATATTTAGTTCCACCAAATAATATTTAGTAACAGGTACTAAATATTTCTTTGGCAAGTATTGTCGGTAGATGGCTATGCATTAATTCCAATGTTCATGTGATACATAACCTATTCACTAACTCAAATTATTTTATTCAGCTCGATTTTGGGAGATTTATTTAACCTTTAAAAACACACATACTCCCAATAAATGTCCCAGGCATTTTTATGATCAGAAAAATTGTTATTTTATTACTAAAAAAAATTTATTACGAAAGTAAAAAAACCTTTCTATTTGGAGCATGGAAAACTAAAATGAAATAAATTTTAGTTTTTTTTTGCTATAAATTCGTAAACCACCGAAATAACAGTCCCCTGGGCTGTCCCATTCCCAAAATTAAAACTTTAAGATTAAATTTTAAGTTATTCGTCCATAATATATAATTTGGTCCATAATGTTTATAAACTTAATTAGTTAACTAACAATCTTCTTCAATAAAAAGTACCGAAAATTAATTTGTTTCATTAAATTCATTAAACCAAAGTTTGTCCCAGGCATTTTAAGAACAGTCCCCTGCCAGAAGTTCAAAGCCAAAAATTCAGCGTGTTATTTTACCTTTTGTAAGGTTTATAAGGACCTAAGCAGCCTTGAGTTAATAACCATAGGGCTGTTAGCGCTTTATCGGCATTTTATTTAGTGTCAAAGCACCGTTTGTGCTGGAAATATGTGTCTGGGCCACTTCAAAACTCAGTCCCCTGGCAACTATTTTTATTTATAATTTATTTATAAAATTGGATCCATAAGTCTTAATATTATTCTAATTAATGTAAACATTCATTGAGAACTTGAAAAGTTGAATGCATTGAAATAGTTTGCTTGATTTTTCTCAATTTGATAAAAAAAACAGTCCCCTGGCAAACAGTCCCCTGTGATGTTATATGGCAAAAGATACACAAACATCGAAAAAGCAAAAATTAAATCGGCTGTTTATTAGGGGTGTGCGAATAATTCGAACTTACGAATTATTCGTTCCGAATCGAATATTAATATTCGATTCGAAATTCGAAATCGAATAATTCAAATTTTCGAATTATTCGAAATTCGACGAATAATTCGAAAAAATTCGAAAAGTTTCGAAAATAACACTTATATACGTGACTGAATAAAATAGTCAGTACTTGTCTCGGATAGCCTAACTGGAAGAGCCCCTTTGGCGCGTAACCGAGAGATCTGGGTTCGATTCCCAGTCTGGGCTGTCTGATTATTTTTTCAATTACGGAAAAAATTCCCCACTGAGTAGGTCCTCCTTTCCCCCTTTTCTATCCGTTCTTTCCCAACTCCCTTAAAATTTGCTTTAATATATGGCTGATATATGAATCATCGAAATATTACTGGATCTTCTATTGTTTCCAATTTGAATCCCATTAGATCGTGTATAAAAATATTATATTATATTTATAAATTATATTTATAAATTTATTTATTCACTAGCTGTTACCCGCCCGCTCCATTGAGCACCTTATAGAATTGTATTTTAAGATCTAGACACGAAATTCAATTGGAGTATTGTTTTGACTTGCACAGATTTCAAATTCCAGCATTGAAAGTTTCAGTTAAAGTAATTGCAGGTCTCATAAGTGAAGTTGAAATCTGCCTAGCTTAAAAAGTGCGCGACGAATTTTCCGTTAATACAAATTTTTTTCCGTGACATCTATTTTGTATAGAAAACTAGAAAATCGAGCGCGCTTCTTCCTTTGTATTTTAAAAAGTTATTAATTAAGAAATGACGGGAATGTTACAGTGATTGCATATTAAACGTTACAATGAATATTAGCTAGAATAATTACATAGTTAAAAGGTACAGGCCAATCCGATGGAATTTGAAATCTGTGCAAGTCAAAACAATACTTCAATTAAATTTCATGTCTAAATCTAAAAATACAATTCTATAAAGTGCCCAGTGGAGAGGGCGGGTAACAGCTAGTAAATAAATAAATTTATAAATATAATATTTTTATACACTATGTAATGAAATTCAAATTGGAAACAATAGAAGATCCAGTAATATTTCGATGATTCGCGAATTTTTCGAACTATTCGGGGTATTCGAAAATTTTCGAATTATTCGAATTTTTCGGAGTATTCAAATTTTTTCGAATTATTCGAAATTTTTCGAATTATTCGTCGAATTTCGAATCGAATATCAATATTCGATTCGATTCGATTCGAAACGATATTCGCACACCCCTACTGTTTATTTATTATGATTAAGCTGATATTTTTGTAGCCCTTGTTAATTTTTTTTCTAATAAAATCAAAAATAATTTGGTCGGACAATTTTGTACAGATTTAAGACGTCCTTGCAGAGAATCACCTATTTATATCTTTTCTCAGTGGAGTTCAGTTTAAATTTTTTAATTTGTCTATTATTGATAAAAACTTGTTTAATTTTAAATATTATAAATGTCTCAAACAAAAAAATATAATTTAATGAGATTCTTTTCTTTATAATACCTTATATTTTTACTTAAAATTATTTATTTTAATTAATATTTTTATTTATTTTAAATTAAAAAGTTAGGTTACACGCTAAAATTAGCTAAAAAATTAATTTCTTTGATACCAATAAACGATTTATTGAGTAGCAATAAATCATTTGTTAAATACTACTAAATATTTATTTGGTGGAACTAAATGGGCTTTAATAAATAATTTAGTACTTGTTACTAAATATTTGGTAATTAAAGGTTTGTTACTAAATCATTAAAATCTTATTAAATCCTTCTGTCAGTGTTCAATAACAAAAAGGCAAGGATGAAGTCCTTACCTGTGCAAGAGACCGCGGCCGTGTAGAAAAGCGCCAGCACGAGACACCTGCACACCGACATTTACCAAATCGCGGGTAACTGGATGATGAAACCCGTCGGTAAGGTAGGTCTTGAGATTTAGCTCGCTGGGTGAACTCGCGTAAGCCAACAGCGGACATGGATTGTCCAGGCATGCAGCCACCAGTGACGCTATGTTCCCGTGCACTAGGCCCGCTAATTGGGAGCCTTCCACCACCAGCAGTGAGGCTTGGTAAGCTGATGCCACTTCTGTTGAAATATTTACGCGTTATTATTTTCAGAATCAATATTTATGCCCTCGTAAGTTGATAAGTTATTGTTATGGATGCTGTTATCTACTTTACCGCAAGTAGTAAAGTTTGATCCCGGATAATTATATTATGAGGCATCAGGCGATTTGGGACATAGCAAGGATATAGGTATTGTGTTAAGGGTGTTTATGTTTTGAAAGCTGTTAGCTCACCTGTTACCGTTTTGATGATAACTTCTTGTTCTCGACCGGCGATGTTCAGCGAACCCTTATAAACTCTTCCGAATGTCCCTTCTTGAATGACACTTCGGCAATAGAGTGCTGATCTCGGGATCGCCATCGCTCTCGCTTTATCACACGGGTCGGTTGTCTGAAATTTATTCATTTTTTATTGTAAATAAAATTATTTTTAGATTAAAAAAAAAAATGCAAAAATGATCGAAGAAAAATGTTAAAAAAATTCAAAAAGGTTTTATTATAGTAAAAATTTAGCTATACCGTATAAATATAAAATTATTTAAGATTTTTTTGAATCAACTAATTTTGGAGTTGTAAAATATCAATAGTTTACAATCGATAATTATAAAATATTCTAATTATTTATTTAAAGTATATGTTTCTTATAAAATAGTTCATGAGCCTGTTTAAAAATATTCATTGAAAAAAATTAAAAAAATTCGCTCTATGCAAATTATTTATCTATATATATATATACTTAGAAATTGAAATCAATTGGAATTATTGAAAAAAATTCAAATCTCATGACAGTGAATTTTTTTCAATGAATATTTTTAAACAGGGTATTTATTATTTAACCTAGTGATAATATCCGTTTAAATAATATTTATTTAAAAATAATATTAATTACATGAATTAAAAGACAAATATTGTAGTTACGAAACTAGATTTTGTTTCCAATAAAATTCGAGAAAATTATCAAAATGGTCTATAATATAAATTTAAAAAAATATGGACAGAATTATTAGATTCGATAAACAAAATGATTAAGTATGTATTAAAAAATTATTAACTCAATAAAAAGATACCTAAATATATCAGGCACTACAATATTTGTATTTTAGTTCAAATATTTTAATTGATGAAATTATTATTATTTTTAAAAACATATTAGTTGAAAAAAATTATTATCAAGTTATATAAAAACTAAAATATTTAATTGATCACTTCTTAGAATTGATTATTAATATATTTCATATTAAATGGTATTTCTATCGAATTTGAAAATAACAACGTTTCGTTGGATACTTTGCGACTAGCCTGTATATGAGTTAACTAAAGAAGTATAACTTCAAAAAAATCACGTTTCTAGAGCTTCAATATCACTTGAAGTAATAACAAAAAAAAATTGAAAGTTTTATCCTTAATATAAAGTAATGGATTAAAGGATCGAATAATAAAAAATTCTATTACGGATAATCTGCAGTAGATTGGATTATTTTTTATGATAATAAAAACATATTTTAGTAAAAGTATAAAGATAATAGAGAGGTAAAAATAATTTTCTTGGACTTTTGTATAAAACCTGAGGGAAAAATCTGTAATAACGATATTACGTTATTAAAGCTTCTTACAACAATGCTGTATATCTATGAGTACCATTATTATTTAGCCGGTGAGGCTTCTCAGTGATACGAATTCTGTTCTGAGGATACATATATATATATATATTTGAGGACTGTACTGTCAGGAAAAGTAAAGCTTCTAGCAGTAGGAATAGCATTTCATCCTCAGAGGATATCAATCCCTCTTTGTTGAAAGTAGACGAGGGTAGTACGCCGCATCAGCTCGCCGAGCGAGCGAGTGGATGGGAAGACCTGGTCATTCATTAATTTCAATTTTACGGAGTTTTGCCTTTGGCATCAAGTCCATCAGCATCGACTCCCTCTTCTCTTGACGCTGTTCTGTCTTTTGTGCTCTCGACAATTTACGCTCGTTTCTATCATTCTTTAAGTACACATTTCTTTTTCTGTATAATATATATATATAGGTATGTATGTGTAGAAATAAATGTTTGAGTTTTTCCCAGTGCTATTTGGCTTTTGTGAGAGCTTAAAAAAAGTTGAAATGCATTAACCGAGAGACAGGACAGATGGATTGAGAAGCTGTTATCCATTACCCTCCTCTCGTACTTTGTATGATATTGAAATCAACAAGGGGATTTTAAATATAATCGAGGGTGAGAAAGCTCCTCTCATCGCCCACCATTCTCTTCGTCACACAGGGATTCCCCTGATGCGCGAATTTTTAAGGTGGTTTATTAAAAAACTTTGTATATGATAAAATACGTGCTAAAAGTTTTATCATGTTTTCCTTTAACTTTTTTTTTTCTTCAAGTTACACCTTATTTATATTTCTTTTAAATTTTTAAATCCTACTTAAATATTTTGACATAATTAAAATTATTATTATGCTGGTCTTGTTACTTTTAGAGTGTTAGTCATTACTTATTTGTCCTGTCATGGAATTAAATTTTTTTGTGAAAATTATTTAAAGGAAAAAAAAAATTTGGGAAATATTGACTAGGGTCAACCATTTTAATTTTTTCGAACGAAATTTCTATTTAATTTTATTGATGTATTTTTTTTTAATACATAAAAAAATGAATAATTAAAAAAAAAGTTGATCACAATTTTAACAAATTTTTTAAAAAATTTATAAATTTTTTAGAAAATTGTGATATTCAATTTTTTTTTAATTGTTCATTTTTTTATGTATTTTTCAAAAAATAAATAAAATAGAAATTTTATCCAAAAAAATGAGGGCCAAATTTAATTTTCATTTTTTTCAATGAAATTTCTATTTGATTTTATTGATATATTTTTTTTTTTTAAATACATCAAAAAATGAACGATTAAAAAAAAAAAGTTTACTATCACAATTTAAACAAATTTTACAAAAAAATTTATAAATTTTTTAAAAAATTCTGATATTTATTTTTTTTTTAATTATTAGTTTTTTTATGTAATTTAAAAAAAAAAAAAAACATCAAAAACATCAAAAGAAGATATAATAGAAATTTTATCCAAAAACATCTTTTAAAGGCAAAAAAACTATCCTTATCTTTATTTTTTTCTTTTACGACATTTTTAATCATAAATGCGCCGTAAAATCAAGCAGAATCGAAAGAAAAAATTTAAAAATGTTAATTTTTGACCCAATTATGGCCAAAAATGGGATTGACCCCACTTATAAGTAATTATCAAAAATTCTTGACTCTAAAATAAATTTTTTTAACTCAAAAAAATAATAATTTATTTTAAATGGAGTTGACTTTGTATAAAAAATAAATATATAAATAAAAATAAAATATTATAATTGAATAAGTTATAAAAAATGAAAATGAAAATATAAAAAAATAATAGCAGTACATAATCGTTTGTTTGGACACAATGACATTGAAATAAATTGTTAAAAAGTTAGTAGCGGAAATGGATTACTATTCTCAGCCCTCGAGGGGTTGAATCGTCGAGTGCATTAGCATGAGAATGAGAATTCTGAAAAATAGTTACAATTTAGCAGTCCCATTCTCGGCAGTTGGGTCAACTAAAAAAGATGCAGCAAAAAATAAATAAAAATAATCGAGAATAGTAGACAAGAGGAAGGAAGGACTACAAAGGAAGCAGCAAAAATAAAGATAAAAAAAAAGTAACTGTATGCCGGAAAAGCGAGTGTGTCGGCAATACGCAATCAGCCGGTCCAATATTGGAATCGGAAATAATTTACGAATCCGTAGTTGTAGTTCGAGTAGAGAGCAACAACCAACAGCTCGCAGCATTTGGAAGTTCGCACGAGCTGTCCCGCGCGAAACGCATTAAATGCAAATGCGCTAATTCCACGGGCTTATAGTGGGTTCGAAGCCTGTAATTATTAGAGAGCCCTCGTTATGCGCATTCACGCTTACACATTGCCGGACAATATTAACGGACATTTATATGTACGATCTGTTAAGTCGAATAAATTCATTTTCATCGTTTAGCTCACAAATGTTACTAAGTGAAATTTCGACGTTTAATTCGTCCAATAATTATTTATATTTAAATTTTAAAATATACTGTAAATAATTATTTAGATAAAGGAGAATTTTTAATTTTAAAATTAACTTTTAATTCTTTTAAAGCCTGCTCGCACATGAGCGCTTCATAAAATAATTATTTAGTACACTGAGAGATAATTTTATTTAATAGTAATAAAAAAGTTTCTTTTGGACTTGAAAAAAAACTTAGTTAATAATAATAAAATTATATTTCACATAAATAAAATTTTATTAGTATTTGATAAAATTTTCTTGAATACTAATATGTGTTTATTAAAATAACCACGAGCGTCGCTTTCGTTTGCTGTCATTAATACGCGTAGTGTGTACTTGTTCCAAAAGTTTGACAGTAAGCAAATAATCTCAAAAAAAAAATTAATATTGATCAATTTAATTTATTAAGGTATATAAGGGTGATTCTCTATAAGGACGTCTTAAATCTGTACAAAATTGTCCGACCAAATTATTTTTGGTTTTATTAGAAAAAAAATTAACAAGGGCTACAAAAATATCAGCTTAATCATAATAAATAAACAGCCGATTTAATTTTTGCTTTTTCGATATTTGTGTATCTTTTGCCATATAACATCACAGGGGACTGTTTGCCAGGGGACTGTTTTTTTTTATCAAATTGAAAAAAATCAAGCAAACTATTTCAATGCATTCAACTTTTCAAGTTCTCAATGAATGCTTACATTAATTAGAATAATATTAAGACTTATGGATCGAATTTTATAAATAAATTATAAATAAAAATAGTTGCCAGGGGACTGAGTTTTGAAGTGGCCCAGACACATATTTCCAGCACAAACGGTGCTTAGACACTAAATAAAATTCCGATAAAGCGTTATCAGCCCTATGGTTATTAACTCAAGGCTAGTTAGGTCCTTATAAACCTTACAAAAGGTAAAATAACACGCTGGATTTTTTTTGGCTTTGAACTTCTGGCAGGGGACTGTTCTTAAAATGCCTGGAACACACTTTGGTTTAATGAATTTAATGAAACAAATTAATTTTCGGTACTTTTTATTGAAGAAGATTGTTAGTTAACTAATTAAGTTTATAAATATTATGGACCAAATTATATATTATGGACGAATAACTTAAAATTTAATCTTAAAGTTTTAATTTTGGGAATGGGACAGCCCAGGGGACTGTTATTTCGGTGGTTTACGAATTTATAGCAAAAAATCAAAATTTATTTCATTTTAGTTTTCAATGCTCCAAATAGAAATGTTTTTTTACTTTGGTAATAAATTTTTTTTAGTAACAAAACAATTTTTCTAATAAAAAAATGCCTGGGACAGCAAAAAACATCCTTACAGAGAATCACCCATATATTAGTATTTAAGAAAATTTTTATTTATATTTATTAAATAATATTAAAATTTTATTACTATTAAATAAAATTGTCTCTCAGTGTAATATTATTTTGAAGTTTGTTAATACTTTTGTTTAATATTCTCTCCACATAATAACATTACATATTTTATCAAAAGTAATAAACTCTAGAGACTAATACTCAGTCAGCGTCGGAAAAGCATTTGGTACCTTTAATAAACACACATACAGTGAAGTACAAATGTATACCTAGTCACTTATACCGAGTGCTCACTAGTATTCGAGATTTGGTTTCGCGAAACTCCATAGAGAGAAAGAGAAGGAGAGTAAAATACATGAGACTAACTTGATTAAAACTTTCTTCATCCGTCAAGCACCACGGTTTATTCACACATGAATAAAGTAAAGAAAACATACTGTACAGTACACCGCAGGCGTATCAAATATATAAAAGCACTGGGTATATAAATGTCTATTGAATCTCCGGAGACTCAAGAGGACTCAAAAGCTGTATACCGGTGTGTATTTACCAGGACGACTGTACTCTGTAGATTCTAACAGTCAGCAGCTCAGAGTCTGTCTGTAGTCATCATAATACGTTGATAAAATAGTCTTGAGGATGTCAACCGTATCGTTTGGCCCGACAGAAGATGTGCAGCATCAATAGAAGCAAGTGGAGTTTAAGACGGATGGTAGAATCGAGTAGAGGAGCGAGCAGTAGCAGAGGGAGACCGTTTTCTGGAAGGACGATTACTTCTATAGCGGGCTGGAGCTTTGGAGAAGACATTCAAGCTTCCAAGGCTGTTTAGGGGGAGCGAAGAGATAAGAGGAGCACAGTAAAGGCATACGCGTACACCCGGTAAATTGATCCAAGATCAAAGCCAAAACAATCACAGGACCTACTTGCAAGCTCACCCATACTACGTGCCTAGTACTACATCGAAACTGTTCAGTTCCTCTTACTCTATTACTCGTGTATTATACCCTCTTCGTTGTTGCTCTTGCTCTTGCCCGGCACGACCTCTGTCTTAACTTTCATCTGTCCGTTAGACAGTCTTTGTCGCACCTCTCTGACTCTTCGGATTGACGCTCTCGATCGGGGATTGCTCAAGAGAAGCAACCGCGTGTGTAACCTTCTCTTCTATCCAACTACTGTTGCTACCACCCGCTTTTGAAATTTCTCCGGTCTGTGTATCGAGTGTACGGAGTTTACTCGGGTGAGATGTCCCTCTGGGATATGCTAAGCCGTGCAGTCATTGAGGTAGAGTCACAAGATACAGATATATATGGGTGATTCTCTGTAAGGATGTTTTTTGATGTCCCAGGTATTTTTTTATTAGAAAAATTGTTATTTTGTTACTAAAAAAAATTTATTACCAAAGTAAAAAAAGATTTCTATTTGGAGCATTGAAAACTAAAATGAAATAAATTTTGATTTTTTGCTATAAATTCGTAAACCACCGAAATAACAGTCCCCTGGGCTGTCCCATTCCCAAAATTAAAACTTTAAGATTAAATTTTAAGTTATTCGTCCATAATATATAATTTGGTCCATAATGTTTATAAACTTAATTAGTTAACTAACAATCTTCTTCAATAAAAAGTACCGAAAATTAATTTGTTTCATTAAATTCATTAAACCAAAGTGTGTCCCAGGCATTTTAAGAATAGTCCCCTGCCAGAAGTTCAAAGCCAAAAAAAAAATCCAGCGTGTTATTTTACCTTTTGTAAGGTTTATAAGGATCTAAGCAGCCTTGAGTTAATAACCATAGGGCTGTTAGCGCTTTATCGGAATTTTATTTAGTGTCTAAGCACCGTTTGTGCTGGAAATATGTGTCTGGGCCACTTCAAAACTCAGTCCCCTGGCAACTATTTTTATTTATAATTTATTTATAAAATTCGATTCATAAGTCTTAATATTAATCTAATTAATATAAACATTCATTGAGAGCTTGAAAAGTTGAATGCATTGAAATAGTTTGCTTGATTTTTCTCAATTTGATAAAAAAAACAGTCCCCTGGCAAACACTCCCCTGTGATGTTATATGGCAAAAGATACACAAATATCGAAAAAGCAAAAATTAAATCGGCTGTTTATTTATTATGATTAAGCTGATAGTTTTTTAGCCTTTGTTAATTTTTTTTCTTTATACCTTGGTCGAAAGTACGCATCTTTTGCACCTATTTCGCGGCAGAAAGTTAAAGATTCGTGCATTGATTAAGCTACACATTCGCCTTCTATAACAGCGGGAGCATAAAATGCTTTCGTTACCGCGACTGACATTAGTCATTTGTTACTAACTATGTTTTGTTTACGCTGATCATTTACGATTGATGGTACAATACAACTTGGTTATATTTCTTTCTTTCTTCTACTTACATGAAATATTTCATATATAGATAGAGATATAGATAAAAATATAACTGTCGTAAGAGTGAGTAGATGATCCGATGTAACTTTATAACCAGGTTGTACTGTACTGAGATTCAGTTTGACAGTGACGTGTGTAAAATGGATCAACTTTATTTAATTAATTAATTATTTAGAAAAATGTACGCAGTAACAACAATTTAATTTGATTTTTATTAATTATTGTTAATTTTCAGATAATATGCTCGTTTTTTCTATTTTTAACCGAGAATAATCTTTATTATGTTTGTTGAATTCAAGAAATTTCAGTTTTATTTAATCTAAAAATTAAAAAAAAAAATGTTTTTTAATTATTTTTTATTTGATTTTACATTAATTTTTTTTTATTTGATGCCTGCCCCCCCCCCCCAGCCCCGACCAGCAGCACTCGCTTCGCTCGTGCCACAAATGTCAGGGGCAGGCATCAATTTTTTGTCGATACAGTACATGAAATATTTTACGTACTTTCGACCGACTATAAAGAAAAATAGTATACACTACACGGGCAGAAGTTTGAGAGCTTTGAACTGCGCGCCGTGATCATAGCGCGCAGTGCAGAAATCTCAAACTTTCTGCCCTGACAGTGTAATATACTATTTCTAATAAAATCAAAAATAATTTGGTCGGACAATTTTGTACAGATTTAAGACGTCCTTATAGAGAATCACCCATATATGCGTGTATTTATATGTAAACAGTGTAAAGTAACACGAGCAGAGAGAGGAGAATATTTATATATGTATTTTCATTGTTTGCCAAGGAAATTAATATAAAAGGTCTGTCTTGTCGAGACTTTGTCGTTTGACGAATAGTTGTTGTGTTCTGGGTTCACTTTTATTTGGAAGTGTAACTAAAGGAGTGAGTGTGAGAGGAAAAGCAAAAGGGTGAGACGGAGAGACGGAAAATAATGGTAAGAAGACATTAGACATGCTGGAAAAATAAATACTGAAATGAGAATGCTATTCGGACCATAAGACGCACGTGGCAAGGGAAATAATAAGTAGGAAAGGAAAGAAAAGGGAAAAATAGGGAGGAAAAATTGAGAGTGAGAAAAGCAGAGATGAAAGAAATAGTCGTAGGGTGAACTGTAAAAGTAAACGCGGCTTTAGTTTTATTTTATTTTAAGATTCTTTATTTTTCTCGTTTTATCCTTTTCTAGTTGCAATGCTCGTACTCTCGACAGAGCATCGTCTTTTTGCCGTAAGCCCGCGTATGCTTTTTTTACTCTTGATCCCATTGCTCGCACGCGGCGCTTCAAAGAGAGTGTACTGGCGAAAAAGTATAGTATAGAGTATAGAGCGAGCCAAACGTCCGGATCGCTCAAGGAACTTTGAGAAAAAAGTAAAATAAAATTTATTTATATGTGGATAGATGAAAAAAAAAAAAAAAGTTGAAATTTGGCGAGTCGAGCTTCTGAAATAATAAAAAATAAAGGGATTGGAAGAAAAGAAGGAGGAGGAGGAGGAGGAGGAGGAGAGAAGATAAAAAAAAGACTAAGAAAACATATTGACTGGAGTTAGTTGGTACAAAATGCCGAGTGGCTTGTGTCGGCGATCGACGGGGGTTGAAATGGGTGAATAAAAGCCGGAAAAGTATGCGCCGAGGATGGACAGAAAGAAATCCGGAGTTCTAGATGAGAGAAAGGGAATTGAGATAAAAAGAGCAAGAGTAAACGAAGGGCAAGCTGAATGAAGGGAGGAGGAAAAGTTGTTCGTGGAAAGCGATTCACTCGACCACAAACTCGATAAACTTTTGAGCCACTACTCTCTACTCTGGCTCGTGGATCTACGTCTCGCACGGTTTCCGCTTCCGGTGCGCACTCACCAAAGAAAAAGGATCAAGAGACGCTCAACTGTTTGAGAGCTGAGGGCTGGTAATACTGCTGGGGATCCAAGAGCCAGAGAGCCGGCTCGCGAGGTAAGGAGGAGAGCCTGTACTGCTTCCAAGCGGCGAGGTAGGTAACTCGAGTACAAAAGTTTAGCTCGGGTTAAGATGGAATAAAAGCTCTGTAGAACCGAGAGCTCAAATTGCTCAGTTACAACGAAATCGGATTTTCCGTTAGTGGAAAACAGTAAACACGAGTGTCGGGGCGAATACTTTTAAGCTACAAGCTTAGTTCTTCAGACTTTTCTCGGATCTTGTTGCTAAGATGATACGTCATAACAGCAACAGCACTCCTGGGTGGTAAATATTGTAGCGACACCCTGCAATGTTGTGTTGTGTGCCGACGAAACATGAGTAGACTAGTGCCTGCATTTTAGGGAGCTCAATAATTCACCAACTACACGTAAGTTGTGACGACCTGCTCTCTTGAATATTGTAGTGATAACATAACACCGTGGGGAGCTCGAGAGGTGTATTTGTTTTTAACAATTTCTATCTTTTTTAACAGTCAAATACTTCTTTTTGTCATACACGGAAAACAGTAAACTGTAATAAATGATAGTTGATTTATAATAAGTTATGATCGACTGGGAAAAATTACGATTTCAAACAGTAAAATTGTGATTTTAATAATCACTTTATAATATTTTTCATTTAAATGCTATAATTTATACTTTACGTGGAAGAAAATATTATTTTAGACAGTAATATTTGCTGTGTGAATGTCGAAAATGTGAAAGTATAATAATTGAGAATTTTGACTGTGATATTTATCATTTCGTACACAGAAAGAAAAATTTCTTGACTGGAGAACAAAATTCTTGGCTCAAGAAAATTTTCGGGTGCCTGAAGGAAGGCCGAAGTAAAAATTTTTCGAGAAATTCTATTCTAGGTGGGTCATTTTTTCTTAATTCTTATCATAAATACTTGATACAATAAATTTTTATATTTGATCAAGATTGTTAGATACTTTAGGGAAGCAGTGCCACCTACTTCAGCTGAGAAAAAAATTTTCTCACCTTGAGAAAATTTTTCTCTTGAATATTTGATACCCATTTTATATTATTTTAGCGTGCAATTATATTGAATGAAAAAAAATGATGAAATATTATTTGATCTTCCTATTTGACATGTTAATCAATAAAAATATTAATGAATATTTACTTCTATCTTTATATTTAATTTTTTGGAGCAAGAGAGAAATTTTCTCAAGACAAGAAAATTTACTTCTATCAAGAACTAAATTTTTTGGAGCTTCGAGGCTGAATTTTCTCAAAACAACAAGATTTTCTTGACTTAAATAAATTTTCTTGGATTAAGATACATATTGACGTTCTAATTAGCAAATTGTCTAACTCCATTTTAGAAAATCTTGCATTTGTACGAAAAAACAATTAGTTTAAAATTAATTATCACTCAAAAAAACAATGTAATATCTAATAAAGGTATAATATTTTGGTTTGGATCATTCAAATTATTTATAATTAGACTAAATGTTAAAAAATCACTCTCTAAAAAATAAGGAGTTAGACCAATTGCTAATTAGACCCTCGATATTTCTTAAAGCAAGAGAATTAATTTTGTTGGAATAAGTGAAATTTCTTGTCAAAAAAAATTTTTTTTTCGTTCAAGAAAATAATTCGGAAGAAAAATATTTTCCTGGCTCAAGTGAACCTTTTTTTCTGTGTACTTTCGTCATAAATATAAAAATATACCATTATACCGGGCTAGGACAATACACGTGTGCATTTATTGGTAGACT
Organism: Cotesia glomerata; assembly: GCF_020080835.1. Classification (NCBI taxonomy): domain Eukaryota; kingdom Metazoa; phylum Arthropoda; class Insecta; order Hymenoptera; family Braconidae; genus Cotesia; species Cotesia glomerata. The sequence continues at coordinate 8,397,536 of NC_058158.1, forward strand.
GAATGCATATGATAAGATATCAAGAGCGCAGTATAACTTTACATACTATCTCTTCTTACAACTCGACGTCAAGTCTTTCACTTGGACCACCTTCCGGCAACCTATCCGGTGTGTCGTCGTACCCTCAAGAAAGCGTCTTTGAGTCTGTCATTTGAATGGCAACCTAGACAACGAGACTCACAAACCTGCACAATAGTCTCCCGAGATATGATACGAGTTCCTCTCGGCGTGTATACAGAATATAGTACCTAAGGTGGTGTAATGCAGTAAAGTAGAGTACGCCGCAAACCAAATGTACCTGTTTAAAATTCTCCCATTTGCATATCGCGATATACCCAACCGGGAATGTCTTTTGATAGTGTAGTTAGTCTGTACTCCCTTACCCTTACCCTCACCCTCACCCTTGTCTATACGGCGCTGTGGGAGCGGAGAAAAAAAATAAAATAAAAACTAAGCCAGCGGATTTGGCCTTATCTTTGTTCGCTTGAACTTACTAATACAGCCACTGATACTTTGATACTTTAATACTTTATTCAACGAGCATTGTTCTGATAATTATTGTTCTTGTAATGATCATTCTTGGAGCTAATGATGGCTCTTTGGGATAATGCGGCCATACAGAGGATGTTTTTTGTTTTTAAGTAATAATTATTGCGCTATGAATTAAGCGGACATGTGTATTGAAGGTACATTGGATATATGGGCAGTGTATGAAAGATTCTCACCTGGCTTATGTTGGTAACGTGACTTGCTGCGTAATAACTCGCTCTGGAACCGCAGGGCCGCGCGTACAAAGGCTCAAGGTCTGCAATAGTCGCGTAACTTCCGGAATTGGCGCTTCCTGGCCTTGGGTCCACCCTTACCAGCACAGAACTTCCGGTCAGTCCGCCCGTGCCCGCTGCTGAGTAGCTGCAGCATGGCAGTGTTTTCCTGAAATCACCGGCAATTATGCAACACTTTTCTATTTTTTAATAAAATATTTAGATTTTTTTAAATAATTTAACAATTAAATCTTCCGGTTTTTGTAATATAAAATTGCAAATTACTTAAATGTATTTATTAACTTGTATTTTATTTTTTTTCTAACACCAAGTCCACATTAAAAATTCGTTTACTTCCTGAAAATAAATTTTCTTTATTAAAAAAAATTTTTGCACGCCTCATAAGCGAAGCGGATGACGTTGTGCTCTACACTTGCCTTACAAAAATCAAGCGATTTCTTGAACTAAAATTGTCTCTATTTATTTTCGATCGCACTTGTAGAACAATATTTACACATAAATGTACACTGATAGAAGGATTTATTTGTATTAAAAAATATTTGTTAATAGTTAACAAATCATTTATTAGAAACCACTTTTTAGTATTAAACAAATATTTCTTAGTATTTAAAATAATTTATTTGTATTTAATAAATCTGACATTCATTTATTGAATATTATTAAATCTTTTTAAATACTAAGAAATATTTGTTAAGCACTGAAAAGTGGTCTCTAATAAATGATTTGTTAAATATTCACAAATATTTTTAACTATAAACAAATCCTTCTATCAGTGTAATGAAAAAACACTAGTTTCAACACATGACATTTTTAAAAGACATTTCGCTTTTTAAATAAATAAAAAAATATTTAAACAAATTATTCCGTGGACGTCTTGCTGTCAAATCTATGTATGAAAACTGGCGTGATCACGATAACTGCCGAAAAACTTAACTGATCAAGTCCATTTATTTTTTATACGCTCCAGTATGATTTAAAACTAAGTCCTTTCGAAGATCATGGTCTAATTCAACGTAGTTTATTTATAATTAGCAATAAACTAAAAATCCACTAATCGTTTGTAGATCTATATCTATGTAAATAAGGTTCGTTTACAATACATGCGCAGTACCTTTCTTTTCTGGGTGGACAATGACGCGAAAGATTTAAAAGTATTTGTATTTTATTTTAATCAATTTTATTATGAAAAATGAGATTATGAGGCGCGCACTTTTGGATTTTCCAAACTTTTTTGAAAAATGATACATAAAATATCGAGCCAAAATTTGAGTCGAGTATTTTAATAATAAAAAATCTAGAATTTGTAATTTTACAAAAATTTTTAACAGTTTTTTAATAATAGATAATTAATTAGACAATCACTAATTTAAAGTTTAATTTTAACAATAATTATTTTTCGCAATTTTAATACTGAATAATTGAGACATGATATTGATATCAGTAAAAATAATAATTAAATTTTGATTCACTGAATTATTTTTGTAATTAACAATCAAAGTTCGGCTTATATTTAAGTATAAGATGATTTATTTAAGTATAATCAATTTTATTATGAGGCGTAGACTTTTGAATTTTTCAATTTTTTTTTAATATCAATTAAAGTAACTAAAAGAAACTTTTGTATGAGGAATAAAAAATTAAAAACAAAGAGACAAACTAAATTTTTCGCCATTAAAAATTCTAGGTCGAATAGATTCTAGATAACTGTCGGTCTTTGATAGTTTTTGATAAATTTTTTACAAAAAAGTAAAATGATTTCTCGTAGATTGTAAAAGCTGAAATAATTATCGTTAAAAAAATAAAAATCTCTTTGACATATTTAGCTTTAATTCTAAGCGTTTGACGAGGGAGGAAAGAATAGAAAGAATGTTCATTGGTTTTTAACAATCCTCTTGAATATGGTAATGCACAAGCAGCAGCCGCAGTAGCAGCGGCAAAAGCGAGGGTGGATAAAAAATAACCGGAGAAAGAACCGAAGACAGGAACAAATTTTGGCTCACCCTCAATATTCAGTCGTCATCGCCATTTCCAGAGAAGAGGCTCACACCCTCAGACTAACTCATACCTAGCAATAATAAATATATATATGGATATAGATGTAGGTGTATTATGTCGAATTCGATAAGAACGGAGAAGGTTGTTGTGTGATATTGTCGGATGATTTGCATATTGCCCTGAGGGTCGTAGATCGCCGTAGCAAGCGAGATCCGTAGCTCCGTCTGATCTGAAGGGTTCAAGTTGCTTCACCGAGCAGAGTCTACCCCAGAATTGCCAAGTACGAGACATCTTCGAGCATTGTCCTCCTCGAACCTCCATTATTCAACATCCTACGTCCTACATCTAACCATCTACCACAACCATTACCACACGTCCTTGTATCTGGTGAGTTTCCTCTGTAACGAGGTTCTACACTCTCTCTCTCTCTCTCTACAACATATATATACATATATGTATTGAACAGATGAGGCTGAGATGAAGGGAGAGCCTAAGTGGATCCTTAAACACGTTAACTCGTCCGCTTTGTACAAGAGGGGATTGATGCTTATCAACGATGCTTGCGACGTACTTGTGATTAACGGAGATCCAATGACCATAACAATGAATTTGATTTCCCACGAGTTTCTCTCATCATTTATACGGAAATTACATACCTCATGCCTCGAAGTACCTTATGGTATATATCGCGGTGTGTATTGTTCTGCGAGACGTTTAATCAGTCTGTTAATTAACCGTCAGTTCCCATACGAAGTTGCCGATGCTCAACAATTTCCGTTCACTGGCCAAGGCACGGCTACTAATGCTCGGCCAAGTATCGGCGTTTTGTATCGGCCTAGCCTCGGTAAACCATCGGCTTTAATGTTTGGCCAAGCATTGGCGATTTGTACTGGCCTAGTCTAGGTACACGGAAAAAAAAAATTCGTTCTGGTAACCTAACTGTAGAGTTACCACAACTATACACAGTTTACTATTCGTTGTAGAGTTACAGTAACATAATGTTATTTAGTTCTGATAACTCAATGTTGTTGAGCTCTCAGAGCTCTACGGGATTGTTCTCAGAGCCAAACGGTACACTGATAAAAATTGACTTGACTCAAGAGCCAAAGTCTTGAACCAAGAATACCATTTTGAAGAAAATGATTTTCTTGAGTCAAGAGAATAAATTCTTGAGCTAAGAAATTATTCTTGGTCTAAGAAACTTTTCTTGAGTCAAGAATTTATTCTCTTGACTCAAGAAAATCATTTTCTTCGAAATGAAATTCTTGGTTCAAGAGTTTGGCTCTTGAGTCAAGTCAATTTTTTTATCAGTGTATAGTTGGGAGCGCCCTACGTTGCGCAGTAGTGGAGTGCGCTGACATATTTCATAACCTTCTAAAATGACAAACAGAATTATTTTGTTACTCATCCATATTATTAAAAATATATGAGGACAATTAAGTTTTCAGTTTATTTATTTAAGGAAATAGGTTTTTTTTTGTCAAATTGAATTTCGTTAGAACAGTTTTGTATTTGTGGTTTTTCAAGGTTCATTTGCAGTGAGTGTTAATTAAATTTATTAGTTGAATATATTGTGATAAGTAATAAGTTATCGGAATACATTCAAAAGACCCCATTTAACACAAAATAAAATTTGTTTTCGTTTATTTATCTTTTTTTGTGCATATACGGTAGTCATTTTATGTCCAATATTTATTAATATAATCAAGAAAATAAGATAATTTTGTGACGACCATATTTTTATTTTACAAATAATTTTTATTTGGAATATAAGTTCTATTATTATTTTATTTCTATTATAATACTATTCTTATTTGCCACATACAATTATTGTTGGCAATATAAATTCGTTCTGTCGCATTTATTTATTAAATTATCATTGCTAAATCGTAAAAAAAATTATTAATCAGACTGCCAAAAGTTTGTTATAGTCTCAGAACGATCCTGTAGAGTTGTGAGAGGTAAATAACGTTTAGCTCTCAGAGCTCAACGATGTAGAGTTGCAGGAGCCAAACGGTATTGTTACCATAAGAATACGTTAACTTACTGGAACTTTTTACAACTAACTAACTACTATAAAGTTCCTATAGCAAAATTTTTTTCTCCGTGTAAGCCATCGGCTACCGCACGAAATTTATTATAATATAATGGTATGTGATTTGATCATCAGCCATTGCTTGGCCGATGCTCTGGCTAATTTTTTGTTACACTTGAAAACAATTAATACGTGTTAGTCATTACTATCTTGTATTATTGTTTTAATTTAACGTTTGACCAAATTATAAACTAATATGTACTAAAAATTAGTAAATCAATTTTTTAAAAATATCTTACGATATTTTTTTAGGAGAAAACACCAATTTAAATTATTAACAATGTATTTTTTTTTATAAATATTATATTGATCATTTTTTAGTTTTTAATAAACATTTTTATTATTCAACAAGCTCTATTAAGATTAAATCAACATTTGTTTTCACTAAAACAGATTTAATAAGTAATGAATATTTTTTTGGAGGACTTTTTCGATAAATTTTTACATTACCCAATCAGTTAAACCTATTTCTTTTAGTATTAAAAAAAAAAATATTTTAGCAAGAAACTAATGATTTTTAATAAATAATTTATTTACATACAAATAGATTTATGAATATAAATAAAAATATACAAATATAAATATATATATTTATTTACTAATAAATCATTTATTTTTAATTAAGTTTGAACTTCTTGCTTAAAAAATGAAGTTTTAAAAAACTAGGAAGTTATTTTTTATTATTAAAATTCAGAAATTGTTCAATTATGAAATAAATAGAAAAATTCGTAACAACATTCGAGTTAACTCAATTATACTGAGAAAAATTGATTGTTGATCATTGAAATGATTAAACTAAGAACACTACACTCAGATCAGTAAGCAGCGCCCGTGACACCGCTCGAAACTTCCACGTAGACGGACCAGGTTCAAATCCCTTCACATCCAAATTTTTTCAGAATTAATTTCTATCAACCAGTAGTCCATCACCTCAGAATAATAATAATTCAAAAATAAACAACGAAAAAAAATTTTTTCAATTATTTTACCTAAAATTTGATTTTTTTGCCTATGCTTGGCCGATGCTCGGCCAATGCTTGGTTACTATGTTCGGCCGATGCTCAGTCGCCTATATCGGCTGGGTGTTACCATCCGATGCTTGCCCAGTCTTGGCCCAACGATATTTCACGATACTCGGCCGATACTTAAAGATCGGTTACCAGTCTTGGCCCAGTATCGGGCCGATCATAATTTTTTGTATGGGTTGTGCTGCTAACAATAAGACATTTGAATAATGTGCACTCGAAATTTCGATATTTTTAATATATTCGATTAAACTTTGGGTTTGAAAGTCACTCAAGCGGCAGTTATGAGCGAGGATATGACGATGTATGTAATGTATTTTTATTTTTATTTTCACTTTTATTGAGTCCGTAAAAGTTTAAAGTTTGGATTGAATATTTGATGGTCGTTTAAAATTTGATGTAAAGTAACGTGAAAATTTCCACACTATGCACACTCAAGATCTGTTGAAGAACACTTGTATCTGAAATTACTGCTTTAGCCCCTACGGCAAAGAGATTTGCGTGGGAGGGCTCCAAGCCCCTAGTTTAGTGCGCGTTTATTGGAATATAGTGCCCAGAAAGAGAGAATTTAAGAACGGAGCGAGTGGGCAAGAGAGACACGCGACCACTGAGGGGAAAGCTTAAAATATTCCGTCGCGTTTGTGTGGATATATGTTAGCTAGACAATCCGACGGACTGATGGTGATATCAAAAATATATATATATTTTTCAAATGCATATATATATATATATATATATATATATATATATATATATATATATATATATATATATATATATATATATGCGATGGATATCTATATGTGTAATTCATAAAAGAGAGAGTTATAATCGATTTGTCATCGGTTTTGGAAGTCCATAAAATTGTTGCCTAGTCGATTATATCCCAATCGAAAAAAATAAAAAAGATCAAAGGCGCTATCCTGGATGCTGGATTATTGCGAGGGTGAATAGTTGTATACGAATAACTATTACATTTCCTTTAACCACATGGGAAATTCCAATAAAAGTTGATCTTGATATTTGAAACTTTTTTCATTATTTTTTTTTTTCTAAATTTTAATTAAATCGTTAGATATTTTAATTATTTCATGATTTAGTCAAACAAATAAATTATTTTCAATAATAATAATTATAATTAATTTATACTGTATTTTGTTTCTATAAAGTTGATTTCGATTTATTTTTCTTTTCAAAATTTTAATTAAATCGTTAAATGTTTTAATTATTTTATAATTTAGCCAAACAAATAAATTATCTTCAATAATAATAATAATATTAATAATAATAATAATTATAATTAATTTATACTGTCGTAATTTGTGTCTATAAAGTTGATTTTAATATTTAAAACTTTTTTCATATTTTTTTTTATTTTAATTACATCGCAGATGTTTCAATTATTTTGTAATTTAATTGTACACAGAAAAAAAATTAACTTGAATCAAGAGAAAAATTCTTAAGCCAAGAAAATAATTTTGAAGAGTTTTATTGTCTTGGATCAAAACAAAAAAATCTTGAATCAAGTAAAATTTACTTAAATCAAGAAAAATTTCTTAGTTTAAGAATTTTTCTACTCAAATTAAGAAAATGAAATTCTCCAAAATTATTTATTTGATTCAAGTAAATTTTTTTTTCTGTGTACAAATAAATTATTTTAATTAATAAAAATAATTATTATTAATTTTTAAAATAATATATAACCTCTATAAAAATTAAAAACTTCTCGTATTTAAATAAAAAAATATTAAAAAATAAAATAAAAGTAATAACTGAAGCATATCCTTGCATTGTGCTCGTCAACTCATCTACAATTGGATCAAAGACAACTCGAGAACGACTAAAGTACCAATACACGTTGATGCGTCCGAGGAGATGCTTCATAACAAGTACCATTGTTAAATTTGCCGCTTTGCCAAGCGTACGAGACTGCTGCTCAGCTCGTTCTGCTTTGCTCTTACTCGTACTTGTACTTTTGCTACAACACGGTAACTCAGTCGTTGTACTAAGTCTTTATAGCTGAACTCCAGTCCTATCCATCCCCCTGCAAAACTAGAGGGGTCGCGCATCGCCCTCACTCTTACCCTCGTCCCCGTCCCGAACCACCAAGGCGTTATCCCGCCAGCGGAGCCTCAAAAGAGCTAATATATCCCGTGAGAGACAATCGTTTGGCTCCCTCAGACTGTGAGCAGTACAAGCCCTCTTACCGCAGCATTTCTGCCCTCGACGCGTCGTGGCTACACTACGGGCTCCGAACGGAAATTTCCTCAGCCTCCTCCTACATAAGCTCGTTTCCTATCCAAGAGGTCCTCGTCCCGTTATCTTATCCTTATAGGCCATATCCTACAGCCTTATATCCCGCGCTGAATCCTCCGAGAAATCCGGGCAGCATTGCACCCGTGTAATAAAATGTCGGGAGCGATGCCAACCGACCGACAGATCACCCAACTTATTGAAAGGATATTTCATCCGCTCGGAGTCGAGCTATCCTGCTTATCCTACTACATCCCACACTCTGCTACCATTTACCCGATACTTTTTCTTCGTCGGCTTTCTTTTTCGGTTCCTAAAATATCAAACCTCTGGGGAGGAACCTCCCCTCAAACTCTTTCGCTGCACATGCCGACTCTTGGCTCTTGTCGTGGAGAAATAAAAAATAAAAAGTAAATCATCTCCTTCATCTTAACTCATATTGAGGCTTTCTTGGCTTTAGCTCCAACTTGAGCCTTAGCCACTACACATTTTCCATATCATTTATTATTATTTTTTATTACACAAGGATTCCCAGGGATTCACACCTCTTTTGTTGGCAATTGATTTTTCTTAAAGCCTTATGAAAAATACCACGGACCCTCTAAAAGCTTAACGGTTTCTTTCATAACAATTTTCTTATATTTTCTCATATATTTCAAATTTACTTGTATACAATAAGAAAAATTTCTTGACTGGAGAACAAAATTCTTGGGTCAAGAAAATTTTCGGGTGCCTGAAGGAAGACCGAAGTTGTGTTGGCCGAAGTAAAAATTTTTCGAGAAATTCTATTCTAGGTGGGTCATTTTTTCTTAATTCTTATCATAAATACTTGATACAATAAATTTTTATATTTGATCAAGATTGTTAGATACTTTAGGGAAGCAGTGCCACCTACTTCAGCTGAGAAAAAAATTTTCTCACCTTGAGAAAATTTTTCTCTTGAATATTTGATACCCATTTTATATTATTTTAGCGTGCAATTATATTGAATGAAAAAAAATGATGAAATATTATTTGATCTTCCTATTTGACATGTTAATCAATAAAAATATTAATGAATATTTACTTCTATCTTTATATTTAATTTTTTGGAGCAAGAGAGAAATTTTCTCAAGACAAGAAAATTTACTTCTATCAAGAACTAAATTTTTTGGAGCTTCGAGGCTGAATTTTCTCAAAACAACAAGATTTTCTTGACTTAAATAAATTTTCTTCGATCAAGATAATTATTTCTTAAAGCAAGAAAATTAATTTTGTTGGAATAAGTGAAATTTCTTGTGTCAAAAAAATATTTTTGCCTGAAGGAAGACCAAAGTTGTGATGGACGAAGTAAAAATTTTTCTTGACAATACAATAAATTTTTATATTTTATCAAGATTTTTAGATACTTTAGAGAAGCAGTGCCACCTACTTCAGCTGAAAAAAAAATTTTCTCACCTTGAGAAAATTTTTCTCTTGAATATTTGATACCCATTTTATATTATTTTAGCGTGCAATTATATTGAATGAAAAAAAATGATGAAATATTATTTGATCTTCCTATTTGAAATGTTAATCAATAAAAATATTAATGAATATTTACTTCTATCTTTATATTTAATTTTTTGGAGCAAGAGAGAAATTTTCTCAAGACAAGAAAATTTACTTCTATCAAGAACTAAATTTTTTGGAGCTTCGAGGCTGAATTTTCTCAAAACAACAAGATTTTCTTGACTTGAATAAATTTTCTTGGATCAAGATACGTACTTCTTAAAGCAAGAGAATTAATTTTGTTGGAATAAGTGAAATTTCTTGTGTCAAAAAAAAATTTTTTTTTCGCTCAAGAAAATAATTAGGAAGAAAAATATTTTCTTGGCTCAAGTGAAGCTTTTTTTCTGTGTACTCAAAAAGAAATTATTTTAGATTACTTTTTGAATATTTATAATTTTTTAAGTTTTATAATTCATGAAAATTATAATTTATAACAAATAAGAATGTTTCTTTCAATTGAAAATTACTAACGAGAATTGCTGTAATGAATTATGAATTATGATTATGACTGTGAGGGTATTAAAACTTACTGTGATTCTTGCACTCGAGCCTTGCTGTTGCGTATATACAAAGCGCTGCCAACACTTCCGACAACAAGGATAAAAGCACACGCGCAGGTTGCTGCGAGATATAATGCACCTGTACCATTTATGAAGGGACCGGCTTCTAAACGAATTGAGTCGTTACTCGGTGGCGCTTCAACTCCTGTAATCAAAAATATTTTTTATTACAATATAAATATATTTTATAATAATTTTTAATGTTTTGATTTAAAAATTTTCTCGTAAAAGTTATAATTATAAATCATAAATATTTTTTTAATCTAAAATTCAATAAATTTGGGAAAAATTTTATTTTGTATGAAAGAAAAAAATAAATTCATAGTATTTTTATAAAATTTCATTGATAATTATTACTACAATAAACCCATTGAAGAGAAAAGTGAGTTTATTAAAGCCAAGTCTTTGATCAGCCGACAATGTCCAGCAGAAAAATAGTAAGTTTATTCCTTTGGGAAATTCGAGGATTTCTTTTTGATATTATTATTTTTCCGTCCCCCAGTTAGGTGAGCACATTTTTATACGATGTCTCGCTCGAGCTTTGTCGTCTCTTTATCCTGTATGATTCTCTCCGGGATTTTTTTTGTTTCTCATTTCCTCGGCTCTTTGTTCCGACACCGCTGCAGCTGGTGGGCTGCCCGAGAAAGTCGAGGACCACTGTTTCATTTTTTTCCTCTCTTTTCACCGGGATAAATACACCGTAGATAAACCCCGTGAAAGAACAATCGCTAAAAAAAATATAAAATAAGTAAAAACAGAGCAATCCCACCATTTATTTTACATCGATAGCAAAATGATAAATCTTTTATCGTCGATTTTCCCTAAAAAAAAAAAAAGTTTTGTTTTTATAAAAAATTCCAATTGAATTTAGCGGAAGAACAGTTGGGAAAATATAAATAATTCTCCGCACAATTGCCGACAGGTAAACAAACGTAAAGCGGTTATTTCTAAGCAGAAAAAGAAAATGGGCGAAAAATGGAAAAAGGGTAAATGGGACAAAACAAAAAGGAAGACAAAACGCCAGTAAGAAAAGACAAGATAGGTTTGGATAAAAAGTCTTCTAGAGGAAAAAGGAATGAGTAAGGGGCAACGAGAACAAGTTAGCGAGGGCGAGTTTGCTCGGGTGTGATGAGGCGTGTGCAAGTGAAAAAAAAAAAAAAAAAAAAAAAAAGAACAAGTTAAATAAATCACCGGGTAGATCTCGTTGTTCGTATTCGGGTGTATAGCATTCGTTCAAACTGGTATAGAAGGCATAGCACGGCACATCTCGAGTCTACAGTGTAGGACGCTCAGTAGAGCACACACTGCCAGAGCCAAGTAAAGTGTGGCAGGGAATCTTATTTTGTTTATTTACGTCGACTTTCCATTCGGAGCGGTCCGTGTATTCGAGATCTTGCCCGGAAGGCTTTTCAACTTTTTTATTTCCATTTTATACTGTACCCTCATATTTATTTTTTCCTTTTTATTTAAACTCCGCTACCTCTACCTCTACTCCGAACTTGTTCATTTTCTTTGTATTGAGCTCGCTATACTCCGAACTCAAGATATCAGTTTCATAGCAGACGCTTTATACTTGCATTTAACTCAACAGCGAGAATTTTTCTTGAGAACAACTCATCTTCAGTTATAACAAACACAGCCAACTGACTTCTATTCCTTGGTATCTTCTCAGTGAACGGTACTGTAGACTTGTTCCGTTTACTGAGATCTTGTTCGAATGCCCGAGGCAAACAACTCTTAGAGAAAAGTTCCGGCAAAACTGTGCCAGCTTGGACGCCGTATTTCCAGACAAACGCAATTCAACGCCAAGCTCTACTACGGGTACACAGATATTTCAATTCTTCGATATTGCTTAATAATACAAGTTAAACTTTTTCAAATCTTCTCGACCTTTTAACGCGACTTGTTTTTTAACTTATTTCTTTACTTGCTAAAGTATGAGCTACAAAGTTAACAATAATAACAACAACAATTTTATCAATAATCATAGTGATATTTTATGTTTAAATTTTTTTTTAATTAATTAAACTAGTTTAAAATTAAACTAATAAATAAGAGAAATTTTGTGTCCAGAATAGACTGTGATAAAATCGGATTTTTTAGTGAAATTTAGTGTCATTGCACACAGTACAAAATTTTTCGTCAAATTTAACACAAAAATTTATGTTGATGACTTTTTTTACACAATCTGTGTTGAATCAACACTCTATTGAGTTGAATCAATATAATAAAATGTTAAATTCTACACAACAAAATGTTAAACTCTACACAAACATTTTTACACTTTACACAATGACGAAAAATTTTTTACTGTGCAAAGGTCTTGACTTGAATTTGTGCCTTTTCAATTTATTATGATAAGTATTTAGGCTGCATTTGAGAATTCTCTATCTCTAGATACATAATTAAGAAATGACCTTGTATCTCGTGAACTATTGACATTTTTAAAGATATAAGCTCACCCCGATGTTACACTCATCAAGACCTTTCATTTGAGTACCCACATAAATTTTTCATATATTCATAGATATTATATGTATATGTATATATGAAAAATATATCTAAATGCATGTGGGTACTCAAATGAAAGCTCTTGATGAGTGTAACATCGGGATAAGCTTATATCTTTAAAAACCTCAATAGTTCAGAAAGTACAGAGCAATTTTAAGAAATGATCTTATATCTTATGAACTATTGACATTTTTAAAGATATAAGCTCATCCCGATGTTACACTCATCAAGACCTTTCATTTAAGTACCCACATCATTTTTTCATTTATTTATATATGTATATTTGTATATTATATATATGTATATATGAAAAATATATCAAAATGCATGTGGGTACTCAAATGAGAGCTCTTGATGAGTGTAACATCGGGATAAGCTTATATCTTTAAAAACGTCAATATTTAAGAAAGTACAGTGCAGTTTAACAAAATTCATTATTTAATAAAGCAAAATTTTATTTATTTATAATTCACAAGTCACGGTAGTCACATAGTGACTGCAAGATTGCTAGTTTAAAATAAATATATTATCAATATTTTATCAGAAATTTGGTTAAAAAAATTTTGTATGGATTAAAATCGACTCGTAATAAGTTTTAGACCTCTCTAAAATATTTTTTCGCTCAACTTGTAACACAAGCGAAATTTAAAATGAAAAAAGTTAAACGAATCAAGTGAAGTTTTTCAGAATGAAAGAAATATAAGCTCCGAATGCTTGCATACAATCTGGTAGTGTGCTCGGTAGTTTTTTAAAAAAAGTATAAAATTGGAGCAATCTAACCTCACGTATTTTTCATCCTCTTTCTTCTACATTTCTCAGTACTTGTACCTCAAGATCCACTTGAACTTGTATATCGTCATTTTATTGTCCCAATCCTGGTTTCGAAGCAGTAGTCTTACCTGACTGGACATTTCACCGAGTGCCCGGTAGATGAGAGCTCTCAGATGAGAATCGGGAGGGAAGCAAGGACGGAGAAAGAGAAACGAGGAAAAAAAAGAGGATTCGATCTGGTCGTATAAATTGGAACGAAATTCGTGCGCTGTCTAGCTCGTGTGTTTCCTGTACGTGACTCAACTTCACTTGAAAACGAGTATTACAAAGTGCACCAGAGACCTGACAACGATAAAATCCTTCGTTTTCTCAACAACCCGCCGGGGGAGAAATCTCGTATCATCTGAGACGTGACAATTGACAAAAAAACACAACAAATAACGAATAAAAGTCTCGTAAAAACTTTTAACAATAATAAAATAGCCGTAGTTATATTCAACAGTCCAAAAATGCATCCGAAAGTGATAAAAAGTTAAATAAAAAAATATTATCATCGAAATTTTATAATAACAATGTTAGAAATACTTCATCAAATCATATTTATTCTCTAAAAAATTTTTAATTTCAGTGTGGTACTATTTTTTAAAATAAGATGAAGATTGGTATTCAACAACATCTTGTTTTAAAAAATAGTACCACACTGAAATTAAATTTTTTTTTTTCAATTTTAATTTTAATTTTTTCATTTAAAATTAAAAATTTTATTTTTTAATTTTAATTTTAATTTTTTCATTTTAAATTAAAAATTTTTTTTTTTAAACTTATTAAGGTTTAGTTTTTTGATTTGGAATAGAATTATAATCTGTATTATTTATAATCTACTTATAATTCATATATATTTGATTGCAAAATGCACTTGAAAATAATAATGTAAAAATAGGTACTATCTGCAGATAGATTCTAGTTAAATTCCAAATGGACGCCACTTCTCGGATCGAACTGAAATAAACGAAAACTGTACCTACTACAATCTACATAGAAGTAGTAACCATTTGTAAATTTTTTTCACTATAGATGGAACTAGGTTCCGCCCAACATGGAAACCAGTTAAATCTCGTTTTTTCCGTGCATTTAGCAATCTATCTATTAAATTACTGTATTATTTATAAGTCATCTTGTTATACATTATAAATTTTTTATATGCTAATTATTGTAACTATCAACCCTATTAATGGCGTAAGCTGTTGGGTTTGTTTAAATAAATAAATAAATAAATAAATAAAATTGTCATTTTTGAGATACGAGGTTGCGTTAGAAAACCATCGGTATGCACTAATTAATTTTTTAAGCACATATTTGAGATGCTGGAGGCTAAAACCAAAAATACCCGAAGTGCAAAGACTCGCTAATCCAACTATAACATCACTTTTTTTTTTGTTTTCAGAAAGCTAACAGCTCACGTTGTATTCTTTTACTGATTATTATAATTTTCATACGTGTTAATTATCTAAAGAAGTATTAGATTGTTATTAGAAGATTAAAGATTAAATAAAGTGTATAATAAAAGTGTTTATTATTTAATAATTACTGTTAAACAAAATATAAAAACTAATAAATAAATATTGACCAAGTTTCTTCAGTTGAATGTTGCTGCAAATTTGCACTGAGATAGTATTTACTTAGAATAACCAGCAAGTTCGCTGAGATACTGCTGGATTAAACTTCCAATGGAGACAAATGTCGAGGACAAAACCGAAGAGGCGTTCAGATCATCCGGGTTGTTACAAGTATCGTGCGACGTCTGGTGTTGCATAGTCTCTTTCCACTTGCGCAGTCATTTTGTATTAATGCTTCCTTCGCTTGGTGGTTTATCCTTAACCTGATCCGCCCCTTAACCCTATTCCTCTCCTTTCTTGTGCTTCTGGGCCTTGGCCTCTTCCTCATCGCCACAAGTCAGAGATGCCAGCGTCTTCGTCGGGCGACGAGCGCGTACCAGTAGTAACCGCGGTGAGTGGTCAGCCACGATCAAACAGTCTCTAACCGAGATTTACGCTTGACCAGAATTAAGTCCTTCGGGATCAACGGCTTGCTGTATAAATCACTCCGCGTCTCTTGTCTTGCCTCACATGTGAGTGAGTGAGTGAGTGAGTGAGTGTGTATGGGTGTGTTAAAGTAAGCTTGTTTCTTGGATCAAGTAATTTTCCAATTTACTGTGGATTACTTTTTCTTTCTTACTTTAATAGTTCTACTTAATCAAAGTTTTTTATTTTAGTTTTTTTTTTTTTTATTTGAAACTCGTCCAAAAAAAATAACAAGTAAATAAATAAAGTAAAAAATAGGATTTATACGGATGAGATGATGTGAAATCATATTATTCCGCATGATATGAAATAAAATTGGCTATGGCTGTATAGCTTTGAAAAAATGAGGACAAAGATAATTAGCCTCTGTTCTTGGCTAATTGTCCGTTGCTTTGACAATTAAATTTTATTTTTTTACAATTATTATTACTTTTTATTTAAAATTTTATTAAATGAATTCTTAAAATATAAAACGAAATTATAAGCGGGCTTTTTTTGCTTGCCTGACATTGATTTAAGGAAGTTCGAGCGTAACTAATGAGTCAAAATAATGTAAAAATTTTTTTTTAATTTTAGTCTTCCCGATATTTGTAAAAATTCTTTATTTTAATTTAAAATAATTTAAACAATTTAATAATTGATGATTTTTACTTATTTAATAAAGTAAAGTAATAAAATGACTTTGGTATTTATTACTTGCCGGAATAAATAGATTTGGCAATAGCGAACTTTTCTTTTTTCTCAGCTGTTGACGCGATGTTGTCAAATCTTTATTCGAATAAATAGCTGACGATAAACGAGTTACAAACATAAAATTTGACTTTAAATATTTCAAAAATTATATCGGTAATGTATTATTATTAAATTGTTTTTATATTTTGCAATAATCCGAATTTCTTGTGTATAGTTTTTTATCCGTTAAAGTTGGGAGGTTAATATTGAAAAAAATAATTCAAGTCTCGACAAAAATTTGTCCGCCACAAGAGCCCGTGTATAAGGAGATAAAATATGTGATTTTTAAAATTTAATATCTAAGTAACTAAACGGTGAATCTTTTTTAAATTTTGGGATTAGATAAATTACGTACACTGTAAAAAAAACCGGTGTGAGTCCATGCGGTGTACGGTGTTAAATTCAACACCGAAATCGGTGTAGCAGTAACACCGGTCACGGTGTAAATATTTTTTTTCGGTGTTATAAATTTTCCGGTTTTGATAATATTTTAACTAACACAGTTTTTATAATTAAACTTTTTATGTTTAATAATTGAAAATAAATAATCAAAAAAAGTTAATATTTAATTTAGAAAGCTTAAAATAATAAAATATAAAGTAGATAAAAGTTTTTGATTAAAATAAATACACTGTAAAAAATTTCGATTTAAAAATGGACCCAGAGCATTTTACACGGCCGTGTAGTGTGAAATAATGGTGTGAAATTCTCTCGGAGTAAATTTTCGATCGGTGTTACTTTAACACCATTATTAAAGGACAATTTTACGACATCATATAGATAATCGGAAACTCTAAAATAGTGGATTTTAGTAATTATTTCATAACTTTTAAGTATTTTTTTTAAGATTTTCGGAATACTTCTAAGATAATTTTAGAATCAATGCAATTTATTTGAATCAATTTAGTTGAAATTTTGTCCTTAAATCTTATGTGGAACCTTTTTTGAATAATCTTAAAACATTTTTTTAACTATTTGAGAACAAATTTTGAATACATTTGAGACATTTTTTCGGATATTTTTGAGACAATTTTGGAACATTTTTTGGACAGTTTTAGAGTGTTTTTACAACAAATTTGAAACATTTTTAGAACAATTTTACGACAATTTTGAACGTCTTTTAAATGATTTTCATATAGATAATTTATTTTTGCACAGCTGTAGATTTGTCATATTTAAAACATCCATTATATTATGAGAAACATCATGGTTATGATAAAAATAATTATTATATTGTTCCTAAACATTTAATATTGTAAATACTATTTAACTTGTTGTATAACATTCATTAAATCGATTTCTGAGTAATTTTATAAATTGAAAATTCTTAAATAAATGTTTCTTGTCTCAATTTGATAAATATTGAATATTAATTGTGTTTTATGGATCATGTAATATTCATACTCCGATATGGTGTAAATTTATTCTACTGTTACACCGGTATTACACCGGTTTAACACCGGATTTTTAACACCGCAAAAGAGCACCGCAACACCGGTGTTAATACACAGGTGTTACATAGCGGTGTTAAAATGAGTCCATTTTAACACCGCTTTTTTTATAGTGTATATATTTATACGTATACTTAATTTCAAAGCTCAAAGTTAGAAATTATTTTTTACATTAGATTCGCTCGAACCACCTTAAGCCGAGTGTTTAATTCGATTTAAGTCATGAATTTTTTATTTAATTCGATTTATTACTTGAAAATTGAATAAAGTATCGAATGTCGAAAGATGACTAGACAGTTGGAAATGATGAGATAAAAGTAAGTAGAAGTAAAGGGAAAAAACAAAAATAAAAATCGAAGGGGGGGGGGGAAATAAATAAAAAATAAAATAAAAGTGATTGTCGTGTCGCATCACCCGGCACAACGACAGCGATGGGAAGATTTGAGTTCGCGAAAGACTCGGTAGAAACGGATCCGGTTACAAGGCGAGACGGAACAGGGAAAAGCAATCCGTGAGGTAAAATTGAATCTCGTCGGCGGGATTTAATGAAAGAGATCCGACTCTCGAAGCCATCGAGCATCAAGATCAAGGGGCGTCGTCGGAGATCAAGAGACCCACCCGAAGAGGAGAGGAATGGAGTACTAGCGCTGGTACTGGTACTGAGTATAAGCGTAAATAACGTCGGAACATCCTGGTGAGGGTTAAGACGCCGCCGGGTTAGCAAAAATTTAAGGATTCTTGGCTTTCTGGACCCTACTAATACTTATACCACTACTGAGGCTCCCTCTATCATACACTAAAAGTATCCGAGAATACCCCGGGGCTTTTATAAGTAATTGAAAAGCTCCAAGATATTTCGGACAATATTTACACTTGATCGATTACCTTTATAAACTTATTCTACAAACTAATAATTCATCTCAAGACTTACTAACTTAAATATTTACTCTTGTTATACTTGCTACTTGTTATTATCATGCTTTTTTTTTATTTATTCTCTTTTCATAAAATTTATTTGTCGGTGAACGTTTATTAAAATTTCAAATCCAATTGAAATTTTTTAAAATTAATTAAATAAATAAATAAAAAGAGAAATCTTTTTGAGGAAGAACCATCGGACATTAGGAGATAAGAGAGAATAGCACACGGAAAAAAGAAAACTCGAAAAATTACAGTATATAATGCAACGTAGCACCGATAAAAAAAATCAACTTGACTCAAGAGCCAAAATCTTGAACCAAGAATACCGTTTTGAAAAAAAAAATTTAACTCAAATAATGGATTTTTTCACAAGTTACAGTGTTTCCGGGTTTCACACATGACGGACAGGAAAATTTTTTGACCTATTTTGGTGTTTTTTTCCAATTCTATTGCAGTAAATCAATTTTTAAAAAGTATGAAATTAATCTCTATTAAATTATTTCGACAATAGTATGCAAAATATCTTGATTCCGTGAACTAACAAGACTATAATAATAAAAATAGCCGCCAAAATGAGGCGAAAAAAATTTTTCGATCGTAAAGCACTCTCTGATGCTTCGCATCATGAGTCGTGCAATTACTACATAAATTAAATATGTACTTTAAATAAACTATCATTGTACATATTTGCCATTCAGCCAATGCCGTGGCATCAAAATAATTTAAATAAATAAATATAACTTTTACCTTTAAGACAAATTTTGTTCCTTCTAAACACCAAAGTAGTATCGTTATACTTAGTACCAGGAGGCGCCGAAATATTGAGCCGTAACGCCATCGGTATTTCAGCGCTAAGTAAACCCGAGCATGGAATACGTATTCTAAAGACTTGAAGTGTTGTTGGAACTTGGCCTTTGGCTGAGACATTTACTTGCGGTCGTAGCAGTGCCACCGCCTCGGGATTACCACCTTGCACTCCCACAACATCGTAATCTAATTCCATAGAGTACGGGAGCTGTAATAAATTCATAAAAAATATCTCAGTTAGAATAAGTCATATAGCGACATGATTAATAGCTCAATTAAACACTATCTGAATTTATCACGGAAAAAAATATATAATTAATGTGGAAAAAAAAGTTTTTTAACCTCTTTCTTTATCCCCGTATCTTTTTGGCAGTACCACAACAATGCTCTTTATTTATTAGCTGATAAAAGTCCCTCCGTGATAAGAAAAAATAACACAATATGTGGAACGTACTTTTGTGTCCAGGATTTAATATTTATTTATCACTCCTACGCAAGTGCAAATGCTTAGTTACGTAACGTAATACCTAATCCAGAATTCTGCTGATTATTTATATATATATTTTTTTACAAGTCACGTTAAATAAAATCATACAGAAAAATAACGCACGCATGCAGCGAATTTTAGCATGACTTTGCAAGTGAAATAAAAATAATTTTATATTGACGAAATATAAACTCATTGGTTAACTTTTGAGTTTATGGCGGCTACAATCCTTCGTTACGACTCCCAACATCGTTGCTTATGTATAAATATATAAATATATAACTGTCGGTACATTTGAATGGATAAAGGAGAAAATTCATGAGGTTGCGTTGACATTACAGACTGAATTTAAGTAATAAACAACGGAGACGAATGAGTGAATAGAGAAGAGAAAAGGAGAGAGTTAGCGACGAGTATGAGCTCATGACACGCCACAAGTTTTACGAGGTGACATAAATAATAGGGTTAGGCTGTGCGCTGATACATTGTCAATTCTGCATTCAAATACTCCATGCAGTCTCCCCTTGTGTGACGTTGCTTTTTTTTTTTTAGTATTTCGTGACGTGTTTACACGTCGAATTTAAACAATGCTGAAATTGTTAGTGATGTTTGATAATGCTGAATTAAATGTTTGCGAGACTCGGCGGTGATGTAATTATTTTCTTCAATTATGCTTTGATATTGATCAACTCTGATTGTGTTTTAATGCAATACTAAAACATAATACGGTAGAATATTTTATTTTAATGCGGATTGTTCTATTTATATGACAAACGGGATATAACTACTTTTGAGTAATTTATTTGTTTAGATTATTTAATGCTGGCTATTATGCTAATTACAGTTTAGGCGTTCTATGCTAATGGTGTCATTAAAATCAATTTAGATTAATTTTTCAGTGTTTGTAATTGAGGATTCAAATCAGTAGAGATATAAATCTTTTAAATTATAAAATAAAATTAATTAGACGATTAAAAATAGACAAGCAACGTTGCAGTCACTATGTGACTGCCGTAATTTGTGAATTATAAATAAATAAAATTTTGCTTTATTAAATTAATGACTTTTGTTAAATTATACTGTACTTTTTTAACTATTGATGTTTTGAAAGATATAAGCTCATTCCGATGTTACACTCATCAAGAGCTTTCATTTGAGTACCCACATACATTTTGATATATTTT
The DNA here is from genome assembly GCF_020080835.1 of Cotesia glomerata. NCBI lineage: Eukaryota > Metazoa > Arthropoda > Insecta > Hymenoptera > Braconidae > Cotesia > Cotesia glomerata. The sequence continues at coordinate 8,418,721 of NC_058158.1, forward strand.
TCATATATACATATATATAATACATATAAATATATAAAAAATTGATGTGGGTACTCAAATGAAAGGTCTTGATGAGTGTAACATCGAGATGAGCTTATATCTTTAAAAATCTCGATAGTTCACAAGATACAAGGTCATTTCTTAATTATGTTAAATTGCACTGTACTTTCTTAAATATTGACGTTTTTAAAGATATAAGCTCATCTCGGTGTTACACTCATCAAGAGCTTTCATTTGAGTACCCACATGCATTTTGATATATTTTTCATATCTATACATATATATATATATATGAAAAATTGATATGGGTACTCAAATGAAAGGTCTTGATGAGTGTAACATCGAGATGAGCTTATATCTTTAAAAATGTCGATAGTTCACAAGATACAAGGTCATTTCTTAATTATGTTAAATTGCACTGTACTTTTTTAAATATTGACGTTTTTAAAATTATAAACTCATCCCGATGTTATACTCATCAAGAGCTTTCATTTGAGTACCCACATACATTTTGATATATTTTTCATATATACATATACATAATGTAAATAAATATATGAAAAATTGATGTGGGTACTCAAATGAAAGGTCTTGATGAGTCTAACATCGGGATGAGCTGATATCTTTAAAAATGTCAATAGTTCATGAGATATAAGGCCATTTCTTAAAATTGTTCTGTACTTTCTTAACTATTGAGGTTTTTAAAGATATAAGCTCATTCCGATGTTACACTCATCATGAGCTTTCATTTGAGTACCCACGTGCATTTTGTTATATTTTTCATATTTACATATATATAATAAATATAAATATATGAAAAATTGATGTGGGTACTCAAATGAAAGGTCTTGATAAATGTAACATCGAGATGAGTTTATATCTTTAAAAATCTCAATAGTTCACGAGATACAAGGTAATTTCTTAATTATGTATCTAGAGATAGCGCATTTTGAAATTCAGCCTAAATACTGATAATAAATTGACTATTGGTGAGAATGATATGAAACCTTGAAAAGGGACAAATTCAAGTTAAGCCCTTTTCAATGACATTGAATTTCACTAAAAAAACCGATTTTATCATATGACTCTTTTGGAAACAAAATTTCGTTTATTCTTTTAATAATATAGATGATTTAAATTGTATAATTAACATAATTATAAATCATAATAGAGCGTCATTATCTTTGTACATTGATGGATGATACTATCTATCTGGATACACTTTAATCATTAAATTAATGAACCAGATATAATTGATAGTGATTATCGATCAACTGATATTCGTCATCAGCAAATATTGGCAGATAAAAAAAATAATAACTCGGGAGGAGTAATTTAGTAGGACGTAAATCGAACGGAATCAGTTTTGAATATCCAATTACGGTAGTAGTAAATGATGAATATATAATGGGGATAGCCATTGAAAATTCGATAACTCGTTGGCTTAAATATCGATCGATAGTGAGTTATGTGTCGACTGGTTGAATTATTATCAACCAGTATCGAGTCTGTTAGCTTAAATTCTCGGTTGAGTCTGTACATACGCTTAGATATACATACAGACCAACAAGACCAGCTCACCGAAATGTATTACCCCAAGACGACACGTGAAGACGGAAAATTTATATTCCCCAAGAAAATAACTTACAGAGAAGCCTTCAGGTTCCCGTCTCAAGTCTCGTTTGCAAAAGAGACAAAGAGACAAACTACTTGTGCTAAAAATTCTTTTTATTCTCTGCTATTGAAAAAAAGTTTAAAAAAACAAACTAAAAAGTTCTCACAATATATTATACTTTTTGCAGTTTGTTTTAGTCCCTTTCGCCGGATACACTTGCTACAAATCAAATTATAAAGTCATTTAAAATGCTGCTGGGTAGTATCATCACGTAGAAAAATTGTTGAATCCTCGAATCGATTTATGGCAGGAAAAGATTGAAGGATTGCTTGTACGCGCTGCACTCCTCGGTGATTTTCTGCAGCTCCAAGCGTTTGCTTAATATCCACTCTCGAATTTCAGTAATAGCGTAAAAATGTTTGCTCGCTGAGCGTCCGTTATACCTCTATACCTCTTTTACTTCTGCTACGACTACTACTACTACTACTACTTGTACTTTTACTTAGACTACTTCCTGTGTAGTAGTAGGACTACTCATACTACTTTTGTGGAGCCAGCCATTTCCGGCGCCCGATGAACAAGCTTTCAACCTCCACTTGCACTTCAATCCCCCCGTCCTGGTATTCGTTCACCTCTAAAATTACCCCAACTGCCCCTTCCCCTTCTACACTGGGTTTGCTCTCATCCTTTTATATCCATAACAACCCCTCGAGCTCCTCTGTGTACTCAACAAACTTTTGTATACTGCACCCAAATATTATCATCATTATTATTATTAATACTATTACCAACTTTGCTAACGTTGTTAAAAAATCTCCATTGATGTAACAGCGATTTAGTTGTTCAGTATTTTAAAATAATCATTCTTAACAGACACTGATAGAAGGGTTTGTTTATATTTAATAAGCTTTATTAACTGTTAATAAATTATTTTTTAACATCATAGGATTTAATGAATATTTATTAACAGTTAATAAGTAATTTATTAACTGTTAACGAATATTTATTAATGGTTAATGAATATTTGTTAACTGTTAACAAATATTTATTTAAAATAAAAGGCAAAAATAGCAATTTTCTTTTGACACTTTTTATAACCCTATAGCTGGAATACATGATAATAATTAAATTCACTAAATAAATTAACGTTTTTAATATTTAAAAATGTAAAAGATAATTTTGAGCTGTGATAGAATTTGATATTTTACAATAAACGACAGTGTAAAAAAAAATCGTCTTAAAATTGTCGTTCGTTTAAGATCTTAAACGTGACACAAACTGACTATTTTAAGACGCCAAAAAAAAAAATTCCGAGAGCAGATTTTTGAAAATTTTGTTCTTGAATTTGTTGTGAAAATTAATTTTTAGGAATATTTCAGACGATTTTACGACTTTCTAACCGCAATATTTTTGAGTAAGATGTTTTTAAATTGAATTTAAAATTGTTAAAAAATTATTATCTGACAATTTTAAGACTTTTTTAAGACGTTCCGTTTTAATGTTCCGGGGCTCTGTCGCTGTTAGCCCATCTTAAAATAGTCTAAATTTTAAAAAAAAAATTTTTTTAAACTAATTTAAGATAATTTTAAGACAATTTAAAGACGCTCCATAATGATTTTCTGGAGCTGTCACGGTGGAATCATCTTAAAATAGCCTAAAAATTTTTTAATAATTATTTTGACTTTTTTAAGACTATTTTAAGATCTTTTCAAGACGATTTTAAGATTTTTTTAAGACTATTTTAAGATTTAAGTCTTAAAATAATTTTTAAATAGTCTTAAAAAAATTTTTAGGCTATTTTCAGATGACATCACAGTGACAGATCCGGAAAATTATTATGGAGCGTCTTTAAATTGTCTTAAAATTATCTTAAATTAGTTCTAAAAAAATCTTAAAAAAAAATTTAGACTATTTTAAGATGAGCTAACAGCGACAGAGCCCCGGAACATTAAAACGGAACGTCTGAAAAAAGTCTTAAAATAGTCAGATAATAATTTTTTAACAATTTTAAATTCAATTTAAAAACATCTTACTCAAAAATATTGCGGTTAGAAAGTCGTAAAATCGTCTGAAATATTCCTAAAAATTAATTTTCACAACAAATTCAAGAACAAAATTTTCAAAAATCTGCTCTCGGAATTTTTTTTTTTGGCGTCTTAAAAGAGTCTTAAAATAGTCAGTTTGTGTCACGTTTAAGATCTTAAACGAACGACAATTTTAAGACGATTTTTTTTTACACGGGCGTTATTATTATGTAATATAATTAATCCAAATAATTTATTATGATGATTTTTGTTTATAAGCAATCTTCATATCATATGACATTACATGCCAAACAAATTCACTCAACAAAATATTTATTAATTGTTAATAAATATTTGTTAACTATTAATAAATATTTATTAACTATTAATAAATGTACTTTCCTCCCAAATAAATATTTATTGAATGTTAAAAAATATTTATTAAAATTTAATAGATTAAATTATTGTCTTCAAATAAATTAAATTATTTATAGTTAATAAATCCTTCTATCAGTAGATAAATTTAACTCTGATTTAAAATTAAACAGTAAATCTTTCTGATTAAAAAAAAAACTGCAGTTTTAAAGTAAAAAAAATTAATCAAATATTGAATTCAATTAAAAGAATCCCAGAAATTCTTCAACCTTTTTAATTGCGATAAAACTAGATTTTCTTTTTTATTTTTTTTTTTAATAAATGTCACTGACAAACTTTGATATTATTCACGGTAGGAGAGCTTTTAATACGATTTCAGAAAGTAATTTCTGGCAGAATGAGATCAGAGCGTGGGGGGCGTGAGTGAGAGCGAGCAGTTTAGTTGTAGTCGGTAGTAAAAAGACCAGAATCATTTTATCCCATTTCGGACAGCGGTTTGTCCGTGGTCGAGTCAAAAAATAAAAAACATACCAAAAGAAATGATAAAAAGCGTAAAAAATCAGGTTGACAAGGGGAGCAAAGGTTTTACCGTTTTAACTTTTATTTTTTTATTTTCATTCTTTGGCCGCGTGCAATAACGACATGCCATTGGTTTCTCCCTTATTCCCATTCTTTGTAAAAATGAAATGAAAGTTGCGAATTCACGCTTTGATTTCATTCCCGCTCTCGGGCTTCTGGCTCTCCTCTTTGTCCCTTACTTCGCGAACCAACTCTAAAACTCCGGCTTCTTCTTCTCTTCTCAACGAGCTTTTACCTACAACTGTTACGGAATGATGACGAAATTCCTCCCTTAGCTGTTGGAAATTTAATCGAGGTGTCTTTGACATAAACGATTCGGAACTAAATTCGACATGCCTGGAATGTGACATTCAATACTTATTTTTGCTACTTTACTTCAGTGTCTGATACTTATTTTCCCTCATCAGATACTCTGTCGTAAAATACAGTCAAAAAATCAAGGCAGCTCTTTTTTTTTTTTATTTACAGCCGACTCACTCAATTATTTATCTCGAGCATACACTGATAGAAGGATTTATTAACTATTAATAATTTAATTTATTTGAAAACAATTATTCAATTTATTAAATTTTAATAAATATTTTTTAGTATTCAATAAATATTCATTTGGGAGAAAAGTACATTTATTAATAGTTAATAAGTATTTATTAATAATTAACAAATATTTATTAACAGTTAATAAATATTTTATTGAGTGAATTTGTTTGGCTTGCAATGTCATATGATATGAAGATTGCTTATAAACAAAAATCGTCATAATAAATTATTTGGATTAATTATAATACATTATAATAACGTTTATTGTAAAATACCAAATTTTATCACAGCTCATAATTATCTTTGATATTTTTAAAAAGTTTGGAAAATCCAAATGAGCATGCCTTAAGCGCTCATGTCATACATAAATTATTTAGATCATAAAAATTATTCGTTTTTAATTTGAATTTTCCCGCGAGTAGTATTATTCCCTCTGTAAGTCGAACTGAAGAAAAATTTTAACAGATGATAAAACAGATAGTAATTATACCATCATGTATGTATAGTTTCTGCTTGTTTATAGTTATTTCAATTCTGTTTATGAAAAATAATATATATGGCTGCCGAAATCGCAGAAAAAGTCACCAAACTGACAATCAAAAAAAATTAACTGTATTGAAACGGAATTATTTTGACACGCAATTTTCACAAGGGTTTTGATAAACTTCCTCAGGAATAAAACAAAAAAAAAATTAAATCGTAAAAGTGATTTTTGACAAAGTTGTGGTGTTATCAAGTCCAGTGCTCCCGTGAATACCACGCTTTTATTCATTTAATTCATCAGAAAAACGAGTTTTTTCTGATAAATCTTATTTAATCGATAAGAAAATTTTTTTTAATGTGTTCTGTAGTTACTATTATTGATTTCAATATGCTTTTTATCCATAATTTTTTTCGTTTTAATTATGAAAATCACGTTTTAATCGAAATCACGATTTTTAGTCGAGAGTAGAGCATACCTGCGCGCTTCGCGCTTAAGGCATGCAATATTAAATGAATTATTATCATGTATTCCAGCTATAGAGTTATAAAAAGTGTCAAAAGAAAATTGCTATTTTTGCTTTTTATTCTAAATAAATATTTATTAACAGTTAATAAATTTTACTTAATAAATTACTTATTAACTCTTAATAAATATTTGTTAACTGTTAACAAGTATTTATTAACATTTAATAAATCGTATTTAATAAACTTTATTAGCTGTTAATAAATGATTTTTTAACATCATAGGATTTAATAAATATTTATTAATAGTTAATAAAGTTTATTAAATACAAACAAATCCTTCTATCGGTGTATACATTATTTTTGGATTACAAATCCAAATTTCATTTTGTTGAGGAAATTTTTTATGAAAATTATTTTTATTCTGAGTAATTTTTTTTTTTCTGAAATTATAATTATAAATATTATTATTATTATTATTATTATTGTAGTAATAATTTTTATTATAATTATAATTATAATTATTATTTTTATAATTATAAATAACAGAAAATTTTCAAGTCTCGAGAGGCTCGTGAGTGTTCATGAATATTTGAATTATTTTTTATTCATCTAATATTGTCAGTCTACATCGACGTATCTTGACATCCTAATACACTATGCTGAAGCAACAAACTTGTGCATTATACACTCTTATACGCCATACGTCGCGTGACACATTACATACTGCCTACGAAAAATTAAGGGAACTAAATTCTCCGGGGTCTTCGTGTGTTTCGGCATCTCTTCGTGGATTGTTCAGGGACACGCGAGAACTCACAACGGTGTATAGCTACTACACTTGAGACCCTGTAATATTTCAATAAAATATTTATTTCTCAATGGTCATGTACACCCGTGCTATTTCATTTTTTTTTTCACTTGAGAATAATAAAATCAAACGCTGGAAGTAACAGATCAAACAAATTTTATTCTCTAATAAATTTTCGATTTATCTCAAGTGTCATTGACATGAAAGTAGATTTCTCGAGCGGTGATTTTGAATTTACTACTAACTTCATTCAAGAAAATAAATATGTTTGTTTGAAATAGTAAATAACATTGAAATACTTTTGTTTCTCATAAAATTATTTTATAAACTACGGATAAATTGAAGTTGAAAAATGTTCCGATGAAAATTCTATTTTTCAAGTATTCAAATTTGTCAATAAATTAATCGGATTTTAAAGAAACTGGTAAATAAATTGAACAAATTGTCGTTTGAATTTGAGTTTACTACAATCGGGGTCTGCTGAAGATGGAAGAGAATAAATCAAGGAATACAATAAACCATTCAAGCGGATGTTTTGGTATCGATCAGACAAACAATCCATAGACAAGAAGGGATAAATCGTAGAAAATATATATAATATAGTTTGGCAAATAATAATAAAGTTAGCATAAATTATGCGCGCGGTGTCTCTCCCTCGTCGGCCCGTCATTTGCATACACGAAAATTTCCAGGGATTATTTAGAGTAACCCTACGGGCAAATCAACTGCGACCGCAGTCATCGGATGACGTGGATTAATTATTATACTTTATACGAGCGCGTTTACGTGGTTTAAACGAAACCGCGCTTTTCGGTTTACATACAATGTCATTGTCATTGTCACTGTTATTCTCATTGATTCTCAACAGTCATAAATTATTATTTATATCATCAGTTTATTTTTTAAAAAATAATTTTATATTATTAATTAATAAATTAAATATACACATAATTAAAGCTTTCAAATTTTTCACAAATGATTTTTTATTTTATTTATAAGTTATATAATTAGCCGCAAAATAATTGTAAATTTAAATCATAAAAAATTTGTAATTTATTTTACTCCAAATAAAATGAAATTTTTAACTTTTGAATAGTTATTTATTAATAACTATAGAAAAGTAAATAGCTGAAATTTTGAACTAAGGGATGAGTCAAGAAGATTCTATTTACACTAACTTTGGACCATCTGTAAAATATAAATTTACACAACCTCAATTTCTATTTTAATTATAAAAGTTTGATTACAATTATTAAGATATTCTGTTTGACGTGCAGATATTTCGTCTTTGCAAAAAATCATTTTTAACTCATGGAAAAAAGAAAACTTGAAAAATTACATTATAAATAGTAATAAGTGTCCCGTCATATTCAAAACTAGAAAAATTACAGTACGAATAAACATTTTTCTGAATTCAAATTTTGAATGTTAATTTTCAGAGCTTTCAATGTAATATTTACATTTTACAATGTAATTCTTACAAAATCTGCATTGATAAAAGGATTTATTTGTATTAAAAAATATTTGTTAATAGTTAACAAATCATTTATCAGGGACCACTTTTTAGTATTAAACAAATTTAATAAATCTGATATTCATTTATTAAATATTAATAAGTATTTTTAAAAATTAAAAAATATTTGTAAAGAACTCAAAAGTGGTCTCTAATAAATGATTGGTTAAATATTAACAAATATTTTTAACTATAATCAAATCCTTTAATCAGTGTGTAATAATTATAATCTGAAACTGTAATTTTTCCACTTTTCATCATGGAGCGCTACGTTACATTATATAATGTAATTTTTCTTTTTTACGTGCATTAAAAGAATACATTTTACTTTAAATATTAAAATTTCGATATCAATATTTAGATATTAATTTTAATAATGTTTAAATTAAAATTTCAAAAGTTATTTAAATAAAAAACAACAATTCATAAAACTAATTACATCCTACGGCTCAAAATTGATGATAAAATAATTATTTATTGACCTTTTTGATTGTATCAATACACAGAAAAAAAATGTTCTTGAATCAAGTTTATAATTTTGAAGAACTTTATCTTCTTGATTTGAATAAAAAAATTCTTAAACTAAGAAATTTTTAATTGGTTTAAGTAAATTTTACTTGATTCAAAAATTTTTCGTCTTTATTCAAGACAATTACCCTCTTCGAAATTATTTTCTTGGTTTAAGAATTTTCCTGTTGAATCAAGTTAATCTTTTTTTCAGTGTACACGGAAAGAACAATAACCCACTGTACATCCTCGTATAGTATACTCCGTGGTATTTGTAGTGAAAAAAAAATTTAAGACTATAGTCAATATCCTTCAAAGTATACTAAATTATTTTTTGACTGTACTCAGTGAAGTCTCCGATTTAATCGATTATTTTTTATGGTTATATCGCGTAAAACTTCACGGGATATAATCTGAAAAATTATTTCGTGTAAATTAAATTATACTCGGTTGAAATTTGGATTATACCCACGGTGACTTCGCCATTTTTTTTTCTAGGGCCTGTGCGTAAAGTGCTGTTTATAATTTGTGAGTTATAGTCAATCAGCTTATTGGACATTAATTAAAATATAATCAGTGAATTATATGAGTGTGTGACTATTTATATATTTTGATATGTAAAAATATTTTTTTCTTAGCCTAACATTTTTAAGTTCGAAGAGTCTAAGAAAAGAAAAAAAAATTTTTTAACCCCAAATTATCGGAAAAATTGTGCTTTAATGCTCCTTAAATGTTTTTGATATATGTAATAATTATTTAAAACAATATTTAACTAACCTAATATTTAAAATACATAATAGATATAATAATGCTAAGTGCGCAGGCGCTAGAAAAAAAATTGGCGGAGTCACCGTGGGCATAATCTAAATTTCAACAGAGTATAATTTAATTTACACGAAATAATTTTTCAGATTATATCCCGTGAAGTTTTACGCGATATAACCAGAAAAATTAATCGATTAAATCGGAGACTTCACTGAGTACAGTCCAAAAATAATTTAGTATACTTTGAAGGATATTGACTATAGTCTTAAATTTTTTTTACTACAAATACCACGGAGTATGCTATACGAGGATGTACAGTGGGTTATTGTTCTTTCCGTGTAGATAAATTTACTAACAACTCTCGATTTGACGTCATTTATTTTCTTAGGTTATAATTTCGATGGAAAAATCTTATATTAAAATTGTTTTTACAAAGATATTTATAAAACTCAGACATTGTGTGTTTTTTCCGAGCTACAACAAAAAAAAATAAATTTTTAATGAAAAAATAGATTGATAAACCTCGCGAGTTAAATTCCAAAATGAAAATTTAATAGAAACTGATATAGGGCTGACGCGCTTCAGCGAGTACTTTTAACGGTTTAATTATTAGCCCGACTGTACTCGAGAGACAAGAGGTTGTTTGCACCCTCGGCGCTAACGCAATACACCCCCAGCTCCGAATTTCGCTCCACTCGTCACTGGGAGACAGAGTTGGTCCGGATAGGAGTGAGACCGCGTGCGAGTAGAGTGAATCGAGTAATTTCCACAGTAACACTCGGTCTCTCATCACTATCAGTCTTTATTGCTTGCGTGTGTTAACGAGTGTCGTAATACAACTCTCAACGTCTATATCTGTGTCTACGTCTACGTCTACGTTTATTCTAGTCCTTAGAGTTGGTCTAGAGTACTGCGTCTCACAACATCCCTTGCATTAAACTTCCCAACTCAGGTTCTATTCTGTATAACTGAACTAAACCCTGATCCTAGATTCTCTCTCGTCTGGGTGTAAGCAAATTCAGGTCCTTTGTAGCGGCGAACGCACGCAATATAATACTCTAGACCGTTAATACGCGACAATCGAACGAACAGCCACCAAAAGCGCCCCTCCTGGCAGCCTCGTGATAAGCAATAAGCTGTCGACCAATCATTCTCCGTTCACCCGTTCTCTATTTCCGTCTCTATCACTCTTTATCGCACTCATGAGAATACTCCGGTTATACCTTTTGCGTTTCTCTACTCACGTTTATATTTATCCACACATCCTCCCACGCTTCGTGTGTGATAGTAATCCGTTTTAAATGTAAAGCACGTTCGATAAAATTGGGATCGGAAAATCATACTTGCTCACTGGAATTTTAATACGAATTTATTAATCGCGCTGTTTATTTCCTTATTTTCATTCCGTCAAAGATTTAAATTATACAAAAATTCAATTGCATCAAAGCTTTTTTTAGTCACTAATTATTTTGTAATTTATTATGAGCTCAACAAACAACAGAATAAAATATTTTTTTTTTATTAGCTCAATTTTGACATGTGATAGATAAATATTTTATTTTATTTTATGATATGCAGAAATTAATTCCCAATATTGATTCAATTTAATTATCTTTTTTTTTTATATTTATAAATAGCCGAGAGACAGTGAAAAATATTCACTCGTATTTATTCGAAATATTATAAAATGCTTTCGATTATTTATAAGAGGTAATTCAATTATGCGTACGTGTTTGTGGAAAAATAGAGTAATAATATTGCGACAATAGATCGATAGACGTGATTACGCAGCTTTACTCTGCTAAATTAAATCCCATTTGACTTAAAATGTAATTAAATTTTTTATTTAATTCACTAGCAAGTTTATTGACCGATTGAGAGAGGACACTTTTATTTTCTCATTTATTTAAACTTTTTCCTCAATTAATCTTGTTCCAGTGTTTTCAAAATTAACTGCCGCTGAATTTTTAAATAGTATTGCTTTTTTAATTGATCAATCTGTTCAAGTCAGCAATGGAAATTTAATTAAAATATAAATTATAAATTTAACATGAAAATAAATTTATTTTAAATAAAAACTGAGGTAATTTTCACAATAATAGTGATCTGTAATTTTCAACTTTATTTTTTTTTTACATGAATAAAATTTTTTCAGAAAAAATTTTATTATTAAATTTTTAGAATCCAATTTTTCGATAAATATTTTTTTAATTAATATTACATTTAATAAGAGAAAAATCTGTCTAGTAGTAATAGCAGAGCTACGGTCATCCAAATTAGACAGAATTTTCACCGTCAGATCGACGTCTATTGTCTCGGTGAAAAAAATCAATTAGCTCCTGTCGATAGAACAAGAAAAAATAGTTCTTTTTTGTTTGACTCTTTTTCAAGGTCTGGTGAACTTCTCGCACGATAGTCAATTCGTTGACCCTGCTCTCTTTAACAATTTTTTTTTTTCGTTTAACCACGATAATGGAAATGCTGCCACGAAAAATAAAAAAAAAAGAAACACAATATCCCAGTCATGTTATCCTTCGTCAATGCAGAATAAAAAATAAAAACTAAATAGAGGAGAAAAAATAGAATAGAGTGAAGTAGAAAAGAATGGAATTGAGTTAGCGTTGATAGAGCAATTCACTAGAGTCTATTTGTAAAAGTGTTTTGTATTTTATCGGATAAAACCAAAAGTAAATTAAGACCATAATTTTCGCAATCAATTTACTTAGCGACCTTTTATACGGGCTGTAGTTGTGGCTGTTGCTGTTATTGTTATTGTTATTGTGTGAAAGCTAACCGAGTGCACTTGGCTGTGGTCTATGTTAGTTAATTGCCGACAAGGGACGCATTAACAGAATGTCATGGGTTGATTAAAGAGGGAAATAAGTGTTGAGAATCTAAGGGTAGAATTCTGTGTCTACTCGGTCTGTTATTTACTCGTAATGTGAAAACATTACGGGGATATACATGAAAGATGTATCCTCCATTTGTGAAGAATAAATAAAAGACTGGCGCTAAAAAAAGTCTCCTGTTGTGTAAAAGTTATTTCAGACTTACAACTTTCACCAAGCTCAACTTAACTATATATATTGCCAGACATAATCTTTTAATCCGTGTTTCTGCCTCCCGCTGCCAACCAACCCATAGGGATTATGAGTAACACGTACAGGCAATTAATCCACTGGATTCATCCGACTTAATTGAAATCAATTGGTGTTTACACCTAACCATAATAATTGCTATTTTTTAGTGTTTTATTCATTTTCAATCTTGATAAATAATTTAATTATTTTTTTTTATACAGAAAATTAATTAATATTTGTCAAAAAATAATTTACTTTTGAAGCAAAAATTATTGTAACTTCTTCAATTTTTAATAAATTTTACAACTGATCCAATTAAAAAATTAATTGAAATAAAAACAGTTTGTATAAAAATGCACCAATTCAAGAAATCTGAATAGAGCAAAAAATAGAGACAAGCTTTTAGCTCATATTTGAACCATTTACATAATTGATAAAGACCAATTAGTCTCGATCGTTAATTACATTAGACTATTCAGGTTTATTGGATGAGGATTTAATGATAATGACATACAAAATGGATCAAGATCGCTTCAGTTTTGCTCTTGGTTTAACTTCTCTTCTGACTTTTTTCCAGCCAAACTTTTCACTATTAATCAAACATTTTTTTTTTTAGTTTGAATCCCAGATGATGAAGTTGACATTCAAGATACGGTGAAAATTTTCTTCTCAGTCTTTTTCATAAAATAAAATTCATATAAATCTTGACTAAGACAGCAAAATGATACGCTTCTTAAAATTTTCTACTTTTTATAAAGAAAATATTGCATGCCTTAAGCGTGAGCGTAGGTATGCTCTACTCTCGCCTAAAAATCAAGATCCCGTGTTTCGTCACAATAATTTGTATCTGACAGACATGATATGCATGTAAATGCTACAAAAAGTACACTGTCAGATAAAAAAATAATCACTGATCATTTAAAAAATTTTTTTAACTATTTTTACATAATTACATAAAAAGCGATTTTTAAGCGCCCGTAGTGTATATTTTTACAAATCACTGTCGGGGTAAACACTATAACTTTAATAAAAATCCATTTTTACATTCTTTTTTTTTTCGAATTGATTCATCATTAATTTACGAACACGTGGAATACAAACTGTAGCTTGAAACCGTTTCGTTTAATTATAATAAATTTTTTTTGGTTGGTCTCGAGAGAAATTTTGTTGTCTTTTAGCAACCATATGTTATTTTTTTTTCTAAATACAGCTTGAAGGCAGCTTAAACTATATCCATACTATATCATAATACTGAATGTCGGTAATGTAGTCTCGATTTACGTGGAAAAATCCAAATGAACTTGAGTTGAATTATACTATAACTTTTAATCAATTTTTTTTTCTGTGATGAATATTTTATTTACTTTGAAAAATTTATAAATAACACAAGCGCTTAAGGCATGCATATTTAGATTTTCCAAACTTTTTTCTAATGCTTATATTTGAGAAATCTTTGACTATTAAGTAAATTAAAAATTAATAAAAAAAGACCATAAAAACTTTATAACTCCTTGAAAACATTAAAACCCGGTATAATTAATTAACTAAAGAGCTAATTAAACATAGAGAGTAATCAAATTTGCCTAATAAAAAAAGTAAGCAAAGACAGTAAAACCGCTGACGAAACATCACGCGATTTAAGCGGGAACAATTCCCAACACAAATACACCGAAATTTACTTTAAACTCATGCACACAAAACACATCTCTAAACAAACACTGGAGTCTTATCAAAATCCCGCACCACGAGTGTAATTACTAACACGTCTCTCCGGCTGGCACACTTCTCGTTATATTCCATCCGCATCTCACTTCCGGAAACTCTGCGTTATATCTAGCTCAAAGCCATTGACAGACACTCACACACTCCTGCTCATAACATAAAACATAGAAAGGAAGCCAGTCAGCTAGTCAGCCAGCCAGGAGCATCGTTTCAGTAATTGTAGTTTAGTAGTAGTGTCATTTTACATATAGCTCACTCGCAATTTATCAAACGCAGTTTAGAAACGTTTATACCCACACTTGCACACATCTAATACGATCTGCAGTGCATCTGAAGCCCCTAACAAGTATAAAGTAACTTTTAATGTATGTGTACTCCATACAATATACATAAATATATGTATATTGCTCCGCGATGAGTTCAATCCAACCTCTCACTTGTTATGCGGAGCTTTAGGCGAGAGTGAGAGGGGTAAGTACACAAAACAAGTCGTATACATGGAAGAGAATAGAGAGATAGACATAGAGGATAAGGATCATCATGCAGATGTAGCTTGTATCTAGCGTGTGTGATAGAAAGAGGAAAGGGAAGGAGGCACAAAAGCAAATTGAATGGAAGGAGGCACGTAGGGCAATTTTCGTGTAATTCGATGGGGTGTGATCGTCATAGCAACTCCCTGTCCATCCTCCCCAGAGGATAGAGCAGCATCAGACTGTTAAAACAAGCTCTAAACTCAGAGCCGGGCCAATCATTTCATCTCACTTTGTTTCTATTCTCAATAATGCCTTTTGTCCTTTTGAACTGGTGGTACTCCTCATTCTCGTCCTCATTATCTGCATCCACGAGGAAAGATATTCATACTCATACTGGAGAGAAGTTCGTTGTTAAGAGGAATAATATAAACTCATGACGCTTATCACGTGCGAGAGAACAACGCGTGTGAAAGCCCTCTGGCGGGATAAACTTGTAATGAGTAGCGGAGCAAAGGTGGAGTTGGTTCGGGAACTAAATAACCTGGATTTCAATTTCAGCACACGACACTCTACTCTACTCTACTCTACTCTGTTATATCCAATCGTTTTCGGGTGTAATTACGAGCTTGTTAGAGAAAAGTTTCGCCGGCAGCTTTGTTTCCTTCGTATGCCGTAGGGTAAAGAGCAAAGAGTATAGAGTACTGAGGCTCTCCTCAGTACTGAAGACTGAGTAAGTGAGGACTGAGAGGAGGATGTGGTTTCACGTCTGGTCCCTTGTCGAGATCTCCAGGTCCGGCAGATTTGACCCTTGTCGCTTCGCATGGATCCTTGCGTAAACACGGGGGGATGCAAAGTGACGTTGGATTGTTGCCGCCTTGCGTTGTGTTAGCTGTCACATTTGATAAACTCACTCGTCGAATCTAGTATGTTGTTGCTAGTGTAATAACAGTCGAGGTCATAGCAACAGAGAGAAGGGAGTTTGAATTTGAGTAAGTCGGGATATTGTGATATTTACTGCTTTTAAAGTTTGCTTTAGTTAGTAATTGCTTTTTGTGATGAAGTTTTCTGGTGTTATTTTGTTACTCGTTTTTATTTATGTTCTAGATGGTAATAATAATAATTGTTGTTTATCTAAATATTTTTATGTAAATTGGAAATGTTTATTGCAGATTATTTCTCTTGAATATGTATCGCGATTTATATAAAAATATGTTTTGAAATAATACTGTATGCTATGACAATCCATTAGCAATAAATCTGGTAAAGCTACGCAGAATGGAACAGTGTCGTAAGTAAACATTTTTTTTAATACAAAAAATGTTTCAATCTCAAAAATAATGTACCTGAGAATTGTGGGACATTGTTTTATTTTTTCCGGATTTCCCTAGATTTTACGGCAATAAAAGTGGAGAATTCTGTTTGAGTAAAAAATTTAACATTTTGTGGAGACTGTCCAAAACGTAATCAAGAAATCTTGTTGTCTTTGCCAGTAAATCTACATCAGACTTATTTCTTTATAAAATTTTTCTTATTTTATTTTTTTTAGACATTACGTTATGTTTATTTAATCAAAGTAATTACTTTTGGATGTTATATTAAAAAGTACACAGAAAGAAAAATTTCTTGACTGGAGAAGAAAATTCTTGGCTCAAGAAAATTTTCAGGTGCCTGAAGGAAGACCGAAGTTGTGTTGGCCGAAGTAAAAACTTTTTGAGAAATTCTATTCTTGGTGGAAGTCATTTTTTCTTAATTCAAATTATCATAAATACTTGATACAAAAAGTTTTTATATTTGATCAAGATTTTTAGATACTTTAGGGAAGCAGCGCTACCTACTTCAGGTGAGAAAAAAATTTTCTCACCTCGAGAAAATTTTTCTCTTGACTATTTGATACCCATTTTATATTATTTTAGCGTGCAATTATACACATTGAATGAAAAAAAATTATGAAATATTATTTGATCTTTCCATTTGACATGTTAATCAATAAAAATATTAATGAAAATTTATTTCTATCTTTATATTTAATTTTTTGGAGTGAGAGAGAAATTTTCTCAAGACAAGAAAATTTACTTCTATCAAGAACTGAATTTTTTGGAGCTTCGAGGCTGAATTTTCTCAAAACAAGATTTTCTTGACTTAAATAAATTTTTTTGGATCAAGATATTTATTTCTTAAAGCAAGAGAATTAATTTTGTTGGAATAAGTGAAATTTCTTGTCAAAAAAAAACTTTTTTTTCGCTCAAGAAAATAATTATGAAGAAAAATATTTTCTTGGCTTTTTTTCTGTGTAACATCAAAATTTTGATTCTTCACTTGCTTTTATTGCAGATCGTTACTATAGGACGGAAGATTTATGAAACACTTTGTTGGAAAAGCTCGAAAATCTTGTTTACTTGTAAAATATAACGGCGGAGTCTTACATATAAAAGCAGGTACGTTTTGACGAATAACAGTAAAGCTTAGTGGAAAACGTGAGTGTGTTTAATGTCTCGAATTTCCAGTGGCAGTCTCGTCGGCGCGTTAACCCAAACGTTTATTTAAGAGCCCTGTAAATTCAAAACGCAGTTTAATTAAAGTAACTTGGATTGATCAATACAGGAGTCTAAATTACCATCTCTAATGCTCTTGACAGTTTCCTTTTCAGGTTATTTCTCTCGAAATCTCAATACTACAAATGGTCACGGTCGGAGCTTTTTTCTTTTTTTTCTCCATAGTTCTCGCTCTTGCTCGGCGAAATAAACTCAACAAAGGGTAAAATAAAATAAATAAAAGAACAAAAGAGAAGTGATAGAACGTAAAAATAATTATCGCGGTTTTCACTAGGGATTGGAATTGTAATTGGAAACTACAAAATCCGAGATTACTTTCACAAGCTCCAAATTAAACGGTACCTTTTTTTAAATATATAGCTTTCCGTATAATTTTCAGTGATACAAGACACCAAAAACTAAACTAAACCAAACCAGACTCACTATTTTTCTCGTCATTCTGTGTTCAATAATACGCGACGTCTCGTCGTCATGAATTTAATGTGCAGCAAGCCGAGTAAAAGATATAAATTAAACGGGAGTTACTGTACGTTATTTGGAAGCCAGTAGCTGCTTGCGCGGGGTTCGGATCCTGCTTAATTATAAAACCGATAAATTTATCCTACCGAGACGTAGGCCAGACATTCAAAATCCTTCACTTGATAAATGAGCTACTGATCCTGAGGAATATATACTTACATACATATTTATGCGGATCCCTATATATATATATATATATATATATATATATATATATATATATATATATATATATATATATATATATATATATATATATATACATATATTTATGTAAAAGCAAGCACTATGTTGTTCATCCAAGCTGCAACTAATTTAAAGCGTCTAAATTTTCGCAACCACTCGATTTCCTTCAAGTGCTTCTATCTGCGAACGCGGTTTACCCACTGCGCCGTTAATGTTGCCGTTCGTTGGAACAGGTGTGTAATTAGATACTACGCTGTCATGTGGATCGTCAACAGCTACTCTCAAAACTACTGGATGCAACCCAACTAACTATTTCAATAAAACACTAATTAATGTGCGATACTCGTAATAAAGTACTTAAATTACTTTCAAAAATTTATAAAAACAAAGAAAAAAATGAAATTCAAGGAGATCCAAGTACCCTCCTAGAGTAAAGAATGTCTATAAAAAATAATACTTTTGTTATGCATCTTAAAATTAATTTTTAAATTAATTAATAACATTTTTGGGAAATTTCCCAATAATTTACTCATTAAATAATTATTAACGTTTAATTGACTGATAAAAAATATAGCACTCTGAATTACCGGTATACACTTGACAACACAAAAAGAGTGTCCCTAACCTTCAAATTTATTTATGTTTACTGTCTAACTAAAATCTAAGATCTTCTAGCATTTAAAAACCCGCGATTACTTATGCGCCGGGTAACTGCGCAAGCGGTGTTGACAAGTTCTTTACAAAATACAAGACTTTAAAAACGGAAGTTCCTTGTAATTTATCATAAAAAATATAAAATATCTCTGTAATACGTTCGAAAAGCTACTTTTTTATTGTTTTAAACGGAAGCTTATTATTTTTCAATCAAATTCAATGAAAATAAAATTTTTTTAAAATCGTTAATTGCATTAAATTCTTAACCAAATACACGGCTGGTGGAATCTACATTTTACATGTACAAATCACAATTTTTAAACCTAATTATTTCATTAATTAAATATCCCGGAAACGCTGTTTTTTAATTTTTTTTATTAATTATTAGGCTACGTAGATTGAATTTACAAATTTTCAGGAAGTTTTAAAAATTTGACTACACTGATAGAAAGATTTATTTGTACCAAAAAATGTTTGTTAATAGTTAACAAATCATTTATTAGAGACCACTTTTTAGTATTAAAAAAATATTTCTTAGTATTTAAAATGATTTGTTTGTATTTAATAAATCTGAAATTCATTTATTAAATATTAATAAATCTTTTTAAATGCTAAGAAATATTTATTAAGGACTAAAAAGTGGTCTCTAATAAATGATTTGTTAAATATTAACAAATATTTTTAACTGTAAACTAATCCTTCTATGAGTGCACAGAAAAAAAAATTTACTTGAATCAAGTGAATAAATTTGAAGAACTTTCTTTTCTTGATTTAAATAGAAAAATTCTTAAACTAAGAAATTCTTCTTGGTTTAAATAAATTCAACTTGATTCAAGAAATTTTTATCTTTATTCAAGACAACGAAACTCTTCAAAATCATTTTCTTGGTTCAAGAATTTTTCTCTTGAATCAAATTAATTTTTTTTTCTGTGTGTACTTCGCGTGGATCTTCTTAAAACAATATATACTTTCATAAATTCATTCCTCGATTACGCTGGAGTGTGAACAGGAATAAGACTCAAAACAAGTGATATAACTCAACGTAAGAATAAAATACAGCGCCCTAAAAAAGTATAATAGCCTGGAAAGCCTTGACAAACGCACGCCGAAAGCTTTTATATAACAAAAATAGCTTCCTCTCTCTTTCCCCGATGTTACACTCACCGTGAGTTAGCAAACTATCAGCAAACCTATCGCGGGGACAAATTTCCTCATCTAACTTTGCGTCGCGAGATGAGATGATCGCTCAATGCCACCTACTACAGCGCAATCACCCGACGTTGAAAGCGTGACTACACCCACCAGCTTTACTTGAGACTACTACATACATTGCCACAGTTTTCCTCTACTCGTAAGACCAATCTTTCTCGCCACCTCCCTCTTCTTTCTGGCCACCGACCCGAAGTACTCTCCCGTGGAAAATTAATGGAGGAATGCACAACTTTTCTCAAATCCACTCACACTAATTTTTTCAGCATTTTTCCTCCTGTTCACAAATCTTTTACATTAACTCCTTTAAATTTATTTATTCCCTATTTTTATTCAACAACTTTTTTAAAATATTAATATTTATAGCTAAATTTATTTTTAAATAAATATATAAACAACAAATAACTTGTAAAAAAATATATTAAAATATTTTAAACATAAGCTTGTCTTATTTAAATTCTCGTTACGTTTTGTATAAGATAGAATAAAAAATCGTTTGGTACACGGGTGGCATTTCTTTCTTTCTGACTTTCTCAATTTTTTTATTCTTCTTTAGCTTCATCTTCTTCTCCTGGTACTTTGTGAAGTTGACATACGATGCACGACGTTATAAAAAAAAAAAAAAAAAAATCTTGCATGCGTACATGGCATAATGCTCCCTCTATTATAACAAAGTACACACGGACACCTTTTGATAGAAGGTGGAAAGCAGCCGCTTTCTTTGGCAGGCGACTAGAATGGAGAGATACGTTATACAGAGCGACACGTATCCGCTTTGCCAGTGGTATAGGTAGATGGGAGTGGAGGTCGAGTCTGTGGACACTTTTGTAGTGTAGTATAAGTTCAGCACAACCAGTACAGAGGGATGGGGGAGTCTTCGATTATTGTACCACACCGTACGGCTTTAGCTACCGAGCCTCTGAAAGAGGCCATGTGGTGTAAAACAGAAGGGTCACCTAACCATTCGGTTCCTAACCACCGATAGCAACTTTAAACAAGGAGCAACATTTTCAATTTCCCCGACTGATCCGCTCAGCTGTCTCGGGCTGCCAAAACTATTTTTTTTAGATCCTGTTCATTTTTTTTCTCGCCTTTATTTGTCCTGTCTATCGCGCTCGATGAAGTTTCTTTACACAGTCGGGTGTCAACAAAAATATAAAAAACTACCAACGAACTGACGTTGACGTGAAAAATTAAGCACAAATATTTTTTTTTAATACAAGGCAAGGCACTTTTGAGTTGTTAAATAGTTAGTTTAAAATTTTATTGATTTTACGGGATATTTTTTAATATATTGATTTAAACGTTTGATATATTTATGATTTTTATTTTTATTTTGAAAAAAAAACATTTACTACACTTATAGAAGGATTTATTTGTATTAAAAAATATTTTTTAAGTTAACAAATCATTTATTAGAGACCACTTTTTAGAATGAAACAAATATTTCTTGGTATTAAAAATGATTTATTTGTATTTAATAAATCTGATATTCATTTATTAAATATTAATAAATCTTTTTAAATACTAAGGGCCAGTTTTTCAATCCTAGATAAAATTTTATCTGAGATAAAAGTACTGCCATTATGATAAAAAAAAAATTAGGAAAACGGTTGACCCTGAAGGCCATCCCTGCAACTTCCCGCCAAAAGTTTTGAGCTCGTCTTCGAGCTCAAAAGTTTGATAGAAGTTTGATAAAAAACTATTTTTTTAATTTTCAAATCGCAATAACTTTTGAATGAATAAACCGATTTTCACGCGGTTGGTGGCATTCGACGCAGTTTTTTAAGCTTTATAAAAAATTTTTAAGTTTATATTGACAGAGTGGAAAATTTCGGAGTAATTCCGAAAAAAACACTTTATTTTAATTCAAATAATTGATAAATAATATTGAAATGTAAACATTCGACGTACTTATGTTTGTATTTTCGGATTATATTTTTATTTTTAATCGAATTGATGCGATAGTAATTGCCCCGGATAATTTATAAAATCAATCGGGCGCGAGTAAACAGACATTTGATAGGGAATTAACAAACATAAAGTAAAAAACAGGAGTGATATTTGAACGAGTTTAATTTAGGTATTAACAGTGGTATCGTAATCTCCAAAAAATAATAATCCGTGATATGGTATTTTAATACCCAGTTATTTGTCGTCTCACAGTGAGTATATAAATTTTACCGGATATTTCATGGGAATTACGCCGAGGTCTCGAGTTTCCAGTGATTATGCTGTATAATCCGTTAGGGTTCCCGGGGCCGGGGCCAGGGCCGGGGGTGTTGAACTGGCGATGGCGATGGCTATGGCGGACGACGGCCTCTAGACTGGCGCTCGCGGATACGTAGAATAGAGCAGAAGAGAGGATAGAAGGTAGAGAAATGGCATACCAGTAACAGAGTGTTTGTCACGGCCACGACGCGGTATGTTTCACGGTGTCGGGTGTACCGTGATATTCCCTGTTATCCGAAACACGAGGCTGTTATCCCACAGGACTTATCGCAGCTAGCCGTCGCGCTGATGCCATCACGAGTAAAGCTTGCTGGTCTGCGTGCATTACCGCTACCACGCTACTCTAACAGCTATATGTCGTGTACTTTGTCCCACACTGTATTAGTAGTTCGTCGACAGAGAACTGCGTACTTCTGCGAGCCGTTTACGCACTGCTGTGCTCTATGTAACAGTGTGTAACAGTGTACACACACCGAAATTTCGGTCGAGCGTGTGGCATGCAATGATGATGCTGGAGGTAGTTAATTAATCACTTTGCGTCGCCAGATCCGATCTCAGTAAATTCCTAATTAATTTGAAATTGCTATCATCAGTGCTGACAGTTATGATGATGCTGGTGTACTCTACCGACTGTTGGCTAGGCACCCGGGCCTCTGAGCTGTATTATTACGGGAGTCAGTGAAGATAATGATGAAGGATCGCTGCACACCGCACATATGCTCCTGTTTTTGGAGCTAAGTCTATTCCTGCGGCAATTTAACCACTTCGTGTGTCACAATCTATGTCACTATTTATTATTCATGGTATTAACTCATTTTTTTATCTTGCTATTTGCATGGAAAATATTAAATTATAGTAAATACTAAGAAATTAAGGGGGAACACCACTGTGACGATAAAAAAAAAGAGATGATTTTCGGGAATTTTTTTGACAGGGAAAATAAAGTAATTTGGGAATCGGGTTTTTTAGTAGATTTCATAGAAATCTAAATATTGCATTGGTCCTTATGATGGAACTTTTAAAAAATTTTGCATAAATGGACGTTATTTTAATTAA
This sequence comes from Cotesia glomerata, assembly GCF_020080835.1. Classification (NCBI taxonomy): domain Eukaryota; kingdom Metazoa; phylum Arthropoda; class Insecta; order Hymenoptera; family Braconidae; genus Cotesia; species Cotesia glomerata. Next base: position 8,442,075 of record NC_058158.1, read on the forward strand.
TAATTAATGATCTATGCGTCTGATTGAAAAATAGCTAAGGACTTTTCGTCTCAGAATTATTTTGTTTATCAGATGCTACAATGGCGTCCGTTACTTCTGGGACACCCTGATTATATATATATATATATATATATATATATATATATATATATATATATATATATATATATATATATATATACGATATAACCGGCCTTGTCTCTTCTCTAACTATCGCAATTCTGTACGGATCTTAATAAAACGTAAAATACTTATTCTTAAGACTATTTCCGAGGTTAAGTTCGAAGATGAGCGAAATCGGTCAATTAGTTTAAAAATCGGAGCAATTCAAAAATTTTCAAAAATTACAAAAATTTTTACTTTTACCGCATTTCCGTGCAATAACAATTAAACGAGATATTATATTCAATTTGTGTGAATTGCATCTGAAAGCTTATTTAATAAGCTTTAATTTGCACACTTATCTATTTTTCGAAATTAAATAGTTTAGGAATGACAGCAATTGAAAAATTATTGAAAATTACAAAAATTTTTACTTTTTCCGTATTTCAATGGGATAACAATTGAACGCGACGTACCATCAAATTTTTGTAAATTGCATCTGAAAGCTTATTAAATTAGCTTTAATTTGCATACCTCATTATCAGTCTAGTCTAAAAATTACCTACTTTCTCAGACAGATTTAATGAAATTTCACTTTTGCATTCGTTTCGATGTCATTGTTTTTTTTTTGTATACAATCCTGCTAGTTTTTTTTATATTTATTATGAAATCTACTTCCATTTCGGCTGCCGAATGGCCTTTTTTGTTTTATTTTATTAAGGGTACATTAAAGATTATTACCCTAAATTTTTGTTAAAAAATATTTAATTATTGCAAAGTTATTAACAATCTTGTAGAGCACTGGAGAAAATTTCACCCCTCCACGGTTAGTTCGATAACTCAAAAACAGATCATATGAAAATAAAAACCCTAGTTGCTTTTTAATCAGTAAAGATGTAGTTATCGTCACACGTACGGAATTCGAGAAATTTTTATTTTAAAGATTTTTTTAGCCGGATTAAAACAAAAAAAAACGATGAGAATAGTGAGAAACTTTTTAATCAGTCGCCATTTTTTTTAAAATTAAAATTTTCAAAATTCCGTACGTGCAACGATAACTATATCCTTACTGATTAGAAAGCAATTTGGGTTTTTATTTTCAGATGATCCGTTTTTGAGTTATCGAACCGACCATGGAAGGGGAAATTTTTTCTAGTGCTCTACGAGATTGTTAATAACTTTGTTATGATTCAATATTTTTTAATAAAAATTTAGGGTAATAATCTTTAATGTGGCCTTAATAAAATAAAAAAAATCCGATTCTCAAATTCCTTTATTTTCCCTGTCAAAAAAATTCAAGAAAATCACCCCATTTTTTCAATCGTCACAGTGGTGTTCCCCCTTAAGGGTAAATATTATTTTTAACTGCAGTGATAGAAGGATTTTTTTATAATTATTAAACTTTATTAACTGTTAATAAATGATTTATTAAATACGATTTATTAAATGTTAATAAATATTTGTTAACTATTAATAAATATTTATTTACTATTAATAAATGTACTTTCCTCCCAAATAAATATTTATTGAATATTAAAAAAAATTCATTAAAATTTAATAAATTAAATAATTGTCTTCAAGTAAATTAAATTATTAATAGTTAATAATTAATTAATTTTATAATAATTATTATTATTATTATAATTATTATTAATAATTAAAATAATAATTAATAACCTTCTATCACTGTATAACAAAAGCTATAAAATTTTAGAAAAAGATTGTGTAGGAATTTATTATTCAAACTTCAATTTTTTATCATATTTAACATAAAAAATTATTGTATGATAAAAAATATTAAATATTGCATGTAAAAAATATTAAAAAAGGTTACTAAATTTGTATAAGAATTTTAATGGAGACAATGTTCATAGTTTAGAAGGTAAAATATTACATTTTTACACTGAGCGATAAAAATGAAACTATAATTATTGACTTGATGCTTTTTACTGTTTAAAACAATAATTTTTAAAGAGAGTCGTTATTTACTGTAGCAACCGCTACAAATCACTTTTTTAAGTATCTAATTAAAAATGTTGCGTAAAATTTAATTTAATGCAACTACCGAGGTCTAATATACTATTTAAAACACTAAAAAGTAACCAGAATCTAATTAAATTTTACTTTTTTCAATCTAGTATTTATAAAATCCTTAATACGATCAATGTTTTTCATGGAGATTTAATTTAAAAATTTTTTCCGATGTTATCAAACTTATTTTACATCTAAAAGTCAGTAATGAGATAGAAACTTTAACTTGACTAATAGGTTTAAGATAAATATTTAAGTTCATTTTGTACTATTTAATTAGAAACTTTTTGTCTGAAATTTAGAGCTTGGATTAAAATTTTAAATACCAATTATATTATAATAATCTAATGAATAAAACGGATTTCATTGATAAAACTTTCTCATGTAAATTTAAAGGAATTTAATATGAAAATTTTATCTCAGTTTCGCAAAGCTTGTATCAGAATAACAGATAAGATTTCAAAATTTACGTTATCGAAATTTTTATGTGAAATAAAATAATAAGACTGTTGAATAAAACATGAGTGATTAATGATCATATGCTTATGATAATCCCAAAAAGTTTTTTTTATTCAAACTGTGCTAATAATCACCAAGTGGAATAAGACGAGCGCGTAAGTAACCAAGCAAAGTGTAAGTAAGTGCTGAGGGTCCCGCATATAGACAACTGTCAACTGTAAGACACTCCTATGACCTCTAAAGTGGGAGCGGAGTGAATAAGAAGAGCCCGGTAATATCTTTTTTATCGAGAGTACGCCCCATCGAGTCCCCATCACCGCTGGGGGCGACAGTATTACAAGTAATTGTCGCCGTAGGGTAAGTTAACTCTCACACCAAGCCACTACTCTCTCTCTTTCTCTTTCTGTCTCTCTCGACTAGTCCCTTACTTACCATTTGGCCCCCCGAGGCGTCGAAAACAGCCTCCCGCTCCAGATCTCGTCTCCGGTTCTCCTTTGGCTTTTCCTCATCTCTTTTTTGGTCCCCCTCCCTTCGGCCCCTTTAATTCTCACATGAAAAAGCCCAAGAGGAGGGCGCGAAAATTTACTCCACTGGAAAGTGGAAGGAACTTTCGTCTAACAAGTGGATGATTCACAAATCATCCCCAATTGCTGGTACTTCTCTTCTTTTGCCTTCCTCTGTGCTGCTCGTATCGCAGCTTAACTTAGTTCTTCGGTGTCGCGAATAAGAGAGAAAACTAAACTAGACGTTACGAACTTTATTCGCGCCCGTATTCATTTGGCTCTTTTATACACTGGAGATAGACGTATATATAAGCTTACACTCAAAGACTCTTACAGCTTGACTCGAAAACACACGTGTATAGATATACTGACAAACGCACTTTGATTTACCCTCGTACAAGCGCTTACAATCTCGTTAACGCTTCGACTCCTATCCTGTTTAGCCGTACATATAGTATTTGTATTGCAGCGCAGACTTAACTGGATCGTGACGATGTTCAATGTGGGAAAATTAAGGTGACAAGTGACTCACGATCCTCGTGTTCACTATTAGTGAGCTTTATTTGCGCCATAGTAGTCACAGATGTGACAATTGATGGGCAGGAACTTTTTCAGGGGTGAAACTATATTAAAGATTAATGTATAGGAGATACTGGTGCCCTTATATTCATAGGGACTAATTTGTTTCTCTTATTTCAATTTTATACGTGCCTGTCTATTAAGCAAACCTCAATACGACCCGCCCAGTGGTAATAACATTAAGTGTCTCAAATCGATTTTGAAATATTTATTAGATAGTAATTGACCAGTGATTGAACTTACAATGAATAAATCATAAGGTACCGGCGGGTAATGAGGCCTAGCTACACTGAGAAAAAAGAATACTTTTATTTATTTTATTTATTTATTTATTTTGGTTAAATGCCAAGGCAGTAGCCGAATGGCAAATGGTACAAAATAACAATTTGAAAAAGTACATGTAAGAGTATAAACAGATCTACATAGATAGATTAACAAGGTAATAATTATAACTAATCGAACAAAGCATAAAGTTTAAAAATTTGAACAATGAAATCCACTAATATCAATCGGCAGGAATGACATGAATAAAATTAACAAGAATTCGTATTTTGAATAGTAAATTTCAAACTTGGGTTTCAATTTAAATTTAAAAATTTATACTTAGAATTTAAAGCACTGCCAATAGCAATAATTAAATTTAATGGTATGGACCGTCATCAGTAATACCAGGTATCCAGCTCTCCTTTAGCTCAAGATCACGGAAAAATTCATAGGCTTTTATCTTGAAAGTTTCAATGCTAAGTGCATTGATGACATCATTAGGTAATTCTTGCCAAAGGCGAATTGATGAAATTAAAAATGAATGCTCATACGAGACCGTTGGAAAATTCGGGATTTTAAATGCAACATTATTTTGTTTAGCAGCTAATCGCTCAGAACCTCTGATATCAGGTGATTCTTCGACGAATAAGCTTCTGAGGAAACTAGGTTCACCAGAGCTGAAAAGTTTGTATAAGAAGCACGCCAGGAAGTAGTATCGCTTTGATTTAACTGTAAGCCACTGTAATGAGTGTCTGTTTTACTCAAAGACTGTTTTACTCAATTAACAATTTCTTCGTTCAAGAAATTCGCTGATGATCAAATATTCTATTATTATTAATTATTAATTTCTGAAGAGAAGAACATCAATATTTATCTTTGGATAATAGATAAACAAAAGAATAGCTTTATTTAAATTAAGTAAAAATTGTTTCAATCATTTTAACAATTTCTTGAGCTAAGAATATATATTCTTAACATTTTTCAGGAACATAAATTCTTGTATCAAGAAAATTTTCTTAATGAAAGTATTTTTTTTTCTCAGTGTAAGAGAGATTTTGAAAAAAATCGAAAATATTGCATTTAATTATTGAAATTTATCATTCATTTTTATATTAATACATTAGCCATGAAATATAATGGAGTAATGGTAATTTTCACCATAAACAAACTCAAAATTAAATTTTTTCAAAAACCTTGCGAATAGGCCTTATTTTACTACAGTAGGGTAATAAGGTCTACGGGTTAAACATACTGGAAATAGTTATACTGTACTTAAATAAAATTGGTATTAGAGATCAATCATCACTTAAATTTAGCAACAATACTTTTTAAGATGTTGATAAAAATTAGAACAATGATTTTAAATTATTTATACTAATATTATAAAGAGGAAAGATTTGATTGTTTGTTTGTTTGCATCGAATAGGCTCCGAAACTACTAAACCGATTTGAAAAATTCTTTCACTGTTGGAAAGCTACACTATCTCCGGGTGACATAGGCTATATTATATCATAATTAATGTTGAAATTTTTGTTAAATACCCATGCGAAGCCGGGATGGACTGCTAGTTAAATATAAAATTATAAAAAATGTTTATCATTTACTCAAACCGCTTTTTAGGAATTATTCTGCGCTACTTTAGCATATGACGGATGATGAAATATAGAAGACAGGGAACGTTGTATCGGAACTCTATAAACTTGTAGCGACATTTCTATGCTAGACGCTTCTACTAGAGAAGCCTTTAGCGGAAGCAGTTATTTTAAATATCATTTCTATCATATAGGCCTTATTACCCGACAGGCCTTATTACCCGCGGGTACCTTATTTTTGCTAAATTTATGAAAAAAATAATTCGAAGGAATTTATGGCTTATTTTTTTTTAATTTATATGGAGCATGTAAGCGATATATAGCGCAAAACAACGATTTTAAAGATGTTTTTTAGAAAAATAAATTGGTGCATGACCAAAATGGCGTTTATATCCTGGGGATGTAAACTTATATTCCAAAAGAAAGAACGCTATAACTTCGATAATATGTTGAGAAATTGCTGCAATCTGAGATCCCGAATTTTTATTTTTATTTTTTTTTAAGAAACTATCAAGTCGTTCCATTTCTACAATACGGTCAATTCAGTTCGGAATAAAAGAAAAAATTACAACAAATTTTTCTCCAACTAGAAAAACTCGATGATTTATCAGCATAAATAAAAAATAAAGTACCTATACTAGAATCGGTAAAATTTATACAAGTATTATTAAATAAAATAATAATAGACAGTAAAAATACACATCACATATCTATAATAAAACTCTACTACCCAAAAAAGTTGGACAATAAAATAAAACTAGCCTTAAATATTGAAATGATTCAGTACAGCAGAAAAATTTGATTTATCTGTGAATAAAAACTGTAATAAATCTGAGATATATCGATAATATAAGATGTTTTGCACTTTCCAGTCTAGTACGACTGGATGATAAAGAAAAAATTTATTGACTTTGTTTATGTTTTATCTTGCGTATCGTAAATGTATAAATTTATTTATATATTTATCTAACCATAAAAAGAATCTAGAGAATACTTGTTAGTAGGACGAAGACGAGGGTCCATTGTCGAGTTTAATTTTATTGGTAATGCTACAAGGCACTAAAGTAATTGATTGATACGGGAGATAAGGATGTTGATGGGTACTAAGGTCGCTGAAGATTAATTGACGGAATGACTCAAGACTATAAGTCAGGGCCATGACATGTTATGACTTTTGTTTATTAGGAAACTTTTAAGACGGCGCAAACGAGAATGACTCAGCCGGATAATCACTCGGGAAAAATCTTAGCAATATACATAAGAATACGCCACGAAACTGCTGAATGTTGCTCTGCTATACAATCTTCTATCTACTCTGCCTACCTACAGATTTATGTGTCTTTTATAGATATATATTTATCAAGAAACAGCCGTAGAAACAGAATAGAATAGAATAGAATGACATCCATAGTTATCAATAGGGACAATAAGAGAAATGGGTGTTCTGGTGGTACAAGTCGTAGTTGTCTGAAAATGTCTACAGGGGTTCTGAAAGTTAAGGATTGATCTTGATAAAGTCAAATAGCTTGTGACTCATTGCAGTTCGTGGGAGCTTTACCGCTGGTACTTCTACTTTTGCTGGTACTTCAACTTCGGCGTTTGCATTTTCACCGCTTCAACGCCAGTGAATGCGCAAAGAGGAAAAATTTATCAAGGATCCTAGAAGAGATAGTATCGCCGCTGAATTGGCGGATGGTATCGGAGATAAACCAAATAAGAGAAACGGGCTATGGGATAAATCAATGTGGTGTGAGTTAAAGCATGCCGACGTGCGAAAGCGCACATACTACCCCTTCTACCTTTTACTTTCCGAAGACGTGCTTGAGACCAAGAATTTGTGAGATCAAACTTGATAAACTGGGGAAACAAATCCCTTTAGTTTTTTTTAAAAGATTTTTGTCTGAGGTTTTTGCTTTGGTTTTTTACTTTACGAGAATAATGCTGGGGGCAATGATGCAGAATAAGCTTTTTACTGAATTTTCTACCTCTGAATTTAAATCCCCGGTTTTAGAAATTCATTTGTTACTAAATCTGCATTTATACTTTATACATTTAAATAATTAACATCATTTTTAAAATTAATAATTATATTTTTATTTTTTTTAATTAATAATTAATACTTGTATTTTTATTATTATATTAAATTAATACACTACTTACAAAAATTAAGTGAATAAAAAAAATTTGCATTTTGGGAAAAAAAAAATTTTTTTTTTGAAAAAGAAGAAAAAAAATTTTTTTTATCTTAATTTTCAATTTTTTTTCTGTCATTATTTTCATTCAAATCTACTGATAAGCCGAGGCAAATTGAGAGCAAAACGAAAATATGTAAATTTTTCATTTTTCCGAAGATTGCAGCACGATAATGGATAAAATCTTATTCCTTTAATTTTTTCAAAATTTTGAATACTCGGGGCGGAAAAACTACTCAATGGATCGATCTAAAAATGTACAAGATTTTTAGGGGTACATTGAAGTGTAAAAATTCCTGCGATGTCTAACTTCCCCGTCGATATTTGTTAAGATACAATCGATTAACCAAAATAAGGGAAAAAGTCACTTTTTTCAATTTTCTTTAAAGCGGTATCGTACATCGATAAGATTTTTTTTTTCTGAAATTTTTTTATCGGATTTTATTGTGAATTTCTTCCAGTTTCCAAAACTGTCTTTTTTTTTGCTGTGCAATTATTGGTTGCAGAGATATTGATGGTTGAAGGTATAAACGTCCTTTTTCGTCTAATCTCGGATATCTTCGCAACAAATGGTCGTATTAAGCTAAATAAAAAATAAAATTAAAGCTGAATAAACAGGTTATCTGTTTTATAAGGTTGCTTTGTCTGAAAAAATTTTTCCGAACCCGTAGAGCGAAAAAAAAAAAACAAAAATTTGGAAAATTTGTTTTTCGCTCTATTTCTTCGGATCATGTTAAACCCGTAATTCTTAAAAAATTTTGACCTACATTTTTAATTTTTGTGATACGATCATTTTCTGCTGAATTACAGCCCTTCAAAAATCTAAAAAAAATTTGCATTTTTTTTTATTCCCTTAATTTTTGTTAGTGTAATTAATAATTATATTTTTATAAAAAACTTTTGTTGAATAAGGGTTAATTTATTAAGGTAACATTTAATTATAATTTTTGAGATTAGGAGACTCGGGAGGAAAATAATTCAAACTTCTTCGGAGATAAATACCTTGTACAGAGCAGACTGCAGTATACTTGAACGCTAAGTAAAGCCAGATTATACCTCGGAGCTTCTCCAGGGGAGTCATATTTTTATATTTCCCAAGTAGAGCCACTTGAGTGTTACAACAACAGACGACAATAATCGCGCCGATAAATTTATACAGAGCTAAGGAAAAATAAAACTCGGATCGAAACATCGCGGAAAACACAGTAATAAAAGACGAGGCCGTGGCTGGAAGTGGAAAAAAAAAATATGATAAAACGAGTCGGTACAGAACCCTCTTTCGTCTTGTCGCGGACAAAGAATTGGAAAAAAGTAGCTAAAAAATAAAAAATAAAAGATAAAATGAACGCGAGTCACTCGGAGATTACCATCAGAGAGTGCTGCGGTGCTCCGGGATTTGAGTTCTGAGCATCTCTCCATTTCTCCTGTCGGACTAACGAACTCTGTTGGAACGAGGAATCCCACAGATAACGGGATGGAAAATGCTCGGATGAAGCTTCAAGCTACCCGACTATCCTGGGTTAGTGGTATGAGAAAAACCAGGTCCACAGAGTAGAGGTAAAAGAGACTGGAGAATGAGGATATAGATCTGTTTCAGTGCAGCGTAAGAGCAAAGGATAAACATTCGGCTGCTACCGTTGCTCTTCCAAACGTCCTTACAAATGCTCTATACATATGTAAAGAAAGGAGTCTCTATGTATGTATGTATGAGCCTGCAATTGCCATTTTGACCCTCCTCTCTCTCATCGCCCCTGTGCTACTACGTACGCCCGGAGATATACAACAGATCTGATCGAAATTCTCCGAGTGGGCCCGGAAAATTAGAGTAATCCAGGAATTCCGTGGCCAAGATATAATACGCTCTTTCCGTTTACTCACGGTCGGAAAGTCGCAAATGCATTTGGTGTAGCTTTTCCCCTTTTATTTATAACTCTTATAAATTCGCTGATATCATTACTATCCGAGTTCCATACTTGAAATAACATTTATCCTACCTTTCTATTGAAAGTTACGCGATATAACGTGACGTGATATGAAAACTCGGAGTATAAACCAACCCGCATAAATATTTATTACGATAATGGGCTTGAAAAATCCGGTTCGAATTTCAGAAATAGAATTTATTGTGAAAAAAAAATAAAGAGGAGATAAATTTTATCAGCAAACGCGCAATAATTTTGTGTGTAACGTTAATTTAATTTTTATCGCTTAAAGTCCGGTGAAAAAAGGCGCCCTCGTATTTTATAATTCGTAAAACCATTATGGGATTATAATAATATACTTTTATGGCTACCGGGTATCGGTATCAAATTTAGCTCGCGGTTTAGCCGGTAAATTTAGGTAAAACCGATACTTATGGATCTAGATATATATATATACATATATATATATGTACATCAGTTAGGGAATCGAAAACTAAATCTCACCGTTTACGAGCTTCCATTCTACAGAGCTTCTCTGACCAGATCGTATACAATCCCACTCATTATTTAACCATAACTCCAGTGTCACGTCGTTATTCATTCTATTATATCCTCGAAATTCCTCGGCTACTAAATAACGAGCTTTTCGTATAAATTCAGTCACTTTCTCACTTGAGCTCACTTCTCGCATAATAAACCCATTATACCGATATTTTTTATCGCGACTATTATTATTAGCTATATAATTACCAATTTTCTCAGAAACTTTACAGAATTTCGATCTTCGCTAAAACTTGGATACTTACAATGTCACAACAGTTCTTTAACTTTTCCTTTTTCTTCTCTTTTGTTTAAAAAGTTGCCCTCGCCCTTAAATTCCTCGTTGATTTTTCTTGTATATAAAACATTTCAATTATCACTCCCTTTAAGTCCTCGAGCAAATTCATTTTTTTCTCCCTCATCGACTTTCCCCATTCCATCATTTATTTAATTTTTTTTCTCTATATATACTTCTGGCATTCTCTTTTTTCTACTTTAACAGTTTTCATCATCTCCTCGCTCCTAACTTTCACTTGATCATCACAAGAAGGAGAATCCACGCAACCGACCCCGCGTTTTCCTGATCCCCCACTTCAGCAAGCTCTTTGCCAAGCAGAACCAAAAGAGCCAGCTTACAAGCTATAGCGCAGCGTCAATTTCCTTGTCGTTTAACGTCTGATTGAGGGCAAAACGGAAGAAACGAATGGCACATTTACCTCGCGGAAGCAAGACAGACATTCAGGAAGGAGAAAGAGGCCTCTGGGGTTGACTGAAAATAAAGGGAATGAGAATTAAGGCTCGGGTGAAAGTATACAAGTGGAAAAGAGGAATCTGAGGAAATAGCAAGAGTAAAGATGAGAGGGATGAGGAAACAAGGAAACAAGGAAGAATAGTACGGTCTCTGTTCACGCTGGCGTTACCAGAACGTTTGGTTTCCTTGACGACCGTAACGTAGTCGGGGGCAGCGGACGCCCCATCTCCAACCTCAACCCCGAAACTAAACCACCGCCACGGCTGTTTGTATTTCATATTGATAGAGTATTGATACTACCCCTCGACGAGAGGCCGACAGGTTTCGCTAACCACCCGATCTCTCGCTCTCAAGCTCTGCTCTGCTGTATATACACTGTATAATGCTGTACAACACACACTTTCACGACTCTGGTACATACTAACTATTACTACATACACGTTAGCCTTCAATTCCAGCATCACAGCCCCTCAACCTTCTCCTCATCTCCAATCTTCAGCAGTCTCCAATTTCGAATCTGTATCGAATAATCCTGACAAGGGCAACAACGTCCTATCAGCTGTCAATAAATTCGGACTACACTTAGGCTCCTTCAGCGGCTCTTGGACTACTAACGGTACAAACTTTTAATGTACTATTGTCATAGTCACTGTCACGTGTTTACTTTGTTTTCCATTCCATTGTCACGAGTGTGTTAATGTGAGCCCCTGTTTTATTTTTTTTCTTCATCCCTCTCACACGATACTTTCACTTTTCACCCCTCTGTATATTCCTACCATGTGTATATTAGTCTATATATATATATGCGGATTTGAATGACCCGCGAGCTCTATTTTTTCGAGGGGACGATGTGATTTCACGATTGTTTGTCTCGGCTCAATTTGGGTTTGAGATTTTTGGGGATTTGAATTCTATTATTATACATTTTATCAAGCTTACGCCAGACTATTTTGATGAATTGATATTTTTGTTCCATAAATAAAAAAAGCGCCATTCGGCCATACCCGACATGGATAAGTAGATTTCTTTGAATATTAACAAAAACACGTTATTAAAAGGCAATAATGTCCTAAAATGTATTTTTTATTATATTTTTGCAAATAACGATATAAGATCGACTACACACACATAGATATTCAAAGACATCTATCTAAAAAATAGGATTTATAACAGATGAAAGTCATTTGATGAGAAAATCTAAAAATTTATTTATTCTAGATTTTTTTTTAATTTTCCCAACTACGAGATAAATTGAAACAAGTATCAAAAGGCGACAAATAATAGCTTAAATTGAAGATAGTTATGTAAATTTTAACATCAATTTGATAGATTTAAACTATCTTTTACGGCCTAAAAATTATTTGAAGAAAAAGAGCCGAAATACGTTCATTGAAAAATTTTTGAAAATTTTCAAAATCACGAAATTAATTGAAAAAATCATTAAAGCTAGACAAATGATAGTTTATATTGAAGGTAATTAAATGAAGTTTAAAATATCTATGATAGATTTTATTTATCTTTTATATCTGGAAAATTATTTTCATAAAATCTACAAAATTCCAAATTTTTTGAAAATGAAAAAAATTTTTGAACACTCATAACTCGTAAGCTAACCGGCCAATTTTGCTCATCTTCGAACTTGATCTTGGTATTTATCCACAGAATAAACCCACAAAATTTCATAACGATCGGTTGAGAACTGTGGGCGCAATCCTGCTGACATGACGCGTTATACATAAATACATATGTCATTTTTCGACATTACTCTAAAATTTTCTAAAAATTACGATATGAGACCGGCTACAATAAATAGATTTCTAAATAAATCTACCTAAAAATAGCGATGCGTGATGTGTGATGTGTGATGCTACTAAAAAAAACAAAAAAGTTTATTGCGTTAAAAATTAATGATGGATTAATATTTTAACGGATTAGGTTTCGGGTAAATTTTTTTTGGCTCATTAATAATAATGAGTATGAAAATGAATAATAAATGTATAACAGAGTTTCATAGACGATTATGTAGTTGCGAAAAGTGCAATCAACCGAGCCCGAGTTCCCCTGAGAGCACTCGTGCACACGGCCCTTAACACGAGCCAGAGCCTGCCAGATCTTCACCCACCCCCTATTACTCGTCCTGCTAACAACATAAATCCGAATTCCTAACGTTGTATATTGCCTTCTTATCTTCGCATTATTTTCTCAATCTCTTGAATCTTGATAGCGAGCATCTACTAATATAACTGACCCCCCAACTCTGACTCCCGGCTTGTGAGTACTAACTACCGGATTATTGAGTACATTTATTATTATGTAGTTACTTACAGGAATGCCAGCCAAGCTCTGCCAAGAAAATTCCAAGTCTGCAATGTTCGCCGGAACGGGAACAACAAATGACATCGCGTATGCATTCACTACGCCCTCTCGCACGTAATACAATTCGGCTTCCAAACCTGAAACAATTACGCTTAATTAAATTCATTTATTGGGCCTGAAGGAAGGCGCTTTTAATGGTCATGAATAATTAACAGCTAGATCAATAGAATAAATACAACAATACAAGTTAATTTATTTTTTTTTTATACTAAAAAAAAATATCTTACATTTTTATCAAGTAATAAAAATTCCAACGATAGATATTACTAATTGTTTTTCTTATCTCTTTGCTGGTAATTGATTTTCGACTTATCTATTTATGATTGTTATTTTGTAATACAATGAAGTTAATAATAACAAAAAATATAAAATGTTATTGTTTGAAAAAAAGTTTGAGTATTCTGTTGAAAAATAAATTATGAGGATTACCCTTCTAATAGACGATAAATTTTTTTTGCATAAGAATCTAAAGCTAATGAAAAAAAAAAACAAGTCAATCCAGTAAATCTCTGGAGAATTATTTTTATTGTTATTACAAACATACATTTATATAGACTAATTTAATTTTTTATTTTTTAATAAACTTTCTTGAGAAAATAAAAATATCACAATAACAAAAATATTTGTCAAAAGTCTTCTTGATATTTTTTCCAGGTCCAAAAAAATGTAAGCCTTAAGGAGGTTCGAGCGAATCTAATGTAAAAAATAATTTCCAACTTAGAGCTTTGAAATTAAGTATACGTATAAATAAATACGTAATTTATCTAATCCCAAAATTAAAAAAGGATTCACCGTTTAGTTACTTAGATATTAAATTTTTAAAATCACATATTTTATCTCCTCATACACGAGCTCTTATGGCGGACAAACTTTTGTCGAGACTTGAATTATTTTTTTCAATATTAACCTCCCAACTTTAACGGATAAAAAACTATACTCAAGAAATTTGGATTATTGCAAAATATAAAAACAATTTAATAATAATACATTACCGATATAATTTTTGAAATATTTAAAGTCAAATTTTATGTTTGTAACTCGTTTATCGTCAGCCATTTATTCGAATAAAGATTTGACAACATCGCGTCAACAGCTGAGAAAAAAGAAAAGGATAGAAATATAGTTACAGAGAGAGAAATGTTTAACTCACACACTCATCCACGTCTCTGTTATGGGTATAATCAAGCACGCTATTGCCAAATCTGTTTATTTGTTCCGGCAAGTAATAAATACCAAAGTCATTCTATTACTTTACTTTATTAAATAAGTAAAAATCATCAATTATTAAATTGTTTAAATTATTTTAAATTAAAATAAAGAATTTTGACGAATATTGGGAAGACTAAAATTAAAAAAAAAATTTTAACTCATTAGTTACGCTCGAACTTCCTTGAAAAAAAATTTATTTTCGATTGAAAAATACGTATTTAATTTTTTTTCACCCTCAGTAGACAATTATTTGGTCTAGAAAAAATAGAAATAAAAATAAGTTTAAATATACATGTTATGTATGATAAATTGTTCGGGTAAATTGCTGTAGGACGTATTCGTTTTGTCCCACGAAATCACAGTGGAATATCCGCAGAGAGAATATCAAGTAGAAATTTAAAAGGTACATTGTGTCTAGATATAAGGTGGTAAGGCTCGTTGATGCTCGTGGTAGCTGAAGGCTCCAGAGACAGGTCCCAAAGAGAGGAAAAGAAGGTGTCTATTTTGAAAGGATGAATTTATGTATGTAGAGTACAGCAGCTAGGTATAAATGACGAGAAGTGTGCTCATGAACCATCGCCCTTTATGTAGTAGCTATCAGTGGCACATCCGGTGTGTCTGGTCTTTTCACAAGTGCCAGTCTCAAGCTGAGTTGTTCATCAAGGTGGAACGGGATTTGTGGTGCCGATCAAGTGAAAATTTCGCCAGAGAAATATCTAAGACTGAAATACATCTCAATGTTAGAATACAGAGCTGAATTTCCTACAAGAGATCTCGGATGAACATATGTTTGTAGACACACATGTTATATGTGCTTATATTATACTCTTGAGTGTCTTCACGAGTGACTACGCAATTCGATATCATGCAAACGTCGTGCTCTTGTAGATCTGCGACAGTCAGACATCAGACATTTCTAACGCCTTTGGATATATAAAGAGACAGGTTTAAAGAGGAAGTATTTCGGATGGAAAAGAATTGGAATCCCGTGTGGACTTAGTATATTTATTTATATTTTTCTTGGAGATGTTTCGTCCGTAAATGGCAACAAGGTGAATGGAAGCACGACGAATACGAGTGTAGTGCTTGAAGTAGCACTGCTAACCAACGTGTATTGGATACGCTACGGTAGTAAGTAATAGGTAGTGGTATAAGCTCTGTTCTGTACTATATACTACTGTACTGGGGATATTATATAGGTAACACACTTCTTGTTCGGTGTACTGAGACGCTCGCTGTCGAGCAGAAAATCGAGTCTGACTTTCCTGGGGGCTTGACTACTGGAAATAGTATTTTATACGTACTTATATACATCCAATTTGGATTGGGAATAAAAAATATTAAAATATCGTTCCATAAAGATAAATTTTTCCTCGGATTTTATTGTTGAAATTTTATATATACTTTTCTTTGATTTTTTGTTCAAAATTTAGGTTTTTAATCACTTCAGTCCTTAGAGTCCTTATTTAAAGATAAAAAAAAATTGTTTAGTAATATTGACGGTGTGATTAGCAATTAGTATAACTCCTTATTTTTTAGAGTGATTTTTTAATATTTTAATGTAGCAACAATTAATTTTTAAATTATTTGAATTATTCAAACCAAAAACATTATACCTCTATTAGATATCAAATAGTTTTTTAAAGTGACTACACTGATGTAAGGATTTGTTTATAATTAAAAAGATTTGTTAATATTTAACAAATCATTTATCAGAGACCACTTTTTGGTCCTTAAAAAATATTTCTTAGTATTTACAAAGATTTATTAATATTTAATAAATGAATATCAGATTTATTAAATACAAACAAATAATTTTAAATACTAAGAAATATTTGTTTAATACTAAAAAGTGATCTCTAATAAATGATTTGTTAACTATTAACAAATATTATTTAATATAAATAAATCCTTCGATCAGTGTAGAAAATCGAGCGCGCTTTAAGCGCTTTTGTCGAAATGTTTATCATCGACAATTTAATTAATTAATATTTTTACAAATTTAACTTATTAACCCTTCGTCACTCGCGTCTTTTATAGTTTCTCGCTCGCACTATAGTGAGTCTCTATAGGTTGAGTAGCTGTTAGGCGGCGATCTGCTTATGGCGCGAGTGACGAAGGGTTAATATTTAACCGTTGCCATGGTAACAGTTGCTGTGGCAACCATTACTATGATAGTCTGCTGTAGCAACGGTTACTATAGCAACGGTTACTATGATAATGGTTACCATAGTAACCGTTGCTATGGTAACCATTGTCATAGTAACCGTTGCTATAGTAATCGTTGCTATGGTAACCATTGCCAAAGTGGTCACCATAGCAACGAAAAGCGACAACAATAAAAACGTCACATCAACTTTTTAATAAAGGATAATAAATTTTGAACTAATTGTTTTTTCGTAAAAATGGAAGATTCTCTAAGATTGCTAATTAGAACGTCGATCTATGAATTTTTCAATTGAAATTAATTCTTTTAATGTCATTAAAATAACACATTTTACCTTAAATATTGAAATTTTGATACTAATATTTGGATATAAATTTTAATAATGTTCAAATTTAAAATTCAAAAGTTATTTAAATAAAAAACAATAATTTACAAAACTAATTACATCAAAATTGATAGTAAAAAATTATTTATTGACCTTCTTGATTGTATCAATAGATAAGTTTACTAATAACCCTCAATTGAACGTCATTTATTTTCTTAGGTTATAATTTCGATGGAAAACTCTTATATTAAAATTGTTTTCACAAAGATATTTATAAAACTCAGACATTGTGTGATACATATTAAACTAAAGCCACGTTAAACATTTTAGTACAACAAATATTGTGACAATAGGAGCATAGACTCTGAGAGAAAATAAATCAATGGAGTTGTGTCTGTTGCTATTGATCACTCTCAGAACTCAGGGTTGCCGAACAGCCGTCAAGTGTAAAGACATTGGGGTTACGAAGGTCGCTCACACTAGCATATAAACCGAAAGTGCACCGGAAAGCCATTAAAGAAAGCATATTATCTACCTACTGCTCTCAAGTATATATAATAGTTCCGATCAGTCTTATTCAACGAGTCTCGCGGGAATATTTCTTTGTTCTTTTATTCTATTTATTTTTTCTCCTTCGTTTTATTTTCCCGGTTGACTTTTTTTCTCAATATAACAGGGTCCATCCTACATAGATAGGTATTCGGTGTCGGACGTCATGCCATCATCGACTCCACGTGCTGGATGCGGCTCCACTGCTAAGTAGAAAATCGTGTCTGGCGTATGAAGAGCTCCTGCCAGAAGCAGACGACGCCAACTGTTAATGCCAGTACCAACTACTCCTACTGTGACTATTATCATCATTATTATTATTATTATTAAATTATTATTGTGATTATCGTTATCGTTATCTAAGGATAGAATAGAGTACAGAGAATCCCTTAAACATAATCTCACGCGCAAGCACACCCGAATAGCGCGGACACACCGCTACGCTAGCCCGACTTCACACCGATAAGCAAATTCAAAGTTTGAGACGAGAACGCCAAGAGAAGGAAAACAGACACTGGTGCACTATTCGAGACACACCTTTACTCCAAGGCATTGGATTGTGAAACTTTGGTAAAATTTCCTTGGCACACCCTGCAACATGCTAATGAGGTGAAATTAGCATCGGGGGATTTCACTAATTCGAAGACGATGTACACACGTGGCTCCGGGGTATATATGCCGCCATACCACCCTCTCACCTCGACGTCGGAGCTGAGCACTCAGCCGAGAGACTAAACTTTCTCAAACTGTTGCCTGACACTTTTATTTCAATTTAGAAACAACATAACACGGATAAACTTTTCTTAAACATCTTAAATACTTGTTGTTGGATAACTAACTTTTAAGACACTTTCTCTTACCGTAATTAGGCTGTCTAATAATGTTTGCTATTTTTTACAGAAAATACTTCTTAAATTAAAGTAATAATTGTATTTTTTAATTTTCTAGTAATAAGTTACTATTGCATGCCTTAAGCGCGAAGCGCGCAGGTATGCTCTACTCTCGCCTAAAAATCATGATTTCGATTAAAACGTGATTTTCATAATTTAAACGAAAAAAATTATGGATAAAAAGCATATTGAAATAAATAATAGTAACTACAGGACACGTTAAAAAAATTTTATTATCGATTAAATAAGATTTCTCAGAAAAAACTCGTTTTTCTGATGAATTAAATGAATAAGAGCGTGGTATTCACGGGAGCTATGGGCTTGACAACACCACAACTTTGTCAAAAATCACTTTCACGATTTAATTTTTTTTTTGGTTTTATTCCTGAGGAAGTTTATCAAAACCCTTGTGAAAATTGCGTGTCAAAATAATTCCGTTTCGATACAGTTAATTTTTTTCGATTGTCAGTTCGTTGACTTTTTCTGCGATTTCAGCAGCCATATATATTATTTTTCATAAACAGAATTGAAATAACTATAAACAAGCAGAAACTATACTTACATGATGGTATAACTACTAATTGTTTTATCATCTGTTAAAATTTTTCTTTAGTTCGACCTACAAAGGAGATAATACTACTCGCGGGAAAATTCGAATTAAAAACGAATAATTTATGTTATGATCTAAATAGTTTATGTATGACATGAGCGCTTAAGGCATGCTCATTTGAATTTTCCAAACTTTTTTTACTATTTTATTAGTTATAAAATAGTATTCTAAATAATCTATATTATTAAGAGAAAAAGAAAAATTTTGTGACCAGTGTATTTATATGATAAAATGGATTTTTACGGTTAAATTTGGGATCATTAGAAAGGTCTTGACCTGGAGTTGTGCCTTTTCAAGGTTTCATATCATTCTCACCAATAGTCAATTTATGATGAAAAGTATTTAGACTGCCTTCGAAAATGCTCTATCTCTAGATACATAATTAAGAAATGACCTTGTATCTTGTGAACTATTGAGATTTTTAAAGATATAAGCTCATCCTAATGTTACATTCATCAAGACCTTTCATTTGAGTACCCACATCAATTTTTCATATATTTATATATATTATATATTTGTATATATGAAAAATATATCAAAATGCATGTGGGTACTTAAATGAAAGCTTTTGATGAGTGTAACATCGGAATGAGCTTATATCTTTAAAAACCTCAATAGTTAAGAAAGTACAGAGCAATTTTAAGAAATGACCTTGTATCTTGTGAACTATTAACATTTTTAAAGACATAAGCTCATCCCAATGTTACATTCATCAAGACCTTTCATTTGAGTACCCACATCAATTTTTCATATATTTATATATATTATATATATGTATATATATATGAAAAATATATCAAAATGCATGTGGGTACTTAAATGAAAGCTCTTGATGAGTGTAACATCGGAATGAGCTTATAACGTCAATAGTTAAAAAAGTACAGTGGAATTTAACAAAAGTAATTATTTAATAAAACAAAATTATATTTTTTTATAGTTCACAAGTCACGGCAGTTTGATATATTTTAAATCAATTTGCAATAATTTTAATACAAAAATAATTCTTGTATATTCTTTAAAAATTTTTAAAGAATAAAAATAAATAGATAACTTTAATTCAAAATTAAATGATAAAATTTGCTAGTTTATTATTATTATTATATATTATATAAACAAACGTAAGATTAAGTATCTTCTAAAGCAAGTATCTATATATATTTGTCTCTAATCCCTCGGTAAAGGCTAAACGGATCTTTACGACATCGAGGAGACTTCTCAGGGTCTCCCTCTGGCTGTGGCGTGTGTCGAGGACACATCTAAACACAATTTACAAGAGCGTATAGAGCGAAAGCAAGCGAGCGGGTGAGTAAAGGAAAGAGCGTGTAGTAAGGTTGAGATCGTAAGGCCGTGGGGGCCATCAAAGGAGCTAGTGGTAGTTCGATCGGGGTTAGGAGCCAAGGTAAATACATTAAGGATACAACATCCTGCGGGAGAATATCCTGTCTAGGGACGAGATTCGATGCGGCTCTGCGGGCTACTTTACTCCGGGCACACTCTCTTCTACACTCCACTCTCTGTCGCTCGCGATATCGAGGGATGAAATTTCTGGGGAAACTCTCGACGCAACTTTTACCTTTATACCCACTATTTTTATTTCATACATGTACATAACACTCATTTACAATAAAAAAACATATACTCCACAGAAGGATACAAAGTTACTGAAAATTTTTCCATCCGGCAATTTTTTATTCGCTCCGCTGAACTTGAAATTGAATCGTCCAATTTAATTTCTCTCATTCACAAAAAAAACAATTCGTTTAATTTGATATTTATTTCTACATGTATCGCTATAGATAAAAGTCTTTTTTATATTTATTTATATATATCTGAACTATATACATATATAGACTATGGCTTTTATCCATATTTTTATCATTTAAAATAATAAAACAAAAATACCACAGCCACAAAAGCTTTTGTCCATAAATCTTTTTGTCGGACGTCCCACTTTCATTAGGTGGAGCTATTTTTATTTTTATTACTATTTATTTTTTATTTTTATTTCGCAGTAGAAAATAAAATAAAAATAGTTTATTTTAAGTAAAGGTAAGATGGAGAAAGAGATAGGATTATTTGTCTTTACGACACAGTATGTACGTGAGGAGTTTACCAAACACGAAGGGACCATATAAAAAATACCTTCCGTGGAAAAATCGTTTATCACGTTCGATCAGAACTGAGCTTACCCAGTTCTCCAATTAATTTTAAGGATCGTTTTTTTACTTTACTTAACCTTATTTGTTTTCATTTGCAGCTCTAGGATAAGACAGTTTCAATCTGAGAGGACAATCACGACTCATTTGTTGCACTTGAAAAACTAGATAACCTTGTTTTCTTTTCCTTCTTTCGTTCTATCTTGTAAACACTTTTGCTTCCACTTACGACCCCACTGGGTTTCACTATCGAGTGCTGAAGAGTTTTTCTCCTTACAGATCAAAAGTACCTTTGAGAAAAATAAAACTTTGAGGTATATCGCCCTAAAACGACGTAAATTATAGAAAAAAAAAAAAAAAGAAACCGATTTTTGTTTACACAGAAAAAAAGACTTACTGAGCCAAGAAAATATTTTTCTTCCTAATTATTTTCTTGAGCGAAAAAAAAATTTTTTTCTGACACAAGAAATTTCACTTATTCCAACAAAATTAATTCTCTTGCTTTAAGAAGTACGTATCTTGATCCAAGAAAATTTATTCAAGTCAAGAAAATCTTGTTGTTTTGAGAAAATTCAGCCTCGAAGCTCCAAAAAATTTAGTTCTTGATAGAAGTAAATTTTCTTGTCTTGAGAAAATTTCTCTCTTACTCCAGAAAATTAAATATAAAGATAGAAGTAAATTTTCATGAATATTTTTATTGATTAACATGTCAAATGGGAGGATCAAATAATATTTCATCATTTTTTTCCATTCAATATGTATAATTGCATGCTAAAATAATATAAAATGGGTATCAAATATTCAAGAGAAAAATTTTCTCAAGATGAGAAAATTTTTTTCTCAGTTGAAGTAGGTGATGCTGCTTCCCTAAAGTATCTAAGAATCTTGATCAAATATAAAAATTTATTGTATCAAGTATTTATGATGATTTGAATTAAGAAAAAATGACTTCCACCAAGAATAGAATTTCAAGAAAAATTTTTACTTCGACCAACACACGGAAAAAAGTAAACTGTAATATTCACTCGGATTCCGGTTAATTTTTATAGTTTCAAACAGTAAAGCGGACATCGGGGTGGTAAAAATATAAATATTACAGAACTTAATCTAGAAAGTATAAAAGCCACAATTTATAATTTAATATCCAAAATAAGTGATTAGTAGCTGTCACTATAGTAAATACGGACTCTTCCATCTTAAAAAATTACAGTTTCAAACAGTAAAAATTGCCATTTCAATATATAGTCCATATTATGAAGAGAAGGGGAACTCAGATGAAAGAGAAGGGGGTCCCACTCTGGGAGAATTTAACATTTGAAACAGTTAAAATTATACTTTTAAAATACACATTTTACCAGTCCAAGCAAGTCAATTATTACAGTTTGATTTTTAGCGTTGCGTTTAAAATTTACCATTTTACTTTTTAAATATTGACGTTGCTTGTATTAGAAATTTACTAACTTTATTTTATGCTTTTTACATATCATTGCGATCATTTTTTAGGTACGAAATGATGAATATCAAAGTCTGAATTCTTAATTATTACACTTTAACATTTTAGACATTTACATAGCGAATATTACTGTTTGAAATAGTATTTTCCTCCATGTAAAGAGTAAATTGTAACGTTTAAATGGTAAATATTATAAAGTGAATAGTAAAATCACGATTTTACTGTTTGAAATGGTAATTTTTAGCAGTTGATCATTACTTATTATAAATCGACTGTTATTTATTACAGTTTACTTTTTTCCGTGTACAACTTCGGTCTTCCTTCAGGCACTCGAAAATTTTCTTGAGCCAAGAATTTTGTTCTCCAGTCAAGAAATTTTTCTTTCTGTATATAATTATATTAATTTTTATTTTTTTTTTCCCGGTGTAAATTATTATCCCCTTGAAAAAAACTCCGGGGTTTTTTATCTCACTAATTTCGGTCTTTGTTATGAATTTAAAAGCCCTGAGTGTACTGAGCACATGCCAATGCTAGGGACAACGGACGTGAACTAGATTTTTTACGGGTTGACATTTTTAAGTTATTTTATGTTGTTTTTTTGCGAACTGAGTAAATAGTAAAATGACGGAACGAGCTGATGGAAGGAGACAGATGAGGGATGAGATAAAGAGCGAGGGGAGAAGGAAGAGAGACCGGAGAATCTCAAAAAGGAGCAAGTAGAATGTATTGTTTTCACGGAGTGGTTCAGCTGGAAGAGCCCGTGAGTTGTAGAGAGATGATGTTTGTCTTTAATTAAAATCAACCCGTTTCCAGCTCGCGATTCCGGCGCTACCCTTCGTACGAGGAATACCAGAGCTCGAGCTCGGGAAGGAGACACTGTTTAAGAGTAAGAGACAGACAATGGAGAGGCACTACTTTGTCAAGTTGAGTTCTTAATATTCAATTATCTCGGCGAGCTTTTAATCATCAACACAATTTTCTTCTCTCTCACTCACTCGCACTCTTGGCTCTTTTATGTTGATCGTGACACTTGTTTGTTGTTTGTTGTTTTAATAATGTACTGCAGCTTAATTAATTAATGCTTACAGTGTACGGAAAACCACAATTACTCGTCACAAAAAGGTAATTAATAATACCGCCGGCTAAAATTATCATTTTCTTCAGCCACAAGGGTTAATTATTTATTTATAATTATAATTATTAAAGTCAGGGGCTTACTTTTAGCCAATTGACTTTTTGTAATTGATTTTTCTAAAGTGCTATTAAGAAATAATAATAGCTGTAATAAAAATAGAAATAGAATTTATGGTTTTGTTATTGTAAATTTTTTGAACGATTAAAATTTAAAAAGTAATTAAAATTTGTCATTGATACTTTATTTTTTTATGCTTCTAATAAAATTAAAGATTAAAATTATGTAGTATAATAGTTGGATATTTATCAATTATATATTCATAAAATTTAGAAAAACCAACTTTCATATTAATTATTTAATCTACTAAATCAACTAACTCATAAAAATAAAATCAATAAACTTTAATAACGATTTTAATGATTTTTTTTGTTTAAGAATTTAATTTATTATCGACCAATAAAATTCACAATTCCCCTTCTATAATTATTCAATACTTCGAATATAAATAACTGAGTCTTAATTTACAGTACAGTTATCAAGAATTTACTTCTCAAGAATAATCATAATACAGTGCAAAAAAAATACACTAGAATTTATAAAAGAGGAATTTCGAAATTTAACTTTAATCGTTATATTTTTTTTCGATCAATAGTTCACATACTTTAATAGTTTCTGAAGCTTAATTATTTTCAACCAATTAAATGTACATTCCCCTACTTCAATTTTGCAACCTTATTATAAATGAGACAGAGCGTTAATTCATAAAATAGTTATCAAGAATTTAATTTTAAAGAATAATCATCGAATTTTGAACAGTTTTATAGTTATTTTCGGCATTATCGTTGCTGCGTATGGTGAAGATCATTCGTCGGCTTTACGAGATGGACCATGTCCCGATATAAAAAATGCTCTATCTATTGATATTGCTAAAGTAAAAAATAAATTTTTTTAATTCACCTTCTATCACTTTCAAAACTTTTTATCAAAAAAATTAACTCAATCTTTATTCATATTTATAAAAACATTTGTTACAGTTTTCCGGAAATTGGTATGGAGCTAAAGAAAATCGGTATGGAGCTAAAGAAAATTCCCTTGATATCCTCGGCCGTGTCAATTGTTCTTTACTAACATTGCAACGTCATGGTGCCGACCAATGGGCTGTACTTTATTCTGGAATCTCACAGAAGTAAATAGATATTGCATAGATTATAATTGTACACTGATAGAAGGATTTCTTAACATTTAAGAAGATTTTTTTGTATTTAAGAAATCATTTCTTAAACATCGTTTCTTAACATTTAAAAAATATTTCTTAGTATTTAAGAAATATTTCTTTGTATTTAAGAAATATTTCTTTGTATTGAGGAAATATTTCTTAGTATTTAAGAAATATTTCTTAAATACTAAGAAATGTTTTTTAAATACTAAGAAATGATGTTTAAAAAATGATTTCTTAAATACAAAGAAATTTTTTTAAACACTAAGAAATCCTTCTATCAGTGTTGATTCCTTGCATTAGTATTAATCTTTTTTTTGTTTATTAAATTATTTAGAACTAAGGAAAGATTATCAGTTACTGCTACTGCCAAAATTTTGGATAAAAAAACTACTATTGTAAATTACAACTTTATATCTTCGGTACCATTAGTAAAAACGTACTGGGTTCTGAGCACAGATTACATCCGCAAGGCCATTGTTGTCAGTTGCGAACAAGTAGGATCTCAACAGTAAGTTCAATTGATTTAATAATCGATAGAATTTTTTAAATAAATTTAAATTTTAAATCATTTTTTGTCTTTGTAGCCAAATCCAGCTTTGGTCGAACAAAAGAAGCCCCGAAGACTGCTCAAGCGATGATGATGAAGAAGATCTAGCAAATGCAATGAGAACCTTGGGTATAAACATAACCATGACTCCAATTAGTCAGTTGGGATGTGTTTACTATTAAGTTATCATACAAATAATACTCCGATGATTTTACAAACATAAAATATTTAATTAATGTAAAAAAAATTTTATCATCAATTTTGTAGCTAATTTCAATCATTTACAATGATTTCGTAATTCTAAGAAATTTAAAATTTATTCTCTGTATACTAAAGCTGTACTTGACCACAGATAATACTCTATTTTTGTGTTTATGTAGAATATCCTCATTATTTTTGTTTCATTTATGAGACATTGAATTTTAATAAAGGAAACAATAATAAAAAAAAAAATTGTATTTATTAATTTAAATATTTATCTACATCCTCCTAAGTAATGAGTATTTCAATTTTAGTTATTTTCGTAATATACATTCGACGGACATACTTTTTTTTATATTGATTATTGATAATACTGCTTACTCATCAGTACTATAAAATGGATCAATTGCAGAAATTGACACGGTCACAAAAAAATAAAAATTTTTAAATATAAATTTAATGGTTTTTCATACAGATTATTTTCACAATTTTCTGCTTAATAAATTAAAACAAACATTTCATTTTTTTATTATTGGTCATAAATATTATATATAAATATTTTTTATACAAAAGTGAATGCAATAATATAAAAAAAAATCTCTTGGATGAAATAAAATTAATTTTCTATAGTAATATTTAAACAAATTGAAAATGTATAAAATAACTTTTGAGATAAAAAAAGAGTAATTAAATTAATAATTATTATTATTAATGTTATTACTATTTTTTTTTTATGTTTCGTCATTTCGACGCTTAGTTATAGCTAAAAATTCCGAAATAAAAATTTATAGATCAATTAGTTGATTATGACAGAAATACAATTTAGTTATTGTCAAAAAAATAAAGTAATTGAAGAAAAAAATAATAATGTTGCAAAATACGATATCAACTACTTTTTTTTATTAATTATCGAAATAGGCTCTAAAACTTAATTATTTTTCGACCAATAGAATTATTTACTCTCTTTAACGCCATGATCTTTAAAACTAAAAAACTTGTTTTTAACATTAATTATTTCAATTAAAAAAAATGATATAGATTATTGGAAGAAAAAACTAGTCAAAACTTTTAAAAGATAAAAATATAACAAGCTACGAATTTAATAGTTTTGTGTTTTTTTCCATCCAATTATATTTCGAAGTATTCTAGTAATTACTACCGCATGATTTTTTTTGCCCAATTGAATTCGCGATTTCCCTTCCGTAGTCAGTATGGAAATCCGAATTTAAGCCGCGGATTTTCAAGTTACATTTCAATTTTTAAAAGTATTTTTTGAGAAATAATCATCGAAACATGAACTTCTTCATCGTGATTTTCTGTGTTATTGCCGGGGCTTACGGTGAAGGACAGTCGCCGTCAACAAAAAATTATTCATGTCCCGGGGTTCCACCTATGCAAAATTTGGAAGTACCTTGGGTATGCGTTAAATATCGCCGTTCTAATTAGCAAATTGTCTAACTCCATTTTAGAAAATCTTCCATTCTTATGAAAAAACAATTAGTTCAAAATTTATTATCACTTAAAAAAACAATTTAATATTTTATAGAGGTATTATATTTTGGTTTGGATCATTTAAATAATTTATAATTAGACTATTGCTACATCGAAATGTTAAAAAATCACCCTCTAAAAAATAAGGAGTTAGGCCAATTGCTAATTAGACCGTCTATATTTCATTTTAAATTTATCTAAACGGCTTTTACTAAAATTTTTTCCAAAAATAATCATTTGAAGAGCAATTTAATTAGTCATCATAAAATAATTGTTTTAGCTTAATAGTACGTTTTATGGATGTGAGGAAAGTGGAACCAATTTTCCTGACTTGAGTTGCACCTCACTGATATTGGTACCCAATGGCCCTAATGGCTGGTCTTCAATTTTTTCTGGATTTTCGAAGGAGTAATTACGTATTCTAAACTCTACTTTCACATTATATAATGATAATAATATATATTTGTCTTCTTCGATTCTTAGAACTGGTTTTCAACAATCATATACAGCTGCATGTACTGTTAATGAAGAAAAACATATAAAAGTAACTTACAATTAATTGGTTGAAGCTACATTAACTTTGAATCTCTGGATTTTGTGGACTGACTATAAATCCGTTGTTTATTTGAGTTGCGACCCTAACAATCCTGAATCGTAAGATCAATTAATTAACACATAAGAATTAAAATTCTTTCTTTTTATTTAAACTTTTACCTCTGATATTTTTTTAATGAATTTTTATTTCTCTAGAATTCCAAAACTTTGGTTACTCGCACAAGATCATAAACTTTGCTCAAGTTATAAAGAACGTTTAGAAACCTTGAAACAACAGTGGGGCCTCAATATAACTACGAACTCAGTTGATCAGAATAATTGTTATTAAATGATCATCAAAATTATTAGAATTTTATGTAAACAATATATTGAGATGTAAAATTATATCAATAATAAAAAAAAAGTATGAAGAAATACTGTCTTATTCATTTTTATTGTTAAAAAAAATTCCCAGAATTTAATGATCGCAATAAATAATATTATTTTTTTTATTGTTATTTGATTGTTTTGAAATCATGTTATTTTCCAAGAGCTATAAGTATTTCAGAAATAATAACCACATCGTGTGTAATTATTTATTTCCTTTTATACAACCCAACAGCCAAAAGGCCAATAACAAGGTCTCTAAATAAGTTGATACAGATTACAAAGTGTAACTTAAAACTAAGTGCACTGTACTAGTAGCTAATACAAAAGAGAAGTAATAAAACAAAAAATATTAAGATATAAAGAAAAAACTAGAGTATTTACAAATATTCCAAAAAATATTGTCATATTATAATTAATTACTAGCAGGTCGCCCTGGCTTCGCACGGGTATTTAACAAAAATTTTTAATTCGCACAAATTCAGACACAGACGAAAAGATATAATTCATCAGTATTATTTATAGTTAATACCTACCCCCGCAATCCCCTGTGGGATGGAATATCGTAAAATTTGTTTATAAACTATTTCTATATCTATTACAGAAGATTCCTTTCAAATTTGGAGTCGATAAGAGCTATATTTAAAAACGGGAATTTTCCATTGTTAACGCCCTCGCAAACCCCTTTGGGGGAGGAATTTCTTAAAATCCATTTTTAGATGACCTCTACATGGCAAAAGTAATATTTCTACCAAATTTCAAATTTCTGAGTCTGATGTTTCCCGAGATATCGTGATGAGTGACTATATAAATAGGAATCTCTAATAATAATATAGATAATTATAATAAATAAAAAATTGACTGAAGATGTATAATTAAAAATGTTTAACTAAAGATGTGAGGGAAAAGATGCAAGTGAGATTAACATTTAGATGGTTTAAATATAGACATGATTATCAATTTATTAATTTGATTTGGCTGTTTGTTATCTGTGTATAAAAAAATTCGGTAAATTTTCCAACAAATAAAAGTAAACTTTAATTGTATTAAATATCATGGATGATAACACAAATCATAGTTTGATTGTATTGTTTTTTTCTCCTACCCTTCAATTCTTCTTATAGCTTCTAAGATAAAATCGATTCTAAACCAATAGAATTTATGTTTTCCCTCCCACAATCGACACAAAACCGCTTATAAGTGGCAATTCTCAACTTTACTATACAGTTATACAATCAACTTTTCAAGAATAATCATAAAATAGATTTGAATAGAAACATGAAGTTCTTAATCGTTATTTTCTGCGTTATTGTTGCAATTTACGGCCACAAACAGAATATGTATAGCCATGGTCGATGTCCTGAGTTCTTAGTTATTGAAGATTCGAATTACGTTAATGTAAGTAGATAATTTTTATAGTTAAAAAATATTTAGAACAATACAAAAAATTTTTAAGGTAGTACTACCATTACTACAGGAGTCAAATCCCAAGATTTAACCTTATTTGATTAACGTAGTAGATTTCTTTATGCTAAATCGCGTTTGAGAAAGAGAGACAGAGATAAATTTTAAATGTTTTTTTATTAACAAATATTCTCATATTCTCTGAAACCATACTGATTGTAATTAAATATATTCTAGATGTTATTTTCTTTCGTTATATTAATTTTTATAAGAATCTGAACGTCCAGTTTTGTGAAATAAAATAAAGTCTGATGTGATTTTCCATAAGGATCAATGGTAAAGGCAAAAATATGTAAATATTAATATCTTTTTTTCAATTCTCGGTAGGCCTCCAAAAATTTAAGTGATTAATTAAGATATTATTATGTAACTATAGGCCAAGTTTCATCAAATTCTAAAATCTACTACCTTAATATTCAACACTAAAATGTTTACACTTTATACAATGACAAAAAATTTTTTACTGTGTAACAACAATTAGTTTTTGTTCAGTTTACAGGAAATTGGTGCATATGTGAACAACACGCCATCGGTCTCCCTGGATTTGACAGATGCATTACAATGTCATTGGAACCAAAAAAATCAAACATTCCGGGTATTTTATTAGACATCACATATTCTGGAGTTTCAGAAAAGTAAATATTTAATAGATTACTTCATATTTTTTGTCTACATTATTGTATACATTTTTTTAATTATTCAAAAGTGGTCAAAGTGTCTTAGTCCATGGCGAAGCACTGTACAAAAATTCCAGAGATATTAGAGCTACATACTTAGTTGGAGAGACTCAAGTAATAAAGCACTACTTCATTAATAAACTTGATAACAATTACGCAATGATTGGCAGTTGTATGGAAGAAGGATCTTATCAGTGAGTTTTATTAGTTAATAACTCAAATTAATGAGCAATCATTTAATTAGAACTTATCAAGTAATTTGGTTCTATTTTTGATTATAGCATTTTTGAAATGTGGGCCGTCGCAAGAGACTGCCTGTCTTGCCTCAACGTACAGAATGGGCTTCAAAAGGAGTTTGAAATTAATCGTTTCAGCTTTAATTTTACCCGAGTTGATCATAGTAATTGCCCATAGACAATTTTTTTTATAAAAAATTAAAATTGTTCTCGGCTTGGACCAATTGTCTCTACTGATTTCTCTAATTCTCATATTTTTACAAAATTTATAATTTTTCATCTTATTAAAATAAATATAAATAAATCATAATTGAATTTTCGAATAATTAAAATTATCCAAAAAATATAAATTGGTGTTTTTATTTAATTAAAATTAATAAAATATTATTTTAGTTGAAATAAAATTAAAAAGGTTAAATTTATTGTTTTATTTTTGAGTTAAATGAAAAAATCGTAAAATATTCAGTCTAAAAAAAAACAAATATTGTCGTAGCTTTGAAGCTTTATAACCATTTCATAATATATTAAAACATACATCGAACAATCGTGAAACGAACAATTCACATATTCGACATAAATCAATCGCCGGTGAATGCCATTGAAGTGTCAGAAAAGCCCGTGGAACGAATAAAAGAAACAAAACAAAATGAAATGAAATAAAATTATCTGGAAAAAACGGTAGGATGTAAAATAAAATAAAAAACTTGAGAGTGAAAAGGGTGGATAGAAAGTTAAATTGTTAGACGACAGAGACACATATGAAACAGCGCTGTGTTCAGCTAATTATCGTCAAGTTTGTTCTTTCTCTGACTTACAAATGTCTACGTTGATAGACCCTTTATACACATACATACTGATGTGTGTATAAACGACTGTAAAACTCGTTAACGTGTATAGTACCGCTGTGGCAACGACAATTGCACCCGACACCTACGATTTTCTGCCCGTTCAATTCAAACAACTGGATATTTTCTCTCTTACTCTCTACTTCTTTCAACAACAATCCCAACACTTTTCTTTATTCTTCCATACTATGTTCAAATTTCCGAGAAATTTTTCGTGTAATTACACTATCATTAAATAGAACAAAAAAATTATGGGTTTTTATCTCCCGTACCCGTACCTCGGATACTTTTTTTTTTATATTAATTATTTGGTAGTTAAGCTCATTATTACACCCATTTTAACAGACACTGTAAAGATAAAACAGGAACAAGATTTTTTTTTTCTTTTAATGAAATAAAATTTGTAACATTGAACGCATGTAAGTTCTATTAAAGTGGCTTTTACGAGCTGGTAATAACAGTCGGAAACAAAGGTTGTTACAGTGGATATAAAAATAGTTAGATAAAAAATAAAAAATAAAATGAGTGAAATGGGTTCAAAGGGAGTTAAATCTACAGATGCTGGTTTTTCCACAATTGTTTACTCCTTTTCTTTTACCTTACATTACTGCTAGTTAAGAGAAACCGTATATAAACGAGTGAAATAGAGGTTTAATAAAAAAAAAAAAAAAAAAAAGTAAAACCAATAGTTTGAGAAAATTGTGGTATCGAAAGAGTCTTCTATTAAAGAGAGAAATAGAAAATATACGAGCGTAATTGAATTAACGAATAATAGCCCAAGGTATCAGCTGTTAAAAATAGGGGTTCTATTGTTATGTGTTTTCAGAAACTGTGACTGACATTGACGGTATAGACAAATATTTATAAACGGATTGAAAGGTTTAAAAGTAATTAATTATAAAAAAAGGATCAAAGCTGGTATTTTTCTCCTTAAATAATTTAGCGGAATAAATAGAGTAAAATTGAAAATTTCAATAGACATGAAGCCCGTTTAAAATTATTTCACGGGAAAAAATCACGGTAAAGACTCAGCTTATTTTATTTACTCGGCTGGGTGAGTTGTTTTGCTTAATGTAGAGCTAAAGAAGTAGTAGAGTAAGAGGGTAACATGAAAAAAACTAATTGTGGAGTTATTGAATAAGATGTTATAATGGTACTTGAGTTTATTTTTACTTTTTTGTAAGATTTAAGGGAAGTTTATCCGATTCCTTGGAATGTTAAATGTTGAATTGAAGGTATGAATACGGGAATTGAGAAAATGAAACAGCGATGAGTCTGTAAATAAGATACAGCTCCAAGCTTGGGGGAAAGTGCTTTAGCATTATTTTTCCTCGTTTTACAAAAAGTATACTAAGAAATATAATGTAAGAATCAAGTGAAATTAACAGCTCAGACTGTCGTCTGAGATATTTGTTATTCAGATACATGACAAAATTCCAAAAGACTATTCTATGAATATTCACAGCATTAAAAAAGTATATTCATTATCTGGAGACTCGAGAGTTGATAAATAAATTTTTTAATAATAAAAGGTTAAATTTAAGACGAGATCAGTCTTGAATCTTGAGAACGAGGACTAAGCCTACTCTCAGCTATTTATACTATCTGGCATTTAACTTCCCGCTCCTCGCGGACTTATTACGGATACTTGGGGAGACTTTGAAGACAGTATATATACCTGGTTCGTCTTTATACCTCGTACAGCTACCTTGCGATTACTTTGGCTCTTGCTCATATTCTCGTTCAGCGATTTTAGCGCCTAGCAAACTCGATTATATCACCTTCCACTTTACTTAACTTTTTTTCACTCTATCAATGCTTTTTTTTATTATTTTTTCAATAAAGCCTGGAATTTTCTTGCTTGATTGAAAATTTAAAAGGCCAAACGAAGAATCAATTTTAGCAAAATAATTATTTATAAAAAATTAAGAAAAATGTCAGACTTTTTTATTAATTTTTAAATAGCTAAATTAAAAAAAAAAAAAAAACGGAATTAAATTTCAAAGCCGAGGAATTAATTGATACGCCAATTCACGCCTTACCGGTCCGAAGTATCTATACTAATAAATGGAGAGCCGATTTTTTTGTCCGGTTATACTGCGAAAACTACAGAACTGATCGGAATAATACTTATACCATAAGATGCAGCGTGTTTCGGAGAAGGTTTTAGTATATGATATGGTGGTGATTACTTATCCGGAGCCTATATTTTTTTGACTTAGAAATAATGAATTTTTATCGTAACTAAATTTATTCTATTCGATTGTCATTTGTTTGAAATAAATTTTTTAGTTCTATTGGTTATGTTTATATACTAGGCAGATTTCTTCACTTATGAGACCTGCAATTTCTTTAACTGAAACTTTCAATGCTTATTAAAAATTTTTTTTTTCATATCAATTATTATTAATTTTTGTAAGAAAGACATGGGAATGTTATAATGATTGCATATTGAAAGTTACAATGAATATTAGCTAGAATAATTACATGAATAAAAGGTGCATGTCAATTCGATAGAATTGGGAATCTGTGCAAGTCAAAATAATACTCTAATTAAATTTCAAGTCTAGATCTAAAAATGCAATTCTATAAAGCGCCCAGCGGAGCGGGCGAGTAATAGCTAGTTATTTATAAAAAATTAAGAAAAATGTCGGACTTTTTTTATTAATTTTCAAATAGTTGAATTTAAAGAAAAAAAATAAACTTTGAATTAAATTTCAAAGCCGAAGAATAAAATCAATCGATACGTCAATTCACGCCTTACCGATCTGAACTATATAGATATATACATACAAATTTCTTAATTAGAGACTCGTTGGCAATCACGCGGCGTACTTGGTCTTATCAATATCGCGTTTAAGAAGGAATTTTTTTATTGAAAAACTGACGAGGTTATTTTTTTTTCTCATTCTTTATTTCCCCGAAGACTCGTCCATTTATTTATTATTTTATTTTATTTTTATTTCCAGCCCAAGCGACAAAACTTTCCGTAATACAGTATTATAGTTGAGTGGAAGAGCGAGGGACAACAAGAAGAAGCAGACTCAGCAGAGAATCAAACTAGGATGAGAATGAGAGTTTGGATGAGGACGCCGATAGATAGAAGGATAGGACAGAGCAGATGACGATGAAGATGATTGAAGCTTTGCTTTTCCACGGCACGCAGACTACTCAATATTTATTAACTCCTCTGTGTGCTATGCAGTGAATAAATAGCGAAAAAATTATAAATAACAAAAAAATTTTAAATTATCATCTCAAGCAGACAGAAACCGTCGGGAGTTGAAGATAAATATAGAATGTAATTACAAAAAAAAAAAAAAATAGACGTGAGAAAATATAATTTTTTTTAGTTTATATTCATTTTATTATTGATACATTTCGATGCGCAATCCCTGGAGTAATTGCATTTTAATTAAATTAAAATTCATTTTCCATTCCCGTGATATTTTTCCATTAAATTCAACCGCAAATAATATAAATAAACAACTTGGTGGATTAAATTGAATCAAATTGTGATTATTCAAGTGTCAAATATTTTTTAATCGATCGTTATGAGTTCTATCGTGATTCATTATTTCAAATCTCACGGATGTACAAAATAAATACATAAAAATTAAATGTATATGATGGCTGGAAACAAAAAATGTTACGAGCGAGAAATTTAACGAGATACTTAGCGGATGAATTTAAAAAAAAAAGAAAATGGAAGAGAGGGTAGTTTATGCCGTCACGGGACAAGAAACTCAACTCTCAAATGTGATTTGCATTAAACAGATATTATGCAGACGTTTCTCGCGGTTGTGGGAGTACTCGAGTTATCATCGGCGTAACCGCGCATCGTTACACCTGTAATTGTCGAGCATTTGCATCCCCAAGTGAATAAAACGGTTCACATCAACAACTTTATTTACAGTCAGTAGTGCTTGTAAAATCTAGTCTTGTTAACTACTGGGATCCAATCAATATTTAAGTGTTTCAAATTATTTAAGTAAAAATAAACATTTTATTAATTGAAAAAAAATCATTTGTTCAGTAAAATATTTTTTCAAGCATCGGAGTGAAATTTCATGAATTACTGAGTGAATATACTTGATATACTATCATAGAGAAACATATCAAACCAGTAACTCACTCCATGCATAGAAGACTCGGACGGATTTGTATATCAATTTTCTCTATAGACAAGAGCTATTAGTGCAATCGTTTGGTGCTTTCATTGCTTACTACAGCGAGTGCTTCTGCTGTTGATGCATTTGGTATCAAATCGGTTTCATGATAAAGCGCTCGGGCGATCGATAATTGATATGCCATGATAGGCACTAACGGGAATCAGCTCTCTCGATATCTAGCCGGTACTTTTAGCTTGACAATTCACATCGCATATCATCGTATATTGGGTCTGCGAATTCCTCTGCGCTTATTTCCCAAAATAAAAGCTATTTATTAATTTCTACACGGAAAAAGTAAACTGTAAAATTCACTCGGTTCTCGGTTAATTTTTATAGTTTCAAACAGTACAGCGGACATCGGGGTGGCAAAAATATAAATAATACAGAACTTAATGTAGAACTTAATAGAGAATTTAATGTAGAAAGTGTAAAAGCCACAATTTATAATTTAATGTAGTACCTCCACAAAAAGCATACTTCAAGAAACTTATGGAATTTTTTTTATCGAAAGATAAATATATTAATAATTCACCACCAAAATTTCAGATCAATTCACCCCTAGTAGAAATGAAATCAAGTTTTTAGCCAGTAACTGGCCAGTTTTACTAGAGATCTAACAAAACATTATGGCGGCTTTCGTGAAACTGTCAGTTTCGAATTCTGAGGTTATTAGGCGTTATTAAAATTGTCAAATAAATTCAAAATAATGTTTAATAAACGATATGATATAAAAAAGTTTCATTTATGTGTACATTATAAAATAGATAACATCATTAGACTGATAGACTAATAATAAATCTAACAATAGAATAAGAAAATAATTATTTTGAATTGGAGATTTGTTTTTAATGCCCACAGTTGCAATTTATATATTGTGTCATTTTTTTTCAATGCATCCATTTTGAAATATATATTGGAAATTATTTACACGTTAATAAACACTAATTTTGATTGATTTCTACTGTTTTTTAATAATAATTACAATAATGATGCGTACAGGTTAATAAAAAAAGTAAACAAACACACACACACACACACACACACTAGTAAAGATACTCTGTCGGTGTAACCAATGTTTATGACTTAGTTGTAGGTGGCGCGATTTCAAGTTTTTACTTGATATCACTGGCCAGTTACTGGTTTATATCCAGTGAAAACTCGATTATTTCTTCTAGGGACCGCACCGTTTTTGAGTAATTAATTTTCGAAATTGTATCTTTTACACGTATGAAATCTTCCGTACCACTCGAGTGATGCAAATAGATTTCATACTAACTTTACCATCTCTCTATACCTCTACGTGTAAAAGATGCAATTTCGAAAATTAATTACTCAAAAACGGTGCGGTGAATTGATCTGAAATTTTGGTGGTGAATTGTTAATATATTTATCTTTCGATTAAAAAAATTCCATAAGTTTCTTGAAATATGCTTTTCGTAGAGGTACTATCTTAATATCGAAAATAAGTGATTAGTAGCTGTCACTATAGTAAATAACGATTATCTCATCTTAAAAAATTACAGTTTCAAACAGAAAAAATTGCCAATTCAATATATAGTCCATACTATGAGGAGAAGGGGAACTCAGATGAGGAGAAGGGGATCTTACTCTAGGAAAATTTATCATTTGAAACAATAAAAATTATACTTTTAAAATATACATTATCATACTTTAACATTTTCGACATTCACATAGCGAATATTACTGTTTGAAATAGTATTTTCTTCCATGTAAAGAATAAATTGTAGCGTTTAAATGATAAATATTATAAAGTGAATAGTAAAATCACGATTTTACTGTTTGAAATGTTAATTTTTAGCAGTTGATCATTAATTATTATTAGGGCCAGGAAGTTGGCGTTTTCTCTTTATTCAAATTTGAGGTTAAACATATGAATGCTCATTTAAACAACTGCGAAATTCCTGGCCCTACTTATTATAAATCGAATATTATCTATTACAGTTTACTTTTTTCGGTGTAAACGTTAAATTATGACTAATATTTCGAATTATATGACGAATATTTGAACGAGTTAAAAAAAAAAACACTTGAAACTTTTGTTTATTTACGGAAAAAAAGGGAAATAAATAAATAATAGATAAAGCGGAAATAAAGTTATAATGAAGTACAAGAGGTAGAGCAACAACAGCAACAACAACAACAACAACATCAACAAGGATCTCGACCTTCTCGGGTTGTTATAGAGTTTCCGGCGAGGAAAGGAAAGAAAAGCTTACGATGGAGACATTTATTATTTATCCCCATTTTACTCGGCTCCAAAGCCGAATGAATAATTAACGAGCTCTTGAATACTCAGCTTATGCACGTTGTGTCTATATATATGTAACTTTTGGCTTCAGTTTCTCTTTCGCGAATTTTAAGAAAAGTATCTCAAATATTCAAAACAACAGAGTTTATTATTTTTTCGCGGAAAAACTTTTACGTATAATTGGAAATAAATTTGGAAGAATTTTATTAATAAAATTAGTCGCCGCAAAAATAAAAATTATTGTTCCAATCGAACGGATCCTTATTAAAAGTGAGCTTACTGCTGGGAACCTGGTCAGCATGGGGATCATAAAGCATAAATGTAATTATAAGTTGAAAGATCGAAATAAAATAAAAATTTTAGATGAAAAAGTGTAACGGGAGACCATCAATTTAACCGACAAACACGCGTCGGAGGTGGTGAGTTAGCCAAATTGCAGTAGTTCGTCGACTGGGGAGATCCGGTTGGGTGATAACGTAAACCGGCGTGGTTTATGGCCTCCTGGACATTTGTCCAGAGCCCATTGCTGTCGGTTATCCTGCTCATCCACCGTCTACCTCTTTACATACAAATACGTACAAATTTACCTTCATATATATGCATGCAGATGCAGATAACTGAATATATATTATATTCACTGTACACAACGAATATCTGCTTTCCTAACCAGTTATGTCTCGTGACTCCTATATTTCCGCATAATCCACCGGTAATAAATTGATCGGGCATTCGTCATGGGATTGACACCAGGACACAACTACGGATCATTAATTTACGACCACTATTTCAACGTCATTTATATCTCATCGTAAATCTCAAGCCTTTTTGTTCGAGACTATAAATTATTTATTTATTTATATGTTTATAAAATCCAGATTTTTTTTAATTGGTCCTTCAGTTTCTCAATCTATATATCTATACACTAAAAAAAAATTAACTTTCATTAAAAGAAAAATTTTGGATCAAGAAAATTTTTTAATTTAAGAATTTTTCTACTCAAATTAAGACGATATAATTCTTCAGTATTATTTTTTTTGATTCAAGTTAATTTTTTTTTCTGTATAAAAAGAATTTTTAAGCGAGAATCTGTTTAGATGTAAACTGTAGTTCGATAATTGTTAGTTTCGATTTAGCTTCAAAGTGATGTTGGCAATTCTCTTTCACTTGATACTGTTTCGAAAATGTTTACATAGTACTGATATTATGGTGCGAGGCTCGGCGTCTGGTCTAGTACAGTCGGTCTGCAGTTATCACCAGAGAAACTCTTGAACCTGGAATGTCCACTCAGACAGAGCAAATAACGACGGGGTCCGGTTGTCAGGATTTGCTCCAAAGCAAATCAAAAATCAATTCAACTATTACCAAGTGCTGTTGGCTAACACTCAGCGCTCAGTCTACTTTTTTCCTCTCTGTATACACCAGAAAAAATTAAAATCTGCCAGTTTGATTACTTTTTTAAACTAATATCCATAGAAATCTTTACAAAGATTCAATTTTTTGATTTTACGCTTGTTAAAATATTTTTACTTAAAAAATAATACTAATATTATTAAGAGAATAAGAAAAATTTTGTGGCCAGTGTATTTATATGATAAAATAGGTTTTTATGGTTAAATTTATTTATTTATTAATTTTAATGCCAAAGCAGTAGCCGAATGGCAAAATTAAACATTTTATTTACATTAAAGAACACGTAGTTTAGTAAAAAAAAAAGTTTTTAAATTATTTTGTAATTTCATTTTGTAATTGTTTGTAATTTCATTTTGAAAATTTTTCAACATTTTTCTGTGAGAGGATTTATATTGAGAAATTTAAAAAGAAAAATAAAATAAATTTGGCATCATTAGAAAAGTCTTGGAGTTTTGCCTTTTCAAGGTTTTATATCATTCTCACCAATAGTAAATTTATGATGATAAGTATTTAGGCTGCATTCGAAAATGCTCTATCTCTAGATACATAATTAAGAAATGACCTTGTATCTCATGAATTATTGACATTCTTAAAGATATAAGCTCATCCCGATGTTAAACTCATGGAGACCTTTCATTTGAATACCCACATCAATTTTTCATATATTTATATATATTATATATTATATATTATATATATATATATATATATATATATATATATATATATATATATATATATATATATATATATATATATATATATATATAAATGGAAAATATATCAAAATGCATGTGGGTACTCAAATAAAAGCTCTTGATGAGTGCAACATCGGAATGAGCATATATCTTTAAAATACTCAAAGTTAAGAAAGTACAGAGCAATTTTAAGAAATGACCTTATATCTCGTGAACTATTGATATTATTAAAGATATAAGCTCATCCCGATATTACACTGATCAAAACCTTTCATTTGAATACCCACATCAATTTTTCATATATTTATATATATATTATATATATGTATATATGAAAAATATATTAAAATGCATGTGGATACTCAAATGAAAGCTCTTGATGAGTGTAACATCGGGATAAGCTTATATCTTTAAAAACGTCAATATTAAAAAAAGTACAGTGCAATTTAACAAAAGTCAAGGTTGCTAGTACTAATTTTATTTGTGAAAATAAATATTTATAATTAAAAAATTTAATTATCAATTTATTGAACGAGAAATGAAAATTATGGATGATATTTATAACAGGATGCTCGGCCCTTTAATTTAAATGAATTTCAAGAACGTTGACCTATAAAATGAGTACTCGGTAATATCAATATTAATTTATCTGGATGATAACCCATACTAAAGCACTCACAATAATTGTGGTGTTGCTAATTGGTTTTAGAATTAGGATTACCACATCATTCATCGAACAAACCGCGAAATGCAATTACGAAATTTCAAACGGTTTATTGTTCCCGCAAAATATATCTATATCTCTTTGTAGCTAATAATAATCAACATTTTTTAATCACAAAACTAATTAATAGCCCAGACTAACACTGATTATTATAAAATATAAAAGGAAAAAGTTATTATAATGATAATAGAATAATAAATTTTAATAATATTACGAGAGCAAAGAGTTGAAGAGGTTAAAGTTGAGAAAAAACTCGAGGGACACTTGGCTGCAATTTCTCTTTGAATAGTTCCAATTAATCCGGTGAAAAGAAGCAATTTTTACTCAAGAACCATTTTAAATCCTATATAGACTGCTATACGCTATAACTAATATTATTTACATTGCGACGCTACATCGTAGAAGCTTCACTTAAGATTTTTTTATTATTGCAGTTATTATTATTCGTCTCTGCTCTGTGAGCTGCGGGTTCGTATACATGGCAGATCCATTCTATGCCAGCGTGTCTGACGATCCATGGAGAAAGAACTTTCCATGGAAGTAAAGTCATTTCACCAGTGCAATCTAAGTTAAGTGACTTCCAAGAGAGACTCCACCAGGCTCAGTGCTTTGCATTCTATATATGTACTCTCTAAAACTCCGCTTGGTCTCTAAGATTTTGACCTGCTACGGAGTTTAGTAACGAGACGTTCTCCGGACGAATGACTTTCTTTAAATTAAACTAAGGGCATACCTGCTAGATTACTAAGTAGTCAGTTACTTAAAAATATTAAAATTTTTTATAATAATCACAGTGAAAAAAAAACACTATCCTGTTATGTTCAATTTTCGTATATTTAATCAACGTTAAAAATTTTTTTCATCGAATATAAGCTTAGAATAATTTTTTTTAAGCTCAATAGACGAAAATAAATAAACTAAATATTAAATTAAAGAAAAGAAATCGATAAAACTCTTAGTCTTTAGTTTTCTTTCTCTACTTGAAATACTCGAGAGAGTTGAATTGGTCGCGCTTGTAGAAGACACAAAACGCGAGTTGTACAAAACTTTTGTTTGAAATTTCATCTCTGCTCTTTAACTTGTAACCTGTTAGCTCCATCCAATCCGGAAATTGAGTGGCTTTCTACTCTTTAATAGCTTCGATGAATCCTTCTAAAGTATCACCCGCAAAACTATTTCATTCGAGTCGACAACTTAGAAACACACCAACCAAATATAATGCGAAAAAAAATTTCATATCCCCTTTCCTTCCCCAACTACAGTTTCGTACAATTTTAAGCTTGAAAGCGGTTGATAATTAATTTTCAAACGTATATAAGTTAGAATTTTTAAAAAAGTGCTTCGCTTTTCGATAGATAATTAAATTATCCTTTTTTGAAAATTTTTACTTATTTATGCGTTTTAAGATTACATTTGTTGTAAAAGTACACTAATAGAAGGGTTTGTTTATAGTTAAAAATATTTGTTAATATTTAACAAATCATTTATTAGAGACCACTTTTTAGTCCTTACACAGAAAAAAAGGTTCACTTGAGCCAAGAAAACATTTTTCTTCCTAATTATTTTCTTGAGCGAAAAAAATTTTTTTTTAACATCAGAAATTTCACTTATTCCAACAAAATTAATTCTCTTGCATTAAAAAATACGTATCTTGATCCAAGAAAATTTATTTAAGTCAAGAAAATCTTGTTGGTTTGAGAAAATTCAGCCTCTTGCTCCAAAAAATTTAGTTCTTGATAGAAGTAAATTTTCTTGTCTTGAGAAAATTTCTCTCTTGCTCCAAAAAATTAAATATAAAGATAGAAATAAATTTTCATTAATATTTTTATTGATTAACATGTCAAATGGGAAGATCAAATAATATTTCATCATTTTTTTTCATTCAATATGTATAATTGCATGCTAAAATAATATAAAATGGGTATCAAATATTAAAGAGAAAAATTTTCTCAGCTGAAGTAGGTGGCGCTGCTTCCTTAAAGTATCTAAAAATCTTGATCAAATATAAAAATTTATTGTATCAAGTATTTATGATAATTTGAAATAAGAAAAAATGACTTCTACCAAGAATAGAATTTCAAGAAAAATTTTTACTTTGGCCAACACAACTTGGGTCTTCCTTTAGGCACCCGAAAATTTTCTTGAGCCAAGAATTTTGTTCTCTAATAAAGAAATTTTTCTTTCTGTGTAACAAATATTTCTTAGTACACTGATAAAAGGATTTGTTAATATTTCAAAAGATTTCTTCGTATTTAAGAAATCATTTCTTAGTATTTAAAAAATGATTTATTAAATACAAAGAAATCTTCTTAAATGCTAAGAAATCTTTCTATCAGTGTATTTAAAAAGATTCATTAATATTTAATAAATGGATATCAGATTTATTAAATACAGATAAATCATTTTAAATACTAAGAAATATTTGTTTAAAATTAAAAAGTGGTCTCTAATAAGTGATTTGTTAACTATTAACAAATATTTTTTAATACAAATAAATCCTTCTATCAGTGTGTGACAGAGATACTTCTGTTTGTCCTATAGAAGGCGAAAGAAAAAAAAGTTTAAACCGTTTTTAATAAAAATAGCAATAATAACAAATATATCTTTAATGAAATTTGAAATTTTTTGCTCACTTAAATATTTCATTACTTTGATGGATTTAATTCACGGTATGCTTTTATGTTTGTGGCAAAAATATTGTGCCAGCTAAAAAAAAAAAGA
Source organism: Cotesia glomerata (assembly GCF_020080835.1). Classification (NCBI taxonomy): domain Eukaryota; kingdom Metazoa; phylum Arthropoda; class Insecta; order Hymenoptera; family Braconidae; genus Cotesia; species Cotesia glomerata. The sequence continues at coordinate 8,485,476 of NC_058158.1, forward strand.
GTAATAACAAAAAGATGAGTTTAGTTTAGGGTGTGTCGAGGCACGTGCTATTTCAATAACGATATTTTGTTTTCATTTAATGAATAGCTCTCGTCGCTTAAAGTCTCCGCCCCGTGTGTACCTACATACATTTAACTATGAATTATTACCTCGTAAAGTAATATATACGTACTTCTGTATACACTGTATTACACTTATATGCATGCGGATGTGTGTATCTATGTACATTTCATTATTATCATTATTATTATTGTATCATATAGTGGAGTAACTCTTGGTTGTTTTGCTCATATCACACGCTTTACTTATATATACGTTGTTGTACTCTGTACCACTTCCGACAGTAAAGTACTCTGTCCCAACCACGCCGCTGTTTTTCTTGTTTCATAATTTTATTAACTTTTTAGCTTATTTTCCTATATTCGTAAATGCTTCAATAGCAGCTACATATTGTTCCAGCTCAACTTTTATACACATACTAAAAATTACTTTTATATTAAAATTATTTTTCATGTTAAGTTAATATAAATTTCTGTTTATTTTTCTCCAGAGTTTAAAGAGCTTTTACAAAATAAAATACAATTATCAGTAGCTTGACATTTTTTATGAAATTGTTGTGATACAAATTCTTGAAATAGTTTTTAGACAAAGTTAATTTTGAATAAATAAATAAATAAATAAAAAATCCATAATTTATTTAATGTCTAAATTATATCAAAATTCCACAACGTTTCGTTGATAATCTCAACTTCATCAGGCGTCTGTAAATCAACAACAAACCATCATTCACATGTCATCAATATCCAGATAAAAACAAGTATGAATACAAAAATTTCTTTTGAATTATTTTACACTATCTCAGACTATATAAATTACTGAATACATTATAATCTTTTATAAAAATCAAATTCAATAAAAACTAATTTACAGTAAGGTAAAAGCCCCAATAGATGATCATGTACCAGTATATGATCACTCCGTGTATTTGTATACCTATATTTGTGAATATAGATATACAAATACATGGAGTGATCATATACTGGTACGTGATCATCTATTGGGGCTTTTACCTTACATAAATAAAATTTCTATAAAAAAATTATTTATAAAAAAATTCTTTACAAAGATAATAGATAAAAATTAAATAAATTTAATTTACAGTAAATAAATAAACAAAATACCTTCGAATAAATTCATATAGACATCAAAGTCCAAATAAACATGCGCTGTATTACAGTCACATGAAAAATTACTCTCCGTAAATTAAATATTCTCTCAAAGTCCATGTAACTAAGGATTAACGAAACAATAATTGTCATTTGAATATATGACAATTATTATCAACAATATAATATTAATAAATAATATAAATATAATATTTATATAATAATATAAATAAATAATATTTAGCTACTTTCCAAAACATATGATTAAAAACACACAATTAATTATTGTTAATTTTGAATAAAACACAGTTAATTTTGAATAAAAAATTTTGACTCGATTTAAAAAAAAAACAAAGCAAATTTTATTTTAATAAATTTAATACCCCCATGAAAAAAAAATATAAGTTGAAATACATAAAAAATATATTTTTAATACATTAAAAATCTATAAAAAATATTAATTATGTATAGTAATGATATTTTTAATAACTAACTTATGGCAGATTTTCATATATATTTTATATATTTCAAATATATTTTAGATGTATTCAAAACATATTTTTTTTATATTTTAGCTATGTATATTTTATGTATTTTAATAAATAAATAAATTTAAAATATAAAAAATATATATGAAAATCGGCCAAAAGTTAGTGATTAAAAATATATTTACTATACACATTTTTTATATATTTATATATCTTTTATAGATTTTTAATGTGTTTAAAATATATTTTTGATATTTTTCGACATATATTTTTTTTCATGGGGGTAAATGAAAAAAAAAAAAAAAAAAGCTTGGAAATACAAAAACCAAAGAGCGATGATAAAAATTTGTGAACAAAAAAAATTTTTTTTCGCACTGCGGCGGAAGTAGATACCAGTGACGCATACATTTGTTCGCTGTGGTAATTCTAGTGGTTGAATATATTGGAAATAAAGTTTTCGCCTATAGAGATAGATATTACTCGATGGGTTATTTCGAATGGAACGTTAAATCGTTTCCCCGCACCATACGTCCTCTTATTATTCCATTGGTCAGTAAAAAAAAAAATTGTTCAATAATTGCCCCTAATCATTTTGACTTTGTGTAGTAAAAAATTTTTAAAAATAAATTTCAGCAATTTTTAACTCTAACTAAAATGACATTTTTATTTTAACGTCAATTGTCAGTGACATTTAATTAAATTGTGTTGAAGCGTAAAATAAAATGTGAGCAAAAACTGTCAGCTAAAAAAATAGAGATTCATTATTTTCGACTTGTCGTTCTGTGCAAATTAAAAAAAAAAAAGTTTTATCTACATAGGCTCGAGGTCGGACCTCCAACTGGCCTTTTGCCTTGGTAAACAACAAATTAATAAAACAAGCAAACGAATGAACAAACAAGAGTTCCAGATTTAATTTAATATTCAAAGTTTGCTCAGCTTGATGTTAAAATTAAAAGTCCGGATTTTTAAATTATCAATAAAAATAATTATCATTAATTAAACTGTTTCATTCAAACAAACCTCTGGAAGTGATCCAACAAAATGATACTACTGAATTGTTTATGCTCATTAATGTATTCAAAGGACATTTATGGAATTTTATTACATGATAAATGATCAATTATTAATTTTCATCAAACATATTTACCGATAATATATTCAGTTACATTTTCATTTAATTAAAAGTTTATTCGATTACTTTTTAATCATAAACCCGATGATATATTGGACCAAATTAAGGGAAATATTAAATTTCCTTTTTACATCCTATCTCATAATTATTAATTATTATTATTATTAATTATTATTAATTATTAATTCAATAATTTATTGGATAGTATTTTGACAGGAAAAAATTTTTTAAACACTACACGGACAAAAAAAAATCGAAAAATTACATTTTAAATATTAATAAGAGTCCCGTCGTAGTTAAAACTAGAAAAATTACAGTTCGAAATAAAATTTTTTTAAATTCAAACTTTGAATGTTAATTTTCAGAGCATTTAATGTAATATTTAAATTTTACACTGTAATTCATACAAAATCTGTAATAATTACAATCTGAAACTGCACTGATAGGAGGATTTTTTTATATTTAATAAGCTTTATTAACTGTTAATAAATGATTTTTTAACATTATAGGATTCAATAAATATTTATTAATAGTTGATAAATATTTATTAAAATTTAATAAATCAAATAATTGTCTTTAAATAAATTAAATTATTAATAGTTAATAAATCCTTCTATCAGTGAGTAATTTTTCCAATTTTTTATTATATAATGTAATTTTTGTATTTTTCTTTTTTCCGTGTACTAAAATATTTATTAGAATAATTTTATGAATAAAAACTTACCCAATAATTTCATAACTTGGGACTGACTGATAAAAATATTAAGATACCCGTCACTGCAACCAACAATAACAAGAAGGAAAAAAATTCCAAGCCTAATAATTTTAACAGGACTCCACTGCATTGTCACATCCTTCATTGCCCGATCCAATAAAGGATCTCACCTTTCACTCTCAAATTTTTTACACTTAGAGGGTGGCATTTAAAAATAATAAACAATTCCGAGGGACTGAAGCGCATAACATCTTTTCCCTGCGAGAAGTGAAATCAATCCATGGTTAAAAAAAAAAAAAAATATTAGTATAATCCCTGAGAAATTTATTTAAAAAACTCGAGCTGACACGTGGTGAGGCAACGTGATTATAAAAGCGTGGGGATGCTGATAGACTGCGTGAAGTCGTCGACGTCGGTGTCGAGACGCAACTGAAACGTCGCCCAGCGTGTGGTTTCGACGATATCACTTCTAGCGCAGGCGTCGGGTTATTTGTATAGATATATCTAAAACTACCCTCTTTCAATGTTTCGGTCTCACTCGGCGGCCCGCGGACTAGTCCGCTCCCAGGGGCAGTTTGGATGGGGGATGAATGGATAAATGACGAATTTCCGGAAATCGTGCGTACGTGACTTCCCTGCTACCGTAGCCGCAACTCCTACTGCTATTACCTGCTACTGGACTAGTGGATAACCCTAGTCCCACATAAGTCTCTCTAGGTTTGTCATGTCTGCATTGTATACCTTATCAATTTAACCAGGTAATTTATTTAACTTCTGTCAACATTTATTTCATTTAGATATTCTGATTCAATAATTTCATTCCACCTGCCGACTCATTAATTGAAAATATTGAATAAATTTATACTTTAGAGGAAAAAAAATAAATATTAACTTGTGAACTATAAATAAATAAAATTTTGCTTTATTATAAAATGACTTTTGTTGAATTGCACTGTACTATTTTAACTATTGACGTTTTTAAACATATAAGCTCATCCCGATGTTACACTCATCAAGAGCTTTCATTTGAGTACCCACATGCATTTTGATATATTTTTCATATATACATATATGTAATATATATATATATATGAAAAATTAATGTGGCTACTCAAATGAAAGGTCTTGATGAGTGTAACATCGGGATGAGCTTATATCTTTAAGAATATCAATAGTTCATGAGATATAAAGTCATTTCTTAAAATTGCTCTGTACTTTTTTAACTATTGATGTTTTTAAAGATATAAGCTCATTTCGATGTTACACTCTTCAAGAGCTTTCATTTAAGTACCCACATGGATTTTGATATATTTTTCATGTATACATATATATATATATATATATATATATATATATATATATATATATATATATATATATATATATATATATAATATCTATAAATATATGAAAAATTGATCTGGGTACTCAAATGAAAAGTCTTGATGAGTGTAACATCGGGATGAGCTTATATCTTTAAAAATGTCAATAGTTCATGAGATATAAGGTCATTTCTTCAAATTGCTATGTTCTTTCTTAACTATTGAGGTTTTTAAAGATATAAGCTCATCCCGATGTTACACTCATCAAGAACTTTCATTTGAGTACCTACATGCATTTTGATATATTTTTCATATATACATACATGTAATATATATAAATATATGAAAAATTAATGTGGGTACTCAAATGAAAGGTCTTGATAAGTGTAACATGGGGATGAGCTTATATCTTTAAAAATGTCAATTGTTCACGAGATACAAGGTAATTTCTTAATTATGTATCTAGAGATAGAGCATTTTCGAATGCAGCCTAAATACTTATCATCAAAAATTGACTATTGGTGAGAATGATATGAAAACTTGAAATAGCGCAACTCCAGATCAAGACCTTTCTAATGATGCCAAATTTAACCATAAAAACCCATTTTATCTTAATAATATAGATTCACTAATTAAAAGAACTTGATTCGAGGAAAAAAATTTTTTAACTTTCAAAAATTTTTTTCTGGCTTCAATAATTTTTCTCTTGAATCAAATTAATTTTTTTTTTCAAAGTAATAATAATAAATGTAGAAATTTTATATCAAACCATCGGAAGTGAATTTAACCAACAGTACGGTCGTATGGAAAGCATACAGTCGTATATATTTTTTATATTCACTTTATGTATTTTTTAGTCATACGTTTGAGTGTCCACGTGGCGCAAGAATAAAAGGTTGCGGTTGGGTGTGAACCAGCTGGCAACAAGAGGCGCAATCAAAAAGCATCGCATCGCGATTAATGACTGCAACAGAGACACAAACAGCCAAACTACTATATACAGACGAGGATCCATAAAAGAAGCACCAAGAGATAAAAATAACAACCAGGAAAAATATGTGCATAAAGGGATGTTTTATACATACAAAATAAAAATACAGTAGCTGTCGCATTAATTTATCGGACGATCATGGATTTTCAATCGTGCAAGAGCAACGCGCGCGCCCGAGTAAGCACCACGGGGTTTACGAATGCCAGAATTTAATTAAAATAGACGTGCGATCCCGATCCCTTGGTGACAATTCGTACCGATCTACCATCTCTTTTGCTCTTCCTTTCTCTCTTACGTCTGTAGCTGGTGTATTGCCGGTACTACTCTACACCGATGAGCTATTGAGTGTGTCCTCTGATGGTATAACCCTCAACGATATCCTCTTTCTCATTTAACACCCTCTACTCTGCTCCTGATGCTGTGGACAGTTGGACGTGTTTTGTCTAATAGTCTGTCACTGTATCTCCGCTCGCCGAAAACCTCCCAGATACGATTTAGTTTAAATTACTGAGAATGATTTTCCCTAGGATTCGAAAATAGTTCGGAATTAATGAATGTGATTTAATTGAGAAGGAGTGAGAGGAACAAGAGTTTAATTAGGATTCATTTGGGTTACAATTAACTTAATCAAATTTAATGAAATATCACCAAATGTCGAGTATTCCCTTTAGTGATCAGGGCATAATTGCCGCTTGTTTTATTCTTTTTTCTTCTTTTTTTTTTTTTTTTTTTTTTCACGACGGAGAATTGAACGAATTAGTAGCCTAGTGACTGGAGATCTGATACGGTTAATAAAATTCATGTAATAGTTCTAATGGTATGAGTAACAGAGTGATTGCGAAGTATTTGAGAATTGTATAAAGTTTTATAATTAAATCCTATAATATAAAAAAGTTTGGGAAATTCAAAAGTGCACGCCTCATAATCTCATTTTGTACAATAAAATTGATTAAAATAAAATCTAAAAAACAAAATAATAAAAAACAGAAAACTCTAAGAAAATTCTAAGGTGAGGAAAAAAATACTATAATAAAATGTATAGATAGATATACAAAAAAATTAGGAAAACGGTTGACCCTAAAGGCCATCCCTGCAACTTCCCGCTACCTCCATACCTAAGTGCTCAACAATTCACTTATTTTTTAAGCTCTTCGAGCTCAAAAATATAATTTTTGTGTAATTTTGAGCCCTCCGAGCTCGAATAAATCGCTGTTCTGTGTTTTTGAACTCTTCGAGCTCAAAAAGCTAATGGAAGTTTTACAAAACACTATTTTTTGAATTTTCAAACCGCAATAACTTTTGAATGAATTAACGGATTTTATCGCGGTTTACGGCATTAAACGCAGTTCTTTTAGTTCTTTAGAAAATTTTCAAGCGTAAACTGGTCAGACTCAAAATTTCATAGAAATTCTGAAAAAAACATTTTTTTCAATTTTTTTCGACAACGATATCTCACGAACAAATCAACCGATTTTGACCAGACTGGTGGCAATCGACGTGGTTATTCGAGTTTAAGAGCTAATTAGTTTTTTAAATTGATCAGTTCAGCCGTTTAAAAAATATTTCAAAAAAACGAATTTTTGGAAATTTTATTTTTGAGATTTCTCAAAATTGATCGACTCAAATTTTGTAAATTAGTATCAGAATTCTAGGGGCAAAGGAACTCTTCAGAACGCCGCTTATTTCGATCGAATCGGATGCTCCGTTCATAAGTTATGAGAGATTTACATACACACACACACACACACACACACACAGATACGGTGACATCACCGCGGAAATAGTCAGGAAAGCTTCCTAGGACGTCAAAACATCGAGATCTGATGAAAACTCGATTTTCGAAAAACGGGGTGAAAACAATAACTTCCCGATTTTTTTTAATTTTCAATTTTTTTAGCGGGAAGTTAAAAATACACAGTCATATATTAGTTTTTTATAAATAATAATTTAAAGACAGTAAATTGAACGCTCATATTAATTGAGAAAGTCCTAAGTGTGTTACTTTAGATAATAAAAAAAAATTATTCTGGTACGATCATTTTTTTGATCAATTTGATCAATGGGCGCTTTATAGAATTGCATTTTTAGATCTAGACATGAAATTTAATTAGAGTACTGTTTTGACTTGCACAGATTCCAAATTCTGTCGAATTGGTATGCTCATTTTATCCATGTAATTATTCTAACTAATATTCATTGTAACTTTCAATGTGCAATCATTATAACATTCCCGTGCCCGTACTGAAAAAAAATATACGGGGGTAAAAAAAAAAGTATGTGGCGTATATATTTTATATGTGCGACGTATATGTATTTTTGTCAGCATACATGCGCATATATATTTTTTCAGTGTGGGTGTCTTTCTTACAAAAATTAATAATAATTAATATGAAAAAAAAATTTGTAATGAGCATTGAAAGTTTCAGTTAAAAGAAATTGCAGGTCTCATAAGTGAAGAAATCTGCCTAGTAAATAAACATAACCAATAGAATTAAAAAATGTATTTTAAACAAATGACAATCGAAAAGCATAAATTTAGTTGCAATAAAAATTCATTATTTATAAGTCAAAAAAATATAGGTTCCGGACTAGTAATCACCAACATACCATATACTAAAAACTTCTCCGAAACACGCTGTATCTTATGGTATAAGTATTATTCCGATCGGTTCAGTAGTTTTCGCAGTATAACCGGACAAAAAACCGGCTTTCCATTTATTAGTATAGATGTGCCTGACAAATTATTTGACTTGATATTAGTACGCTCATATTAACCTATAAGTGCGATATAAATAAAAAAAATCAATTTCAGTTTCGAGAAAACTGCTTTTTTGAAATGTCGAGAATAGAGCACTACCTCAACGCTTCGCTTATGAGGCGTGCAATTGATAATTGAAGTAAAGTTAGTTTAGTATCAAACACACACACATGTGTATCTCGTATAACTTTCTCGATACTATTCGATAAAATAGACCGTGATTCCTTAGAGGTGTAGGATTAAAGTGCGCGCAGTTTGAATTCTTAGTAATTAAATAAAATAAAAGGATTGTAAATTAAACAAGTTTAGTTTAACTGCTAGTGCCAATTAGACTGGGTAATTTTATCATAAATGAATTTTGTTAAATAGACTCTGTATGCCAAAAGTTTAAGTTTTACATTAGGATAAAGGTATAAAGTTGAACCACCGAGTACCAAGTGTATAAAGAGTCGCGAGCTCACGAAAACTAAAATTTACATAAATTTATTGTTTCAATGAACTTAACGAAGTACTCGATAAATTCACTAAAGTTTAAGATGTTATTTCTTAAACTTTTTGACTCCTAAGTTTTTTGCTTCAACTTCTGCTTTCGTTTCTCTTTTGTTCTTCGATTTTATTTCATCGGCTATGTATAAAACGGTATTTGTCTCATCGATTTTACGAAAAATTTATTATCTTTTAAATTTATTCAGTTGTTGGGCTGCGAAAATGTTCCGCTATTTAAATAATGACCATATAAATGAGAATATGTAATCATCTTAAGCAAAATTTGTTGGTCTGGTTAAATGTAATTGTAAATATGTTTAATAAATTATCGATGCAATCAAATTTGAAAGTAATTATGCAAATTTTAATCTATGAATATTATTACGAACTGTAATTATTTGTGATAATAGTTACCTTATTTAAATACGAATATTCCATTCAAATTATATTGAATTTATTTTATCAAGCTTTCATTAATTATATCCGATTAATATTATGACAAAAATAAATAAAGTACAAGTTTTATGAGTACCTAGAGGCTGTTTTGAACGAATATCTCAAAACAAAGCAATAAAAAAGGCCATTCGGCAGCCGAAATGAAAGTAGATTTCATGATGAATAAAATTAAAAATTACTAGGATTAAATACAAAAAAAAATTAGGAAAACGGTTGACCCTAAAGGCCATCCCTGCAACTTCCCGCTAATTCCGTTAATACCTGGCCGCTTTTTTTGAGCTCCGAGCTCAAAAATACAATCTGTGTATTGTTTTGAGCTCTCCGAGCTCAAAAAGATACCTTTTCTATGCTTTTGAGCTCAAAAGTCTGATAGAAGTTTCATAGAACACTATTTTTTTAATTTTTAAGCCTCATAAAGAATTTCTAATTGGTCAAACTAGAAATTTCGGAATAACTCCGAAAAAACACTTTTGTCGGGTTTCTTTCGTTCACGATATCTCTCGAACGAATCAACCGATTTTGACCGGATTGGCGGCGATCGACGTGGTTTTTCAAGGTTGAGAGCTGATTAGTTTAAAAGTTATCGGGGTAAAACCAATAACTTCCCGATTTTTGAAAATTTTCAATTTTCTTAGCGGGAAGTTAAAAATAAATAATGTTCAATAAAGAAAGAGAAGAATAAAGAATCGAATAACTCGACGCGTTCAAAAGTTATTTGAAGGAGAAGTAGTAAAAGTATCAAATTTTTGAAATTTTTAAATTTTTAAATGCTGTAATTTCTAAACTATTTGACCGATTAAGCTCATATTTGAACTTGACCTTCCTAATAGTTGATAGAATAAGTATGTTGAGTTTCATTGAGATACCTTAAGAATTGTTGACGCTATCGTCGTGACAAGCCGCGTTATGTCGTATATATAAATAGATATACACTGAGAAAAAAAAATACTTTTACTCAATTAACAATTTCTTGGTTCAAGAAACTCGCTGACGATCAAATATTTTATTATTATTAATCATTAATTTCTGGAAAGAAGAACATCAATATTTATCTTTGGATAATAGATAAACAAAAGAATAACTTTATTTAAATTAAGTAAAAATTATTTCAATCAGTGTAACAATTTCTTAAGCTAAGAATATATATTCTTGAAAATTTTCAAGAACATAATTTCTTGTATCACGAAAATTTTTCTAATAAAAGTATTTTTAACTTCTCGCTAAGAAAATTGAAAATTTTCAAAAATCGGGAAGTATTGGTTTTACCCCGTTTTGCGAAAATCGAGTTTTCATCAGATCTCGACGTTTTAAGGTCACAGAAAGCTTTCCTGACTATTCCCGCGACGGTGTCCGTGCGGCTGTATGTGTGTGTGTGCGTGTGTGTGTAAACCTCTTATAACTTTTGAACGGCTCGGCCGATCGGATTAAAATAGGTGGCAATCCAAAGAGTATCATTGCCATTAAATTTCGTGAAAATTTGAATCGATTCGATTCGCTAGATTTTGAGAAATCTCAAAAATAAAATTTTCAAAAAATCGTTTTTTTGAAATAACTTCTACACGGCTTCACCAATCAATTCCAAAAACTAATCAGCTCTTAAGCTTAAAAAACCACGTCGATTGCCCTCAGCCCCATCAAAATCGGTTAATTCGTTCGAGAGTTATCGATAACGAAAAATTTCGAAAAAAGTGTTTTTTTCACATAACTTCACGATTTCTTTTTTGATCGTTTTTGACTAAATAAAATAATTATTAGAGCTAAAAAAATCACGTCGATCGCTACCAAGGACGTGAAAATTGGTTGATTGGTTCGTGAGTTATTGTTGTCGAAAAATTTCGGTTCGATCAGTTTGTGTTCAAAAGTATGTCATAGATTCTGAAAAACTGCGTGGAATACTGCCAGCCGCGTGAAAATCGATTCATTCATTTAGAAATTATTGCAGTTTGAAAATTTAAAAAATACTGTTTTATTAAACTTGTGTCAAACTTTTGAGCTCGAAGAGCTCAAAATAACACAAAAATTGTATTTTTGAGCTCGAAGAACTCAGAAACGTCATAAGTGCAATTTCAAGCGTTTAGGTAACGAATTGGCGGGAAATTGCAGGGATGGCCTTTAGAGTCAACCGTTTTCCAGATTTTTTTTTTCTTAGTGTATATAAACTTTTGAACCATATGTATTTTCTGACTCAGTTCGTCGAGTTAGGTCGAAATATAACAAAATTTATGAAAAGTTACGTCATGAAGACAAATACAATAGTTAGATTTTCATGAAATCTACTAAAAAATAATAAAACATGAAAAAAAAAATTGTAGAGGAAATAAAATATAAATCACAAAGCGGATACATATGTAGACACTGATATCTACTTTCCTTTGAAAATTTTTATTTATTTTTAGACTAGTGTGTATATAACCACGGGGCTATCGACTTCTTGAGGTCAAAAATACAAAGGACACTCACGACATACATATCGATCAGCCGGCGCGTCGGACAGTCGGAGCCCTTCGTTCGTGTTTCATTAATTATTTAAACTTTTCTCATTAGTCGATAGTCATTGATTCAAAGAGGAGAACAACTGCTTCCTTGTCTACGTCTATCACCAACATTATTTCTCTAGCTATATATACTTAAACTAAAACTTTTGTTCACAAGAAAAGGAACAAGCGGTGTAATACTCAAGAATAATATCCACTCTGGAGTTTATACAAACTATATACATTTATAGTGTCTATACTTTATACTTCCATCTATATCATTGGAGACGACACTTGTGAGACAGGCGAAGAAATACATAAGAGCTAGACAAATTAAATCGACGATTGGTTACTGCACTACTCCATTTCATAGACTGGAGAGAAAATAGAAAATAAGAAAAGTTGCCTTCGCTTCTTATACTTCTTCTTCTTCTTGTTCTTTGTCACTGGCTTCTAATTCCTTCCTTTCAATTTCAAAGACAATTAACACCGTGAATTAATCAATTCTAGTTGGACGAGTAATCAGGCCAAATGAATAAATCAACGCGTTGATTAACAACTTTCGTTCTCTTTAATCAATTTATACAAAGAAAAATTGATGGCGCCTAATCGCTTACATTTACTCTATGGCTGAGACATTTAAATTTCCGCCTGAATTGCGTACAACTCCCGCAACTACCGTGTGTGTGAATTTTGATGAGAGCAAATGATCAAGTGGATGTAGATTGACGAGTACACGAGCTAAACTAGGGCTGCAAGGGAATATACACCCGAGCAGAGAGAGAAATTGACCTTCGAAGCGAGACTAACAAGATCCTCGAGACGCAACGTTCTGTATAGCTCTCAATCAGTTGGGTCATTAAATTCTGTAATTAATATCGATCTCCGATCAATCATGAATTCTAGTAATAATTCCCATTGGTTAGATGTACTATCCACGGTATGTCTACGATATATAATATGCATATAGATATATAGGTTGATTTGAGTAAACGCGTCTGCTTATACTGTAATAATACATCCACTACAGAACATTTCAAACGCATGATAATTAGCCGCAGAATTTCGCTGACGACCACCTGGAATTTGTGGCAACCACGAGTGAAGTGGTTGCCTCTCCTCTCTGCTGTGGTTATCGTCGAGTTGCGATTTTCCGGTTTGTAATTATTATACTCTTCGGTATAATTTCTAATGACAGGCATACATTTCGAACGATGAATTTTATTTATTTATTTATTCTGGCATAAATTTATACAGAGGTAGATAAATATCTAGTGTAATGAATTATTTAAATTATACGCTTGTAACGCTTATAATTATTGATAATGATAATACAAACACTGAAAATAAAATTTACTTCAATCAAGAGAAAAATTCTTAAACCAAGAAAATAATTTTGAAGAAGTTCATTGTTTTGAATCAAGACAGAAAATTTTTGAATCGTCAAATTTACTTTAACTAAGAAAAATTTCTTAGTTTAAGAATTTTTCAACTCAAACTAAAAAGATGAAATTCTTCAAAATTATTTACTTGATTCAAATTAATTTTTTTTTTTCAAGAAAATTTTCGGGTGCCTAAAGGAAGAACGAAGTTGTGTTGGCCGAAGTAAAAATTTTTCTTGCAATTCTATTCTTGGTGGAAGTAATTTTTTCTTAATTCAAATTATCATAAATACTTGATACAAGAAATGTTTATATTTGATCAAGATTTTTAGATACTTTAGGGAAGCAGCGCTACCTACTTTAGCTGAGAAAAAAATTTTCTCACCTTGAGAAAATTTTTCTTTTGAATATTTGATACCTATTTTACATTTTTTTAGCATGCAATTATACATATTGAATGAAAAAAAATCATTCAATATTATTTGATCTTCCCATTTGAAATGTTAGTCAATAAAAATATTAATGAAAATTTACTTCTATCTTTATATTTAATTTTTTGGAGCTTCGAGGCTGAATTTTCTCAAAACAACAAGATTTTCTTGACTTAAATAAATTTTCTTAGATCAAGATACGTATTTGTTAAAGCAAAAAAATTAATTTTGTTGGAATAAATTTCTTGTGTCAAAAAAAATTTTTTTTTCGCTCAAGAAAACAATTAGCAAGAAAAATATTTTCTTGGCTCAAATGAACCTTTTTTTCTGTGTGTATACGCTGATAAAAAAGTTAACTTGACTCATGAAAAAAAATCTTAAATCAAGAATGCTACTTCAGAAAAAAAAAAAAAAGCTTCTTGAGTCAGCAAATTATTTTTAGTTTAATCTATTAAAATTTTTTTTTGTTCAAAAATTATTTCTTTTGAATTAAAAAAATGAATTTCAAAATTTTTTATCAGTAGATCAAAACTAAAAATAAAAATAAAAATTTTACCTAATATTTTAAAATATTTTTAATATTTTAGAAAAAAAGTAGTTATAATTTTTTTGGAGTTTCACTTTAATAATTCGACTCATTATTTTATTCCTTACATGCAAAATTAGCGTATTTTCATGAAAATATATATATAGATCCATAAGCAAGGTATAATGCGCATTATTATTCGACATGAGATTCAGCGTTAACGTAGCATTAACGAGGGTCGAGTGAATTTTGTAGAAAGCGACGGATCGAGAACGTCGAGTTGAGTTCCAGTGTTAACGGATTGTGTTTATGTGTATATGAAAGTACAGATGAACTCGATGTGTATGTATACTTATAAATGTACATGTGTATGTATATTATATATTCTTTCGTCTCTCTTTACTTACTGAAACGTGTGGTGCACGGAGCTGATGTTGTACACTCCTTGCCCGACGGTGCGAACGAGCGCGCGTCAAAGTTTTCCCCGGTGACGTTATATACGGAATGCCATTTAATCGCGCACGCCTCGCTGAGAAAATCGCCCCGAGGCGAAATAAGAGTGCACAGCTACAGCTACCAATGCTCTCTCGCTCTCTCTTTCGTTCTCATCTCGGGGATGAAATCAAAGCGCTTGTTTTTCCCTCTGTCCCTTTTACTAAGTCTCAAACTACTTATCCTTCATAATGTACAAACCGCCAAGAATTACGTCTATACTTATACAGTATGCCACAAAATTAGCTGGACATTTCTATCTTCAATTAATATCTGCCATCCCTATCCTAAAACCCGCAATTTCAAGTTAATGAAAGTCTCATTTATTTTAGTGGAAAATTATTTTTGTTTACATTACTTTCATTATTAAATATTTATAATTAATTAATTTTAATTAAAATTTTTTACTCTGGAATTTTTATAATATAAAAAAATAGAAGTTTTTTAAAAACTTCAATTTTAAATAAGTACACTGATAAAAGGATTTATTAACTATCAATAATTTAATTTATTTAAAGACAATTATTCAATTTATTAAATTTTAATAAATATTTTTTAACATTTAATAAATATTTATTTGGGAGGAAAGTACATTTATTAATAGTTAATAAATATTTTGTTAAGTGAATTTGTTTCGCTTGCAATGTCATAAGATATGAAGATTACTTATAAATAAAAATCATCTTTATAAATTATTTGCATAAATTATATTACATTATAATAACGTTTATTGTAAAATACCAAATTATATCACAGATCATAATTATCTTTTATATTTTTAAATATTAATTTATTTAGTTAATTTAATTATTATCATGTATTCCAGCTGTAGGGTTATAAAAAGTGTCAAAAGAAAACTGCTATTTTTGATTTTTATTTTAAATAAATATTTGTTAACAGTTAACAAACATTTATTAACCATTAAAAGATTAATTTAATAAATATTTATTAACAGTTAATAAATTGTACTTAATAAATATTTGTTAATCGTTAACAAATATTTATTAACATTTAATAAATCGTATTTAATAAATAATTTATTAACTGTTAAGAAATCATTTATTAAATCCTATGATGTTAAGAAATCATTTATTAACTGTCAATACAGCTTATTAAATATAAACAAACCCTTCTATCAGTGTAAATCAAATAATAAAATAATAATCAAGCGGCAGGATGGCCGAGCGGGTTAAGTCATTATATCGTTAATTCGTTCGTACATCATGCCGTGAGGCGAGGGTTCGAGCCCCGACCGTTATTCGAATAGTTCCCAACCAACCGTCGGGGGTCGCTCCGGTAGCCGACTTGTACTGGCATGGGTTTTCTCTGTGGTTTCCCCATCGCCACTATTCCAACAGCCATTCGAAAGAGGTGAGAAATAAGGTAAATACAGTACAGGAAGCACAAGTCGGTCCACAGCCGCAAGAGATACGCAGAGATTATAAAAAGTTGAAAGAGCAGGTTGCGATATCTAGGTGCGAAATTTGAAAGGCAGAAACTTTGAACGCAGTGAAAATTTGAAAGAAATTCGAACGCAGTGAAAGAGAGAGAGGCAGTACAATTGTGATGAAAAAAATTGTAAAAAGGCAGTTCTTACTGCTGTACAATGTAACAAATCTATCTATCTAATAAAATAATAATCTTAAATTTTTACCTAAATTCTTAATCCAAATTTAGGAAAATAATTAAACATATATTTTTTTTTTTTTTTTTTTTTTTTTTTTCACGTAATAATTACCGTAACTCCTATTCTTTCCCGCTTCACAGCATTATTTATATTTGTAAAAAATGCTTGCCGTAAGATGGACGGTGTGGTTTAATGTATATAGAATAAGCGAAAGGAAAATTTAGTATAGACCGGATAGCTCAAATGGTAGAGTAGCCGACATGTCTTCGGAAGGTTCTGGGTTCGAATCCCAGTCCGAGCTATCTAATAATTTTTTCTCGCATATTCTATAAACTCACATTAAGATCCTCTCCACATTCCTTTTTCAATCCTTTCCTACCAATATCCTGTTACGTGAATGTGGAACGCTTCACGTAATAATTACCGTAACTCCTATTCTTTCCCGCTTCACAGCATTATTTATATTTGTATACCATTTGGGATACCATTTTTGAAGGGATATCGATATCCAATTAAAAGCATACAACAAAATTTAAAAAACAAATCCGTTTAAACAAATACTAAAAAAGGTTATTAATTACACAGTAAACCTTTGTATTTTATTTCACCAAAAAAGAGAACAAAGTAATCGGTAGAATTGTTACTCGCTAGTGCTCCCTGTGTTTACTGGTGCGAACTATCGCTCATCAAAGTTTTGCTCACCAAATGATATTCAATGATTCCGTCTATATAATGTATATAAACGTATATAATAGCCACAATATGATATATGTATATGCAGCTGTATGTACGCTATAACTTGGATTGTTTGGAGCTGTGTCTCTCGCTTTGTTGGTTCCGCTCCCTTCATTGCTCTATCTCCATTGCAACTTCTATTGATTTATATCATTGCTAGGTAATTAGATATGTTGCATTGGATAAACTATACGTGTATACAGAGGACGAGAGCTAATAGAAATTATACTCGACTGAAAGGAGAGAAATAGATAAATAGCGAAATATTAGTAGAGCACGATTCATCCATACAACATCATCGACAGGTACATAACTCTCGTATGCATACAAAGTTTCCATTACGTTCTTCGTTTGCTTAGTACATCGTGTAAAATAAACATGTTTACTTTCTGATAAGTTTTGTTTAGAACTATTTGATTGTTATATTTTTTCGTATATTATTTCAACTCTTAATTACTTTATTCTTTCATTTTTCAAATGTATTTGTTCTATGTAACGATTCAAAAATATATATGTGTAAATTAATTAATACTACACACTAATGAACATTCATTAAGTCCTTTGTCTGTTAATGATACTTTAATCTCATCTTTGACTCAATTACATTTATTAATTTGATATCGTTTAGCAGAAAAAATATTGTTGTTTCGAAATACCAAAAAAAAATAAAAAATTTTTAATATGATCAGGATCACGAGTAATTGTAAAAAATAATGACTATTTAGACATTGTTGAGGTTAGTCATTGGAATATTAGAATTGTATATTTGTCATGTTTATTAAATTCAAAAATATTTTGTCAATTGTTATATTATTTTTCCAGAACTTGATAAAGTCTTAAGAATAAAGACGAAACGTTGCAAATCATTGATTGTTTAAATTGATTAACATTATTTTTTCCAATTACGCGTGATCCTGATCATATTATTATTTATTAACTGGAAGTGAACCGTATCAAGAAAAAAATTTTTTTAAGCACTGTAATTTTAAGAAAAAATAATTTTTTGAATTTATTCGGTTTCAAATTAAATTTTAGTTTAAAGAAAATTGATAATTAATACATTTATTTGGGTAGGTCTCATATTTAACAAAAATTAATTTGCGCAATATTTTTCTAAGCTGCAGTACTTGATTACCGGATAAATTATTTTTACAAATAAAATAAAGATAAAATACTTCATTTCATGTATTTTTTTTCAAAAATCCACAGCAGTTATTTTTATATTAAGCCTCAAGCCATAAAAAAATTTCTTTTCTGTAGCACCTTGATTTTCAGAAAAATAAAATTTATATCGCTTTATTTGTTTATAATGAAGACCGTTTACAAAAGCCCCGAGCAAAAAATCACAAGGATAAAATAAAAATTTTTTTTTGAGTTAGATAGATTACTTCAAAAATTTAATCATCTCTGTTAATAAAAAAAGACGTCAACTATTCGGGAGATTTCATGAAAGAACAATTTGTAAAAAATTGTTTTTTTTTAGAATTACTTCTGAATTTCTCATTAGATTTTTTCGCAAGAGATAAATTTTTGAGATCGGATAAAGCGAGAATTTTCAGAGATGACCTGCAGGGTCAATAAATTCTCAAATTTTTTCCTCAATTATAGTACCCAGAGATGAGAATTACTCATATATATTGAATCTTCTCTACGCGAATTTCTATCTATCCACCCAAAGCTTTGTATTACAAAGCAGACGTTGATAGGTCTCGCCTGAATATTATGTAAATTTATTCCAAGGTCAAAGAACTCATTCAAAGAAAAATGTTAGACGATCAGTAAATCGATTTTCTGATGCACACAACATTAAAAGTCCATTACGTAAACTCCAATAACGCTCTCATCTATATTCTCAAAGATTATATGATATACACTTCTTTTTTAATTTACATTTTTCAATATTATTCTATTCTTTATCCATTATTTATACCGTATAAAAATAAAAATAAACCAATAATGTTAAAGAATTAAGAATAAATTTCTTGTCATAATATTAATTTTCATCAACTAAATCAACTGAAACGTATTTTTTCGCGAGGAATATAAAATAAAACACCTATGTACACTCGAGATTAATTAAAGTGATTAAATTTCACATCCATTAAGTCACAACTAGAATGACAACAATTTAAAATTTTTATATTTCATCAACAGTTGACTTGTTAAATTTAAAAAAATACCTACGTATACTCTATCGACATTTTTCATTTCCAACAATCAAGTGCAATTCATCGAGAGAACCAAACGCTAAAATAAATACTCTTCACACATCATTGCAAATAAAATTGACAAAGATAAAAACTACCATAAATTCAGTAGTGAGTGTTTATATTTTTTATAAGCAAAATTTCCATTTTATTTTATACTAGCAACCTTGCAGTCACTATGTGACTACCGTGACTGGTGAACTATAAATAAACAAAATTTTGCTTTATTAAATAATGACTTTTGTTAAATTGCACTGTACTTTTTTTAACTATTTACGATTTTAAATATATAAGCTCATTCCGATGTTACACTCATCAGGAGCTTTCATTTGAGTACCCACATGCATTTTGATATATTTTTCATATATACATATATATAAATAGATAAAATATATGAAAAATTGATGTGGGTACTCAAATGAAAGATCTTGATGAGTGTAACATCGGAATAAGCTTATATCTTTAAAAATGTCAATAGTTCACAAGATACAAGGTCATTTCTTAATTATGTTAAATTGGATTCTGCGACCGAATATCCCCGGACAAAATATCCCCCAACAAGATCTCCTTTAGACAAAATATCACAACACATAAGCTTGTGACCGTGTTGTGCCCTTTTATCATGGATTTTGTGTGTGTTTATTCGAAAGTAGACTAACACCGAGGACATTATGTCGAGGGATATTTTGTCGGGGATATTTTGTCCGGGAATATTTTGTCGGGTACCATTAAATTGCACTGTACTTTCTTAAGTATCGACATTTTTAAAGATATAAGTTCACCCCGATGTTACACTCATCAGGAGCTTTCATTTGAGTACCCACATGCATTTTTGATATATTTTTCTTATATACTTATATATATGAATATATAAATATATAGATACATATAAATATTTGAAAAATTGATGTGGGTACTCAAATGAAAAGTCTTAATGAGTGTAACATCGAGATAAGCTTACATCTTTAAAAATGTCAATAGTTCACAAGATACAAGGTCATTCCTTAATTATGTTAAATTGCACTGTTCGTTCTTAAATATTGACTTTTTTGAAGATGTAAGCTCACTCCGATGTTACACTCATCAAGAGCTTTCATTTGAGTACCCACATGCATTTTGATATATTTTTCATATATACATATATATAATACATATAAATATATGAAAAATTCATGTGGGTACTTAAATGAAAGGTCTTGACGAGTGTAACATCGGGATGAGCTTATATCTTTAAAAATTTCAATACTTCACGAGATACAGGGTAATTTCTTAATTATCTATCTAGAGAGAGAGTATTTTTAAATGCGGCCTAAATACTTATCATCATAAATTGACTATTGATAAGAATGATATGAAACTATGAAAAGGCACAACTCCAGGTCAAGACTTTTCAAACGATACACAGTTAAAATTTTTTCGTCATTGTTCAAAGTGTAAAAATGTTTGTGTAGAATTTAACATTTCAGGGTGTAGAATTTAACATTTTAGTATGTTGATTCAACACAATAGAGTGTTTATTCAAAACAGATTGTGTAAAAAAAGTCATTAACACAAATTTTTGTGTTAAATTTGACGAAAAATTTTTTACTGTGTACCAAACTTAACCATAAAAACCCATTCTATCATATAAATATACTGGCCACAAAATTTTGCTTATTATTTTAATAATATAGATTATAGTCGCATGTACTAACAAATTAGTACAGAGCTTCTAGCATTTTACCCGTTCGATTCCATTCGATTAAGTTCCCAGAGCGTCTCGACACTCAGAACATTCATTAACCCCATTCATTAGAGAAGAGCGACTCGTTTAGAGCTTGTGTTTGCCAGTATACCGGTGAAGTATTTTCCTTGTTACACACATACATACATATATACACACATGTGAACATACACACTGGACTAGGGGTTGATGATTCCAAGAGTATGGGGTAAAGATAAAAAGAATAGGTGAGTGAGTGATAGAAAGAGATAAAATTTTCAGTGAGAGTAGTGTATATATGTATAACCACATGGACAAACTTCGATTGGAATTCTGTACGGTAAAGATAAGGGTGGCGACCCTACTTGTACCGAGGATCGGACAATATGCTACCCCTAACACCCTCTAACAATCGAAAGCTCGCTTTCTCCTTTCTCGTCCTGTCAAACCCAACTATACTCTCCAGCACACATACAAGTAAGTCCTATATAAATATCTACATGTGTGTGTACTTTCGCGATTTTAATACTCTTACAGCAATCACACAGATGTAACCCAGAGATATGTATATTGTGCGAAATGTCTCTGCATAGACGGAATGGGCGACTGTATTATCGGACACCCCCTGGTAGGCACAGTAGAGCTGCCAGGAGTTTCTTATCGGTTTGCGCCACGTTGACTAAACGCTCCGAAATACGATTCCGTGATGCTTTGTTTCCTTTCTATGTCGAGAGAGAGATAATTGCGGTGGTATTCGGGACGAGGGTGTGTAGTATGAAGGAGAGCTCTATTCTGCGTTTGAGGGGCTCCAAAATCGTCTTGATCTTGTGCTTCAGTTCGTTTACCGGAGGGTATTAATTACTAGGACACACGAGTCCACTAATTACTTCTTACTGGAGCTATTACTGGGAAATTCTAAATTATTTATTTACTTGCTTGGAAAGTACACTCAAAAACGGCAATTTAATAAAATCTCAGATAATATTTTTTTAATAAATTAATTAATTGATTACTTAAAAATTTGAGTAATTTATAATGAGACAGTAGCGATAAAGAGAATAAATGAATAAAATTTGGCTTTGTTAAATAATGACTTTTGTTAAATTGCACTGTACTTTTTTAACTATAGATGTTTTTAAAGATATAAGCACATCCCGATGTTACACTCATCAAGAGCTTTCATTTAAGTACCCACATGCATTTTTATATATTTTTCATATATACATATATATAACATATATTTTAAAGATATAAGCTCATCCCGATGTTACACTCATCAAGAGCTTTCATTTGAGTACCCACATGCATTTTTATATATTTTTCATATATACATATACATGATGTATATAAATATATGAAAAATTGATGTGGGTACTCAAATGAAAGGTCTTGATTAGTGTAACATCGGCATGAATTTATATCTTTAAAAATGTCATTAGTTCATAAGATATTTGTTAAATTGCACTGTACTTTCTTAAATATTGACGTTTTTAAAGATATAAGCTCATCCCGATGTTACTTTCATCAAGAGCTTTCATTTGAGTACCCACATGCATTTTTATATATTTTTCATATATACATATATATGATATATATAAATATATGAAAAATTGATGTGGGTACTCAAATGAAAGGTCTTGATGAGTGTAACATCGGGATGAGCTTATATCTTTAAAAATGTCAATAGTTCACAAGATACAAGGTAATTTCTTAATTATGTATCTAGAGATAGAGCATTTTCGAATGCAGCCTAAATACTTATCATCATAAATTGACTATTAGTGAGAATGATATCAAACCTTGAAAAGGCACAACTCCAAATCAAGACTTTTCCAACGATACCAAATTTAACCATAAAAACCTATTTCATCATATAAATACACTGGCCACAAAAGTTCGCTTATTCTCTTAATAATAAATAAAATAATTACTTTATTTCTTATCGGGTATCAAATTCAATAGTTTTTAAAATTTATAGTTGCTTTTAACGATTTATTACTTGAGAAAATATTTACTACGGGTTCTTCGTTAAAATTTAAAAGTGAATCATTTTTACGGTTTCAGTTGCTATTAAAGTCTATTTACCTCGAACAAGAGAAATGAAAACATATATTTTCCGCAATTGGAAAATAATTTATCCGCAAGCTCTGTAATAAGGGATACCGGAAAAGTAGCACAAATATCTCGACAAATAAAGTGTCTGAGGGATATTAATTTAATAGAGAGAATCTGGGAAAGTGGTGGATACCAGGAGTAATATAAGGAAGAAGAGGATGAGAAGATAGTGGTGTTTGCGTCTGAAACTCCCTGCGTGACTTCCTACAACATAGTCGGCTTACTTCCGTCGTCGACCAATCACGC
The DNA here is from genome assembly GCF_020080835.1 of Cotesia glomerata. Classification (NCBI taxonomy): domain Eukaryota; kingdom Metazoa; phylum Arthropoda; class Insecta; order Hymenoptera; family Braconidae; genus Cotesia; species Cotesia glomerata. The sequence goes on from NC_058158.1 coordinate 8,508,927, forward strand.
GGGGCAAATAGTCCCAATGCAAACGCGTATAAAACTTCTGACATTCATCCTCCGTCACATCCTTTCCTTATGTGTGTTTACATCCTATCCTTCCTATCTCGCTTCTGTAACAGTACGGCAAGCGTACTTTGGTGTGTAGCTTTATACAAATTTCCTTAGATATCTGTATAAACATTGGAAGCAGTTTCTCCTTATGGAGATTTACGAAAACTTGAGTAGTCGCGCAGACTGTCGAGACAAATTTCCATTTTCGTTCAATAATCTTGCTTTTACATTACACATACATAGTCAGCGCTCTTTATTTTAACTTTTTGTCGATAAAAATACTTAGTTAAATTAAACGAAACATAAATCATGGGT